>NC_138137.1:13837308-15096933 GCF_964188305.1 Podarcis bocagei | reverse complement strand
TTCCAATCCCTGAACCCCTTCCCCACTGGAGGCAGGGCTCCCCTCCTCGCCGGAGGAAGAGCTGCTTCGCACGATCTTCGGAGGCTCCCTGTAACCCAACTGCCCTTCCACCTCTTGCCTCTGAGCTGATGGCAGTTCCCTGACAGCACCTCTCTTTGGGGCAGGGGGGCAGCTGAGAGACCACAGGCTGCAGCAGCGGGTGCCTAGAGGACTCCCAAGGAGAAGGGAAAGGAGAGGAGGCTGTGGGAACACTCCACAAGGGAGGGTGTTCAAAAAAGGGTGAGAGGCTGCCAGCTCTGCAGGCAAGGGGTGATGTAACCGGGCTCCTGAGTCCCACAGGGGTGCCACAGAAAGAATGTCAAGGGAGAAGAGGACTCAAAAAGATTGAAAACCTCTGGCATTTGGTAATGACCACATCCCTTTTGCCATTCTCATTGCTATCGTTTCATCACAGGTTCTCTTAGTTTTTTCTGATGGGCCAGATGACAGCATAGAAGTGCTCAAAACAACTGCCGACGGTCTTCGCAGGAAAGGTATATAGATGCTAGAAAACATTTCTGCATGGTGGTACCTGAGACATTGTGCTCATAAGCAGAGCCAGGAGCAGAAGAAAGGATGCATTGATGCTTTTGAGCCTGCCTAGCTTATTCCTCCTGCCCTTTATCTTCTGATAACCAAAATGTGCGACATTTTCATCCATATGGGAGGCAGTCCGTAAAGGCTGACCGTCTTGCACAGACGGCCAGGACACAAACAGAACTTCCTGTGATAGTTTTATGCTGACACTAACATTTCAGAAACACCACACTATTGATGCCTGATCATTGTCCAGCTGGGTTGTCCAAAATTAAGAGAGAGCTAATATGTTCCCCGAGACTTTGGAGTTCGGAAAATTCGGTTACGAATTATCTGGAATCCTCAAAGCATCTTGACGTGGCTTCAGCTTAAGGGATCAGATGCAGTGGGGGTGTACACATTTGGGTCCTCAAAAAGAAAAAAGAAGAAATAAATCATCTGTCTTAAAAGTTTCCAAAATAAGGAGAATGAAGGCAGCTGCTGTAAAATAGGTGTCAGAGATAGGTGTCAGGTTCTAACAGAGATCGTATCCCTGGAGAAAGTTTTTCGCTGGAAATACGCTGGAAATAAAGAATGTCATCTTTTCTTATACAGCTGTGTTTCATTTTAAATAATAATAATAAAAATACACCTACCATCTGTTAAGCACAGAGCTGATTCTGGCAGTCCCCTTTCCTCCCAGAAGAAAGCTGAAAAATGAAATTTCACTTCTGCTTTGAATTCAGCTCAAGCATGAAGAAATTGATGTGGCCAGCCCAATTCCTGAGAAAAATAACCACACAGGAACACATACTGTAGCATCCATTCTGATTTTACTGATTTCCGACTTGTTTGGCCCAATTTGATGAAAGCCACCCATAGATTGATGTGTTAAAATGAATTCTCTACAGTTGTCTTGCTTAAAGGGGAATGAAATCAAGTGGGACTTTTCAAAATTAAATCTTATTATATAACCCAATAAAAACTGCAAAAATATGAGTAAAACATATGGCTGAATATTATCATTAAAGTTTGTGTTCCAATGAGGGATGAATAAAAGCCAGCTTTCTACAAATTTACCCATTAAGCGAAAAGTACACTTTTCCATATTATACCAACTGAGCAGAGATTGTGAGTTCTGTGATGTAGCGCAGATATCAGCAAACTTCCCAGTTCTATTATGTATTTTGTGGTTTTATATCTTGATTTTATTCTGTGAACCACCCTGAGGTCCAGAAGTATAGGGCTGTGTATAAATTCAATCAATCAATCAATCAATCAATCAATCACCTCCCAGAATGTGAATGTTTAAACATCCAAGAAAAGCTGTTTAGGGATAATTAACTCTGTCTTTTCTTTTTAAAACGTCTTCCCATTTTTTTTAAAAGAAATCCAAAATATAAATTTTTACACTTCTACTTTAGAAAATCCAATAATTGGTTTTCACACCATTTCCTTTTCAGGCCTGAATGCACTTTTAACGATAGGCCTGGGAAACTTTCAGGAATTCCATGAACTGCAGGAAATAGAGTTTGGTAGAGGATTTGAATATATGGAACCTTTGCTCATCGGAAACCCAGAACTCCCCAGCAGGTTATGGCGAGCGCTTGTAAGTTTCTTCCGGGAAGGAGGAGGTAAAGGGATAGGACACTCTCCTCGGTTCTCAATGGTGCCGATGGTAGCAATGACCGGCATCCATTATTTTGCAGGATACTGTCACTGAACGGGAATGCTGCAATGTTTGCTGCAAATGTTTTGGGGAAGATGGAATTCGGGGTGTGCCGGGAACTTCTGGAATAAAGGTAAAATGAGAGAAGAGTGGAGCGTATGAGTGTTACACAAGCGCGGATGAAGTGTGGTTTGCTTATTTTTTTATTAGATTAGCCATTCATCGACAGATCTTAGGGTGATTCACAAGATAAAAATTGAGAAATGGCGCTGCCACAGTCAATATCGCTTGAAGGAGAACAGCCAGATGAAACACTGATTTCTTTCCTCTGCCAGCCTGTGAACAGTGATAGCATCCTAATACAGAGCCAGGAGGCACCAGGATTCTGTCCAACATCTTGGTGTAAATAAATATAAATATATCATGATGATGGAATAGGATGTCCCAAGTTTCATCAGAGAAATGGTGGAGGGTATGTTTTGGATCTCATCAGACTTCCTCTTTCAAGATTTCCTATTGAAGTTAAGACCCATAAAGTGACCTGCAGACCCATAAAGAGTCAACAACTTAAAAGAAATGAAAAGGATATTAAGGTATTACTGTGAGCTCATAATTCTCAGTGTGGTTTAACAGTTATCCCTCTTCACAGGGAGTTCTGTGAGGGAATAGGGGCCTCCTAATAACTCTCAGAACCCTTAACAAACTACAGCTACCAGAATGCTTTTGGGGGAAGACATGGCTTTTTAGTTTTTATTATTATGTTTTAACAACAACAACAACAGCAGCAGCAACAACAACACAACAACAACAATAATAATTTATTATTTATACCCCACCACTCTGGGTGGCTCCCAGCAGAATAATAATAATAATAATAATAATAATAATAATAATAATAACAACAGTGATAAAACTTCAAACATTTAAAACTTCCCTAAACAGGGCTGCCTTCAGATGTACTGGAAGTCACCCAGAGTGGCTGGGGAAACCAAGCCAGATGGGCAGGATATAAATAATAAAATAACAGTAAAATAACAATAGAAGAAGAAGAGGAGGAGGAGGAGCTTTAAATGTTTGGTGAGAATGTAGCATTTACAGGAATGAACTGATTGGAAAAATATTTTAAAAATACAGTGGTGCCCCGTAAGACGAATGCCTCACAAGACGGAAAACTCGCTAGACGAAAGAGTTTTCCGTTTTGGAGGTGCTTCGCAAAACTAATCTCCTATGGGCTTGCTTCGCAAGACGACAATGTCTTGCGAGTTCCTGCTGGTTTTTCCCCCCTTCCCCCCCTTTTTCTAAGCCGCTAAGCCGCTTAACAGCTGATCCGATCAGCAGATAAGCCGCTAAAAGCCTCTAAAAGCCTCTAATAGCGCTAATAGCGCTAATCCGCTAATCCTTCAATGGGCTTGCTTTGCAAGACGAAAAAAACCGCTAGACGAAGAGAATCCCAGAACGGATTCTTTTCGTCTTGCGAGGCACCACTGTAAAAAAATTCTCCAGTAGCACTTTAGAGACCAACTAAGTTTGTTCTTGGTATGAGCTTTCGTGTGCATGCCCACGTCTTCAGATAAGGTGCTACTGGACAATTTTTTACTTTTATTTTTAATTTCTACTGCGTCAGACCAACACGGCCACCTGCCTGATTGGAAAAAGTAAGGGACAAACACGAAACTGATCCAAGTCAGTTTTCTGTGGTTTCTTCACTTACTTCCATAAAGTCTGAATGCTTCGGACAACAATTTATTAAATCTTTCAAACCTCAAGCGTGCAATAAGAATCCAACCTCCAGCTTCTTTGGTCATGAATCTTCTGTCAGTCCATGGATCCCACGATTGTTCGGCTGTCAGTTTTCCTTGTTAACTTTTACCACTTGAATGGCTGAAAGATGATTCACTAATTATTTTTGCAGGGGTCTGTGGTGAACTCCCCTGCATTTCAAAGAGATGATTCAAAGAGAGTAAGGAAGGAAGGATTGCCACACACGCTGAGTTGAGTTGAAAACATATCCCAATTTGATTGTTTAGTAACATTTAATAAACTTCAAAAAAGTGGTGTACAGGAGGCAAGATAACCTTGACTCATACCCTCCAACATTTCTGTGATGATAATAGGGACGTCCTATTCCATAATAATTTTTTTTACTATTTATACCCCACCCATCTGACTGGGTTTCTCCAATCACTCTGCGAGGCTTCTAACATATATAAAAACATAGTAACACATTAAACATCAAAAAACTTACCTGTACAGGGCAGCCTTCAGATGGCTCGGCGGTCACATAACTCCATACCCTCCAACATTTCTCCGATAAAAATAGGGACGTCCTAAGGAAAAGTGGGACACTGCGGGATCAAATCAGAAACTGGGATGGCATCTGTAAATCCAGGATTGTCCCTGAAAAATAGGGACACTTGGAGGGTCTGCCTTAAACAGCCATTCCTAGAATTCTTTGGAGGAAGTCCTGACTGTTTAAAGTGGTATGTTACTGCTTTAAGTGTACAGTGCAGATGGGCGCAGACAGCTAATAATGTGAGCTGTACACTCTTGTCTGTAAAACAAAGACCTAGGAGTGGAGTCCTATCCCTATAGATGATGAACTAAACTCCTGACATTCCCCTTAAAGAAGCCCCTGGAGGAGAGGGTGGTTGCAAGCAGTTGACTTCTTGCTTAATTCCCTAAAATTTCCCCCCTCCTGATACCCAAGTGTCAGTGAGGACAGCTTTGCTAGGAAGAAGAACCTGTGTTTGGGGATCTGGTCAAATGCTTTCAGCTGGCACCAATGGCGGGGCGAGGGCTGCTAAAAAGGTTTCCCTTTGGCAGACACAGCTACTTGCATTTGTTTCATCTTAGTTTTTAATGATGCTGGTTTTACATAGCTTTGTTTTTAAAAGGGTTTCCTGGGTTTCAGCCATGTTTAATCTACAGTTTTATTTGTAACCTGCTTGGAGAACATTTTGATGAAGTGGTTTGTAGATTTTTTCCAAATGAAGAAACCAAAGAAGTCCGCAACATAGGAAAATAGTATATTCTCTACAAGTAAAAATAAAAAAAGTAAAGGAACCCTGGACGGTTAAGTCCAGTCAAAGGTGACTCTGGGGTTGCGGCGCTCATCTCGCTTTCAGGCCAAGGGAACCGCCGTTTGTCCGCAGACAGCTTCCGGGTCATGTGGCCAGCAGGACTAAGCCGCTTCTGGCGAACCAGAGCAGTGCACGGAAAATAATAAAGAATAAAAAAGGTCACCTCAGGTCTTTGAAATAAGTGCAAAGAAGCTCTGTTATTTGTAAGAAGCAGCATTTTTGAATTAAATGTGACTCACTCTCTCTGAACTGCTGTTTTTCAGGGAAGTGAGGGCTATCGAGGGCACCCTGGTCACCCGGGTGAGGAAGGAGGACCGGTAAGTAAACACATAGTTCTTTGGGAAAGAAGCAATGCCCTGCTCACTTACGTGAGAGCGGCCTGGTTCTGTTCCTGGGAATCTGCGTAAAGTACAACTTTTAAAAGCATTCCAAACGCAGAACATTTATTTATTTATTCATCCATCAGCCCATATAAAAATTTATAGCCCACCCTGCTGCCTCGAGAGAGTGAGACCTCCAGGCTAGCTTTCTCATACACAAAAATAACAATCTCAGTTCTCATACTCCTGCTCAACTTGAGGACAAAATGAGACCAGTCATGCCAAAGACGAGAAAAGAGGAGGGTGCCAGTAGAGGTAAAAAGGCAAAAGTAAAGGACCCCTGGATGGTTAAGTCCAGTCAAAGGTGATTTGGGGGTTGCAGCGCCCATCTCACTTTTCAGGCTGAGGGAGCCGGCGTTGGTCCGCAGACAGCTTTCTGGGTCATGTGGCCAGCAGGACTAAACCGCTTCTGGCGCAATGGGACACTGTCATGGAAGCCAGAGCACACGGAAATGCCATTTACATTCCTGCCACAGTGGCACCTATTTATCTACTTGCGCTGGTGTGCTTTGGAACTGCTAGGTTGGTAGAAGCCCTAAACCAGTGGTGTCCAAACTTTTGAGGGTCCGATTTGATGAAGTGAAGGGCTGACCAAAGTTGTTGAGGTTTTTTTTTAGGATTTTACCCCAGGAAATAAACTGCCACAAGGGCTGGATTAAACTGACCAGTGGGCCGGATTAGGCCCCCGTAACGGACTTTGAACATGCCTGCCCTTAACAGTCCATAGAGAGCTGTGGGCTCAGTGGCATTAGATTGCTGATTGGCTATTGTGGGAGGAAGAAGCTGCTTCTTCTCCTCCTTCTCTTCCTATATTACTACTACTACTACTGCTACTGCTATTTAGGGACGTAGGAGAAATATAAATATAATATAAATATAAATAATAAATTATTATTATTATTAAATTTGATTCAGTACACATTTAAAGCTGAACATGTTAAATTCACACTTTCCAAAATATGAGCTGAAACCCAGCTATCCTTTGAAATGTATATGTTTCCGAATTTTGCAACGCAGTTCTCCAATCTTTACAGAAATTCATACAGCCAGGAAAACCATGCATGTGCTGAAAATAACGTGCATAAATGTGTTACATTAGGAAACTTAGTTGCTGAAATGTGCCCATTCATCACAACTGCGTATAAAAATGTGTTTGGCAAGATAGATTCTGTGGGGATTCCCCCCCCCCCCCCAAAATTATGAAATATGTGAAGAATTGCGCTTACCATTGGAAAAACAAGAAACTGAGAATACAGAATTTGACAGGTCCTTCCATATCTATTATTATTGTTAGTAGTAGTAGCAGCAGTGAAACAAGGATCTACAACAAAATGTTGCAGAGTGAAGTTTGAATGTTCAAGGGGCCAAACCACCAGACCTTCCCTTCCCTTGAAACTCAATTCCACCCCCTGGTTTTTCCATTTTCCCCATGCTTCTCAGCTGCCGGGCAGTATCCCATGACCTACTAAGCATATACAGTCCTCTTTGGGCTGCTTTGCTTATACACAGTGTGACCGGAAAGTTCAATGAATGTTCCCAGAAATCGGACAGTGAGAAATATTCAAACATACAATTGGCACTGGAAACCTATGAAATGCTCACAGTTGTGTACGGAGATGAAGCTGTAACTCAAAAGACAGTGTATGATTGGTTTAAGTGTTTCTGTGAAGGGCGGCAAACCATTGAAGATGACCCTCAGTCTGGCAGATCATCGATGAGTAGAACGGTGGCAAATGCCAACACAGTTATTGAGTTATTGATGCGGTATCGGTGTTTGTCTGTCCGAATGATCGCAGAAGAATCGCATATTCCACGAGAAATCGTTACTGGGGTTACTGAGGTATCCCACCCTCCATATTCTCCCCATCTGGCCTCAATGGATTTCTTTCTTTTTCCAAAACTGAAATCTGCACTGAAAGGGCACAGATTTTCCAACATTTCACACGTCCAAGCTGCTGTGACAAGGGAACTGAAAGAGGTCTTCTCCAGAAGTTCCCAACAGTTCTGTGAACGTTATCAAGGGTGCATTGTGTCAGGAGTTCAGCAGGAATTCTAACACATTGTATCAGAAGGCCTGTAAAGTATATATGTTTGACTATTTCTCGCTGTCCGATTTCTGTGGCAATTCACCGAACTTTCCAGTCACACCTTGTATATTTTTCAACTTCTGCAAACTTTGGGGTTCCCCTGTGCTTGCTGACACCTCCCTCTTGTCCATCGGTGCTGCTGCTTTGACTGCATCAAGAACGCACACTCAGTTCAGTATTCACAGAGAGAGCAAACGGTTTGTGTTATGTGAAAATCTCACAATGTGACCCGATGGCTTGTAATTTATTATTGTTAAGGCTGACACCCCCATACTCAGTGAAACCCGGCCACAGCTATGTGGCAAGTGGGCGGGCCAGCAGATATCAGACACTCTGGTCACATGTCTTCCAGAGACAGTCAGCCTTATGCACTGGTTCATGTGGGAAGTGTGGCTTTTACCAATCTCTCTCTTCATTAGGGAGATCGTGGTCTAATGGGTATCGCTGGCAAACGAGGAGAAAGAGGCTGCGCTGGTTCAAGAGGCCTAAAGGCAAGTGAATGGTTTTGAAGTATATTTTTCCTCAGGGTGCATCCAGATCACTATTCTTGCCACAATTTATTTCTTTTTCTCTTCTTTTGTCCATCTGTGTCTTGCTGTGGATTTTCGTGCAGCTCCATCATATACCGTATTTTTCGCTCTATAACACGCACCCAACCATAACACGAACATAGTTTTTAGAGGAGGAAAATCCGTAGGCATGCCCACCCGTAGGCATTCCCTCCATAACACGCACAGACATTTCCCCTTACTTTCTAGGAGAAAAAAAGTGAGTGTTATGGTGCAAAAAATACGGTATCTTTGAGAATTTGGGGCTCACATTCCTCCCCTACAGGAATGCAGAATGTGTGCCTTTCCACCTCTAAAGCCACTCATTTATCTGGATGAATCCATTTCTGTGGATATATCCCTTAGACTCGGGTGTGTGCACACCTCGGAAGTCTGGCACGAAAATAAACAGGGTTCCTGAATCTGTGTTGGGAAGTGATGGGTTGCCTTTCTTTTTGGTTCTGCTAGAAAATGATTGCTGGACAAAACATTGCCAGGATGCACATTTGGAGCGAATTAATGTTAGGGATGCACTTGGTTCTTGCATCACAAGCATCAGTACAGTGGCATACAATTTGCTGGTTCATCTCATGAATCTTGTTTTTGAATATTCTGGTTTCTAGTATTATTAGTTGGGGGGGGGAACGACACCTTTATACTTGGATTCTGCCAATAATTCATGCGTACTTTCTAGTAGCTCACTTGCAGTGTGTCTCTTTTGCATTTCAGGGACCAAGAGGATACCGAGGAAATAAGGTATGTGCGCTTTTAAAATAGGGAAAGGAAGACTTCTCTTCAGATAGTGCTCACCGGTGTTTCGCTTTGGCCTCTTTCCCATAAGTACTTACAAAAGCCTCACATGAGAAGTGGGGTTTTGTATAACAACAAGTAGTTTAGAATGATCTCTGGGATCTCTTCAAGCAAACTGAGGAAGCCTCAGCTGTTTTTGGAGAAGGGAGTGGGAGGGCTGCCTCTGACCATAAACGTACAAGGTGCCTGAGGCCAGTCTTGCTCATGCCTATGTTTCCTATAATGTCTTCATAGCGAAACAGCACAGTTTGACTTCCTGGAGTGACTCCAGAGCTCTGCAACATCTTCTGTCCTATTGCTCCGAAGACTTTCTAGGAAGTGTAGTCATTGATAGAGGGAGCGTGCTGGCCTAGAGGGGCTGTAATGTGTTTGTAGTAAGAGGTGGATGGAGCAGCCAAGAGAGACAGCAGGGCAGAGATCTGAGCATCCTATTGCATGGTAGCACACCTTGTTTGGGGATATGGCTTGAATAATAAAAAAGATAGATGAGAACTCTAGCTGTTTAGGACTCCTACTTCCATGAGCCCCAGATAATATGACCATCCCAAGAGTCAAGGATGATGTACGTCGTAGTACAAAATATCTGGAGGGTACAAGGTTGGGGAAGGTTGTTAGATACTATTAAATACTGTTTGCCATCAGTTTTACAGGTGGCCTGAGATGGTTTTGGGAACACTATACCAAATGAGCAATGGGTACATTGTATACCCACCTATGGATCACTCTCTTTGTTTTACATATTTTATTTTTGATTTATTAAATCTTCACCCGAGGATTGCAAGGCAGTATACAGTGTAAAAACAGAAATGTGCATAACATAACATAACAATAACAAATGAAACAATAACCCCCTACTGTTTATTGCAGCAGAAATGTCTCAGAAATTTTATTTACAGGGGTAAATAATGGTGAGCATGTTTTCAAATGGTTTCAACAGGGTGAAAATGGTGACAGTGGACTTGACGGGATCGATGGACAAGAGGTAACATTTGACAGACCATTTGATGGTGGATTTTTTTGGGGGTACAGTCTGCTTTCCTGGATGGTTCAAAGAAGTGCACCACTTTTAAAAGGACTGCAAAAGTCAAACAATCATCAAGTTACAAGTCAATAATACTGAAATCTTGTGGATGTTTCAAAATGGTTTAAAGAGGACAGCAGACCCATAAACATTCCCCAGATGTTTTCGTAAACAGGCTTGTCTTTGCAGGGCTTTTAAAAAAAGGAACTTTTACTGTGGGACAGGGGAACAAACTCCAAAGGGCACTTTAACATCATGTGAAAGGGTATTTAAATAATGATGCACACATTTGTTTAAATAAATGTCATGAAACATTATTTTAATAGTAAACAACTGCCGTTTCAAGAAATTTGGCATTTGAAATTTAACCACAAATGTCCAGAACTGCAGAAGATTTCTCCCCAGACATACTTCAGAATCTCACTCTGGAACAGGCTAATGATGTCTCCTTCCTCTGTTTGAAAGGAAGTTGACAACAGCAGACTGGGAATTATAACAGGTTGCACCAAACCCACCCAGACCTATGTTTAGTTACCCATCAACTCTGTGTTACCATACCTGTCTGTGCTTTGTCCAGTAGAAGATTTTTGCACCATGCCAGAAGTGATAGGCAACAACTGGCAAAGAGGCACAGACACAGAAAAACCTAATTCACTCCAGTGTGGGAGATGGGGCAATTCAGAAAATTACTTGCTGCTGTTCACACACTTCAACCGATATGATACGATATGATAATCTTTATTGTCATTGTCCCATACAGAACGACGAAATTGAAAAATCTACATAAGACATTCAAAACCTAACAAGCCTGCTATCCCTGCTATCCCAACCTGCTTAGCCCCCTAAAAACTCTGATACCCCATTTTTAAATACAATATACTCCCATACAGACTCCTTACAGTGCGTTTAAAACCAAAATCGCATTTGGGTAGAAACTGTTTCTCAGGCAGCTAGTCCTAGTCTTTATAACCCTGTACCTTCTTCCTGAAGGCAGAAGCTGAAAGAGATCATTTCCAGGGTGCGTACTATCCTGTGCTATCTCTGCCGCTTTCTTATGGCACCTGGAAGCATAGATTTGATCCAAGGTGGGAAGAGTGCACCCAATTATTCTCTCCGCAGTCTTTACAACCCTGGACAGCATTGCTTTCCCGCTGACCATGCAGCTCCCAAATCACACACACAGACCATAAGTTAATACACTCTCAACAGTACAATGGTAAAATGCCATCAACAGGTCCTTTGAGAGATTGTTTTTCTGGAGGATTCTTCGGTATTAAGGTATTTTGCTGCAGCTTGCTGAAATCCGTTCTGTATTTCTGTCAACATTTGGCATTATGCACCTCGCCGGAACACCAGTTTCTGTGTAGCCTTATCAGCAAGCGTGCCCTGAATTCCAGATTCCCTTGAAGTATCAGGTTTGATTAAGCCATAGGTTCCAGGGTTTGCTTATAACGGGGCAGCAACTCCTAAATGACAGTCTGAAATATACTCAGAGTCGAGAGTGGATTTTATGCTCTTTATTCAGCTCATAGTGGTGAGGAGGAATGAAAGTCCCACCAAAGTATCTGCTTTATATACATTATTTACACAATGGGCTGCACGTGATTGGCTAATTCCGGAATTCTCCTGTAGGCCAATCAGGTTGTGGATTCACTTCCACCTGGAGTTGGATTGGGTGGCTCCTGCAGACCAATCATACTGCTGCATTCTGAATCCTATTGTTCTAGGACCAATCAGACTGCTGCATTTTGGATCCTATTGTTCTAGGACCAATCAGACTGCTGCATTTTGGATCCTATTCAACTCAGTACATAACACAGTCTGAATCTGAACAGTTGCTAAATCTACATTTTGATTTCCCTAAATGCAAACTGGGACCAAGCGGAATTAAGTCTGCTTGGTGGGGGATTTTGATCACTTGGTGGTGCTATTCATAGCTTGGGGGGGGGGAATCATAGAGTTGGAAGGGACAACAAAGTCCAACCCCCTGAAATACAGGAATCTTTCTTCAACCACAGGGCTCAAGCTCATGACCCAGGAGATTCCCTTTTGCTTTATATGTTTAAATAGCTTTATATGTCTTCTAAAAGTCTGGAGACTCTGCCTGAGATTTCTATGACAAGCATATCACACAAGATTACTGAGTTGTACTTCTTTTTCTTTTGGGGTTCTAGGGAGAACGAGGAATTCCTGGATCACATGGACCAAAGGGCAGCTCAGGACGAAGGGTAAAGATAATTCTATATTTTAACTGTCTGTTGGCAAAAGGCACTAGGGATGTTCAAACTTCTTTACGTTCAACGAAGGTACGACCTGTGTACCAGTGTGCTCAGATAGTTGAGCTGCATGCTTACTTGTATATTTATTCACATGCAACACCCAACAAATGTACAGTCCGTGTACCTGTGCACACAATTGTTGAGCTGCACAAATAAATAAGTGTTTGTTGTTTCACACAAACACTTGTAGATGTGTAGAGATTACTTGCACCTCTGTGTACGGTTGCCTTGCCTATATAAGCCTCTGAACTGTTGGAAAAGGCTCTGAACTGTCTAATGACCAAGGCCCCATTCGTACTATACCATAAACTCCAATAGTTCTCTGAGGTGGAAGACTTCCTATTCCACCACCGACATCATCATTTTACTATTCATACCCCACCCACTTGACTGGGTTGCCCCAACCACTCTGGGTGGCTTCCAAGTTATATAAAAACATAATACAACATTAAACATTTTTTTAAAAACTTTTCTATACAGGGCTACCTTCAGATGGCTCTGGGATCAGATAACTCCATACCCTTTGACATTTCTCTGATGAAAATAGGGACTTCCTAAGGAAAAGTTGGACATTCTGGGATTAAATCAGAAACTGGGACAGCTTCTTTAAATCCGAAACTGTTTCTGGAAAATAGGGACACTTGGAGGGTCTGCTGTATGTTCAAAGCACTATCATATGCTTTAAACAGTGATGACGCCCCTCAAAGAATCCTGGGAACTGTAGACTTCTTAGGACACACCTATTTCCTTTAACAAGCGGCAGGTTCGAGAGTTACCTGGGAAGAGGGTTTGACTGTTAAGCCATTCTAAGAACTGTAACTCTGCAAGGGCAGTAGGGGTCACCTAGCAACTGTTAGCACCCTAAACAAATGAGTTTCAGGATTGTTTGGTGGAAGCCATGACCATTACTGTGTTATCGTACAGCTTTAAACATCTACTGCAGATAGGACCTAAGTTTGGAATATACAGTGGTGCCCCACAAGACGAACGCCTCGCAAGACGGAAAACCCGCTAGACGAAAGGGTTTTCCGTTTTGGAGGCGCTTCGCAAAACGAATTTCCCTATGGGCTTCCTTCGCAAGACAAAAGCCCACAGGGAAATCTCCGGGACAGCGGGGAAGCGCAGTGCGTCTTCCCCACTGTCCTCGGACCTCCTCCGAAGGCTGACAGTGGGGCGGAGAGACCTCCTCCCGCCGCCAGCCTTCGGAAGGCTGCTCCGAAGCCTGGCGGTGGGGCGGAGAGACCTCCTCCCGCTGCCAGGCTTCGGAAGGATGCTCCGAAGGCTGGCGGCGGGAGGAGGGCTCTCCGCCCCACCGCCAGGCTCCGGAAGGCTCCTCCGAAGGCTGGCGGTGGGGCGGAGAGACCTTCTCCCCGCGCCAGCCTTCGGATGGCTGTCCTGAAGTCTTGCGGTGGGAGGAGGGTTTTCCTTCCCACTGCTGTTCTGAATGCTGTTCTGAATGTTGGCGGTGGGGAGGAAAAACCCTCCTCTCATTGCAAGCCCCGGGAACAGAGGAGAAGCGCTGCGCCCCTTCCCCTCTGTTCCCGTACCTGTCCTGAAGGCTTGCGGTGGGGAGAAAAGCCCTTCTCCGCACCGCCAGCCTGGCAAGCGGTTTCCATAGGAACCCATTAATTGATTTTCAATGCATTCCTATGGGAAACCGTGCTTCGCAAGACGAAAAACTCGCAAGAAGAAAAAACTTGCGGAACGAATTAATTTCGTCTTGCGAGGCACCACTGTATATCTAATTCACAGGAAATGTTAGTCAGCAATTCTTCTGCCCAGTCAGTGGCCCTCATCATTCTGAAATAAGGCCCGAGGAGGTAAAGATTGCATTTGATAAGGTGAGGTGGTACATAACATTTTAACTGCTGTTTGTCATTTTTTTTTCCGGATGAAGGGTAGAAAAGGCCCCAGAGGAGAGCCTGGTGAGCATGGAGAGCTTGGTATAAGAGGAGACAATGTGAGTAATGATGGCTGCTGTTATTATTTTTTAATCAAAAATCCACACATTTATCGATTTATACCCAACCTTTCTCACAGAACTAGCTGCTTCCAGTTCTGGCCTTTGCAGCTCTTGACAGCCCTTCCCTCACCCCAAATTTTGTTGTGGCTGGACTTACAAAAATGTAAGAAGGGGTCTGCAGGATCAGGCTGAAAGGCCTATCAAGTCTAGCATCTGATTCTCGTAGTGGCCAACCAGAGGCTGTGCTTTGAGAAGACCCATTTCGCCTTGTTAGACGTTACAAGAAAGCAGACACGTGGATTACAGCTGTAAAGATTGAGTAGAGGAAAAGAAAAGGAAACAATTAGATAAAATTAAGGGGGAGGATTTGCTGAAATAAATTTTGAAATTGGAATGCAGAAAGGGGAGGTATGAGGAGGTCGGTGAAATAAGCTTTAAGAAAAAAGGGATTTGAAATTATACATGTTTGTTTTTGTGTTTGTATGTTTGTATTGTGTATTGTGTGTGTTTATATAAATTGTGAAAATCCAATAAAAATTTTATTTAAAAAAATAATACAAGAAAGCGGACACAATCTGCTGTTCTACTATTGGTACAGAACACAAATGCATTTCTAAAAGGGATATGACATGGACATTATTTTAGATTTAAAATGTTTTTCAACCTCTCTGACCTCTGTCTTATGAAACTTATCTCCAATCATCATCTGCTCAGATTGCCCGCTTGCGTTCATTGCCAGATGATTCCTTTCATTTCTTCAGGGAAAGATTTTTGATTGCAGGCCTATATTTCAACTAAAATGAATGTTGATGTCGGTCACCCATTCCGCCCCCCCCCCCCAGCTATGCTAGCATAGCATAGGTCACTGGTAACACTTAAGTGTGTATTTGTTCATTTCAGGGGGTTCCTGGAATTGACAACAATGCCTTTGGTCCAGCTGGTGCAAAAGGAATCATGGGACGGCAGGTATCCAGACATCTAGAAATCGTTAAGAACAAACTAATGTGTATATTTAGAAATATCTGAAAAGAGAAGGCGTCATTTTTGCAAGATTGAATGTTGATAGGTTCTTTCATTGAAACAGGGATTTATTTATTAATTCACTAATATTTATTAATATTTATCTTGGGGGCGAAAACCCCACCAAAGTCTTGCCAGCTTGGATCCAGTTGACCTATTTTGCAACCTTAATCCTGATTACTGGAGAGGGAAGAGACACATGAACGCTGTGGATTTTGGCAGATCATTGGGGCGCAATGAAGACAAATGGGAGAAGACGCCTCCGACAATGTGCTTAGTTTGGATCCAGACTAGTCTCTATTGTTCTGTTCCATCAAAGTAGATACGATTTAGATACTTTGATTCAATTGGCTACGGTGAAACTGCTTACAAAGCAATGCCGTACCGCAACTATTCGGATGAGTATGTTTGCCTTGAATTACATGTCAGTGTTTGTCGCACATGTCTGGAATATGTCAAAGGCACAAATGTAATTTAGTAATCTCACTGTGTTCTGCAGGGGGACCTGGGAACTGATGGCGTGCAAGGCGAGCCAGGCGAGAAGGGTGCAAATGTAAGAGCAGCTGTAATAGAGAAGATGTAAATGCATAAAGGAAATGCTATGGCTCAGTTTACAGGGGACAAACTACTTCAAAAAAACAAAAAGCCCAGAACAGAACCCCCTAAGATTATGTTGCAATCCTGTACACTCTTTTCTGCAACTAAGCTGTCAGGTGTGGAGAGTATGACTTCACAGACAAGAATTAACGAGCACTTTCTATTTTATAGTCCTTTGTATTCAATCATCTGACTGCAAGCAAAAATCCACATCTCTCCACAAGGAGAGATAGGACCCACAAGCTACTCTAACTCCTCCCCTTCCATCTCCCCCAACATCCTGGGTGCCAACGGGAAGTTCCTCCTCTCTGCTTTCTTTGTTCTCTAATACGGATGGACCTCCTAGTTCTTGGGGAGGGGGGGGTCCCCCACACTCTGTAATGACATCTCTGCTGGCTGTTCCCTCCCTTCTGTTTCTCAGTCCATTATCTCATAGCTAGGTAACTCCTGTCTAAGCTGCTCAGTGTTTGTGTCTCCCTCTGCTTCTGAAACCGCTGGAAACAGGGAGGGTGAATCTCCCCCGCTCCTCCTCGTCAAAGAGGAGCTGATCTGCCTGAGAATGCATTTCCCAATCCTCTGTTTCAGACCATTCCCTGACATAAGCCCCGTTGAATTGCTTTTGAATCAATTACGCATGGGCTTGTGCTGTAAGCCATAGGTAAAGGTAAAGGGACCCCTGACCATTAGGTCCAGTCGTGACCGACTCTGGGGTTGCGGTGCTCATCTCGCTTTATTGGCCGAGGGAGCCGGCATGACTAAGCCGCTTCTGGCGAACCAGAGCAGCGCATGGAAACGCCGGTTACCTTCCCACCGGAGTGGTACCTATTTATCTATTTGCACTGTGACGTGCTTTTGAACTGCTAGGTTGGCAGGAGCAGGGACCGAGCAATGGGAGCTCACCCCGTTGTGGGGATTCGAACCGCTGACCTTCTGATCGGCAAGCCCTAGGCTTTGTGGTTTAACCCACAGCGCCACCCGTGTCCAAGCCATAGGTAATTGGGCCCAAATGCTACCCAGCATTGGTAGGCTGAGTTTATCAGAAAGTTGCCAACTCGTGGCCTACTGCAACCTGAGGCCTTTCACTGCTCATCTTAGACACTTTAGGAAATGGTTCTCTTTCATCTGCTGGTGACTTTTTATTCCCATATGAACTAATTTAGCTTCACTGCAAACTGGCTAGCCGGTTTTAACTCCTGGTGGTTTAAAATGCAGGGCTGATTGACAAAACACCTCTAAGTTAGCAGAGGTAGCCATTGTCCCATTGCGGAAGCTGGAGCAGCTGACTAGCCTCTTCATTGACTTAGAAGGGTCCAATGTAAGATGAATATTTCCCATAGGTAATATTCTACAGTTACGGTGGCCATGCTTTACAGAGAATAGTCCTCCACTTGAAGGAGTCCCCTATTTGAAGGGCTGCCTGGTCCAAATCTAGTTTAAAGAACCATAATGAGGGAGAGCAGGAGCTACCCATCAACAGCACCCGGGCAGCAGATTGGCCACCCACGCTCGTCACCTACTGGCAGTCTTCCCCGTTAAAAAAGTTCAGTGCATCTCAGTTTAAATAATAGTAACTGGGGCATATCCAGCGCTTCTGTTCTGTTAGTGCATCAGACTTCTGCTTGTGCAACCGAATTTTCCCTCCTCTCCTCTGCGCCCTGCTCCTTGGGCACCCTCAAAATCTTCTCCAGGGAGCTGGAAGACCCTCTGGAGCAGATTTTGCGGGTATGCAGGGCAAGGAGAGGAAAGGAAAATCCTTTTGCATGAGTGATACTCTGTGCTTGCAAAGTTAGATACATATAACTTGTCATTTGCAAATGTATGTCATTTATTGCCCTCTGTTTTGGTGGTGGTGGGGAAATGCATTTCTTCTTTTTGGATGATGTATAAGTGGATATATAAAGTGCCATTCTTTAAAGCTTGTTTTAAAAGCTGTTTTCTCCCCTTTCGTTTAGGGTCCCAATGGCCGCAGAGGTCGCCCTGGCTTAAAGGTCAGTAGCCACTGCACTCACATAATGCTGAATGTATTATTATTAGCTTTTGCCCCTTATTCCTGGAACCGATGCAGGAACTGGCATTGACATTCTGAATAGTGATGACTTGTGTTCCCTTCCTGTTCCGAAGCTGGAACTTCCTTGACTTGCGGAGCTCGATATTGAAAGGAGAGCTGTGCCTTTCATGAAAACAAGGGCATTGTTCTTGATAATCTAGTGGCCCAACCGATCAGTAGAAATTGATCATGAAGACTGGAAGGACCACAGTTTGAAACACGCAGCAGTTTGAAAACTGCTGTTTCAAGATCTGAGTTTGTGGTTAATTCTTAATCCTGGCTTAGGCTTCATAGCATTTCTCAAATCCTCATCTAAGCTCGTGCATTATTATTTTTTTTTAATGTAAAAGGTAAAGGGACCCCTGACCATTAGGTCCAGTCATGGCCGACTCTGGGGTTGCTGCGCTCATCTCGCTTTACTGGCCGAGGGACCCAGCGTACAGCTTCCGGGTCATGTGGCCAGCATGACTAAGCCGCTTCTGGCGAACCAGAGCAGCACACGGAAACACCGTTTACCTTCCCGCCAGAGTGGTACCTATTTGTCTACTTGCACTTTGACGTGCTTTTGAACTGCTAGGTTGGCAGGAGCAGGGACCGAGCAACAGGAATTCACCCCATCATGGGGATTCAAACCTCCTACCTTCTGATCGGCAAGTCCTAGGCTCTGTGGTTTAACCCACAATGCCACCCGCGTCCCTTTTTTAAATGTAGAACTGTTCAAAATATCTCCCTCCCTATATATAGCAAATGCATGGAGGGGGTAGCAAGAGGAGTGTCCGCTAGCAAACCTCTGATGGCCGCATGTCTTCTGATGCTGCTCCCCAGTGTCTGTGTGCTGAGTCGAACATCACATGCTATGTGAATGCAGCTGAACGAGGCTAACATTCGGTTCACTGGGCGGATGTCAAGGATGGGTCTGGGAAGTGTGTGGATATCGGGTGCTCCTGCTGCCCCCTCTATGCCTTGGCTATAGATGTGAGCAGCTCTTGCAACCTGGGGCGTAGAGTGGGAGGGTGCCGGGGGGGCTGTGGCCCAGGGTGCACAATTTTTGAGTAGGCATGAATCGGGCAACCCCACCATGGCCTGGCCTGGTGCTAATCTCCACTCATCAAGGGCTGCGTTGACCGGCCATGCTCTCCCCTGCATGGGCAGGAAGGCAGCTCAACGCTGCCCTGTTTTGCTCTGATAGGAGTGGGGTCACTCCAGTGGTGTTGCCGGTGAGGCCTGGGCTGGCGTTCCCCTACCCACCAAAATTGTGCTCATCCCGGGTGCCAGCAACTGATGCTACACCACTGCTTGCAAACAAGCCATGAAGCTGGATGGGTGGCCTTGAGCCACTCACTACATTTCAGCCTAACTTACCGTATTTTTCGCCCCATAGGGCGCACCGGCCCATAGGGCGCACCTAGATTTTTTTTGGGGGGGGGAATCAAGGAATTTTTTTTTATTTCCCCCCCCTGCAGCCATCCCCAAGCTAGAAGAGGGAGACGGAGCACTCCGTCTCCCTCTTCTGCCTTCAGGGACAGCCTCCCTCGCCTCCGTGGGGCAGCGGCTTGCCCCATTGTCCCCCGAGCTTGTGGGGCTGGCGGTGGAGAGAAGCTTGCTTCTCCCCACCGCCAGCCTCCAAACCAGGTCGGGGAATAGCGGGATGGCGGTGCTCTGCCTCCCCGCTGTCCCCCGAGCTTGTGGGGCACCAACCCCTCTCGCTCTCCAGGCTTCAGTGAAAGCCTGCATTTGCCCCATAGGACGCACACACATTTCCCCTTCATTTTTGGAGGGGAAAAAGTGCGTCCTATAGGGCGAAAAATACAGTACTTGGCAGGGCTGTTATGAGACCCCCTGATCTCCTTGGGCTGAATGAAGTGGAATAAATCACCATTTGAAACTTTTGTTTTCTTCCAAAGACAGCCTGTCACTGACTAGCAGTTCCTCAGGAGTTTTGCCCAGTCTGCCTACATGGATCAGCATGCAGTTATCATTCAGCCTTTGCATTTCTTTTGTTTTTGTGATACATTTCTTGATTCAAATGCACCAAAACGCATATAAGAATGTGCATTTTAGAGAAACACCTATATGCCAGAAAGGGTGTTGTCGTTTAGTCGTTTAGTCGTGTCCGACTCTTTGTGACCCCATGGACCAGAGCACGCCAGGCACTCCTGTCTTCCACTGCCTCCCGCAGTTTGGTCAAACTCATGCTGGTAGCTTCAAGAACACTGTCCAACCATCTCGTCCTCTGTCGTCCCCTTCTCCTTGTGCCCTCCATCTTTCCCAACATCAGGGTCTTTTCCAGGGAGTCTTCTCTTCTCATGGGGTGGCCAAAGTATTGGAGCCTCAGCTTCAGGATCTGTCCTTCCAGTGAGCACTCAGGGCTGATTTCCTTCAGAATGGAGAGGTTTGATCTTCTTGCAGTCCATGGGACTCTCAAGATTCTACTCCAGCACCATAATTCAAAAGCATCAATTCTTCAGCGATCAGCCTTCTTTATGGTTCAGCTCTCACTTCCATACATCACTACTGGGAAAACCAGTACAGTTTTAGGGTAAAATGCCCTAAAATGCTTTTGCAGAACGATGTGGAAACGGGGTGTAAAAGATGAATGAATGCAGGTGACATTGACAAAAATAAAACAAATCCCTCTCTTCCTAAGCTCTATTGCTTTTAAGCCATGCTTACAGGTTTCTCGGGCCTTTTGGCTGGTCCCTGTTTGAAATGGAATGCTAGACTGAATAATCATTGGGTCTGCTCCAGCCAGACTCATCTTACGTTCTTCATTTTCGCGGTGGGATGAAGGGAGTTTGGCCTCAAAATGAAATGTCGCTTGCCCAAAGTTTACACATCTCTTACACACCTGCTTCTGCCAACTTTACAACACCAGCTTCTTTGTAAGATGTTTTCTTTGCAGTGTCAATTTTACTTTGGAGCCATAGAGGGCCCTGCAGGCTTTGGCTTTTATCTGAATTTACTTCTCCCCATCCTGCCACAAACACACGTTTAAATTGTCAGAGCAGACCGCTTTTCTGTCCAAAGTTGAGCATTACTCAGCAATGCTTTCTTTATTTCCTTACAAACCCCATGCCGGTTAATGATTGCCTTAGGTGTCAATAAATGTTTTCTCGGATTACAGCTCCTCCTGGTAATTTTTCTTTTGTCACCAAACTAAAGCTTTGGAAACAGTTCCCATCATTTTTGCTCCAGGGATTCAGGCAAAAAGCGCCAGTTGAACTACCTGATGTTTCGAAAGCGTGGTAATTATGGGTCTGTTTGCTTTGCTTTTTCCATCTCTTTTTCTTAAAGGAAAAATTAGACCAAGGGGGTCGGCTGCATCCTTCTCCATGATACTTAAGTACCTTCATTCACATCCCTAATGCTCAACCCATGATGAACGTATGAACACTCTTTTAGCAATAGAGGGCCCATCATCTGTTAAGCCTGGCACCCTGCATGGTTGGGCAGCCCTAGTCCCCCAGGTTTGTTAACACCTGTCCTCATCTCTCTAGGCCATGCAGTTTGGATCCGCCATTTAGTTTTCCCACAATGCCTAGGAGTGGTGCTTTGTTGGGGACACTTTGGGAAGTTAAAATGGCAGCAATGGATGGTAGCAATGGCACTACACATGAGTCAGCTGGGGCCACCAACTCTGCGGAGGAGACAAGTACTTATTTATGGACATATTTATAATTATCAACTTTAGTCAAAATATAACAATGCAGGATACAACATATAAGAGTAAAATAAACCAAAGTATCTGTCAGGGAACTGACATCAGAGTGAGAGGCAAAGGGGAGGCTCCCAGATTCTGCAGGCGAAGGACCCAGCACCAGGGGGAGAAGCAGCTCGGTAGAGGAGGAAGTAAATCAGCGCAACACCAGGGATAAAGGGGGGCAAATGGGGGAAGCGGAGGGAGAGCTCTGGGATTCTTCTCTGGACATCAGTGAGGAGAGCACAGGTCCTCCACTGCCCATGCCCTCCCTGTGCAGAAGACTCCCGCGCAGTGAGAGGAGGAGGAGACTGGGAGTCAGACAGCTTCTATGCTGGAAAAGGTTTAAGAAACGCCCACAGACAGATTCTGCTAGCGACTGAGACAGCTACGCGGAGATGGGGTGTGCAGTCAGAACGGTTTAACCAAGGCAATTAAGCCTAGAACGGCGACAGTTTATGCACGAGTAATTCAAACCCATTACAGCATCCATAAAAACTTCAAAAACTAACAAAAACTCATATTGCAAAACAATACTGTCTAAACAATATAGTTTTCAATAGTGGCATGTTGTTGCTGTTTTGTTGTCGAGGTTGTGGTTGACTGTGCGCGAGATCAAGTTTCTGTTAGTTAATATCTGGGCAGAAACTGCATTTCATTCACTCCCACAGAATGCTGCAGGTCAGAAAGGCGAGTCTCCTTTAGTACTTTCCTCTTCTCTTTTTGACAGGGCCTAAAAGGAAATGAAGGCGACCCAGGTCTTCCTGGTGAAATGGGGCTACAAGGAAACCAGGTAATATAAATCTGTGTTCTGTTGCCGTGCTTAGAGGGGTGTCTTGTCAAAGCTGAATTCTGCATATTGTAATGACTGACTCTGCAGGTTGTGAATCGAAACAGGTAGGATTTGTTTCCAGTAGCCATCGTGCATTGAAGCGGTTGCATCAACAGGCCAGAGCCACTAAAATAAGGCTGCATCTGGGGCTTGGTCAACATGCATCAAAAACCTATTGTATTCCTTTGTCTCCTGTGTCACTCAGGGTACACCAGGTTTACGCGGAATACCTGGACCTCGAGGACCCCAAGGCTTTCCAGGACCCCAAGTATGTCTTAAAATGATATGTCTTACTTTGCCAGTCTTTTTAAGTCCATGGGAACATTTGCAAAATGGAGAAACTGTTACGGGCACCACAGACATAACCAATCGCACACCACTACTGTTATGTGCTGGGCCAGCAGGGGGATACTGTAGATAGTTATGCAAATGAAGGATCAAAAGTGACGTTCAGTGATTGGATAGTTTGTTTGCAAATGAAGGATCGGAAGTGACATTCAGTGATTGGATAGTTTTAGAAAGTTGCTACAGTAACGTTGTACTGGAGCTCTATATAAGCAGGCTGACTGAGCTCTTCAGGTAAGTTCTGTTCTGGCTGGCCTCTGAATAAAGAAGAGCTGTTTGAAGAATTGCTGTGCTGTCTGATATGTTCACCCACAACTTAACAACTACCTATTCTGCTGTTGGCTTCAAGAGAAGGCTTCTTGCAAGCCTTATTTCAGCAGGGAGAGGACGAGACCGTGTGGGCCCCAAGCGAAGGCCTCTCGCCTCTTATACATCCCCCAGATATTTCTGTGCACAAGTATTTTGTTCCTAGTCACGGGTTTTGTAGTCTACACCTGACTTGGCTTATGCACTATATCATGGGTTTTTAATTTTGATCTATGCAAAAGTATGTAGAGTGCTTTTGAGCCTGAATTTTGCTCGTGTTCATTGAGGATGATGCCCAACTGACTGGGCTGCCCCTGCCACTCTGGGCGGCTTCCAATGATTTATATGTGCATTTCAGCCAATGCGTGTTTAAATTTGCAAGCTGCTTCTAGGGTCATTTGCAGAAATCCCTGTTCCTAGTGTTCCCCTTTCCTCCATCCAGACTTCTGAGTCATGTCAAAGCTTTCCTCTGAAATGACTTTCTCACTGCTACTTTCTCTGAACAAGTAAAATCCCTCCAAATAAAACTTTGGGGCCTCACGTTGCCTATTCACCTGTTCGGCTGCATTCTATCATAAGATGCGGACTGACGCTTTTAAAAGAAATAAATGCCTTTAGTGTATATATGTCTACAGTTCTATGATTCTATGTCTGCCCTTTCTTCCGTAATAGTTGAACAGACGTCATTCAGGACTGCTGAAACCTGGATGGGATTATAGAGAAAGCACAAAAGCTATTTAACTGGCTGCCAATGATTGTTGTGGTTTTCTTAATGTGACTTTCAATATGTGTTTCTGATTGGAGGGTAGGCAAGGAATCGATGGCACGCCTGGCTCCATAGGGAAAGAAGGACCTAGAGGTCAAAAGGTAAGAACTGGTTTCAACAGTACCTTTTGTGTTTCGACAAAATGTCTGAACACGTTTCTTCCGAAGTAAAACGCAGCCTTCGTTTCGTCCAGTATAAAGAACAGCTCTATGTAGCGACTGAGCAGGGCTGTAAATATTTTTGTACTTTTATACTCAGTACAAAATGTATCTGGAGCTGGTCCTTTGGAACATGCGAGTCCACTTTTGTATGGACTTCACTGGCTGCCGCCTATTTGTCTTGCAGTTCAAAGCACTAGTTAACCCCTTGCTGAATGGCCTAAATCAGGGGCTGTTAACTTTTGGGAGCTGGTAGGCACATATGGAATTTTGAGAAAATTCCGTGGGCCCCAGTCACAAAATGGCCACCGTGGGATGTGTGGCATATCACAAAACGGTGGCTGTTAGGAAGAAGGAGGAGGAGGAGGAGGAGGAGGAGGTGTTTGGACTTGATATTCCGCCTTTTACTCCCTTTAAGGAGTCTCAAAGCAGCTAACAATCTTCTTTCCCTTCCTACCCCACAACAAACACTCTGTGAGGTGAGTGAGGCTGAGAGACTTCAGAGAAGTGTGACTAGCCCAAGATCACCCAGCAGCTGCATGTGGAGGAGCAGGGAAGCGAGCTTGGTTCACCAGATTACGAGTCCACCACTCTTAACCACGCTGGCATTGGGAGCATTGTATGACGCAAAATGTCAGAGCAGAAAAAGAAACAGTAACACAGAACAGTATGGGAAGGCTCCCTGTTATGCCAATAAAGGCTTAATGAATGAATGAAAGAAAAAAGTCACCACCACACCACACTGGCATGGGTGGGCACCCTTGTGTCCGTGTGTGCCAGGCTGGCAACCCCTGCCTTAAATGACTTAGGAGAAGGTCAGAATACTTAAAAGGGCTGCCATCTTCGCCTAAGATTAGCAGAAGAGGACGTGTGTGTGTGTGTGTGTGTGTGTGTGTGTGTGTGTGTGCTGCCACTCTGTTGGCTTTGCCTGGCATTGGTGGCACCTACTGTTTACCTCCCTGCCTCCCGCCCTGTTCAGTCCCCTGCTCAAACTCACTAAAATTCTCTGGAATGAAAAAGCTGTTGGTTGCTATCTTTACTTCAAATGGCTCGCCGAGTTGTGGAGTTCATGATGGTGATCATCCATATCTAACATGGGGGGGGGTGGTATTTTAAAATAAAATAAAATAACTCTTACAGATAGTCTATTATTTGGTACCATCTGCCATCTAAAATAAGTTAGGGTTGCCATATGTCCAGTTTTTCCTGGGATGCCAAACAGTAAAATTAGTACACAGGGGAAAATTTTGAAAAATCAGCAAAATGTCTGGGGTTTTCCAAACAGAACCAGGAAGCTCAACAACCTTTGGGGCAATTCCCCCCCCCAAAAAAAAAAATGTGTCCAGATTTCTACTACTTGAAATGTGGCAACCCTAAATAAGTTCCATAGACTTCTCTGGCCTGGCCTTTTCCTCATGGGAAAACCTGAGGGTTAGTTTTTCTATAGGTGGGTACTAGGATGAGGTGCTAACATGCCCCTTCACACATGTCTGAACATTTCACCCAAAGCTTCATCAACTCTAATGGTAACCAGGGTTTCATATAATCAGCAGTCTGTCAGGGAGAAGGTTAAGCTAGAAGCCTTCTGTCTGAAATCTAGTTTTCTATGTAAAGGGGATTATTTTGTCCGGAGGAGTTATCCTTTATGGAAGCCCCCCACTTTCAGTCTGTGGCAGTACAGACAGCCCTGAGTTTGCTGCCTCATTGAGAGCAAGACTATAGACACCAAAACAATAAAATTGGTCTGTACTATTGGTCCGTATTTAATGGTTAATCTCTGTTTTGTACTGTGTGAAAGGGAGAACATGGTGATCTTGGAGAAAAAGGCCTACAGGGGCTGCCTGGACCAAGGGGCTTGACGGTGGGTTTTGCCTTTCTGATTCTGAGTCTTGACGTTTGTGACTGAATTTCTCTCCGCCTCTGAAAAAGAACGGTTGCTCCATTTGATTTTCCTTCATCCTTTTCCTTCGTCTACTGGAAAATCGTGTGCCTGTCCATCTTTCTGTCTGTTCCCTACGCATCTGGAAACCTCTTGAGATATCACTGGCAAACATGGCACGACGGTTCCCAAGATGGAGGAGCTTTTTTAAAAAATAATAATCCATCAGCCGCCATCTTGAATCCAGATGGCAGACCGAAACATTCTAAACCGCACCAATTTGGACACTTCTTAAAGATATTGCTGCCAGATTTGGCACAATGGTTCACAAGAGTAAAACCGCAACAAGTAACTTGTCCTGTAGAAGATGTGCCAAGGATACAGTTTGTGGGTTTCTTGCCAAGATGCCAGTCATTTCTTCTCAGCAGTGCTGGATTTATGTATAGGCTGAAGCCTGGGGCCTCTAAATCTAGGGGGCCTTGCCAGCCTGCCCGCTCCCCAGTGGGCAGTCTCCCCTCTCCCAAAATTGCAAACCCAAGACTTCATGCGAGGGCCGGGCAACTCAGGCCCAGAAACTATGAGACTTAGGGCTATCCAGTGGGACCAAATTTGAAGCAGTGGGGCACAACTTGAATTTGTTTTTGTAGGGCCCCAGTTCACAGCCAAAGTCTGCAAAATCTTATAGATATAAATAAAATCCATCTAGATTGCCCTGGTGTGGGGGGCCCCTTAGGAGTGGCACGCAGGGCCCAATTTGGCCAAATTGCTCCAATTGCCTTAAGGTCAGCCCTGATGAGACTGTGCAGGGGTTGGACTGACAAGCCCTGCACCTTCTAGGTCCCTGGTGTCACTATTCAGAGTACCAACTCAAGGACTTGTTATGGAAATAAAGGGGGGCACTTATTGGAAATCTGTTTTGTCGCCTCCCCCCCAAACCCCGGGACGATGAGCCCAGCCACTTTTTATTCACAGTTGCATAAGCACTACACTACAGCATGGCCATAAACCTGTAGGTTCAACCGCTGAAATATACACCCAATATGCAGCAATGGAGATTTATGTTACTTCTTTATGCTTTATGTGTTTTATGAATGGACTCTGTATTTTGTGAATTACCTAAGAGCCACCAATAGGGAGCTCTAGAATCTGACAGATAACCAACTGGGTTGTACCAAGCAGTGACCCCTCTTGCTGAAAGCAGGTAACCAGCAGGAAACGCTTCAGCTCAGCCTTAGCACTGTTAACTGAACACCCCCTGCTGTGCAGATAATGGAGAAAGCTTGTAAATTGTATCCCTTCCGGCATCCTGGCCAACTCTATTACACTGGTGTAAACCCTGGTGGACCAGAAGCCCAGAATAGCAGCAAATAAAATCCGCTTATACATCAGTGACTGATAAGACTTGTCAACCTGTTCTTCCAAAGCCTTCCTATAAAGATCCAAAATACTGGCCAAAAGAGAGCAGGTCTGGGAAGAGTGAGGCATACAATGGGCACCACCAGTGAAAACCCCCTGCTCCATGTAGCTCCTGTCCTGTCATTTGATAGGGTGCCCACTTGCCCTCCTTCTTGACATGGAATGCTCTCTATTGGAGTCTCCCGGTCCAGTACAAAGACCATAAGAAGAGAGAGCAGGGACCTTGAAATTCCCAGCAGCTGTTAATCAAGCAAGCAAGCACACAGGTCATCTTTGTCACAGTCAGGACTTGTTTTTGTACCATCTTGTTTGTCCCCAGTAACCAAAATTATATTATCAACATATACAAGCAGAAAAGTTGTTTTTCTTCATTTGGAGGGAATCGTACAAAACAAGGGGGCACTAAGAAAGAAAAGTTCCAGGGTAGCAACAGAAATGAAACTAAAAATGCTTTTGCATTTTCAGAACTACCCAGCAATATCAAGTTATAGGAAAACTGGTGCTATTAACATTAACCCTAGTTGGTTAATTGATTTGGCAACTTCCATGCACATGACGTCTGATGCTAATTCCTCCCCAAAGAGTTAAATGAGATTCAGGTGGGGCTCATATGCCTTGTCAATCCCAGCAGGTATATAACAGGAAGTCCCGGCCTGCCCAGGCCGATTTGTTTCGTCCGGTCTACTTTGAATAGAACTTAGCTGAATGCAATCCTCACTCTGTCTAATGGTAGGGCCAGCCTTAAAAGTCTTTTAAAAAACATTCTTTTGATTTTTCTATTCCTTGCAGGGGCTAGATGGTGACAATGGCTATGGTATACAAGGACAAAAAGGAGCAAAGGTGAGAGCCATGCTGTGAAGTTTCGGTCGCAGTGAACTATCACTCTTCAGCAGGGGTGGGGAACGTGTGGCCCTACAGATATTTTTGGACTAAACTCCCATAATCCTTGCACATTAGTTGTACTGGCTGGGGTTCATGCAAGTTAGAGTCCAGCAACATCTGTAGGGTAACAGCTTCACCATCCCTGCTATACAGTGACAACCACTAACAGCAGGCAGTGCAATCTTTTAGGATGTCTCTTATGGAAACCTCATTAAAAGAAAACGAGGGTGCCCTTGCACAGATTTCTTTAGTTGCTGTTGGGCTTGTGCAGATGTTCCTGGTGGATTGTGCCTCCAATATTATATGGATTTATTGAGCACTGTTGAATAGACTCATAGAATCATTGAATTGTAGACTTGGAAGGGGCTGCAAAGATCACCTGGTTCTGCAATGCAGGAATCTTTTGCCCAATGTGGGTCTTAAACACACAACCCTGAGATTAAGAGTCCCGTGCTCTACCGGCCGAGCTAAAGCACACATTGGGGATGTAACCATTCTCATTTTGTTTTGAAAACACAGCCCATGCTTGCCAGCCAGTCTGTTAAAAGTGCCCCTGATCACACTCGCACCCATACATGGATGTATGTCACCACTGTGAGCAGTTTCCAAAATCTTGGGTCTGTTTGCCTGCTTGGGTGTGGCAATCCTAACCTTTGTTAATGCAGGAATGCTTATTAATTTACTGGTAGGGATCAGAGAAGCGTGCTTGTAGTGACTGTGTGCCAAAAGGGTCCGGAGCAGAACAAAAAGCAACGCTTACATCCAAGTCGTTATGCTTTGGTAAGCCCAGCTCAGTGATGGATTTGGTGCCCTGTGTGAGGTCAAAATCCTGGAGCTGTCCCGCCTGCTGGGAAAGTGCTAAGTAGGCTTTGGGAAGGAGGTGGGAGGGCTCTAGGATCCTACCAGAGCCTCATGCCTTCCTCCCCAAAGCCCAATGCCTTGCTTTCTGGTCTTTGAGACAGCGCTCAGGGCCCAATGTGTGCACATCACTCGCAGAGCCCTAAATCGCCCCATTCTCTGAAGGAAGGGCAGCCAATTCGTAGCGCAGTTTGCTTCCTTTGTTATGCTGGCTCATGTCCTGGCTTTGCCTAGTCACATGCGGAGTGAAGCTTTATGAACCAAAGTGCCAAGAGGCCTCCTTTGGATGAGAGTGAGGCAGAGCACTTTGGTAACGTTCCATTGTTGATTGTGGACAGCACAACGCCACAAGCGCAACCCATTCCATAACTGACAAGGGACCCATGTTGCTGAGATCATATAACCAAATAGATTCCATTCAAAACCAACATTAAAAGCCAGTATAAATGTTTGTTTTGTTGCATTACCCGGATATCTGGATATTTGCCTGCCATTTTTTTCTAGTGTCCAAAACAAACAGTGGAATGGAATGCAACACTCAACACTTCCGACGCATGATAAAGAGTTGTGATTGGGAAAGAAGCACGGCAATCTTTCCTATATCAAGTATAGTATTCTGGAGTCTGACAGTTGTCCAAAAACTACAGAGGGAGATGTATAAGGACTAATTACATGGAAAGCCCGTCCTTCTGGTGGAAAGTGGAAAGATGCTTTGGCAGGGTGAATGGATCCTACGGGCTTTATTGTGACCAGCTCAGGATTCACTCTCCTGGTGTTTCTTTAACTTGCTTCCTGATGCTGCATCAGTGGCGTAGCGTGGGTTGGCAGTGCCCGGGGCTGCTCATAGGGGCTGGGTGGGAGGGAGGAAAGGAAGGGAACAGACAGTGTATGCATGTGCATTCAACTGCCTAAAGCATCTGTGTTACCCAAGAGATCGCAGCCATAGAGATAAGAAGAGTTGTTCTGTTGTCTGGCGAGGTCATTTCCTGTTTTGCATGGAGAAGCTATTTTCAACAGAGCCCAGTGCCGGAAGCACTTAGCTGTACTGAGGCAGCACTGGGTGCTGAAATTATGCGACCCCAACAAATTTTGTGCCCAGGGCAACCTCCCTGCAACCCCCTCCACACTTCGCCGCTGTGGTGCATTAATGATTTTGACAGTGCACTAATTTGCACCTCCATTATTGCATTATTCTACCTCTCCTTTGATGCCAGAGTAACTCACCTGGGCGACTGGTGTAATGTCATAGCCTGTGACATTTTTGTATCATATGGAGGAAGAGATTTAGGATCATATGGAGGAAGAGAGGAGCCTTGCTCACTATACAGTACCAGCAGATCAGGTTTCTTAAGATGATGATTAACTTTTTAATGAAGCAGATAACTGCAGTACTGTTGGAGTGGCCCTGAGATGTAAGAAAAGCTGCCTGGGATATGACACCAGACACATTTGATGACACATTCAACTTGGCTTTACTCAGAGTACACCCATTGAAATGACTGAATATGCCTATGTATGGCCCATTCATTTCAATGGGCTTGCCCTCAGTAAAACTTATATAACATATATAGTTGCATTTGCATTTATAAACAATTAAAATAGTTGCACATGTAAAGCAATACAACACACACTCCAATACAGATACAAAATTGCAAATGTGTTTAATCTAAAAGAAAAGAAAATAGAACAATTCTTTTTAAAGCAACAGCAAAGAAAAGATTGTGAAACGGCCAGCAAGGAAGTCACATGAGATCAAAGTTTTGTTTCTGTTTCTTTAATTCCAGGGGCAGCCTGGATTTCCTGGAAACCCTGGACTGCAGGTATTGCTTATACTCCTACAGTGACTCATTTATGTTTCTTGTATGGGTTGTTTTGATGCGGGTAGCGCTGTGGTCTAAACCACCGTTCCTCTTGGGCAGTCAGAAGGTCGGCAGTTCAAATCCCCACAACAGAGTGAGCTCCTGTTGCTCTGTCCCTGCTCCTGCCAACCTAGCAGTTTGAAAGCACGCCAGTGCAAGTAGATAAATAGATACCACTGCAGCGGGAAGCTAAATGGCGTTTCCGTGCGCTGTGGTTTCCGTCACGGTGTTCCGTTGTGCCAGTAGTAGTTTAGTCATGCTGGCCACATGACCCGGAAAGATGTCTGTGGACAAACGCCAGCTCCCTTGGCCTGAAAGTGAGATGAGCGCCGCAACCCCAGAGTCGCCTTTGAATGGACTTAACCGTCCAGGGGTCCTTTACCTTTTGAGTGCTATGTTTCTTATTTTCATAGTCTTTAACTAGATGTGTGGATTGGAGCCATGGTTCGGGGCAGGGGGAGTCCTAACACTTTGACCTTGCACCACAGCCTTGGTCCAGTTTGGAAGCCACAAAGTGGCTAAACCCTTTTTCTCCTCTTCAGCAGATAGCAACTCTGGGACTGCGACAGGATAATGCACTCTCCACTGGTATAAAACCTTCTAGTGAAGAAGCAGCTCTGATCTTTGGACACATTAAGCTAGATTTGGGGTGGTGACACCCTGGCCAGAAAGAGGGCCCTTGTTGTTGAATTAATCCTTACGTATTTAATACAATTGAATGGATTATTGTTTAGACACGAATGTTGCTTTGGAATATTGCGATAGTTGCTATGCTTTGTTATATTGATTATTCTCATAATTAGGACAAAATACCAGCATAATTAACATATTCAGTATCAATAAAGTTTTTCCATTCTCTGTTTGCTGCTTTGGGTTTTCCTCAGGAAGGAAAATGAGGTTATGGGCAACCCGTTGGACTAGGGCTGCCATAAAAGGACACAGGCACGCCACACACCATGGCTTCGATCCAAATTAACTTTCTTTTCATGCAAGGAAAGGATAAGCAATCCAAACAGGAGCTCTTAGCTGCAAAACTCTACTTCTGATTCCTTTCTAGGGTGAAGATGGAGATCCAGGCATTCCTGGAGATAAAGGCGCCAAAGGAATTAGGGGACAACGGGTGAGGATGATAAATGATCCTAAGCGGTTTGATATGTGAGAAAGGAGAGTTCTCTTTATAACGGTTCTTAAAACTCCTAATGGTTTCTTTCAGATGCCTCACGCTAGAATCCAGTTGCCACAATTTGTGACAGTCTAATAATGCCTCGCGGGTGGCGCTGTGGGTTAAACCACAGAGCCTAGGACTTGCTGATCAGAAGGTCGGCGGTTTGAACCCCCACGACGGGGTGAGCTCCCATTGCTCGGTCCCTGCTCCTGCCAACCTAGCAGTTCGAAAGCACATCAAAGTGCAAGTAGACAAATAGGTACCGCTCTGGCGGGAAGGTAAACGGCGTTTCTGTGAGCTGCTCTGGTTCGCCAGAAGTGGCTTAGTCATGCTGGCCACATGACCTGGAAGCTGTATGCTGGCTCCCGCGGCCAATAAAGCGAGATGAGCGTCGCAACCCCAGAGTCGGCCACGACTGGACCTAATGGTCAGGGGTCTCCTTTAATAATGCCCCAGAGCTGTGTGAAAATGGTCACTCAAAATCCCCACCCCTTTCTGTGGGAATTTGCTGAATATTCTCTGGACTTATTCAACATTTCGAGGGCACTGAAAAAGAAAAACAAAATGTTTCTGTGCACCGCACATCATTTAAAAATCTTATTAGGGAAAAACCAGTAGAATATTGGTTTTAATTGACAATATACTGTAGATCCCCAGTTATTTCTGGGACGAAGTGGTGATTTATAACAGATGTTTACTGTTTATTTATTTATGTTTGTCATAATAATAATAATAATAATAATAATAATAATAATAATAATAATAATATATTTATACCCCGCCAATCTGGCTGTGTACACACACACACACACATTCATTTTGAATATTGCCACAGCATGGCAATATTCAAAATGAATGTGTCTAGGGGTTTCACTAGTAGATCTTCAGCATCAAATGCAACACAGAGTGAGTGTCCAATTTTCAACCTAAGACTTAAGGGTTCTTCAGTGATCCCATTCCAAAATTTGTTTTGATTTTAAGCATCACTGTGAGAGTCTGAGGTAGATAACCCTTTAACATGCACTCTTTAAACCATCGCAACTAACTGGCTAGTATATTTCTTCATTGGCTCCCAGTACGTTTCTGAACACAATGCAAAGTGTTGGTGCTGACCTTTAAAGCCCTAAACGGCCTTGGCCCAGTATACCTGGAGGAGCGTCTCCCCCCCCCCCATTATTCTGCCCGGACAATGAGGTCCAGCGCCGAGGGCCTTCTAGCAGTTCCCTTGCTGTGAGAAGTTAGGTTACAGGGAACCAGGCAGAGGGCCTTCTCGGTAATGGCACCTGCCCTGTGGAAATTCCTCCCAGCAGATGCAATAAACAACTATTTTACTTTTAAAAGACAACTGAAGGCAGCCCTGTTTAGGAAAGTTTTTAATGTCTGATGCTGTATTGTTTTTAATATTTGGTTGGAAGCAGCCCAGAGTGGCTGTGGAAACCCAGCCAGATGGGCAGGGTATAAATAAATAAATAAATAAATAAATAAATAAATAATAATAATAATAATTATTATTATTATTATTATTATTATTATTATTTCAAATTAAAAGCACATCATACATTAAAAGTACATTAAACAAGGCAAATGAAACCTAAGCAAAACATGTTGGGTTTAAAAGAAAAGAAACAAAAGTTTTCAGGTCCCCAATCCATGCACGTTTTACTTGGGGGGAAGCCCCATTGAACTTGGTTGGGATTTACTTCCGAGTAACAGTGGCAATTTTATTATGAAATCTTAAACGCTGTACTGCACCCAGAGCTCAGAAACTGCCTGTGTTTGTGAAATTCCCTGTCACAAAACGCGCCTAGAACAATGGGAATTTCAAACTCTGCTTGAAAAAGAAGAATTGGTAGGAGCAGGCTCCAAGCTCATTTGCTATATTTAGCAATATTAAAATGTGAAATAATATTGAATCCACAGCTGCCTAACTTTATTCACAGGCAGAGAACTGAGGGGAGGAAGGCATTTCACTGGTACCTGAAATTTCATTTCAAGGGAGCTGAAATTATCCAAGAGTTTGGAAGGAACCTAAAAAATGAAACTTTCAAAAAAATTGAATTTTCAGCCAACCCAAAAAACCTCCAAACCTTTTGTTTTCACGTATGAAGCCTGAAACAAGTTGCATTATTTTAATGGGGCCTTTGCATTTTTTTAAAGGGTCGTGGTGGAACACCAGGGGCAGTTGGTGATCCAGGACGCTGGGGAGAACCTGGAAGAATGGTAAAAGAAATACAGATTAATGTTGAACTGTGAAACCAAGTATAGCTGAAAATACATTATCAAATTATATTTTCTGGATCAGGATTATATAAACAAAAATATGGCTATGAGTTTCATCTGCAAAATCAACAGCACAGTATAGAAGTAGCTCAGTGTTGAATTCAAATTATGCTTTCCTTTTCAAAATTGCTCCTTATATGTGTGAAAGAATCTGGGGTGGGGGAAGGAATGATTTTGAGTTCAATCTAGAATCTTGATTTTGTTGCTGTTGTTTAGTCGTTTAGTCGTGTCCGACTCTTTGTGACCCCATGGACCAGAGCACACCAGGCACTCCTGTCTTCCACTACCTCCCGCAGTTTGGTCAAACTCATGCTGGTAGCTTCAAGAACACTGTCCAACCATCTCGTCCTCTGTCCCCTTCTCCTTGTGCCCTCCATCTTTCCCAACATCAAGGTCTTTTCCAGGGAGTCTTCTCTTCTCATGAGGTGGAGCCTCGGCTTCAGGATCTGTCCTTCCAGTGAGCACTCAGGGCTGATTTCCTTCAGAATGGATAGGTTTGATCTTCTTGCAGTCCATGGGACTCTCAAGAGTCTCCTCCAACACCATAATTCAAAAGCATCAATTCTTCGGCCTTCTTTATGGTCCAGCTCTCACTTCCATACATCACTACTGGGAAAACCATAGCTTTAACTATACGGACCTTTGTTGGCAAGGTGATGTCTCTGCTTTTTTAAGATGCTGTCTAGGTTTGTCAGCAACAGCAAACTGTGGATATACACAGAAATCCATTTATTCTGAACTGAACATTCTCTCCCATGGACTGCATCATTCTACCCGAGGGGTAGGAAATTGTTCCCCACAGAATTAGAATGTGCGGGGAAATATACTAAGCATTGCCTGCTTCTGTGCTCCCTGAAGGAATACCAGCATTGCAAGCTGAAGGAAGCATTACAAGCTGATCATGTTGGAGAATCATGATCGCTTAGGGAATATGGCTCAGTTTGCATGTAACGCTAACCCAAAACATGACTTAGAAAACATGGATTCTCATAGAGAGAACTTTGCTCCTTCTCTGCTTCTCTTAGCTGGTGAGCCAAGTCACCGTTTAACTTTGTATTATGTCCAAACCTGAGCTCATTATCTGTCCCCTAGACAAACCCTAAGATGTAAAGGTTCATAGAATGAACCTTGGCTGGAGCCAGATAAGCCAAGAATTGGGTTTTTACTAGGGATGAGGGAGAAAATCGATTTGATTTCCATCTTCAAGGCAAATTTGCCTTCACTTTTCCAAAGCAATAGGTGAGATCAAACACAGTCATCCATTGAAATTTACATGTCTTCCTGCTTTCTTCATCCAAGTAATGCGTTCAAAAATTAGGCTTGCCATATATCAAGAAGTGAAAATCCAGACACAAAAGTGGTTGAGTATTTAGTTGAGCTTTTTTCGGGGGAAGGGTAGGCAAAGTTGGTTGTTGTTTTTTTAATAGCTTTTTTTTAAAGCTGGGGTTTTTTTTTGGGGGGGGGAATTCTTCAAAAAACCCAACTCTTCCGATATGGGCTTCCATATACCCAGGTTTCCCCAGACCTTTTAACCACTTCAAGTTGTGCTCATAAAGGTACATATTAATGAAAATAACATACAGAAATGCATTATACTAAAGGGAAATTGCATACAAATATGTGTATATTAAGCAAAATACGTATATTAGGAGAAATCACACAAAAATACTGATGAATCTTCATGAAGACTTAAAAAAAAAGTAATTGTAAACTGATTTGAAAATGTGGAGAACACAATTTAAGATCGGGAAAATGAGAAACGGAAATCGACATATTCACCCATCCCTACTTTGAGCGTAAGACTAAGCAGAGAAAAACAGCTGCCATCTTCTTCTTGAGAACCCACGTGTTTGTTTGTTTGTGGTTTGGCTTAGCATGATAAAAAAATGTAGAATTGTAGAGTTGGAAGGGACAATGAGGAGTCTGTGCAGTGCAGGAAACTTTTTACCCAACGTTGGATTCGAACCCACGACTATGACTTTAAGAGTCTCATGCTCCACCAAACCGGGAAAATATATGAAACTCCCCCCCACACACACACATCATATCGGGGTGTGTTCATCAGCATGTGTGTATGTATTTATGTACAAGTGTAAACGGAAATGGGGGAAGAGGGTAATTTGATTTCCTAAACGTATACCTACTTTTTTCAGGGTCGTAAAGGACAAAAAGGCGAACGAGCAATGACGGTATGCGATAAGCTGCTTCCTCACTTCTGATACACCAGAAACTTATCAACTAGTAAATGAAAATATACATAGAATTGCGTTCTTAACGGCCGAGCTTCAAAATTCTTCCTTGCTAAAGGAAAGGGCAACAAATGATCAGTCAAGCAGGCATTGGGTGGCGAGTTCCCGCCTCCCACCAGTAGAAATAAACACACAAGACACAGATATTTAGGTTAATAGGCTAAAATTGGCCACAGCTTTATTGGTTACAGGTGATGAGCGGTATTGGCTTAGGCATTGGTCCTAATCGACTATCCGGCTTCAGTCTGTCTGCCTGAAGGCCGGGAAGGGTTAACACCAGCAGGCGGAGCCCTGCTAATGCACATCAACTAGGCACTCCCCCGGGGTCACCGCTCGGGGGCGTGCCTTCGGCCCTGGTCTCCATAGGCTTTGGACGGGGCCACGCCCCCCAGAATCCTTTACCGGACTACCCTTCAGAAACTGGGGAGGTGATGGCGCTTCCCCCCCCATTCATCTACATAACAATACCCCGACCAATGCCTAACCGCCAAACCGAGGAAGTTGTGACGATTTGCTACGAGGTAGGCAAAATAACCAAATGGCTGGTGCCAATTTGCCAAGTGGAAAATTCCTACCAGGCCCCTTAATGGCGACCAACCGAAGTCCATAGCAAGGTCAAAGGAGAAACCTTGAAGGGTGGGAGGGTGGGAAATTCACCCAGCTGAGCGGCGGCCAAAGAGGAAGATCCTCTGCCGTGCTTGCCTTAAATGCGGCAAGCCACACCCCTGAGCCAGCCGATTGGCTGGCCAGGGGGATGACGCGGCAGTGGATTCCCCTGATCGTGCAGGGCTGGGAGGCAGCCTCCATTAGTGTGTTGGGGGCGTGACGCTCGCAACACCACCTCCTCCCGAGGTCGGAAGTGGCTTTGAATGGGACAAGTGGGGAATCTGGGCTAAAACATGGAACCTGGTACAGTTCCAACTAATGTCTGCCACCGTAGAGCTTCATTTTTTGACAGCTTGGTGGTTATTTATTGTACCAGGTTAATTTAATTGCCTTTTATTTATTTATTACATGCTGTTTTAGGATTGTTGTACGCAGCCTTCCGATGCCCACCTGGCAATTGGCATTTCGTTGACAGCAAATAAAATTTGTTGTAGCTGTTAAAAATAAGAGCTGTACTTTAGAATGGGCTGCAGCCTTATGCATACTCACCTGGGACGAAGGTCCATTGAACTCACTGTAATTTATGCATGCCTAGAGTTGCACCATTGACCACATTGGTTTTTCCTCCTTATCTACAGCCTTGTGAACTTGTAAACTTCACCAGAGGAAACTGCCGTAAGTAATGACCTCCTCTTAGTACTAAAGACTAGCAGAGGGCCTTGCCAATCTGATACAGTGGTACCCCGCAAGACGAACGCCTCGCAAGACGGAAAACCCGCTAGACGAAAGGGTTTTCCATTTTGGAGGTGCTTCGCAAAACGAATTTCCCTATGGGCTTGCTTCGCAAGACGAAAGCCCATAGGGAAATCTCCGGGGACCTCTTTTAAATGCTAGCGGTGGGGAGCAAAGCCTTTCCCCCCCCTCCGGCCTTCAGAAGAGGTCCAGGAAGGCTGGCGGGGGCCGAAAGGCTTTGCTCCCCAGCGCCAGCATTTTAAAAGCAGTCCGGGATAGCAGGGAAGCGCTTCCTGCTATCCCGGACGGCTTTTGAAGGCAGGAGAGTCTCCGCCAGCAGCGGCAGCGCTGCCGCTGCTGGCAGAAAGGTCCGCGAAGCCTGGGCGCGCTGCGCGCAGGCTTCGACATGCCGGCAAGTCTCCACCAGCAGCGGCAGCGCTGCCGCTGCTGGCGGAGAGATCCGCGAAGCCTGGGCGCGCTGCGCGCAGGCTTCTGCATGCCGGCAAGTCTCCGCCAGCAGGGAAGCCTGGGCCGGACAGCTTTTGAAGGCAGGCGGGGGGAGCAAAGACTTTCGCCCCCGCCAGCCTTCAGAAGAGGTCCAGGACCTCTTCTGAAGGCTGGCGGGGGGCAAAAGTCTTTGTCCCCCCTGCCTGCCTTCCCAGGGGCTTTTAAATCGCCCCGGACAGCGGAGAAGTCCTCCGCTGTCCGGGGCGATTTTAAAATGCCGCCCGCCAGCATTTTAAGATCGCCCCGGACAGGGGAGAAGTCCTCCGCTGTCCCGGGGTTTTTTAAAATCCTGGGGGTGGGAAAAAAAGCCCTTGTCCCCCCCCCCCAGCCTTCAGAAGAGGTCCGGGGACAGACTGTCCCCGGACCTGGTCTGAAGGCGGTTTCCCTAGGAACGCATTAATTGATTTTCAATGCATTCCTATGGGAAACCGTGCATCGCAAGACGAAAAAACCGCAAGACGAAGAGAATTGCGGAACGAATTAATTTCGTCTTGCGAGGCACCACTGTAGTTGTAATTTGACGCAGGTTGTGTGCACTAAATGTTTAGGGAAGTTTTTAATGTGTGACATTTTAAAGTATTTTTAATCTTTGTTGGAAGCTGCCCAGAGTGGCTGGGGAAACCCAGCCAGATGGGCAGGGTACAAATAAATTATTATTATTATTATTATTATTATTATTATTATTATTATATAAATAGATTTAATTCTCCATCCTTTGGGGGATTTCTTTAAAAGTGAACCCCTTTCCTGTCAAAGGAGCTTACTTTCAAAAGCTGTGGTGTCCAAAAGAAGACAGGATTATTTCACCTTTAATAAAGGTAAAGGGACCCCTGACCATTAGGTCCAGTCGTGACCGACTCTGGGGTTGCGGCGCTCATCTCGCTTTACTGGCCAAGGGAGCCGGCATACAGCTTCCAGATCATGTGGCCAGCATGACTAAGCCGCTTCTGGCGAACCAGAGCAGCGCATGGAAAGGTCATTTACCTTCCCGCTGGAGTGGTACCTATTTGCACTTTGATGTGTTTTCGAACTGCAAGGTTGGCAGGAGCAGGGACCGAGCAACGGGAACTCACCCCGTCGCGGGGATTCGAACCGCCGACCCTCTGATTGGCAAGTCCTAGGCTCTGTGGTTTAACCCACAGCACCACCTGTGTCCCTTTAATAGTTGTCTGGAAAAGGTATCTCAGCAGGTTTAACTTTTTCATGGACACTACTGTTAAAGGTGGAAGAACCCTGTCTCTCTTTTGCATCTGCCCTTGGTTAGGAGTGTACCGTAAATGGAGGACAGCAGTAACACAGCACTGGAATGTGTTGATCTGTCTTTTACAATATCACCCCAACGGATAAAAGTATTCCCCCCCTCTCTCTCTCTGTGTGTCATATTCTAATTTTATCAATCCTTTGACCATACACCTGCCATTTTTGCATAGAAACGTTCCCAATGTACAAAAACAGAAAACGATAAATTATGAAACCTTTACAAATACACACATTATAATTTTTGCATCTAAATTGACTTTATTTACTAGTAACCTTCCAGTTAGGACCTGTCTCAAATCGGTCATGTTCTCCTGAAATCTTCAGTTTGCAGATGGTCTTTAATCCTCACAATGGCTATACTGAGGTATTATCTTATAAATAAGCCTAAAAATACCAAGTTCCATAGCTACTCAACGGCCTCGTTCACACAGCAAGCAGCCATGATATGTTAAAGCATGTTTTGGCTGATTGTCCAAACCCTCTCCAGTGGCTTAACTGTGATTTGTTTACTGCCAACAAACCATAGTCAGAAGCCATAGTTGCTTGTGTTAAGTATGGTTTGGCAATATGTGTGAACCCAGCATCTTTCCTTAACCATGGCTTGCTTGCTTACCAGCCTACAAAGGCATGAGGCAAGAGCTGCTGGAAAACAAAACATAGTTTAGAGAAACAAGCCGGGATTTAACTGATGATCTAAGGGACAACTTGTGGTGAACTCGTAAAGAAAACATGGCTTAGTGTTATGTGCAAACCAAGCCAATAATTTCATGGCTGGGCTAAAATCTGAACTCACAATTCCTGGCTTAAATAAGACATGCTGTGACTACATTCTTTCTGCTACTTTGCTTTATCCAAAGCCGAAAGCGAATTTTTCATTGAATGTCGCAACAAGCGAAACGCTCAACACAAGTTCTGTCTGTGTGTTTTTAAGGGTTGTTATTGGATATGTAATGTATGTAAATGAACAAAACCAAAAGACACTAAGTGACATTAAATCACCTTTCTTTTATCCCATCCAGCTTGCTGTATAGGTAAGTAGATCTGCATTGGCTCTCAGTACATTTCTGAGCACAATTCAAAGTTCAATTCACTGAGATCCAGCGCCAAGGGCCTTCTGGCGGTTCCCTCATTGCAAGAAGTGAGGTTACAGGGAACCAGACAGAGGGCCTTCTCGGTAGTGGCGCCTGCCCTGTGGAACGCCCTCCCTTCAGATGTGAAGGAAATTAGCAGCTATCTTATCCTTAAAAGACATCTGTAGGCAGCCCTGTTCAGGGAAGTTTTCAATATTTAATGCTGTATTGTTTTTAACACTCGATTGGAAGCCGCCCAGAGTTGCTGGGGAAACTCAGCCAGATGGGCAGGGTATAAATTATTATTACTATTACTATTACTATTACTATTACAGTGGTACCTCAGGTTACATATGCTTTAGGTTACGTACGCTTCAGGTTACAGACTCCGCTAACCCAGAAATAGTGCTTCAGGTTAAGAACTTTGCTTCAGGATGAGAACAGAAATTGTGCTCTGGCGGCACGGCGGCAGCAGGAGACCCCATTAGCTAAAGTGGTGCTTCAGGTTAAGGACAGTTTCAGGTTAAGAACGGACCTCCGGGATGAATTAAGTACTTAACCCGAGGTACCATTGTATTATTATGCAAACAGATTCTGTTTCAACATATAGGAAAAGGTATCTTTTTTTTCCTGGAAATTTTCTGACTTTTTTCTTTTCCTCCACAATGGCAAGGTATGAACAAGTGTCCAGTATACCCGACTGAAGTAGTGTTTGCCCTTGATATGTCTGGAGACGTTACCCCGGAATCCTTTGACAGGATGAAAGACATCATGACGTCTTTGCTGAAGGGTATCGAGATTAGCAGGAGCAACTGCCCGACTGGCGCACGGGTGTCGGTTCTGTCCTATAACACCAATACGAAGTACCTCATCCGGTTCTCTGACTTCCAGAGGCCGGAGCTTCTGATGGAGGCAGTTCAGAGAATTCCACTGGAGAGGTCCTCCGGCAGGCGGAATATCGGAAGGGCCATGAGGTTTGTGGCCAGGAACGCCTTTAAGCGTCATCGTCAAGGCGCCCTCATGAGGAACGTTGCAGTATTTCTCGCCGCTGGACCTTCGCAGGACGCCACCTCCATCAATACAGCCGTATTGGAATTCAGCGCCCTAGATATCACACCTGTGGTCATTGCCCTCAGGGAAGTGCCTAATGTGAGACAAGCCTTTTCGGTAAGCAGGCTGCAATTGGAAACTCTTTTGGCATTATGTTGTTGTTGTTGTTTAGACATTTAGTCGTGTCTGACTCTTCGTGACCCCATGGACCAGAGCATGCCAGGCACTCCTGTCTTCCACTGCCTCCTGCTGTTTGGTCAAACTCATGCTGGTAGCTTTGAGAACACTGTCCAACCATCTCGTCCTCTGTCGTCCCCTTCTCCTTGTGCCCTCCATCTTTCCCAACATCAGGGTCTTTTCCAGGGAGTCTTCTCTTCTCATGAGGTGGCCAAAGTATTGGAGCCTCAGCTTCAGGATCTGTCCTTCCAGTGAGCACTCAGGGCTGATTTCCTGAGTTGGTCGGGGTATTTCCTTCCTTCTTGCAGTCCATGGGACTCTCAAGAGTCTCTTCCAGCACCATAATTCAAAAGCATCAATTCTTCGGTGATCAGCCTTCTTTATGGTCCAGCTCTCACTTTCATACATCACTACTGGGGAAACCATAGCTTTTACTATATGGACCTTTGTTGGCATTAATGATCAGTCAGCAAATGCATACTGAGTGAATGGGTCTTGCTACTTAAATAAGCTCCTGTTCAGTACTTCTCTTGCTTGGTTCTTGTGAACTATAAAACATCCCTGTACTGAGAGCAAGCATGTCAGGGGAAAGACCAGGCTAGAATGCATTTGCTTAATATCCAGCGTTCTACTTGCAGGGATGGGTTTTTGTTTTTGTTTTAAAGCACCCAAGAAGCATTTAAATGGGAGCATCTAAATGCACACTCTACAAGCATCCCAGAAGCAGATACCCAATCACATCTGCTGTTTGTAAAGACCAGGATTCCGTCACATCAGTTGCAGAAGAACCTGACAGCTTATTTGCAACAGCATTTAGTAAATTTTGCACTATTTTTTTTACCAAACATCTTATTGTCTAGCAGATGGTAATCAGAATGGCAGAATTCAAATTTTAATTCTGAACCAGAATGTCAACATTTGGGGATCTGATTTCAGTGACAAATCCAAATTGTGAAATCGGACATCGGTTAAATTTTGAATTTCAGTTTCAGCTCTAGTTTCTGTATTGCTTGCTCCCTAAGAAACATATAGCAAGATTTTGAAGTTTCCTACAGAATTGTTCTGGGGAAATGTAGAACAGCTTTCGAGGGTGGATCAAGAAGCTCTTTTGTATATCTTACGTTGCTTTAGACATCACCAGAATAGCCAGACAGCAGCAATGTGTTCAGACAAGTGGACCTCAGAGGTGGCGCAATGGGTTGGTGCGTCTGGCTGTTGACCAGAAAGTTGGTGATTCAAACCCACCCAGGGATGGCTGTGGGCAGGGGGTTGGACTAGATGACTCTCAGAGGTCTCTTCCAACTCTACAGTTCTGTGTTTCTAAGTGCTTGTAATATTGGTTTGTGACGTGGAAGTTCATCTACAGATTTTGGAGTGAATGGTAATTTGCAGGACTTAGAGCTTAATTCATTGCCAGCTGAGTATTTGTGTTTGCACCAGAAAAAAACAGCACACTGAAGCAAAATCTGGGCAGTATGAATGGATTCAACATAGTCATATAATGATGAAAGCATAATTAATCTCTATGGAAACATTGCATTCATACTTCCATTAACTCACGCTGCACCTTCACTCCTAGAAATCTGTTCTTCCAGTATCTGATTTGGCTTTCTTCCACCTCAGTCTACATAGCACTGTTTGTAAACGGAACCTCAGTCATAACCCCTGTGGAAGTTCGGGCTGGCAGAATATAGCAATAATTTATTCCAGGATTGTCTATTTCTTTTAATTGCTGTAGCATGTATTCATGAGAGTGAAAGCATATGCTTGACTTCCATTCCAACAATTTAACGACTTCTACAGAGTCTCAGATTTTCCTCTGATTGGTTGCCAACTTTTTAATCTTCTTCTCAGTTTTGCAAGCTGTAAACTCGAGAAAGAGCAGCGAGGAAATAATAATTCAGATTTGAAATAGCAAAACCTCCTAAAAGATGTCCAGCCAATTCTGAAGGGAGTACGATTGTTGGAGCACGATATGGAAAGACAAGTTACATACATTGAGATATTTCTCTTCCATTTTATCAGTGTGAGCAACACATGATGAGTCCTTAATTTATCTTCCAGTTATGTTCTGCATAAATATGGTTTTCTTATCCTCCAACAGCAATGTAGTAGTAGTAGTAGTAGTAGTAGTTATTTCTATGTTGTCCTTTCTCTCATAGAATCCCAGCAGGATTACAATACAAAAATCACGAAATTTCAAATTAAAATGTCTAAAAACTCCATATCTACAATAAGAAACCTAATTTAACACAGCCAGCTCACCATATCAGCCTATGGCTCCCAGGACATATTTTATGTCCCCAAGACTGGGTGAATACTGTAAATACGTCTTGGAACCTGAAAATTATCAGTGTGGAGGACAAATGAACTTACCTAGGGAGTTCCACAATCGGGGTGCCAACACCGAGAAAGCCCTGTTTATGAAAACCACGGGCCATACCTGGTGATGAACAGAGACATCTGATCATCTGCTAATTGATGAGAGGGAGGTTGTTGATTTTGGTTGACCTCAAACCTTCCCAGTCTCTCATCCTACCTTCCATACTGTTCTGAAGGGTCCCTCAACCTTCTGGAGTGGATTATAATCAAGAGTACCTCCGTTTATTCTCGGAAGAGAAGGACTTGGTGTACTGTGCAGATATTGCGCAGCTTCTGCTCAAGCTTGGAGTGCCACAGTACGAACCCAAAGATTGGAGACTGTTCATTGACAGCAGCAAGTGATCACTGAAATGTGTTCTGCTACACAACGGCAACCAGTTTGCCTCTATGCTCCTGGCTCACTCGAGTACACTGAAGGAGAACTATGAAGCGGTTAAGTATGTGCTGGAGAAAATTGGTTATGATCAGCATAAGTGGTTTATTTGTGTTGACCTGAAGATGGTGAACTTTTTGTTGGGACAACAGCCTGGCTTCACCAAGTACCCATGTTTTCTGTGCATGTGGGATAGTAGGGACCGTGCTCAGCATTACACGAAGAAGGACTGGCCTGTGTGGGAGGAATTGGTGCCTTGCAAAGAAAGGAACGTCATCAACGACCCTCTGGTGGACAGAGACAGAATACTCTTCCCACCGCTGCACATCAAGCTTGGCTTAATCAAGCAGTTCACCAAGGCTCTGGACAAGGATGGTGACTGCTTCACTTACTTATGCCAGGCTTTTCCAGGATTGACCATGGAGAAGTTGAAAGCTGGCATCTTTGACGGTCCTCAGATCTGTCAGCTCATCAGAGATCCAGAGTTCGGAAACTCAGTGAACGAAGTGGAACTGGAAGCGTGGAAGGCATTTGTTCTGGTAGTGAAGAACTTTCTTGGCAACAATAAGGCCAGAAACTACGCAGAACTTGTCAACAACATGCTGACTGCTTTCAGAAACCTGGGCTGCAACATGAGCGTCAAGATGCACTACCTATTTTCACATATGGACCAGTTTCCTGAGAACCTGGGTTCAATGAGTGACGAGCAGGGGGAGAGATTCCATCAGGACATGAAAGAGATGGAGACCAGGTATCAGGGTTGCTGGGACGCAGTCATGATGGCTGACTACTGTTGGACTCTGAAGAGAGACCTCCCTGCCGCTGAGCATTCCAGGAGTTCCAAGAAACGGAAGTTCAAGCCCTGAAGTTTGAAAAATGGTGAAGCAACATGCAATTTACGTGTACTTACCTTTATCAATGCCCACCATTCAGTTTACAGTAAACCTGACCTGATGGAGAGAAACGGATGCCATTTCCTGATTCAGCAGTGCAAAAATACCCCAAATCAGTTGTAGAAATCTAGACAACATTCAAAAAGTAAAAAATTGTTGCCCAGTGTTATCAATGGGTGGAGATGGGAAGATTTTCATGGGTGAAAATCAGCTTCCTCCTTCCATTTGTGGAAGCATGTACTGGAAGAAAAATCTGTCTGTGAATGAAAGGGAGCCAATGGATTCTAACCTACATTTTTCATGCAATTCCTTTTGTTTAAATGTGTGTTTTGTAATTTTTTAAAAAATTACATTTATTTAGGCAGATGATACTCAGCGATTTCAGTTATTTGTTTGGGAAACGAAGGAGGATGAGAACCTGAACACGGTCTCACGTTGTGCTCTCTGTTTCGGTAAGGCCATTCATTTTGTTCGTTCTTAAATTAGTGTATGTAGAATAATCTCCCCCCCCCCGCCCACCCGTTCTGACAGGTCTTCTTAATTTCAGAACTCAAACTTATTCGTTCGGAAGTTGGATGAGTTTGCGGATAACAAGCACCAAGTATTCTAAATGTTGTTTCATTATTCTCAGCGGAAAAGCTGCTGTGGCAATTCTCAGGTCAAGGTGGCAGCAAAGACCTTGAGGCTAAAAGCTTCTGCCCACTTGCAAGGGACAGAGAGCCCCATTGAAATCAGTGGGATGTCTAAGTAAGCATTTATAGGATTGTGTAGGTAATGACATAATCACAGTAGAGTCCAACTGGGAGCACCCCAAAGCAGATACCTTTCCCTATAAGTTGGCAGGATACCAGTGGCATGGCCCTATATGTCCAGTCTATACGAATCAAATGCCCCATATTTCAGTATTTCAGCGTACTCACAGGCCAAAATTAAAGCCACTTGGGCAATACCCTATGGCTGTTACCATAAATGATCTACACTTATCATTTAATTTGTACATAAAGGAGGAAAGGGTGTAACTTTGCCATTACCGTTGCAAGAGGAAGCATATTTTGCTTCTGGATGATTAATGCATATGTGACCGCAGGTATAATCTTAAAAGACACCTTTTCCATCGTCTCTCATATAGCATACCGTTTACCTGTTGTTTTTAGAAATATGCCTATTAATAATAATTGTAAAACATTGCTGATTATTTCAGGTCAGGATCCCTTTGGGGTTAGAATGCATGCTTTGCCAATTGTTTAATCTAACAGCTTCATTGACTAAACTTTGCAGCTGTAGTTTTTGAACATATGGAGAAAGTGAATTTTTTTGGGTAAGCATTTGACGACATTTGTTTTTTTCCCTAATTTTCCATTGTTATTCTGGCCTGTGATTTTACCATTCTTGTATTATTATTTTTAGTGTTTTAAATATTGATGTCTATTTGTATTCTCACCATGCAAACAGCCGTAAACAATGGAATAATTAGAACTAAATAATTAAGCAACAAAAAGTGCATTGCCTCATCTCTGAGTGAGGCCTAAATAAACTGTGGTATAAAGAAAATATATTTCAAGTAAGGAGCATGCTCTCCATTAGCTAGGATTATATATAACTTGGAATATATAGACCATAAAATATAGCCTCTCTTATATATACACCGTATTTTTCCGTGTATAAGACGCCCCCATGTTTAAGATGAACCCCCCCTTTTTAAACCCAAAATTAAGAAAATGCACTATGTATAAGACATGTATAAGACAACCTCTTATTTTAAACTTCAAAAATTTAGGAAAAATATAGTCTTATACACAGAAAAATACAGTATATATATATATATATATAGAGAGAGAGAGAGAGTGTATAAATATGTTTAGGGCTGTTTTTTTCTGTTCTCTGTCTCAAATAGCGAGCATTTCAGAAATAATTGTTTAGAAATAGCTTTAAGAGAGAAGCAAAGCAAAATTTGAGCAGTGTCTAAACACATCTTATCAGATGCTCCATGCAATTCCTTGCTGCCTAATGTTTCTTTCGCAGATAAGTGTAACCCTGCTCCAGAATGCCGGGTGATGGATTCCCCTCCCATCCTAATCAACATGGACATCACATACATCCTCGACAGCTCTCGGAATGTGGGGAGTGAGGACTTTGAGACCATGAAGACCTTTGTGAGCAACATGTTGGATTCTTTTGTTGTTGCTTCTCTACCCATGGAGTCGTATGGAGGGGCAAGGGTGGCATTGGTGCAGCAGGCTCCGCAAAATTTCACTGTCGACGGATTCTCAAGGCCAGTGAAGGGAGAGTTTGACTTGGTCTCCTATGACAACAAGAACCTGATGAAAATGCACATCGAAGAAGTTCGCCAGCTGGAAGGTCCATCAGCAGTAGGACATGCTCTAGACTGGACCATCAGCAACATATTTTTGGAAGCCCCCAACCCGAGAAAACACAGGGTCATCTTTACAATACTTGGGAGTCAGACAAGTTCCTGGGACAGGGAGAAACTGAGGAAAATGTCACTAGAAGCCAAGTGCCAAGGGTTCACTATGCTCACCTTAGCTCTTGGAAGTAGAGTTGACGATATGGAGATGACAGAACTCTCTAGTGCTCCAGTAGAGCAGCACCTGTTGGCACTGGGCAGGACTGGTAAACTGGAATTGCCATATGCTCTGGAATTCAGCCGAGCCTTCTTAAATCTTTTAAAACGTAAGTGCTACGCAGTTGGGCGTGCTTCCTTTGCTACTGAGTGATGCTGTGCTAGGGGCTGTTTATCTGCCATTCTAGGTGGCCTGTTACTTCATACATAAATTTGCCTTGGTCCATTTAGAGCAGGGGTGTCCAACAGGTTGATCACAGTCTACTGGTAGATCCCCGTGAGGTTTTGGTAGATCACGGTCGATCTCTGGCTCCCTTTCCTTAGCGTCGCTAAAACTGACTCCTGCTACACCCTCTCACCCCATCCTCCATTGTTGTATGATCTCTGGAAGGGAAGACGGAGTTTTCTCTGTGCTGCTGTTGCTGTTTTCATCCATATCCATCTTTTTAAACCCCTCAAAATTGGCCTTTTCTCCTCTGTAAAAAAGCTTAACAGCTTTGAGCTGAACCCCCCTACTCACTTGTAGACCTCAATGGGGATTGCGTCCAGGCGAGTGGGTAGAAAACTGCAGCTGTTAACCCACTTACAGGGGAATAAGCCCCATTGAACATGGTGAGGTTCACTCAGAAGTGAGTAAGTATGTCTAGGGTTGCACTCTTAAGCGATACACAAATTTGATCCCAGCGTGTAATTTTTCTTGGGGCAGGATTTGACTTGTTTTGATGCAGAAGAAGCTTGGCATGACATGGACGTCCATCAAGTTTCTTCAGAAGAGGCTGCAAAGTTTGCACTTGAGTGTTTTTCAGGGTGTTGTCCCTAATAGAAAAACAATCAAAACATTCACAGCAGATTAAAGGAGACCTAGGCAATGGCATAAGGGACACAGGTGGTGCTATGGGTTAAACCACAGAGCCTAGGACTTGCTGATCAGAAGGTCGGCGGTTCGAATCCCCACTACGGGGTGAACTCCCGGTGCCCCTGCCCACCTAGCAGTTTGAAAGAGCGTCAAAGTGCAAGTAGATAAATAGGTACCGCTCCGGCAGGAAGGTAAACGGCGTTTCCGTGTGCTGCTCTGGTTCGCCAGAAGCGGCTTAGTCATGCTGGCCACATGACCCGGAAGCTGTATGCCAGCTCCCTCGGCCAATAAAGTGAGATGAGTGCTGCAACCTCAGAGTCAGCCACGACTGGACCTAATGGTCAGGGGTCCCTTTACCTTTACCTAGGCAATGGCATCAGTCTATTTTTCCTGGATGCATCACTCCTAAAGCTTCACTGCTGTTGCTTTGGAGCAAGAAAGGAGCTGTGGCTCTCAACCACAGTTAGGCAGGATTTAGTATAAATAATAAATTGTTGTGTTATTAGAAGAAGAGTTTGGATTTGATATCCTGCTTTATCACTACCCGAAGGAGTCCCAAAGTGGCTCACATTCTCCTTTCCCTTCCTCCCCCACAACAAACACTCTGTGAGGTGAGTGGGGCTGAGAGACTTCAGAGAAGTGTGACTGGCCCAAGGTCACCCAGCAGCTGCATGTGGAGGAGCGGAGACGCGAACCCAGTTCACCAGATTACGAGTCTACCGCTCTTAACCACTACACCACACTGGCTCTATTATTATTATTATTATTATTATTATTATTTAAAAAAACTCAACAGATTTATGGAGGGTGCCCCATATGTCCAGAGATTATAAATCTGAAAGTTCCTAACACCATGTTCTATGGCAGTCCATGTTTTCAGTTTTGATTTACCCAGAGAACTCTGTGCTTACTTCATTGCTTTCCTTTCCCTTTTCTTTTCCCTCAGGAGAAATGAATCCTTATCCTCCTCCAGGCCTGCAGGAAGAATGTGAAACCCTGGATCGAGGAGACACTTACCAGCAGCTAATGAGGAGGACTGACAGGTACAAATATATATATATATATCTGTTCCTCTCCTCTAGAATTAGGGACAAAAACTTACATTGGCTTTAGCAGGAGCAGGAAGCAAAATTTGGAATTGATCTAGGGCAGGGGTGGCCAACTCCTGAGGGACTGCGATCTACTTTCAGAATTAAATCTGACAGTGATCTACCCCCATTTTTGAGGGGTTCAGGTCAAAGGCAGAAGGCAGAAGGCCTTCTCAGTAGTGGCCCTCCCACCAGATGTCAAAGAGAACAACAACTACCAAACTTTTAGAAGACATCTGAAGGCAGCCCTGTTTAGGGAAGCTTTTAATGTTTGATGTATTACTGTATTTTAATATTTGGTTGGAAACCTCCCAGAGTGGCTGGGGAAGCCCAGCCAGATGGGCCAGGTATAAATAAATTATTATTATTATTATTATTATTATTATTATTATTATTATTATTATTATTATTATTATTATTATTAATGTTGTTGTTGTTAGGAGAGGAAATGCCCCTTTTTTGTTGAGCTTATTTTATACCCTGTTTTATGCCCATTTTGTTGGGGTTCCGTGGGGTGGCACTTTTAAGGGGGAAGGGGATTAGTCGCTCACCAAAACAGCGCAGGGGAGAGAGACCAAGGCCGGGTGCTCTTAGGCAAAAGCAAATGAAAATGAGCCCGCCATCGACAGCGACCGATTGCAACCTCCTGGGGATCGACCAGTCGATCTCGATCGACCTGTTGGACATCCCTGATCTAGGGTATCCATATATCTTAGAATAATAGAATCTTTTGTATGACTCTTCTGCCAAACATGTCTGAAGTCTTATCTCTTCTGCCCTGCCCTCCATTCCCCTTTTCAGTATCGTTTTCCCTGAAATAGTTTACAAAGATTCTTTGCGACCGTCCCCATCACCCGGAGGAAACGTGCAAGAAGAAATTATGGCAGCCACCCAAGAACCCATTAAGTACAGAGAAGAAGAGAAACAGTATGATGATTTCACAGACGTCGGTGTTCAAGGTGAATGACGTTTTGAGCTAATTCAGAGAACAGTACGTATGTTTGCTTGTATAGATAGATAGATAGATAGATAGATAGATAGATAGACATTAGAAAGAATGACTGTGATATCCATCACCCCTTATATTTCTCATTGGTAGCTCCAATCTGCTGTGCTAAAGTTTGAGGTGGTTTGCAGCAAGCAGAACGATCATCTGCCATTTCCCCCCAGAATGGAATCTATAGATGGATCCAGTCATTCTGATGTCTATCACATCGTTACCGCAGAGAAACAGCACCTGTGCTTTCTTCTTGTGTCTTTCTACATGTTCGATAAAGTTACAATCTTTTTTCAAAAATAATTTTTATTGGAATTTTATTTACAACGTAACATAAACCCCCACCCCAATACACAACCCACCCTCATTAAACGTGAACATAACATACAGCGAGCATAACATACAACAATACAAACAACGAAATAAAAGACTTCCTTTATCCTGTATCTGGCCTCCTTATTTACTTCTTATAAACTGTTTCCTTTATTAGTAAGCTTTTTCTAATTATAACTGAAATATCCACAAAGTCTCCTGCAGATATTAATCAAAACAAGTCCAGGTATGTATTTTAGGGCACTGTTTTGTGAAGTATTCTCTGCATTTTCCCCATGTTTTTTGAAACTCTTGTCTAGTGTGATCTCTAATTGCCTCTGTTAATCTAGCCAGTTCAATATACAGTGGTACCTCGGGTTACATACGCTTCAGGTTACATACACTTCAGGTTACATACGCTTCAGGTAACAGAACTAACCCAGAAATATTGCTTCAGGTTAAGAACGTTGCTTCAGGATGAGAACAGAAATTGTGCTCCAGCAGCGTGGCAGCAGCAGGAGGCCTCATTAGAGGGACACGACTAAACGACTAAACAACAACTGTACTATAAAATAAATTAGACAGTATTGTAGATGATAGAAATTAAAATTAATTTTTTTTATTACCTGCATTGATGATCGTCATTGTTTGGATGGGGGGCTTCTATCCATTTCCATAGTCATGTTGTGGTTGTTTAGTCGTATAGTCATGTCCGACTCTTCGTGACCCCATGGACCAGAGCACGCCAGGCACTCCTCTCTTCCACTGCCTCCCGCAGTTTGGTCAAACTCATGTTGGTAGCTTCGAGAACACTATCCAACCATCTTGTCCTCTGTCATCCACTTCTCCTTGTGCCCTCCATCTTTCCCAACATCAGGGTCTTTTCCAGGAAGTCTTCTCTTCTCATGAGGTGGCCAAAGTATTGGAGCCTCAGCTTCAGGATCTGTCCTTCCAGTGAGCACTCAGGGCTGATTTCCTTCAGAATGGATAGGTTTGATCTTCTTGCATTCCATTGGACTCTCAAGAGTCTCCTCCAGCACCATAATTCAAAAGCATCAATTCTTCGGCGATCAGCCTTCTTTATGGACCAGCTCTCACTTCCATACATAGTCATACAATCAATCAATCAATCAATCAATCAATCAATCAGTAGATGAACTGGGTTTCACACAGTCACAAAAACAAATTAACCGAAAAAGCCTCAAAAACGAAAACGCAAAATAAATAGCAAGTGCAAAAGCGCCAAACTTAATCCATTCCGGAAGTCCGTTTGACTTCCAGAATCTTCAAAAACCAAGGCGCAGCTTCTGATTGGTGCAGGTGCCCTGGAAACAATAGCCGACAACCGCATTGGACATTCCGAAAAATGTTAGAAAAACGGAACACTTGCTTCCATGTTTTGGCCATTTGGGAACCAAGGTGTTTGAGAACCAAGGCGTTTGAGAACCAATGTACTACTGTACAACATAATGGGGATATTCGTGTGAACATTCTGCCTCGTTTTATGGGAAGGATTGCCAGTTTGGCTAGCGTGTGTCAACTGACCCCCGAAAGTGTAGTAATACTGATGTTTGGCCATGGATAATGTAGGCTGATGAGACAAAGTGGGTTTCATTCAAAGATTCCCTTCTTCTGCCAGACTCTTGCCTCCCTGGAAGAAGTTCCTCCTTTCAGAAGAAGGCAACATTTAGCTAAAACCCCATGTGTTTAATTGATGATGAGGTAAGCCATTTCTGTGAAAACAGCCTACAATCAAAAAGAGCTTGTCTTTGCCAGCTCGAAGAGATGTTTATAATTCTTAGTAAATTGGAGCACTGCTTCTGGGTCTTCTTCAGATCAAAGTGTCCCTTGGGAAGACCAGGATTAACTATCAGTTGGCCTCCTTCTGGCAGGAGCCGAGCCATTGAACAACCATGTCCTGCTCTGAGCAGAGGTTTTAGCCCTGTGTTAGTGAAATTGTCTTTGGATATTTCTGACTTGGAGACAATTAGAATAATAGAATTGTAGAGTGGGAAAGGACCCTAAGGGCCGTCTAGTCCAAACTCCTGGACTAGAGGACCCTTAGGAATCTCAGCTAAAGCATCCATGGCCGTCCATTAAGCAACACATTTAAGAAGAGTTTATCATTCCCTGCAAAAATGAAGCCTGCAGCTGACAGCTCATTTGACTTCCTTATACTTTCTATACTGATTTGGGGCCATTGAAGCATAGCTGTCAACTGTCCCTTATTTGGTGGGAAAGTCCCTTATCCCAGCGCCGTGTCCCGCTGCTGTCCCTTATTGATGATGTCCCTTAAATTTCCCGGGTTTCAAAGGAAGCAGCTCCTCTCCCTCCCTCCCTGCCGGCCAGGGAGGAGGGAGGCTCCAACTGTGTAGCTTGGCTGCGTTGCTCACCCAATAAGGAGTCTAAGAACGACTGGGGGGGTGGAGCTTGCATGCTTTGTGCTGATCAAATCGGCCACATTGCCTGGGGACTCACCTTTGCTCAGCACTTCCCAGCGGAGAGGTGACGTGGTTTTCCTTGCTGCATCCCCTTTGCCGGGTTGCTGCGCTGTGGGAACCACCGCTTGAGGCTTCGTTTGGCTGCTGGTTGACTAAAATCCCTTATTTTGGCTGCTGATCCCTTATTTTCGAGGCTGCTGGTCCCTTATTTTCAAATCTGTAAGTTGACAGCTATGCACTGAAGTCTATGGGGGAAACAGCTCGATAGGAAGTTCTTTTACATAAGTGGTTTCCAATTTGCATCAAAAAGGTATTGTTCATCTGAGTTGTTTTTATTTCTTTAAAATATAAGTTGTTGTTGCTTCTGCAGGACCACCAGTAGGGGCTCCTCTGCTGATCTCAGGAGTCTTTCAGTGATTTTGATGTTGGTAATTGAAGATGTGAACTGATTAGAAAAGAGATGAAGCAGGTCATAGGCTGGGAACAGGATGAAATCACTAAATCACGTTCTGGCCTCTGCTACTCCTATGTAACAGCTTCCTTCTGGCTTTAAGGGCTAGGAGATATTGATAGAATTGGAGAGGAGTCTTGAGGTTATTGCCAACGTCAAAGCCAGAGTGAACTCCCTCTTCAAACATTGCAGAAAAAGTATGGCAAGAAGTTTGACTTGTTAATGCTGATTCCTTTGTGAAAACTTTTTGGAACACGCAAAAGCTCTTTTATATGATATATCTCATTCTTTAAAGCCTTTTGTTATGGTGTGTTTATGCTTTGGAACACATGTCCTCCATAGTGCTCATAGGCCCTAAGGGGCAGAGCCCTTCCTTGACAGAGACTACAGTTATTCTGTAATGCCTAATAGAGGTTTGGCAAAGTAATTACTATAGTGATTCATGGTCCGGTAATGTCTCATTTAGACCACTGTAATGGGATGTACATGGTTCTGCCTTTGAAGACTACTCAGAAACTTCAATTGGTTCAAAATATAGTGGCAGGATTGTTAACCAGGACCAACTGAGCGGAAGACATCTTGTCTCTCTTAAAACATCATCACTGGCTAAGGCTCCTGTTAAGTTGTGGGTGAACATATCAAACGACACAGCGATTCTTCAAACAGCTCTTGTTTGTTCACAGGCCAGAACAGAACTGAACTGAAGGGTTCAGCCGGCCTGCTTATACAGTGGTACCTCGGGTTACATACACTTCAGGTTACATACGCTTCAGGTTACAGACTCCGCTAACCCAGAAATAGTGCTTCAGGTTAAGAACTTTGCTTCAGGATGAGAACAGAAACCGTGCAGCAGCAGCGCAGCGGCAGCAGGAGGCCCCATTAGCTAAAGTAGTGCTTCAGGTTAAGAACAGTTTCAGGTTAAGAACGGACCTCCGGAATGAATTAAGTACTTAACCGGAGGTACCACTGTTTAGAGCAGTGTTTCCCAACCACTGTTCCGTGGCACACTAGTGTGCCGCGAGATGTTGCCTGGTGTGCCGCGGGAAAAATTAAAAAATTCGAAAGATTTTTTTTTAAGTCAAATTTTCGATTGGGGCGCCGTCACTAGATGACCCCTGGGGTTCCCTCCCTCCCTCCCGCTCTGCGCCTCCCTCCTCCTCCTCCGGGGAGGCCCTTCCTGGCTCTCGGCCAAGGCTTGGCAGCTGCCACTCACTCGCTCGCCCACCCGTCCCTCCATCCCTGCACCCGGCCTCTCCCCCTCCGTCCCTGGCGCGGGGGCTGCCGGGATCCGTAGTCCCCTCGCCCTTGGGCTCCGCGCCTGCGCGGGGTGCGCGAACTACGTTTCCCAGCGTGGCCTGGCGGGCCGGGCGTTTTGTTTGAAGCGCTCTTCTCCCGGCCATGGAATGAGCGCAGCGGCGGCAGCTGGGCGGGCAGGGGCTCTTCCGCGCAGACCCCGCGCAGCCTGCCTGCGCCCCCGCGGAGATCGGGCGGCAGGATGGAGCCCGGGGATCCCCGCGGAGGCAGAGCGGCGGAGGCTGCCCCCCAGGTAGGGCTGCGTCGGGGGTGTGTGTTATTTTTGCAATGCTGCATCCGCGCCGGAGGGGACGCATCGGACCGCGGGGAGACCCCTTGGCGGGCGTGCAAGGCAATGCTTGCGTGCAGGCGTTGCATGGAGTGCAGTGCAATGCAATGGCAACGCGGCGCCCTGCATGCATGCATGCAACTTCCACCGGCGCTCCGGACTTGGCAGGTGAGGGGGGTCCCCAGTGGGCGGCAGAGAGAGCCGGGAGGGCGAAGGGGAGCCAGGGGGGAGCAGCGCTGCTCCCCGAGCCGAGCCTGGGGGGAAACTTCGGCGTCGTTGCGCCGGGTGTTGGAAGCGGAGGCTGGCGGGGGCCCCTCACCTGCAAAACCTGGTCGCCTCTCATATATTTCGTGCATTGCATTCATCGCCCGCTTTCTCCTCCAAGGAGCTCCCGGGGGTGCGCGTGGTTCTCCCCGTGTTATCCTCGCAACAACAGCCCTGCGAGGTGGGTCAGGCAAGTGGCCCAAGGGAGCACCCAGGGATTGTCCTGGCCAGGTGGGGTGATTTGAACCCTGCTCTCTGCCCGGTCTTCGTCCTCATTTACCCCCCACATGTGCATGACTGTGCATGACTGAGGTTTTCCCCCCTCGTCTTGGCTATGGTGTGAGTCTGTCCTGTTAATTAATGGGGTTCTGCCTTCGGAGAAGATGAGCCAGCCCTCAAGGAGGTGATTATGTAATTTGCTAGCAATTCATGTCCCTCCCGGCGTGACGCTGCGCGCTGATGTCACGGGGCTGTAATGGTGGTGTGCCTCGAGATTTTTTTCATGAAACAAGTGTGCCTTTGCCCAAAAAAGGTTGGGAAACACTGGTTTAGAGCTCCACTACAATGCAACAGTAACCATTTTCTGTAACTATCCAATCACTGAACGTCACTTTCAATCCCTTATTTGCGTATGAGGACCTGAGTGAAAACTATCTACAGTATCCCCCTGCTGGCCCAGGGTGAAAACTTCAGTACATAACAGTTCCATTTCAAAGCACGATTCACAAAGCTTCTTTCACACAGAGAAGTTTCCAGAAACTTCCAGAACCCTCTTGAGCTAAGCAGAACAGAAGAGATCTCTACACACCAGGCCTTTGGTCAGGGCTCAGCCTGACTCTCCTTCCCTTTTTTGTATAAAAACTAGTAAGAAAGAGGTCTCCCAGTATTCTCACAGGTCTATATAAGATCAGCATACACAGCTGGGCCTGATGAGCATTTACTGTTCCCAACCCAAATCCTGCGGAAAGCCATCTAATTCAGATTTTAATTTTATCCTGACTTGTTTTTAAGAGGTGATTTAATTATTGTTTGATTTTATATCAATGTTTATGTTTGATGTTAGCCGCCCTGAGGGTGGGATACAAATAAAAGTTTATTATTTATTATTTTTATTGTCAATTACTTTCTATACCAAGAAAGGCAAACTGACAGAGATTCCTGCATGCAGGGGGCTTGGGGTCTCTTCCAACTTTGCATTTCTATGATTCTATTTGTAAAAGGAACATGCATCATTTTCACATTGGTAACCGCGAACCCTTCTGTTCCCCCCTCAGACGCTTGCATAGTGGATATGGACAACGGCGAGTGTGACGATTACGTTCTGAAGTGGTATTTTGAGAAAAAGCTGCACATCTGCACCCAGTTCTGGTATGGTGGCTGTGGAGGAAACGCCAACAGATTTGAAACTCGAGAAGAATGCGAAGCTTTATGCATCAACTCATCCTAACGTGGAGAGTGCCAGCCATGAACTATGGGTCTAGTTATCCACTAAAGAGGTGGAATAAACCCAAATACGAATACCCAAGATCAAATGAAACAGGTCTTAAATTTTGTGGCGCAGAGAGAAAGTTTTGTGCTTGCATCTGATAAGAGCAGCGTGTCTTGTGGCACCTTAAATACACAACAGATTTATTTTGACATATTTAGTTTACCAGAACTTCCGGTTTCCTTAGGATGTTTTGTTCCCCCCCCCTGCTATAATCAATTAATAGCACAGCTCTTAAAGTAATTTATTCGTTGACTATAGAACTGCTTTTTGTAGCTGAGGACATTTTTAAAAAAAGACTAAAACTTGATATCACTTCATTACCAAGATGTGCACCTTGTACAGGAGACAAACGATACCTCAGACATTTTAAAGTGAGCTCTGGGTTGCCACTGACACAATGTCACGGCTAGTAGAACTGTTCTGTTTTTTCACAAGGTGTAAAATTACAAAATTGTGGTAATAAATGTTTCATGCAACTGATTCTTCTTAGTCCAGCTTTTTGTTGTTGTCTGAAATAAACACACTGTATTTGAATAAAAGCAGTTCCTCCCAAAAAACATGTTATGAATATGAAGCCCACATTGCTTTTTCATATAAAATATGCAATTTACTTATTTTGGAGTATGTTCCATTGAACCCAATGGAACTTTCTTCTGAATAAACAGCTATAGGGTTGCATTGGCAAGTTACAGTGGTACCTTGGTTTATGAACTTAATCCGTTCCGGAAGTCTGTTCTTAAACCAAAGCGTTCTTAAACCAAGGTGTGCTTTCCCATAGCAGCAGGGGACTCAGTTTACAAATGGAACACACTCAACAGGAGGCAAAACATGTTCTGCTTCCAAGGCAAAGTTCACGAACCAAAACACCTACTTCCGGGTTGGCAGCGTTCTTAATCCAAGTTGTTCATAAACTAAGCTGTTCTTAGTTCTTATCCAATGGGTACATTCAATGAAACAGGAGGGTGTGCTTCTCTAATTTTTTACCTGTTTTGGGTGTCTAACTGCTGTTTTAATATTTGTTTTCACTGCCTTGGATACCAGCAGTTGATAAAAAAGGGACTAGGTAAACTTTTAACATAAAGAAAAAATGTATCTCCAAAGAAAAAATGTCAAGTTTCTCCAGTATGGTAAATCAGCTTAACATTGTTAAAAAAACCCGAACTTTTTTTTTAAATGCTGATTAAGTTTCTTCTAATCCTTCTCAGCTTTTATTCTTGAAACTTTGGTTGGACTACGACTCCCATATCAGTCTGCCTGGCCGCTGCTGAAGGAATCCCTGCCCTATGCCATACCATGGGGACATTGTAAACCTTTATACATACATACATGCATGCATGCATACACACACTGTACATACGTACCATATTTTTCGCTCTATAAGACACACCAGACCACAAGACGCACTTAGCTTTTGGAGGAGGAAAACAAGAAAAAAAACATTCCGAATCTCAGAAGCCAGAACAGCAATAGGGATCGCTGCACAGTGAAAGCAGCAATCCCTCTTGCTGTTCTGGCTTCTGTGATAGCTGCGCAGCCTGCATTCGCTCCATAAGACGCACACACATTTCCCCTTACTTTTTAGGAGGGGAAAAATGAGTCTTATAGAGCAAAAAATACAGTACATACATACCCCACCCATCTGGCTGGGTTTTCCCAGCCACTCTGGGCAGCTTACAGCATATCTAAAAACTTTATGCCTTTGTGTTGTTGTATATTACTAAATACAGTGGTGCCTCGCAAGACGAAAAGAATCCGTTCTGTGATTCTCTTCGTCTAGCGGTTTTTTCGTCTTGCGAAGCAAGCCCATTGACGGATTAGCGGATTAGCGCTATTAGCAGCTTTTAGCGGCTTATCTGCTGATCGGATCAGCTGATAAACGGATTAGCGGCTTAGAAAAAGGGGGGGAGGGAAAAAACCAGCAGGAACTCGCAAGACATTGTCGTCTTGCGAAGCAAGCCCATAGGAAATTCGTTTTGCGAAGCACCTCCAAAACGGAAAACTCTTTCGTCTAGCGAGTTTTCTGTCTTGCGAGGCATTCGTCTTGCGGGGCACCACTGTATCACCTCACACAGTCCCTCTTGTAAAAGGCAAAGGTAAAGGACCCCTGGACGGTTAAGTCCAGTCAAAGGCGACTATGGGGTTGTGGCGTTCATCTCGCTTTCAGGCTGACGGAGACAACGTTTGTCCACAGACAGCTTTCCAGGTCATGTGGCCAGCATGACTAAAGTGTTTCTGGTGCAACAGGGCACCATAACGAGTGCCAGAGCACACGGAAATGGTGTTTACCTTCTTGCCACAGCAGTACCTGCTTATCTATTTGCACTGGCATGCTTTCGAATTGCTAGGTTGGCAGGAGCTGGGACTGAGCAATGGGAGTTCATTCCGTTGTGGGGATTCGAACTGCCGACCTTCTGATTGGCAAGCCCAAGAGGCTCAGTGGCTTAGACCACAGCACCACCCGCGTCCCTAAAGTCCCTCTTGTAATGTGTGGCTGGATGAAATGAAAATGGGGGCATTGGTTTGTTTAAAATTAACCAAAATAATTGATGGGAACACTTTCTGACCCAATCCCTTCTTTTCCTATTAGTCCACTCAGGGGCAAGAGTCTGTAGACATGAGTCACAACGCCGGAACACAGCCTGCTTTAAACTGAAACCTGTCTGAGTGAATTTGATATTAGTAGTACAAATAAACACAGAAAGTCTTGATGGAGAAGCCATGAGCGAACTCTGCAAACCATCTCTAGCGGATGCCTATAAAGAATTTTACAGCATGCTACATTCCTGCATTTTTTCATATTCTTCTTTATGCTCCTTAAGCTCATAAATCTAACTGTCTGGAGTGTATAGAAGCCCAGCTATTGGGTTTCTCAAAAGGATCCGAAATGGCTTTCCCACATGCTATATCTTACAGGCGCCCAGAACAAAATAAAATAAACACACCCCAGTAAAGCAAAAGGCATGTCATGAACCGTGGCTGTAGTCCTACACTCAGCTGGGCTGCATAAATCTCATTGAAACCAAACCTGTCTGCATTATACATTTAAAATGGCACCATACCACTTTAAACAGTGGAGTCTTCTCCCAAAGAATCCTGGGAGCTGTAGTTTGTTCAGGGTGTCGAGAGGTGTTAGGAGGTATGGTAGCCACAGAGCTACAATTCCCAGAGTGGTATAAGAATCAATTCCTCTTTCCCTGGATTCCTGAGAGGTTTTGATATGGAAGAACATCTCAGCACCCTTAACAAACTACAGATCCTAGGGCTTCTGCGGGGAAAGCCATGCCTGCTCAGGTGTGGAAGGTCTTAGCACTCCTTCAACATTTGATCATCGTACTTTGAATGGCTTTTAGATGCCTGATTGGCATGCATAGAGATGGAAGGATAAGATTACAATAACCACACCCACCATCTTAATATTTTAGTGTTGATACAGTACAGGTCACTGTGGCCAATATTTGTTTTATCTATTGAGTAGGTGAGTCGCTCCATCTGGTATGCTGGCTGAGACCCTACCTGCCTGCAGACTGTCTCGCCAGAGTGGTGCATGCTCTGGTTATCTCCTGCTTGGACTATAGCAATGAGCTCTATGTGGGGCTACCTTTGAAGGTGATCCGGAAACTACAATTAATTCAGAATGCAGCAGCTGGACTGGTGACTGAAAGTAGCCGCCAAGACCATATAACACCAGTCCTGAAAAACCTACATTGGCTCCCAGTATGTTTCCGGGCACAATTCAAAGTGTTGGTGCTGACCTGTAAAGCCCTAAACGGCCTTGGCCCAGTATACCTGAAGGAGCATCTCCACCCCCATCATTCAGCCCGGAGACTGAGGTCCAGCTCCAAGGGCCTTCTGGCTGTTCCTCACTGTGAGAAGTGAAGCTACAGGGAACTAGGCAGAGGGCCTTATCGGTGGTGGCGCCCGCCCTGTGGAATGCCCTCCCATCAGATGTCAAGGGAATAAACAACTATCTGACTTTTAGAAGACATCTGAAGGCAGCCCTGTTTAGGGAAGTTTTTCATGTTTAATGTTTTATTTTGTTTTTAATATTCTGTTGGGAGCTGCCCAGAGTAGCTGGGGAGGCCTGGTCAGATGGGCGGGGTATAAGTAATGAATTGTTGTTGTTGCTGTTGTTTAGTTAGCTCATGGCATGTGTTTCTTGAGCCCAGTTCCACAGGCTGTTGCCCTAAATATGCCCCCACCCAGGGTTGGTACTGGTTGTTGGTGTTATAGATTGGAGGGGACACTCCCCTAAACCCTAGAAATTAATTAATGGTAGGATTTGGATGGCTTGAGATGTGAAGGGAGAAATACAAGCTGTAGAGGAATTCCTGGGCAGAATGGCCAGGCCAATACAGTGGTACCTCTGGTTGCAAACAGGATCCATTCTGGAGGCCTGTTCGCAACATGAAAACAGCACAACCTGCAGCGGCGCATCTGCGCACGCGCGGGTTGTGATTCACCGCTTCTGCGCATGCGCGTGATGTCCTTTTGCACTTCTGCGCATGCGCGAGCGACAAAACCCGGAAGTAACCCTTTCCGGTACTTCCGGGTCACCGCAGGACGTAACCTGAAAGAACGTAACATGAAGCAAACGTAACATGAGGTATGACTGTACAAGAGAACTGTCCTCCCCACCCCCTTGGCCTGAACAGAGACTGGGGGCTCCCTGGTGGTCTAGTGGTTAGGATTTGGCGCTCTCACCACTGCGGTCTGGTGTAAAACAAAACAAAACAAAACAAAACACAGAGATTGGGGGTTTGGAAGGTTGCCAGGGTAACTGGGAGTGAGGAGACAGGAAAAGAGAGGTTGTTTTAGCAAGGTGTTCTGGGAAGAGGAAGGGAGAAGAAAGGCTATTCAACTATTGTGTCATGTGTCTTTATTTCCACTGGGGGAGGCGGGAACTCGCCACGCAACAGTCTCTGCCATGTCTCCTAAGGAACACAGACCCTGGAACCCCCTGGAATCTTGCTGCGGCTTGGCAGAAAGTGGGGGATAGCACCCAAGTTTTGTAACAGGGCTGGGAACAGCCCTTCAGATGTTGAACTACGACTTTCATCATACCTGATCATGGGCTTCTGCTGGCAGAGGTTGATGGGAACTGGAGTTGATGGAAGGTCATAGGTTCCCCATTCCTGCTTTGGCTGCTGGTCCCACGGCAGGATGCAGGTAGTAACAGTGCAATGCAAAACCTCCTTGTAAAACGGCACATTCTCACTATTATAGCTGGAAATGATAATAAATACTGTTAGAATTATGACGACGATGAAAGTCAATACTTGGGCATAGTGTTCATTTTCCAGTAAGCCCCAGAGGGATGTATCATATTTATACATCCTGCCCGCCCCCGCCCCCCCCAGCCCCAAAACCGCTCCAGGTAGAAACTATTCAGCTAATTTTCTCCGCGTTCTTTGGCCAAGAATGGTGGACAAGCGAGGCCAGGAAAATCACTTGATAGATCATCCCACTGGAACTTCGGCATCTCAGCGGCAACCAGCGAAAGGTTCACCAGCAGTTCAGATCCATCTCCAAATTGTCCTTGCAGAGCCATTGCCAATGGGCATGGCTTTGCCAGCCAAAACAGTACTGGGGAGGGGGGAAGCCCCACACCTGAAGGAGTTAGGTCAGAACGCTGATTCACCCCTCACGCCCCAACTCTACACAATCTACAAAACACCAGGACCATCTTCTACCGCTGCTGGCTAAGGAATTTACAGGACTGGATTGATTCCCAAAGAGCAAATTAGGTTAGTAAGAGATTCTCCCAGGGCAAGGGTAGGCTCACTCTTCTCCTCTCTTGTGGTGGAATCAACAAAGAAGACAGGCTGGAGAAGGGAAAGGTTAGGTAGCAGGGAAGAAAAGGCCAGGAAAGGTCATCTTGGGAGAAGAGCAAAGTGCTCTGGAGAACTTTAAAAATGCATCCCGTTTCAATGGGGAAGAGCCTTTTGCGGCAAATCGTTTCTACAGAGGCTTCCACTGCTCCTGAGATCCTTTGAATGGGTTTTGACCTGAGAAGCATCTTCTTTTTCCTCTTGGTAAGTAGCAGCAACTGCCTTTGGTGCTGAATAGGACAAGGAGGGTCTCCTTTGCTTGATAATTTAGGAAATCCAATCTGGGCAGCAGAGTAGAGCAGGATTGCTTGAATTTTGTCTTGTGGGTGACTCTGCTCTTATACTCTTCCTTTCTCTTTCTCCCCCCCCCCAAATATATATATAGATAGATACATTTATAGAACAACTTGCAAAGCTTTCCCAAACGACAATGGGTAAATACATACTTGCTAGGTCAGATGTGCATCAACTTGTGTCCTATCAAGTAATATATCCTAAACCACAGAGCCTAGGACTTGCCGATCAGAAGATCGGCAGTTCAAATCCCCGCGACGGGGCGAGCTCCCGTTGCTCAGTCCCTGCTCCTGCCAACCTAGCAGTTCGAAAGCATGTCAAAGTACAAGTGGATAAATAGGTATCGCTCTGGTGGGAAGGTAAACAGCGTTTCCTTGCGCTGCTCTGGTTTGCCAGAAGTGGGTTAGTCATGCTGGCCACATGACCCGGAAGCTGTACGCCGGCTCCCTCGGCCAATAAAGCGAGATGAGTGCCGCAACCCCAGAGTCGGCCACGACTGGACCTAATGGTCAGGGGTCCCTTTACGTTTATCTTTATCCTTCAATTAAAATGTTGATATTATATACACAAGTCAACGGAGAAGCCCAACACCCTTGCCTGTCTTTCTACTCCCATCATCTTCCCAAACCGCGCCCCCAAATATTACAGCAACATGGCCAGAAAATGATTGAACATTTCCCCCCTGCATTGCCCCTTGTCAAGAGGTGTCTCCTAACAAGTCCCATTTAAAACATCACCAACACTTAGTGGCTTAAGTACTAAAGAAAACTCTGGGAACCAAAGCAAATCTATTTCCAGTTGTGACTGCAATGTGGCGATGTGTGTGTGTGTGTTTAAGTCAAATGCATTATAGATTGGATCCTTAAGGAAGTTCATGCAAGGAAAGTTTCCCATTCCTTCCTCCCACCTGCATTCCTCAGGAAAAAAGCCCTTCAAAGTGGTAGGGGGTGGACAGGCTCTCGAGTAATGTCCTTAAGTGAACTTATCACAGGTTCCAAGACCAGTTCTGGATGTTATTCCATCCCACATTGTTGAAGAGAGTTCCCCCCACCCACCCAGAGAAGGTTTTTTTGGAAGAGGTGCAGAGGACTGCAGCATAAGGTGGGATGGGAAATTTAAACTATCTAAGGACCCAAGCCAAAACATACACAAAGTGAAGTTGGCAATATGTGTTGTACCTGTCAGTGTGAGCTAAGCGTTTTTGCATGCCTAGGCCTGCTCTGTTTCACATCAGGGCAATTGCTTAAAGAATTGGGCTTCACGCTTCACAAAGCCCAGACAAATGGCACTTTTCCTTTTCCTGGGTTTCCGTCAAAAGAAACCTATTTTATTCGACTCCTTTGTGGAGATAGCCACAAATCTCGTGGGCCAACCCATCTCCAGAAACCAAATATTCAGAAAATGGATTGCCCCTGCTATGTGAACATCTTGTGACCAGTTTGAAAGATATGTTGAACTATTCCCCAGATGTCTGAGAAGTTTGCACCCAATTGGCTCATTGGATCATTCTGTAAATCTTACCCTTGTGTGCGAGGAAATATATTAGTATATAAATTCTCCAGAAAGAGGAAGCAAAATTTCCCCAAATGTTTTCCTTGGCTGCATGCTGGGTGGGAAACATGCAAGTCCAGGATAAGGCTCAGCTAGCTCCTGTAGTCAACCTGTGGTCTTCTGCTGGACTACAAATCCCATCACCTCTGACCTCTGGCCAGGCTTGCTCGGGCTAATGGGGGTTGGAGTCCAACAACATCTGGAGATGACTCTAGACTTGCATGATGTCTGAAGTCATCCATTGCTTCAAGTAGTGTCCTATCAAGGCCAGCTGCCAGTTTGACAAGTACTGGAATCCAAGATATCTATTAAGAAATTTGTATTCTTGCATAAACATTATGAAGATGCTTTCAGTTCAGGGAAGTGTTTGCAGATGTATGAAACTTGTGCTTATGTTACACTTAGGATCAAAGTTTGGAAAGTTAACCAGGGGAATCTGGGCCTGATGGTCTTTATCCATGTGGTTTTGAAATATAACAAGGAGTTAGATATTGAAAGCTGTAGATAATAAGGATCTACACTGAATATATGTCTGGATTAGGTTTACCTACAAAGGGGCAGGAGAAGACGAATGCTGAAATGTGTCAGGTTAGACTTGCCAATACATCACACAGCTAGATTTAAGAACTTAAAGTCTCCATGCTGCTGGATGCAAAATACCCAATGACAGCTGGTCACATTGGGATCACATTGGGAATGTTGTATTTTAATCTTGTTTTTAAGTTGTATTTTAATCAATTGTTTTTATACCTGGTGTTAGCTGCCCTGAGCCCAGCCTTTGCTGGGGAGGGCGGGGTATTAAAAATAATAATAATAATAATAATAATAATAATAATAATAATAATAATAATAATTTGCTAATGAAAGCTTAAAGTAGTTGGAGAGGGGAGGGGGAAATGATGCAGTTATTATTCCAAAGTTTCTTGTTCCTAGTCGTTTTCTTCAGTTTTCATCAGGCAAGTTTGTGGTCTTTCAATAGACACAGGATGGAAAACAAATATTTCTTGCAGTGCAAAGCGTAACAAATTGAAGAGGAGTCCTACATCAAATGAAGTTGAGACTGAACTGATTGTGACTATAAACAGGAAGGAAAAGAAACTTGGAAGATGTTCCTGCAGCATCTAACAAAACCATTCCTGCAATACTGATCCATATGCAAGTAACTGAAATCCACCTGTTGGGATGAATGAAAACCTTTGATAATACAGTTGTTCAGCAGATGTCCGGGGTAATCTGGGGGAGAACTTTGCCACAACGAGCAGAAAGCATTTCGCCATTTGATTTCTGATAACACTTGATGATCACCGATGGATGGATTTTGGGAACGTATGCATACCAACAATGGCAGGAAGCCTCAGGCAGCAGCAAAACAGCCTTTTGATCAGGCCTTGCATTGCAAAATGAATGAACTTCTGTGTGCTCAGCCAGAAGCGGCTAAAGAAGTAACTATTCAAAATTGGATGCTTCAATATAGTGACAAGTGGTCTGGGTCAGTATTTCACCGCCTCAGGACTTGAAGATTGTGTGAGACAATACAGAAAGTTTTCAGGAACGTGTTGAAAGGACAACTGTGCAATGAGAAGAAAAAATTTAAACAGAAAATCTTGATAAACAAATAATTTGTGTGGTTGTCCAGTTCAAACAAAGGATTGCTTTATGGCATTGTTGACCAGCAAATGATGATGTTTTCTTTTAGCATATTTGCTGCATTCAAAAACTGTTTTAGCAGGCCAGAGAGGATTCTTCTGAAAGAACAATTAGTGCATCGCTCAACCAATGTCACCTTCTTCAAGGATTTAAGAGAACAGCATGCCTTTCCAAGAACCCATTTCAGACATTTTTGTTTTGTGAGGAGGAGACCTTGTGTCCTTGCTGTCTCACTGTCTGACCCTTCTTGTGTTGGTATGGAAGATCTGATTTCTCCGATGAAAATAGGAACATCTGGTCCTATTTTTGCAAAAAAAAAAAAAAAAAAAAAGAGGTACCAGAACTCATCACAAATGCCTCCCTTGTTTTCTTATAATGACAATGACTCCCGGCTGATTTTCCCAGTAGTGATGTATGGAAGTGAGAGCTGGACCATAAAGAAGGCTGATCGCCAAAGAATTGATGCTTTTGAATTGTGGTGCTGGAGGAGACTCTTGAGAGTCCCATGGAGTGCAAGAAGATCAAACCGATCCATTCTTAAGGAGATCAGCCCTGAGTGCTCACTGGAAGGACAGATCCTGAAGCTGAGGCTCCAATATTTTGGCCACCTCATGAGAAGGGAAGACTTCCTGGAAAAGACCCTGATGTTGGGAAAGATGGAGGGCACAAGGAGAAGGGGACGACAGAAGACGAGATGGTTGGACAGTGTTCTCAAAGCTACCAGCATGAGTTTGACCAAACTGCGGGAGGCAGTGGAAGAGAGGAGTGCCTGGCGTGCTCTGGTCCATGGGGCCACAAAGAGTCGGACAAGACTAAACGACTAAACAACAACAATGCTGAGCGTTTTATGGAAGAATGGTTGCCTTTTTCAGACTACTTAAAGAAATATTATAGTAAATGGGCCAAAGATTTATACGATCTAAAGAGAAGCCAGAATTGGGAATTATGGGGACAGAACTACCCAAACTATATAGAAATTTATTCATGTATGCAACTGCAGTGGCAAGAATGTTACTTGCCCAAAAAGGGAAAGAAGAAGAAGTCCCAGCGAAAGAAGGATGGATACAAAAACCTATGGAATATGCAGAAATGGTGAAACTTACCAGGAAAAAAAAAAAATCAAGATAACAAACTTTTTATAAAAGAATGGAAATGGTTTATTGACTATTTACACACACAAAAACCTGTAAACAGATAAGAGCATTGGTAGGATTATTGCAATAGCCTGCAGTTTATAAGTGTATATATTTAAAGTAGATGAATAAATGAGTAAATTAAATATTTGGAATATGCAGAAAATATAAAAATGTAAAGAACCGCAGAAAGAGGAGGAAGGAAGTCAAGTTTTGAGATGTTAAAATGATTTTAAATTTTTTGAAATGCATAAAATTGAACATCATAAAAAATAAACCTCTTCTGACTGAAGCCACGTTTACCATGTGTGGCTTACATCCTTCTTGCCTCCCCCTCCCCTTTTTTGAAAAATTTTTATTGTTAAAATAATTCAGCATTAATACACACATATTGTGAATATACAAACATACATTTCATACAATCCTTAAAAATGTTCAAACATACCTACACTCAATCCCACAGATAATTCCTTTTCCCATCACCATCCACCACCCCACCTTTGTGTTAGACTTCCAATCTACTCAATTTCAATTTCTTTCCACTTCTATTACTTTCTTTCACACACCTTTAACCTAATTTCATGCTTCTTTTTCTATTACACATTGTTATCCATCTTATTTAGTATTCCAGTATTTAAAACAGAACTTTTTTATTCTAATAGGAGTTCTGATTTTTCAATATGGTTTTGCAAGTATCCTTTAAACACCTTCCAGTCCTTGTCAATCTTCTCTTTTGAGATCCTTCCAATTTCTCCCATTGTTTTGGATATATTGTAGTACTCCAATAATTTGGCAAGCCACTCTATTTTTGTCGGTATAATACCACTTTTCCAGTTTTTCGCAATCAATAGCCTTGCGGCTACTGTTGCGTATGAATATAATGTCTTGTCTTCTTCTTTTAGACTTCCTGGTACTATTCCCAATAGAAAACCTTCTGGTGTTTTCCTAAATGAATATCTGAACATTTTTTTCATTTCATTATATATTGTTTCCCAAAATTGTTTGATGTTTAAACAATTCCACCATATATGTATCATAGTACCTTTTCCAGTGTTGCATCGCCAGCAGACATCGCTACAATTTTTATTCATTTTTGCTATTCTTTCAGGTGTTAAATACCATCTATGTTGTATTTTGAGGTAATTTTCTTTCAATATATAACAACACACTCCTTGCCTGCCCTGCTAATTCTGGACTTCTACTGTATAATGAAAAATAAGGATTGAGAATACATTTTGGAAATGTTCAAAGGAAGACAAAGCCAAGGAACATTTATCACTGTCTCTCTTGCTTATACTTTACCTCAAGTCATAATATAACCTCATTCTCCAAAACGCATTCCAGGATGTCCAAGAACATAGCTTGGCTCATGGTGCTTAATACCATAAGCAAAGCGAATTAAAGTCATGCCAAGCCATCTGCTTTAAAGCAGAAGTAAGAAATTCACCAGAAAAAATAAAATAAAATAAATTGAACTGAAAAACGAGGCCCTGTAAGATGGCAAATCTCATTAACAGCACTGAAAAACAAATATAGGTTTTTCAGACATTACCATGTCTTTTGTTGCTCACATGACAAATGTTCTGAGCATTCCATTGCTCCAGAAAAACTAAGAGTAATACAGACAGTATCATACTCTTCATACTACTGTATTTCTATCTAGGTTTCTAAGACCTTCTGCTCACTTCATCGTTCTGTGGAGTGGTTGGGTCTCTCCCACAGAAGCGAGACAACTCCAGCAGCAATTAATTCAGGTTTATTGCTCCAAACACACAAAATGGCCTCGGTCAAGTATACCTGAAGGAGCGTCTCCACCCCCATCGTTCTGCCCAGACACTGAGGTCCAGCACCGAGGGTCTTCTGGCGGTTCCCTCACTGTGAGAAGCCAAGTTACAGGGAACTAGGCAGAGGGCCTTCTTGGTAGTGGCACCCGCCCTGTGGAACGCCCTCCCACCAGATGTCAAAAACAACTACTAGACTTTTAGAAGACATCTGAAGGCAGCCCTGTTTAGGAAAGCTTTTAATGTTTAATAGATTATTGTATTTTAATATTCTGTTGAAAGCCGCCCAGAGTGGCCGGGGAAACCCAGCCAGATGGGCGGGGTATAAATAATAAATTATTATTATTGTTAATCACACTGGAGCTCAGTCACTCAGCGTCTGCTTCCAAATTAGCTGTTGCCGAGTCTGAGTTCTGCCCCTTCCTCTTCCCACTTACACTTCCTGTCCTGTTCACGCCTCTCATTAATTCTTGCTCGTCCGCGCCTCATGGGATGGGCTTTTTACGGTGGCCCTCCCTCTGAGTCCAAGCTTCAACTTGGACTCAGTCTGTGTCTTCTCCCTGGAACTGCCCCCCCTTCTCCTTGTTCTCGGAACTCAGGCTTCTACTGCAACTTGGCTGCTCCTCCCTCATTCTGCATTCCTGCCTAATTACCTCCTCCTGTCTCTCCAAGCTCTCCCCCTCTGTCAGCAATGGGATGCAGCTGACATTCTGCATAAACCATATTTGTTATACATTGAAGAATCCACAGTGGCATAGTGACTCTAATTCTCATTAGCAGCTGTCCATGAAGTGGTCGTGTACCATAGAATCATAGAATTGTAGAGTTGGAAGATGATGATGATGATAATAATAATAATAATAATAATAATAATAATAATAATAATAATAATAATATATTTATATCCTGCCCTCCCCAGCCAAAGCCGGGCTCAGAGCAGCTAACAGCAGTAAAAATAGTGCAGTTTAAATAAAATCAAAGTCAATTAATTGACATACATTCTAAAATCAGTTCAGAATCAAATTAATGGCAACCATTGGGCTAGAGTTCTATGAAGATTGCAGAAGGAGAGAGGGGGTCAGACTGTGCCCTGGCCAAAGGCCTGGTGGAACAGCTCTGTCTTGCAGGCCCTGTGGAAAGATGTCAAGTCCCGCAGGGCCCTAGTCTCTTGTGACAGATCCTTCCACCAGATCAGGGCCACGGCCAAAAAAGCCCTGGCTCTGGTTGAATCTAGCCTAACCTCCCTGTGGCCCGGGATCTCCAAGATGTTTTTATTTGAAGACCGTAAGGTCCTCTGTGGGACATACCAGGAGAGGCGGTCCCTTAGGTACGAGGGTCCTAGGCTGTATAGGGCTTCAAAGGTTAAAACCAGCACCTTCAACCTGGTCCTGTACTCCACCGGGAGCCAGTGCCGATGGTATAGCACTGGGTGAATGTGATCTCACAGCAAGGACCCCGTAAGGAGTCTCGTCGCGGCATTCTGCACCAGCTGGAGTTTCTGAGTCAGTCTCAAGGGCAGCCCCACGTAGAGCGAGTTACAATAATCAATCTGGAGGTGACCGTCACGTGGATCATAGTGGCTAGGTCAGGGCGAGAGAGGTAAGGAGCCAACTGCTTAGCTTGGCGGAGATGGAAAAATGCCGCCTTTGTTATAGCTACAATCTGCACCTCCGTAGAAAGGGAGGTGTCAAAGATTACACCCAAACTCTTAATGGACAGTGCTGCCACTAATTGCGCCTCCACAAGAGATGGGAGTTGCCCCCCCATCCCATATTGTCCCAACCCAGCCGAAGGACCTCTGTCTTTGAAGGATTTAACTTCAACTGGCTCCCAAGTAGCCATCCAGCCACAGCTTCCTCAAGGGTCATTTAGTTCAACCCCCAGCAATAGTGGAATCTCAACTAAAGCATCCTTGACAGATGACCATCCAATCTCTGCTTAAAAACCTCCAAGGAAGGAGAGTCCACCACTTCCCAAGGGAGACCGTTCCACGGTCAAACTGCTCTTACCGCCAGGAAGTTCTTCCTGATGTCTAGCCAGAATATTCTTTCTTGTAACTTGAAGCCATCGCTTGGGGTCCCACCCTATGGAGCAGGAGAAAACAAGCATGCTCCATCTTCCATGTGACAGCCCTTGAGATATTTGAAGATGATCTCCTCTCAGTCTCCTCTTTTCCAGCCTCAACATAGCCAGCTCCTTCAACCATTGCTCATAAGGCTTGGTTTCCAAGCCTTATATTATGAGATCATTTGCTTTGTGATGCATTTTGTACTTGTCATCTGGGCAGCCCAGAACCTCCATACACGCTGCCCAGGCTTGTGCCCTGGGGAGGTCACGTTGGTGTTCCTAATGCAGCTGTTTGAATTCACCCCCAGGGGCAAACTCCATTGTCTCTAGAGATAGACAGATGCCAAGTGCCTTATTGACTGTGAAGAGTAGAACCAAACAGTAGCTTCTTATCTAAATTAATCACCGATCAAAGAAGTGGTCTTGGGAGCTCTCCTGTGGGATCTGGCAGAAACTTGTAAAATGAAGGTGTTTTGGTTTCTAGATGTTATTGGCAGAGAGGATGAGATGTGTGGCTATGCTTTTAATAGCAGCCAGAGGCATTCATAATGTGTGGTTCTGTCCCGCGTTGACTTACATAGGGACATATGTAAATGCCATAAAGGAAGATGAAAAAGTCACTCCGGACAGCAGATTCAAAGGGGATTGTTTTCATATCTCCAGCCAAGGTCTTCATGTTACTATTTTGAATTAAACCCATGATGAACCAGTGCATGAGATTGTCTGTTTTCCCCTCCGTAGCAAACACTTGACAACTTGCACAAAATATGAAGATGTTTTTGGTGTTTATTTTCATCGTTACTGAGGCTCAGATGTCGATGGGTCATAAACCAGGTAAGGCACTGTTTTCTTGCTTTAAAATGGTCATGTTTGCTCCTCTGAAAAACCAGAGTACCACAAATAGTATATTTGTACAATTGAGCAATTGATGGGACACGGGTGGCGCTGTGGGTTAAACTGCAGAGCCTAGGACTTGCTGATCAGAAGGTCGGCGGTTCGAATCCCTGCAACAGGGTGAGCTCCCGTTGCTCTGTCCCAGCTCCTGCCAACCTAGCAGTTTGAAAGCATGGCAAAGTGCAAGTAGATAAATAGGTACCACTCTGGCGGGAAGGTAAACAGCGTTTCCGTGCGCTGCTCTGGTTGGCCAGAAGCGGCTTAGTCATGCTGGCCACATGACCCGGAAGCTGGACGCTGGCTCCCTCGGCCAATAAAGCGAGATGAGCGCCACAACCCCAGAGTCGGCCACGACTGGACCTAATGGTCAGGGGCCCCTTTACCTTTACCTTTACAATTGAGCAAAACACCAGGCACAGTTTTCATACGTTCAGATGTGGCCCTAGCACATGTTAATTGACTGATGGAACAAAAAGTCCTGGATAGAGTTATGGGAGGTACAGGAGAATTTTGGGACACCCAATCAATAAAACATACCTGGACTGAGGCCATTCACCCCATACATTTAAAACACTGTGATACCACTTCAAACAGTCATGGTAAAGTTTTCATCTGAGCCCCTTAGACTGCTAGACTCCACCTTAGTTATTGTACTATTTTCTTACTCTCTGTGAGAAATGAACACTTGAAGATTAAGCATTGATTCCTTAATCTTGCTCCTTTCCTTTCTTTCTTTTTAGCCCCCCAGCCTGCCGATATTGTTTTTTTGGTTGCTAGCAGCAATACGTCTTCACACCATGTCAAAACGTTTATTAGCAAAGTCATTGATGGTTTACTGCTAGGTCCTAATGAGTATCGTGTTGCCCTTGCCCAGTATAACGATCAAGTATACAATGAATTCCAACTGGATACCTATAAAGGGAAGATTCCAATGTTGAACCATATCAAAAACAAAGTTGTGTTCAGAGGTGGGCCCTTGAAAACTGGTACTGCTCTCCGGAAGATTCATGAGACCTATTACGGGAAGCCAATTCCTGAAAGGGACCGGTCCAAGATTTTGGTTGTGATGACATCTCAACCATCTGGTGATGATGTAGAAGAAAGTGCCCAATTGTTGCACAAAGCAGGAGTGAAGGTCATTGCAGTGGGCATGGAGGATGCTTCCTACGACGAACTAATTCGGATGGCCACAAAACCATTTAGCTTCTTTTTCCCTAGAACAGAAGAACTCGTTTTATTTTCTCAGAACATTTCCGGAATCGTAGATGCCATTCACGTAGGTGACAACAACCACCCAGATCTAACGAGCAAGAGAGCTGAGGACAAAGTAAATAATGGGACAGTTATAGAAGGTAAGAAGTGAGATGCTGTTGAAAATAGTTTTATAAGGAAGAGGGTGGCAGTGCTAGAAACAAAAGTATACAACTGGTTTGTCCCATATATGGTCTGGGGTCTTACTCAAAACACACTTGACACTATTTTCCCCAAACCACTCCCACCTGCCCACTAGCTGATGTCACTCATGATGTCAGCTGACGGGTGGGAGTGTAGGGTTCAACTCCGTGTTGGCAAATTCTTGGCGTGTTCTCGTTTTCAGGTGTAAAAATGGTGTCGGGGGGATTTTGCCGAACTGGCAAAATGTTAGGGAAAACCTGGATGTATGGCAACGCAATGGAAAAAGCAGCGGAAACAGTTCCAAAAGCTTTTTTTAAAAAATGCTTAACACTTTGGGGTTGTTCCCAAAAGAAGCTTAACAATTTTGGTGGGTTTCTTTTCTTTTCTTCTTTTTAAAAAAGCTCAGTAATTTTGAGGTCTTCCTATGGTATCCCTATGTGTTGGTTGTGTGTACAGTGGTATGGTACCTCGGGTTAAGAACTTAATTCATTCCAGAGGTCCGTTCTTAACCTGAAACTGTTCTTAACCTGAAGCACCACTTTAGCTAATGGGACCTCCTGCTGCCGCCATGCGATTTCTGTTCTCATCCTGAAGCAAAGTTCTTAACCAGAGGTACTATTTCTGGGTTTGTGGAGTCTGTAACTTGAAGTGTCTGTAACCTGAAGCGTCTGTAACCCGAGGTACTACTGTTCCTGTCAGCTCCTGAGGGGGGGGGGGAGAGGAGATATTGCTCAGTTTAGTTATTCCCTGTCTAAGCAAGCAGCTCACAACAAGCAGATTTCTTTTGCTCCTCCACATTGGCTGAAGAACTGAGCGTAAGGATGCTGATAGCACCCCTTGCACTGCTGTTCTCAAGCGCCCAATAGCAAGCTGGTTCTCAGATGCTCGGAAACCCAGTGCAAATGATTTTGACATGAGAGTGGGGCAGGCAACTTACCTGTCAACCACGTGACATTATAATGACACGTTTTGATTGGCAGGTGGGTTATCCAACTTGCTTTAAAACAGCTTTTTAACCCTACACATGTTCACTCGGGAGCAATTCCTATGGGGTCCAACAGGCAAGCAGGTATAGGATGAGCCATAAGTAAGAATCTGGTGCACAAAAGAACCAAATATATTTAGTCACTTTTAGTCATAGAATGAGTGAATCAGGGAGATGGAAGGGACCCTGAGGATCATCTAGTCCAACCCCCTGCAATATGCTGTTGTCCCATACAGGGATCGAACCTTCAACCTTGGCATTATCAGCACCACACTCTAGCCAACTGAGCTATAGTCAATGAGTTATTGTTTTGAATAGTGAGGTAATAGCCATTTCTGACACCTTGGATTCGCAAATTTGTCTATCCCTTAAATTCGAGTCCAACTTTTCCATTTCTGCCATTTCACCGTTGCAATAAATTTTAACAATGGTTACCAGTTAATAGGGTTAGCAAGGCACAAGCAAGATGCCCCCAGTTTGACAAAGCTCTGAATTATCGAACTCTCCCAGTTCAGGGCTGCTCAGTTATAAATATATTAAAGGAAATCAAGAAAAAGCCATCTATTGTATATGGCAATCATGCCTTACAACAGGAAAGCCGCAGCGTAGAAAATCAAACAACAAATCATTCAAATCAGCTCAGCACCTCTGCAATTCAGCATCTTATGCTTGGTCATGAAAACAGTCCCACCCTGTTGTAGAAATCTTCCTGGGTCTAGATGCAGGTTGGAGAAGCTTTGGCTTCTTAGATGTTGCTGGACTCAAGTTCTCATCAGCCACAGGAAGCTTGGGTGAAGGTCAGGGATGGTGGGACTAGTGGTGGAGGAAGGGGCGTATGGGGAGTGCGGTCTGCCCCAGGTGTCATCAGTGTGTGTGTGTGTGACAAAATGAGCTTTTTTTAAAAAAAATATTGGGCTCATGAAACTTTTTAGGAGTGACGTGGTGGCTTAGGTTCCTCGCTGCCTGAAACGACAACGTGGAACTTGCGTCTGCCTACTGCCCCTCAGCCACCCTACAGCTTTGGGGGAGGTGGCAGAGAGGCTCGCTTTGCCCCCATGGATGGATCACCCTATTGGGATACTGCTGGGGAGACGGGGGCATCAGGTAGGCCCCCAGCTGGCTCCAGACAATCACTGGTCTCCCGTGGAACAGCATCAGTCAGTTAGCAACACGAGCCTCAGATACGCTTGGAGACTTGGGCACGCTCTGTCAGCTGAGTGTGTAAATCTCCACACAGCAGATGAGGCGGACAAAGGCAGATGTAAGCATTAGATACAGCATTTATTCAGCATAGTTCAGGGACAAAAGAAAACATGTCTGCATCCCTTCGTCTCGGGAAAAACAGCAGTAACACAAAAGCTACATACAACGGAAGTTCCCAGCAGACTGTGCTGGGAGTAAACAGGCATGTGATACACAAACGTCATGCCTGTACCCTTTTAAGGTGGAATGGAACTGTCGTATTTTTCGCTCTATAAGACGCACTAGACCATAAGACGCACCTAGTTTTGGGAGGAGGAAAACAAGAAAAAAAATATTCTGGATCTCAGAAGCCAAAACAACAAGAGGGATCACTGCACAGTGAAAGAAGTGATCCCTCTTGCTGTTCTGGCTTCTGGGATAGCTGCGCAGCCTCCATAAGATGCACACACATTTCCCCTTACTTTTTAGGAGGGAAAAAGTGAGTCTTATAGAGCAAAAAATACGGTATATCATCATCAATCTTTATTATGGTCCAGAGACCCAACAAATCATTACAAAGCAATACACAATTCATACAGTCTACCTCCAGTTTAAACAAGCATTTTGTTCAGAATATAGGGATCATTTGTTCTTGCAATGACCGATAAAAACTTTGCCACTGCTAATGTTCTAGCATTTGTCCGGTCTTCCAATAGGAACCTGACATAGTAAGCCTCTGATTTTCCCGGGAAAGGTACCAGCAAGGGTAGTATCAGTTCAGCCCTGGCTTTCTCATATTTTGCACAATGCAACAAAATTTGTTTTATGGAATCGATGTCTTGAGCACACGAGCAAAGTCTGTCCTGGTAGGGAACTCCTCTAAACCTGCCAATCAACACTGCAGAAGGAAAGACGTTTAGTCTGGCTTTGGTGAAAAGCCTTTGATAGTTTGGTACTGTCAGGTTTTTAATGTAAGTTGTTAACTTAAAGACATACCCACATTGTACTCCTACTGCCAGCGGACTACAGACTGCGTGTGATCAAGATCGCAAGTCACTATGTGCATTATCCCATAATCTTTGCTTTAACATCTTTTGGGCGCCTTCATAACCCAGGTAATACAGTTGGAGGGGAGACAGACCAATAGAGGTGGCTTTTTTAGCCATGGGAACTATATCCTAACACGCCCTGCCCCCAGCTGCAGGACACCCCTACCTGCACCAGGCACCCGAGCAGCTAGCTACACCGCAGCCGCGGGGTGGGACATCTGGAGGGCCCAAAATTCCTCATCCCTGGCCTGCAGCGGAGAACAGATCCCTTGGGATGGTTGAGCATGGCTGCGCCATTGCGAAGGCAGTTTCACTGGCTCAGAATAGCCAAGCAATTTGTTGTTGTTGTTTAGTTGTTTAGTCGTGTCCGACTCTTCATGACCCCATGAACCAAAGCACGCCAGGCACTCCTGTCTTCCACTGCCTCCTGCAGTTTAGTCAAATTCATGCTGGTAGCTTCAAGAACACTGTCCAACCATCTCGTCCTCTGTCGTCCCCTTCTCCTTGTGCCCTCCATCTTTCCCAACATCAGGGTCTTTTCCAGGGAGTCTTCTCTTCTCATGAGGTGGCCAAAGTATTGGAGCCTCAGCTTCAGGATCTGTCCTTCCAGTGAGCACTCAGGGCTGATTTCCTTCAGAATGGAGAGGTTTGATCCTCTTGCAGTCCATGGGACTCTCAAGAGTCTCCTCCAGCACCATAATTCAAAAGCATCAATTCTTTGTCGATCAGCCTTCTTTATGGTCCAGCTCTCACTTCCATACATCACTACTGGGAAAACCATAGCTTTAACTATACGGACGTTTGTCAGCAAGGTGATGTCTCTGCTTTTTGAGATGCTGTCTAGGTTTGTCATTGCTTTTCTCCAAAGAAGCAAGGCCCTTCGCCACGGCAAGGCAGTGATCCCTGAAGGGGAGCCAAGCAATAGCCAATGTTTAATCTTGCATTTTCTTCCCACTGCAGCTTGTGATGACGATGCAGTCGCCGACGTGGTGTTCATAGTGGATGCGGGTCCTCCGCAAAACAAATTTGAGAAGATTCAAATATTTTTGGAAAAGCTGGTGTCTTCTCTGGATGTGAAGGAGAAATGCGTCAAGGTTGGCTTGGTGACGTTCAGCGCTAAACCCGAGGTGATATTTTTACTGCGGATGGAAATGGATAAGACAAATGTTCTGCAGCGCATACAAAGTCTTTCTCCCAAGGCAGGAAAGGCCAACGTTGGCTTGGCCATTAATTTCACAAGGGAGAAAGTTTTCACGGAAAGTTCCGGAAGCAGGAAGACCCAGGGGGTGGAACAAATAGCCATTCTTATCACTCACAGGCCTTCAGAAGATGGGGTGGGCAATGCTGCGACCGTTCTCAGGAGAGCAGGTGTGACAGTGTTTGCAATTGGCGTCGAAAGGGCTGATGTCACTCAGTTAACCCGCATAGCTGCGTACCCACCACAACAATACGTAACCCACCTGAAAACATTTCCCCACTTGCCACGCCAGGCTCTCGTTTTTCATAAGAAGGTGGTGAATCAGGTGCAACGAAAGCTCTACATGGATAACAAAAGAGCAGAACTGCTTAAAAGAGGTAACTTGTCGTCTTATGCTGTTTCAGGAGACTTGCAATACTCTAGTTCCTTGGCAAAAGCAAGAAGAACATCTCCAGAGGTGTTGCAGAAGATTCATTTGGTGCCTGAATTTTCATTTAACAAATTATTATTATTAATGTTTAATAGGTTATTGTATTTTAATGTTCTGTTGGAAGCCGCCCAGAGTAGCTGGGGAAACCCAGCCAGATGGGCGGGGTATAAATAAATAAATATATTATTATTATTATTATTATTATTATTATTATTATTATTATTGATATCATTTGGCTCTAAAAAAATGTGACAATAGCAGACTGGAAAGCAGGAAGCCAAACAACAACAACAGCATGCTCTCCCTTGAAAAAGCTAAAAAGGGAAGATAGCATAATCTATTATCCTATTATTTATGTAGGGCATTTGTATCCTGCTCTTCAGCCAAAAAGTCGCCCAGGATGGTTTACATCCAGTCAATTAAAATGAGACTGTCCTTTACAATTTAAAATAAAAGGTCACACAAGGGGAAAGGGACAGGGAGGGAAGTAGGGGGAAACGAAAATTCAGGCACCAGTTCTTGAACAGTTGTTCTTATAGTGACTGGGTTTTTTGCGCAATTCAGGGATAGGAAGTGCATGGCAGAGCCGGGCTTTCAGCAAAGCTGGTGGAATGAGCCCTTCTTCCTATCTCTCCCACTGAGGCAGCCTGATGGAATAGCTGTTCCCTGGGGGAAAGGAGGCCTGAAGGAGTTGGCCTGTCACACCAGAGCTGATGGTGTGAGCCCTGCTTCCCATCTCTCTTGAAAAAAGAGCGCAAGATACAACATTTGACTAGTTTTGCAGCACCTTTGCAGATCTTCCTCTTGTTTCTGTCTGTCACGGACTCTGGAACCTGTCTCTAGTTTCTGGGAAATTCAGCCGACTGGCAATGGCTCTCCAGGGTTTGAGTCAGAAATCTCCCTCAACCTGAACTAGAGATATTAGGGCTTGATCCTGAGACCTTCTGCATACATATCACTGAGTTATGGCACTTCCCCAAAGGCCTGCCACTATATCATGAGGATCCACAGACATCACTGTGAGATTAATCCTGGAATATGATAACTTTTGGATGATCTCAGTATGACTAGGAAGAGAGCCATCTGAACAGGATCGCATGTTCTGATAAGAATGACTCTCTCCTTCCATTTACAAATGTGGGGGATTGGGGAAAATATGGTTTCTTACAATCACTTGCTAACATTTTGCAGGCCTAATTCAGAGAGCTGCGGAGGGATCCATGGGGCCTGCTGAGTTTGTGTTCTCCCACAAAACTCACAGAAGCTTCTTGCTGCTTCCAATAGTTATCAAGGCAGGATGGGAGCAGGGCGATAAGGAGGGACCTGGCCAGAACCCAAGAAAATGTCCCACCCCCATTTGTAGAGAAACTAATAGATCACACTGATCTCATTGGCAGAGGTTGCGGGAGAAAGGGAGCACTCCATAGAAGAGAAAGTGTTCTGTCTTCTTGCTGCAATGTCATGTAGCAACAGATCAGGACCATATCACATATTGTAATGGGTATGGGGTTGCTCGTGCGTAAGTTGCCGCCTCTCCTGGCTATGTTGCCTTGTTAAACCTTTCAGTCTGGACAGCCCCTTCTCATGGTGGCTGCCTCAGTCGCTAGCAGAATCCGTCAGTGGGCGTTTCTTAAATCTTTTCCAACATAAAAGTTGTTTGACACCCAGTCTCCTCCTACTCTCTCTGCGCGGAAGTCTTCTGCGCAGGGTGGGCGTGGGTAGCGGAGGACCCGTGCTCTCCCCGCTGGTGTCCGGTGAAGAGTCCTGGAGCCCTCTCGCCGATTCCCCCAACAGCCCCTCTATATCCCTGGTGTTGCGCTGATTTGCTTCCCCATCTGCGGAGCTGCCTCTCTCCCTGCTGGGCCCTTCTCCAGCATCATTTGAGAGCCTTCCCTCCGCCTCTCACTCCGATGTCAGTTCCCTGACACATATGTAGCACCAAACCTGGGTTTCCTAACAAGTCTAGACTCAACACTTGGCCAACCCTGGCTCCCTGGCCAAAGGCTACTAGACACAATGGTTATGTTCACTATATTATATGTCTGAATGCAAGGTGATGGGAACTGCAAGTGGGAAGAGTGTGGTTGTGCTGATGTCCAGCTTCCAAACTTCCTATAGGCGTCTGGTTTGCTGCTGTGAGAAAAGGAAGCTGAACTCGATGAGCCATTGGCCTGGTCCCACAAACTCATATTATGTTCTACAATGCATGTTCTTCAAAATGCATGTTTGTTGCATGCACATGTTAAATTACACATGCAAATTAAAAAATGCTTAAAGGTATAGGTAAAGGGACCCCTGACCATTAGGTCCAGTCGTGACCGACTCTGGGGTTGCGGCGCTCATCTCGCTTTATTGGCCGAGGGAGCCGGCGTACAGCTTCCGGGTCATGTGGCCAGCATTACTAAGCTGCTTCTGGCAATCCAGTGCAGCGCACAGAAATGCCGTTTACCTTCCCACCTGAGCGGTACCTACTTATCTACTTGCACTTTGACGTGCTTTCGAACTGCTAGGTTGGCAGGAGCAGGGACCGAGCAACGGGAGCTCACCCTGTGCAGGGATTCAAACTGCCGACCTTCTGATTGGCAAGTCCTAGACTCTGTTGCTTAACCCACAGTGCCACCTGCGTCCCAAAAAGTGCTTAGGTGAACATCATCATCATCATTATAACCTGCCCACCTGGCTGGCATTCCCCAGCCAGTCTGGGCAGCTCCCAACAGAATATTAAAAACACAATAAAACAGCAAACATTAAAAACTTCCCTAAAGCCTTCAGATGTCTTCTAAAAGCCAGGTAGTTGTTTATTTCCTTGATATCTGATGGGAAGACGTTCCACAGGATGGGCACCACTACTGAGAAGGCCCTCTGCCTGGTTCCCTGTAACTTGGCTTCTCGCAGTGAGGGAACCCCCAGAAGGCCCTTGGTGCTGGATCTCAGTGTCTGGGCTGAACGATGGGGGTGGAGACGCTCCTTCAGGTATACTGGGCCAAGGGCCATTTAGGGCTTGAAAGGTCAGCACCAACACTTTGAATTGTGGTCAGAAACGTACTGGGAGCCAATGTAGGTCTTTCAGGACTGGTGTTCTATAGTCCCAGCGGCCACTCCCAGTCACCAGTCTAGCTGCCGCATTCTGGATTAGTTGTAGTTTCTGGGTCACCTTCAAAGGTAGCCCCACGCAGAGCGCATTGCAGTAGTCTTACATTAAATAAGAAGCAGTCTTTAGTTAAATGCACTTCTTCAGAGTCTCCCTAAGAGCCTGCACTCCCCTCTGCCCTCTGAGGAAACGTGCATGTTCAAATACGAGCAATGAATTATGGTCTTTTAATGGCTAATACATCTGTAACAACTTGCTGCCAAGCTCTGATGCTCATGTTAGTGGTTGCCTCACTGTTGGATAGGGAGGTGAGGGGAATTAACACTTTCTCACACAATATGCGAACCAAACCGCAGCCATTCTATGGAATTGCGCTAATTTTTGCAATGCAGTTTTCCAGCCAAGCAATGTGTACAGAAATGCATATACAGTGGTACCTCTGGTTAAGAACTTAATTCGTTCTGGAGGTCTGTTCTTAACCTGAAACCGTTCTTAACCTGAGGCGCGCTTTCGCTAATGGGGCCTCCCGCTGCTGCCCTGCTGCCGCCATGTGATTTCTGTTCTCATCCTGAGGTAAAGTTCCTAACCCGAGGTACTACTTCTGGATTAGCGGAGTCTGTAACCCGGAGTGTTTGTAACCTGACGTACCACTGTACACTTGAAGGTCCCACCAAAATCTTCAACAGGAAAGGACAAGAGCTTATCCATACCCTTTGCACAGGAGTTCCCAATCTAATCAAAAGCCACACTGTGTCACCTTTCAAGTCCGTTTACCTTGTTTGGTGGGTGGCATTGCGGCCAGACCCTGCGTCCTGCATGACCCAGCTGAGGGCTGGAGACTGATGTGCCCAACCCAAGGTACTACTTCCAGGTTAGCGGAGTGTGTAACCTGAAGTGTCTGTAACCCGAGGTGTTTGTAACCCGAGGTACCACTGTACTAGGGTAAAGTGCACATATAATGCCTAGATTAGTGAAGGTATCATACAAAAATGCATGACATTGGGGGATATTGCTTTGCAGACATGTGCATGAAAAATTTCCCATGGAAATGCTGGTGCATGTTCACAAAGATTTTTTTGGGGGGGGGGGTGGATTTGCAGGCTGATGTGGAGATGTTGAAAATGAATTTAAGTTTGGGGAAAATGTGATACAGAAAGAAACTTTGAGATTCAGCCATCTCAAGTGTTGTGTGCTTTTTTAAAACAAACAAACAAACAAACAAACAAAACAACCCTCAAGATAAATTCATTGTTTGAATTATTAAACGCATCACCAAAATTCTATTCCCCATAGGCTGCGTGGATACAGAAGAAGCAGATATTTATTTTCTCATCGATGGTTCCTCAAACCTCGATTATTTCGATTTTGTGGATCTGAAGTTGTTTTTGAAAGAAGTGGTTAGATTTTTCCCGATAGGACCGAATAAAGTTCGCTTTGGAGTTGTGCAATATGCAGACATGAATGAGCTGGAATTCGGACTTGAGGAATATGGTAAAACAAGTGATATATTGAAAGCGATTGATAACATCCGTCAAATAGGTGGCAGTCCTTACACAGGAGCAGCTTTGACATCCATCCAGCCCTTGCTAAGAAGGTCACAAGGTCAACACTCCCGAAGTGTTCCCTGCCACCTGATAGTGCTAACTGACCGGAAATCAGAGGACCATGTTGAGGGACCTGCCAAGAGATTGAGGAATGAAATGGTCAATATTTATGCCATCGGTGTCAGACACGCTAATGAGTCACAGATTTATGAGATTGCAGAGTCAAAGGACAGAGCTTATTCTGTCAACGATTTTGCCTCTCTGAAGCATATAAAGAATGAAGTTGTTCGAGAGATCTGTGCCGTAGAAGGTAAGAAAAATCATCTTATATTTTACTTTTAAACTTCAGGGGAGAATGCCTGCTCTTAAATAGCCCAGATGTGCTTAGGAGATACTGGCATACTTGAAAGAACCCTGAGATTTGCAGAAATACAATAAATTGCTAGGGGGAAATGCTTCAGGGAAAAGATCCAAAACAGTCCCATAAGACATTAATGGCATGCTATGTGGATAGATTTTCAGGTGAACCAAAGAGAGATTAATATCCTGTTTCTGCTTTAAAAAGGAAGAAAAAAGATGGGTGCCCGGGCTTTAAGCGGGGTGTAAAATTATTCTTGTTAAAGAGAGATTAAATTGCGTACCAAGGCCCCGTGACCCACGGTCCTCTGGTGGATAAATAAAACAAGCAGAATTTGGTTTATGGGTTCAAATAGGCCACAACTTTATTGGTTATAGGTGTTAGAGGTTTGGCTTAGACATTGGGTGAAGCCCAGACTATATCTTGACTCCCGTCCATCTGCTGGGGCTCCAACTAAGGTTAAACCACTGATAGGGGGAGCCCTAAGACTTACATCAAATAGGAGCAGCCCGAGGGGTCCCCATTGGGGTAGTGGCATGGCCCTAGCTCATATCTGGGCATCAGACAGAACCCACACTCCCAGATCCCTTCAACAGGATATCTTTCATGAAGAGGGGCAAGCTGAGGCTACAACCTCCCCTCCATCTAAACAAAGGCCTAACCTCACAAAGTTGTGCCAGTTGCTACGAGGTAGGCGAAAACCAAATGGCGGAGCCAATTTGCAAGTGGGAAAAAATCCTGCCCGGTCCCAACAATACGGCGACCGACGATTAGTCCATAGCAAGGTCGTAACGCATCAAAGCAGAAAAAGAGGGTGAGGTGGGTTGGAGATCCAGCTAAGGGCACAAGAGTGCTGCGCTGGAGTTTAAATTCCCCATGGAAACCCCCTCCCCCGCCAGTGATGAATGATTGGCGAGGTTCGCTCCTCGAGTGGGGTCCCATCCAGCGCCGATGGTGCAGGGAGGCGATGGCAGGGGGCACATCAGTCTCCAGCCCTCAGCCGGGTCATGCAGGACCCAGGGTCTGGCCGCAATGCCACCCACTAAACAAGGTAAATGGACTTGAAAGGTGAGACAGTGTGGCTTTTGATTAGATTGGGAACTCCCGTGCAAAGGGTATGGATAAGCTCTTGTCCTTTCCTGTTGAAGATTTTGGTGGGACCTTCAAGTGTACAGTGGTACCTCAAGTTACAAACACCTCAGGTTACAAACACTTCGGGTTACAGACTCCGCTAACCCGGAAGTAGTACCTCGGGTTAAGAACTTTACCTCAGGATGAGAATAGAAATCGCAAGCCGGCGGCGCGGCGGCAGTGGGAGGCCCCCTTAGCTAAAGTGGTACCTCAGGTTGAGAATGGTTTCAGGTTAAGAATGGACCTCTGGAACGAATTAAGTTCATAACCAGAGGTACCACTGTATTTTGTCCAAGCTTTTAAGATCCTTGTCAGCTCACCTTCCTAGCTGAACTGTATTTTTGTATTCATTATTGCATTTCCATTACACATTTCATCCAAAAGATTCAAGGTCATTCTCTGACCCTTGTTTTATCCTCACAGCTGCCAGTTTGCATTTCTTAGTGCAGAAAGTATTGATCTGGTGTGTAGAGAGCTTTCCTATTCTACTTAAAGAGGCTTCTGGAAGCTTCTCTGTGTGAAAGAAACAAGCAGAAGGTTTGTGATGTTTGGGTTATTCCTTCAGAGAAGCTGAGTACAGCTGGCTTAAACTGGTTCTCTTATCTCATTCTGTCAAGGTCATGCTGACTATAATAATACAGTGGTACCTCTGGTTAAGAACTTAATTCATTCTGGAGGTCCATTCCTAACCTGAAACTGTTCTTAACCTGAGCTAATGGGACCTTTTGCTGCCGCCGCCCCGCAGCGGTGGCGCGATTTCTGTTCTCATCCTGAAGCAAAGTTCTTAACCCGAGGTACTATTTCTGGGTTAGCGGAGTCTGTAACCTGAAACGTCTGTAACCCAAGGTACCACTGTAGGCCAGAAGGAGCCTGGGTTTCCCTTTCTATGTCTCTTCCTTCTGATGTGGTGTTCTGTACATAATATTCTAGTGTTAAGGTTTAGACACATTACAGTGGTACCTCAGGTTAAGTACTTAATTCGTTCCGGAGGTCCGTACTTAACCTGAAACTGTTCTAAACCTGAAGCACCACTTTAGCTAATGGGGCCTTCTGCTGCCGCCATGCCGCTGGAGCACAATTTCTGTTCTCATCCTGAAGCAAAGTTCTTAACCTGAAGCAATATTTGTGGGTTAGTGGAGTCTGTAACCTGAAGCGTATGTAACCTGAAGCGTATGTAACCTGAAGCGTATGTAACCTGAGGTACCACTGTATAAGTTATTGTAAGTTTAAGTTAAGCTCTGCCACAACTGGATTTCTTATGGACAGTGCCTATCCTTAATGTCTTGGATATGTGACCATTATGCTCATTTGCCTTCAGTAGCAGTAACGCTCTGCTGGATAAAATATAATTGCCTCTGGTCTATTTTGGGGGAGTCCTGCAATGTGTTTAAGTTTTCACACTTCCATCTATACGTCAGAGTTCTGCTCTGGATCATTATTGAGTAGAATTTCAACCCTGTGGGGTAGATTAGGCAGAGAGAGAGAGAGAGAGAGAGAGAGAGAGAGAGAGAGAGAGAGATTGGCTCAATATTGCACAGTGGGCTTCATGGCTGAGCGGGGATGATGGCGATGTTTTAGTGATTTTCAGCAGTGCACTCAGCTCTGCACATGGCTGTGTTTCCTTTTGGCTTCAGTTTTGTAATGCTATTGTGCTGGTCCCGTGGGTTACCTGAGAGGCGAGGCCCAAGTCCGGTCCGTGGTCAAAGGTGCAACGTGGAGACAGTCCGTAGTAGCTGAAGCTGGGTGCAGGGCAGGGAGTCAGGTGATGTCAGGAACAGGCGTACAAGCAGGGAGCCAGGGCGGGTCAGGAGCTCAGGCAGGAAAGCAGGACAGGGTTCAGGCAGGAACTAGCAACCAACAATGTTGCTCCCGCAACTTGGGACTGGGGCTGGCCGGCTTTTATCTGCCCCGAGGCATCGGGCGGCCCCGATCCTCTGGTGACTCGCCTCTCCTGGCCTGGAGGCGAGCACTCCTCCTGCGGGAACTTAGTTCCCTCTGCCTCTCTGCCCTGAGCCTCTGCAGCTCAGGAGAGACTGGAGGGTTACCGGACCCAGAGGCAACCTCAGCTTCCCCTGACGGGGCTGAGAGTGGAGCACCTGCAGGCAATGGGTCCTCCATCACCTCAGGAGCCAGAGCAGACTCAGCTGATGCCTGCACCTGAGGATCCAGCACAGGTGAGAACCCTTCAGGCTCAGGCCCCAGCCCCGGCTCAGCTGGTTCTGGAGGAGGGGAATCCTGTGCAGGCTGGGCTTCCTCAGGTTCAGCCTCCGAGTCCAAATCCCAGGCCATCACAGCTATCTTTGTTGTGACCATCTCTCATCCATATGTGTCCATGTTTTCCTGCTAACAGCCTGCAAAGAGAAGAAAGCTGACGTTCTGTTTCTGGTGGACAGCTCCAGCAGTATAGGCCCTGAGAACTTCGTGAAAATGAAGGACTTCATGATTGACCTCGTGAGCAAATCTGACATTGGCCCCGACAGAGTGCACATTGGTGCTGTGCAGTTCAGTGGCAGAAGCCAAGAAGAATTCCGGCTCAACCAGTACTCATCAAAGAGAGAAATCATTGGTGCTATTGGGAGAATGTCTCCTATGGCACAGAACACGCTCACAGGGGAAGCACTGCGATTTGTGTCTGATTATTTTAAGCCCGCCAAAGGGGCACGGCCCCATGTCAAGAAAATTCTGGTTCTGATCACCGATGGGGAAGCTCAGGATGAGGTGAGAGGACCCGCAGAGGCTTTGAGAGAGCAAAGTGTTGTCATCTACTCCTTGGGGGTGTTCAGCGCAAATAAAACTCAGCTGGTGGAGATAAGTGGAAAGCCTGAAATGGTGTTTTATGTGGAGGACTTTGACGTTCTGAAGCACTTAGAACGTGAGATCCTCTTTGGAATATGCAGTCCGTACGATGGTGAGTGTACAGCAGCTTTCTTTTTTAAAAAGTTTTTATTTCTACTTTTCAAGTTTATGCATTTCATTAGTTTTACAATCAATTTAAGATTTCAAAGTTTGACTTCCTTCCCCCTCTTTCTGCAGTTCCTTAATTAATTAAATATACATATATTCTGCATATTCGAATTCATTTAATTTGCTCATTTTATTATCTACTTTAAATATATACTCTTATGAAACTGCAGGTTATTACAGTAATCCTGCCAATGTTTTTATCTGTTTCCAGTTGGTTTGTAAATATTCAATAAACCATTTCCATTCTTTTATGAAAAGGTTTGTTATCTTGATTTCCTATTCTTCTGGTAAGTTTCGCCATTTCTGCATATTCCATAAGTTTCTGTATCCATTCTTCCTTTACTGGGAGTTCTCCTTCTTTCCACTTTGGGGCAAGTAGCATTCTTGCTGCTGTAGTAGCATACATAAATAAATTTCTATACAATTTAGGTAGTTCTGTCCCTATAATTCCCAAAAGAAAAGCTGGGTTTTGTTTTTTTACAAAAGTTATTTTGAACATCCTTTTCAATTCATTGCATATCATTTCCCAGCAAGCTTTAACCTTACTACAAAACCACCACATATGATAAAAAGAACCTTCTTTCTCTTTACGTTTCCAACACTTGTTTGATTTAGATTTATACATTTTTGCCAGTATACTCAGTGTTAGATACCAGTGATATACCGTTTTCATATAACTTTATCTTAGACCATAACATGGTGTAAATTTTATATCCATATTCCACAGTCGTTCCCATGCTTCCATGTCTATATTATGACTGATATCTATTGCCCAGTGTATCATTGAGGATTTTACTTTGTCTCCCATTCCAATAATATTTTACATTTTAGACAACAGAGTGTACAGCAGCTTTCAATGAATACACCAATCTGTATGTATATTGACATGGTTTCAGATGGCACCTTTCCAAGTTTGTTGTCCCAGAAACACACAGTGCAGAAAGAGTTTTGAAGGCTTTTCTGGTCTCTTGAGTTGGAAGTCATTGTAGCACTGAGCTGTAGTAACTCTGCTCATTTTGTCATCTATCACACTGAAGTACAGTCCCTTCGGAATAATTCCCCTTGTTGTCCTATTCCTTCTCTAGTTTTCGCCCTATGGCTTTGTACTGATGTTACTGACAGTACAGGTGAAAAGGAGATCACCATGTGGTTTTGTGGTGCATCTTTGCTTTCTCAGGACCCTTGACACAGGTGGAAGGATGAGAATTGCCATCAAACCCAACCTACCTATTCATAGGGACGTGGGTGGCGTTGTGGGTTAAACCACAGAGCCTAGGACTTGCCGATCAGAAGGTTGGCAGTTCGAATCCCCGCGATGGAGTGAGCTCCCGTTGCTTGGTCCCTGCTCCTGCCAACCTAGCAATTCGAAAGCATGTCAAAGTGCAAGTAGATAAATAGGTACCGCTCTGGTGGGAAGGTAAACGGCATTTCCGTGCGCTGCTCTGGTTCACCAGAAGCGGCTTAGTCATGCTGGCCACATGACCCAGAAGCTGTCTGCGGACAAACGCTGGCTCCCTCGGCCTACAGAGTGAGATGAGCGCCACAACCCCAGAGTCGGCCACGACTGCACCTAATGGTCAGGGGTCCCTTTACCTTTACTTTACCTATTCATAAACCATAGAATCATAGCAACGTAGAGTTCGAAGGGACCGTGAGGGTCATGTAGTCCAACCCCCTGCAATGCAGGAATCATTTGCCCAATGTGGGGCTTGACCCTGAGATTAAGGGTCTCATGCTCTACCGACTGAGCTATCCCAGCTGTCAGTTATAGCACTGCAAGTGTTCATGGAACAGCACTTGCAGCTATTTAATTTCCTCTCCCGGTTCTTTGGATCCAACCCTTTAGTGCTGCAGATAAAGCTGTCTTGTTAAACTAAAACACATGGTGCGGAAGAGAGGGCTTATTTTATAAAGTCTCCTTTGAGAGACATAAACATAACCACATGTAATAAAGAATAAGGCGTATGCTAGAACATCGAGCCGCTTTGATAAGGCCCAGATGATAAATGTAGACATAATGTAAGTATTCGAATGGTGTTAATAGCCCTGTTAGGGAACAGGTTTAGCCGAGACGAAACCTTATATTTCAAGCCTTAATAAAGGTGTTGGCTCATGTCAAAATGTTGGTTTAGAAGAGAGTTAATAGGGCACAGCCTGACTCCCTCCTTCGGCAATCTTCACGGAGCTCTGGCCCAATGGTTGCCATTGGTTTGATTTGAATTAATTTTATAATGAATGATTTTAGAGTGTTGTGTTGTGTTGTGTTGTTGTACTGTTTTATTGTTGTTAGCCGCCCTGAGCCTGGCTTCTGCTGGGGAGGGCGGGATATAAATAAATATTATTATTATTATTATTATTATTATTATTATTATTATTATTATTATTATTATTATTAGAGTCCCTATAAATTATTCCTGTGGCCAAGATCATAATATGGGAAAGATTTGTGCTCATATCTGCTCAATGTTCAGGGTTAGGTAAGCAAACCAATCCCATACTTAACAGGGACTGTTATTTCCAATGTTTATCCCCCCTTTTTTTGTAATGGGAACAATCCTGTGAATTCAGATCATAAGAGGAAGCCTGTTGGTTCTGTAAGATAATATATTGGTTCAAGTTTTCTAAAAGCTTTGAGGACCACTTTCGGAGAGGATTAGAGGCAGCGTAAAAAGTCCTCTGAATTCGACTTCAGCTTCGAACCGTCTAAGGTTGTCTTGTGCCCTAGTGACTGAATTCCCCCTAATCTCAGTATGTCTCCTCTGTCAGGAGTTCAGCCATCATGGAGCAGGAATTCTAACATCCTCTCCAACCTACCATATCCCATCATGCCCTAGGCTAGGCATGCCCTTCATTGCAAGCATTCTGGTGATTGCAGTTGATTAAGAAATTAGATATCATAATAAAAGAGTCAATGGACACATTGATATTCTTTAATGGTACTCAGAATTTATCATCCAAAACAGGTGTGTCAATCTGCCTCCCAGCAGTCCTGGCATAAGGCTTTGACCTACAACTGTGCATCTTTATAGCTTTAAATTGCATGACCTTAAATAGCATGTTTGATGAAGATCTTGGAACAGCTTGCAGCTAAACTAGCAAGTCTTGTTTGCAGTTAAGGATGGAGGAGAAATTCACTTCACATCTAAATGCAACCTTACCTAATTTGCACTTCCTGAAGCCAAAGGAGAGCTGAAATGGGGCAATCCTTCAAAAGTGCCGCTTCTCTGAATTTTGCAATCCTGCAGCCAAGAATGTGTCCAAAAATGCACATGTAAAGTATGCACACAAATCCATATATTACTGAAGATAACATACAAAATACATCATAGCAGGGGACGTTGCTTGCGAAAATGTGTATATTACTCAAAGCTGCATACAAAAATGTGTTTATTAGGAGAAATTTGCCCAAAAATGCTGATGAATTTTCCAGGTGATTGTTGCAACTAAAATTCACAAATTGTTGCGGAAATGTGGAGTCTAACTTTGTAAACATGAGAAACCATGAGAATTGAAAGTGACAAATTTGTCCATCCCTGCCTGCAACAAAGGGAAACTGCTATGAAGATTTGTCTAGGGCACACGTTAGTGACCAATTCTCACTGTTATTCTTTCAGAGTGCAGGAGAATCGAACGCCTAGATATTGTTTTCGTCATTGATGGTTCTGGAAGCATCGATCCCAGAGAATATGACATTATGAAAGACTTCATGATCGCTTTGGTGAAGAAATCGGATGTCAGCCAGGACCGAGTTCAGTTCGGAGCTGTCAAATATTCTGCCGAGCCAGAAACCTTTTTCTTTCTCAACACCTACAGCACGAAATCGGAAATCATTAAGGCTATCCAGAATGATAAGCCTATTGGGACAACGACCTACACAGCCAAGGCTCTGAGGTATTCAGAAGGCCTTTTCTCAGAGGAGCACGGCAGCCGCAAGCACCGCAGTGTCCCCCAGGTTCTTATAGTGATAACCGATGGGGACTCCCATGACGCAGCAGAACTTGATGAAGTGTCCAGGAAACTCAGGGCACATGGCATTGTCATCTATGCCATTGGGATAGAAAGAGCCAAGCCTGGGGAGCTCTTGACCATGGCAGGATCGGAAGACAAATACTTCTACGTCAATTCGTTTGAAGGACTGAAACACCTGTATCCCAAATTGTCTGACAATATATGCAGTGTTTCGAAACCAGGTAGGTAGCTATGTCATCATCATCGTTGTTGTTGTTGTTGTGGTTTTTTTTTTTTTTTATTAAGTACAAATTAGAAAACATACATATTTACAACAAAAGAAAATACAGAAGAAAAAGAAGATACATATAACCAAGGGAAAAAATTAGAGAATACTTTGTCTCTTTTCATATTTACAGTTATTTATACCTCTGTAAAAGGCTATTCACAATAAAGGAGTGAAATGAAAGATAAGATATCAGGAAAAAGAAAAAAAGAACAAGGAGAAAATAAAACCGTAAAAGAAAAGGATCATAGGTGAAAATTTTTAAAAGTAGATAAGTATTCACTATACAGTGGTGCCCCGCAAGACGAATGCCTCGCAAGACAGAAAACTCACTAGACGAAAGAGTTTTCCGTTTTGGAGATGCTTCGCAAAACGAATTTCCTATGGGCTTGCTTCGCAAGACGACAATGTCTTGCGAGTTCCTGCTGTTTTTTTCCCCTTCCCCCCTTTTTCTAAGCCGCTAAGCCGCTTATCACCTGATCCGATCAGCAGATAAGCCGCTAAAAGCCACTAAAAGCTGCTAATAGCGCTAATAGTGCTAATCCGCTAATCCGTCAATGGGCTTGCTTCGCAAGACGAAAAAACCGCTAGACGAAGAGAATCACAGAACGGATTTTTTTCGTTTTGCGAGGCACCACTGTACATAGCCGTTTCCCATCTATATTTATATTCAATTGTATAATTTCATCTTGTCCTTATCTACCTTAAAAAGTGTTGTTGTTTTTTTAAAAGACTTCCACCGTTTGCCTCACGCGTTTTTAATAATCCGTTCATCAGATCCTCTGTTCTTTATATGAAGAACATCATCATTATCATTGTTATTTCTCACCTTTCCTTCATTGAGCTCATGGTGGCATACATGGTTCCCCTGCTTTCCATTCTATCCTCACAACAACCTTGTGAGAAGAGACAGAGACCAACCCAAGGCCCATCCAGTGAGCTTCATGGCTGAATCTTTAACTTTTGTCTCTCAGGGTCCCAGCCCAACACACTAACCCCTCCAACACATTGGCCAAAGCGTCTTCTTTTAAATCAAAGTGATAAAGAAGATTCCCTCCCCCAAAAAACCCATATAAAAATACGTCACTTTTTAGTTTCAAGGGCTAATCCACAAACCGGTAAAGATGGCACACAGTATCAGCGAAATCGAAATATTCCAATTCCCAGTGCAATCCAAGTCATGTTTACTCAAAGGTAAGTCTTCCTTGCTTTTGAATTATGGTGCTGGAGGAGACTCTTGAGAGTCCCATGGACTGCAAGAAGATCAAACCAATCCATTCTGAAGGAAATCAGCCCTGAGTGCTCACTGGAAGGACAGATCCTGAAGCTGAGGCTCCAATACTTTGGCCACCTCATGAGAAGAGAAGACTGCCTGGAAAAGACTCTGATGTTGGGAAAGATTGAGGGCACAAGGAGAAGGGGACGACAGAGGACGAGGTAGTTGGACAGTGTTCTCGAAGCTACCAGCATGAGTTTGACCAAACTGCGGGAGGCAGTGGAAGATAGGAGTGCCTGGCATGCTCTGGTCCATGGGGTCATGAAGAGTCGGACACGACTAAACGACTAAACAACAACAAGTCTTCCTTTGTATAGTGAGGGTTGCACCTGTTTAGAATTGCATTACATTACTCACTTAAAGCTGCTCGTATTTTCCATTTAGTTGTACAGTGGTACCTTGGTTGTCGAACGGCTTGGCTCCTGAACAAATTGGCTCCTGAATGCTGCCATTCCAGAAGTGTGTGTTCTGGTTTGCAAATGTTTTCGGAAGCCGAATGTCTGACGTGGCTTCCGTGGCTTCCGATTGAGTGCAGGAAGCTCCTTTAGCCAACCGGAAGCTGCACCTTGGTTTTCAAATGGTTTCAGGAGTCGAACTGACTCCTGGAACGGATTAAGTCTGACAACCAAGGTACCACTGTATACCCAAAGATAAAGGGTGCTCTCCAATATTAGTCTCATGCCGAATAGGCCCATTGAAATCAATGCATTTAAGATAAGTCCATTGGTTTCAATGGATCAAGTCTATAACTTAATTGGACATTGCACACAATATGCTTCCTTACATTCATTCTTACATGCACGGGGACGCAGCCATTTTGCAGGATTACAGGGGTTAGTTGAGTTGAAACACTTGCATGTCATCTGACAGTGGAGTCCAAGGTTCCATCTAGACAATTGTGTTATTTTGTTCCTCTAATCATAGCCAATGCAGAAAGTGTGAGCCAGAAACCCCTGAGGGGAAAATTCATATCTCCGTGTGGGCAGCAAGTGTACGTCAAAGTGTGTGTGTGTGTTATTACATTATTCTCCTAAACCTGTTTCCCCTTCGTGTTCTCTCTTCTTATTTTGAGATGCCCTGGTCTACGAATATAACTGTCAGGTGCTGATGTGGTTGCTCGGGAGCAAACAGGCAAGACTCCAACCTGTCTTTTCTAGGCTTTATTATCTGTACAAACTATTTACAGTGCAGAGCGTCGCAAGTCCATGTCTGCTCAGTCGCTAGCAGAATCTGAGAGTGGGCGGTCCTTATACCTTCCCCAGCATAACAGCTGTGTGACCCCCAACCTTCTCCTCCCCTCTCTGTGCCGAAAACTACTGCGCAGAACGGGCGCTGGCAAAGGGGGACTCGCCTCCCCTCCGCTTTGCTCAGGCTCGGTGCTGAGGCTCTCCCTAGCATCTTCTCATCCCTGCGCCCCTTCCCCACTGGAGGCGGGGCTTCCCTCCTCACCAGAGGAAGAACCGCTTCTCAAGATCTTCAGAGGCTCCCTGTAACATAACTGCCCTTCCACCTCTCACCTCTGAGCTGATGGCAGTTCCCTGACAATAATCTATTTTGTTCTCCGCTCCCACTTCTCCCTTGCAGAATGTGGAATTCCAGCAGATCTTGTATTCCTGATTGATGGCTCTAACAGCATAAGCGACAGCGACTTCAAGAAGATGAAGAGTTTTTTGCAAGACGTAGTTCATCCCTTTGACACCGGCCACAACGTGCAAGTTGGTATCGCTCAGTACAGTGACAGGTATAGGGAAGAATTCAGCCTGGATATTTTCCCAGCCAAATCAGAACTTGAAACAAAAATCGGACGCATCCGACAGATGGAAGGACTCCAGACCTACATTGGTGCCGCTCTCGGGAGGGTGAAGCACTACTTTACACCAGAAGGTGGCAGCAGAGTAAATGAAAACATCCAACAGATTTTGCTGGTGATCACAGATGGCCGGTCACATGACAAAGTTGTGAAAGCTTCAGAAGATCTGAGAAAGAGAGGTGTTGACATATATGCCATAGGAGTAGGGAAAATCGACCATTTGCAGCTTAGTCAGATAGCCGGCTCCTCAGATAGGAAATACACAGTTGATAATTTCAGCGAACTGAAGGTAATTAAAAAAAGACTAGTTGATGATATTTGTGAGGAAGAAGATAAAACAAGTAAGTATCCCCACTTCAAGAATTCAAGTAAATCCCCTAATCTTGGGGCCTCGGGGAAAGTGGGATATATGGTGGTCCATCCTTCAGTCTAATCCAGGCACCCCCAAACTCGACCCTCCAGCTATTTTTGGGACTACAACTCCCATCATCCCTAGCTAGCAGGACCAGTGGTCAGGGATGATGGGAATTGTAGTCCCCAAACAGCTGGAGGGCTGAGTTTGGGGTGCCTGATTTAATCACTGGTGTCCACGTACCTAAATGGTAAAAGTTAGATACAATGGTACCTTGGTTTTTGAGCATCTTGGAAGTCGGCGTTCGGTTCTCGAACGCCGAAAACCCGGAAGTAAACACTTCCGTTTTCGAACGTGCCTTGGAAGTTGAATGGCTTCCGCTGAGGTACCACTGTATTTTTCTCAATTATCTCTGTAAATTTGCAGGACGCCCTTTGCGCTTCGGTTTTTGACTGTTTCAGAAGTCCAACGGTCTTCCGGAACGGATTAAGTTCGAAAACCGAGGTACCACTGTGTTGATCAATGTGTGATCCATAAATGTCTTATTGTGGGGGCATTGAATAAAACTCCCCTCCCCCTGCTCAATGTTATATGTTTCCCCATACCAGAATGCAACTTTGACCCATTGCTTATCAACTCATCTAGATAACTGTCAAGAACCACTTACAAAGCTAGATGACATATTTGTGATTGAACAGAGCAACGAAGAATTCATTCATTCATTTGTTCAAACAGTCTCAATTTTTAGTTCTTTTGATATTGATTGTCTCCTAGATCTCCTTTTACAATTGTGGGGTTCGCAGTGATTATTAGCCTCAATCCATATCTCTCTCACCTTCTGTCTTTCACTTTCATTTTCTCCCTTCCAAGTAACTATCCGTTGTGTTTAGTAATTTGGTGGTCTTTTCTTCTCTTCATAAAACAGCATGCTTCGTGGATGTTGTTGTGGGGATAGATGTCTCCTCACAAAGTCAAGGTGACCATATATTCCACGGACAGTCGCAGCTGGAAACCTACCTTCCAAAAATTATAAATGCCCTCACATCCTTAACAGGTGTGAGTTGCAATGCAGGGTCACAGTCACAAACCAGCGTGGCACTGAAAGTGAAAAACACAGAACCGCTGGTGACATCAAAGTTCCAAATTGATAGTGAAAAGCTTTTGAACAGTCTTGTGGGCACCATCATCAAGAATGCATCACACCTTAATGTAGACTTTTTGGATTCACTTTGGGAAACATTCCAGATCAAATCTGCCGATCGAAGAAAGGTAAGCTCTCTGGCTTCATCCTGGCCTACTCAAACCCGACAATATATTGTATAATTTTAATACATTTACAAACCATTCTTGTTGTTTTTACTTTCCTCTAGGTGCTCCTTGTATTTTCGGATGGCCTGGATGATGACGTGGAAATCCTGGAACAGAAATCAGAAGAGCTCAAGAAAAAAGGTACGTGATGAGTTTGAGGGAATCAATACGATCAACATATAAAGGCTGTTCAGCGGCGAAAGGAAGTAAGAAATTTCTCGGCATCCGAGAGTCAGGAAACAGAGAATTCAGGAGAGCAAACGTGAGTGACAATTTTGAAAGAGGCATGGAATTTCTGTAGGATGCGACATTTGACAAGTGTTCCTCAAAACTCTGCGAAAAGGCTGAAGTCTGGTTTATTATTGCGATTACTGATTTATTAAATTTCTACCCACCTTCCTTTAATCATGGAACTCAAGGCATCAGATGACCCCCCATCCAGACACTGACTAGACCTAAACCTGTGCAAATTCAGTAAGGCGGTTGCATCCTGTGACCTCAGTGTGGTGTAGTGGTTAAGAGTAGACTCATAATCTGGGGAACCGGGTTCGCTTCCCCGCTCCTCCACATGCAGCTGCTGAGTGACCTTGGGCCAGTCACACTTCTCTGAAGTCTCTCAGCCCCACTCACCTCACAGAGTGTTTGTTGTGAGGGAGGAAGGGAAAGGAGAATGTTAGCCGCTTTGAGACTCCTTCGGGTAGTGATAAAGCGGGATATCAAATCCAAAGCCAAAAGACGGTGTTTTGATTTCTAAAACTCCATGTTATACGCTCACAAATCACAATCAACATTGCAAACAGGATTGGATGCGCTGATAACTGTCGTTCTGGAAGGGGCTGAAAAAATTAACGATCTTCAATATATTGAGTTTGGGAAAGGATTTGGATACAGGACGCAACTGAATATTGGCATGAGAAATATTGCCAGTCATCTGTCCAAGTACGTGGTAAGTAAATCACCAAAGAACCAACTTACAGGTGTTAAATTCCACTAGGTTCAATGGGTCTTGTTGAAACCTTCAAGGCTTAAGCAGGGAGAAGGCAGATCAGGCTTGTTTTGAAGTGAGTGAGACCTAAATCAGTTAGTACTAAGGTTGCTTCTGCACTAGAGCTCTGTAATGCTGCTGAAATATTGCTTTTCTATCGCTTAAAAATGAAGGCTATACAAAGGACAGAATATAGTGTTATATTATCCAGCAATGCTCCCCCCCCCCGCCTCTGCCCTTCTATAATGTCTGCTAAGAAATAAGTTCCGTTCAGAAAAATAATAATTTCCATTGTTACCTGAAAGCTTGTGTTTTCCCTTTTGTTCCTATTACATTAAAATAGGTGATAACATTGAAATACAGTGGTACCTCGGGTTAAGTACTTAATTTGTTCCGGAGGTCCGTCCTTAACTTGAAACTGTTCTTAACCTGAAGCACCACTTTAGCTAATGGGGCCTCCTGCTGCCACCACTCCGCCGGAGCACGATTTCTGTTCTTATCCTGAAGCAAAGTTCTTAACCTGAAGCACTATTTCTGGGTTAGCGGAGTCTGTAACCTGACGCATATGTAACCTGAAGCGTATGTAACCCGAGGTACCACTGTAAAGCAGTACATTAACACTCCTCTGCCCCTGAAAAACTGAACTATACAAGGGGCAGTTCAGGAGTAATCCACCAGCTGTGCTGAACAGGGAAGCAATAAATTAGGCTAAACTTGCAGACAGGAAGCTTTTGATTAAGGGAGCTGTTCCCTTTAAAAGCCTGAAAAGTGTTTTGCGGGTGCCTAATGGCCAGGCTGGTGTTGCTATAGCAAATATATAGTGGCACACCCCCCCCTTAAATCACTGCAAATCATGGAAAAAAACCAGAGGACAACACAAGAAATGCTTCAGTGCAATTGTTTGATGATGCTGTGTGGTCTCTAGAAACGGACTCTAGAAAAGCAGCCAAACTTGTGAAATTCATTCCAATATTTATTTGTTTAATTTATCTAGAAAATGTATAGAAGTTCTCGATCAAAATGCTTTGCAAATAAGACTGGAGAGAAAACCCACAATGAAAACCCACAGTTCAATTAAAATGTATAACACATAAAACCGGCATCGTTAAAAACAAATGCATATAAAAACCAATATACATGAAATCATCATAATTAAAAACAGATATAAAAGAAGTAAAGTTTTAGAAGCTGATGTAGGTAACTAAAATTATATTTCTGAATAGGCTTGCTGATACAAATATGTTTTCAACAGGCATCTAAAACGTAGGCAGGGATTTCGAAAGCCCATATTCTGCCTGGCTAAGTAAAGGAAGAAATCCTTGCAATTGCACAATGGACATTAATGTGGCACTTGCAAAAATGGAACTTCTGCAGATCAAAGCAACTGAATAGATGCATATGGGGCAAGGCACCTTGAGCAAATAGTATGACTAGCTTTCATTGGGTTGGGGCTAAAACAGCAGCAATGTGATGACAGTTGATAACCGTGCATGATTAAAAACTGTAGACGAATCCTGTCATTGTGTCATATTGGTGTAGCAATCCTATACAAATTTGTTCCTGAAGTGTGACAGGTTGCACTTCAGAATTCTAAGAGTTAATTCTGTTCTTTCTCTCTCTTTTTATATACATTTTTATTGGGTTTTTTAAACATATCATTTCCAACAATCATGTAACATAACTTCTTATCTTATACAATATTTTAGACTTCCGTCAACTCCTCTGATGATTTTCCGTTCTTTATCGCTTATTCTGCATTTCTTAATTTATCTATTACTCTTAATTATCATTGACTAATAACTCTCCTCATATTCTTGATATTTCAAATAGTCCTCCTTACAGAACTGCTTGCAGTCCTACTAGCGTAATCTGTCCATTACAATTACTTTTCAAAGAGTTCACATATTTACTCCAGTCTTCTAAGAATCTCTGGTCCCGCAGGTTTCAAACCTTCCTGCTAATTTATCTAATTCTGCATAGTCCATCAATTTCATCCACCATTCTGTTCTTTCTCAGGCCAATATTGCTGAGCGAACATGTTGCTGTGTGTTTTGCAAATGTGTCGGTGAAGAGGGAGAAGCAGGAGACCCAGGAAGACACGGGATGAAGGCAAGGAATTTGGATTCTAACCGGAGAGGCGCTTCTGATAGTTTCGTGTGCTCTGAAAACGATATTTGGTGTTGATAAGTCTCCTTGATCTCCATTTTAGGGCCTTCAAGGTGTTAGAGGAAGTCCGGGACACTTAGGAGAAGAAGGGGAAGCTGTAAGCTATTAAGTTACATACACACATTTTTTGGGTTGGGTGGGGGAGTAGAATATTTCCAAATATTGGCCAGAATCCAAAGGGCATGCAACTCTATCTGAGTAGAAGGTGCTCTGGGTTTGCCTTGCTGAAACACAAGGCCTTTCCAAGCCACATGGCAAGGCTCTTCTGAAACTTAGATGTCAAAGAGAAAAATAACTACCAAACTTTTAGAAGACATCTGAAGGCAGCCCTGTTTAGGGAAGCTTTTAATGTTTAATAGGTTATTGTACTTTAGTGTTTTGTTGGAAGCCGCCCAGAGTGGCTGGGGAAACCACCCAGCCAGATGGGTGGGGTATAAATAACAAATTATTATTATTATTATTATTATTATTATTATTATTATTATTATTATTATTATTATTATTATTATTATTATTGGAATTCCAAGGATGGCATGAATGGAGGGTGATGCCTGCTGTCCCCCCCAAAAAAAGATTCAACTGGGTGTGTACGGCATCATAGCAGTTTCACTTTTCTCTTGTCCCCTAACTGAAAGGGATACCAATCCTTGCTGCTACAACTTCCCTCTCTTAATGGTTGTGCTTATTTTTGTTGCCAGGGCCCACGAGGGATGCCAGGGCCAGATGGAGAAAGGGGCGACAAGGGTTGCCGTGGTAACCGAGGACCCAAGGCAAGCATCAGCTATAATTGCATTCCTTTCTAACGCATAGCGAAATGTTCCTTGCGATCTTCTTGTGTCTAACGGTCCTCAAATTGACATGAGCTCTTCTGATCCTTTTCAGGGGCAGAGAGGAATAGTGGGCCGAAAGGTACAGAAAAGTGTTTTTCTCCTCCTTTCCTGAATAAGTTATGAATGTGTGATCGTGTCTTAAATGAGCATCCTTTGCAAATGGTGGCATGACAAATTTGGTACGATCAAATATGGCCCTCTATTGCTGTTGACTCTAGCTAACAAAACCACGGCATGAAACATCAAAAATGAACCACGCTACTCATAAGTAAGGCTGCAGCCCTAACTCCACTCATCTGGAAGTAAGCAATACTGAATTCCATAGGTAAAAGGTAAAGGTAAAGGACCCTACGACGGTTAAGTCACGGGGACTATGGGGTTCGACCTGTATCACCCTGATTTGGATCAGCTCCAGGATTGGAAGTAGTATGAGCTAGGTAAAAGAAAAGGGACCCCTCACCATTAGGTCCAGTCGTGACCAACTCTGGGGTTGTGGCGCTCATCTCGCTTTACTGGCCAAGGGAGCCAGCATACAGCTTCCGGGTCATGTGGCCAGCATGACGAAGCCGCTTCTGGCGAACCAGAGCAGCGCACGGAAACGCCGTTTACCTTCCCGCTGGAGCGGTACCTATTTATCTACTTGCACTTTGACGTGCTTTCGAACTGCTAGGTTGGCAGGAGCAGGGACTGAGCAACGGGAGCTCACCCCGTCGTGGGGATTCGAACCACCAATCTTCTGATTGGCAAGTTCTAGGCTCTGTAGTTTAACCCACAGCGCCACCCGCTATGAGATAGAGGACTATTGCCTTTGTGCTCTTCTTTGTGAACTTCCTGCGGGCAAACGGCTGGCCATTTGGGGAGGCAGGATGCTGCAGTAGACTCTGATCTGCTCCAACAAAGCTCTCCTTATGTTCTTATGGAATTGTGTCACTATCTTGAGATGTGCTCTTCTGTGAGAGCAGCCTAGCTTAATTTTAATCTTTAGAAAGTTAAGCTGAGGTCTTTTTTGTTCCAGGAGACATTTGGTTAATGGAGGGTGTTTGGGGTAACATCTAACTCTTGTTGCTGCCAGGTTTTAAAAGTTTTTTTTAAGCAGTTTATGGAAATAGCTTTTCGTTAGCCAGTCAACAGCTGAGCTATAAATGAAGTCAATGAATGCAGGCATACAATCTGCACTAACCACATGTGTTGTAGGTCTTTACTTGGGGGTGTTAGAAGAGTAACTGCGGGAAAACAGCCGTCACATTGCTTTACAGCTGCAATCCTGCATCCAGTTACCAGGGAGTAAGTCCTGCTCAATTCAATGAGACTTACTTCTGAGCAGACACACATAGGATTGTGCTGTCAGTAATGCAGAAATGAGGCCCCAGTTGCTGTCACACTAATAAAAATTATTTTGTGAACTTCAGTTCCTGAGGTTCTGAAATTTTCAGAGTGGTGGGCTCGACTGTGGAGTTCCTTTAAGCAATTAAAAAATAATAATCAGATAACAACAATGGAGGAAAATGCTGTACATATTTTGTTATGTTTTGTATTAAACAGCACATTAATTAATGTATTAACTGCTGGGTCTTGTGGAACTCATTGCAAAACACTCTGCAGGGGTCTTTGAAATAGAATTTGCAAGATCCGACAGTGCCTGTAAACATGTGCTTAATACTGAGATGAATTTGGCAGATAATTCCTGGTTTTTTGTGTTCTTGCAGGGAAACAAGGGGGATAATGGATTTGATGGCGTTAATGGAGAGCCAGTAAGATTTTCATTTCTTCGTTTTGCCTTTCAGTGTTCTGTTTGAATTAGCAAACATATCCCACCCACCCCATAGAGTTAATCGCATACTTATAGGCCATTTAATGTATCTTCTTCAGGGTTCGTCTGGACCTCCAGGAATTAAAGGAGAAAAGGGTGACCCAGGCGGCCAGGTAATTTCATTTGCTCGTTTTAGATACCCGTAGCTCACTTGTCAAAGAAACTTTCCCAGGGCGACTTTACAGTAAGAATAAAAGCATAACGTTTTACAATAATTCAGCAAAAGTAATAAAATGAATACCATAAATAGAAACAGCAATAAAAACACGGCAATAACTGGCCCGGCATTAAAAAAAAAAGTAGTTAAGAGAAGCAACTCTCGGTTAATTGCTTGGGAGAATGAAATGGCCTTTGTCTGGTGCTGATAAGGGTTCGAGCCTCCGTGGGAGCTGCTTTTAATCTTGTTAACATGGAAAGTTTGCTTCTGTTAACAGAGAAACTTTATGTCTGCCTTGAGCCTAAACAGCAGCCCAGTTTAATGCCAAACACATCAGTCACACAGAATAATGGCTCGCTTATATCTTCTTGTTCTAAAGCTCTCATGCACTTTGTTATTCTTCAAAGGGCAGCCCAGGACCAAGGGGAATTCCTGGTGATCGCAGCGAAAAGGGCTTCCGAGGAGACCCAGTAAGTTTTGTTTTCCAGAGGCAAGAGAGAAGGAAATGACTCTGCTCACTGCCCTGATACTGTATCTGCATTTGGCGCTCTCTCTCTCTCTCTCTCTCTCTCTCTCTCTCTCTCTCTCTCTGCAAGTGTGGGACTGCTTTATTTTTCCATGTCATTTTTAAATAGGAAAGAGGAGGAAGTGTGGAAGGTTTGACAAAAGTAAACAAGGTTGCCCCCTTCTAGCTAAGGGTCTTCTACCAACGGGTCTATTCCCTCCCCAACTCCTTACATGCTGCAAGTTATATAAAAGGTAAAGGGACCCCTGACCATTAGGTCCAGTCGTGGCCGACTCTGGTGTTGCGGCGCTAATCTCGCTTTACTGGCCGAGGGAGCCGGCGTACAGCTTTCGGGTCATGTGGCCAGCAGGACTAAGCTGCTTCTGGCGAACCAGAGCAGCACACGGAAACGCCGTTTACCTTCCCGCTGGAGTGGTACCTATTTATCTACTTGCACTTTGACGTGCTTTCGAACTGCTAGGTTGGCAGGAGTAGGGACCGAGCAACGGGAGCTCACCCCATCATGGAGATTCAAACCGCCAACCTTCTGATCGGCAAGTCCTAGGCTCTGTGGTTTAACCCACAGTGCCACTTGTCTTTAATTCCTCCTAGGACAGGGGTCTGCAACCCGTGGCTCCGGAGCCGCATGTGGCTCTTTTACACCTTTGCCGCGGCTCCGGGGCGGATACTAGCGAGGGGAGGAGGCGCATTGTGCACCCCGACACTCCCCACTGTGGCGGGCACTGTACTGGCTGTGACGTCGCATGGGGGCGGTGCGTGCGTTAGTCACGCACCGTCCCAACGTCACCTTCCCGCCTGCCCGCCCGCTACATTGTAAGGGGCATGTACGCTGGTCACTGCATTGAAAGGGGGCATGTACGCTGGTCACTGTTTTGAAGGGGAGTGAAGAACACACACACACAAAAAGGTAACTTGTTAATTTAATGTTTATTTCTATGAGGAGGAGTAATTCTGAGGGGTCAAACAAAGAAATAATTTTAAAAAGTGACAAAAAAATTATTTTTATAATGACGAGTTTTGCGGCTCCCAGGTTTCTTTTCTTCGGAAACGGGTCCAAGTGGCTCTTTTTGTCTTAAAGGTTGCAGACCCCTGTCCTAGGAGTTGAAATAGAATTCAGTTTTGTCTTTTTTTGAAGAAAAGCCTTGTTGGTGGCTCACCACATTGCTCTCTGTACTCCAGAGAGCTGCACTTGGTCAGCCAGATGGCGGAAGACAAATTCGGCTTAACCTCCATCGCCACACTACAGCTCATGGACGGGATGTCAGAACACATCGATTACGGATCCTCACTGGGCAGCTGTCCTGGGGAAGGGCAGCAATCTCTTTATCAGCCACTTCCTGGAGTTCTTTGGGCAAAAGTTTGTTTTTCCTAAGGGAATTCAGCCACAGCCTCTCATCCTATTGACTGCTTGAATCGCAGGGGCAAGAGTCGGGTGGCGCTTGCATTGAACAGGCGATGTGAGCATGATTTTGCTAACACGGAGAGACTGGGGGGGGGGGTGTCACACAAACCAGGAACAGTGAGCCCCTATCTGCAGTATACTTTTGAAGCAGAGCCGTATCATCTTAAACAGTCCCTCCTGGGGGAAATCCTGGGAACCGTAATTTGCTGAGGGCATTGAGAGGTGTTAGGCATACCCTCCAACATTTGTCCGATGAAAATAGGGACGTCCCGTTCCATGATGATAATGTTACTATTTGTACCCCACACTTCTGACTGGGTTGCCCCAGCCACTCTGGGCGCCTTCCAACATATATAAAAATATAATAAAACTTTAATTTTAAAAAAATGTTAAATTTTTTTAAAAACCTTCCCTATACAGGATTGCCTTCAGACGGCTTGGGGGGGTCAGATAATTCCATACCCTCCAACATTTCTCCAATGAAAATAGGGACGTCCTAAGGAAAAGAGGGACATTTTGGGATCAAGATGGATGACCAGATGGGCGGGGTATAAATAATAAAGTTGTTGTTGTTGTTGTTGTTGTTGTTGTTGTTGTTGTTGTTGTTGTTGTTGTTGTTGCAGCAGAAACCAGGACGTATTCTTTAAATCAGGGACATCCCTGGAAAATAGGGACACTTGGAGGGTCCCCACAGAGCTACAATTCCCAGAGTGGTTTTAACCCCCTTCCCAGGAAATTCTGGCGACTTACTCTGTGAGAGGAATCCCTCTGTTAGGATTTCTCCCCTGTCAACCACCTGACATCACAATGACACCAGGTGGCTCCTTTTCGCTCCACAATTTGAAACCAAAGCTTTGTTTATACCAGTGGTTCTTAACCTTTGTTGGGGTGTGTGTCATGGACTGCTTGAGTATCTGATGAAAGCTATGAACCCCGTCCCCAGATTTCCCCCCACAAAGACAATTTTCAAGGCAGCTGGAAGGAAATCAAGGAAGCAATGTGTGTGTGTGTGTGTGTGTGTGTGTGTGTGTGAGAGAGAGAGAGAGAGAGAGAGAGAGAGAGAGAGAGAGAGAGAGAGAGAGAGAGAGAGATTTACAGGCCCCATGAGTCCATAGACCAGAGGTTAAGAACCTGTGCTTTCCCCCATCCCTCATCTCTCTCTCTCTCTCTCTCTCTCTCTCTCTCATCTATCTATCTATCTATCTATCTATCTATCTATCTATCTATCTATCTATCTATCATCTATCTATCTATATCAATCAATCAATGTGGGAACATTTACATTTATTTCCCTTTCATCTAGGGTATTCCTGGACCAGACAGTAGCATAGCAGGACCGAAAGGTTTAGAAGGGGGAAGAGGAAGAGAGGTATAATACCATCTGATGTGCCTCGTTTATTATTTGCCTGTGAAAAGTAGTTTCTACAGAAATATAGTATAATAAATGCCTGAGCGTTGATGTGTATGATTAGTCTGGCAACCACATCACTCCCACTTCTGAACCAAGCTGTGATCAGCCCATTTCAAATGATGTTAAGGATTTTATTACTTTACAGCTCTAGCAGAACTGATAGAATATGAAATAACAGACATAACAATAAACAACACAGGTTCCCACAGGTCTAAGACCAGGTTCCTCTTACTTCTCTCCCACACTAACTTCCTTAGCTGCAGGAGAGATGTTGGGAATTCCATGTCTCCTCTGCTGCAGATGTGTGGGATTATTACACGTCACATGTCTGTGTTTACACTGATTGTTGGAATCTTGTGAACGGAAACTGAGATACGCTGTTCCGTTCTGTATAGCTATTGCTTTTGCAGTTCTATCTCCGAGGAAGAAAGAGAGAGAAGCCATGTTTTCTTTGTTACGTTATGTTTGATTTTGTGCGCATTAAATTCAGCTTAGATGTTACACCTCAAGGCTCATCTTCTGTTTGGACTGTGCTAGTTGTGTCCTCATGTCCTTGGATATGGGTCACAACAGGTACCACTGTATTTGCAAATAAATGCCAAGAATTTGCAGGCTAGCACCTGTAGCGCTGTCCAGGGTCCTGAAGCCCCAACTCCAGACCAGGCCCTGCTAACTTCCTTAGCTCATTTCTCTTGCCTGACCAAATTCCTGGTGGACCAGGAGGGCTGCAGGATAGTTACTGAAACCACTTTTGCAGATTAATGCTTTTATTTTTCTAAAATGTGTGGGCAGCCCGTAACAATGTCGCCTCATACCCAAAGCTTCTGTTTCTAACTTCTGTAAACAGACGAGTGGTTTTCACATGCAGCGTAAATAACACAATGAAACATATTTTATCCTACTTGCCAACATCTGGTAAGGTGCTATGAGTTTGAGAAGATGAATTTTCCTATGTTGGAAATCTGTTTGCCATTGTGAGAACAGAATACTGACCAGGTGGGCCTTTGGCCTCATAGTGCAGGGGTCTTATGCTGGTAAAGATGTTGCAACTTAAACTTAAAGAGACCTGGTCTGAACAAAGACATTGGATTCTTATCTCATTATACATGACTAAGCCATTTCTCACCTTCTCACCCCTTGCCTTTTCCTGTAAGACCTATTACAGTCGTTTAGAGTCGTCTACAGGCTCATCTCAGCTATCTGCCAATCTCCCATTCCCACCACCCTTCTGAGTAATACCCCTCCCCACCTTCTCACTATATAGAAGGATCTGGCAACTTCTGTTTCAGTGTATCTGAAGAAGTGTGCATGCACACGAAAGCTCATACCAAGAACTAACTTAGTTGGTCTTTAAGGTGCTACTGGAAGGAATTTTTTTATTTTGACTATGGCAGACCAACACGGCTACCTATCTGTAACTTAAATTCAAATGTTTTGCTTTCAGGGTGAGAGGGGACCAAGTGGCCCCACGGGATTGCCCGGCTTGAAAGGAACCAGAGTAAGTGCTAAAGAACGAAGATGCTGACATTGTTTTCCCTGTGAAAGAACTTCATGGTGGTAATGCAAGGCAGACAGCAACTGTGTGAGAGTCCTATCACTGGGTCTACTGCCAGCAATAGGCAGATAACCCTAAGCTCCCTCTTCCACAAATAGAAATCCCTTTGAGAATATTGGAATTGCAGTTGCGTGAGACTTTCCCCCTTTCTCTAAATCTTTGCCACTTGATTCTGGGAAATGTCTTGAGGCCGAGAAAAGAGTTCTCGTGGGTCCAGATTTATGGCAGAGTCTGGACACTGAAATCAATAGGGTGCATCTTCTGTTGGGGGGGGCAGGGGGTTTCACCATTGCATTCTATTAGAAGCTAAATTCAAAAAGTGTTTGGAAGGTTCGGATGCTTCAAAATGTGGCTGCCCAGTTGTTGAATGGCGCCAGGCATGGAAAACATATTGTTGCAGACCACTCCAGTCTCCAAGCAGTGTGAGATCCCAGGGTTTGATTTCTTCTGAATGAAGGACAGTGGAGACTGTGGTATCTTTGTCATATATGGTTTGTCACACAGCATCCTAGAGCTATGCACATCTTCTTAAGAGTAAGCCCTTTTAAACTCAATGGTACTTACATCCAAGTAGGCAGAATAATTGGGTGTACTCTTCCCACCTTGGATCAAATCTATGCTTCCAGGTGCCATAAGAAAGCTGCAGAGATAGCGCAGGATAGTGCGCACCCCGGAAATTATCTCTTTCAGCTTCTGCCTTCTGGAAGAAGGTACAGGGTTATAAAGACTAGGACTAGCCGCCTGAGAAACAGTTTCTATCCAAATGCGATTTTGGTTTTAAATGCAGTGTAAGGAGTCTCTATGGGAGTATATTGTATTTAAAAATGGGGTATCAGAGTTTTTAGGGGGCTAACTAGGTTGGGATAGCTGGGATAGCAGGCTTGTTGGTTTTTGAATGTCTTATGTAGATTTTTTCAATTTCGTTGTTCTGTATGGGACAAAATGACAAAAGATTATCATATTGTATTGGGTAGTTAAAGTGAGATCTGAATAGAAATGTTTAACTTATTGCAATTATCTTGTCATAGGGACATCAAGGCCGAAGAGGCCAGCCTGGCCCCCAGGTATGTGTGCATATATATATAGGAGTGCTGTTTTATCATGACAGCAATATATTAGATTGTCTTACAAAGAAAACTGTCTGGCCTCAGTGTAATTTGGTCTCTAATTCAAGTTATTTCTTCATGAATGGATATTTTAAGTCTGGTCTTTTCTTGTTTGCTACAGGGGAGACAAGGGTCCCGCGGTCCTAGCGGTTTTCCTGGACAGCAAGGATTTAAAGGTCCACAGGTCAACATTAAAAATATTCAGCTTTATTTCTGAGGGATATTGAGAGAGTCTGTGCTGAAAACATGATTTGTTCATATTCAATTTTCTGTTTTTGTCAAATATGTTTCTAGGGTGTGAGAGGAATCCAGGGCGTGAAGGGAATGAAAGGAAATCAAGGAAACAAAGGGTTTCCTGTATGTAAACACTTTCTTTTCTTTTCTTTTTTAAATCTCAAATCAGTTTAAATAAACTAAAATCCTATCATCCAGTTGTTTTTTCTGGGGGGGGGGATGTGGGGGTACGCATACCCCTAAACATTTTGTGAATCTTTGTACTTTTGTCCATTTACTGTATTTATTTCCCCCGATTTGAACTATAAAATGCTGATTTTCTTGAGTCAAAATGAGAGCACCCCTAAACATTTTATTTTTAGAAAAAAAACACTGCTATCATCTATCTATCTATAATAATAATAATAATAATAATAATAATTTATTATTTGTACCCCGCCCATCTGGCTGGGTTTCCCCAGCCACTCTGGGTGGCTTCCATAGAAACCAAAAATACACTAAAATATTACAGATTAAAAACTTCCCTGAACAGGGCTGCCTTAAGATGTCTTCTGAATGTCAGGTAGTTATTTATTGCTTTGACATCTGATGGGAGGGCGTTCCACAGGGCGGGCGCCACTACCGAGAAGGCCCTCTGCCTGGTTCCCTGTAGCTTTGCTTCTCGCAATGAGGGAACCGCCAGAAGGCCCTCGGCGCTGGACCTCAGCGTCCGGGCAGAACGATGGGGGTGGAGACTCTCCTTCAGGTATACTGGGCCGAGGCCGTTTAGGGCTTTAAAGGTCAGCACCAACACTTTGAGGGGGAGGCAGCCCTCTGGATGGTGGCCCATTAAAAGAAAAATGCTATGCTGAGTAATTATCCAGATGCATAGTTTTGCCCTGTTTTATCTTTTGTTTCGGGACGCGGGTGGCGCTGTGGGTTAAACCGCAGAGCCTAGGACTTGCCGATCAGAAGGTTGGTGGTTTGAATCCCCGCGACGGGGTGAGCTCCTGTTGCTCGGTCCCTGCTCCTGCCAACCTAGCAGCTCAAAAGCACGTCAAAGTACAAGTAGATAAATAGGTACCACTCCGGCAGGAAGGTAAACAGTGTTTCCGTGTGCTGCTCTGGTTCACCAGAAGCGGCTTAGTCATGCTGGCCACATGACCCGGAAGCTGTATGCCGGCTCCCTCGGCCAATAAAGCAAGATGAGCGCCGCAACCCCAGAGTCGGTCACGACTGGACCTAATGGTCAGGGGTCCCTTTACCTTTACCTATCTTTTGTTTCAGGGTTACCTGGGAGTGGCAGGTCCACCAGGCATTCCTGGGAGCTGGGGAACCAAAGGCAATAAGGTATGTTCCAGAGAATCCAGCAGGTTAATTTTACAGTGGTACCTTGGTTCTCAAATGCCGAAAACACGGAAGTAAGTGTTTTCAAACATTGAACATCCGATGCGGCTGTCAGTGTTTCCGGGGTACCTGCACCAATCAGAAGCTGCGCCTTGGTTTTTTTTGAAGATTTTGGAAGTCAAGCAGACTTCCAGAACGGATTAAGTTTGGTGCTTTTGTTTTAGCTATTTATTGTGCGTTTTTGTTTTTGAGGCTTTTTCAGTGCATTTGTTTTTGTGGTTGTGTGGAATCCAGTTCAGCTGCTGATTGATTGATTGATTGATTGATTGAGTGTGTGACTATGCAAATGGATAAAAGGCCCCCATCGAAACAATGACTATCATCAGTGCAGGTAATAAAAAAATAATAATTTACCGTAATTTTCATCATCTATAATACTGTCTTATTTATTTTATAGTACAGTGCATTGTTTATTGCTTTCATTTTATGGATCAATGGTCTCGTTAGATAGTAAAATTCATATTAAATTGCTGTTTTAGGGGTTGTTTTTAAAAGTCTGGAACGGATTAATCCGTTTTGCATTACTTTCTATGGGAAAACGTGCCTTGGTTTTGGAACGCTTTGGTTTTGGAACGGACTTCCATAATGGATTAAGTTTGAGAACCAAGGTACCACTGCTCTTGGCTAAAAAAAAAAAGCTGTCCAAATATGAAGGTTATATTACCAGGTTAGAATTTAGACAGCCAGGGGATGGATGCGGCGAGCTTTTACCATATCCATACAATTTCTCCTCAGGAGCATCCATACTTTTAGTTAGAAAATTTGTTTGCAAATTCCTCTTAAATATATTCACATGTGGGCTCCTGTGCCTGTTTCAGTTCACACATTGTCTTTTAATTCCACCAAGTAGAAATGCTCTGGAATTGATCAGAAGTTATTTTCCAAATGTGTTAATTGCATGACACCCAGACAGCCAAATTCACCCCAGCACCCCGTCTGAATGAGAGGTTTCCTGTTCATTCAGAGATGGAGGGGGGAAATGGCAATGGTTCTTGTTTTCACACACAGGAAATATATGATTTGCCCTACTGATTTAAACTGCATGGACATGAAATTTATCTGTGATGCCTGTTTTGAGTTTTCAGCAGGTTGTGGCAATTTTGATCACAGATGCAGTATGTTGTGGCATCATTGTTGACACTGAAATTGATCTCAGTTTGCCCCAGTTCCCTGAGCAGTGTAAAACTCCGAGGTCACTGGAGGCTTGTGGCATTTTTGTGATATATGGTTTTATTTACACGCAGTGCTTTTTTCCATTAAAAATGTTTAGGGGTAGTCTTATTTTCCTTCTCATATTGAAATACAGCCCCTCAATAAGACCAAACTTAAATTCACAAAATGTTGAGGGGCATGCGGGTGGCGCTGTGGGTTAAACCACAGAGCCTAGGACTTGCCGATCAGAAGGTCAGCGGTTTGAATCCCCACAATGGGGTGAGCTCCCGTTGCTTAGTCCCTGCTCCAGCCAACCTAGCAATTTGAAAGCACGTCAAAGTGCAAGTAGATAAATAGGTACCGCTCCAGCGGGAAGGTAAACGGCGTTTCCGTGCGCTGCTCTGGTTCGCCAGAAGCGGCTTAGTCATGCTGGCCACATGACCCGGAAGCTGTACGCCGGCTCTCTCGGCCAATAAAGCGAGATGAGTGCCACAACCCCAGAGTCGGCCATGACTGGACCTAACGGTCAGGGGTCCCTTTACGTATACCTTTTATGCGTAACCCCAGAAAAAAGCACTGTTTACACGTATATAGAGGCGGGGCATAAGTGGATATGCAACTCCAAAAAATGTCTCAAATTCACTGATTAGATGTCTAGGGGAATACAACCAGTTCCCCAAAAGCTGTTAAATCTAAAACTCAGCCTCTTCTCTTTGACTTTGCATGGTTCCAAAACCTGTGAGCCTATTCTCTTTCATGCAGAGACACTACTTGATAACATCACTTCCAGTCAGGTCATACTGACTCTCATCTCCTAAAAGTGCCCTCAGTAATTTAGTTTTTGTGGCAATAGATTGTCCCTCACTTACATAACAAAGGAGATACTTGACAGGTTAGGGCAATTTAGCCAGCAAAGGAGGTATTTTGGGAACAGCTTTGGGATTATTGCGGTGGAGGTTATCTCCAGACACCGGTTTTACAAATTTAAATTCATGATTCTGAGAAAAGGGATTCTGAGAGGACATGTATCGCATTCGAAATCCTATAACAATATCAATTTTGTGTTCATTTAACAGGGAGAGCCTGGCGGCCCTGGCATAAAAGGAGAGAAAGGTCCCCCGGGACGCCGGGGAATAAGGGTTTGCTTGTTATTATTTTGTTTACATTCCTGTAATTTTTATCCTGTATTTATTTATCTTGTGAACCTTCCTGAGATCTTTGGATCAACAGCAGTATAAAAATTTAATTAATTAATTGATCATTACAGTCTTGAACCTATTTTTTTTATTAAAAAAACCCCACCCCCACCCCAGTGCAGATAAATTTATCAGAAGAAGTATTAATTGAGCTCATCTTACTATACGAATAAATGGAAAGTATTTATGGAAAGTAGGAGGAGAAATGGATGTTGTAGTCCTCTGTTTGTTTAGATTTGTCAAAATCTTCTTCCGCTTCTGTGATTATTAATACAAAATGGAAGCAAAGAAGACCTTTGTTGCCTCCAAAAGGGTAGATGGAAACGAAAATGAAACACTGATGTAATGTAACTTTGCTTTAGGGCGATGGTGGTGCAGTTGGATATGGTAAACAAGGACATAAAGGAATAAAGGTAAGAGTGAAAGGAAATCTTTAATGAAAATCTGAGCTCTTTTTATAAATATCCTTACATATCATTATCAGTGGAAATAAAACATGGATTATTTTAGAGGCATGGGCACTAGATTATCTCCTTACGTGTTGCCTTCCAGTATCAAACTTGGTGGTTTGACACCTATCAGTTTGCCAGCAAACACATACATACACAAAAATAAAGTAATGCAGGGTTAGGAAACCCGTGATCCTACAGATTTTGCCGGATTCCTATTCTCATCAGCTCCACTAAATCTACCAACAACTGGTGGTCGCCATGTTCCCCACTCACAGCATCGTGGTTTCTGTTATATGTAGGTGATTTTTCCACATGTACAGAAATCTATCAGTCTGTAAATTAAAAGAAAAGGGAGATTAAAATCCCAAAGATGTCCAGGCAAGAACCTGTAGGCCATATATATATATATACATATATATATATATATATATATATATATATATATATATATATATATATGCAGGTTTTGGTGTCTTCGGGTGTCTTCCCGTGTAAGAGTTGGGGTGTCTAGGCGACGTTTCGACGAGGTCTCACTCGTCATCTTCAGGCTGGTGCTTTCGGCTTCTTGTTACTGGAACAGAGCAGGATCTCAGTGTTTGAGTTCCTATAAATACTGTTGAGGGGGTGTGGTGTATAGCCTCCAACGTTCTGGGCAGAACGTTGGAGGCTATACACCACACCCCCTCAACAGTATTTATAGGAACTCAAACACTGAGATCCTGCTCTGTTCCAGTAACAAGAAGCCGAAAGCACCAGCCTGAAGATGACGAGTGAGACCTCGTCGAAACGTCGCCTAGACACCCCAACTCTTACACGGGAAGACACCCGAAGACACCAAAACCTGCATTCCTGTACCCGTGAAAATCTACGAAAGCATATATATATATATATATATATATATATGTATATTCTAAATTACATTTCAAAATATTCATTTAATCAACCTTAAATCAATGATTTCGCTTCTTATCTTTCTGTGGTAATACATCCCTGCATATTTTACATGAACTAAACCATTCAGTAATTCAATGTTACATCCATCAAATCTTATTTACACTGTTGAATTAATGCTACCAGCGCTTTTGAATGAAGACAATTTTCACCCATATACTCAGTAAACATTTTCCAGTCTTCTTTAAATGTGCATTCTTCTTGTTCTCTTATTCTAGATGTTAAATCTGCAAGCTGCCCTCCGTCATCTCTCTCTCTCTCTCTCTCTCTCTCTCTCTCTCTCTCTCTCTCTCACACACACACACACACACACACACACACCCTAACTACCTTAAAAAAATCCCATTAACACTAGTCATATCTTCTGCTGAGAAAGTATAAAGTATAAGCTGTGTGGGACATTTTCACTCCTCCCAGTTTTCTGTTTTTCAGCCAAACTTTGTGGGTTTTGGAGGGCACTAAATTTGCTGAGTTATCATTGGACAGCTTGGGGTTTTAAAAATGTTTTGTTTTTGCTTTTGCCTACAAAGGGAGTCATCCAAGTGAGTATGAGTCAACACAGTAGTCTTGTGATTTTGGGTCCCGGTCAGCCTGAATCGACTGCCTTTGTTCCCATGATCTGTGCCAGGCATCCTGAACCTCGGCCCTCCAGATGTTTTGAGACAACAATTCCCACCATCCCTGACCACTGGTCCTGCTAGCTAGGGATCATGGGAGTTGTAGGCCAAAAACATCTGGAGGGCCGAGTTTGAGGAAGCCTGATCTGTGCCTACTGACTCAAAACAACAACAACGAAATGCCATTATTTATGTAAAAGTGATGGGGAATAGACCCTGAATCTCTCTGCAGAGAATAAGTGAGCTGGCTGCAAGAGTTTGCAGCTAGATCAAAGCAGCTATTGAGAAAAGTCGTACCAGATGAATCCCATTAGAAATCTAGACTGTGTGGAGGAAATAGGAAGATAAAATGCACTTTTCATCTTGCAGTAGTTGCTGCTATATCTTTATGGGGATTGCTGTCCTTAAAATAACACATAAACATGATCAAACACTGTTTCCATCCTTTGTGTGTTACAGGGGCAAAAAGGCTTTCCTGGAGCTATGGGTCAGAAGGTACTGTTCTTTTGAAAAACTATGACATGCGTATTTTTTTAATATAAAAAAGGCCACATCTCTACTGTGTCCCACTGTTTCCTCTGTGATTTAATGATTTGGCAAGTGAATATGCAAAAGCATGGAAATAAAATGGGACAGTAGAAGAAGCATGATTGGCTGAAAACTATGAAAGGATAATTGGCTCAAATATCATTAAGAAAGTCCTGCTTGGTGGATGATTTGTTGTTGTTGTTTAGTCATTTAGTCATGTCCAACTCTTCGTGACCCCATGGACCAGAGCATGCCAGGCACTCCTGTCTTCCACTGCCTCCCACAATTTGGTCAAACTCATGCTGGTAGCTTCAAGAACACTGTCCAACCATCTCGTCCTCTGTCGTCCCCTTCTCCTTGTGCCCTCCATCTTTCCCAACATCAGGGTCTTTTCCAGGGAATCTTCTCTTCTCATGAGGTGGCCAAAGTATTGGAGCCTCAGCTTCAGGATCTGTCCTTCCAGTGAGCACTCAGGACTGATTTCCTTCAGAATGGATAAGTTTGATCTTCTTGCAGTCCATGGGACTCTCAAGAGTCTCCTCCAGCACCATAATTCAAAAGCATCAATTCTTCGGCGATCAGCCTTCTTTATGGTCCAGCTCTCACTTCCATATATCACTACTGGGAAAAACATAGCTTTAACTATACGGACCTTGCAATTGGAAGAGCCAATCAGAAGCCGCTTGTTTGCCGCATCGGGCATTCAGCTTCCAAAAAACGTTCAAGAACCGGAACACTTACTTCTGGGTTTTCAATTTTTGGGAGCTGAAACGTTTGGCAACGGAGATGATCGAGAACCAAGGTTTGACTGTACTTGATATCTTGGTCATTTGGGGTGCCTTGGTACAAAAGGCAGGCTATATAAATATTGTAATTAATAAACAGAGGATTTCAGTAGCCATTTCCCCTCAAATTGATTGTGTTTTATGTATTTCCATTAGGGTGAGGACGGCAACCCTGGCATTGCAGGAGAACCTGGGCCAAAAGGAACCGCTGGAAGAACGGTAAGCCAATCCTTTATGCTCTCTTAATATCAAAATGTGCTTGAAACACACACACACACACACACACACACACACACACACACATGCTGCTTACTCCCATTGCTTACACAATTGCAATCCTGACATAGAGAGGTATCTGGATTTAAGCTTGTCATATCATGAGGGCGTGTGCAATGTCTTGGACTGAATCTTGATATCATTAGCATAGCTGTCAACTTTTTCCTTTTTTTAAGGGAAATTCCCTTATTCCGAATAGGATTCCTCACAAGAAAAGGGAAAAGTTGACAGCTATTATCAGTAGGCAAAGGCTTAGCTCCCCATGAATCCATGAAGTTCACTCACAACATGAACCTACCCCAAAGGGTTGCTGTGAAGATAAAACTGAAAAAGACTAAGCACCCACTGAGACCGTCTTGGAAGGATGGCAGGATATATTGTGATTAGTAATAATAATACCCGAAAGAGTATTATTGGAGTAATTGTGCTTTTGGCTTTCCTCAAGACACAACTGTGTCTTTTCTACTGCAGGCTTCATCTGGTGACAATCAGACATAAGTTTCAACAGGCCCATTTTTCATTTTTAGAATCCAAAAAGGTTTGTTGCCAAAGCTGAAGTGAAACACTGATTCAATATATCACCTCTGCTTTCAGTTAAGGTTACTCCCAGTACGCTGTGTTCATATATGAGTACGGCCTGGAGGAATGTTCCCCAGATAAAAGCTTTCCTATTACTCGGATTGCAACTAGCACTGTCTGTTGTTTTAGGCTGAAATCCTAACTCCACTTACCTGAGAGTAAGCTCCATTATATTCAACAGAACGTTGTCCTTTGTAGCGATGGTTAGTATTGTGCTGTTTGCTGCCAGCTTCTGAAGAAACACACCATACCCTCCAACATTTATCTGATGAAAATAGGGACGTCCAATTCCATAATGATAATTTTACTATTTATACCCCACACATCTTGCTGGGTTGCCCCAGCCACTCTGGGGAGCTTCCAACAGATATAAAAAACACAACAAAACATTAAACATTCAAAACCTTACCTTCAGACGACTTGGGGGTCAGATAACTCCATACCCTCCAACATTTCTCCAATGAAAATAGGGACATCCTAAGGAAACGTGGGACATTTTGGGATCAAATCAGAAACCGAGACAGCTTCTTTAAATCAGGAATGTCCCTGGACAGTAGGGACACTTGGAGAGTCTGACGTACCATAATTTGTGGAACAGGTGACTTAGAAGGGTTACCCACATCTTACTCTGGTGCAAACAATAAGATACTGGTCCATCAAAGATGTACCGTAATGTACTGTGAAGACAGAAGAACTGGTCTCATCTGCACACACCCACTCTCGAAAGTAGGGACGTGGGTGGCACTGTGGGTTAAACCACAGAGCCTAGGACTTGCCAATCAGAAGGTTGGTGGTTTGAATCCCCGCGACGGGGTGAGCTCTCGTTGCTCGGTCCCTGCTCCTGCCCACCTATTAGTTTGAAAGCACGTCAAAGTGCAAGGAGATAAATAGGTACCGCTCCAGCGGGAAGGTAAACGGCGTTTCCGTGCACTACTCTGGTTCACCAGAAGTGGCTTAGTCATGCTGGCCACATGACCCGGAAGTTGTCTGTGGACAAACGTTGGCTCCCTTGGCCTATGGGGCGAGATGAGCGCACAACCCCAGAGCTGGTCACAACTGGACCTAATGGTCAGGGGTCCCTTTACCTTTAGCTTTACACTCAAAAGTAAAACTGAGTCTAGCAGAAAATGGCAGATTCTGACAAAAATGTCTAATACCAGCTTCCAGCCACCTGGAAGTCTATCACTGCTGCCCCCGTCCTGTCCCTGAAATTTTCACTCCTCTCACCCACCTGAAAATTGCCCAAATGCTCCCTGCTTTTGCTGCCTGTGAATGGGATGGCAAGGGGGAGGGATTACAGACCTTTATACTAGCTTACTACTGCTAATGATAACTGTGTCATTTGGAGATATATCTGTTTCCGTTTCCCCTGCTTTTAAAAAGGAGAACTTTAGATTATCATGACCACCATTGATTTATTCGTTGCCTTCTAAACAACCATCTCCAGGTGATTTACATGAAAGATATTTAAAGTGTTTAAAACCACAAAAACAATTAAAAACATATTTAAAACATAGCTGTCAACGTTTCCCTTTTTTAAAGGGAAATCCCCTTATTCCGAATAGGATTCCTCGCAAGAAAAGGGAAAAGTTGACAGCTATGATTTAAAATAAGAATATATCCACGCAAAATAGATACTTGTGGTAAATACCCATTCATCCAGCTGGGAAAAAACTTGTAGAAATAAGGAGTCATGGATTTTTCAGAAATTGCAGATAGCGGTTTGCCTGTCGTAACTCGACAGGAATGCTATTTCAGACACAATTCTCTTAAACTGAAGTATTTTTGCATGTTTTGGTCATGCTGTGACCATAATTAATGAGATAAGGGCTGTAAAAGAGTTTTCAACTTTAGGAGTGCTATATAAATTATTGGTAACGGCGATAAGTGTACAGCTAACACATCCCATCTGTGTTTCTGTAAAAGCAGTATTAAGGAAAGCTTGCTGGTTGGCGCTGTATCAATTTTCATAAAAACCTAGGCTAAGATCCAAAGGACCAATTTAGTCATGTCGCACACATACACATACTGTGTCAAAACTACTTTCCCTCCCCTTGGTTTAAAAATGTGCTGACAAAATGGGGGCGGCTAGGCTACAGTGGAAAGAGAGACCGTTTCCCCCCTATCCCTGTTTGCTTACATTTGTAAACCACTTTTCGAGGAAACAAATCTCCAACAAATTAGCTAACCGACAGGTGGCGCTGTGGGTAAAAGCCTCAGCGCCTAGGACTTGCCGATCGAAAGGTCGGCGGTTCGAATCCCCACGGCGGGGTGCGCTCCCGTCGCTTGGTCCCAGCGCCTGCCGACCTAGCAGTTTGAAAGCACCCCCGGGTGCAAGTAGATAAATTGGGGCCGCTTACTAGCGGGAAGGTAAACGGCGTTCCGTGTGCTGCGCTGGCTCGCCAGATGCAGCTTCGTCACGCTGGCCACGTGACCCGGAAGTGTCTGTGGACAGCGCTGGCTCCCGGCCTCTAGAGTGAGATGAGCGCACAACCCTAGAGTCTGGCAAGACTGGCCCGAACGGGCAGGGGTACCTTTACCTTTACCTTTTAAGCTCCTCAAAACAAAATAATATAGAAATTGAAAGTATTCCCTCTACTCAAAATACCATTAAACAGCCAACCCAAAGAGAACTCAGAAAGCAGACCACAGAACCATTTCGGCAGCTCAGTGTGTAATCAGCTACTGAATGCCACCTTAAAAAGATAGATCTTTAAGGCCCATTTGCAACTTCCACAATTGTGGAGCCACCACTGTATAGGCCCACTGCCGTGTGATTAATTCAAGAAGGAGGAGGCAGCAGAGGCAGTCCGGGGGGGGGGGGGAATGATAACAGAGATGAAATCCTCCTTCTGGAAGCAAGAAACAACAAGCTGAGTCTTCTGAATCTTTGTCCCTATGAATTTAGTTCTACCATAATGATGTTGACCTTAAGGAGTCATAATTAAGACACTTCCCCAAATGTTCCTGCAGTTCCTGGAACTTTTCATAAGGAGTAACTCCAGTTCACGGATTGTCTATCCTGTATTTTACTGTTAGGCTCATTTACCTTTTCTGTAATGCCCATGTTGCTAATTGCATTTTTAAGGAGTGTCTCTCCCCATCATTGTTTTTAGGGTCCTGAAGGTGCTACTGGCCTCAAGGGCACATTGGGAGATCGTGGTCCTCCTGGACGTAGGGTATGTGAATATGCCATCTTTGCTTTGGGCAACCTGCTATGCATGTAGAGCTCAGTCACTGTAGGCCAAGTGTGATACAGTGGTACCTCAGGTTACATACGCTTCAGGTTACAGACTCCGCTAGCCCAGAAATAGTGCTTCAGGTTAAGAACTTTGCTTTAGGATGAGAACAGAATTCGTGCTCCAGCGGCGCGGCAGCAGCAGGAGGCCCCATTAGCTAAAGTGGTCTTCAGGTTAAGAACAGTTTCAGGTTAAGTACGGACCTCCGGAACGAATTAAGTACTTAACCTGAGGTGCCACTGTATATAATTTACACCTCCATCTATATCGCCATAGCTAATTCATTTTTTCCACTTGTGTGGACTGAATTAGGCTGGAATAGGGTGTGTCATTTTAAGGCAGTGGTTCTCAAAGGTTGGTGTGGCAAGTGTGATCGGAAGATTCAAGGACAATCAAAGAAACATTTACACATTTCAGTGTAGTATAGTCGAGTATCATTTTTAAAAAAATTGCAGAATATAGATAGATATCAAATGAAAGCAAGAACACCGAGTTATACTGAATCCTAGCTGTGTTTTCCAATGTATTTCTTATCAATAAAAAAAAATATGGTGTCGCCCCATATTTCTAAGTTATAAACCGAATCAACGGAACAAACAGCTTTACTGAATGACTGTTGATGTTCTGCTGCAGTTGCCTTACTTAATGACTTTTCTTTCAACTTCATTATCAATTGTGACTGAGCACAGAAATCTATTTGTTCTACTACAATATGCTATTTTTCTTCTTTCAGGGTATTAAAGGAGCAAAGGGTGTGGCTTCTTTTTCCGTATGTATTCACCACATCATGGACCTTAAATATTCAGAAAGGTTCTATAATTCCCCCCCCCCTGTAATCTGTGGATTACTCAACTTTTCTTCTCTTTCTCACTCTGTAGCCGTGCGAACTCATTGCTTATATTCGTGAGCACAGCTGTAAGTATTGATTCCTACTGCATTCAGTTACTCATGAAGGATAAATGATTGTCCTATTGTCATGGGCAGATAAAGGTAAAGGGAGCCCTGACCATTAGGTCCAGTCATGGCCAACTGGGGTTGCGGCGCTCATCTCGCTTTATTGGCCGAGGGAGCCAGCGTACAGCTTCCGGGGCATGTGGCCAGCATGACTAAGCCGCTTCTGGCGAACCAGAGCAGCGCACAGAAACGCCGTTTACCTTTCCGCCGGAGCGGTACCTATTTATCTACTTGCACTGGTGTGCTTTCAAACTGCTAGGTTGGCAGGAGCAGGGACCGAGCAACAGGAGCTCACCCCATCGCGGAGATTTGAATTGCTGACCTTCTGATCGGCAAGTCCTAGGCTCTGTGGTTTAACCCACAGCGCCACCCATGTTCATGGGCAGATAGAACACCCTTAATCATATAGCTTTGGTTGACTACTGACCTCCACAGGCTTAAGAAGTCGACGAGTTTTCAAATAGCTTTAGGAGACTCTTTGGCTGATCTGGCTATCTGCCTTGCCAAAACTTTAGTTAACTTCTGCGATAGGGAGTTATCTCTGGCTGTTGTCATGATAGCTCCTTGACGACCATTTCCATTGTTGTGTCATAGCTCAGATCCTGCAGTCCTATGCGACTGTGATATACCACTTTCCTAATTCTGCTTTCTTTTACTTTTCATGGGAGCTAGAAATGTCTACACCAAGCAATAAACACATTTGGGAGCTGGCGAATTTGTCCTTTCTACAGGACCAGTTGCTGGGACCTTTTGCTTCACTGAATAATCCATTTATTCATTCTTGTTTAACTTCACCAGCCAAGCTTACTCACGGTGGTCACTTGCTATATCTGAAGTCACATCCACACTGTGATTTAAAGCACATATATACCACTTTAACAGCCATGGCTTCCCCCCACCCCCAAGAGTACTAGGAATTCTATTTACCCATCAGAGAGCTCTAAATCCCAGCACCCTTAAATAACTACAGTGCCCACAATTCTTTGGGGGCACATCGTGTGCTTTAAATGCACAAATTGGATGTGACACAAATGCCCTCTACAGTCGGTGTTACACCCCATTGCTACACCATTCCATTCAAAAGGATTTCTGTAAAATAATAGTTGAAGCATTCTATGATAACTAGAAGAGATTGTTGAACATTTGCTACATAATTTGCCAGTATACCTGAAGGAGCGTCTCCACCACCATAGTTCAGCCCAGACACTGCGGTCCAGCGCCGAAGGCCTTCTGGCAATTCCCTCACTGCGAGACGTGAGGTTACAGGGAACCAGGCGGAGGGCCTTCTTGGTAGTTGCACCTGCCCTGTGGAGCGCCCTCCCATCAGATGTCAAGGAAATAAACAACTATCTGACTTTTAGAAGACATCTGAAGGCAGCCCTGTTTAGGAATGTTTTTAATGTTTGATGTATTATTGGGTTTTTAATATTCATTTGGGGGCCGCCCAGAGTGGCAGGGGAAACCCAGCCAGATGGGCGGGATATAAATAATAATATGTTGTTGTTGTTGTTGTTGTTGTTGTTGTTGTTGTTGTTGTTGTTGTTGTTGTTAATGATACTATATTATTTTCTATCTCTTTCCTTTAGCTTGTTACCAAGGTAGGCACTTAACATTATACTGCAGCTGTTAAGTGGATTGATGTGGTACATTTGTGAATTTCTCTTTTTGTCTGAAGTAAATTGTTGTGCACTGTATTTGTTATGGTTTTGTAAACATTATTTTGCATAATTATGCATTGTATGATATCTGACGCAATGGATTTTAAAAACTTTTTTTAAAAAAAATACACCCACCCTAATGATAATTGTAATGGTTCTAGGGGTTGCTCTTGCATAAGCAGGTGCCTATCTCCCCGGCTGGGTGCAAACACCTGGCTGGGTTGCCTAAGTGAACCTTTTCTATCCGGACAGCCACTCACCCGTGGCTGACTCAATCGCTGGCAGAATCCGTCAGGGGGCGTTTCTTAAACTTCTTCCAGCAAAGAAGCTCTTTGACGCCTAGTCTCCTACTCTCTCTGCGCGAAAGCCTTCTGCGCAAGGAGGGCGTGGGCAGCAGAGGACCCCTACTCTCCCCGCTGGTCCCAGGCAAGGAATCATGGGACTGCCTCGCCATTTCCCCCCTCTGCCCCCTTTTCCACTGGTGCTACGCTGATTCTCTTCCCCAGAAGATGGGCTGCTTCTCCCGATCCCTGGACGCTCTCTGGAATCCCTCTGGATTTTGCTCTCTCCCTCCGGCACTGATGGCAGTTCCCTGACAATAATATTAGCATCAACATTTACTTCTAAATAACCAACTATGCTCTTTTTATTATTATTATTATTAAATTTTAAATCATTAAATTTAGAATATTCATTTAAACAACCTTAAAATATCAATGACTTCCCTTCTCTTTCCATGGTTCATTTTGCATATCACAAATCCCTGCATATTCCATTATTATTTCCATCAAAACTTATTTACACTATTGAATTTATCTTACGTTGCCAACGTTGCTAACGTTTTCAAGCATACACAGTTTCCCCCATATATTCAATAAACATTTCCCAATCTTCTTTCAATGAATGCTTAAACAACCAGCTATGCTCATGCATCTGATAAGGTGCTTGAGTGATTAATCTCGCTGTCTGGCCCAAGAGATTGCACGATATGTCCTCATTGTAGTATGTGGCCCCTGGGGGAAAATGTGGCCCTTGGCTGCAAAACATCTCCCACCCCTGCTATAGCAACTGCCCAATCTAGGAATCCTTTTTGCACATATCAGTTTACCGTGTGGAATGGCGTGGGGACAAGTCTGTGTGGTTTGTCTTCACAGCGCCATCTAACATTACTGCTCACGGTTGATAAACTTCTGCCTTTGTAGAGGTGTTGATGAACTTGCAACACAGAGACTATCTTGCTGCTCCATCGTGTGGAGCAGTTTCAAGCATTTTTCCTGTCAGGCTGCCCCCACACTGACTTGGAAGTGCTTCCTTCATGCCTCGGAAAGCTAAGAGAATTCTCCACCCCTGTTTATTTATTTATTTTGAAAAGATTTGTAGATTACTTTCTAAACTACAGAAATAAAATAAAGCATTTCCATTTTGTAAAGAAGAACTGAATGCAGAGCTAGACTGGTGACTAGGGGCAGCCGCTGAGACCACATAACACCGGTCTTGAAAGACCTACATTGGCTCCCAGTACGTTTCCGAGCACAATTCAAAGTGTTGGTGGTGACCTTTAAAGCCCTAAACTGCCTCAGCCCAGTATACCTGAAGGAGCATCTCCACCCCCATCATTCAGCCAGGACACTGAGGTCCAGCGCCGAGGGCCTTCTGGCGGTTCCCTCATTGCGAGAAGCAAAGCTACAGGGAACCAGGCAGAGGGCCTTCTCGGTAGTGGCGCCCACCCTGTGGAATGCCCTTCCATCAGATGTCAAAGAGATAAACAACTACCTGACATTTAGAAGACATCTGAAGGCAGCCCTGTTCAGGGAAGTTTTTAATGTGTAACATTTTAATGTATTTTTAATCTTTGTTGGAAGCCGCCCAGAGTGGCTGGGGAAACCAATCCAGATGGGCGGGGTACAAATAACAAATTATTATTCTATATTATTATTTTGGCTCCTGACCTTTGGAAATCTGGTATCTGACTCGATAAGCCATCTGCTCTTTTGTCCTAGGGACGCCAGAATGCCCGGTGTATCCCACGGAATTAATGTTTGCCTTGGATGTCTCTCAAGACACCACGCCTCAGATGTTTGACCGAATGAGGGAGATCGTCATAGCGATTGTGAAGGACCTCAGAATCAGGGAAAGCAACTGTCCTGTGGGAGCCAGGGTGGGCGTCGTATCCTACAGCTCTAGCACCCGCTATCTGATCCGCTTCTCAGATTTCCGCAGCAAGGAGCGTTTGCTTCAAGAGCTCAGGGCACTTTCTTATCAGAGAGCAGGGAGCAGACGGGACACGGGTGCATCGATGAGGTTTGTGGCCAGGAATGCCTTCAAGAGAACTCTCCAAGGTGCTAACTTGAGAAAAGTTGCTGTCTTTTTGAGCCACGGTCAGACTGCCGATCCAAATTCCTTCAACACAGCTGTCCTTGAATACAGTGCCTTAGAGATCCTTCCGGTGGTCATTGCATTTAATAACATCACCCAGCTCCATCGTTCCTTTGCGGTGAGGAGAACTATGGTCTTTTACTTCTTTTGCACTTAGCGATTATGTTTTGCTCTCTATTTATGGTAGCCAGGGCCGGATTTAGGCTTGATGAGGCCCTAAGCTACTGAAGGTAATGGGGCCCTTTATATGTCCAGCTGTCATTTGTCAAAAACAGATTGTCACTGTTATTTGTGTTGAATACGAGCTATATGGTAGCTTATGGACCTAATAGGTATCTAAAGCCATTTGCCCATGTTGCCATGCAACCAGTCCATGCAGAATGTAGGCACCCTATATATAGAAATGAGCAAAGCAGTGATATTTTAGGGAGCAGGCTAGCAGGCGGGGCTCATTACTTACATCATAGGAGCCTACACAACACAAAACACTGTTGCTGTATGAAGCTTCCTATGCATAAGGCATAAAGAACTACACAACTTTTAGAAGACACCCAAAGGCTGCCCTACATCAGGAAGTTTTTAATGTTTGGTGTTTTATTATGTTTTTATATGTGTTAGAAGCCGGCCCGAGCAACTGAGGCAACCCAGCCAGATGGGTGGGGAATAAATCTTGTTATTGTTATTGTTATCCCACCCTATACCTGCAGGTCTCAGGGCAGTTCACAAGATATTATTATTATTATTATTATTATTACTACTACTACTACTACTACTACTACTACTACTACTACTACCTGAAGTTTTTTCTCCTCCTTTTCATTTTTTCTTTCTAGATGGATGATTCCGGACAGTTTCAAGCCCTTCACATTCCAAGCAAAGGAGATTACACATTGTTTTTACAGGGACTCCAGCTGTGCACTCTTTGTTACGGTACGAAGCATAATCTTCTTGCAATTATAATTTTCAAGAAACATGTTTATTTGATCATGATGAGCCATAAGACTGACAGAGCTTGGCAGAAATCTCTGGTGTTTTAGGAGAAAAGCTCTGTGAGAAGGAGGGATGATGAGCAAACCGTCTGACTACTACGCCCTTCTTACGGTAATGCAAATTGACACGCGATGAAAATCAAGGCATCCGATGGAAGTTAAACTTACCAGAAATGTAGTATTGATTAAAGATTTTGAAAAAGAGCAATCAAGCAGTTATTGTAAGGATATTTCCAGGGGGTGGGGCTGATTTTAAAACAGTTGATGAGTGAGCCAGAGGAGGAACTAAGAAAAACGCATCTAAACTTTTATTTAGATTCACTGATTTTAGGTTGATTTTTTCGCTATTATATGATTAAACAGTAGAATTATAGAACTGTAGTACTGGAGCGACCGTGAGAATAATCTAGTCTAGTCCCCTGCAATGCAGGAATCTTTTTGCCCAATATGGGGTTCAAACCCACAACTCTGAAACCCTGAGATTAAGATTCTCATGCTCTACTGACTGAGCTGTTGTTTAAAATTAATGATATACGTACATAGAGATAGAAAAGATGTCTCTTCATCCAAAAATGAACTTTATTTAAAAGGAACAAAATGAATTAAATTCAAGTATTTTCATATAATGGTAACAGATATTCAAGCAATTTTCTTCAACATTTCCTTCTCATGAAATCATTGGCTAACTTGTCCCAATTTACATCTTGCAATGCAGAACTTTCTATTGCTAAATTGCTGAGCTTGTTATATGCTATTGAGATATAGTAGGGTTTTAAATTTTGTACTCGTTTAAGGGTATTGAATGAGCTTTCACCAGTTGCATTTGACATGGGTAATATTAAAATAAGGAAAGAATTGTCTCGATATTTGGAAATGTGACTCTCAAATAATGAGTATAGGAGTGCATGGGAGACTTTAGATAATCAAAGTTCCCAGTGTTGATAGAATGCAGGAATGGTCACAATGGTCATTTTTATGAGTATTCTGTACCATTTTTATGGGATGTTACGCTTTCTGCGAATTTTGTACACCACCCCACCCTGACGTTTTATAATTTATATGAATATTTATCTAAATATATATAGATATCTCAACAACTCTGAGTCCAGCCAAGCACTAGAAAGGAACATAACTCAGTCTCCTCAGCACTTCCCCAATGGAGGCTGTGAGCCAATTCAATCCCGAGGAGAATTCTTTCCTTTTTTTGGAGCGTTCCATTAGTTTCCAGGAGGCAACCTACCCCCTTGTGTGTGGGAATGTTCAGGGAGGCAGCAGAGGATATATTGTTTATTAATATCCTTCCTAACTTGAGCTAGCAAGTTCCTTTACTTAGCAGAGTTTCACATTCCCCTTTTAAACACACAGCAGGTAGCTGTCTGCAGGCTTGTGTAAGCCTCTCACTATTAGGTTCCTGGTAAGTTCCCTTATATCCCTCTTAAAAGAATAAACACATGCCAATATTTTTTTTAAGTTCATGAAAGAAGTTTACTCACATCATCAGTTCACAGTTGGATCCCTGAAACTTAGTTACGAAGTATATGCATGTCGTTCTACCCCATATGAAAGAATGATCCCAGTGTCCTCTGTTGGCTGAAAAAGCAACAGAGCATCTCAAGCTAAAAAGCTGGTCCAACGTAGAAGGAAGAGAGAGAGAGAGAGAGAGAGAGAGAGAGAGAGAGAGAGAGAGAGAACTGCGTGCCTTGTCCTTTTGTTACCTGAACAGGTAAGGTCACACCCACCTCTAGTCACATGCAAAGAAAGTACTGTATTTTTTGCTCTATAGGACGCACCGGACCATAGGATGCAACTTGTTTTAGAGGGGGAGACCAAGAAAAAAATATTCTCCCCTTCTCTGCGCAGCGCCCCTTCAGCAAAGCAGCAGGAGAAACGGAGCCCCTTCCATTTTTCTCCTCCTGCTTGGCTGAAGGGGCGCTGCGCCTTAGCTAAAGGGGCACCTACCCTTCAGTGAAGGCAACCTGAAGCCTTTGGAGCACAGCGGGAGCTCCCACCGCGCTCTGGAGGCTTCAGGCGGCTATCCTTGAAGCCTGGAGAGCGAGAGGGGCAGTGCGCACCGACCCCTCTCGCTCTCCAGGCTTCAGGGAAAGCAATGCGAAGTCTCCACAGTGTGGCGGCAGCGCTCCTACTGCGCGTTGCTATCGCTGAAGCCAAGGTGCATGCATTCACTCCATAAGACGCACACACATTTCCCCTTAATTTTTGGAGGGGAAAATGTGCGTCTTATAGAGCGAAAAATACGGTATGTCCCAGCCAGGAGGAAACAGGAAGTTTTCGACTGGCTAGACCAAACATTCCCTCACATGTCCACTCTAGGAAAACAAGGAATGTTGTACTTGACTGCTGCTTATGTATCACATCCCACATTGTGCAGTTTGTAAACCGATGTCTGAAACATGTGTTCGTTTCCAGATAAATGCAAACCAAATGCTGCCTGCAAACGTACCAGAAGATCTCTCCTGTCCTGGGGGTACGTGGACACGGCTTTCATTCTGGATACCTCACAGGCAATGAATCCCAGCGAATTTGAGAAACTGAAAGGATTCTTAAGCAACGCACTCGACGCCTTTGAGGTCTCCTCTGAGCCCGCAACTTCTTCTGTGGGCGACAGGGTGGCTGTGGTGAGCCACGCTCCGCCAGCTTTCAAGCCCCAGACACAGCAACCGCCGGCAAAAAAAGAGTTCGACTTGGTGACTTACGGCAAGACGCAGTCAATGAAAAGACATATCTGGGAATCTCTTCAGCAGCTGGGAGGAAAAGCTGCCCTTGGCCATGCCATCCAGTGGACGATCAACAACGTTTTCTCAGCATCTCCCAACCCGAGGAAACACAAGGCTCTCATCATTGTATCCGCTGGGGGAACGAGTCGTTGGGATAAGGAAGTGTTGAAGAAAGCGTCTCTGAGAGCCAAGTGCCAAGGCTACGCCCTGTTGGTACTCTCCTTGGGACCTAAGTACAATGGCACAGAACTTGAGGAGCTGGCAAGTCGACCCGTGGAGCAGCATTTGATTCAGCTTGGCAGGATTCACAAGCCTGAACTGGAATACGCGCTTAGGTTCCTGAAACCCTTTCTATACCTCCTTCGGAGTAAGTTGTCGATACGTGATTTTGAAAGAGCTTGCGGCTTTCCATCTCTCTGCTGTTTTTAAATTTGTTCTGTTTCTGTAGCACAGTTACGGAGATCTTCTGGGCTCTCCATACCCCTCTGTGCCAGATTAGACATTATCATGGCTTCCTGAGTGTCTCTTTGCTTGTCTGGCCCTCTACTGTTTTGATTGGCCAGCAGACTTGGAAAAGAGGCGAGAGAACAGTTTTCTCTGCTTACAGCATCCTTATTTATTTATTTATACATACCCCATCCATCTGGCTGGGTTTCCCCAGCCACTCTGGGTGGCTCCCAACAGAATATTAAAAACACGATAAAACATCAAACATTAAAAACTTCCCTAAACAGGGCGGCCTTCAGATGTCTTCTCAAAGTCAGATAGTTGATTATTTCCTTGATATATAAAGGGAAGGTGTCCCACAGGGCGGGTGCCACTACCGAGAAGGCCCTCTGCCTCGTTCCCTGTAACCTCACTTCTCGCAGTGAGGGAACCACCAGAAGGCCCTTGGAGCTGGACCTCAGTGTCCGGACTGAACAATGGGGGTGGAGATGCTCCTTCACAACTGTTCTGTCTCTCTTCTCTCTTCTGGTGGAATGTGATTCTGCTTCCTTCTCCACTCACAAGAAACCCACTCATTCCTAGCTACCCCATGATCAGGAGAAGTTCTAGGATACTAGAACCAGACATTCCACTGATGAAAATAGACCCTCCTGCGCAAGACAGAGTGATACTGGGGTGAAGTTTGGCATACCAACAGCAAGGCCGGGTGGGTAATGGTGGACCAACAGAATCCACACTCAGTTTTGCTGCAAGCAGTAAATGGGAACTGAAACTACAGGTGGATGGTTTCTGATGATAAAAGCATCGAGGCAGAGCATGCACTACGTGGCAAGTGAAATAAGCACAGCGTAGCATCCAACCCAGTGATTCTCAACCTGTGGGTCCCCAGATGTTGTTGGACTACAACTCCTATCATCCCTGAGCTCTGGCCTTGCTAGCTAGGGGTGATGGGAGTTGTAGTTCAACAACATCTGGGGACCCACAAGTTGAGAAAGGCTGATCTAACCCATTTTGAGGACACTGAGCCCATTTTATAGCAATAAATTATTAGCCCCCGTCTGTGAATCCACGGCATGGAAATCTTAAGCAGAAATCACAACTGAGCGGTAAATTTTATTGTTTATTATTTATTGCATTTATTCATCGCTTTGTATATTTAAAAAGTATTGAAATGTAAAATACAAAATATCTACAATCAGTTAAAAACCAGATAACAAAAAGCAAAAATATTCCTAAAGCGTCCATCCAAGAATTCTGTTGTTTTTTTAAAAAAAAGGATAGATGCTACCACCAGTCCCTTTAAGCATATGCAACAGCTTTTCCCATGGAGGACTTACAGAGGAATGGCCTACAATCTACACAGATAAAAATCCCCAGGACCTCTCTCTTTGAAAGATAAGCATGAAACCACCTCCACTGTCAGTAAACTACAAGTAGTTCCACTCCACCCCACTCAGGAAATCAATTCCCAGCAACCATTTACAAAATGGGTCCTTTCCTACCTCCCCTAAAGTGTTTCATATCTTCCGCGCATTCCTTCTTCACAATAACCAGAGATATGCATGATGTCAGCCTTCGGGGAAGCGGCTCCCCCCTCCTTTGGCCGTGGATAAGCAGAACAAAGCAAAAATAGTCTCTTACCATTTAAAGAGATTTTAATGAGCACAGCGAAAGAACAGAGAGCCCATTCTCAGAGTAAAGGTGCTCCCAGTTAAGGTTTACACCCACTCCCCCACCCGAGTCACCCTCGCCACTTCCTCGTCTTGCAACCTGATCTCGCAACCACTGTGCCTTCTGTGCAGCTACCTTATCTAATCTCTGTGACCTCGGACTGATCGGCTGGACACTTTGCAGCGAACCGGAGTCTGTTAACTCTCTCTCTCTCCTTGTTCTTCTTCTCCTAACTGTTCACCACCCAGTTTTTCCCAACTTTTGTCTTCTGAACTATGTCCCTCTGTGAACCACTGTTCCAAATCTATACTGTCCCACAGCTCCTGGGAAGAGTCAGGATCCTGATCGGTAGCAGGGAGAGGGGGAGCCTCCCACCATTCCTAGTCTGTGCAGCCCTCCTCAGCACGGTCCTTGACACATGATCTTGAAGAATAATTGCATGTGTGAGCTAAAAGAATTAGAGGGAGGGACTGGAAACTGTATTTTGGTGTAGGGCCAGGGCCAGATGCAATCATTAGGGCTTTCAGTATAAGAAGAAGAAGAAGAAGAAGAGTTTGAATTTGATATCCTGCTTTATCACTACCCGAAGGTGTCTCAAAGCGGCTAACATTCTCCTTCCCCTTCCTCCCCCACAACAAACACTCTGTGAAGTGAGTGTGGCTAAGAGACTTCAGAGAAGTGTGACTAGCCCAAGGTCACCCAGCAGCTGCATGTGGAGGAGCAGAGACGCGAACCCGGTTCCCCAGATTACGAGTCTACCGCTCTTAACCACTACACCACACTGGTGATAGGAGGGGAAATATGAAAGTTCACCCTAATCATGGCAAAATCTATTTCCAAACTTTGAAAAGGTTCATCCCTGTGTCTTTTTGTCACAACAGGTGGAATCAACAGCTATCCGCCAGCTGAACTCCGAACAAAATGTAACAAGGTCACCTCTCAAAAATCAAGATACACTTCAAGGAGTCTCAGTCTCATGTAAGTCCAGCCACTTATTTGTAAAGATTATTATAAATTAGAAAAGTGTCCTTCATCATCAACAAATAGGTGTCTATGTATGCATTGCATTCCCTGAAGAATCCTTCCCCATGGTTACCTAGTATTGGGAATGGAGGGTAGGTTTTTGGCCTTGTGTCAAGATTTTTCCCAAGTACAGGGCTGCAGGTTTCTCTACAGGAGTTAAGGGGACTATTCACTTATAGGAGAGGAAATGAAAGGGTGCACTTAAGCATACTCTTAGGGAGGGGGCCAGAGTTGTTGATCCATTTCACGGGAGGAGTAAGAATCCAATCATTCAGATCTGAACTGTTAATAGCTAATGGTTGTGACATTATGCTTGGGACGCAGGTGGTGCTGTGGTCTAAACCACTGAGCCTTTTGGGCTTGCCGATCAGAAGGTCAGCGGTTCGAATCCCCAGACGGGGTGAGCTCCCGTTGCTCTGTCCCAGCTCCTGCCCACCTAGCAGTTTGAAAGCATACCAGTGCGAGTAGATAAATAGGTACTGCTCCGGCGGGAAGGTAAACGGCATTTCCGTGCGCTCTGGTTTCCATCATGGTGTCCCGTTGCGCCAGATGCAGTTTAGTCATGCTGGCCATGTGACCTGGAAAGCAGGCTTGGACGGGATCCAAAAACATCATCCAAACCAAAGGCTATCCTGCATTTTCCTGTTCATTTTCCCGCAATGTCTGCTTTCGATATTTTTCAGATGACAAAGAGGACAACCTGGCATTGAAGAGAAAACTGACTAATCACCATTAGTCAGCTGCAATCAATGGTGATGAGTTTGGGTTTTTTGTTGTTAAATGGCTGTGTTTTCTGGAAACCAGATGTGGCGTATGAAATTCGTGGAATGGATCCTCTTTCTTGTCTTCATATTTTTTCATATGTGGTCTTTGGTTTCCAAAGATTTAGCAAGGCCATATCTTCTGGCGGACAGAATGCCTTGAAAGTTCCACTCAACTTAAAGCAGTTTTGCACACACGTTAAATGTTTAATCATTCCATGAAAAGTATAAATAACCTCCGTTTTTCCAAACACTTCAATATTTGCACTGATTCATGCCATTTTGTGCCTCTTGTGTTTTAGCCTAATACCCAAACTCATCTTCTCCTTCGATTCCTTACTTTTATTTACCCATTCTCCATCACCAGCCAGCCATTTCTCCTCCAACCCGACCCTTTCGAACCTTTATTCACTGTGTATTTTCTTATTTCCCTTATTCCACACCTTGCCTGTCTCTGGTTGTCTCTTGCTCCCCCATTGCTTCATTCCTCCCACCCACCAGCAAAGTATCTCTTTTCCTGTACTTGCCCTCCTGATGGCAATGAATGGAATGAAATCATTAAACTCAAATTTGTTGCTGGTTTGGACTTCTCTGTTGCGTCTCTTTATTCACGTAGCTGTTTCATGCTCCCTCTGGTTTGTCGCTGGCTTTCAGAGTCCAGACATCGCTCTGGGCAATGCTGATTTTTATCCACCCAGGCAAAGGGATGAGTGAAGCAACAACAAACAGGTAGAAAGTGCCAGCACACTGATCATTTACACTGTGGTTCAAATAATAATAATAATAATAATAATAATAATAATAATAATAATAATAATAATTTTTATTTATACCCCGCCCTCCCCAGCCAAGGCCGGGCTCAGGGCGGCTAACAAGCAATAATAAAAACAAGTTGAATCAATACAACTTAAAAACAAGATTAAAATACAACATTAAAATATTGAAACATTAAAATATTAAAATTCAGCCTCATCACAGGAGGAGAAAGGAAAAAAGAAAGAGGGGGAGGGAATCAAATTGACTCCAAGCCAAAGGCCAGGCAGAACAACTCTGTCTTGCAGGCCCTGCAGAAAGAAATCAGATCCTGCAGGGCCCTGGTCTCATGAGGCAGAGCGTTCCACCAAGTTGGGGCCAGTGTTGAAAAGGCCCTGGCTCTGGTTGAAGCTAATCTAACTTCCTTAGGGCCCGGGACCACTAGGGTGTTGCTGTTTATGGACCTTGAGGCTCTCCGTGGGGCATACTGGGAGAGGCGGTCCCGTAGGTACGAGGGTCCTAGGCCATGAAGGGCTTTAAAGGTCAAAACCAGCCCCTTAAATCTGACCCTGTACTCCACCGGGAGCCAGTGCAGCTGGAAAAGCACTGGGTGAATATGCTCCCATGGCAGAGACCCCGTGAGGAGCCTCGCTGCAGCATTCTGCACCCGCTGGAGTTTCTGGGACAACTTCAAGGGCAGCCCCGCGTAGAGCGAATTACAGTAGTCAAGCCTGGAGGTGACCGTCGCATAGATCACTGTGGCCAGGTCGGGGTGGGAAAGGTAGGGGACCAACTGCTTGATGCGGCAAAGGTGGAAAAATGTTGCCTAGGATGTAAGATAGGATAAGTTAGGAATTCTGGCTTATTGTTTACCTGTGCTGTGGTTTGCTGCAGGCAGGTGATAATAGCTTGCTTGGGAGCAACAAAGCATAATCTATCGCACTAAGCAATGTCAGTTTGTTCCACCCAGCACACTGCATGTTGTCATTCAAGCAGAGATGAGGTGGGATTCCTTTCAGTTTGTATTTAAAGCCAAATGATCAAATTCCGAAACAATTTTAAGAACTGAAACACAGTCATCTTTCAAAATTTGCCCATATCCAAACTTTGTGGTGTAGTTCTGCAACCAATGTTTATGGAATTTCGTAGAGGAAAATGTGCCTGAAAATGAACGTATTAGTTAAAAGTTTTAAAAGGCATTGCAAGGAGTTGCTCACAATCCCCTTTTTGTTTTAACCACTCTGAATAATTTAGTATCATCAGCAAACTTGGCTACCCCATGGCTCACCCCTAACTTGGGATCATTTGGTAACAAGTTAAAACAAAAACATGTCCCAAATTTATAGATGTCTTCTTCATGCCTTCTGTACAGGCACACATATAGGTTCTGTGCCTATGTAGACATCATTCAGGACGCGGGTGGCGCTGTGGGTTAAACCACAGAGACTAGGATTTGCTAATCAGAAGGTCAGCGGTTCGAATCCTCGTGACGGGGTGAGCTCCCATTGCTTGGTCCCTGTTCCTGCCCACCTAGCAGTTCGAAAGCACATCAAAGTGCAAGTAGATAAATAGGTACCGCTCTGGCAGGAAGGTAAACGGCTTTTCCGTGCACTGCTCTGGTTCGGCAGAAGCGGCTTAGTCATGCTGGCCACATGACCCGGAAGCTGTACGCCTGGTCCCTCAGCCAATAAAGCGAGATGAGCGCCACAACCCCAGAGTCGGCCACGACTGGACCTAATGGTCAGGGGTCCCTTTACCTTTACCTAGATTCAGGTTAGCCTAGATTCAGGCTAACGTCTGCTGTTCTCCAGATGTTGCAGAATTACAATTCTCATCAGTCCTAGGCAGGAAAGATTTTGAGAGTTGTAGTCCCAACAATATCCCTAGCTTTCAACTTTTCCCTTTTCTTGCGAGGAATCCTAAGGGAATTTCCCTTAAAAAAAGGAAAACGTTGACATCTATGACCATATCTGGAGGGTTTCAGAGTGGCTCTGCCTATGCTAGAGTATTGCACAAGAAAAGAAGAATTCAATCTCTAGATCTTCAACACCAAAGAGGAAAATTGTTATGGAACTATGGAACCTATGGAAAGATGCTTTTACAACCTTGAATAAATTCTTCTTGAACAAGCGTTTCTGGAACCAGTGTCTGAAACCACTTTTCTTCCCCTCACTGTTTTGTTGTGATAAAGCTGCCTTGTTAAGCCATAACACATGGTAATGGGGATATGGCTGATGAGCAAATGACAACTGTAGGAGGCAGATGTCTATAAGTGAGTAGGGGACTAGTTAGGGCACTCAGTCAGTTTGGTAAGAGCCAGCTGTTAAATAGTCATGCAGTATTCAAAAGCTATCATAGTTCCAGTTACAGGGCAGTAAGCAGAACAGAGCAAAGAACCTTGTGTTGAAAATCTGTCAATTTTCAGTTTTTGCAGTGGCTCTTTCCCGCCCAGTTTTAGGTCCAGTTTTCCACATTTCTGCATCCATTTGTAATTACTTTTTAAAATGTACTACTAATTTTATTGTGTATCAACACATTTAAAAAATGGCTTTGCAAGCCCTTTTTGTACGTCATTGGCGGTTCGAATCCCCGCGACGGGGTGACCTGCCGTTGCTCTGTCCCTGCTCCTGCCAACCTAGCAGTTCGAAAGCATGCCAGTGCAAGTAAATAAATAGGTACCGCTCCGGCGGGAAGGTAAACGGTGTTTCTGTGCGCTCTGGTTTCTGTCACGGTGTTCCATTGCGCCAGAAGTGGTTTAGTCCTGCTGGCCACATTACCCAGAAAGCTGTCTGTGGACAAATGCCGGCTCCCTCAGCCTGAAAGTGAGATGAGCGCCACAACCCCAGAGCCACCTTTGACTGGACTTAACCATCCAGGGGTCCTTTACCTTTTTGCGTGTTGAGGTCCCCAAGCCACCCCAATAAAATACAAATCACACGGAAATTTTGTTTAAGGTTTTTGGCATAATTTTGGCCACAGCTTTATTAAAATACAAAATGTCAGTGGTTGCTTAGGCATTGGTTATGACTATCTGTCCCCGCATGGGGACATCCTGACATTCGCACGACTGTGAAGTCAGAAAGGGAAAGACATTTTGGGGAGAAAGATGGCGAAGGGGACCTTCTCTCAGCTCTCCCCCAAATTCTCCCAGGGGCTCTTGCGTGGCCCTAGCCCCTTGAGAGGGGTTCGGAGAAGAGCATGGCAAGCCCCTGTATTCCTTTAATGGAATACCCTTGCAGCAGCAGCATTGGAGGGGCCGGCACAGCCAATCCATGCCCCTCCACCGAACAATATTGTTCTACAAGATGTATATTTCTTTAAGGGCCAGAGCAAATAAGGTGACCTAGTTTTACAGCTGTGAAGCAGTATAGAAGGTGTTGTTAAGGTGTGGTAATTAAGCTGTTAGGTATAGTATATAAAGAGCAGCACCTAGCTCTCTCAGTACCCTGGTGGATGGGTTGGTCATGCTTATTGATATATTTAATGTAAAAGGAGTTTTTGTTTTTGTTATTAAAACCTAGCAAAAGTTATTTTGCGTTCCTTGTAATGTGTGGTCTCCCCAGCAAGCTATCTACAGCACAACTAATCTGCAAATAGCCAACAAGACAGAGCAACTAGCTGACACGTCACTGGATAGCATAACCGACCCCCTTTCTCCCAAAATGCGGTGTTCACCCTTCACCTTTCACCATTCACCCTTCACCTTTCACCTTTCACCTTTCACCCTTGACTGTGCTGGTCCCGGGGGGAGGTTACCATGGGGCGAGGTACAGGACCTGAGTCGAGGGTCGGCAGACAGTCCTCCACAGGCGAAGCGGGGTCCAAAGCGCAGAGCCGGGCAAGGACAGGAACTCTGGAGGAATAGGACTGGGTGCTGGCCGAAACAGCTCTTCAACGACGTTGCTCCCGCAACCTGGGACCAGGCTGACTGGCCTTTATCTTCTCTGAGGCCAGGGGCAGCCCCGGCCCCCAGGAGACCCGCCTCTCCTGGCCTTAAGGTGAGCACTCCTCCTGGGAGAAACCAGTTCCCTCCGCCTCTCTGCCCTGAGCTTCTGCAGCTCAGGAGAGGCTGGAGGGTTACTGGACCCAGGGGGAGACTCACCTTCCCCTGACAGGGCTGGGAGAGGCGCACCTGTAGGCAATGCGTCCTCAATTGCCTCCGGATCCAGAGTGGATTCACCTGGTGCCTGCTCCTGAGGATCCGGCACAGGTGCAGGCCCTTCAGAATCAAGCCCCTGCCCCAGCTCAGCCGGCCCTGGAGGCGAGAACTCCTGTGCAGGCTGGGACTCCTCCGGTTCACCCTCTGAATCAGATTCCCAGGCCATCACACCATCCCCCCTCCCAGGCCCCCCCCTCAATCGAGGGTCTGGACCCGGCTTGCTGGGGTACACCGCATGGAAATCTCGGAGGGAGGCAGGCGCGTGGACGTTGGCTGCTGGTTCCCAGGAATGGTCCTAGATTATTGTGGATTTTAGGAAATGTAAATTAAATATTCAGCCACTTATTATTGAGGGGAAGTGTGTGGAACAGGTCTCGGTGTTTCGATTTCTGGGAATGGAGTTGAGAGATGACCTAACCTGGGGAGAAAACAGCAAAGACCTGATGAAGAGAGCACAGCAGAGATTATATTTTCTGAGAATCCTTCGGAAAAATAATCTCTCAAAGGACCTGTTGATGGCATTTTACCATTGTAGTGTTGAGAGTGTATTAGCTTATGGTCTCTGTGTGTGGTTTGGGAGCTGCACGGTCAGGGGAAAAACAATGCTGTCCAGGGTTGTAAAGACTGCGGAGAGAATAATTGGGTGCACTCTTCCCACCTTGGATCAAATCTATGCTTCCAGGTGCCATAAGAAAGCTGCAGAGATAGTGCAGGATAGTGCGCAACCCGGAAATGATCTCTTTCAGCTTCTGCCTTCTGGAAGCAGGTACAGGGTTATAAAGACTAGGACTAGCTGCCTGAGAAACAGTTTCTATTCAAATGCGATTTTGGTTTTAAATGCGGTGTAAGGTAGTCTCCTGCCAACCTGGCAGTTCGAAAGCACCTGGTAGTCTATATGGGAGTATATTGTATTTAATTATGGGGTATCAGAGTTTTTAGGGGGCTAAACAGGCTGGGATAGCTGGGATAGCAGGCTTGTTGGTTTCTGAATGTCTGATGTAGATTTTCAATTTCGTTGTTCTGTATGCAGTAGGCAAAAACCAAATGGATCCAGCCAATCAGCCAATTGGACAAAATTCCTACTGTGCCCCTGCCCCAAAAGCAGACGGCTCCATGACAGGCATAGCAAGGTCAACACGAACAACCCTAATTAATAGGGAGGGAGGGAGAACAATTCAATATGCGCAGCGAAAAGAGGAAGCTCAACGCTGCACGCAGAGGCTTTTAACGCTTCTGCCTGTCAATCACAGAATGGCAACATCAAAATCTTCCCAACGACAAGGGAAGCCAAATCGCAACAGTGGCCAACAAATTTAGACCCGCCCAGCAACAGTGGGGTGTCTTGTTAGCCCCCACTGCAACACGTGCTCTCCATGAAGGAGAACACACTTTACCTTTTACAATAGCTCTGTAAACAAGCAATTTGGTTTTCCAGTGCAGGATAAGTGGTGGCTAGTCATCACTGGGACTCGTGGAATGGAAGTCAGAAAGGCCCACGATAGGGGCTGCTGGAGGCAGAGACATCTGGACTGGACATACACAAGAAGGTGTGAAGGGGGCAGCTGCTGGCATTGTTCAGTGGAATCCCTGATCTGGTAGTGTCATGAACTGGAGCCAGTGTGGTGTAGTGGTTAAGAGCGGTAGTCTCGTAATCTGGGGAACCGGGTTCGCGTCTCTGCTCCTCCACTTGCAGCTGCTGGGTGACCTTGGGCTAGTCACACTTCTTTGAAGTCTCTCAGCCCCACTCACCTCACAGAGTGTTTTTTGTGGGGGAGGAAGGGAAAGGAGAATATTAGCCGCTTTGAGACTCCTTAAAAGGAGTGGAAGGCGGGATATCAAATCCAAACTCTTCTTCTTCTTCCTCTTCTTCTGGAAGGACTATGGAGAAGAAGAAGAGGATCGCGGCAAAGGGTGTAGCCCGGACTGGGAAACACTGGGGCAAGCAATGGATGAGGAAGGAGTGGTTGGTGTAGGAAGTACGGGGTGAAAGACGTGGGGATGGTAGGTCAGTGCCCAGGAACCAGAGCAGCAGGACCCATCACCAGAGCCCCTGTCTCCACAAACACAGCGGGCTCCGAGGCGTCAGGAACAGCATACATTCATGGGGAAATTGCTGGTTATGTTTAGGGTTGTTTGGTTGTTTGCCACCTGGTACTCTCAAAGCTATGGTTTTCCCAGTAGTGATGTATGGAAGTGAGAGCTGGACCATAAAGAAGGCTGATCGACAAAGAATTGATGCTTTTGAATTATGGTGCTGGAGGAGACTCTTGAGAGTCCCATGGACTGCAAGAAGATCAAACCAATCCATTCTCAAGGAAATCAGCCCTGAGTGCTCACTGGAAGGACAGATCCTGAAGCTAAGGCTCCAATACTTTGGCCACCTCATGAGAAGAGAAGATGCCCTGGAAAAGACCCTGATGTTGGGAAAGATGGAGGGCACAAGGAGAAGGGGACGACAGAGGACGAGATGGTTGGACAGTGCTCTCGAAACTACCAGCATGAGTTTGACCAAACTGCGGGAGGCAGTGGAAGACAGGAGTGCCTGGCGTGCTCTGGTCCATGGGGTCACAAAGAGTCGGACATGACTAAATGATTAAACAACAACAACTCTCAACTGGAGGGACGCGGGTGGCGCTGTGGGTTAAACCACAGGGCCTAGGACTTGCCAATCAGAAGGTCGGCGGTTCGAATCCCTGCTACGGGTTGAGCTCCCATTGCTCAGTCCCAGCTCCTGCCAATCTAGTAGTTCGAAAGCACGTCAAAGTGCAAGTAGATAAATAGGTACCGCTCCATTGGGAAGGTAAGTAGCATTTCCATGCACTGCTCTGGTTCGCCAGAAGCGGCTTAGTCATGCTGGCCACATGACCCGGAAGCTATACACCAGCTCCCTCGGCCAATAAAGCGAGATGAGCGCTGCAACACCAGAGTCGGCCACGAGTGGACCTAATGGTCAGGGTTCCCTTTACCTTTACCTTTATAATCACTATTGGTAGCAGTATTGAGATTGAATCCAGTCCATCCTGCTTTCAACAATATAGTTGGTTGATTGCAATTATAAAAGAATAGAAATGCAGTAAAAGCACATCTGTATTATCTATTTATTTGAGTGTTCTAAAGGAGGTACGTACAACTGTGTCATCACTTTAATAGTGTCTTTTTAAAGTCGGGGTGGGATGGGTATTGCAACCAGTGCATTCTAGTTGTCCCCAAGTAACACGGCCACATGCGAAAATATTGCTATTCTAGAAAGTAGATGACTAGATTCATGTCACACCAGCAGCAGACCAAACATGTGGGCGATTTACATAGTACCAAATAAAAAGAACATTTGCAGTGTAGACACCAGATTAACTGGCGTACGTCCTGTTTCTTGTAAACAAGGAACAGAGAAGCCCTGACACTGGATTAAACAGCAACATTTCATTTCAGATTTTGTTTTTGTATTCCTTTTAATGCCTTCCAGGTGATAAAGGAAGCCCAGAACACTTAGGAGACAAAGCAAGTAGACTCTTAAGCTGCAGCTATCGCCATTTCTAGTCTAAACAAGAATCTTTCAGAACTCTGGCATGTTTTAAAGATGTTCACAGAATGCGCCCTCTTGGGACCAGGTCACTATTGTGTGGCAGTGTCACATGAGTTCCTGTTGATTTACTTTAATCTTGAGAAAGCCATCACGTTTCCTATTTTCTGCCAGATATTTGGAAATGCACTGGGTGTGTGGGTGTGGGTGGGTGTGTAAAAGAGAAATAGAGGCAGACAGCACAAGAGAGAGCATTCAGATAATGTCTGGCTCTCCCTCCTGCGGTTTTTAGGATTTTGTGGAAACCTCAAATGTTCTTTACGGGTTTTAGCACATTACACACACACACACATGTTGCTTTCAGGGGTGCCAACGTGAATAAAATATTGGAGAGGGCTCACATGATAGAAAGTGTCCTTTCATACTGCATCACAGTGTGGTACGCTGGTTTGACATCAACTGATAGCAAGTGCCTACAGAGGGTGGTGAATACAGCACAAAATATTATGGGCTGTCCCGTGAATCCGCTGGATGAAATAGCAGAAGAGCGGTGCCTCAGGAGAGTGAGGAAAATTCTCAGGGATGACTCACACCCTGGCCGGCACTTTCTTGATCTCCTGCCCTCAGGCAGATTAGTCACACCAACAGGGCAAAGAACAGCTTCCATCCATGGGCTGTTAGGCTGCTGAATGAAAAGATAACAACAGGGCAACTGACTTTCGGGTTTGGTGTGTGTGTGTCAGTAAACGAGGGGAATTAAGACTAAGAGAGCTGAGTGGGGGGTTCTTGTGTAATCTCACTGTATACAAGTCGTACAAGTGACAATAAAATATTTCATTCATTCATGATGGGGCACAGACACACCATTTTGAATGGCAATGTCATTTACTGGGGGGAGGGACCCCTCAAATATTTTATTTAGGGGGCTGAAGAGACCTCAGCCTCTAGGGGTTGGGTCCTATGATTGCTACTGTTAGACAGCCGAAAGGCAGGCTATAAATGAAGTGAATTAATTTAATAATCTGCTGTAACCACATGGAAGGCTTTTGCAGAGGTTCCCTGGATCCTCCTTGAATTTTTTTTTTGGGGGGGGGCTTGTCCCCGTGGCCGACACCAGATGGCACCCCTGGCACCTTGCCTATCTGCCGCGCGCAAGCAGGGGAATCCTGTGCTGCGTCATTCCCCTGGCCAGCCAATTGGCTGGCTCAGGGTGTGTGGCTTGCCACATTTGAGGCAAGCGCGGCAGGAGCGTCCTCTTTTGCCCCCAATCAGCTGGGTGAATTTCCCACCCTCCCACCCTTCAAGGTTTCTCTTTTGACCTTGCTATGGACTTTGGTTGCTCGCCGTTAAGAGGCCAGGTAGGAATTTTTCCACTTGGCAAATTGGGACCAGCCATTTGGCTTTTTTGCCTACCTCGTAGCAAATCGTCACAACTTCCGCAGTTTAGCGGTTAGGCATTAGTTCGGGGTATTGTTATTTAGATGGATGGGGGGGAGCACCATCACCTCCCCCGGTTTCTGATGGGTAGTCCGGTAAAGGATTCCGGGGGCGTGGCCCCGTCCAAAGCCTATGGAGGCCAGGACCCAAGGCACGCCCCCGAGCGGTGACCCAGGGGAGTGCCTAGTTGATGTGCATCAGCAGGGCTCCCCCTGCTGGTGTTAACCCTTCCCAGCCTTTCAGGCAGACAGACTGAAGCCGGATAGTCGATTGGGACCAATGCCTAAGCCAATACCGCTCATCACCTGTAACCAATAAAGTTGTGGCCAATTTTAGACCATTAACCTTAATAATGGTGTCTTGTGTCGTTATTTCTACTGGTGGGAGGCAGGAACTCACCACGCAAGTTGGCACGGTCTCCCAAGGTGCATACCTTGACAGTGGACTCTCTGCCCAACAGCTCTTTGGCCACCACCTCCTAACTCACTTGCCCACCAGCTCTTTCCCTGGCACTGGAAGAACCAGAACTGGTCATTCCTTGACCCAATAACTGAGCCACACTTTCAGGAATTCCTCATAAGCAGCCAAGTCTACATTATGGTACTTGTCTTTCTGTTTTAAGCCAGCCTTTGCTGTGCTGGCTAGAGCTGGTGGCAGTTGTCGTCCAGAACATCTGGAGAGCCTCTGTTAACCTCTCATGGCAAGAGCTTCCATCGCTCCTGAAGCATCCATGTGGTTTTGATTTTCTCGTACATAAAAAGTTACATGTGGGCTAGTGGGCTGAAGGAACTGACAGAAATTCTGTCAGCACCTCAAAATATTATTATGGCCTTAGCAAAGCTAAGATGGCATCATTGCTCAACACCCTTCCACTCCCCAAAAAGGACAGATTATGCCATAGGTGCAAATGTGAACCTTAATTAAATAACTATGACATATTGGGTGGTGGTTTTATGTCAAATCCTTAGGAGTTCAATCTCTAGCTGTGGTAGGGAGCTGAATAAAGCATTCAGGATTCAAGGACACTTTCCAGCCAGGCAGAAACATTCTTTTTAGTAGTAGTAGTAGTAGTAGCAGTAGTAGTAGTAGTAGTAGTAGTCATAATAATAATAATAATTTTATTGAATTTTCAAAAGTTAAACATATATGGAGGCGGTTGGAGGATGGATGGCGCCTAACAGATTGAGGTTGAATCCTGACAAGACAGAAGTATTGTTTTTGGGGGACAGGGGGCGGGCGGGTGTGGGGGACTCCCTGGTCCTGATTGGGGCAACTGTGCCCCTGAAGGACCAGGTGCGCAGCCTGGGAGTCATTCTGGACTCACAGCTGTCCATGGAGGTGCAGGTTAATTCTGTGTCCCAGGTGGCTGTCTACCAGCTCCACCTGGTACGCAGGCTGAGACCCTACCTGCCCGCTGACTGTCTCACCAGAGTGGTGCATGCTCTAGTTATCTCCCGCTTGGACTACTGCAATGCGCTCTGCGTGGGGCTACCTTTGAAGGTGACCCGGAAACTGCAATTAATCCAGAATGCAGCAGCTAGACTGGTGACTGGGAGTGGCCGCCGGGACCACATATCACTGGTCCTGAGAGTTCTGCACTGGCTCCCAGTACATCTCTGAGCACAATTCAAAGTGTTGTTGCTAAACGGCCTCGGTCCTGTATACCTGAAGGAGCGTCTCCACCCCCATCGTTCAGCCCGGACACTGAGGTCCACCACCGAGGGCCTTCTGGTGGTTCCCTCATTGCGAGATGTGAGGTTACAGGGAACCAGACAGAGGGCCTTCTCGGTAGTAGCCCCTTCCCTGTGGAACGCCCTCCCTTCAGATGTGAAGGAAATAAGTAGCTATCTTCTCTTTAAAAGACATCTAAAGGCAGCCCTGTTTAGGGAAGTTTTTAATATTTAATGCTGTATTGTTTCTAACACTTGATTGCAAGCTGCCCAGAGTGGCTGGGGAAACTCAGCCAGATGGGCGGGGTATAAATAATTTATTATTATTATTATTATTATTATTATTATTATTATTATTATTATTATTATTATTATTATTACTTCAATACATAATAAATTTGACTTTTCACAACTTCCCACCTCATTTTCCATGGTGCTTTAATCCCCCCCTGCACATTGCATTTTCTTATACCAACTCATCAATAGTGTAGTCTCTAATTTTTTTTGTTGCTCATAATTCAAATCCTGCTCACGAGTTCATCAAACTACAATATTTCCTTAAATAGTCTGAAAAGGCCTTCCATTCTTCCACAAAGCAATCATTGTTAGAGTCTCTTATTTTGGCTGTTAACTGTGCCATTTTTCTGCAGCTTACTTATCCATTCTTTTTTGGTGGGAACTTCTTCTTCCTGCCATTTTTGTGCGAGAGAATCCTAGCTGCTGTTACGTACATAAATAACTTAATCATCTTTACCCTCTTAATCAACTTCTCTCCCTAAGAGAAAGGCTTCTGTTTTTTGAGAGGTTTTTCTGGTATAATCACTTTGAACATCTTTTTCATCTTATTATATATCATTTCCCCAAAGCCCTCGCTTTCTTACAAGTCCACCACATATGTATAAAAAAAGGTTCCATCTGAGCAGGCAAAAGCATTCAAGGAGGATGTGAAGTAGGGCTGAACAGAGATGCGTCTTAAGAAGAGTGAGATAGCTGGATATTCCTCGTGGGAATATCCATGAGAAGACCCTTCTGGGAGCCCTAAGAGGACATCAGTGAGGGTGGAGGAATCCCCAAAGAGACTGCAGGCGAAGAGGGACTTTGCTTAGGCTGCTCAGCCTCCCTACCTAGCAGCTGACATGCGGGATAGTGCAGCAGCAGCAGTAGTTGCTTTTCTGTGCAACCTCCAGCCTCTAGGTGGCGCCAGAGCTTCAATTCTGGTTGTGAGTATTTTTGGATCCAGCATTTTTGGCCTAGATTGGAGAGAGAGTGGCAGAGAGGGTGTTTAGAGAGTGCTCCCCACTTATGCATTTTTTCGCTTGTGTGCTTAGGGGCCTGGAACGTAACCCCTGCTTAAGGGGGGGGGGGGGACGGACATCTGTGTATTTATTTATTACATGTCTCTGGTCATGCAATAAACAGCTACATCTCAATTAAAAATAGGTACCAAAACCAGAAATCGGTGCAGTCAGCCAACCTTAAAGGTAAAGGACCCCGGATGGTTAAGTCCAGTCGAAGGCAACGATGGGGTTGCAGTGCTCATCTCACTTTTCAGGCCAAGGGGGCCGGCGTTTGTCCACAGACAGCTTTCTGGGTCATGTGGCCAGCAGGACTAAACAACTTCTGGTGCAATGGAACACGATGACGGAAGCCAGAGCACACAGAAACATCATTTACCTTCCCGCCACACTGGTACCTATTTATCTACTTGCACTTACGTGCTTTCAAACTGCTAGGTTGGTAGGTGCTGGGACAGAGCAACAGGAGCTCACCCTGTCGCAGGGATTCGAACCACCGACCTCCGATCGGCAAAGCGCAAGAGGCTCAGTGGTTTAGACTACAGTGCCACCCGCGTACCTTTTTCTTAACCTTAAGGATTGTCTGAGGACCCCCTTTAGTTGGTGCTGTGTATTATTTCAAATGGTCCTATGGGATTGTGCTTTTTGACTAGTACCGTATTTTGCGCCCCATAGGACCCTCCGGCCCATAGGACGCACCTAGTTTTTTTTGGGGGGGGGGGGAAATAAAGAAAAAAAATTATTCCCCCCCCCCCAGGTGCGGGGCTGGAAGAACCAGGTCGGGGAACAGTGGGAAGGCACGCTCTGCCTCCCCGCTGTCCCCCGAGCTTGTGGGGCTGGCGATGGGCAGAGCTGTGCTGATCCCGGGATGGCAGGCAGCTCTGCGCCGTCATCCGGAGCGGGGCGGGACTTGGCGCCCCACTCCGGATGGCAGCGCAGAGCTGCGCTGGTCCCAGGACTGCAGGCAGCTCTGCGCGGCCACCGGGAGCGGGGCGGAGCTTCACCCCCCGGCTCCTGGTGGCCGCGCAAAGCTGCGCTGATCCCGGGACTGCAGGCAGCTCTGCGCAACCCTCGGAGCCGGTCTACCGAGGGTTGCGCAGAGCTTCCTGAAGCCTGGAGAGCAAGAGGGGTCGGTGCGCACCGACCCCCCTCGCTCTCCAGGCTTCAGCGAAAGCCTGCATTCGCCCCATAGGACGCAGGCACATTTCCCCTTCATTTTTGGAGGGGGAAAAGTGCGTCTTATGGGGCGAAAAATACGGTATATGTAACACTTCACCTCTTTTGAAATGCGGTAAGCTAGCTCGGCTGTATTTGCAGGGGCCTCCCGCTTCTTCTGCTGAGTGGGCCCTGGAATTCCACCCTAAAGTCCTGTCCAAACATCATCTTCGGTGTATGTACTTGAGGGATGGAGAAACAGCAGCCCTTCAGGTGTTGTTGGACTACAGCTGCCATCAGTATGGCCAACTGGCAGGAATGACGGAAGTTGGAGTCCAACAATATCCAGAGTCTCACAAGTTTTTCCACCCCTGATGTAGCAAGTCCCAGCTCTACTGAGGTTTTGGCAGCCTCCTTAAGACTCACTTATTCACCCGGGCATTTGCTGGCTGCTAACTCCTAGCTTGGAAGAAAATATATATTTTTGTCACAGTGGGTGTAGTTTTACTGTGGCTTTAATATTTGGATTGTTTTTATGAGACTTTTATATTGTGAACTGCTCTGGGACCATCCAAACTAAGCGTGGTATATGAACATTTTAACTGAATTGAAAGTACATTATGATCTGCTTATTGTTTGCTCTTTACAACATTCTTCTGTGAAGTTAACATGTCTCTGGAGTTCAGTATAATGTTTTGGGGACAGGAGCTGATGTCCTTTTAAAAGGAGGCTGTTTCTCAGGAAATCCATGACTCACACAAAGCCAATTCAAGGAGAATTCTTAAGGATCAACCAGGGAAATGCCTTTTTGAGAAACTTCTTTCTGACAAAAAAAAAAAAAAGCCATGAAAAGCATGTCTATATGGCAAAATAGCTAAAGTGACCACAGGTTTCGTAGGAAGAGGTGACAATGGGGAGAAATCGGTGGAGTTAGTCAGAAAAGGGGCAGCAATATTTGGCTCAAGAAAGTCTTTTTAATCCAAAATGATTTTCAGTAGAAGGTTCGTGAACTTGGCTTGAGTATGGTTGACTTAATTTGAGCCTGGTGCAAGATTTACGATCACTGCTCCTGCACGTATCGCGAGCCAGGCTGAAGGAGAAGGGGTGTTCAAAACCAGCCTCGGTTTACGAAGGAGTCAGTCCTTCTCAGGAACACGGCACTGTTGTCCTATTAGGGGTGAACCTGGCGGCATCTGAAACAGAGATGGGTATCATACCCCTCAAGGGACGTGGGTGGCGCTGTGGGTTAAACCACAGAGCCTAGGACTTGCTGATCAGAAGGTTGGCGGTTCGAATCCCCGTGACAGGGTGAGCTCCTGTTGCTCGGTCCCTGCTCCTGCCAACCTAGCAGTTTGAAAGCATACCAGTGCAAGTAGATAAATAGGTACCGCTCTGGCAGGAAGGTAAACGGCATTTCCGTGTGCTGCTCTGGTTCTCCAGAATCGGCTTAGTCGTGCTAGCCACATGACCCGGATGCTGTCTGCAGACAAACGCCAGCTCCCTCGGCCAATAAAGTGAGATGAGCACCGCAACCCCATAGTCGGTCACGACTGGACCTAATGGTCAGGGGTCCCTTTACCTTTACCTTTATCATACCCCTCAACTGCCCCGATTGTGCTGAGATGGTAAAGCCTTCATGGTTTCTGACTTGAAATCAAGGTGTCCCAATTTTGAGGCTTTGTCCCCAGCTCACAGCACTTTCCCAGCAACAGATCCTGGACTCAGCTGCACAGCAGCAAATAAAACTTTTTAAATGTGTTGCAAAGTGCAATATACAAATGTGAACCTAGATGGCGACAGTGAGCTATGCAAAATTCAATTTATTTTTCAAAAATATTTTTTTTAAGAAAAGATTTTCACAGCATTTTTTTTATATGTGTATAGATTCCACCCCTGCCTCTCTGCCCCTCACAACATGGTGGCCGGCTCTGATCTTGGCAGCATGGCCAGGGTGCCGCTGGGAGCCAGAAGCAGAGAGACTGAGGGGACGTGGGCTTAAAAGGGCTGTGGTGCAGATCATGAGTGGCTGGCAAGATGGGGAATAGAGAGTGGGAAAGGGAAGGAAGGCTGGTGCCCAGTGCTAGGGTCCCATCTGGTAATGTGCAAGCTAAGGAAGAAGAGAAGAAGAAGAGAAGAGGAGGAGGAGGAGGAGGAGGAGGAGGAGGAGGAGGAGGAGGAGGAGGAGGAGTTTGGACTTGATATCCCACCTTTCACTCCCGTTAAGGAGTCCCAAAGCAGCTAACAATCTCCTTTCCCTTCCTCTCCCACAACAAACACTCTGTGAGGTGAGTGAAGCTGAGAGACTTCAGAGAAGTGTGACTGGCCCAAGGTCACCCAGCAGCTGCATGTGGAGGAGCGGGGAAGCGAACCCGGTTCACCAGATTACGAGTCCACCGCCCTTAACCACTACACCACACTGGCAGTAGCACCTCTGAGCATGTACAGAGTGCACACACGTCCGTCCTTCTCCTCAGTCAGAAACACCTTGCACCTTTCCTCAGAGGGTTTCCCTGGACTGAATAAACGCACAACTGCAAGTACAAAGCTACTGGAGTGACATAATGGGGTTTGGTGGTATTTTCCAGGAGAAAGTCTTCACAATAGCCTGCTCTTGGATGTATTAATTTTTTTTTGCAGTGGGGAGAATGGGTTGAATTGAGGAGGGTATTTTAAGAGCATTTGAACTAGTTATTTCATAATTGCCAGAGAGATATATGTGTTCTTGATGAAAAATAATCACATGTTGACAGGACGGCGGGACAACCGCCCTCTCTCAATGGCGCCCATACAAAGCAAATGTGCCTTTTGTTCCATCAGATGTCGAGCGTGCTCCAGAATGCAATCTTTCTGTGCTTTCAGCTTTCTGTGATTCTTCCTGCAAGATTAGAGATTAAAGGGGACGAAACACTGGAAAGATATCTAAAGGAACAGTCAAGCCTTGCAACACCTATTTCCAAATTTTCCACATTTTGTTTCTAAACAGATATGGTCCACACCGATCCACTGGCAGAACGTGAAACAATTTTTTACCGGGTCAGCTCTCAACAAACCTACACACATTTCAAGTGCTGCGCTGAACTCTGATTTCTTTGAGGCTTCATTTCCCTGTGAAAGGGGCTTCCCTATTCTTCTGCCTCATTGTCAGGGAACTTCAGGTTTTCTTTTGAGTTTCCGTGAGGACAGGGTTTTGACTGCCCCTGTCTATTTTATGGTAGTAGAGTGTGCTGAATGTCCCCCGTTTTCCAGGAAACATTTCTTCCATATTCTGTAGCCTCCCTGGATGCCCAGTTTGTAAAACCTCATGATTTCTCCCCATCCCTCACCTTTAGTTGTAAAAGTACCCAGAAAGGCAGCAGGGTGCAGACCACTTGGAAGAGGCTTTGTCGAATGAAAGGACACCAGCAAACACCCCTCAGCTACCTCAAAACTAAGGTGAGGAGAGAACATTTCATTTCATTTTCATTTCACTTTTAATTTTTAATAATAATAATAATAATAATAATAATAATAATAATAATAATAATAATAATAATAATAATAATAATAATAATTTATTTATACCCTGTCCATCTGGCTGGGTTTCCCCAGCCACTCTGGGCAGCTTCCAACAAAATATTAAAAATACAATAAAACATCGAACATTAAAAACGTCCCTAAACAGGGCTGCCTTCAGATGTCTTCTAAAAGTCAGGTAGTTGTTTATTTCCTTGACATCTGATGGGAGAGCATTCCACAGGGCAGGCGCCACCACCAAGAAGGCCCTCTGCCTGGTTCCCTGTCACCTCACGACTCGCAGGGAGGAAACCGCCAGAAGGCCCTCGGAGCTGGACCTCAGTGTCCGGGCTGAACAATGGGGGTGGAGATGCTCCTTCAGGTATACTATATTGCTATGCACAAGGCAGTATACAGCAACAAAAAACACGCCCCTTATAATAATCTGATCCAATACAATGCAGTACAGCTGGTTTAAACTGGTTCTCTTATCTCTTCTGTCATGCTGACTATAAAAGTAAGACCAGAAGGAGCCTGGGTTTCACTTTCTCTTTCTATCTCCTTTCCTTCTGGTGTGGTGTTTAGTGTTATGGTTTAGACTTACTATAAGTTATTGTAAGTTTAAGTTAAGTCTGCTGCAACTGGATTTCTTACGGGCAGTGCCAGTACTGAGTGTATTGGATTTGTAACTGTTGTGCTCATTTGCCTTCAGTAGCAGTAAAGCTCTGCTGAATAAAATACAATTGCCTCTGGTCTATTTTGGGGGAATCTTGCAATGTGTTTAAGTTTTTACTCTGCTAACTATACGTCAGAGTTCTGCTCTGGATCATATTGAGTAGAATCTCAGTGACAAACAGAACAGCTCTTCTTTTGTTATCTCTGTGGATCTGATCTCCTGGGTGACATGGATGTCATGAGGCAATTGAATATGCATGCGTACTCTGTCTGTTTCCCTCCCACCCTCCTACCTTTGTGTGGCCCTGGGCACTGGCAACCCGTGCTATGCCACTGCCCGCCAGTGTAGTAGCCAATTCTGAGCTGGCTAGACCAATGGTCTTACATGGTATAAGGCAGCTTTCTATGTTCCTAACACATATTTAAAGCACACCACTTGCCCCTCAGAATCCTGGGAACTACAGTTTACCCCCTGCAAAGCTACAATTCACAGCACCCTTAACAAGCTGCAGTTTCCATGATTTCTGAAGGGAGCTATGTGCTTTTAATGTTATGATGTGGTAGATGTGACCATAGATGAAAGAAGTCTTCAAGCATGCTTTTTCTTCATTTGAACCTTAAATCTCTGCCGTCTGTTACTAGTCTACTGATTTTATTTTTGTGAAGCTTGCAATAAAACGGTTGGATTTGACAGGCATAAATAAAATAGTTTGAACAGCTTCAGGATTAATTGGGTACTAACACTTGTAGACAGAGTAGGGCTGTTCTTTCCCCTCACAGAACACTTTAGAAATCTGCTGCAAAGTAAGAAATGAATCAAATCTGCAATGAGGATTTTAAATATCCAGTGACATTTAACCTTGAAGGTTTAGAAGTGGTGAAACAATTTTTTAAAATAACCCTGACAGTTAAAGCTTTCCATTTTGAAGAGTTGATAAAAGGGGGGTTGGTTTTTTCAAAATGTTATTATAATCTATCATTAGTCACATAATACATACTTGCAAATTGTATATTACAAATCAAAACACCTTATACTAGTGGCGAGTGCTTAGCACTTCCGGAGAAGTTGAAGTAACCAAAAATATTGAGATTTTTAGATGGATATTGTAATATGTGAGTTTTAGGACAGATGCAGGGCTGAGCGCATCTGATAGCATCCAAACTTAAATGGAAAACCCCCTCCTCTGCCTCAGGAAACCACATTTGTAACTGTCACAACAAATGGGGAAAAGTCGTACCAAAGTTCTGATTTGGTCTGCCATCTCGTTTCAAAATTACACAAAACAAATTACCGTGAAAATCCCTGAAGTAATTGACTATAGAATAACAAAAATCAAAAAATAAACTAGAATTAAACAAAGACTTTACGAGATGCCAGCTACAAAACTCAAAAAACAGTTTTTAACATCAGCAGTCAGGAGCGCTTCAGCCCTGTTTTTGAGTTTGTTTGAAACTTCAAACCTCAATTTCTTATTACTACTGCTTGGTTCTCTTAAATAGGGTTATGTTTAAAACTTGTCATTGAGGTTTTCATACCTTTTTTGTAAACTCGAGGAAGCATTTTCAGCCCTGCTCTTGAGCTTGTTTGATATCACTTAAAATCTTATTTCTTTATTTCCTTCTGAGGAAACTGATTAGTTCAGTGAAATGAATTTTGTAGTCGGCATCTCGTAAAGTCTTTGTTTAATTCTAGTTTATTTTTGTTATTCTATAGTCTATTACTTCTCGTTTCAGGGATTTTCACGGTAATTTCTTTTGTTTTGTGTGATTTCTTGGTTCCGTGACTGTCTTTTTTTCACTGATCTCGTTTCAAAATGGCTCCTGGTTTCCCAACATAGATGAAGACTGCCACCTCCCACTCAAGAACTCTCATTGCCAAGTTGGGCAATGATATTTCCATCAGCATCCAAATTCACACTGGTTGGACGTGTTAGGCCAAACTGGGCAATGTACTGCCAGATGAGGTGGTGATATCTTCAGAGGCACCCGATTCTGTGTATTTGGGGCCTGTCATACCTAAAATCTGGTGAAGTTATGCCAATGGCATGTTTCAGTCTGCCATCTTGATTCAAAATGGCAGCCGGTGTCCCAGCATCAATGGAGACCACCACCACATCTTGGGAACTCTTGTGCCCAGTTGGTGATAGAATCTTGAGAGGCATCTGAATGCTTAGAGAACAGAACAGAACAGACCATCCAGCAGACAGACAAACAAGCCACCTTTCAAATGATATAGTAGATTATCTTGTAATTTTTGAATTTCATTTTGTTCACAGCAGCAGTTGATTTCATCATATATTTAATATTTCCAGTTCTCTTCTGGTATGTGTTATTGAATGTGACCAGTTAATCGCTTTCTTTGATTAGGTTGCCAGATCATTTCAGTTAATCATTTCCAATCGCTCCAATTTTTCCTAACGACTTCCAATTTCTTTGGCCCTCTTTACTCTTTCCATGTTTTGGTACAGAGTATACTGGCTATGCTCATTATATATAAAAGCAGACGTCCCAGTAAAGGAAGAATGGATACAAAAACTTATGAAATGTGCAGAAATGGCGAAACTTACCGAAAGAATAAAAAATCAAGATAACTTTTTTAAAAAATTAAAGAATGGAAATGATTTATTGAATATTTACAGATAAATTATAAACAGATAAAAACATTGGCAGGATTATTGTAACAACCTGCAGTTTTATAAGAGTATATATTTAAAGAAGATGAATAGATGAGTAAGTTGAGTTAATTTGGATATGCAAAAGATATTAAAAACAAATTTAAGGAACCACAGAAAGAGGGGGAAGGAAGTCAAGTTTTGAAAGATCATCTGTGTCCCATTTGCCCCTTTGGCTACCACAGAGTTAATTCTATTTTTAGTTTCAATATAAATCGGTTCGATCAGGTCCTAATGCTGCCACAAACAACTCATCGCAGTATTTAGCTAAGTGATCTCCTTCTTTGAGCTGAAAAGGGTACTAAACATGGAGACTTGCATGCGGCTGGCTACTCTTCTCTCATGCAGAAACCATTAAACAGCTGTCACAGATAAATTATGCCATAGTGATAATGGCGGGGGGGGGGGGAGTCTGGAAATATACAAATTGTTTTGTGTCATCAGTTTTTTTATAACCCTGAAAGATAAACCAAGCAATCTGGAATTGTATCCTCCTGTTGCCAGCTTAATTGTTTCATATGTTGTGCTAAACACAATAATAACCAAAGTCTACAAGGTTTTGTTAACATCTGCCGCAGCATGTTTAAAACCAAAAATTCCTCTATGATCCTTCCAAATTATTCTGAAAGAACCACAGTTTATACAAAACTGTTTTTAATTCATTCTGGCCTCAGCTAAACTTTCCCATAAATTCATGAACCCAAAAGTTTAATAGCTACGCATCTTCCCTCTTAATTGAGCGCTGTAGCTTCTTTCCAACATATTAAAAGGGACCCTTGACCATTAGGTCCTGTCTTGGCCGACTCTGGGGTTGCGGCGCTCATCTCGCTTTACTGGCCAAGGAAGCCGGCGTACAGCTTCCAGGTCATGTGGCCAGCATGACTAAGCCGCTTCTGGCGAACCAGAGCAGCGCACGGAAATGCCATTTACCTTCCCACCAGAGCGGAACCTATTAATCTACTTGCACTTTGATGTGCTTTCGAACTGCTAGGTTGGCAGGAGCAGGGACCGAGCAACAGGAGCTCACCCCGTCGCTGGGATTCGAACCGCCAACCTTCTGATCGGCAAGCCCTAGGCTCAGTGGTTTAACCCACAGCACCACCTGCTTCCAGCATATTAGCTGCCTGTAATAAATGCAGACCTTACTCGTTCCTAACAGGAAGGCATCGTTAAGACTGCAGAAATGAAAATCCATCTATAAAAAATAAGATTTGTAGAATCTCCACACAACTATTCTTCATTTGTATATACCCCTACCAAGCATGTAAGCAGGCTTAGCTTCACTGCCTTCTCAAGATTTTGCCGCTTTTAGTTTTCAGAAATGTTTCCTTCAATCTCCACGAAGATAAGAAAACATCGATCGGATTTTATAATATGCCTGTTTTGCAATTGTGCATAGAGGAAGAAAACAAGACCTGCCCCCCAAGCTTCTCAGTCATTGGTGGTGGCTAAGCTGTGTACCTCTAGATGTTGTTGGTCTCTCACTCCCATCAGCAGAGGCCAGCACGACCAATGGTCAGGGATAATAGAGACTATAGTCCGACATACCGTATTTTTCGCCCCGTAGGACGCACTTTTTCCCCTCCAAAAATGAAGGGGAAATCTGGGTGCGTCCTATGGGGCGAATGCAGGCTTTCGCTGAAGCCTGGAGAGTGAGAGGCATCGGTGCGCACCGACCCCTCTCGCTCTCCAGGCTTCAGGAAGCTATCCGCAAGCCTTGCAAGCCCGGTGGGAGTACCCGCGGGCTCACAAGGCTTGCGCGCCCGGCAGGAGGTCCCACCGGGTGCGCGAGGCTTGGGGCGGCAGCCTGTCGCCCGAAGCACGGGGAGCCCTCTGGAGGGCTCCCCCTGCTTCGGGCGAGTGTCTGCAAGCCTCCCACGCCCAGCAGGAGGTCCCGCCGGGTGCGCGAGGCTTGGGGCGGCAGCCTGTCGCCCGAAGCACGGGGAGCCCTCCGGAGGGCTCCCCCTGCTTCGGGCGAGTGTCTGCAAGCCTCCCGCGCCCGGCAGGAGGTCCCGCCGGGTGCGCGAGGCTTGCGGCGGCAGCCTGTCGCCCGAAGCACGGGGAGCCCTCCGGAGGGCTCCCCCTGCTTCGGGCGAGTGTCTGCAAGCCTCCCGCGCCCGGCAGGAGGTCCCGCCGGGTGCGCGGGGCTTGGGGCGGCAGCCTGTCGCCCGAAGCACGGGGAGCCCTCCGGAGGGCTCCCCCTGCTTCGGGTGAGTGTCTGCAAGCCTCCCACGCCCGGCAGGAGGTCCCGCCGGGTGCGCAAGGCTTGGGGCGGCAGCCTGTCGCCCCGAAGCACGGGGAGCCTTCCGGAGGGCTTCCCCTGCTTCGGGCAGGTGAGCGCAAGGCTTGGGGCGGCAGCCAGGGCTGGGGGGGGAATAATTTTTTTTAATTCATTTCCCCCCCAAAAAATGAGGTGCGTCCTAGGGGCCGGTGCGCCTTATAGGACGAAAAAGACGGTAATTTGAAGCGCCATAGTTAATCACTCCTGTTCCAGAGCTTTTGTCAGATAATATTGGGGCATTCATTAGGAAACTTTCTTCCACTGTTTAATATACATAATTTATTTCTTTTCAATTTCAGGAATAATTTTTTGTTATTATTATTAGTAGTAGTAGTAATAATTTTATAGGTTGATGAAATTTTCCTTGTTTCACCAATTTTGCAATCAATTTCTCAAGACTTTTCCACAAGACTTCACAGCCGCTTCTGACTTACATGACTAGATAATCGCATGGCTGGCATCAGAATAGGACTTTATTTGGAGAGATCACATATTATCTGTTTATAATACCAGATATTATTTATTTTGTATAATGCATGGTCTCTGTTATGTGATCGCTACCCATAAGCCATGAGGACCTCCTTTTCTCTACCTGTAAAAACCTTCTTTTATATCTGGATGCTTGGCTAGAGAAACAGAAATATTAACGTTTTCTCAGTTTAATCCAGGACTTCAGAGCAACTGGAGCTGAAACCTTCGTCAACTGTTTCAGGGAGCTGTTTCAGAAATGCTGTGAGACCAGAGCAGGGACTCAGCTACATTAGTCAAGTAGAAGCGGTTACATTTTTTAAATTAAATTTTCAATTTTACATCTTAAGATAACCATTTTACATACTGTTAAATACCCAAAGACTTCCCTCCTTCTATTTCCTTGGCTCATTTTGTTAATCTTTCATTCCTGCATATTTTACTATAACCATATTAGTTCTCCGCTTTTACATCACTGGGACATTAATTACACTGTTGATTTTATCTTCGTGCTGCCAGCATTTTCAGCTGTGTACAGTTATTTTCCATATACCCAATAAATATTTTCCTCTCTGTTCTTCTTGCTCTCTTATTCTATATGTTAAACCTGAAAGCTCTGCATATTCTACCACCTTATGTTTGCCTGGGACCTCTCTCTCTCGCTTTTCATTTTTGGACTAAGAAAACCCAGGCTGCCGCTGTTGCATACATAAATAAATTTTGTTGGCACCTGGGGATTTCAGTCTGGATTATTCCCAACAGAAAGGTCTCCGATCTTTTTGGGAAAGTTATTTTAAACATTTTCTTCAACTCATTATAGATCATTTCCCGATATTCTTTTACCTTTTTACGTGTCCACCACATACGAAAAACCGTTCCCTTCATTTCTTTACATTTCCAACACATATCTGATTCTGCTTTATACAGTGATACCTCGGTTCTCTAATGCAGTGTTTTTTCTGGGGGGGGGACACACAGGGGTACACGTACCCCTAAATATGTTGTGAATCTAAGTTTGGCCTCATTTAGGGGCAGCATTTCAATATAATAAGGAAAATGAGAGTACCCCTAAACATTTTTTTTAGGAAAAAAGCACTGCCCAAATATAATCCATTCCAGAAGACAGTTCGAGTTCTGAAACGTTCGAAAACTGTGGCGCAAAGGGCTGACTGCAAATTCAATTGAGAAAATTAAAAAAAAATGCAGCGGAAGTCGCTCAACTTCCGAGGTGCGTTCAAAAACGGAAGCATTAACTTCTGGGTTTTCGGCGTTCGGGTTCCGAAACGTTCGTCAACGGAGACGTTTGAGAACCGAGGGACCACTGAACATCTTAGCCAACCTACTCGGAATCAAATACCATCTGTGAATCATTTCCATGTAATTCTCTTTCAGTGAGTAACATGCAGTAAATTTCAAATCATTCTTCCAAAGTTTCTCCCAGAGCTTTAAATTTATATTGTGTCTTACCTCCCTTGCCCAGTGTGTCATTGAAGCTTTGACTAGCTTGTCTTTTGTTTCCCATTCTAATAAAAAGTTATACAGTTTGGACAACAGCTTGCCCTTATTCTGTTAATAATTGTCTTTCAAATTGTGAGGTTTTTTCCTTCCGTCCTCTCCTGCCGTTCATAAAAGACACTGCCTCTGTTAACAGCAGTATGACTGGAGCACAGCAACCACCATATTTCTCTCTGAATTATAGTAGCAGAGGAATGCTATTATTATTTAAGGGTCATTTGGGGAAAGGAAACATGTCAGAGACTGCAGGAGCTCTGTTCTGGCCACCCACTGCTGGTGCAGTTTGTAGTTTATATACAGTAATTAAAAGAAGGGAGGTGCTGCTGACATTATCTATTTCACCAAACCTTTACAAGGCATTTCAAATACAGACCATCGTAAAACATCTCTATATAAAACTTTAAAATATAAACAAATAAACGGTCATGTTAAAATACATAATAATGAGGATTTTCATTGGAGTTTCTTCCTGCTAAATAGTGCCATTCACCACTCTGAGAGAAACTATTGATAAAAGCTCAGCCACCCTTGCAGTTACTTCCGGGTTAATGTCAGACAGATGGAATCTGATATTTTCATTCATGTTAGACTGCCCCCAAAAAGGGGATAGCGCATGTTTGCATACCTGGTTGTACAATGGACAGTAGAAAAGGATATGTTCTACGGTGTCCAGCACATTCAAAATACATCCGCAATGTCTATTGTTTCTGGGGATGTTTAAATATTTGCCCTCGACAAAAGCTGAGGGAGAAACATTCCGTCGGGCTACCATAAAGACCAGGATTATTAGTTTTGAAATATAAGCGACTTGAATATTACGATAAATATACAGTGGTACCTCAGGTTACATACGCTTCAGGTTACAGATGCTTCAGGTTACAGACTCCGCTAACCCTGAAATAGTGCTTCAGGTTAAGAACTTTGCTTCAGGATGAGAACAGAAACTGTGCTCCGGTGGTGCAGCGACAGCAGGAGGCCCCATTAGCTAAAGTGGTGCTTCAGGTTAAGAACAGTTTTAGGTTAAGAACGGACCTCTGGAACGAATTAAGTACTTAACCTGAGGTACCACTGTAATTGCTCACTTGAACTATACTAGAGTTCCAAGCCAATACCCATAGATCTGATTTTGCTATGTAAGAGTCCTTAAGTAAGGCTGACATTATCAACATAGTAAGTGATGGTTTTATTAGGGGGTGAAACAGGGAGCCCCCATCACTATTGCCACTGGAAGTTGCCCCTAGCTCCCAAACAGTTTGCAATAGAAGCTCTGGGAGAGTGTTTTTCAGCTGGTGAATAGCCTATGGCGTGTTGTGGGGGCAATATTTTATCCCCAACTCTCTCAAATAACTATATGAAGCTTTCAGATCTACTGCATACATCTAGGACTGCCTTTTACTACCTAATATGGCAGTTGCAACAGTTCCTGAATCAGGATAGCTTGACCTTAGGAGTCCAGGCATTGGTAACCTAAAGAATAGATTATCTCCATGCCGCAGGCATAAATAATGGAACTGTAAAGTTAGGGCTCCCATATGTCCAGAATTTTCCAGACACGGGTGAGATTTTTCCGTCGAAAATGGCATCCGGGCCGAATTCTTGAAAAGTGGTTAAAATGTTCGGGGGAACCCGAAATTGTTTTTCTGGCGATTTCCCAAAAAATAGGTTAAAATAAAAAAAGCTGAATAACTTTTGTGTCCAGAAATATGGAAATATGAAATATGGCAACCCTAGTCAAGGGTGGGATGAATCTTAAAGAGGAATACTATCATATATTATTGAATCAACCAAATTCACTGATAGAGCTGACGGACCGTATCATTCCTTATTGTCCTATGTACTTGTCAGGCTTTGGGGAATCAGTTTCCTCATGTTGTGGCAGTAGATAAGCAGAACAAAGGAAAACGAGTCTTCTTACCAGTTAGAAACTTTAATGATCAGAGCGAGAGAACAAAGGACCCATCTCCTAGAATGGCGTTACTCCCAATTAAGGATTCCACTCCTTTGTGTCATTATGAATCCACGTCACTCCTATGTTTTGTGACACAGCTTGTCCCACTTTCTGAGCTCTTCTTGACCTTGGGCTGAACGGAGGAATGCTGTCCAGAGACTGGGAATCTGTTAACCCTCTCTCTTCCAGTACAGTCATACCTTGGGTTACAGACGCTTCGGGTTGCGCGGTTTCGGGTTGCGCACTGTGCCGAACCTAGAAGTACTGGAACGGGTTACTTCCGGGTTTTGGTGCTTGGCAGAAGCACTAAATCACGCTTTGTGCATGCGCAGAAGCACCGAATCGCGAACCACGCATGCGCAGACATGGCACTGTGAGTCGCGGACGCTGCTGGTTGCGAACGTGCTTCCCGCATGGATCACGTTCGCAACCCAACATCCACTGTACTTCTCCTAGCTGTTCCCCATCCACTATTTCCCAGCTTCTGCCTTCTGAACTGTGCCCCTCTGCAAACCACTGTTCCAAATCTATACTGTCCTCCTGCTCCTGGGAAGATTCAGGATCAGGATCTGATCCTGTGTGGCTCCCACCATTCTTCCTCAGTTGCAGCCCTCCTCAGCACAGTCCCTGACATCTACTCAAATCTCTGCAAACCTATCTTTTTTACATTGCATCCAGGAGGGTTTTTAATTCACTTAGGCACCCTCCTTCTGAAGAAGAAGAAGAAGAAGAAGAAGAAGAAGAAGAAGAAGAAGAAGAGTTTGGATTTGATATCCCGCTTTATCACTACCCGAAGGAGTCTCAAAGCGATTAACATTCTCCTTTCCCTTCCTCCCCCACAACGAACACTCTGTGAGGTGAGTGGGGCTGAGAGACTTCAGAGAAGTGTGACTGGCCCAAGGTCACCCAGCAGCTGCATGTGGAGGAGCAGAGACGTGAACCTGGTTCCCCAGATTATGAGACTACAACTCTTAACCACTACACCATACTGGCTCTGACAAATCAGGCTTACTGTTAAAAGGCAGGGACTTACAAAGCACAGGTGCTGCCAAGGGATGTAGCGGGGGGCGGGGACCCGCTGGGGCAATTGACCCAGGTAATTTTTTCGGGGGGCCGCTGCTCATGCCACCCTGCCAGCATCGCACAGCCCTGGCCCTTCGATCCCAGCCTCACCCTCGCTTTGCGCCATCAAGACACTCTCGGCGGCTGGTGCTGCCACGCCACCAAATTGACTCCTCCCAAATTCCACCGATCAAAGCAGTCCAATTAGCACATAAGAGACAAAGCAGCCCTTCAAGTAAACTGGTCCCAATGAAGAGTGTTATATTAATAGTAAAACCTTCAACCTGGCCCAGTTAAAAACCAGTAGCCAGTGCAGACTCATTGAGTGGATCCTAGTGCTGCTAAGATCGGGGGTTCGAGCCCCACGCTGGGCAAAAGATTCCTGCGTGGCAGGGGGTTGAGCTGGATGACCCTTAAGGGCCCTTCCAACTCTCCTTAGGGTTGCCATATTTATAACAGATGTCCTTTCTGTATCCTGGACAGGAACGGTCAACATCATTTTATTTTGCGTCGATAGGGACTTCCAAACTGTTCAGGAAATGATTTATTTTTCTTTGGGTCAGATTTACGGAGGAAAAATATAAAACAACACAAACTCCGACAATGTTTCGTCATGCGTATCACTGCTGCCTGGAGAGTAAGTTCTAGATTTCTCTTTGCAAGAAATGCTGTAAGCTAAAAAAATATAAATCTCTGGCTTTTCCAAAAATAACAAAGCTTGCTCGATTTTTTAAGTCTCATGTATAGGTGTGTTCTAAACATTACACACTCTTTCCAAAGTTTATCTTGCTTTATCTCCCAGACGTTTCTTAAGCTTTCCTCTTTTCCGTTTCCATGTTTTTATATATATGCAGACAAGCTTATGAAGTAACTCCTTAATACTGTTTTTCCTGTGTCCAATATTGTATCAAGAGCCAGACAACTTGACTCAACTTATAATTGTTTCCTGAGACAGACGGATGCCAACAATAATTGATCGTCTCTTGTGATCTTGTTTCAGTGCCTGCATATTGTCCAGATACTGCATTTAATATACAGAACTTGTTTTTCCCCCTTTTACATTAATTGACATTAAATTCAAGAAAGTAATTCGGCACAGTGTGAAATGTCACTCGCACCAACATCTTCTCAATTGTTTGAGGTAAAATGGAATCATAGCCTGCAAAACAGAGTTGTGGAGGAATGAGTAACCAGGATTTTAAAACACCTCAAATCCCACATCAAATATTTTGGATAGCAATGAAGAATCTTTGTGGGCATAGTCAAATTCGCAACAGCATCAAAACATTTACCTATTAGATTACAGGGGTCAGCAAACTTTTTCAGCAGGGGGCCGGTCCACTGTCCCTCATACCTTGTGGGGGGCCGGACTATATTTTGGAAAAATATATATGAATGAATTCCTATGCCCCACAAATAAACCAGAGGTGCATTTTAAATAAAAGGGCACAGTCTACTCATGTAAAAACACACTGATTCCTGGACCGTCCGCGGGCCAGAATTAGAAGGCCTGATCCGGCCCCCAGGCCTTAGTTTGCCTACCCATGTATTAGAATTTCATGCAGTAGAAAATCCTTACTGTAGTTCTGAAAAACAATCAGAGTTTAATTAGACTATAGATATTGGGTGATATACGGGTATAAGGTGGAATGAAGAAGAAGAAGAAGAAGAAGAAGAAGAAGAAGAAGAAGAAGAAGAAGAAGAAGAAGAAGGAGAAGAAGGTAAAAGGTAAAGTACCCCTGGACAGATAAGTCCAATCAAAGGCAACTATCGGGTTGCGGCACTCATCTCACTTTTAGGCCAAGGGAGCCAGTGTTTGTCCACAGACAGCTTTCCAGGTAATGTGGCCAGCATGACTAAACTGCTTCTGGCACAAGGGAACACCATGACGGAAACCAGAGCACACGGAAACACCGTTAACCTTCCCGCTGCAGTGGTACCTATTTATCTACTTGCACTGGTGTGCTTCCGAACTGCTAGCTTGGCAAGTCGTACTCGACAGTATGCCATTCCCTTGACAGAAGCACAGCTTTGGGGCACACTGTGCAGGCTCTGTGCATCGGAGAAACACACACACACAAAAACTGCACAGAAAGGTTCTCCGTTCTGTGTCCATGTCTCCTGAAATGCTACCAAACAACGTTTTGGGTTGGGGCTTTTGCTTTTGGCTGTCGCCTTATTTAATATGGTGAGCAGCCAGATACTCCTCTGCAAATAACCACTGCCAGTAGTTTTGCTATGTTATTTGGCTAGCGAAGTTGAGCTTGTGATAAGAGGCAGGGGGACTAACAGATGTGAGGGGAGGGGGATGAAAGAGAGGGGAATTCAGCATTCTGACCAGCATTTAAAAAATAATAATTCACAAGAAACCAAGTTCTTTTCTATCCAGCAATTTGCAGTCCAGTTGCACAGGGTGGAAGAGAGGAAATCCCCTCTGAAAATGCCACTATGGCCTTTGACTGTGGATTCAGAAATAACGATGCTGTAACCAAAATCAAGGGTGGGTGGTGCTGCTTGCTTTTCCAGGGAATTTGTTCCAATTTGCTGCCTTGGGAGAGGATTTATGGGATGTTGCTGACAATGCTGCTCATAAAAGGGGCCAGTCTTTCCTGAGCCACTTTGCGGTTGACGAAGTTGTGCAGCTACCTTGTCAATTGGTAAGTGTCTTCATTCATTGCTTGTCAGGGGTTGCTGAAGTTGTTGAGATCAAAACCCCCATTTTTTAAAGTTACTGTTTTGTCAGAAGACTTTCCTGGGCTGTAGATGTTGAGGTGGCTTCCCCCCCCGCCCCCCCTTGACATGATATACTAAAGAAAGACATTACTGACTGCAGTTACAGATAGGTAGCCGTGTTGGTCTGCCATAGTCAAAATAAAAAAAATCCTTCCAGTAGCACCTTAAAGACCAACTAAATTAGTTCTTGGTATGAGCTTTCGTGTGCATGCACACGAAAGCTCATTACTGACTGCAGATTTTACAGTACAGTTTGAAATGAGAGGTCGTGACCGTATGTGATTGCTTCAAAGTGTTCTTAGAAGCTCTGAATGTTTTTAATTGTTCCCATAATTATTTATTCAGTTTACATCCTGTCGTTCCTCCCAAAGGAGCCCAGGGTGTTTTAGAATTTCGAAAATAAGTTTGAAATGTGCTTTTATTTTGTTTAAAATTATACTGTTTTGATGTTGCCTTAATAAATACTTTCTCTTTCTCTCTCAAAACTTAAGCTATTGCATTCTGGTAACCTTTGTTTTAAGAATTCATAACTAACTCTTGTGCCCAATACCTGTGTTCAGTACTTTACTCTAATTTTAAACACACACAAAATGTGCATAGTGTACGCTTTTGAATTTGAATCTTAACTCTTCATTTGTGATGCTGGCAATATTTGCTTTGTGGATATATACACCATTCTTTTCTAAGCGTAGCATCATTCTGATACCATGCTCATTCCTTTCCTTTCCCTCCTGCGCAGTTCTTGAATATTTCACTGGCCTTTACAAGGGCAGAAAAAAGCATAAATATATCCTCCATAGATGTAATCTATTCACCGCTAAGCACTTTTTAAAGTCCTACTGATTTCCTAAAAGATTTAAGCACCTATTTAACTTTCCCTGGGTGACATTAGTTTAAAGGTACTAATCTATGACTGCTCAATGTAACAGTAACCGCTGCTTTGTGATCCTCTTATTCTGCAAAATCTTGAGGAGGGGGAAATGAGATTATTGCTGGAACACAACATGACTGTTGACATCCATGGTTTGTTTCTGTATGAATTTTCTTCTAGTACTGAGCATTCTATTACAGATTTGTCTATCGGTTGGTGCATACTGTCGATTCCCCTTCTTATAACATTGCAATTCTGTATACATCTTCTCAAAATTACCGTATTTTTTGCATCATAACACTCACTTTTTTCCTCCTAAAAAGTAAGGGGAAATGTCTGTGCGTGTTATGGAGGGAATGCCTACGGGTGGCATGCCTACGGATTTTCCTCCTCTAAAAACTACGTGCGTGTTATGGTCGGGTGCGTGTTATAGAGCGAAAAATACGGTAAGTCCCACTGAGTCTAATAGGAGTTACTCCCAAGCAGAGACTGCAATTCTGTGCCCCCTTAACCTAAACTAGCCCCATTGAAATCAATGGGACTTCTGCGTAGATTGTGCTGTTAGCCTCTAGAGCAAACTAAGCGGACAGCAAAACTTCTTCAGTGGCACATTTCCCCCACTCAGTCTGGAAGTTTGTTTGGGCAAGGTATTCCAACAAAATGCACAATTTAAAATACAGATTCCGAACATATAAGGAATAATGCAGTCAGAAGCAGTGTCTGGGCGGAAATCACAAACAATGTCCATGAAAATCCGGATGTATGGCAACCCATCTCTGCAGTGCCGTTTTTGGCGATTTTCCTTACAAATAGCTGAAAAGCTTTGTTTTTTGTGTGAAATTACCCCAAAATTGGCAACCCTAATTTAGTAGATCACACCACAATTCATTTCTCTCCTCCCCTCTGCAATTATTGCTGTCACTGTGTAATAGAAGCAGAACTTTCACATACAACTATCACGAGAGATTAAATGTGAGCGTCTTAATAGTAAAGTGAAAGCATTTGATTTTCATTTTTTGCTATATATGGTCCATTCAAAAGTAAAACCAACTGGAGTTCCTTGGGGCTTACTCCTAGGAACCCGGGTGTGAGATTGCTGCCCTTCACACTGCTATCGCCATATTTTTCCCTGTCAGAGGACTATAAACGTAAGTTCCATTTGGTCCAGCATTCAGTTTTTCACAGTGGTCAGACAGGTCACAGTTCCCTTCCACTGAGAAGGACCGTCATTCAGTGGTAGAGCACACGCTTGCTTTGTAGAAGATCACAAGTTCATTCACCAGCATTTAAAGGTAGGGTTGGGAAGCCCTGCAGAACCTCTGCTAGTCAGTGCTGCCAGATAGATCAACAATCTAACATTCTCTATACAGTAACTTTCTATATTACAGAGCCAGTGTGGTGTAGTGGTTAAGAGCGGTGGACTCGTAATCTGGTGAACCGGGTTCGCGTCTCCGCTCTTCCACATGCAGCTGCTGGGTGACCTTGGGCTAGACACACTTCTCTGAAGTCTCTCAGCCCCACTCACCTCACAGAGTGTTTGTTGTGGGGGAGGAAGGGAAAGGAGAATGTTAGCCGCTTTGAGACTCTGTCGAGTAGTGATAAAGCAGGATATCAAATCCAAACTTCTCCTCCTCCTCCTCCTCCTCCTCCTCCTCTTCTTCTTCTTCTTCTTCTTCTTCTTCTTCTTCTTCTTCTTCTTCCTCTTCCTCTTCTTCTTCTTCTTCTTCTTCTTCTTCTTCTTCTTCTTCTTCTTCTTCTTCTTCTTCTTCTTCTTCCTCATCCCCACCCCAATTAAACCTGGCATTCAGAGAAGTTCCTTTTGGCCATTGTGGCTAATCACCATCAACAAGCTCATCCGCCATTAATTTCTCTAATGCTCTGTTAAAACCATCTAAGCTAGCGGACATATCTACGCATTCATTGTGAGAGTGTACCCTTTTGACTGTCCTGAATCCAGCCCCTATCAGTTTCTCTGAGTGACACAAGGTTCAAATATTACGGAAGAGGGAGAAAATATTTCCTCCACATTGTATACAATTTCATAAATTGTTATCATGCTATACTTTTTAAAATTAAAAAAAAAACCTCAAACCCTTGTTTTAAGGAAATGTGCTAAACCTGCTTGATTTTTTATTATTATTTCCTGCATGTTTTCCAGCTCCGTGATGTGCTTTTGGAGTTGGAGTGACCCAAAATACACAGGTAAGTCTTCTTCCTACTGCTGTTTTCTAACTCTATAAAATTACTGGTGGGGTGTGGTGATGAGAAATATATAGGCACTTCTTCTTCGTCATTGTCTGATGCTTTGTTAGGAAATTGGGACATTTTTTTCTGTTTAAGACTCCTACTTTATTTATTTAAAGTAATAAATATACCTTGAAGCCAGATGTTGCAGCCAGATGTTCTACCTCTACCACCCAGGTTCCCCTCTCTTTTTTTCCAGCTGATATTCAATACGCTCAGTGTTTGTTGGGCTGTTTGGTTATTGGGCTTAGCCCTGTCCTTATTGAACTGGAGTTTGTTTTTGTTTTTTTGTGGGGGTGTACATAAAATAATAATGAGAAAAATGTGTTTGAGTGGAGAACTTCAGGAGATTCATGCCTTGTGTCACTGAAGCATCCTTTGCAAGGAGAGACTTTGCCCTCCCGTTTCCTGTGGCCGCCTGCCATCACTAACAAAAAGTAAATGTACTTGTAAGTTGTCCCACATGTCTACTGTCAAAAGCCTGGCTCAGTGCCTAAATGTGGGCAGACTTTCTAGGCTAGCCAGGACAGTGTTTCTTGGAATGTAGTCCAGGCAATATCCAGGAGGACAATGCATGAGCTTCTGTAATGATGTTCTGGCTCTGCAGTACGAAGCCCAGAAGATATACCTTGATCATGGACTCCAGCTGTCTAAAGCACTCCTTGGGTGCTTCGTATTGGGGAGGTTGCCTCGTGAGGAGAGGCAGAGATCGTGAAAGCACTAGCTGTGAAGTCTCTCCATCCCTATGCTTGTCACCTAACACATGGAAGGTGATTTCCTTCAGGAGCCTCTTGTATCTATGAAGGCTCCCCATCATCTTTAGAACTTAATAATAATAATAATAATAATAATAATAATAATAATACAGTGGTACCTCAGGTTACATACGCTTCAGGTTACATACGCTTCAGGTTGCAGACTCTGCTAACCAAGAAATAGTACCTCGGGTTAAGAACTTTGCTTCAGGATGAGAACAGAAATCGCACGGTGGCAGCAGGATGCCCCATTAGCTAAAGAAACGTTCCGTCGGGCTAACATAAAGACCAGGATTATTAGTTTTGAAATATAAGCGACCCTGTTGTCTGTTGCATTTAAACCATGAAGCTTGGAAGAGTAGATTTTAACTACAGCTGACTCCATGTTTTGTTTTTCAGTGACCCTTAATCTGATTTGAATATTACGATAAATATACAGTGGTACCTCAGGTTACATATGCTTCAGGTTACAGATGCTTCAGGTTACAGACTCCGCTAACCCTGAAATAGTGCTTCAGGTTAAGAACTGTGCTTCAGGATGAGAACAGAAATTGTGCTCCGGTGGTGCAGCGACAGCAGGAGGCCCCATTAGCTAAAGTGGTGCTTCAGGTTAAGAACAGTTTTAGGTTAAGAACGGACCTCCAGAACGAATTAAGTACTTAACCCGAGGTACCACAATAATAATAATAATAATAATAATAATAATAATAATAATAATAATAATAATAATAATTTATTATTTATACCACACCCATCTGTCTGGGTTTCCCCTGCCACTCTGGGCAGTTCCCAACAGAATATTAGTAATAATAATAAAAAAGCGAAAAAACATCAAATATTAAAAACTTCCCTAAACAGGGCTGCCTTCAGGTGTCTTCTAAAAGTCAGACAGTTGTTTATTTCCTTGACATCTGATAGGAGGGCATTCCACAGGGTGGGTGCCACTACCGAGAAGGCCCTCTGTCTGGTTCCCTGTAACCTCACTTCTCGCAGTGAGGGAACTGCCAGAAGGCCCTCAGAGGTGGACCTCAGTGTCTGGGCTGGATGATGGGGGTGGAGATGCTCTTTCAGGTATACTGGACCGAGGCCGTTTAGGGCTTTAAAGGTCAGCACCAACACTTTGAATTGTACTCAGAAATGTACTGGGAGCCAATGTAGGTTTTTCAAGACTGTGGTCTCGGCGGCCACTCCCAGTCACCAGTCTAGCAGATGCAGCTGTTAGCACACTTCCAGGCAGGCTGTTTATTCCCACAAAAGTTGCTTGTTATCCGTCAGCTTCTGCAGTTGTCCCATGACAGGAAATGACAGGAAAGTGGGAGACAACCAAGAGTAGCCAGCAAAGCTGCATAATCTCAGCGTGAGGTTATGGGGATGAATGACTGATAAACAGAGAACATCGTATAAACCCATTGCAAGTTCAGTAAAATACACTGGATGCTCGGGTTGTGAAAGTGATCCATGCAGGATGCACATTTGCAACCCGCAGCGTTCGCAACCTGCAGTGGCACGTCTGCGCACGCGCAGGTTGCCATTCGGCACTTCTGCGCATGCGCAAAGCATGATTTAGTGCTTCTGCGCATGTGCAACCCCTGAAACCCGGAAGTAACCCATTCCGGTACTTCAGTGTTTCAGCGGTCCATAACCTGAAAAAACGCAACCTGAAGCATCTGTAACCCAAGGTATGACTGTAAAAGCTGGTCTGCACACTCCTCAAGGTAGCAGCTGCGTGACTTTTCACTGGAGGGCTTCATTCTCTCCTGCCAACTTTGCAAACAGCCTATATATGAGTGTCAGAGACCCCTTCTCCAGAAATCAGAAGAAAGCTGGGGTTCCCCCTGGGTCTTTGCCTCTCCTCTTCCTGCTAACTCTTGTGACATGGTCACTGGCTTCTGGCCAGCTAGTCAGTCCCTCACAGGATTCAGTGGGTGAGTTGGACTTGAGATGAGTACAAAAATAATAAGAATAAAAGTAAGTGAAAGGGCAGAGCACATCTAATTTAATATCCCCTTTCCTATCTACAAGGGATGCGGGTGGCGCTGTGGGTTAAACCACAGAGCCTAGGACTTGCCGATCAGAAAGTCGGCAGTTCAAATCCCCATGATGGGGTGAGCTCCTATCGCTCGGTCCCTGTTCCTGCCAACCTAGCAGTTCGAAAGCACGTCAAAGTGCAAGTAGATAAATAGGTACCACTCCGGCGGGAAGGTAAACAGCATTTCTGTGCACTGCTCTGGTTCGCCAGAAGCAGCTTAGTCATTCTGGCCACATGACCCGGAAGCTGTACGCCGGCTCCCTCGGCCAATAAAGCAAGATTAGCACCACAACCCCAGAGTTGGTCATGACTGGACCTAATGGTCAGGGGTCCCTTTACCCTTTACCTTTAAATTCCTATCTACAGATTCTCATGTATAGCACAGTGACTTCCATGAGCACAACTGCACCCCCAGGATCTTTGCAAATAAATGGTCTGAGATGGGTTAATGAGGCACTGAAAGACGGAAGAAGTTTAAAAGAAAGGCTGGGTTTATAAAGATTCAGAAATTCAGAAGGGCAGTCAGTATATTTGCATGCAGAAGTGCCCAAGTCATCCCTGGTATCGCTAGGTAGCACTGGCCTCCTGCCTGAAAACCTAGAGACGCTGCAGTCAGTGTGTAGACAATATTGAGCTAGATGGATGCAATGGTTGGACTCATCACCATTAGTGTATCCAAGTTATTGGAACCGCTAATGAAAAATATGCATTTGTGGGAACATTTGCTTGTTCTGCAGAGGTCTGAGAATTGGCTCTCGCTTGTGGCTTTTGGTTTCAAAGAAATTTGATTACCATTTGGCAAAGGACTTGATCCCTTACATCTGATAAAAGGTTTATGGATGGATTTCAAATGGGGGAAAAATTATGAAACAGCTGTTGGATTTCGAAGCGGGGGGGGGGGGGAGTGGGACTGATTAGCCACACCAGAAGTATGTTAGAGTAAATAAAGATCAATCCTAACATGGGTGAATAAAATAGAGGGCAAGTTTCAATGTGCCAAATTGTGAGAGGACCGCTGCTTCTCCCATCCTGCCCTCATGACCTCATCTTTGTTTAGGTTCATGTCTTTTGTAATACTCTTAATAGACAGTGAAAGGAAAAACCAGTACAGTAAAATTATTTCCTACATCGGGCTTCGCATCCAGAAAAAATGCTGGCAACTGTTTTGTTTTTAACGTATTTTTTTATTAAAGATTACTCGGTTTACAAAAGGATGTGTAATGTCTCTTTTTTCAAGTTGCATTTTCTACAGATCAGTTTCATTTGTTGAGACATTAGTGTTACATCAGGAAGAAAAGGGGGAAAGAGGTGGAAGGGGCCATGGTGAGTAGGGGTGGCGTGGCGTGGTGATGTTTCCATTTTACTTAATGTATGTGTGGGGTTTTGTGTCAGAGTCGCTTGAGCGGGTTCTCTTTATTATTCGCTTGTGCTCCTTTGGTGGTGAGAGAAGTTGGGGTTCGCCTAGGGTCTGGCTGTTTGTTTGTGATTGGCCATAGTGAACTTCGTTTTCATGTGTGAGTGGGGTGGGTGGGTGTTTTTGAATCAGGTTAGCCAGATTGATTCGTATGCTGTTGGTGGATTCTTGTCGTTGTCTTGTTGGGCTGTGTATGGGATAAAAGGGAGCCATACCGGGGTGAAGGCATCTTCTTCCATTTGTCCTTGTGTCAGTTTCAGTTTATGAAGCCAGGGGTGGGGAAACTTTCTCAGCCGCCAGGTCAATTCCTTTTCTTGGCATCTTGGCGTCCACATGCCAGAAGTAGGAAGAGCCAAAAGCAAAAGTGTGCAGAGATGTTCTGGCGCCTGAGGGGGAACGTCCTGCTGCCACCCCAGTGATGAGGGTGGGGAGGGGCGTGAGGCAAGGGCTGTTAAGGATAATGGTTTAATTCCCTGAGATGGGAATGTTTGCTTATGTTGAATTGCTGTGTATTTTTAGCATGGGGTTTTTCCTTTGGCGGTAGCTCCCTCATGTGATTGGCTGACTGTGAGACATATGAGAGAGGCATTCCATTCTGTTGTGATTGTTATTCAAGTAACTGTTGTTTTTAACTGTTTTTCTGTTCTTCTGTCTCTCTGTGTGTGTGAGAGAGATGGAATCTAGACACATAAAAAAGAAATGTTGTGAAAAGGCTTTTTTTTAAAAAAAAAAAGTTTTGAAACGTATATTGAATTTGCCATAGCTCACCACCACCATCTAGTGTCATATTTGTATAATGCACTTCACAACACACTTCAAACATTTTATTTGCAGCTGTATAGCTGTCCAGAGAGAGAATGGCTGCTGAGAGGTTTCTCTTGATGCTGCTGAGGACGGTGTGTGTCGGTGTGGTCGGTTTGGGTTGAAGCAGACAGAGGAAGACCCCTAAATGTTAATAGGGAGAAACCTGTGCTCTCTATAAGTAACAAAGTGAATAAGCATGAGATTGTAGATATGGTCTTCTCAGTTATATATGTTTATGAAAGTCAAGTTCTTTTGAATATAAAGAGTCTGTACATTGCACATCATCAAAATTTATTCACACACACACACCCCAAGGGCTTTCCATCAAGACCTTGCAAAACCTCAAGAAGGAGCCATTCTCATACCCACCAACATTCTTACCTATGGATCCGGGGACATCCAAGGGGTGGAAGTGACAGAGAGAAAGAGCATCTCTCCTCCACTGGTCTGCGGCGCACCAGAGAGCTGTGGAGGCTGCTTCCTCAGTGCTGACCCAGCAATGCCAAGCTGGAGAAGAGGAGCAATGGCTCATATGTGGTGGGAATGTAGAGAAATTAAAAAATTTTGGGAAATGATATATAATGAATTGAAGAAAATGTTTTAAATGACATTTGTAAAAAAAACCAGAAGCAGTTTTGTCAGGGATTGTAGGACAAGACCTGCCAAGTTAAACAAATAATTTATTTATGTATGCAACAACAGCGGCAAGAGTCTTGATAGCACAAGGATGGAAGAATGAGGAAACCCCGACAATAGAACAGTGGCAAGAGAAATGGATGAACTACGCAGATCTGGCTAAATTGACATACAAATTGTCAGATAAGGACACCTGTGACTTTAAAGAAGAATGGGAACTTTTCACACATTACTTAAAAAGACAACAAAATGAATTGGACTCCTTGGCAGGTTTTGAATAAACATACACAAATTTACTGATAGTTAACATAGTAGATAGATAATATGAGGATTTATACATTTTTATAGTATGCAGAGAACAATTGAGAAATCAGAGAGAGGAGCTGAGTGAGGTCTCAGGGGGGAGGAAGGGAAGGCTTGATGGGGAGGTGGGGGGAAATAGGGGGGAAATAATGAATATGAGATGTTTTGATATTTTGTTACGTTGGAATTGTTAATAAAAAAAATTAGAGAGAGAGAGAGAGGAGGAGCAATGGCGACAGCATCAGCCCACCTCTCCTATGCTGGGGTCCAGCATGCGAGGGCGGCGGCGACAGCCCCTGTGGGGAGATGTTCCCCAGCGTTGGCCATGTCAGTGACTCTTGCAGCAGGAGGGCCAGAGTTGCTGGTTCCAGCATGTCTTTGGGGACTGGGCTTGGCGGTAGCAACCCCTCCTCTTCTGCCTGCTCTCCAGCTGTCACTACAACCTGCAAAAGGGAGGAGGCCGGCAGCAGCAGCCCTGGAGAGGCTGACTAGCTCCCCTTCCTTCTCCCAGAGCTCGGTGGCAGTTCTGGAAAGGGAAAGGGAAACATTCCCAGGTTCAAACTTGAAGTGGGGGATGCTTCTGTGAATCCAGGATTTCCCAGTAAAATCAGGACGGTTGCGAGAGTCTGCGTACTGGAGAGGTTTTGCCACTGGTCTCTCTCTGCCCCATAGTTACACTCTTGGACCCAGCTGGCCACAGATGCTAAACCTTGAGAAGGGAGTTTTCTCTGATTGCCATCATCCTATCCTCAACTTTCATCTATTCATCATCAGACCTTTTATTGGCATCACATACAAACATCCAAAACAAATCAATACAGAATTACCACTTCCCCAGTGGCACAAAACATTTGCTAAAAGAAAGGAGGCAGAGCAGTCTATCGTCACATCTCTAGGTCTCCAGGGAGATCAGACGTCTGCAGTCTATTTCGACGACAAAAAACCAAACAGAGATATTTAGCTACTAACTTGGTGAGCTCCTGATCATTCCCCAGTAATAGAAAATGTGTGACCTACAACTCTGGTTTCCATTTGGGGATACAGAGTTGATCTAGAAATTGCTGATGGAGATCAGCATATACAGTGGTACCTCAGGTTACAGACGCTTCGGGTTACAGACGCTTCGGGTTACAGACTCCACTAACCCAGAAATAGTACTTCGGGTTAAGAAATTTGCTTCAAGATGAGAACAGAAATCCTGCTCCAGTGGCGTGGCGGCAGCAGGAGGCCCCGTTAGCTAAAGTGGTGCTTCAGGTTAAGCACAGTTTCAGGTTAAGAACGGACCTCCGGAATGAATTAAATACTTAACCTGAGGTACCACTGTAGTTTACAATTAAGAACCATACATGTAAGGGTTTCCACCAGGTGGTCTTCACATGGGCAAGTTCTTTCTCCTTCCACCCTGCCTGAGAACCTTCCCCAAAGGAGGTTGAATGGATTTGAATTAAACCTGGCCATCAGTCAGTTGAAAAAAAATAGGTTGGGTCTGCTTTTCCTTTCCTTTTAGGGACACGGGTGGCGCTGTGGGTTAAACCACAGAGCCTAGGACTTGCCGATCAGAAGGTCGGCGGTTCGAATCCCTGCGATGGGGTGAGCTCCTGCTGCTCAGTCCCTGCTCAACCTAGCAGTTCGAAAGCACACCAAAGTGCAAGTAGATAAATAGGTACCACTCCGACGGGAAGGTAAACGGTGTTTCCGTGCGCTGCTCTGGTTCGCCAGAAGCGGCTTAGTCATGCTTGCCACATGACCCGGAAGCTGTACACCGGCTCCCTTGTCCAATAAAGCGAGATGAGCGCTGCAACCCCAGAGTTATCCGTGACTGGACCTAATGGTCAGGGTTCCCTTTACCTTTACCTTTCCTTTCATAAATGCAATGAGGGAATTGCAGGTGGTATGTAATTGGACTCCTGAATTGAAGAGGGTTGGACCAGATGGCCCTCAAGGTCCCTTCCAACTCCATGATTCTGTGACTCTGCTGGGCTTTTTATGGTTTCTTTTTGTCTGCCTGATTAAGTTCATAAAGCCAGAGGGCAAAACAGAGATGTTTAAAAAGGCCAGATATTTCTCTGGATCCAAGGAATTGCACAATGAGTTCTGCTCATGTTTCTCAGCCCATGCCATATGGCAGACTGCATTTGAATCAGAGGAGAGCTTTAGAAACAGCTTCTGATATGCATGGAGGACTAATGTTCGAAGGAGACATTTTTTAAAAATCCCACTGGTCAAGCTTACATCCTTAGACTTCCTAAAGTGGCTCTTTGGATCTCAGTTACGATGCCTGAGTCACATTAATGGGAACTGGCTCGCATGCTTGGATGTGTATATTTTTAGTTCCGGAGTTCTCATAAGTTTTTTTGTGTGGCTCAAGGGAGCTCATCCAGTTGAAGAGGGGGTGGGATGCTAAAAGCACCCCATCCTCATTTCAGAGGGAGACCAGACCTGAAAGGATCCTTTAAAAAAAGTCCCATATGCTCAGAGACTTTGCTGTTGTTCATTGGGGGATATAGGAAGCCCAGAGCACTTGTTCTTTAGATCAGTGTTTCCCAACCGGTGTTCCGCGGCACACTACTGTGCCGTGAGACATCGGCTGGTGTCCCGTGGGAGGGAGGCGGGCGAGTCGGGCGGCGAGAGGCGGCGGCGGCGAGGATCCGCGTCGAGCCGGGGGCGGCTCCGCGGTGGTGGTGCCGAGCGGCGGGGCAGCGCGCGCAAAAGGGAGGAGCGCGAGACAGCGGAGGAGGAGGAGGCCGGCATGTCCGGGCAGCAGCAGCAACAGCAGCAGCAGCAACTCCCGGCGACGGCTCCTCAAGCCCCGCCGCCGCCCCCTCCTCCGCCCGCTATCGCCGCCACCACAACAGCCGCCGCCGCCTTAGCTGCCGCCGTCCCTCAGTCCCTCGCTCTGCTGCCTCCTCCCACCCCGGCAAGGGGGAGGGAAAAAACTTTCACTTTTGTGCGTCCCTCCCGGCGTGACGCTGCGCGCTGACGTCACGGGGCGGGGCTTTAATGGTGGTGTGCCGCGAGATTTTTTTCCGGTAAACAGGTGTGCCGTTGCCCAAAAACATTTGGGAAACACTGCTTTAGATGTCCCTTTTATGAAGAAGCACATAGTGAGACCATTGATCCCCAGCTGGTGAGGCTCACTGACCTCCTGGAAAAGCAAAAATCTGACCTTTTCCTGTTGGCAAAGATCATAAGATGACCCGGAGGGTCGCCAGATTCAGTGTACAGATCTATAGGCATAGACCATCCCCCGACTCAAACTAGTTCGTTAAGAAAATCCCCAAACTCAGTTCCATGGGTGACTCTGGATCATCTCTCTGCGTTAGCTTATCTTAACGTTTTAAGTGTCTATATGCTTATCGCATTTATAAAATTTAAATTTATTGTTGTATATTGTTTTAAATGTTTGTTTTCCTTCTGGAATTGCACTCCCAAGTGTGTTTTATAAGCTGGTCTCCGACCGTAATAAATTACAGTGGTACCTCGGGTTACATACGTTTCAGGTTACAGACTCCACTAACCCAGAAATAGTGCTTCAGGTTTAAGAACTTTGCTTCAGGATGAGAACAGAAATCGTGCTCCGGCAGCACTGGGTGACCTCAGGCTTGACCCTTCACCCTTCACACTTGACCTTTCACCCTTCACCCTTGACCTTTCACCCTTCACCCTTGACCCTTCACCTTTCACCTTTCACCCTTGACCCTTCACCTTTCACCCTTGACATTTCACCCTTCACCCTTGACCCTTCATCCCTGACCCTTGACCCTTCACCTTTCACCTTGACCCTTCACCCTTGACCTCTCACCCTTGACCTTTCACCCTTGACCTGACCCTTGACCTTTCACCCTTCACCCTTGTCCCTTGTCCTGTTTCCCATCACCACAAGCCTGGATCCATACTATCTTCTTCTGCACTCGCCCTGAAAGCCTCTTTGTCAGGCACTGTCCCCTACTTCTCCTCATCTAGCCAGTCCCTGACACTGGGTGACCTCGGGCTGGTCGCAGCCTCTCAGCCTAACCACCTTTGCAGAGTTGTTGTGAGGATGGAATGAGGAGGAGGAGAACCATGAACAACTTACTCCTTAACTTAAAGAAAACAAAAGAGATTATTGTGGACTTTAGGAAATATAAATTGAATATTCAGCCACTTATTTTTGAGGAGAAGTGTGTGGAACAGGTCTCGGTGTTTCAATTTCTGGGAATGGAATTGAGAGATGATCTAACCTGGGGAGAAAACAGCAAAGACCTGATGAAGAGAGCACAGCAGAGGTTCTATTTTCTGAGTATCCTCCGGAAAAATTATCTGTCAAAGGACCTGTCAAGGAAAAAACAATGTTGTCCAGGGTTGTAAAGACTGCAGAGAGAATAACTGGGTGCACTCTTCCCACCTTGGATCAAATCTATGCTTCCAGGTGCCATAAGAAAGCTGCAGAGATAGTGCAGGATAGTGCGCAACCCGGAAATGATCTCTTTCAGCTTCTGCCTTCTGGAAGAAGGTACAGGGTTATAAAGACTAGGACTAGCTGTCTGAGAAACAAATGCGATTTTGGTTTTAAACGCGGTGTAAGGTAGTCTCCTGCCAACCTAGCAGTTCGAAAGCACACCCAAAAGTGCAAGTAGATAAATAGGTACCACTCCGGTGGGAAGGTAAACGGCATTTCCGTGCACTGCTCGGAAGGTTTGCCAGAAGCAGCTTAGTCATGCTGGCCACATGACCCGGAAGCTGTACGCTGGCTCCCTCGGCCAATAAAGCGAGATGAGCGCCGCAACCCCAGAGTCAGCCGCGACTGGACTTAATGGTCAGGGGTCCCTTTACCTTTTTAAGGTAGTCTCTATGGGAGTATATTGTATTTAATTATGGAGTATCAGAGTTTTTAGGGGGTTAACCAGGCTGGGATAGCAGGCTTGTTGGTTTCTGAATGTCTGATGTAGATTTTCAATTTCGTTGTTCTGTATGGGACAATGACAATAAAGATTATCGTATCGTATCGTATCGTATTGTACGCCACCTAGAACTCCTTGGAGGAAAAATTGGTATCAGTGAAATTAAATGAAATGAATGTGATTATGATGTCTTCCCCACCTCCAGATTTTTTCCTGGCTCATTTGTGCACAGAATGAAGATGTTTCTAATTTTTCTTCTGGTTACTCTCGGAGCACAAACTTCTACAGCACAGAGACCTGGTAATTCAGTATCCTTTTAAAAAAATGTAGCATGTCATATTTCGTGTTAAGATCAGTGGTTCTAAATAAACACAATTTTCACAATTTTCAATTGTGTCTATTTAAAGACGCTGGTAGCATTGAGATAAATTCAACGGAGTAAATAAGTTTTGATGGATGTAACAATGGATTATTGAATGGTTTCATTAATGCAAAATATGCAGGGATGTATGGTATGCAAAATGAACCACGGAAAAAGAAGGGAAGTCACTGATTTAAGGTTGACTAAATGGATATTTTGAAATGTAATTTAGAAAATTATATAAATTTTATTAAATTCTCAGTGGTCCTTACAGTCTGGTGGCAATTTAGATCATAAGCTCCTTTCAAATAGATATTTGGTAGTAGGTTTGCAGGGGGGGGAGAGAGAGACGGAGTTCAGGGCCGGCTCACCCATGTGGCAAGGTGAGGTGCCTCGGGCAGCAGGATTCGCAGGGGCAGCAGCAGATCTGGCCTCCAAAGAATGCATCATCCGCTGTTGCCACCACCATTGGCAGCAAGGGCCGGATCTGTTGTCTCCTTGGCAGCCCTCCCTTGATGCCATCTCTACAATAGGAGAGAATGCTGGTCTCCTCGCACTCATAGGGAGGAAATGGTCGGGTCTGTTGTTCCCTGGGCACTGCACCCCCCCTCTTTTTTTTTGCCTCAGGTGCAAAAATATATTGAGCCAGATCTGGGATAGCTACATGTGAAACTTTAGAAAACTGCACATGTATAGTTGGCATTATCATTATTATCCTTAATATTAAATTATTTTTAATGAGACAAGGATTCAGGGGCAGACAACAGCAAGCCAGTTTTGTTTGTGTGTTGTGTAAATTGTGTGTGTTTGTGTGTTGTGTAAATTAGGAGGACAAAGTGTGACCGCAGGGAAATGTGAGCCATGTTATAACATTTGATGCACTTAATTCTTCAAGATATTTTTACACTGCCCTTCATTTCTCTAGAGCAATTTACAAGAAAGACTAAAGCAATTTCAGTGTAAATACAAAGTACAATAAATTGAGGATACAAGTTCACAAGAGCAATAGATACATTGGTATATTTCTGACACCAGAGAATATTAACAAATAAAAGAGAATTCATGATAAACTGTATAATTTTTACATATTCGGGTTCCACTTCTTTTTATTCATTCATACCCTGCAACTGTCCCAGAAAAACCAGGACAAATTATTTTCTCTCATGAGAGGAAAAAATGGCGGCCATTTTGGGCACCGTGATCTTGTGCAATTTCATGCTGTGATTTCCCACAAGAAAGGCAGTTTGGGGGCCACGATCTTGTGTGGTGCCCCAAAAGGCATGTTTTGGGGCACTATGTCCCCCCAAAACACTTTGGGGAGGGGAATCATGAGAGATCACAGCACCCTAAATGGCCGCCGTCCTCTCACAAGAAAGAAAAAATGAGAAGATGGGGTCCTGGAAGATGGGGTCCCGTTTTTTTACCTTCAGTTTGTTGGGAGGTATGTTTATTGTCTGTGTAAAGCCCTGATAAGCTTATGCACTAAGTTTTTATTTTCTGCTTTCTCAGCCTCTGAATCTGCAGATATTGTCCTTTTGATCGACAGCTCTGATGCCCTTGGGAGAAGGGCTTTTCCATCTGTGAAATCCTTCGTTAACAGAATCATCAACAGCCTCCCAATTGGCCCAAACAGGTATCGAATTGCACTCGTGCAATACAGCGATGACGTGAAGGTTGAATTCCAGCTGGATGACTATAGAGCAAAGAACCCCATGCTGAACCAACTCAAAAAGGTTTCGTTCAAAGGTGGACCTTTGAGGACTGGGAATGCCATACGAAGGGTCCACGAGACGTTTTTCAGAAGCCCGAGAAAAGACAGGAGCCAGATTGTGGTGGTCACAACTTCAGCGACGTCGGATGATCCCGTGGAAGAAGCAGCAAGCAGATTGAGGAGGGATGGAATAAAAATAATAGCATTAGGAATCCAGGAGGCGTTGCCTCAAGCGCTGCAGTCAATAGCTACTCCTCCATTCCACTATAAATTTGGTACACCAAGGGATCTCCTAGCATTTTCTCAAAACATGTCTGAAGTTATTGGAAAGGCAGCACAAATGGAGATTTTCACGGCCACGCCAACGCCTGCACCTCCAAGTGTGACAGAAAGTGTCACAGGAACCGCTCGTCCTGTATCTCCAGAAGGTAAAGAAAACAAGGCAGCAGAATTTCAGAAACATGGGTCAGAAAACCCCAAACTTCCTCATAATAATTTTTATTAATTTTAACATATAAATTATAATACATACCACAAATCTTCATCATTTATACAACCTTTTTTTGGACTCCCCTCAGCACCTCTGCTGATCCACCGTTTTAACCACTTCTTATTCATTTTTTAAATTCTTATTACCTTTAATTATCATAACTAATCCTCCTCCCCTTTATCCATTTTTACAATAATTCCAATAATACTCGTCACAAAACTTCTTGCAAACCTACAAACATAGTCCGGTCATCACAAATACTTTTCAAATAATCTGTAAATTTATTCCAGTCTTCTGTGAATTTCTGGTCCCGCTGATTTCGAATCCTTCCTGTTAGTTTGTCCAGTTCTGCATAGTCCATTAATTTCATCCTCCATTCTTCTTTCGTCGGTAATTCTTCTTGCTTCCATTTTTGGGCCAATAACATTCTTGCTGCTGTTGTTGCGTATAAAAACAGCTTACATTCCTTTCTATTTATATCACTTCCTACAATGCCCAATAAGAATGCTTCTGGTTTCTTTATAAATGTCTATTTCAACATTTTTTTCATCTCATTATATATCATCTCCCAGAAGCTTTTCACCTTTTTACATTCCCACCACATGTGATAAAATGTTCCTTCTTTTTCTTTACATTTCCAGCATTTATTATTAACTTTATACATTTTAGCTAATTTGACAGGTGTAATATACCATCTATGCATCATTTTCATCACATTTTCTTTTAAGGCATTGCATGCAGTAAATTTTAAACCTTCTTTCCATAATTTTATCCAATCACTCAGCTGTATATTATACCCAAAATCTTTAGCCCAATGAATCATAACCGACTTTACCTCTTTATCCTTCAAATGCCGTTCAAGCAGCAATTTATACATTTTGGACAAAATTCAGAAAATCCCAAACTTGGACCGCATTCGCACCAAACTTTGGGAACGCTATGATACCACTTTCATTGCCGTGGCTTCCCCCCAAAGAATTCTGGGAGCGGTAGTTTGCTAAGGGTGCTGAGAGTGGTTGGGCGACCCCTGTTCTCCTCACAAAGTTAAAAGTCCCAGCCTTTGCTGGGATGAAGGATCGGTTGTTAAATCACTGCAGGAATTGTAGCTCTGTGATGAAGAATAAGTGTCACCTAACGACGCTTTGATCCTTAACAAACCACAGTTCCCAGAATTCTTGGAGGCGGGGGAACTAGGACTGTTGAAAGTGGTGTCATAGTGCTTGAAATGTATGATGTGAATGTTTCCTAGACGATACACGTACATATCACGTACATATCTAATGTGTCATGTTAGTATTTTAAAAAATGACACTGGGGTTGCAGTGTGTGGGGAGGAGGAACAGTACAGTCATTTGCCAAAGGGAAGAAGAGGCAAGCAATCTATTTCATCTCTGTGGGTCTCCAGCAAGGGCAGGACCCTGTAGCGTACTTTGGCAACAAAAAATCAAATAGAGGAACTTAGCTACTGTCTTGGTGAGCTCCTGGTCTCTCCCCTGTAATAAGAAGCGTATAACCTCTGTCTCTGGTTTCCATGTTGGAATACATTTTGTTGTTGTTGTTGTTTAGTCGTGTCCGATTCTTCGTGACCCCGTGGACCAGAGCACGCCAGGCACTCGCTTCTTCCACTGCCTCCCGCAGTTTGGTCAGACTCATGTTTGTGGCTTCAAGAACACTGTCCAACCATCTCGTCCTCTGTCGTCCCCTTCTCCTTGTGCCCTCCATCTTTCCCAACATCAGGGTCTTTTCCAGGGAGTCTTCCCTTCTCATGAGGTGGCCAAAGTATTGGAGCCTCAGCTTCAGAATCTGTCCTTCCAGTGAGCACTCCGGGCTGATTTCCTTCAGAATGGATCGGTTTGATCTTCTTGCAGTCCATGGGACTCTCAAGAGTCTCCTCCAGCACCATAATTCAAAAGCATCCATTCTTCGACGATCAGCCATCTTTATGGAATACATAGATGGCCTAAGAATTGTTGGCAGAGATCATCATATATTTTACATTTAAGGGCCATGTGAGCTAGAGTTTCCACCAGGTGGGTATCGCATGGGCAGATCCTATCTCCTTCTGCCATACCCGCAAACCTACCCCAAAGGAGGATAGAAAGATTAGAATTGAACCTAGCCAGCAAAAAAGCCCTTCTTTCTTACGGGTTAAACAAAAATTGTAAATAATTAAGGTTAAATTCCTGCGCCCAAAAGAGTCGAAAATAAAGAGGGGAACATGTTTTTTCCGCAGCTGAGATTAGTTCCTGGCTCTCTTCGGCAGCACATATACTAAAATTGGAATGATACATAGAAGATTAGCATGGCCCCTGCACAATGCAAAACAAATTAATCCATTCCAGACTTTTAAAAACAACCCCTAAAACAGCAATTTAACATGAATTTTACTATCTAACGAGACTTTTGATCCATAAAATGAAAACTGTGTGGAACCCAGTTCAGCTACTGATTGATTGATTGATTGATTGATTGTGTGACTGAAAAAAAATGGATTAAAGCCCTCCCATCCAAACAATGACTATCATCAGTGCAGATAAGAAATTATATATATATATATATATATATTCTACAATACTGTCTTATTTATTTTATAGCACAGTCTGAGGGGCTTTAATCCATCTTCACTGTCACACAATCAATCAATCAATCAATCAATCAATCAGTAGCTGAACTGGGTTCACACAGTCACAAAAAGAAATGAACCAAAAAAGCCTCAAAAGCAAAAACGCAAAATAAATAGCAAAAATAAAAGTGCTAAACTTAATCCTTTCCGGAAGTCCCTTTGACTTCCAAAATGTTTGAAAACCAAGGCACAGCTTCTGATTGGTGCAGGCGCTCCGAAAACAATAGCTGACAGCTGCATCGGATGTTCGGCTTCCAAAAAGTGTTCAAAAACCAGAACACTTATTTCTGGGTTTTCAGCGTTTGAGAACTAAGGTACCACTTTAGTTCCATTTCAATAAATGAGCATAGCTAAGTTAGGTCCATTAATTTCGATGGGTCTGCTCTTGAAATTTAGCTGGATATCACCCCAGATGGAAATGCACCAACTATTTATTCAAAGCTGCAGGGCAGAAATCTCTGACTTATAAGAAGAGCAGGAAAAAAGCTTGGCGGAATAATGTCCTGATTGCTGATTGTCTTGGCCTGAATCAGCGAGACTTTTTGCCAGCACAGCATGTCTAACCCCCTCTCTGTCCCCTCTCTCAGACTTTGCATCCAACAGTGAAAGCATTTTCCTATCAATCCTCTCACACTTCCCTTAATGTTTGTCCCTTAAAGAGACACTGCACAACTCACCTGGCTCTTTCTTAGGAGAATGGAACTGGTCTCCCTAATAAGAAATCTGAAAGGTAACTCGGGGGATTTGAACCTTTCAGGCATATGGTGAAAAGCAGATTCACAATTATCCTATTAGCTTGAAAAACAATCTGCAACTGTTTGTTGCCATCAGAATGCTAGCAGAGGTGGGGGCAGCGGCGGGAAGGGGGCAGAGGCTGGGCAAATGTTTTGTGGGTCCCCGGGTCCCCAGGAACCCCTGGAGATGGTACCAGTGGGGCTGGCTACCCATTTTCTGTTATCTTGCTGACCCCTATCCTCCCAAGACAGAGCAACTCGATTCTCTTCCTGGTGGAGGGAGGGGGTTCAGCAAGTCTCTCCCCCCTAATGGCAGGAGTGGCTTTGCTAAGCACATTCCCAAAGCAGTTCGGGAGACGGTGAATGCCTAGGACTGCAGAGTATTCTTTGTGCACTTAAGAAACTTTAGCAAACAAACTGTGCAGTGGGGAGCTGGATTACTAACCATAGCTGTCAACTGTCCCTTATTTGGTGGGAAACTCCCTTATCCCAGCGCTGTGTCCCTTATTGGGACTGCTGTCCCTTGTTGGGACTGCTGTCCCTTATTGATGATGTCCCTTAAATTTCCCGGGTTTCAAAGGAAGCAGCTCCTCTCCCTCCCTTCCTGCCGGCCAGAGAGGAGGGAGGCTCCAACTGTGTTGCTTGGTTGCGTTGCTCACCCAATAAGGAGTCTAAGAATGACTGGGGGGTGGAGCTTGCATGCCTTGTGCCGATCAAATCAGCTCCATTGCCTGGGGACTCACCTTTGCTCAGCGCTTCCCAGCGGAGAGGTGACAGTGGTTTTCCTTGCTGCATCCCCTTTGCCGGGTTGCTGCGCTGTGGGAACCACTGCTTGAGGCTTTGTTTGGCTGCTGGCTGGGCTTTCTGCCTTTGGCTTGGAGGGGCTCAGAAGTTTTAGCATACCTGTGCCTGGAAAATCCCTTATTTTGGCTGCTGATCCCTTATTTTCGAGGCTGCTGGTCCCTTATTTTCAAATTTGTAAGTTGACAGCTATGTTACTAACGCTGTGCTATTCCCCCCCCCCCCCAGCTCTGACGTGCCATGAAAACTCAGTTGCGGACGTCGTATTTATTGTGGATGAGGGTGTTTCACAGGCGAACGCTGAACATATCAAAGAATTCTTGCAGAACACAGTAAACTCTCTCGACGTGAAGGAAGCATGCATAAGGATGGGCATTGTGACGTACAGCACGGAGGCCAAAGTATTAACTTCTCTGAGAGACGAAACGAAGAAAACGGAAATTCTTCAGAAAATTAGGAGCTTTTCCCCTAAAGAAGGGAAATCTCATTTGGGTGCTGCCATTAATATGACCACAAAACATGTTTTTGCCGACAGGAGAAGGAGTGTAGAGAAGGTAGCCACCATTATCACCCACAGGCCCTCGGATGATGATATAAGAGGGGCAGCTTCTCTCATTAGCAGGGCTGGTGTGACTGTCTTTGCCATCGCCACTGAAAGAGCAGACGCCGCTGAGTTGACTCAGATTGTGTCATATCCATCAGAACCGAATATTATCAAACTGACAGAATTTTCCGACCTGCCCAGACAGGACAAGACGTTTCACAAGAAACTCTTCAACCAAATAAAAGGCAGACTCTATGTCCAACCTGAAATGAAAAAACAGCTCAAATCAGGTAAAGACATTGATGCAATCTGGTCCTAGCTTCGGTCTTTCAGCTCTTTGTTTTGAGGTTTCAAATATAATATAATAATAATAATTTATTATTTGTACCCCGCCCATCTGGCTGGGTTTCCCCAGCCACTCTGGGCAGCTTCCACAGAGACCAAAAATACACTAAAATGTCACACATTAAAAACTTCCCTGAACAGGGATGCCTTAAGATGTCTTCTGAATGTCAGGTAGTTGTTTATCTCTTTGACATCTGAAGGGAGGGTGTTCCACAGGGAAGGCGCCACTACCAAGAAGGCCCTCTGCCTGGTTCCCTATTACCTCACTTCTCGCAATGAGGGAACTGCCAGAAGGCCCTCGGTGCTGGATCTCAGTGTCCAGTCTGAACAATGGGGGTGGAGGCGCTCCTTCAGGTATACAGGACCGATGCCGTTTAGGGCTTTAGAGGTCAGCACCAACACTTTGAATTGTGCTCAGAAACGTACTGGGAGCCAATGCAGATCTCTCAGGACCGCTGTTATGTGGTCCCGGCGGCCACTCCCAGTCACCAGTCTAGCTGCCGCATTCTGGATTAATTGCAGTTTCCAGGTCACCTTCAAAGGTAGCCCCACGTAGAGCGCATTGCAGTAGTCCAAGCGGGAGATAACTAGAGCATGCACCACTCTGGCAAGACTCTGAAAATACCACTGAACTGTGAAAAACTAAGCTGTATAAATGTTTTCTCCTTTCTCCTTTTTTTTAAATATATATATATATTCTGCCTTCATTTTTTTTAACATTCTGCCTACCATATTTTTGATACCACAAATTCTGTCTGCATTTGGCCCTCTGCCTACATAGCTTTGAATACTATCATGCAAGCCCAATGCTTATCTTTCGGGTCCAACGTGAGGATGGGGAACTTGTGGCTCTCCGAATATTGCCTAACTACAACTCCCACCATCCTCGTCCACTCACCATGTTGACTGAGGCTTATGGGACTTGGAGTCCAGCAACACTGGAGGGCTGCAGTTCCCCACCCAGACTGTGTTGAATTGACCTCTACTGACATAAAATCTCTCTATATTCTTGTAGGATGTATGGAGACAGAAAGGGCTGATATTTATTTTCTCCTTGATGATTCGTCAAGCATTCATGTCGATGAGTTCGAGAAGATGAAGAATTTTGTGAGGAATGCTACTAAGCTGTTTACTATAGGACCTGATAATGTTCGATTTGGAGTTGTTCAGTATTCAAAAAATACTATCTTACCAATTAGACTTGGTCAGCACACCACCCGCATCAGTTTAGAAAAAGAAATGAATCGTATCGGACATAGAGCACTACCAGAAACAAATACAGGAGCAGCTATAAATTTCACACGGCCATTGTTTAAGGATGCAAGACAACAGTGTCGCGGCAATGTTCCCTGCTATCTCATTGTGCTGACAGATGGGGAAGCACGTGATGACGTGAAGGTAGCTGCTCAGCTGCTGAGACAGGCAAATGTCAACATTTACGCCATTGGAGTGAAAGACGCCATCAAAGAAGAGTTGTTTGATATTGCGGGCTCAGTGTCAAGGGTTTACCTTGTGCAACAGTACGAAGCCTTGGAAAAAATAAAAAATGTTGTTTTTCGGGACATATGCAGTAAAAAGGGTAAAGAGAAATTCCCTTGGTAATTCTTTCCATAAACAGAATAATAATAATAAAATAATATTTATTTATTTATACCCCACCCATCTGGCTGGGTTTCCTCAGCCACTCTGGGCAGCTCCCAACAGAGTATTAAAAATACAATAAAACATCAAACATTAAAAACGTCCCTAAACAGGGCTGCCTTCAGATGTCTTCTAAAAGTCAGATAGTTATTTATTTCCTTGACATCTGACAGGAGGGAGTTCCACAGGACGCCACTACCGAGAAGGCCCTCTGCCTGGTTCCCTTTAACCTCACTGCTCGCAGTGAGGAAACCACCAGAAGGCCCTTGGAGCTGGACCTCAGTGTCCGGGCTGAACAATGGGGGTGGAGATGCTCCTTCAGGTATACTGGGCCGAGGCCGTTTAGGGTTTTAAAGGTCAGCACAACACTTTGCATTGTGCTCAGAAACGTACTGGGAGCCAATGTAGGTCTTTCAGGACTGGTGTTATATGGTCTCGGTGGCCACCCCCAGTCACCAGTCTAGCTGCTGCATTCTGCAAGGACAGGGAGCCACTACAGAAAAGGCCTATTCCCATGTTGCCATTCTGGATTAGTTGTAGTTTTCGAGTCAATGCTGTCAAGCAAACCCAAGTCCTTGCATCAATATTTTCATGAACATTTATTGCTTCCAGAACCTATTTTCTGGTTGGAACTACTAGACACTACAGGGTATGTAACTTGTAGGCTGCTTCCGTGACTGCATGCTGTGAAGCAGTTTATTATTATTTGTAAAATAAATTTAAAAAATAAACTCAATTTGGGAAAAGGGGGTGCAATTTCCTGTTCCACCTCAAGCAACAAAATGTCCTCGATCTGACCTGCTTTAACATGTTTCTTTTCTGCTGAATTTGGCCTAATTCAAATGTATTTCTCTTAACCTGAGCAATCCTTGCTTTTCCTTCCACAGCCTGTGAAGTGAGGAAGGTTGATGTCATGTTCCTAGTAGACAGCTCTGGTAGCATAAGCTCTAAGAACTTTGCAAAAATGCAGAACTTCATGGCAGAGTTTGTGAAAAAATCTAACATTGGCCCAGAACAAATGTGCGTTGGTGCTGTGCAGTTCAGTGGCACAGCCAAAGAAAAGTTCCCCCTCAATAGGTACTTGACAAAGAATGATATCATTGATGCTATTGGGAGTATGTCTCTTATCGGAAAGAACACACTCACTGGAGAAGCACTGGCAAATATTTCCAAGTATTTTGAGGCTGCCAAAGGGGCACGGCCTGGCGCCCACAAAGTTCTCATCCTGATCACTGATGGGGAAGCACAAGATGAGGTGAAAACTCCAGCCACAGCCCTGAGAGATAAAGGCATCACAATCTATTCAGTTGGTGTTTTTAATGCCAATAAAACTCAGCTCGAAGAGATCAGTGGGAAACCTGAGAGGGTGTTTTACGTGGAGAACTTTGATGTTTTGAATAAGGTACAGAATGAGCTCAGGTTTGGTGTGTGCAACCCTGAAGAGGGTAAGTACTGTTTCTGTTGGTCTTGGGTACATATGCACAGTGTGTGTGTGTGTGTGTGTGTGTGTGTGAGTGAGAGAGAGAGAGAGAGAGAGAGAGAGAGAGAGAGAGAGAGAGAGTTCTGCAACAGCAAAATGACAGTGCTTCAAATGCTATCTTCCAGTAGAAAGATAATCTAAAACTCAGTTTTAGGGCATATAAGTCAAATTACATTTCATTATGCCCCCATCACATATTTCTGTGGCAGTTCTGCTAGAGAGGTAGGGGACGTGAGTGGCACTGTGGTCTAAATCACTGAGCCTCTTGGGCTTACAGATCAGAAGGTCAGCGGTTCGAATCCCCATGACGGGGTGAGCTCCTGTTGGTCTGTCCCAGTTTCTGTCAACCTAGCAGTTCGAAAGCACGCTAGCACAAGTAGATAAATAGGTACCAGTGTTTCCATGTGCTCTGGTTTCCATCACGGTGTTCCGTTGTGCCAGAAGTGGTTTAGTCCTGCTGGCCACATGACCCAGAAAGCTGTCTGTGGACAAACGCCAGCTCCCTCGGCCTGAAAGTGAGATGAGCACCGCAGCCCCATAGTTGCTTTTGACTGGACTTAACCGCCCAGGGGTCCTTTACCTTTCTTTTCTTTTCTTTTTTGCTAGAGAGGTGTGCCTCTTTCAATATTTTCCCATCTTCAGTTGTTTTGCCTTATGCTGTCTTTTTTAATATCCTGGATGAAACGCGACATCAATTTATTCTTTTCATCCTGACCATAACTTTGTAAAGTAGATCGCTTGTATTTCACTTTTACTGCTGAGGCTGTTTGATACAGGAAACTTGCCCAAATCTCGCAAAATGTCTGTGTTGAGCTTTCACCGATTCAGCTATAATACATTTCTAACTGCAATGTGTTTATTCACTTGTCATACCAGGATCCTCCATGCATCATTTACTGCACTGAAATGATAGTTTACAAATAGACTTAATGCTGTCATGTACCACTTCAATGATTCTTAAATAGGGGTCTTGAATCTTCTCTATAATGGGTCTGTAAAGAAATACAGATATTTTAAAGATAGAATTGTTATGTACACAGCAATTTTCTAAAGTTGCAAATATTGGAGTGCAATGTTGCTAACTGTGCTACAAATTGTGACTTTTTGTTGCCACAAATTCGCTGGGTGGTTTTGGCAAGCGCATCTTTCCATCTCAGGCGACCCACCTGCTTGCACACATATCCAACTCATCTCACAATGTTGCACACTTCATGCACTCTGGGTAAATATAGAATATAACATTGGCACCATCGCGATGAACTCATTCATAATTGCAATAATGAGAAATATTGCATTCTTTACTTTGCCACGTGCAATGAACTTGCATTTCTAAGAGTAACAAGGTGTTTGAATATGACTGATGAATATTGATGGTATCTTCTCTCATTTGCTTTCCAGAGTGCAAAAGGCTAGAGCGTTTGGATATAGTATTTGTAATTGATAGTTCTGGCAGCATTGGTCCTTACAACTATGATCTCATGAAGAATTTCATGATTAGCATTGTGAATAAATCTAATGTTGGCAAGGAGCTTGTTCAGTTCGGAGCCCTCAAATATTCAGATGATCCACACATTCTGTTTGATCTCGATGACCACAGCACACAATCAGCAGTCATTGATGCTATCAGGAGTGACACACATTTAGGGGGCAATACATACACTGCTGAGGCTCTTGAACATTCAAAAGCTCTTTTCACTGAGGCACGGGGCAGCCGCAAACACAGGGGCGTTTCCCAAATTCTTATGGTCATAACCGATGGTGAATCCCACGATACAGAAAGACTTGAGGAAGTGTCTAAAAAACTCAGGGATGATAAAATTACTATCTTGGCCATTGGGATAAAAGAAGCCAATCTTGATGAACTTTTGACTATGGCTGGATCAGAAGAAAACCAGTATTTTGTGGACACATTCGAAGGACTGCAAAACATATCCAAGAAATTATCAGATAATCTATGCAACAATTCAAGGCCAGGTAAGGTGCAGACTTACTCTTTTGTTGTGTTTACGTGTTGTTGCTTTTCAGTAGTAGGGGTGAAACAGCCTATCCTCATATATGTAGCGTGGTTAAAGTTGGTGTTTCCAGAGACATTTGGGAAATGGAAAAGTTTTCCATGGCAATTCCCCAGTTGCCCATTTTCTTTCAAAAGGTTGTTGTATCAGTTATAAGATAATGGACTTGTGATAATTTCACTTCACCCATTTGTAATTACATTATATTTTAGTCCTTCCTTTAGCCATTATTATTATTATTATTATTATTATTATTATTATTATTTTAAATGTACACACTGCCCATGATCTGTAGATTTCAGGGCAGCTCATGAGCCTTGAGCTTTTGTCATCAGGACCTCAACTGTTTAGTCATGTCCTGTTCTACTCTGTTAAAATAACTTTTAGGAAGCATGACTTTCCTACATTAGATTTCATGCTGAATATTCTTTTTCTCACCTTTTACTCCCAGTCAACCTTGATAGAAGGACTGTACATGATGTGGGTGTGTGGGTGTGGCGAAGTCTAAATCTGTTGATTCCTTTGAAGCCCAGGAAATGCAACCCCATCACAGAATAATGAAAACACGACTGAGCACAGCACTCATCTGAACGCATGCAAAGTAAAACCACAGAACACCTCTTTTACCAAACTAGGAAATAATTCCCCACTAGCCTTCCTGTGCCATCTTCATCAAGACCCATTGAAATGCAATAGAGATCTATTTTTGTCTGCCGGTTTGCCTCAGAAAGCTCACAGAAGACCACCAAACGATATATTGTATGGAGGTTACCTGCATCTTCTTGATGCAGGTTGAAAGAGCAGCTCAGAGATGTGTCAAGTTTTCAGCTGGAAAACAGCAGAAGTTTCAAAGTTTAAGGGGCCCCCTCCCCTTACCTTCACTTTTTCTATTTGGACTAGAAACTTGTCATGGTTGGTTCTGTTGTTGTTCCTTAAATGAGGGATGGAGGGAGGAAAATAATATTCAGTTTGGTTTTCAGTATACAGCAGAAGGTGGCACAATTCATTCTAAACCCCCAACCCTTTTGGGGGGGCTGAACAAGCATTATCCTTATCTGAGTACCCAGATAGGAAGCAAGGAGAGGGAGAGTAGGTTAGGACTGTGATGCTGCAGAATACAGGTGTGGAATCCCATGTTATTAATAATCATAATCATAATAGAAGATACCAAGAAAACTAACATAGAATCCACCACTCTAAGACTTTGTATTTAAAGCACATTTATCCCAAAGACTCCTAAGGGATTCACATAAACCAAGACAAGGCAGTTGTACCGTACGGTTTTAAAGTCTTACTGTGGCTACTGACATCTCTTTTTAATAGACAGCTCTTGGTGGACTGGACTTGATAACCTTCATGGAATAAGTTATTCCATGTGACTGTTGCTTTCACCTTTTTTTTGCAGTACTAATACAAAAATCTTGGTTTACATTGTTTCCCCCCTTGCAGAATGTGAGATCCAAGCTGATCTTGTTTTCCTGATTGATGGTTCCAGAAGTATACCCCCAAAAGACTTTGAGAGGATGAAGGTCTTCCTGAAAAGCCTGCTTGATTTAATTGATTATAATGACAACGTGCGAGTTGGTATGGCCCAATTTGCTGACCGATATGAAGAAGAATTTGGTCTGGGCGCTTATCAGAACAAACCAGAACTTCAAGAAAAAATTATTAGCGTTACAATGATGGAAGGTGGTAATACATTCATTGGAGAGGCGCTCAAAGGAGTGAAGGCCTTCTTCAACTCCACAAGACGCAGAATGCCTAGACACGTCGTGCCCAAGTTACTGCTAATCACAGATGGAGTCTCCGATGACCCTGTTGCTGACAGTGCAAGAGCCCTGGCTGCCGATGGTGTCGAGATTCACGCTATTGGAGTGGGAACGGTTGACCGGGCAAAACTCATGGAGATAACTGATGACTCTGACAGGATATACTCTGTGGCGAATTTCACAGATCTGCCAAGTATTCTAACTCGCGTAACTAAAGAAGTGTGTCAAGATAAAAGTGAAGCAAGTAAGCTCCGTTCAAAAACATTTTAGATCTCCTTTCATTATTTATGTAAAAATAGATTTATGTTTTCATAAAGGGCAAGGACTTTTTTTCAGCCGGAACTCACTGGAACTCAGTTCTGGCCCCTCTTAGGTGGGCGCCATTGCCGTTACTGTGGTACCTCGGGTTACATACGCTTCAGGTTACATACGCTTCAGGTTACAGACTCCGCTAACCCAGAAATAGTGCTTCAGGTTAAGAACTTTGCTTCAGGTTGAGAACAGAAATCATGCTCCGGCGGTGCGGCGGCAACAGGAGGCCCCATTAGCTAAAGTAGTGCTTCAGGTTAAGAACAGTTTCAGGTTAAGTACAGACCTCCGGAATGAATTAAGTACTTAACCCGAGGCATCACTGTATAAGAGATCAAGGGAAGTGTTCATAGTGAGTTCCGGCACCTCTTTTTCTAGAAAAATATCATTGCATATGGCTAATGCAATATAAAAAGGAATTGGGCATGTGTAAATTCATTCCCCCAAGAGTTTGTTCCCTTCTCCTTAGAAAACTACTTTTTGTTTTTATTTTGTCCTTATTTACTGTCACACTTGAGGGCCCTTCATTACTTCATTCTTGGCACTTGAAGCCCATTGGTGATAATCCACAAAATAATGGGGCTAGCTTTGCCTGCTAAGAAGGACCTTGATCCACTTCTTCCCCCCTCTATAATGTTCTTCTGCTAAGTAAGAACACTAATGTGAAAATTAATTGACATTAGCATTCTAAAAATATTTGTTATGAGAGGTGGAACTTTATGTCAGATATGTGTTGAATATTATTATTCAAATAATAATTTTGTATAAGGAATATTCAAAATATTGGAAGTGTGAGCTTTTGAGTCACTTCCACTTCTCGCATTTTGAATATTCTAAGAGGACATCTACTATACATGCACCAGAGTGAGATATCAGGCACCTTTCCTTGAACTTTACTGCTCCAAAATGCTGGTGTGGGTTTCATATGTGAATGTTCCATTTAAAAACAAGCAACCCAACACCTTCCCTGTGTTGGCTTTGGTTAGAATATATATATATATATATATATATATATATATATATATATATATATATATATATATATCCTTTAAAATATGTCTGCCCTAAGTAAGTTGCAAAATGTCCCCTTAAAAAGTTTCTTTCCAAAGTTTCCCTCTTCTCCCAACATAGGAAAAGTTTAAAAAAATGGTTTACTTACAAACTCTCCAAAGCCAAATTCATGTGCTTCAGAAACTTGCACAGGCAGTAAAACTTGGCTTAGTTACAAAGTGCCTAAATTATTGGTATAGGAGCTCAAGTGGCTTGTGAGCGCCATGCAGAGCAATCAGCTCAAACCTCTTCACACATTGAGCTTCTCAGGTAGACTGGGGATTACCTAGTTTCTCCCAAAGTGACTGGAAGTGGGTATAGCTAAGCCAAGGAGGACAGTTTACTTTATGGTATTAACCCCTTCATGCATTAACTTGAGCATGTTGATTATATGAGGCTGGTTATCCCACACGCTGCATATTGAAGATTAACACATAAACTAGAAGGGTTCTAACATACCCTTCTCCATTAATCATTTTTATGTGAGGGTGATTAGCTGCAGGTATAGTCCAGGAAGAGTACCTCCCCTTGCACTGTGCAGTGTTATGGTCCAGGGGGGGAAAGCTGCACCACATGATTCTGCTGCAAATGTACATCAGCTCAAAGTATCACTTTTTTCTGTTGCTGAAATTTGCTAAGCATCATTTTATATAGTCCATTTCAATGTATGTATGGTTGGCCAGTGGAATTTTATTTTTATTTATTTTTTGTGGCCAAACCACTTTTATTGATTTTCCATTTTTTTCCCAAATCAACCACAAATTAAAGCACATTTAATACAATTTTTCCAAAAATTGGTTTCCCACACTCCATTGTTGATGTATCCATAGTTTCCTCCTGTTGCTGCATTATTTTCCTAGTTATTTCTAATTCACATCCCATTCCTTGCAACTAACCTTACATTACATTTTTTTGTTTTTAACTCATTATCCTCAGCCATCAGCTATCCACTTGCCAATTCCTGCACGTACAATATATTAACATTTACAATATCTACAAGTGAGATTACTCAACAAATTACCAATCCATGATAAATCAATAATTATTATTTCTAAAATAAATGCTTTTCCTTCCTTCTGTGTGTATGGAAAGCTAATAGTTCACTTTCACTAGATGTTTTCCTACTACTTCATATCTGCTCAGTCCAATTGGTCCAAGATTCCACCTGTCAGAGTCCTCTTTCATTTCCAATTCAAATATCTCCTCTTGTCATTTATAATCTGTTGACAATTTTAAAATGGGAATTTTAAGGACGACCATCCAGCTCAAGGTATTTTCCAGCAGGCACCTTCATAAAAACCAGCCCATAATGTCAGGGGAGGGCAGGCCATATTTCCTTGCGAACTTTGACAGTTCAAACTTTGGTTGCCCTTCCCTTAAACCAAGCAAACCCAAGTAAATGTATCCATCCATTAAATTTCCAAGTTTGCCTCTGTATGGATAAATCCACTTCTTCCTTGGCCAGTAAAAAATCTTAACAAGTAGAAAAAAGACAGTCGCGGAAACAAGAAATTACCCAAAACAAATGAAATGCCGTGAAAATCCCTGAAATGAGCAGTAATTGACTATAGAATTAAACTAAATAACAAAAATCAAAAAGTTTAAGGAAAAATTTAACCTAGAATTGAACAAAGCCTTAACGGGATGCCGGCTACAAGCCTCGTTTCACTGAACTATTCAGTTTCCTCAGAAGGAAATAGAGAAATCATGAACCTTAAATGATTTTAAACAAACTCAAGAACAGGGCTGAAACGCTTCCCTGAGTTTACAAAAAAGGTATGAAATCCTTAATGATGAGTTTTAGACATAGCCCTATTTAAAGAAAGCCAAGCAGTAGTAATAAGGAGTTGAGGACTCGGCTGTGAAAACTCTTTTGTAAAGTATTGCCTTTACAAAATGTTTAACAAAACTTACAAAGGAATATGAGATAAGCTGTTTTAGATTTTAAACAAACTCAAAAACAGGGCTGAAACGCTCCGAACTGCTGATGTTAAAGACTGATCAAAAAATCTTAAAACAGATGTTTCTCTAGATATCACCTGAGATACTTAGAAGTAACCAATCTCAAAGGATAAATGGTTCAAGTTTGTTAGAATACAGTTCTGCACTGCTCCTTCTGTACCTATCTTCTTCCAGGGTTTACTTTTAAAATTAATTTGTGATTTTTTTAAAAAATCTTTGTGTTTCCCTAAAACAGTATGTTTTATGGATGTCGTTATTGGATTCGACATCTCATCTCAGAAAGCAGGAGACCATATTTTCCATGAGCAGCACCTTCTGGAGACTTACCTCCCTGATATTTTAAAAGACTTTACATCTTATGGGGCTGTGAGTTGTAACAAAGGAACAAAAACACAGTTCAGTGTGGCAAATCTAATAGAAAATACTGACACACCTTTCCAGCGGACGCTTCAAGTTGACCATGAAAAAATCCTAGAGGATCTCCGGAAAGTTAGGCTGAACGGCCCATCATATCTCAATGTCGAATTCCTAGACAGCCTTTGGAATGTATTTGAAAATGTATCTGGTAATCACATGCGAAGCCAGGTAAGTTATTCTCATGCTCAACAGATGGTACTTAAATGCTGCGTAAACAGGTTTTTTTATTCCATACTTGCCAGCTAACCCTTCGGAATAATCCGAATCTCCATCACTGTATCTGCTTTGTAGTCGCCTGTCAGTCTTAACTAAGAAGGAACAAATCTTCAGCTTCTCTTAGTTTCTCCTTTTTCCTATCTTAAATTCAGTTAATCACATTTCTGCACCACTTCAGAAAAAAATAAATTCAAAAGATCTGGATGAAAGTTTGTCATTTAGAGCACGTTCTCCTAACAATATTTTTGGATGCGGTTCTTCCTAAAATATGCATTTTTGGAATATTTTTCCCTAATGAATGTTGGTATATTATTTTCACTAATATATGCATTTTTATATACGTGGCAAATATACGTTTTGTACATATTTTGATTGAGAAACCAAATCACAAAATTCAGAAAAATGCAGATTTCAAAAGACAGCTGCCATTTGGATTATGTATTTAAATGCACACTGAATGAAATTTCTCCTCCATCCCTAGTTCTACTTTATATAAAAAAAGAAAATCAATTCCCCAGATGTGCAGTTATTCTTTCAGTCTAGCTAGCCATTATACTATTTGATGAATGAAGTTGTACCATACTTTCATATATCTTGTTGCTCTTAGGGTATATACAGTTGCTGTTTTAGTCTTTCCTTTCTAATACTTTTTAGGTTTTGCTTGTTTTCTCTGATGGCTTGGATGCTGACAAAGAAGTACTTAAAAAGAAATCGGAAGAACTTCGAAAAAAGGGTACGTTACATAAAATCAGAATATAATTGTTTTAGCACAGATTGTTGTTGTTGTTGTTTAGTCGTTTAGTCGTGTCTGACTCTTCGTGACCCATGGACCAGAGCACGCCAGGCACTCCTGTCTTCCACTGACTCCCACAGTTTGGTCAAACTCATGTTGGTAGCTTCGAGAACACTATCCAACCATCTCGTCCTCTGTCGTCCCCTTCTCCTTGTGCCCTCCATCTTTCCCAACATCAGGGTCTTTTCCAGGGAGTCTTCTCTTCTCATGAGGTGGCCAAAGTATTGGAGCCTCAGCTTCACAATCTGTCCTTCCAGTGAGCACTCAGGGCTGATTTCCTTCAGAATGGAGAGGTTTGATCTTCTTGCAGTCCATGGGACTCTCAAGAGTCTCCTCCAGCACCATAATTCAAAAGCATCAATTCTTCGGCGATTAGCCTTCTTTATGGTCCAGCTTTCACTTCCATACATCACTACTGGGAAAACCATAGCTTTAACTATACGGACCTTTGTTGGCAAGGTGATGTCTCTGCTTTTTAAGATACTGTCTAGTTTTGTCATTGCTTTTTCCCCAAGAAGCAGGCGTCTTTTAATTTTGTTAAATAGCGCAGATAAGTTATAGCTATAACAATAAGGTGGTATGCAAGGTGACATATGTAAGGCACTAAGAACATACAAAGAGCCTATTGGATGAGGTCAATGTTCCATCTAGTCTAGCATACTCTTTCACTAGTCGCCTGTGGGAAGTGCACCAGCAGGACTCACTTGGGAAGTCTGCTGTCCTGACACTAACCAAACTCAACCCCACATAGCTTTAGCAAGATTTCGGTGTCATGTGCCTTCAGTTCATCCCCAGAGTAGCAGAACTGTTCAGATCAAAAGACTGGAGGGATGAATTCCTTGACATTCAAGGGACAGAAAATGGAGACTCTTCAGGGTAATAAATGACCGAGTGGTATATACAAATTTTGTTGCATTAATCTATAATAACATTCTTATTCCTGCCCTGTGGAACGCCCTCCCACCAGATGTCAAAGAGAAAAATAACTACCAGACTTTTAGAAGACATCTGGAGGCAGCCCTGTTTAGGGAAGCTTTGAATGTTTAATAGTAGTGTTTTGTTGGAAGCCGCCTAGAGTGGCTGGGGAAACCCAGCCAGATGGGTGGGGTATAAATAATAAATAATAATAATAATTATTATTATTATTATTATTATTATTATTATTATTATTATTATTCAGTGTCAGGGGCTGGTCTGAATCGGAAGATGGAGGGTGCAATCACAGGAAGATCAGATCCTAACAAAAGGGGAGGGGAAATATTCACACACACACCCCTTTGCTTCCAGCAGCTCCAGAAGCAGGGAGACACAGAAGCTGCACAGTTGAGAAAGGAGCTGCCCAGCTATGATATAGTAGCTAAGCAACCAGAAGGGAGGAAGCAGCTGGGCGATACATCAATCGAGAGTGGGGGGGGGAATCGCCTCCCTTCCCCCAAACTCAGAGATCTAAGTGTGTCAGAGAACAAAGGAGACGCAGGAGGAGAGGAACTTCCATTTGGCACACTCCTTGCTGCAGAAATCACAAGGAGGAGTCAGAGTAGGCAGCTAATATCCTTGTGGAGAGTTGCCTGTTTGTGCTCATAGCAGAATGCTATAATAAAAAGACTATAAATCTACCAAATGCTCATTATTTCTTACCGGTGAGCCACCGGAAGGGAGAGGGGAACTCCCGTACATGACATTCAGGATGTGCGCAGCACATCTTGAGCATGGGTACTAGTCTGGTTCAGTGTTGCAGTTATGTATCTCTGCAATATACAGCTAGCACTATAGTCCTTGTGTTGGTAGCCTTGACACTGGGTTACTGCAATGTGCTCGATGTGGGGCTGCCTTTGTGCCTGGTTTGGAAGCTCCAACTGGTCCAATATGTGGCACCACAGTCTGCCCATATACCTTATATCCCAGCTTGATCACTGAGCTCATCTGCTGGAGTGTTGCTGGTTGTTCCCTGTGTTGGAAAGCCTCATTTGACAAAAAGAAAGTAAGCCTTAGGGCAGGGATCAGCAAGGTTTACCTTGCCTGGGCCAGTTCACTCCAGCGGAGATCCCTCCGTGGGCCAGATCGCGCCCGCGCCCTCAGTTTCTGACATGTGCAGACATGATTTCCCACGCCACGAAAGTGAGTCCCCATGCCGCACCACTTTAGCGCAGCATGCGGGGACTCATTGAGTGGGTGGCTTGGTTTGGGGGCAGCTCGTGGGGCGGTTAAATGACCCCTGTGAGTCGCTTGTGGCCCATGGGCCCTAGGCTGCCAACCCCCGCCTTAGGGTCACCAGCCCAGTATTGTGTGCCTTCTTGTTTAACTTTTAAATACCTGCTGAAAACTTTTCTATTCCGTCAGGCAATTAAGAATGCATCTTTCCATAATAGGTGATTTCCGATTTTATACGTTTTTAGTGTGTGGTTTCATATATAATTCTTAGAAACCGCTCTGATATTGTTTATGATTGCAGTCATACCTTGGTTTTCGAACAGCTTAGTTCTCAAACGTTTTGGCTCCTGAACGCCGCAAACCCAGAAGTGACTGTTCCGGTTTGCGGACTATTTTTGGAAGCCAAACGTCCGACGGGACTTCTGCAGCTTCCAGTTGGCTGTAGGAGCTTCCTGCAGCCAATCAGAAGCCGGGCTTCGGTTTCCAACTGTTTTGGAAGTCGAACTGACTTCCGGAACAGATTCCGTTCAATTTCCAAGGTACAACTGTAGTCGTATATAATTATAGATCCCATTTGTTGCATCCGTGAGAACTATTTTGGGTGCTAAGATGTTCAAACAAATTCAGAAACTTAGAGGATTATTCTGCTTCTTTGATCTGCCACTAAGTGGTGTCCCAGCCAGAGTTGTAAAAACGAAATGTGAAAAATGATATATTCTTCACTCTCCTCATTTTAGTTACCATATCATACATAGCATGCGAGTTAATCCTTCAGGATAAGGAAGTGAAAAATAAAAGGTCAAATAATAGTCTGGGAAATAGATATGTGTAACATATTTGTAACAACCAATGTTTCAAACAGGACTGGATGGAATAATAACAGTTGCTCTGGAAGGAGTTACCAACTTTGCAGATCTTCTGGATATTGAATTTGGAAAGGGATTTGGATATAACAAGCAATTAAGTATGGGTACACAAAATATTGCCAGCAGGCTGTTTTCCTTTGTGGTAAGTTTATAAGACATTTAAAGGCTTAAAGGTCCGTTCCTTTATGCTCCTCATACCAGAAAATAAACAGGGATGTGGGTGGTGCTGTAGTCTAAACCACTGAGCTTCTTGGGCTTGCCGATCAGAAGGTGGGCAGTTCAAATCCACGCTGCAGGGTGAGCTCCCGTTGCTCTGTCCCTGCTCCTGCCAATCTGGCAGTTCGAAAGCACACCAGTGCAAGTAGATAAATAGGTACCACAACGACAGGAAGGTAAACAGCGTTTCAGTGCGCTCTGGTTTCCATCATGGTGTTCCATTGTGCCGGAAGCAGTTTAGTCCTGCTGGCCACATGACCCGGAAAGCTGTCTGTGGACAAAAGCCGGCTCCCTTGGCAAGATGAGTACCACAACTCCATAGTCGCTTTGGCTGGACTTAACCGTCCAGGGGTCCTTTACCTTTTACCTTTGACCAGAAAATAAGTGATTGGTATGGGGTGCAGTGATTTCAATTCTCATCACGTTTAAAGCTACAGGAATACGCTAAGAATATATGTTTCATCTGTGACAATTTCCTCTTTTCAAGACACAAATTGCTGAGAGAACATGCTGCTGCAAATTCTGTACATGTATGCCAGATGAAGGGCCCCGTGGATCAAAAGGGAAAATTGGATCACAGGTATGGATGTTTGTGCATAATTTAATTTACTACAACCATCTGTGTATGTTGACTCCTTTCCACATGCAGTATCTTTCATGTGGAAGCCTTTACCAGTTTCCTAATTTGAACATTCAAGGAGTTCATATGCCACTGATAAAATAACTTACATTTTAAATCTAATATTTAGCTTGTAGAAACTTGCCGAACGCTAATCAAGGAAAACAGAAATGCTTGGATTTTATTTTTTATTAATTCTGCAAGTTAACATTTGATAATTCAAACTACAGTCATACCTTGGATCTCGAACGCCTTGGCTCCCAAACAAATGGGCTCCTGAATGATTGAAATCCGGAAGTGAATGTTCCAGTTTTCGAACGTTCTTTTGGAAGCTGAATGTCTGACGGGGCTTCCGCAGCTTCTGATTGGCTACAGGAGCTTCCTGCAGCCAATCAGAAGCCGCACTGTGGTTTCCAAACGTTTCAGAAGTTGAACGGACTTCTGGAATGGATTCCATTCAACTTCCAAGGTACAACTGTATAGGAAATGAAGGCAGCCTTCCATGCAGTGGTAATGTTTTAGTGAATAATAATAATAATAATAATAATAATAATAATAATAATAATTTATTATTTATACCCCACCCATCTGACTGGGTCTCCCCAACCACTCTGGGCGGCTTCCAACCAAATATCAGAAACGATACAACACTTTGTGCATCCCAGATAAACACTTGTAATGTACGAGGTCCCTTCAATTTTAGAAAAAGTAAAAGTCTCCAACTTGCATGCAAATATTCTACACTCTAGAATACTGAAGTTGCATTTATCAGACTGCACCTTTTCCTAAATATCGAGCCACTCTTAGAGAAAGCACTTCATCTGAATGCTTCCCAAATTTCAGTATTGAACTTCTTTATTAAAACTTTATTTTCAGGGATCTAGTGGTTTGCCCGGCCATCGGGGATATACAGGAGAGGATGGAGAGCCAGTAAGTTATATCAACGTTAAAATAATTTTTCAGTTCATAGTAGGGTCCTTGTTTCCACTGACGTTGTCTTTCTCTTTTAGGGTTCCAGAGGATTCCCTGGGCCAGAGGGACCCCAAGGCTACAGGGGAGACCCAGGCAGTCGAGGAATGAAGGTAGGAATACACTTAAGCAATTAAAGTAATAATCAAAAGACGGATTTTGTAATGTTTTGTTTTGTCATTTAATGAACACCTGTTTTGTTTTGTTTTGAATATTTCAGGGGCTACAAGGCCGAACTGGAAGAAAGGTGCAGTAAGAAAATGTTGTCTGTGCTGTCTTATGTCTGCAAAAACATTGGGATTGTTTGGTGAATGTGAAAGATTTAGAAACCTATTCCTGGAATTATAATGATAATGATGATGATGATGATGACGACAACAATGGATGAGCTACATATTACATGAAATGAGTGTTAAAAAGCACCATTATTTATTTTTTTAAATGAGGAGCAGCCTCAAGAGACACAGATTTTGAGTTAGGGTGTGACAACATAAAGTCCCCCACAAACTGCATTTTCTTCTCAAAATCCCTGCATATGCTTTCTTCCATGCAGGGTTCCAGATGCACACTTACTATCATAGATATAAATATGAAAGCTACAGGGGAACAGGAGAGGGGAATTTGAATACAAAAATGGCTAGTGTGGAAAGGACTGAGCCCCTTCTCCTCCATTACCATTATTCCTCTTCAATATATGACCTTGCCAAGATGCATGGTGGAGTTCCATGTGGAGTTCCACCCATGCCACTTGAGGTGTGATTTGTCTCAGATTGTTTTGAATGAAAGAGGAACTGGAACCCACTCACTTGTTAGATATCGGATATCAGAAAAGATTTTGCCTTCTCATAGGCAAAGGTGGGTTCCCAATCAGTGAGGCAAAGCCCTACATTAGTGTTGGGAAGTCTTCAGCCTGGGGACTTCAACTGGTCCACCAGGCCCTCTCTGGCCAGCCCACCAGGCCTTTCCCAACATGTCACAGCCACAGTTGGCCATTGGCCATCACACCCCAATCACCAGCCCCTGCTCTGCGCCGTTTCCCCTTCTGTTAGCTCTGCAACCCAAGAGTAAGTAGCAAATTATGGGCTATGAATCTAGGATTTACATCTATAGCAGGGGTCTGCAACCTTTAAGACAAAAAGAGCCACTTGGACCCGTTTCCGAAGAAAAAAAACCTGGGAGCCGCAAAACCACTGCGACATTTAAAACAATTATAACACTGCATATATTGTTTACCTTAATGTCCGATCTGACAGCGGGCGGGAAGGTGACATCAGGACGGTGCGTGACTAATGCACGCACCGCCCCCATGCGACGTCACAGCCAGTACAGCGCCCGCCACAGTGGGGAGTGTCGGGGCGCACAATACGCCTCCTCCCCTCGCTAGTATCCGTCCCGGAGCCGCAGCAAAGGTGTAAAAGAGCCACATGCGGCTCCGGAGCCGCGGGTTGCAGACCCCTGATCTATAGTAATGGCATAGGAAGATCCGATTCAAAACCTTCTGGTCTCTGTTTTGTATAAGGTTGCCAGAAGTGAGTTATTTCCCTCCCCTAACTGGAAGGTTTTTTTATGACTAGTGCTTAACAAAACAGAATTCTTATTGTTATGGGCAAAGTAAACTAATGTAAACAACTGGCTCAGTTGCATATTTTATATTTCTTAGTTCTGGGCTGGGGTTAGGTCTTTAGAAAAGGTGAGAAAGGATGTGAAACTAGAGACAGATAACATTGCAGATTTGGGAGTGGATCATAGAGAGACACAGGGTCAAGGAGGGGGGCCCTAAAAATTGTCAGAATTCCTGCTCCATGATTGCAGTCATGGGATTGTTGCCTATCACATGATGGTGTATATTTTGACTCCACAAAGTGGGAAGTGACGGAGACAGGATGTTTGTGTTACTGTGTTCTGTTAAGTGGGACTATTGTCCTTTGTTCTTTCTCTTTGCTGTCTGATGCTAGAGAGAGGGAGAGCCATGTTGCAGGGCTCCGTGTGTGTTTATATGTAAATAAAGTAGATTAGCCAAAATGCTGAGTTGCTGAGGTCTGTTACGCAAGCTGCAAAGACTCTTCGGATCCCTAAGTGTGCCGATGTCTGTTGGCATCGGTCGCTGTGATGTTTGGGCAGAAGAAAGCTTTTGAAGCTCCAGAACGAAAGACCAGGAGGGAGAGAACATGCCAATCGGGCATGTGTCTCTGCCAGGATCCTACTCAAGTGTAGGACAAGCTTCTGACACTATTAATAAAAATCCTTATTAGGCTTTGGTCAGGTGCTGGAGTTGACAAAGATTCTACTTTTCTTGGACTGTTTATGCAGGCTGATTATTCTGAGTAGCAGTGCAACTCATTGCCTGGTTTTGTTCTCTTAGGGAGAGAAAGGGGATGATGGACTTGATGGAATTCTGGGAGAAGAGGTAAGTTATTTTCCACCTCCTTGTGTCGCAGTCTTTTTTTAACTCTGGAAATAATTTAATTTTCAAAATCTTCTTCAAGGGATCACATGGACTCCCAGGACACAAAGGAGAAAAGGGGGATGCAGGCCTGCAGGTATCTTTTCAAATTCTATCATTGCTTCCAAGTTTGACATTGAGCAGAGTTGGTAAGCCAGTGTACTGTATAAGTGAGGAACTTTTACATAATTCTCAAAGGAAAGGAATAGGTTTAGTACGCACAGACTAGTAAGAAGTTTAGGATAGTTGGGCTTCCTAAGATATTGAAAAAATTTCTATGTCTCATGCATGGGAATATTGCAATTTCATCCATAAAATGCTGGCGCTAAATTTTGACAGGGACACGTAGACATTGTGAGCTTTGCATTTTGCTTGGTGGGCTTCCCAGTTTCCACATATGATAATCTGGGGAAAATATATATGTCTTTCCTTTTCGGGGGAAAGTTTCTGAACTGCCTATATTGAGTGGCATCTCCCATCTGGAAAGCTGCTGTACTTTTTGTGACCTTGTAAATATTACAAGGGACGCGGGTGGCGCTGTGGGTTAAACCACAAAGCCTAGGACTTGCCGATCAGAAGGTCGGCGGTTCGAATCCCCGTGACGGGGTGAGCTCCCGTTGCTCAGTCCCTGCTCCTGCCAACCTAGCAGTTCGAAAGCACCTCAAAGTGCAAGTAGGTAAATAGGTACCACTCTGGCGGGAAGGTAAACGGCGTTTCCGTGCGCTGCTCTGGTTCTCCAGAAGCGGCTTAGTCATGCTGGCCACATGACTCGGAAGCTATACGCCGGCTCCCTCGGCCAATAAAGTGAGATGAGCGCCGCAACCCCAGAGTCGGTCACGACTGGACCTAATGGTCAGGGGTCCCTTTACCCTTTACTAAATATTACAAAATCTATCAGGTGCCCCAAGCTAACTATCTCTCGCCAAACCGAGCTATTCCACACCAGTTTGATGGCACCTGAAGGCACCAAAACCACAAATGACATTTACAACAAAACAACAACAAAGAAAAATGCATTCCACATGGTTTAAAATGGCTTAATTGAGAACTGGATATAATTGTATTAGTTAGCATGTCCCAGCCACCACTGAAAATCATGGCATCCCATAGATAAGAATCAGTCAGCCAAATGTCACCTGAAATAAATGGCTTTAATAGTCCCAACAAAAGGCTGAAATAGAAGAATCTCTGACCTCCACCAGGAGACTATTCTACAGTCTTGAGGGACACTTCAGGGAATGCCCAGCTCCTTACCTTTGATATCTATTTCATGTAATGAATGCATATAGAGCAGGGTGTTACTAGTGGAACAAAGAGATATGGAGTCTCGTGCATGAAGGACTTTAACAGTAAACATCAGCCTCCTGAATTGGGTCCAGAAGCTAGCAGGTACCCAGTGCAGTTGTTGAAAAAGAAATTGGTTATGCCCTCACTTCCCAGTATTCATTAGCAGTAGCATTTTGTACCACCTGCAGATTCCGGGTCATATTTCAGTGCCGCCGAATATCAAGCAATTAGAAACGTCAATTGTGAAGGTTACAAAGGGCAGCCTCACCGTACAGGAAAGGGTAGCAAGGTCCCAATTCTCTTGGTTTTAAAACAGCCACAAGTCCAAACAGACAATCTGGGAGGTTTTCACAGAATTATTTTCCATCTCCAGGGCAGCCCAGGACCAAGTGGACTTCCTGGTGATGAAGGTCAGAAAGGCTTCCAGGGAGATCCTGTAAGTATTCTCCGCACTCCATGAACATACTACTACACCATACATATGGTTGGCAGTTTCTGATTGTATTTATAATGCACTAAAATACATATCTCTTAGGGCTCGCCCAGTCTTACGTTTTTCCTCTGCCTAGAAACCAAGGGTCCAAGCAGTTTTATGCTTGTCCAATGTTTTCCAGGCATGGGTCCAACTCAAGTGGTTTTGCCCTTGATCCTCCGCTTTCTTCTGGAAAATCCGCTCTTTAGCGATAAATCGGAACAAATGTCAATCCGGGGGGGGGGGGGGAACCTGATTGAATTTGCTCCAATTCAGCAGTAATATGAAAGGGCACTACAATATTCTTGTTATATATAAAGAAAATGCATGCTTCTCAACTAATTAAAAACCTTAAGGGTGGCTATATCTCAGATCTTGATTACACAATGAATGGCAACTTTTGTGTTACTCTGTGTATTATTCAACACTTTGGTTTTATCTTCATGAAAGTAAACCTCAGCTTATTTTATTTATTTATTTAGGGAAATCCTGGAGTGGATGATGATGTAGAAGGAGCAAAAGGTTACAAAGGTTCAGAAGGGAGCAGGGTAACTATTGATAATTATAGCTTTGCTTATATCTTTTTTGTTTTTGAACACTTGAAAGTTCAGTCCTTACTATAAGGTATTGATGAGTAAATGAAGATGACTACAAGCAAAATGGATAAATTGATTTGATGAATAATTTGATTCATTAATCACAGCTTTAGATAAGAATTTTCAATTCATTTAATTGGAAGAATTTAATTGGTAGCATCACTGTTTCTCTTCTGCTACAGTTCACCTTCCACCAAAAACTATTGTATTTGTCTCACTACCCACCATGGCAATATTGCATAACTTACATAACTTAGGTCATTTACATAATTAATTGAGTAAATTACAAAAATTGTGTTGTGATTATATTATTCTACCCCGTTAATTCAGATGCAAAGGAAGTAAAATGGGGGCAGGAAACAATCAGTTACTTCTCATTTGTGTACCGAATGCAATAGAAACCACAAATGGATTGATTTCTGTACTGGACATGGGACAAATAAGCAAAAATCAGCAATTACTGCTCCCGTTTCTGTTTTCATCGGAATTCTCTGACAATCCTAGTGGTAAAGAGCCAGTGTGGTGTAGTGGTTAAGAGCGGTAGTCTCGTAATCTGGGGAACCGGGTTCGCGTCTCCGCTCCTCCACATGCAGCTGCTGGGTGACCTTGGGCCAGTCACACTTCTTTGAAGTCTCTCAGCCCCACTCACCTCACAGAGTGTTTGTTGTGGGGGAGGAAGGGAGAGGAGAATGTTAGCCGCTTTGAGACTCCTGAAGGGGAGTGAAAGGTGGGATATCAAATCCAAACTCTTCTTCTTCTTCTTCTTCTAAATAATAAAAAATTATTTTTGGTGCCCCAGCCACTCTCTGTGGTTTCCAACAGAATATACAAAAATGCAACAGAACACCACACATTAAAAGCTTCCCAGTAATCATATATATCAATTGTTCAACCATTGATACAAGAACCAGCACAGAGTATCACTTTACATGTATTCTAGATAGGGGGCTTGTGGGATTTGTGAGAAATCCAGAAACAAAGATAGATGGATTAAATTACATGCAATCAGCTGGAGATGTTTTTATCTGGTAGCAAGCTTGTCACTTGACCCAGTTGGACCATTAAGGGTATAAGAGTTGCTATTGTTCCATCAGTGACCATTTGATAGTAGTACTGTAGTCATCCTGCAACAATTGACTCTTGGTCTTCCCTATTTATGTTTTTTATTCCTACTACTTCAGGCACGTATATGAACATTACGTTTCCCCACCAAGGTGAACTATGTGCCTGCTCTTTCTGTGTCTGTCCCAACAGAACTGCAAAGTGTGAAAAGCTGAAAGATTAAGAGCCACAATAATTGCTGCAGAAATAATTGCTGTGATGTAAAGTTAAATTCTCTATCCGCAGGGAGAAAAAGGATCGCAAGGTATTATGGGCGAGAACGGATCTCCAGGATACAGTGTAAGGACTAATGTAGCTCACCTGGGTTTTCTTAGTCAATAAAAGATTAAGCAAATTCCAAACTAGACCACATCTTCGGTATCCAAAACAATGGAGAACTTACTTTACGGTCCCTGTTTGTGAAATGTCACATAAATCCTGTCTGAGCATTTATAACAAGCCAACCTCAAATGGGGCACACAACTAGAAGCATTTTAGGAGTGATGGTCAAGGTCTTCCAGATATTTTGGGTGAGATGGCCACAAGACTGCCTGCACTGCTGCTGTGGTTTGCCATAGCAGCTGAAAAGGCTTATTAAACTTAAGAGTTTATAAAAATAAAAAATGAATGCAGAATGCCTGACTTGGGGGGGGGGTGGCCTCCTTCTCAAAGCCCATGCAAGGTGAAGCAGAGAGGAGATGTAGGCCTAGGACCCTCGTACCTACAGGACCGCCTCCCCTTATATGTCCCACAGAGGACCTTACGGTCTTCAAATAAAACCATCTTGGAGATCCCGGGCCACAGGGAGGTTAAGCTGGCCTCAACCAGAGCCAGGGCCTTTTCGGCCGTGGCCCCAATCTGGTGGAATGCTCTGTCACAAGAGACTAGGGCCCTGCGGGACTTGACATCTTTCCGCAGGGCCTGCAAGACGGAGCTGTTCCACCAGGCCTTTGGCCAAGGCACAGTCTGACCCCCTCTCTCCTTCTGTAATCCTCATAGAACTCTAGCCCAATGGTTGCCATTAATTTGATGCTGAATTGATTTTAGAATGTATTTCAATTAATTCATTGTGTGATTTAATGTACTCTGTGCTATTTTTCTTTGTTGTTAGCCCCTCTGAACCTGGCTTTGGCCAGGGAGGGCAGGATATAAATTATTATTATTAATAATAATAATAATAATAATAATAATAATAATAATAATAATAGAGAGGCCACAGCTATTGCAATGATAAGAAATGTTACCAGAAGGGGGGGATGGGAAGAGAACTGTATGACGAAGAAGAGGAGAAATGGGGAGGAATGGGGGAGAAGGATGGTGGTCTTGCAAAGATGGAGGAAGGGGTGGCGGAGGGAAGAAAAGGATGTTGATGGTGCCATGCCTATGTTGGTTGGTGGCAGCAGCGTGGAACAGGCCAAGGGCTCCATGAGCTGCTCCCTCGTCAAAAAGCAGGCCTGTGAATGTTTGTAGCATCAAGTTAGGACCTTTAAAGTAACAAATATTCCTTTTGTCGTAGGGACCAGAGGGACGAAGAGGACTTCCAGGCCCACCGGTATGTCTTTCTTAATTTTACCAGTTTCAGTAAGTATACTATGAGACATAACCACAGGAACTCCTGACTGCCCAGGTCAGTAAGGAAAAACTAGTTGGAGAGAGAAGATTACCGTAGATTGGTGGGAGATGGAGCTACCTGGCATTTTCATGCCACCCCAATCCTGTCTGAAAGTGTAGAAATTAGGAATTGGGGGTGGGGGTGAGATTATATTTGGTTCACACTAGAAGGCAAACCTCCCTAATTTGCACTTGGGAACCGAAACACCAACCGAAACACAGCCATCTTATGAAAATCGGATCCTCCCTTAAAGAGGGCACGTATTGCGGTGAGACCTGGACAACTGACACCCTGTGTTGTGGGTGGGTACGATTGGTCAGCCACAAGACCCGATTGGTAGGTCCCTTGTAGCTGGGTGCAATCTGGCCAATGGGACGCAGTCCAAATGGTTCGAGGGACCTATTTATGCCCATGCACGTGACCCAGAGCTTCCTCTTTCGGTGTGTGCATTTGGAATACCTGCCCACCTCTCCTTATTTTTAGGGCTTGTGCGCTTGACCTTGCTATGCCGTCGTGTGCCGTCTGTCATTGGGACAGGGGCACGGCAGGAATTTTCCCCACTTGGCTGATTGGCTGGTGCCATTTGGGTTTCTCCTGCTGCGTAGCAAATCATCACAACTTGTAAGGTTGCGGATAGGCTCTGGTTCAGGTGATAGGGATGGGAGAACGCTCTCGCCATCCCTATGTGAAGGGTATTCCGTTAAAGGAATCCAGGGACTCGATGGCTTGGTCAACCCCTGAGAAGGGGTTGTGCCCGTGCCTGAGCCCAGGGGGACATTTGGGTGGTGGAGTTAGCCCGTTCCTGGCTTTCTGCTTATCCAGGTGTTCACCCTTGGCTAACCTATGCTGGAACCCTGGATCAGCGCTACCTGCGTGGCAGGGAGCTAGTTGAACCAGAGCCTATGCAACCAGTCACTTTCTGTAATCAATAAAGTTGTGGCCTAAATTCTGCCAAAAAACAAAACCAAAATTTGAGTCATGTGTGAATTTATTTAGGGGGGAGGTTTCTGGGTCTGAACACGCAATTAGCAATTCTCTGAATTTTGCAATGCAGTTGTGCAGCCAAGTAATGTTCACCAAAAAATGCATATTTTAATGAAAAGAAACGTACAAAAATGCATTATATTAGGGGAAAGTGCTTTGCAAAAATTTGCATGTTGGACAACATTGCACACGCAACAGTGTGCAGACAGCCAGTGGCGTAGCGTGGGGGGTGCCAGGGGTGCCGACCGCACCGGGCGCAACATCTGGGGGGGCGCGAGTCCAGAGGGAAGGGACAAGTTCCTTCCTCGGCCGGCTCCCCGCCGCCACCGCCAGCCTTGCGCCCTAGCGCGCGCGCCCCCCGCCGTCGCTGTGGCTGCGCTCCGCTCACTGCTCGCAGGAGGAGCAGCCGCTGCAGCAGCGCCGACGCCGCCACAGACGCCTGGCCGGGCACGGGCAGCCTCTGCACCCTGCCGCCGCCGCCATCCCCTCGGCCCAGCCACAGGCGGCGGCTGCTTCTGCCTCCATCCTCCTCCGGGCAAGCAGCGTTGTTTGCGCGGCAGCGCCAGCGGCAACTCGTAGGTTAGGGGTTGGGGGGGCGCAAATTACTTGCCTTGCCCCGGGTTAGGGGGCGCAAATTACTTGCGTTGCCCCGGGTGCTGACAACTCACGCTACGCCGCTGCAGACAGCCACACTAAAATGTTGCTGAATTTTCATGTTGACTATATATATATATATATATATATATATATATATATATATGCAGATTGATATGGAAATGTGGGACACAAGACTGGAAAAATAAGAAACTGAGACAAATTGAAATTGACAGTTACGTCCAACCCTAGATGGGCTCAGAGTTGGCTGGAGGGGAAAGAGTCTAATGCAGGAAGTGTGAGTGTCTGCCTTCAGGACGGAGTCAAAGAGAAGAAATTCAAAGGACGCTTGTCCAAACAAAACAAGAGAAGCTTTTTAATCTCTCTTCTGCATTTTTCACTGGTTGTAAGAAGCCTAATCTTCTCCCTCCTGGTTAGCAGGCAGCATGATGAGGTGTTGGGGAGAATAACGGACAAAGTGGACATTTACTAGATATGTAGCATGCAGCTGCAAGTCAAGACTTTTTCTTCTCACTTAATCACAGGCTTGTGATTAAGTGATCAAGGATGATCCTTGTACAAAAGGCAGCACACAGGGCTCCAACCACATTTGGAATGGAAATCTTCCCTGCACACTCCCCCATACCCCAAGCAATGTATCTACATATCTAGCAAACATCTGACTCTTGGAAGCCTGTGTGAATTTCTCTAATCTCCATCTTGTGGGAATGTTCAGGGTGGCAGGAGAGGATATATTGTTTATTAATATCCTTCCTCAGTTGCGTGAGCAAGTTCCTTTCCCTGGCAGAGTTTACATTCCCCTTTACACAGCAGAAAACTCATGTGAGTTTCTCAAGACAATACGCAATTCAGTCTGGCTTGTTCAGATTGAAATGTGTTCTAATAGTTTCCTGGTAAGAACCCCTTGTTGGAACGTGGGTGGCGCTGTGGGTTAAACCACAGAGTCTAGGACTTGCTGATCAGAAGGTCGGTGGTTCGAATCCCCACGACGGGGTGAGCTCCTGTTGCTCAGTCCCTGCTCCTGCCAACCTAGCAATTTGAAAGCACATCAGAGTGCAAGTAGATAAATAGGTACCACTCTGGCGGGAAAGTAAACGGCGTTTCCTTGCACTGCTCTGGTTCGCCAGAAGCGGCTTAGTCATGCTGGCCACATGACCCGGAAGCTGTACATTGGCTCCCTCGGCCAATAAAGCGAGATGAGCGCTGCAACCCCAGAGTCGGTCACGACTGGACCTAATGGTGAAGGGTCCCTTTACCTTTCCCTTAAGACCCCCTTGAATCCCTCCTAAAAGAATAAAGACACCACAGTCTTATTCATAAGTAACAAAAAGAATGTTTACTCACGATCAGGCAGTGTGATCTCTGAAGGCAGGCTTTAGGCTTGAAGTTTCAAACATATACAAACAGGTTTACCCCATAAGGGAGATTTACCTAGTGACTGCAGGCTAGCAGTCCAGCAGTTCACAGGACGAAAGGAAGATGGAAAAGAGAGAGAGAGAGGCAGAATGCCTTGATCTTTTACCAGGTCTGGAAAGGTCACGCCCACCCACTAGTCACATGCAAGGAAGAATGCTCCAGGCCAGGGTGAACAGGAAGTTTCGACTGGCTGGACCAAACATTCCCTTGCTTGTCTACTCTAGGAAAACAAGGAATGCTGTACTTGACTGCTCCTAATGGATTACATCCCACACATCTAGCCCTTCCTTCTGCATGTTTTTCATGAGCACCAATAGGTGGAAAGCATGCACTGGATAGAAACATGGAAGGCACAGACCCTCCACTTTTTGCTAATATCAAGGCCTGTGAACATGCCAATGTGCGCACACAAGATGGCGGAAAGCACAGCTCTGTGGGGCCTTGTTAAAATCCCCCGCATGAGATTTGCGTCCAACATTATTGACTCTAAATGGCATTACTGTGTAGCATGAAAAATTGTCGTGGTTTTTTTAAGTTATAGAAACTAAGATGGGGAGGAAGTAAGATCGTTATCATACTCACTGGGGAAAACCAAAGCCAACAAGAATGTTCTTCTTTCAGGGGACAAAAGGAAACCCTGGTCCCACAGGTTTGGAAGGAAAACAAGGCTTCGAAGGTCAACAAGTAGGTATTTTTTAAAAAAAAAAATTATTGAATGATTTTATGTTACAAAAAACAATACAACCATACTACCACTAAATATAATTAAGATATAAAAATTACATACATCAATATTTAGTTTGTCATTTGTTATTTACCGTCTTCTTTCCTCCCAAACATTCCATACAAAAACACACGTATGTGCAGACACCCACACACCCACAACCACACATAAAATGATAATAATGAAAGTAAATATTTTTCCCCTTTTATCTTACAAAATCTTTTCTTCACCTTTGACTTCCTGTCAAGTCCCTTTGCATATATTTTATCTTACAATCAAATGTACACAAAACAATAAACCTTTCTATGTAAATTTTCCAATGCATTCTGAAAACATAATAAATCCTTAATTGTTGTTCACCTCCTTTTAGTTCCTTTATCACTCGAATGCTAGCACAGAGTCAAAACTATTATTGTATTTTTGAACATATCTTCTATAACCACCCCATTTTTCTGCAAATTTTTGCTTTGAGATTCCTCTGAGTTTGCTTGTCAATTGAGCCGTCTCCACCAATTTCTGTAATTCGATTTGCCAAAAATAACAGATTAACAGGTGGGCATTAGCACTATTCAATGTATGTGTGTGTTGAGGGAAAGGGTTAAATAAATGGAAAATCACATAGTTTGAATGCAGATGATCTCAGGTTCAGTCGTTCCAATTAAATAGATCAGGTAGCAGGTAATATGAAAGACTTATGTGAGATCTCATAAGTTGCTGTGGGTGACGTTTGTGATATATCAGTTTGCACTCTGCCTTCTCTGTCTGTGTGTAAAAAAAAATGTGCCTGCAATTGTCAGGGATTCTGCTTTTTTTAAAAAAAAAAATTATTCAAAGTTATAACAAAACATATTTCCCAAAAACATATCCTTATTCCCTCCCCATTTTTCCTCCCCCCCTCCATCCACAAAACCCATCCCCCCACCCCACCCCCCGACTTCCCTCAGTTCCAGCCTTTGGTTTCTCCAATAATGCTATTTTCTGCATGTTACAGAGTTGTATAGATCCTCCAACTGTTTAGCTAATTATTATCAGTAAAAAAAAATGTGGATGTTTATTCAAAACCTGCCAAGGAGTCCAGTTCGCTTTGTTGCGTCTTCAAATACTTTGTGAAAGGTTCCCATTCATCCTTAAAGTCACAGTTATCCTTGTCCCGTAGCTTATGAGTCAATTTTGCCAGTTCTGCATAATCCATCAATTTTTCTTGCCATAATTCTTTAGTTGGGATTTCTTCAGTCTTCCATCCTTGTGCTATCAGAACTCTAGCGGCCGTTATCGCATACATGAAGATGTCTTTCAACTTTTTTGGGAGGTCTTTCCCTACTGGGATTCTGCTTGTCTCATAAATCAACAATATATTAAACACACAAACAGAACAACATTGCACAAAGTTCACAGAATAATTGCCCAGCTAAATACACAGGTGTGTAGAACATGATATAGAGAAACCTTGAGAATTTGGCATGAGAGCTTTTTAAAGGACTAGTGGTACCAGTGTATACTGTTCTTAAGATATTCGCTCTTTAATTACCCTGCCTTTCCTCACCAAGATTCTGAGAGCAGCAAGCACTTAATCAAATATTTAAAATGTCTAAACACGTTCAAAAACTTCTTTAAAAAGAGTGTCCCCATGCCAAATCACTTTAAAACTTGGGCCAGAGAAAACTTAAGGAACATCATCTATGTGTGTACAGGGATAAGTGTATTTGGAAAGACTTAACTTTGAAATAAATTTGATTGTGTGCCCATCTGCCTGGACTGTGTCAAAAACAACATATAATAGATTCTGGAACTAGCATGGTTTTATATATATATATATATATATATATATATATATATATATATATATATATGTAGGTTTTGGTGTCTTCGGGTGTCTTCCCGTGTAAGAGTTGGGGTGCAGCTGGAAGGTTTCCTCCCCGTAGAGGTGAGATATTTGCTTTCGTAGATTTTCACGGGTACAGGAATGTAGGTTTTGGTGTCTTCGGGTGTCTTCCCCAACTCTTACACGGGAAGACACCCGAAGACACCAAAACCTACATTCCTGTACCCGTGAAAATCTACGAAAGCATATATATATATATATATATATATATATATATATATATATATATGAGAAATACAAATCTGTCTGCTTATGCTTATTGCAAAAAAGCCTTCCCCGCCTGGCTTCCCACATGTTTCCCAGTTTTCAAATTCATATAACTTTCTTTCTTTCTTTTCCAAATTTTTAAATTGATTTTCACGTTTATCACAGAGAAAAAAGAAAAACATTACAAAACACAGAACAGAGATAAAAGACAGAGAAAAAGAATTATTACTTCAAATCCCTAATTTCATTACATTGATAACTGACTTCCTCAAGTCCCCTCTAACTGAATTTCATTATATCACCTGTTTAACAGTTCTCCAAATTCATATTTCTAATAATATTAACTCCTTTCATTTACTAACCTCTTCTCCTTTATTAATGTTCTAATCCTTAATATTCACAAGCACATATCCTTATTCTACCCCTAAGCCTTTTAATATCTTCCAAGAATTTTCTATTTATCTTATATTACAATATTTAGCTAAATATTCTTTAAATTTCTTCCAATCTTCTTGTATCTCCTCTTCCTTCTGGTCGTGGATTCTTCCAGTCAGGTTGGCCAGCAAACAAAAAGTCCAACATCTTCATCTGCCATTCTTCTATTGTTCTTGCGATTTCCAGTTTTTGGCTAATAAAAGTCTTGCCGCTGTAGTGGCATGCAAAAACAGTCTAACATCTTTTGGGGGCAATTCCAATCCTATTATTCCAAGTAGAAAGGCTTCTGGTTTCTTAATGAATGTATTTTCCAACATTTTTTCCAACTCATTATAAATCTTTTCCCAGAAGTCTTTCACCTTAGGACACGTCCACCACATACGATAAAAACAAATTCATATATGTTTCTGTTTAGTAGCATAAAGTTAATAAGCTTTCAGGTATGCATTTGGGTGAATTTACCAGACTTCTTAGATGTAATTTGTTTTCCAGGGGACAAGTGGAATTCCTGGTGAGAAAGGAGAGAAAGGACATTCAGGAAATAAAGGTCTTCCGGTAAAATGGCCTCATGCATATTTCAATGAGATTCATCTTTCTTAATACACTGCTTTTCAAGCATTCTGAAGCGAGACCCGATTGTGATTTCGAAAACTCAGCCGTTCGGGATGCACTTATAAACAAACTCTTCCTTTAGAGGCTGGCCTTTCTTCTCTACAAACAAAAAGAATATTACATCAGTAGTTAACACTGAATAAATTTTGTATTGTATTTTTCACTATTCATGTTGATATCTCTTTATATAATAAAAACGTAAGGATGTCATCGCACAGCCCCAGTTGAGGGATTTGCATGAAGTCAGGGTGGGGGCAGGGAAGCAAAATTGAAGGTAGGTTGCACAACAGCAATGGCCAAGGCATGGAAGTGAGAAGGGAGTGATTCTGCCATTGTTTAAAATTGCTACTTCTTTCCTGGAAGAGGAGTGGCAGGGTGTTGGTGAATGGAGCGAGCGGGGGCACAACCCCTTGTAAATCTATATAGCAAGTATGTACATGAGTAGACTTAACTGTGCCGTACATGGAGAGAGGTGTCTCTTAAAAGAGTCGACAGTGGTGTATGGTTGGCCTGATGGAACAAAGAATTCCCTGAGAATGGGGTGGGGAGGCCTTTGTGTGCAATTTACTCAGGAACATATCAGGCTGGCTTGAGACATTTTGTTCCTTGTAGCAAAGGACAGGATGGAGCCTCCCGTTCCATGGATTGAATCTGACTAGGCTTGCAATTGACTCTGATTTCAGCACTGGCAATGAAATATCCTCCGCTGTGCCTGAAGCCAGCAGGCTCCCTCAGGAGGAGCAGAGCAGACTAGATTTAGGGAATAGGGGTACTGCCGCCAATCCCTGGCATCTGCCACCTGACTCACTCTGCCTAATGGTAGGGCTGGCCCTGGCCAGGATGCATTTGTGGGTTGTAATGGACGTGGGTGGTGCTGAGGTCTAAACCACTGAGCCTAGGGCTTGCCGATCAGAAGGTCGGCAGTTCGAATCCCCGCAAAGGGGTGAGCTCCCGTTGCTCGGTCCCTGCTCCTGCCAACCTAGCAGTCCGAAAGCACATCAAAGTGCAAGTAGATAAATAGGTACCTCTCTGGTGGGAAGGTAAACGGTGTTTTCGTGCGCTGCTCTGGTTCGCCAGAAGCAGCTTAATCATGCTGGCCACATGACCTGGAAGCTGTCTGCGGACAAACGACAGCTCCCTCGGCCAATAAAGCGAGATGAGCACCACAACCCCAGAGTCGTTCACGACTGGACCTAATGGTCAGGGGTCCCTTTACCTTTAATACACAGTACGGGAGGCACTGTCTTCATAGCCAATGGCAGCGGGTGCTACAGAGATAAAGTACAGCAATGAGTATTATTGAAAGGTTCCACACATTACAGAAGATAAGAGTTTCTTTCTTTCTTTCTTTCTTTCTTTCTTTCTTTCTTTCTTTCTTTCTTTCTTTCTTTCTTTCTTTCTCTCTCTCTCTCCATTTCTCTCTCTCTCTCTTTCTTTCTTTCTCTCTCCCTCTCTTTTTCTTTCCTTCTTTCTCTTTCTTTCTTGTTCTTTTTCTCTTTCTTTCTTTTTCCTTTTCTCTTTCTTTCTTTCTGGTCAAACTTAAAAAGCTTGCTATAATGTTTGTTTTCTTTTCAGGGAAACTTGGGAATCCCAGGCCCTAAAGGAAATCAAGGGAAACCTGGACTAAGAGGAAATGAAGTATGTTTTCAAATGTCTGCTATTAATTTTTCTACACAAAGTGTAAAGTCTGCCCATACAGTCTATACATCAGGTGTGACTAATGTGCAGCCCTCCAAATGCTGTTGGATTATAACTCCCATCATCTCTAAACACTGGTTGTATTGACTGGGCCTGATGGGAGTTGGAGTCCAACAACAGCCCAAAGGCCACATGTTAGCCACCCTGCTATAAATGATAAGGAGAAAATTTCCCAATGCAGATTCTCCAAAATCTTTTTTTCTCTCTGTGGGGAAAAGAACCCCTTAGCATTTAAATTAGGTTTGTTAACTACTACTTCTTTTTTGACAGGAGCTTTTTGCCATTATGTGTTGCATGACAAAAAACAAGCAGGCATTGTTTTTTTTCCTGTCATCAGGAAAAATTGTGCCTTTCAATGTTTTCCTTCTGTGCTGCTGTAAAAGGCACAGAGCTTCTGCTCCTAAAACAGCAATATTTAATTTGCTTTTATTCAAATAAATAGTCAAAACAGACTTTACATAGACAGTGGCTGAGCCATTCTCTGTTCAAGGCAAAGTTTGTGCAAACGTGTATTTCATAGTGCACATATTTTTTTATTAGGTGACTTATGAACTGAACAAACAAACAACGAAAGAAACGAGTATTTGTTAACAGTGAAAGAATGTCTGTGAATCTGAGTCTCTAATTGATAAATCCCAAATTACCTTAACTAAGGAAAGGTTAATCCCACTCTGGCTGAAGTACACAGTTTATCTGTTTTGAGGGGAATGTGACCAAACACAAATTACGTTGCCAGTAACTAGGGCTGCCATACGTCCTGATTTTCCAGGACATGTCCTGGAATTCTCCCCTGAATTGGCGTCATGGATTATTATTATTTTTAAATCAGGCAAATGTCCTGGAAAACTGTCAACAGAGATTAAATCGTGTCGAACATTCCTAAAAAAAAGCTTTGGTTCCCCTAGAAAAAAGAGAAAAGCGCAACAACTCTGTCCTGATTTTCACTTTTGGAGCTACCAGTAACTATTTCTCAGGGAATGTTTGCTACATATCTCATTCTCTGTTCTGATTTTGATTCAGCAACTTTCCATTTTGGTTCACTCCTTTGGTTCTCATATATGATGTTGTACTCAATTTTCCCAACAGGGAGAACCTGGGGATACTGGAATGAAAGGACCAGCCGGCCCCCGTGGTCCACAAGGAATGAGGGTTTGTAATTTATGTTCATCTTACTCAAAGGGCCTGACTGAAAACCAAAAGTGACTTAATAATAATAATAACAGTAATAATAAATTTTATTTATGCCCTGCCCTCCCCGGCCACAGCTGGGCTCAGGGCGGCTAACATCAATAAAATTTCAGTAAAAACATAATAAGAAAAAAGAAAAAGAAAAAAAAATTAAAATGCAGGTTAAAATGCAGTTTAAAATGCAGCCTCATTTTAAAAGTCAAAACCATAAGGGGAGGGAAACATAAGGGTCAGACTGAGTCCAACCCAAAGGCCAGGTGTAACAGCTCTGTCCTGCAGGCCCTGCGGAAAGATGTCAAGTCCCGTAGGGCCCTAGTCTCTTGTGACAGAGTGTTCCACCAAGTCGGGGCCAGTACTGAAAAGGCCCTGGCCCTGGTTGAGACCAATCTAACCAACTTGCGACTTGGGACCTCCAAAGTGTGGTCATTTGTGGAACTTAAGGTCCTCCACAGGGCATACCAGGAGAGGTGGTCCCGTAGGTACATGGGTCCTAGGGTGATGTGAATTGCCACCATGTATATGAAGGTAGCCAGCATGGTGCCTTTGTTGACCTCTAACTGCCATTAGTATCAGCCAACATGACCAAAAGGCAAGGGCGAAGGAAGTTGTAATCCAGAAACATCTGTCCCTGGTGTGTACAATGCGGTGTCATAAATCAAAATACCTTACCACATTAAGTCAAATTTGTGACTTCCACAACAGCCCTGCCCCAAGTTCACAATAGAACAAAAATGTTTCATACACACTTTTTTAATATATTACCTGAGGAATTGACCACCCACTTTTAAACATATCTCTTGCTTGTCTGCCCTAGGGGGATGAGGGAATTCCTGGATATGGTGAAGAAGGAAAGAAAGGATCAAAGGTAATTACATTTTTTAAAACAAAACCTGTAGAAATTTTTAACTTGTTTTTATGCAGTTTGGAATTGCTCCCAGTTAATTACTGTGGATTCCCTTACATGAGTGCAAATGCCCTTATCATCAATAGACTGTATAGAGTGCATAGCTTTGGGAAAGGAATACTGCCTGGTGTTAAATTGCTGCATTAAATTCCTGTTTTGATATGACTGGGGAATCCTACTCCAAAAGGGTGCACTTCTGAGTCCCACAGTTTTCACAACGAGCATATAAGGATCAGATATTTAGTTGCTGGCTGAAATCTAAAGGGGTTCTTTACATGCAAGAAAAGGAAACACATAAGCAATTTTAATAGGTGTTGTTTTTTTCTTGTGCAGTTTTCATTACTAAGAGAGAGGTGCTGTTTTTCAAACCAAACTGTGCTTTCCTTCTTCGTGAGTGGGTGGATGGTTTTAAAACTATGTATATATATAAAGTTGGGAACTAATTTTTACTTTGTGAATGTTGAATGTTAAACTGTGATCTACAAAAGTTGTGCATGAATGAACTATGCTTGCTTGGAATAGACTAGAATCTCTTTGTCACTACAAAAACCATACCCCATATTTTTTTTTATTAGCTTTTTGCTCATATCTCGAAGTGATAGCCTTTTCCTGTTATGTTTCATGATTGTTTCCTTCTCTACCTTAAGTTTACACCTATCCTCAGTTTTGTTAACACTTTCTTGATTAAAAAATAGCAAAAGAAACATCCGTCTAGGAATTTTTAGAATGTTAATTATAAAATATATATTTAAATTATAGGGAGAAGAAGGCTTCCCAGGAGACATTGGAGAGCAGGTACCCATGTACATATATTCTGAGGGCCAAATCCTGACAAGGGGTTCAATCCTAATGCAGTCATTATTAGCATTTCTGGTAATAAATTGAACTGACTGTATGCACTCTGCTTCCCATTTCAGTGGCCATAGTGAGGTCTATCATGGGAAGTGGAATAAGCAGGATATCTTACATTTTGATTTTTTTCTTTCTTTGCTAGGACAGACATTTTTACCTTCTTTGTTTTCTATCCAATTCAACAGGGTGAACGTGGAGACCCAGGCCTTCCTGGGGAACCAGGACCAAAAGGCGTTAGGGGAAGAATGGTATGGTGAACAGCAATTTGAGGGTGTCTTTTTAAATAGTATTATTGGTTAGTTTGGTTCTTACAGGACCTTCCTGTAGTACTTATATTTCAGCTTCTGGGAAGATGGGATTAACAGACCCTCCAAGTGTCCCTATTTTCCAGGGACGTCCCTGATTTAGAGAAGCCGTCCTGGTTTCTGATTTGATACTGGAAAGTCCAACTTTCCCTTAAAGGTAAAGGTAAAGGGACCCCTGACCATTAGGTCCAGTCATGACCGACTCTGGGGTTGCGGCGCTCATCTCGCTTTATTGGCTGAGGGAGCCGGTGTACAGCTTCTGGGTCATGTGGCCAGCATGACTAAGCCGCTTCTGGCGAACCAGAGCAGCACATGGAAACGCCGTTTACCTTCCCGCTGGAGCGGTACCTATTTATCTACTTGCACTTGACGTGCTTTCGAACTGCTAGGTTGGCAGGAGCAGGGACCGAGCAATGGGAGCTCATCCCGTCGAGGGGATTCGAACCACCGACCTTCTGATCGGCAAGTCCTAGGCTCAGTGGTTTAACCCACAGCGCCACCCGCGTCCCTCTTTGTGCCATGTGTAGAAACATCTAAAATCCCCCCACTATTCAGTCCTAGCAAAGAGCTGGCTATGACCAAGGAAAGCATCCAGATTTAGCATTTGTTTCCAAAAGAGATGGCGACGTGTGCCACAATGGCTCTCTCTGTGCATATATTAGTACTTGTTCAGCTGCTTTTCTGACGAGCTTTCCCTCCTTAATATAATACTAATTGGGTGTCGTTTCTGATGACGGGAGGTTCCTTGTCTTCTGTTATTTCTGGTGAATATGCAAACGTACCGTCTTTTCGATGTTGTACTTGAAACAGATTGTCTATGTAACATTTCTAGGGTACTCCAGGATTAAAAGGTGAACCGGGTGGCCGAGGAGCCTGGGGTCCTCCAGGACGTCCGGTATGTTTTGTTCTATAAACAAATGCTGCTTTATATGCATCAGAAACAAGTCTAATTCTCTGAGTTGCTAGGTTTCTAATGCACTTATCTTCTCAGGCCTATGAAGTGATCTGAGTTTTAGTAAAGTCATGCTCCCATCTGCAGCCAACTGGGGCTCCTTAATGCCACAATTCCCATGATGCTGGTGAAACGCTTAGCAACTTTGATTTCATCAGTCCTATAGAGGTACCTGTGCACTTTCAGAATCGGCAGCATTCTTGTCTAATAGTTCTGAAGTGTCAGACCACTTTCAAAAGGCCTTGTTGGGGAATTTTTATTCTGTCCCATGACATCTACGGTGTGGAATGCCATGGGACTCAACTGCCGCTCACTTCCTGCTACTTAACATTAATACAGAAGCAATAGCAGAAGCTGGGGAGAGAGTATTTTTATACCAGCCAAATGGTTTAAAACATTTTATATCAGTCAATCAAGTAAATGCATAAGCTGTTGCTTTAAACCAGGGTTAGAAGGCATTAAAACAAACCATGGCTAATGTTCACCTTAGGGTGGGCATAAAGTTGTGTTGTGGTGAATGCTGTAGAAGGAAAGGAGAGAATTGCATCCATTAGAGAAGGTGGAAAAATGCAAGATGGGGTATGGCTGAGCAGTTAACCATGGTTAAGAGATCAGAAAACGTTGCACTTGCCCTTGGCTTATAACATTGATGGCATGGGCACCAACAAGACTCTTCTATCAGAAAAATACCACCAGCTGACCTTCGGTTCAACGTATAGTTCTCTGATCCCAACCTTATTATTCTAGGGTCCAAAAGGCGAGAAGGGCCTGTCCTCATTTTCGGTACGTATACCTGGAATGCAGTATTTATGACGTGTGGGTGTTTTCCCCTTCCAGCCTTGAAATGCAGGTCTCTTTGCAACCATAAGGGATTGCAGGATCCACTTTTGTTGCTCACCTGTCACGCCCCACACTGCAGGGATATGATTTCAAAGTGAAGAAACGTGCATAAATATTAAAGACTATTCCAAAAGCAAGTTAATGTGAGCAATAATTAAGAACACAAGAAGAGCCTGCAGAATCAGGCCAATGGCTCATTTAGTCCAGCTGGTCAGCCATCGTGGTTAAGTAGCTACGATAGCCTTATCCTCCATGAATTTGTCTAATCCTCTTTTCAATCTATTCAAGTTGATGCCCCTCACTTTCTGTAAGAGGAGTGAATCCAATAGGTTAGCTGTGTGAAGAAAGGCTTTTGTTTATCTGTCCTGAATCTTTAATAATAATAAAATAAAATAAAATAAAATAAAATAAAATAAAATAAAATAAAATAAAATAAAATAAAATAAAATAAAATAAAATAAAAATTTATACCCCGCCCATCTGGCTGAGTTTCCCCAGCCACTCTGGGTGGCTCCCAATCGAGTGTTAGAAACAATACAGCATTAAATATTAAAAACTTCCCTTTGGGAAATTCAGCTTCCTTGAATTTCCCAAAACTCTAGCCAGGGCTGGATTTAGGTTTGATGAAGCCCTAAGCTACTGAAGGTAATGTGGCGCTTTAGATGTCCAGCCGTCCTTTTCGCTGTTTTCTGTGTTGAATATATGCTATATGGTAATTTACGGACCTAATAGGTATCTAAAGCCATTTGCCCATAACAAAATATGTATTTTATCAAATTTGTTTGTTTTTTATCTTATATTTTGGAAATATACATCCAGGTTTATTTCCTTTCATTTGGGGGGGGGGGCCCTCAAGGGAGTGGGGCCCTAAGCTATAGCTTGTTTAGCTTATATATAAATCCGGCACTGGTTCTAAGCGTTGTGAGAAAGGCAGAAAAACCTTTCTTCTGTCGACTTTCTCAATGCCATGCCTAAACAATTTATACAATTTGCGACCAGAAAGAACACTGCACCGGACACACCCACATAATGTGCCTTAAATAGGCATTATCAGCATCGTGGCACCACATGTATGGGATACGATAGCGTGAGTGATGATATCTACCTTGGGCTTACACAATAAGCATCCTTACTGAGTGGGATTTAAACTTGGGTCTTCTGAGACCTGATTCAACACCCTAATTACATATCGGCTCTCAACTTGCACTTCCTGCTTAGACATCAGATATTTCTTCTGCTAACAACGTATCTCTTTTCATTTTCATTCCCGTGCCACCCCAGCCTTGTGAACTCACTGAGTATCTGCGTGAACACAGCCGTAAGTACTGCCCGATTTTGAATTTTGATACGGAAAGGAGGAAGAACACCCTAGACAGAGCCCGGTTAATATATTGACCACTTGCCTGCAATTACAATAAATAGTGGGGCTGAAAACCCTGGTTGGTTGGTTCAGTTAACAGTTTATAAAGGGCTGTCCTAAAGTTAGCATTGTTGTTGTTGTTTAGTTGTTTAGTCGTGTCCGACTCTTCGTGACCCCATGGACCAGAGCACGCCAGGCACTCCTATCTTCCACTGCCTCCCACAGTTTGGTCAAACTTGGTAGCTTCGAGAACACCATCCAACCATCTCGTCCTCTGTCGTCCCCTTCTCCTTGTGCCCTCCATCTTTCCCAGCATCAGGGTCTTTTCCAGGGAGCCTTCTCTTCTCATGAGGTGGCCAAAGTATTGGAGCCTCAGCTTCAGGATCTGTCCTTCCAGTGAGCACTCAGGCCTGGTTTCCTTAAGGCTAGCGTTGACATGATGCAATCTCATGTTGAGCTATGCTATCCCAGGCAGTCATGGCGCATGCAAGTCATTCCTGCTCAAGAGAGCCTATACCACACGACTTCCTGTCCAGCCAAAACCATCCAGTTCAGGATGGGCTGATTGGTAGTAGTGTGGCAGGGTTAGATCTGGGAAGGTGGGCTCCTGGGAGATTCTCTTGGGCCTTTGGCACTACATAAAACTGCATAGTATGTATATCAATTGCCAGCCCCAATAAACAGTTTTGTAGTGTAAATTAGAGACTCTGCCCACCAAAGATCCCCTTTTTATACCATGGAGTCTTTGCATGGGACACAATTTGATGTTTGAAAGTTGGCAGGGGCGGACTCTGATCATCACATAAAAGCAAATGCACATTCATTTAATAATTGGATCTAATTGTTGTTTTGGATTATAATTTCTCCTGTATATTTCTATTCTGCAATTTTTACCTATAGTTGAAAATTAGGGATTAATTTATTTTATGATTTAAATTAACCTTATTATCCAAATGCATAGCACTCCTGATGGAGGCAGTTTAGGGGAAATGTGCCATTAATAACTGTGCTTTTCTCTCTTTTAACGTTTTCAAGGGAATCTAATTTGGAACCATATCTTTTTCTCTCCTCTTTCTGTTTAGCTTGTTGGACGGGTGAGTATCACACCAGTTGTTGTTGTTGTTGCTGCTGCTCCACTTCCAAACCAGTGCTTTTAAAGCATTGCTCCACATGGTAGCATTTGCAGTGGCACAATTCACCTGTTATCATTTCTAGGTAGTAATAATAACAAATAACAATAATTTATTATTTATACCCTGCCCATCTGGCTGGGTTTCCCCAGCCACTCTGGGCGGCTCCCGACAGAATATTAACAACACAATAAAACATCAAACACTAAAAATGTCCCTAAACAAGGCTGGCTTCAGATGTCTTCTAAAAGTCAGATAGTTGCTTATTTCCTTGACATCTGATGGGAGGACATTCCACAGGGCAGGTGCCACCACCAAGAAGGCCATCTGCCTGGTTCCCTGTAACCTCACTTCTCGCGGTAAGGGAACCACCAGAAGGCCCTGACAGCTGGTCCTCCGAGCCTGAATGATGCGGGTGGAGACGCTCCTGTTTAGAGCGTTAAAGGTCAGCACCAACACTTTTAATTGTGCTTGGAAACGTACGTAGTGTGTGATCCAGGCTGAATTAAGCCCATTTTAATCCCTAAAGATTTTCATAGAACAGCCAAACACTTGCTTACATCTCTCTCATTAAAACAAATGGCGTTTCTCAAAAGTATTGATATTTGATTGGCTGGTGCCCTACATCAATGCAAACATTTAGGGCATCGTTCAGCCAAAATGCATACGTTGTTTGCTTTTTTAACAAGCTACTCAGTACCTTATTTTGCATTCTAGGAACATTGGAGTGCCCGGTATATCCGACAGACTTAGTATTTGCCTTGGATGTATCTCAAGACACTACACCCCAGATATTTGAGCAGATGAGAGAGATGGTCATAGCAGTTGTAAACAATACCCAAATAAGGGAAAGCAACTGCCCAGTGGGAGCCAGAGTCGCCGTTGTGTCCTACAACTCCAATACCCATTATCTAATCCGCTTCTCAGACTTCCACAATAAGCAACGTTTGCTGGAGGAGATAGCTAAGCTTTCTTACCAGAGGTCAACCATCAGAAGGGACACTGGCGCATCCATGAGGTTCGTGGCCAGGAATGTTTTCAAGAGAACTCTCCCAGGTGCTAACATGAGAAAAGTTGCTGTCTTCTTCAGCAACGGCCCATCGGACAATGGAGATTCTCTCAGCACCGCAGTCCTGGAGTTCAGCGCCTTTGACATCCACCCAGCGGTCATTGCTTTTAAAACTATCCCTAGCATCCATCGTGCTTTTGCGGTAAGAAACTATTGCCTCTTTCTTCCTTGCGTTCGGAACTGTCTCTTTTATATAGATATATATTTTTATTAGTTTTAACATTTAATTATAAAACGTACCACAAAACTTCACCACTTATACAATCTTTTTTTGGACTTCCATCAGCGCCTCTGATGATCCACCGTTTTAACCGCTTTTAATGCATTTCTTAAGTTCATATTGCCTTTAATTATCTTAACTAACCATCCTCCCCTTAGTCCATTTTTGCAATAGTTCCAATAATTCTCCTCACAAAACTTCTTGCAAACCTACAAACGTAGCCTGATCATCACAAATACTTTTCATATAATCTGTAAATTTACAACAGTCTTCCGTGAATTTCTGGTCCCGCTAATTACGAATCCTTCCTGTTAGTTTATCTAGTTCTGCGTAGTCCATTAATTTCATCCTCCATTCTTCTTTAGTCGGTAATTCTTCTTACTTCCGTTTTTGTGCCAATAATGTTCTTGCTGCTGTTGTTGCATAAAAAACAATTTACATTCCTTTCTATTTATGTCACTTCCTACAATGCCCAGTAAAAATGCTTCTGGTTTCCAGAAGCATTCAGAACTGCCTCAAGGGCTTCACTGCTCATTGGACCTTTTAAACATCGAGGAAGTTTTACAAGTTGGATCGTTGCAATGAGTGCTGCGCTGAAAGTTGCCCTTTATTTTTGTAAAACTCCCCACCTGGCACCTCCATACAAGCGTCTATTTGTTTTCTCGCTCTTTTACTAGTGCGAGAAAATCTCTGTGGAATTTCTTGGGAGGATGCTGGGGTTTAAAAGGGCTGTACTGGCACATTTCTCAGCTACCTGTACCATCCAATAAGCCCATGAGAGGATAACATCATGACGTTACTGTCATTGAATTCTACTCAATATCGATCCAGAGTAGATTCCAGTGTATAGTTAGCAGAGTAAAAACTTAAAACACATTGCAGGATTCCCCCAAAATAGACCAGAGGCAATTGTATTTCATCCAGTAGTGCTTTACTGCTACTGGAGGCAAATGGTCACAAATCCATTATTGGCACTGTCCATAAGAAAACCAGTTGCAGTACACTTAAGTTAATAATAATAATAATAATAATAATAATAATAATAATAATAATAATAATAATTTATTATTTATACCCCACCCATCTGGCTGGGCTTCCCCAGCCACTCTGGGTGGCTTCCAACAAAATATTAAAATACCGTAATACATCAAACATTAAAATCTTCCCTAAACAGGGCTGCCTTCAGACTTACAATAACTTATAATAAGGCTAAAACTTAACACTAAACATACTATGTACAGAACACCACACCAGAAGGAAGAGAGATAGAAAGAGAAATTGAAACCCGGGCTCCTTCTGGCCTTAATATTAAGCCAGCTGTTCTCAGCTTCCCAGAAGGGCTAACCCACATATCATGACCTTCTGCTTGTTTCTTTCATGCAGAGAAGCTTCCAGGACCCTCTTGAATTAATTAGAATAGGAAAGATCTCTACACATCAGATCAATACTTTCTGCACTAAGAAATGCAAACTGACAGTTTCACCCTCCTGGGAGCTTTCTGGGAAGCATGGGCGACAAAGGGGGACTGATGTGGACAGGATCACAACTCTCACCATCTGCCTGATAAGTTATACCTCTATTTAAATCTTATATTCTTTCAGATAGGTGACACAAGACTGTTTCAAGTTATTCAACCTGGGAGAGATTATACTCCGGCCTTACAAAGACTTCAGTCGTGTGTACTTTGCTATGGTGAGATTACATGAAAACAGCATGCAAACCAGACTTCCATCCAGAGTTTCTCTTCTCCCCGCACATATTGTATTATTAAAACGACTGTGTTTCCATTTCCAGACAAATGCAAACCAGATAGCTCTTGCTTCCGCGCTGAAACCCCCCTTGCTCGGGGCTATGTGGACGCCGCTTTCATTTTGGAAAATTCAAGGAAAATAAGCCCGGTGGAATTTCAGAAACTGAAAGATTTTCTAAGCGCAGCGCTCGACAGCTTTGACATCTCTGCTGAACCAGAGACCTCTTTGACAGGGGACAGGGTGGCTGTGCTGAGCCATGCTCCTCCAGAATTCAGGCCCCGAACCCAGAGGAGTCCAGTAGAGATCGAGTTTGACTTTTTGACTTACGGCAGTAAACTACGAATGAAGAGACACATCCAGGAGTCTATCCAGCAGCTAAATGGAGCGGCTGCTCTCGGCCATGCCATACAGTGGACCGTTAGCAACATCTTTTCTGAAGCACCCAACCAGAGAAAATACAAGGCTATCTTTGTTGTTTCTGTTGGAGAAACAAGTCGATGGGACAAGGAAGTGCTGAGGGATGCAGCTCTGAGAGCCAAGTGCCAGGGCTACGCACTCTTTGTGCTTTCATTAGGAGATGAATATGACGACGTGGAAATTGAAGAACTAGCAAGCCTGCCCCTGGAACATCACGTGGTGCAGCTTGGACGAATTCACAAGGCTGAACTTGGATATGCAGTGAAGTTTCTGAAGCCATTTCTACGCCTCCTTAAGAGTAAGTCAGTGTGGTGTAGTGGTTAAGAGCGGTAGTCACGTAATCTGGGGAACCGGGTTCGCGTCTCTGCTCCTCCACATGCAGCTGCTGGGTGACCTTGGGCCAGTCACACTTCTCTGAAGTCTCTCAGCCCCACTCACCTCACAGAGTGTTTGTTGTGGGGGAGGAAGGGAAAGGAGAATGTTAGCCGCTTTGAGACTCCTTAAAGGGAGTGAAAGGCGGGATATCAAATCCAAACTCTTCTTCTTCTTCTACTGTTGCTGACTTTGCTTTATATAGAGAGAGAGCTTTGTATTTACAAGGGAATCCCCTAAATGCTTCCAGATGACAAGGAACCAGTTCAGTCCAGCATTTATTCTTAGTGTTTACTGAGGCATCTGGAAGAATAATACATTCTTAGAAATAAAAATTGTGTAATTAAATATTGGGCGAATGAGTGATCTGATGTTGAATTATAGTTGGCTTTTCAGACCTTTGGGCTAAAGTAAGCTTTCATAGTGACAACACCTATTATTTAAGGTTGTTACAGCCTGAATGGATTGTCTGAATATGATTCCCAGGCCAAACAATGCTGAACGGGGGACTTTCAAAGTTTGCCAACAGCATTTCTGCCACTCCCAGTGGAATCAGAGCTGTGCTGTTCACGAAACCCTTCAGTGAATGAGCCCATTTATATTTTAAAAAAATAAGAGCTAAATTTAAAGCCCCTAATGTCTGAACTTGTTTCCTCTCACCCTGCACCAGAATGACGGTGAAAAAGAGAAATATAAAGTATCAAGGACATATCCAGGTCACAGGCTAGCTTGAGTTTGGCAGGCCTCGAGATTGTGCTTGCCAAATTTTGGTAAGCCTGTGATCAAAACACATTATAGATTACACAGCCTGTTGCATGCCCCCAGCTTTGTGAGCATTTTACAACGCCAAAGGAAAAGCAATTGTGCAAGTTCCCAACAGATGGTTCGTTTCATTTTGGTTCCAGATGCTGTGTAATCATTTGGAATATTATTACGGTTAGACATAGCAGTTAGTGGTACAGAACATGCTTTGCATATAGAATCATAGAATCATAGAATCATAGAGTTGGAAGAGACCACAAGGGCCATCGAGTCCAACCCCCTGCCAAGCAGGAAACACCATCAGAGCACTCCTGACATATGGTTGTCAAGCCTCTGCTTAAAGACCTCCAAAGTAGGAGACTCCACCACACTCCTTGGCAGCAAATTCCACTGTCGAACAGCTCTTACTGTCAGGAAGTTCTTCCTAATGTTTAGGTGGAATCTTCTTTCTTGTAGTTTGGATCCATTGCTCCGTGTCCGCTTCTCTGGAGCAGCAGAAAACAACCTTTCTCCCTCCTCTATGTGACATCCTTTTATATATTTGAACATGGCTATCATATCACCCCTTAACCTCCTCTTCTCCAGGCTAAACATGCCCAGCTCCCTTAACCGTTCCTCATAAGGCATCGTTTCCAGGCCTTTAACCATTTTGGTTGCCCTCCTCTGGACACGTTCCAGTTTGTCAGTGTCCTTCTTGAATTGTGGTGCCCAGAATTGAGAAAATTCAGTCTCTTTCATCTCCATTGAAAGGATCTCCATTAAGGATCTCAGGTAGCAATGGCCGGGGGAAATGTGTACTGTACTTGGAGAATCACTGCCTTTTGGAGCCAATAGTGCTCAGTGAGATACGCCAGTACAAAAAGATGCTTATATCTGAGCAGGGGCTGAGCAGGTGTCCTTGCAACAATGAAGTCTGCTTCACACAACTCAGCTGTCCCGAATTAAGCAGGACATCATGGATTTGCAGAAGCTGCCGCAGGTTCTGTTTGAAGTCTGTAATGTCTCGCTTCTGCCTTCTCGTCTCTTCTTCCTCCTCTGGGACAGCCTCCGCCATAGGCTCCACTGCCATTCTGGCCAACCACCACCGCCATATTCCCGGAAGCGGGTGCAGCGCATCCAGGAGAACACTTCTGGAAGCAGATGTACCACTTCTGGTGCCTGTGGCAAGGCTGAGTAGGCCGCAAAAATAGGCGGCAAGTAGGCCAAGGCCTAGCTGTGGCGGTGGCAGAGGAGGAGAAGGAGTCGGTAAAGAGAAGGCTGCGGTGGGAGGGGGCAGCTGGGGCGCAAAGATTGGGAAGGGTTGGTGGGAGAAAGAGGGCATGAATTGGGCGGGGTGTGTGCAAAAAGAGTACACAGACCGGGTGTGGTGTGGCAGAAAGCGGGCACAGATGTCTCCAAAAGTTGGGCGGTTTGCGGCTTCCTTTGGCAGGGTGTTATGTACTGAAGTTTTCACCCTGGGCCAGCAGGGGGATACTGTAGATAGTTTTCACTCAGGTCCACATATGCAAATAAGGGATTGAAAGTGACGCTCAGTGATTGGATAGTTACAGAAAGTGGTTACTGTTGCGTTGTAGTGGAGCTCTATATAAGCAGGCTGGCTGAACCCTTCAGTTCTGTTCTGTTCTGGCCTGTGAATAAACAAGAGCTGTTTGTGTCATCTGATATGTTCACCCACAACTTAACACAAAGGGTGGAGGACTTCACCAAACATTGTTTGCTAAGTGTTTGTGTGAAAAGGACTGCAGTTCATTTCTCGCATCATAGCTCTGCTTATCATTTCCCACCTATTGTGCCATATGTCTTGACAGGTGAAATGAACAAGTATCCACAAGCACAGCTCAAGAGAAAATGTACAAGCATTAGCGAACAAAGACCTCTTTACGGTCCACCCAAACGCATGTGAGTTTGTTTCCAGACATTATTTTCTACTTTGATATATATCCACTCGTATATCCATGACCTACACTCTTATGGGAGCTGTGCTGGCCTTCAACTAAGTCTAAATGAGTAGTAAGTCTGACTCACATAAGATCACGTTTGCTTTGTGTGTATTGTTACACCAGGAAACAACGGCTGATTGTGGCTGTTGGTTTTGCTACAGGCTCCACTGAAATGGCCGCTCTCCACATTGCCATCTCTTGCCAATAGTGCAGGAGAAACAGAGAAGCATCAATATAGTAGCACTGGCAGCTGTTCTGCAAGGCTTGGAGATGAGCTTCAGCTCTCATGCAACAGCTCTGATCCTGTACCCATCATCACCTTACCCTGTATACTCCATCGAAAAAGAAGGGGGATATAACAATTGGCCGCTAGTAAACGGGGGGCGCACTTTGCATGGACGCGCGCAGCCCCTAGACCCGGTGCGGCTCCATCAGCATAGGCTTGGCTTCGGCTTCCCCCAGGTGGGGTACCTGGAGGTCTCCGCCTACCTCAGCTGGTTGTCCAATCCCGCCTGGGGGAAGTGTTGCCAAGGAGACTAGGCCAGGTAGGGAAGGGACTACCTGCCCACACAACAGAGGGAGGATCTTACCTGGGAATCATCAGTTGGCTCCAGAGCTTCTCCCACCCTACCCACCCTCAGTTAAGTCTTATTTTGCAGGTTAACCTTTTCTTCACAGGTATGTGGGCGCTGCTATGTCAAGGTCGCTGTTGAAGGGCCGGAAAGGAATTCCCCCGCATTGGCAGGTTTTGCCTTTCCCGTAGCAAAACGTCACAACTTTGGCAGTATCAGGCCTTGGGCGGAATCCTTTAGTCTATCTTCCTGAATGGGAGAGGCGTGTAGCGGTGACCCACACCCCCTTCCTCTTTGCAGCGGTGATATCAGGGTTCCCCGTTAAAGGGGTTTCTGAGGGGAGGCTTTGGCCGTACGCCGAGAGGTCGTCATTGCTCTCCCCTGCGACGGCGGCGTAACGGGGGTGGCTATCTCTGCTTGAACATATGTTCTCCAGAGCCGGCCCATCCCCCCCAAACACTGGATAACCCTGATGTTCGCTAGATCCCCGGCTGGGGACTGGGGAGGGATAACGCCCAATGCCTGAGCCAAGGTCTACCCACATCTGAAATATAAGAAAATTGTGGCCAATTTAATCCCATAACATGTTGTCTTGAGTCGTTATTCCACATGGGTTTGGGAGATTCCGCCTGTCCAAGCAAAACGTTGGAGGAGACGGGGAAAGAGTAGCTTTACTTCAAAGCAATTCTGTGCTAATCCTCTGCATTACATTAGAACCTTTGCACACACATTGATCCCAGACTCTGTTTTCTTGTTGCATACCTAGTTTTGCTGTTGACAACACTATGTCAAATGGAGCTATGCTTCTAGATACCGAATCTGCTTTTCGGGAGCCCACACCATATGATTTCGTGACCCCTGGAAATCCCTTCAGCAGTGGACAGCAGATCATTGTAAGTAGACTTTCTTTGTCCCATAAAGATGCTTTAAAAAACAAAACAAATAGAATTATTCTTGCCGTTCCATGTAGCACTGACTGATGACTTGCCCTTTTTGTCAGTCCCCATTCCATGTGCAGAGAGCTTTTAAAAAAACATAATTTTTATTTGATTTTTACAAATTCATTCACAGAAGTAGTATGATTACAAATAATAAAGCTTACACAAGATTCTTCCGAATCTCGAGACTTCCCTCCTTCCCTCCGTCGGTTCTTTAAATAACTTTTTTGTTTTAACTGCATATTATAAGTCCATCTAATTTACACTTCTCCATTGTATCCAAAATCTATGTATCATTGCAAGATTTATGTAAAGCCTGCCAAAGAGTTCAAGTGTTTACAATGGTCTTTAAAATACAATATATTTTTGTCCCATTCCTTGTTGCAGTTCTGATCCTCCTGATTTTCCTGGTCAATCTTGCCATCTTTGCATAGTCCAATAGTTTCATCTCCCAGTCTTCCCTAGTAGTTACCGTATATTGTCATCTTTCCAACCCTGGGTAAGAAGTATCCTTGCAGCTGTTGGAGCGTACATAAACAGTCATTTCAGTTCTTTTGGTATCTCTGCACCTACAATTCCTAACGAAAAGGCTTCTAGTTTGTTTTTACAAAAGTTATTTTATTTATTTTTAAAATTCATTGCGTATCATGTTCCAGAATTCCTTTATCACTTTGCAGTTCCACCACATATGATAGAAGGTGCCTTCCTTTTCCTTACATTTCCAACAAACATTTCCATGGGTAGAGAGCTTTACCTGCTGAGCATCGACTGCATCATGCATCAGCAGGTAACATTATTCTCCTTCGCTTTTCAGATACCTGGAAATTAGCAACGTGTTGAAAACTACCGGTATGCCTCTGCAGCAACTTGTGAAGTACTGCACTCCCATTTCTATTGCCGTCGTCGTTGCTAATGACTTTGCTCATTGATTCATTTGTTCAGGAACTGGAAACAAATCTCTATTAAAAACAAAGACAAATTGAAGACAATTTTGGGAGGGTGCAAAGTGATGGTTCTGACAAGACAGGCTGAAGAATGAAGTATGTTTTCTTGTACATTAGAAGGTTTTCATCTGTGAATCCACCTCCTGCTTGTTTTGAATTTCCTTTAGAAAAGTGAAAATTATGGAGAGTAGAAGCCACAATTCCTTTGTTGTTTCCAGAGGTTTTCTGGCTTTTAGCCTAATCAACGCACAAACTGATGTGCTGTATTTTGTAGTTGGGAACTTGCTAACCTATCCAGCACTGTTGAGTTTGCTATATGGAATATGTCCATACTTGCAAGTGTCTCTTAGCGATGACATCATCAGTGATAGTTCCCTTGTTCCCACTTGCTCAGACCTGAACCATTTTTAATAACTCTTCTTAAAAGTTTGTTTTGTTTCCTAATTGTGTTTGTTAGTGTCCTTGGATAGCTGTGCTCTCTGAAGACAGTCCAGCCAAAAAAAAATATTGAATGCCAATCTGATGTTGTAATGCAATAGCAGTGGAAGGTTGCATTTTTGGACGGCTGATTCTTTAATTTTGTGCTAATTTTGTACATGGGATGATATGATGTTGTGTGAGGATTTACTCATTTCACTGTGACCCTCGTTTCTAATCTGCACTTTGGACTTGAGGTAACGGGAAACGCATGCCGTGCAAGTGTCAAATGGGCTGAGTCAGCACACTGAAACCTTGTCCCCCATCAGGGATGCCTCTTTCACTCTATCCCAGATAGCTCAGAGGTTGTGGGTTATAAAGGGGCTACAAATCGATGCAAGAATGTGTGCAAATAAAGCTGATCTCGGAATCAAAACGGGTGAAATTATGCTTCGTGTACCTGAGCCACTTCTGTGTCTTCAGTCCTATAAGAAGGGACAGCTTGATAGTTAGAACTACCGGCAACAGAAAGTACTTCCAGATGGGCTTTGTGGTGGGATGAGTGTTCCTCATGGTGCTACGTGATAACACATATCTATTATCTTGTTTTAAAAGAAATAAAACACAACCCAAATACAAAGAGAGATGCTCTTCTTGCAATTCATTGGGATCAACACAGGAACTCCCTGTGCCAATACAAGCTGCACTGTCTGAAGGACCATAGCTTCCCCCACACCAAAATAAGAGAACACCATAAATGGAATCTTTTTTCTCACCACTGCCAATGCCATATTTTGTGACAGTAGACTTGGGCGGTTGGGGAAGGGGGCAAAGGCGACCTTTTGGAAATTGGGCTGAAAAGGGGCAGGGGATGGTTTCAAACAAGTGGATTTATTGTCTTTTTTTAAAAAAACAACACTAATTCTGGAATTTAAACAAGATCATGTGGCTATAAACATGCCACAGGGTCTCCTCCCTCCCCATCATTCTACATGATTTTAGTAGATGCGAAATTTAAACTCATACATCTGTTAACATGTCAAACTGGGATGTACTTGCTTAAGGGCTCCACCTTAGGATTATTTTTAAATTAAGGATGAGTAAAAATCCCTTAAATAAACCAAATAAATCACTGTATCATTCTGAAGCGTGAAGTGTAAAAAAAAAAAGTTGCGCGGAAGAAGGACGTTTAATTCCAAAGATATTCACACAAAAGATTTTTTTGCTTCAAACGGCCCAACCGTTCCAGCTCACCCAACTCATCCGAAAGTTTTATTGGACACCCTCCACCCCTCGATCCCACATCCTCCACTTGATAAACATCCTTATGTATGTAATTGTGCCTTAGCAGGTCACTTTTTATGTGGGTTGGATTTCCACGCCACATTATAATGTTTGTAGACAGAAACCACACGGATCCAGCAATTGTGAGGAGTACATGGGATTTAAAATATGCTAGGGTTGGTATATTGTGAATGAATGTTTCACAGAGGATGCTGCTTGTGCAGTCTGCCACACAGCTTTGGCACACAGGACTGATCCAAACTCTTTTTATTTTTTCATTATTAGGTATACAGGGATTTGAATATACATGAACAATAGTGCAACCATTTTATCGTTCTTTCTCATTCGCTCAAGTAAATAAAAAAACAGTCAGTTTACATAAATATTGTTGATGTAACAGATTTCTTCATGTGATAATAAACCATCTTTTAGACTTCCAAAGAATAACATGGTCAGAAGTTAAGCGTGATGTCTCCATTTTAAACTGCATTTGCTTGGTTGTTTCATAAAAACGCTGCATGAGTCACTCTACTTTAATACAATGGCAGGTTCTGAAAGGACCACTGGTCACCATCATGAGCTTTACAATCCATCATTTTATGTTCTCGAAGCAATTCTTCAAAAGATACTCAATCCTGTCCTGTTTCTCTTTATTACCTGTATTTACAGTTCCTATAGGTCAGTGCAACTTTTACTTCCACACTTTGACAATGCCATCTCGTGATGCAGTAACTATAAATCCTTGAGTGGTCTGAAAAGTAGCAATGTCTGTGATAATGTCATGATGCCCAACTGGTAAAGACTCGGGACCCCTTCGAGGGGTTTCATCAGTGGGGCCCACCTTCTGCTTGTTTTGAATTTCCTGTTGAAAAGGGGAAATGGTGAAACGTTGATGACTAAATCCTTTCGGTTTCAGGTGCTTTCCTGTTTTGCGTTGTATTTAACTGTTTTTATTGAAAGGTAAAGGTAAAGGGACCCCTGACCAATAGGTCCGGTCGTGGACGACTCTGGGGTTGCGGTGCTCATCTAGCTTTATTGGCCAAGGGAGCTGGTGTACAGCTTCCAGGTCATGTGGCCAGCATGACTAAGCCACTTCCTGTGAACCAGAGCAGTGCATGGAAACGCCCTTTACCTTCCCGCCAGAGCGGTACCTAGTTATCTACTTGCACTTTGACGTGCTTTCGAACTGCTAGGTTGGCAGGAGCAGGGACCGAGCAACGGGAGCTCAGCCCGTCGCGGGGATTCGAACCGCCAACCTTCTGATCGGCAAGTCCTAGGCTCTGTGGTTTAACCCACAGCGCCACCCACGTCCCTGAAAGGTGCTTTCCTGTTTTAAGCCCACCAAGTGCATACTGGATACACTCTTTATTTTGTTACATGCAAATTTGACAGTTAATCCAGAGCTGTCGAGTTTGCTATGTGGAATATGAATGTGCTCACAGATAGCTACTGCCTGCAGTGACAGTGGAACAATTCCCACTTTCCCAGGTCTGGGAATGAGACTTGCGAGCAACTATACCTGAACAACTTCTGTGCCTTCAATGATCTTCCTATAATAAGACACAGATGGGCTGCTTGAACTTCCAGCAACAATGTAAGACCTCTCAGGGTATGCTAAATCCCAGAACCTGCAAAGAACAAAGGCGACAATATAAAACCTAAAATCTTTGACCAGAATCCTTCCAGCCTTTAAAACAGCATTGCAGCTATCATAAGGAAAGCGGTATAGGGTCACATCACAGGCCCGTCTACCCTGACATCAGGTGACTAGAAAATTTTATTCTATAACGCACTTGTGGTATATTTCTATTTCAAAGCCTTACAGTTTGGTGTTCAGGTTTACACAAAAGTGTAAGCAAGGTTTAAACAAAAGTGTAAACCATCTAACACACACTAAATCTGGTAGGTTTCCTCCTCCCACCAACCAGTTTGAATCAATATGTTAGTCAAAGAAATTCTGCACCTCACAAGTTTGGTTGGGTTTTTTTTACTTCATATGGGATTTTTATGCAGAAAGGGAAACTCTAGCTTCTGTGGTGGTGAGATATCATCATTTCTTAGATTTTACCTTATCTTCATGTCTGAACCTGCTGTCAGTAATATAGGATTTCCATCTGCTGGGCTGCAGTATATTCCATGAACACTATGAGGTGAAGGCTAAAGGGTGGGAAAATAGGGGTTTTTTTCAACAACTGGTGTTAAAGTATGCTAACTTTTAAAAATTGAGTTATCTTAACAATCATGTCATTAAGGAACTAATCCTGAACACCTTCACATAGCTGTAGCTTCTAATGAAAGACACTGAACTTCAAATTACAACTATAAACAATTGCTTTTTTGTTTTCTTTTTAATAAATCAAATCAAAGTTATGAAATAAATTGAAATCTCAGGATAGAAAACAATACAAGGAGAATAAAAACAGCTGTTGAGCATTTAGCAAAAGAAAATTATTCAAACAGTAGTAGATAAAAACACTAAGGCTGCAATCCTGCACTTATTCACAAGTATGTAAGTCCCACTGGTCCCCATAGCTCTTACACCTGGGTAAACGTGCATAGGTTTGAATGGTTGCAATCTTATGCACACTTTCTCAAGAGTAAGCCCCAATGAGGACAGTGGTACTTACTTCCAAGTAAGCTAGGGTTGCTGCCAAATGTCAGGATTTCCCCACTGATTTGGCTGATTTCCCCTTGGACACTGCTTGTGACTGCAGTATTCCAGATACGTCCGGGAAATTCGGAACGTATGGCAAGTCTAAAGTAAGCAAATAGGGGCTAAAACAGAGACAGGTCAGAGTGATAGCCAGGCTTTTATGTTTCGAAATGGGGCTCAGCAACTGCCTCTTCATCCAAGAATCCTATGTGTAATTCAGTGCCTGCAAGCATATAATTCAGCCTGAAATCTAAATGATTTAGTCTGTAATCTACATCTTCAGACTGAGTCTGAATGCAAACCTTAAGGTTGTATTTTTTAATCCCCTCTGCATCATCTCCCCAATTTCTGCTTCGTGTATTATCTCGCCTAATGAAGAGTTCTGAGAAACTGAAAGCTTACATCGTTTTGTTTGGTACCACTATCTGGGCTTAATACACTTGCCCCAAGCTACACAGGGCTTTAGAAGTTAACATCAGTGCTTTGAATTGCACCCGGAAGTACACAGGAAGCACTTTCAGAATTGGTAAAATGTATTTTGCCTAACCCAGTATAGATAATGCATCTCTTTTCAACTGAAAACATAAAACTTTGGCATGATGGGCATTTAATATCCACCAAAGGACTAAAAACTACATAGGCCTGTTTTATTCTGCTCAAAACTTTACAATCAGAAAGCCAAACCTGATGTTCTGAAAGAGGTGGGGCAGTGCTGGCCCATAAGGTGAAGCGTCTGTCGCCTGTTTCCATATCCCACATGGAGACTTCATTATTGCCTTGAACAGCTACGGAAAAGCCATGAACAACGGTTATAAACCAAAAGTGCAGAAATGGGGGCAGACTTACATCTTAGGGTTTATTTCTTGCATTATAGTCTAGCAATATAAAAAGGGATGAGGAAAACGAGTTACTTGGCTGCTGACAGCACTCATTAAGATAAATGCTTTTGAAGACTGTCCCTTAGCAACCGCTGGAGAATGCCCTCACTTATTCCAACTAAACCTAAGGAAGAACTTACAGTACAGTGGAACAGAATCCCATAAGAACCTTCCTTGGAGGTTTTTAAGCAGAGGTTGGGTGGCCATCTGCCATTTTGCTAGTGCTCTGATAGAGAAAGAGAGTGAGCTCTACCTGCAATCACCCACGACTGGGAGAGGGGATGCATAAGCAGACGTCTGATCCGTGCTCTGGAAGGATGGGAATGGCTAGAGATGGGTAACTGAAATCTCATGTCCCAGCATGCCATGGTACCACTGCTTGTACCTTGTAAAGAAAAAGAGACTATCAGCCACAATCCTAGCCCTACTGACCAAGGAGTAAGCCCCATTAAATTCAATATTTACTTCTGAGTAGACTTGTAGGGACGCGGGTGGCGCTGTGGGTTAAACCACTGAGCCTAGGACTTGCCGACCAGAAGGTCGGCGGTTCGAATCCCTGCGATGGGGTGAGCTCCCATTGCTCAGTCCCTGCTCCTGCTAACCTAGCAGTTCGAAAGCACGTCAAAGTGCAAGTAGATAAATAGGTACCGCTCTGGCGGGAAGGTAAACGGCGTTTACGTGCACTGCTCTGGTTCGCTAGAAGTGGCTTAGTCATGCTGGCCACATGACCCGGAAGCTGTACGCCGGCTCCCTCGGTCAATAAAACGAGAGGAGTGCCGCAACCCCAGAGTTGGTCACGACTGGACCTAATGGTCAGGGGTCCCTTTACTTTTACCTTTAGACATGGTTAAGACTGAAGTTAATGACATTTTAAGCAATGTCCACTGGCCCTGATTATACACATACTGTGCCAGTATGCCTAAGGTTCAAAGACATTTTTGATTTCCGCTAATCACTTACACTTTTTATCTTTCGCAAAGAGATTTAGTGCACTTGCCCCTTGTAACAGCCCTGAATAGCAACTCACTGGGAAACCAAGGAGAGGACATGATCTGCCCAGATTAAATCCATAACAGAAAATGGAGTTGAAGTCAAATCCACCCATCTCTCCGGCAACCTAACTAAACTGCCCCTCTTGAAAGCAAACTTGTTGCAGTCACTCCCCACAAGACCTGCACGAAGAGCAATTTAATTTATACAGTGATTCTAAATACATATAATTATTAAATGGGGGAAACACAAAATGCATCTTACCGATACAAAGCCAGCATTGATGTATGTCTACAGCAAATGAGGTTATAAGTCCCAACCGTAACTCATGCTTCAATGTCCAGGCATTATTAGAAGATCTCAGGTCCCATCCCACTAAGGAACCATTCACAGTGGCGTACGCCAACACTGACTGGGCTCCTGAATTGAAGTGATGCATGTCGACGACACAGCCATCGTCCCTCTGATCTAAAAACCTGAGTAAAGGAGATGACAAGATGGGTATAATTCATTGAAATGTCACAGGACTTCAAATTGTCCACACTTTTGCTTCTTTTGCCTATAGCCTTCCACTCTACTGATGCATATTTGGCTGGAACTACTAATTCTGGATCTGAATGGAGATTCTGTACCTAGTTATAGCAGATACTTGTTTTATCATTCATGCCCCAAGTATTCATTCAGCCCTCTCACAAATCTTGGAAAAGAATGACCTCCCTGGCAAGAAAAATGAGAGGGCAGTGTAACAGGAGCAAAATGTTCTCTGCATGTCTCTATCTTCCTCAGTGCCCACAATAAACTCAATATCTGAATGAAGGAACTCAGGTGTAGCAGAGGTGTAGCCAGAGCCAGATTTACGTATAAGCTAAACAAGCTATAGCTTAGGGCTCCACTCTCTTGTGGACTACAAAAAATAAAAGGGAGAAAAACTGGATGTACATTTCCAAAATATAAGATAAGTTCAACAATTATTTTGATAAAATACATATTTTGTTATGTGCAAATGGCTTTAGATACCTATTAGGTCCATAAATTACAGCATACAGTAGTACCTTGGGTTAAGTACTTAATTCGTTCCGGAGGTCTGTTCTTAACCTGAAACTGTTCTTAACCTGAAGCACCACTTTAGCTAATGGGGCCTCCTGCTGCCACCGCGCCACCGCAGGAGCACGATTTCTGTTCTCATCCTGAAGCAAAGTTCTTAACTTGAAGCACTATTTCTGGGTTAGCGGAGTCTGTAACCTGAAGCGTATGTAACCTGAGGTACCACTGTATATTCAACACAAAAAAACAGCGACAATTTGTTGTTGACAAAGGACAGCTGAACATATAAAGGGCCCCATTACCTTCAGTAGCTTAGGGCCTCATCAAACCTAAACCCGGCCCTGGGTGTAGTACCTACACACATTCAGGAGAATGAGGTGGCAAGAGTAGATTATACCATTTCAGGCTTCTAATATGAGCTTGCTAGTGAGCCCAGCAGATACCCAAAGGGATGCATCAAAGGATTGATAAAAACCTGCTTTGTATTGGATGGATCTTAGGAGACTTGGGTAGTTTTGAAGCTTCAATCCCGAGAAGTTGAATAGCTCCATTATCTGAAGCTACAGCCAGGTAATGAGAACCCTGGCAAAATGTAAGCGTCATCACACGCCCTCCAATCCGGGAATATGTCAAGATTGACCTGTCGTAGAAAGCAGAAAGGACATAGTTCAAAGACTGCTAGATTCTAAAAATCTACACAAATTGAACAGTAAGGTCCAATGAAATATCAAATAGACAACTAAATTTAAAACATCTCTCCTATCATGGCTTGTTCTACAGAATCCTGGGAATTTGCAGTTTTGTTAGGAAAATGAATATTTTCTGTTAAGAGATCCCCTTTTCCATCAACTTGGGAGAGAAATTACAAGTTGGATCACCTGATATAATATCAGCTGAGTTATGATTGGATAGGAATATATTTATTATTTGAATTGGGGGAGGGAGACACGAACAGTGACACAGCAAGTACGTTTTACATAGTAAGCAATCAACGAATTGTATTTTCCATTCAGTGAAGTTGTTTGTCTTAACTCAACTGGTCCCTGCAAGTGTTCAGTAGTCCTTCATTTGGTTAGGAGAATAAGTGACTACTATTTTCTGGAATTTTTGTTTCTTTTTCCTTTTTAATCTGGAAGGGGTGGGTATGTGAAATAACAGCTACAGACTCCCTATATCTGAACATCCCACTCTGCAGCTCCTTATTTTATGTTGCTGCTGGAGAGCAGCAGCATTCCAAAGCCTGGGAGTAAAGATTCACCTACTTCCTGGGCAAAGATTGTGATCCATCCCACTTAACTCTTCAGCACCTCTTTAACAATAGACATTTAGCATGTCTGCAGAAAGCATTATCCTATGATTTTTTTTTAATGGTTGCTTTGGCTGAGGTATGAACAATTCACTTTTAAAAAACAGATTTTGTTTTGCCCCCACTCAGTCTATCCCCCAGACCATTTAATTCCTGAGATTGTGAAACCTTAGGGAACAGAGCTATTGGTGTTTAAACACAGTGCTATAAGCCACGCTGAGCCCATGTGATATTTATTTTACTTCAGCTCTTCATTCACTGTTTAAACACTGAAGAGTCGAAGTGGATAGAGATAGAGCAAGATAAGTAATAAATATATATGAATAAAGGGATGGTGTAAGTCAAAGGAAATATAATTTTAAAATGCTGGATTCTGTTATTTTAGTAACACATCTGAACGGCAACATCCAAGAGGATTTCAAACACCATTGCCAATGAATAAAAAATAAAAAAATAGTGAGCATGTGTTCTTAAGCTACCCAGATGGTAGCAAAATATTTGTGTTGGTGCAAAAGTTTTAATCTTATTTATTTATTATTTATGAGTATCCTGCCATCCTGTGGTGTTACACATTACCTAGTAGTAGTCGTCTTGCCCTCCATTTTCTGACTGTTCCATATTTTCACTGTTCCATCATTTGAACATGTGGCAAAAATTGAATGTTCATCAGAAACTCTAATGCGGTTCACAGCAGACTTATGCTCATGAAGGTGAGCAACCAGAAGTCCTTTAGGATGCCATCCTAAGGAAAGCAACAGAATTTTTCCCCATTAATATCAGCGGTGAAGCAAACACATGCAGGAGTTCCGTTTGCAAAATGTCTCACACATGGGACTTTAGACTGTGACAACTGTATATATCAGCAATTACTAGATCAGGATAAACATGTAATATATTTGAAAGTGAACAGGAAATGCAAGATTTACTTTTCAAATTGTTTTATAATGCTTTGTCTTTTCGACAAAGTTAGCATCGTTACTTTTGAATGGACAGGAGCTTGTTTAAATATTTCAGAAATGTGCAAAGAATTAGAAAGCATTTGGCCAAGAAATTTAACTAGACTCTCAAGCCAGTAAACATCTTGCATGCTGTTTGCTTCTAGGAATGTCAGATGCTACATGGAGACTAATGAGTTATAGGATTAGGATTACGTGTCATATATCACTTACAAAGTACATGAAGGATAAATGTTGCCATGTTTCTGGCTCTCTTTTCTCACAGATGGAAAACTAAAATATATCTTAGCAGTTTTACAATGTAGATGCACTTCAATTCCAAATTCATCACAGAGTAGAGACAACTATTCAAAGGCCTTATTTTATGTACTGGGCAGCATACAATTATTCATTTAGCACGTTCTTGTTTGGCTGTCAGGTGACAATGAAAACTAACTGCTTCCACAAGCTTCTGATGATTGCAATGTCTGCTGTTTTATGACAATATTTAAGTTTTGTAAATGGGTGTGATACCCCATTATGATGGAAAGGTATGGTGTGAATATTTTAATCAAAATAATACAAAACTATTTGTGTGAAAAGTAATTCAAAAGTGTCCACACAAGTAGATATTTTGTACCTGCAAAGGACCAGGACACGTACTTGTATATATACTATTATGTTACGTAGCATGTTCTCTTTTAAACAAGATTGCAAGTTTCCTGCTTGGCTCTGCCTACTACAATTGACAGAGCTACCTTAATTTTGTTTGTTTCTTTCGTCACATGCCACCTAACAAAGCTAAGTTCCAAACTACATTCAGACAGCACTGGTTCAGCAGCTCTGTAGCAACGACATGCAAGTGATGTTTGACAAACTATAGTAGTAGTAGTAGTAGTAGTAATAACAATAACAACAACAACAACAACAACAATAATAATAATAATTTATTATTTATACCCAGCCACTCTGGGCGGCTTCCAACAATTAAAAGCTTCCCTAAACAGGGCTGCCTTCAGATGTCTTCTAAAAGTCTGGAAGTTGTTTTTCTCTTTGACATCTGGTGGGAGGGTGTTCCATAGGGCGGTTGCCACTACCGAGAAGGCCCTCTGTATGGTTCCTTGTAACTTGGCTTCTCACAGAGAGGGAACTGCCAGAAGGCCCTCGGTGCTGGACCTCAGTGTGGACCTCAGCTGAACGATGCAGGTGGAGACGCTCCTTCAGGTATACTGGACCAAGACCATTTAGGGCTTTAAAGGTCAGCACCAACACTTTGAATTGTGCTCGGAAACGTACTGGGAGCCAGTGTAGGTCTTTCAAGACCAGTGTTATGTGGTCTTGGCAGCCTCTCCCAGTCACCAATCTAGCTGCCACATTCTAGATGACTTGTAGTTTCCGGGTCACCTTCAAAGATAGCCCCACATAGAGTGCATTGCAGTAGTCCAAGCGAGAGATAACTAGAGCATGCACCACTGTGGCAAGACAGTCTGCGGGCAGCTAGGATCTCAGCCTGCGTACCAGATGGAGCTGGTAAACAGCTGCCCTGGACACAGAATTGGCCTGTGCCTTCATGGACAACTGCGAGTCTAAAATGACTCCCAGGCTGTGCACCTAGTCCTTCAGAGGCACAATTACCCCATTCAGGACCAGGGAGTCCTCCACACCTGCCTGCCTCCTGTCCCCCAAAAACAGTACTTCTGTCTTGTGAGGATTCAACCTCAATCTGTCAGCTGCCATCCATCCTCCAACCGCCTCCAGGCACTCACACAGGACCTTCACTGCCTTCACTGGTTCTGATTTGAAAGAGAGGTAGAGCTTGGTATCATCCACATACTGATGAACACCCAGCCCAAACCCCCTGATGATCTCTCCCAGCGGCTGCATGTAGATGTTGAAAAGCATGGGGGAGAGGACAGAACCCTGAGGCACCCCACAAGTGAGGGCCCAGGGGTCTGAACACTCATCCCCCACCACCACTTTCTGGACACGGCGCAGGAGGAAGGAGCGGAACCACTGTATAACAGTGCCCCCAGCTCCCAGCCCCTCAATCTACAAGCCACTAAAACCCCATTCAGGCATTACACACTTAAGTAGAGCAGAACAGCAGGAATAAGTGCACTACCTCCACTCCCACCAAGCTGGAGGCTGACCTGTCCGCAAGCAGGGAGCCTCCTCCACTTGTGAAGTCTCCCCCTGTAATACAGAGCCCTGGTTTCCTGCTAACATGTTCTATTTCTTTGCAAACAGACCAGCCAAATTGGACTTCAGAGGACACAATAAATAGAAATACAACCCCATGCCAGTAGACCTTGGTGTCTGCAGGGCTAAAAGGGGACAGTTTGGTGCTACACTCATAGCAGCTCTGGCCGTATGTCAAGAGTATAGCAAGTATTACCTGGAGGCGGTGGCTTGCTCTCCCATTCTGCATTCTCCATCATCTGCTTGGCAATTCTTTCCGCGTTGCACTGTTCACGTTTCTGCTGTATCAGCTGCTGAAGTTCCGTTTTACAAGTAGTAATGCGCAGCTGGTATGTGGAAGGCGAAGCTATATTGCTTAACACTTGTATGGTTGGTTTTCTGGCTTGGACAACAGTTCCATCTGCTGCCTGAAAGGAATAAGCCCAGTTGTGTAGTCACGTTTAGAAAACGCGATCCGTGTTTTATGTTTCAAAGGAAAGGGCGACATCCTCTCTTCTATAATTCAAAACCAGCTTCTGCATCAGAAATCAACTTTACAGGCAGCGGCCGTTTTGCACGGGGTTTCCATTCCCGATCCCCACACGTGTTGGCAGAGTGTGTGCCAGCCCACCCCGACCCATATTTGGGCCACTTCCAGGTGTGTGTGATCACGCATCAACCAGATGCACGTGAAACAGCCGCTGCCTGTACTCCAAACTACCATTTTACTAATTTATTGCTTGTTTAATTTTATTTATTTATATCCTGGATTTTTCCCAGTCAGATCCCAAGCAAGCCCAGGTAAACAAGACAGATTTTACCTGACTCTTTAAAGACAGAAAAGTTGGTGCAAAGTGAGGCACAGGTGGACCACAACCATAGAAAACGACCTCCCCAGTAGACAAAGCTCAGGTGCTGAGGGCGCCCTGAAAAAGGTCTCTATGGATGATCTCAAATATAACTTCCAGAAGGATAGCTGTGTTAGTCTGCTGTAGCAAAACCAGCAGAGAGTCTTGTGGTACCTTAAATGCCAACACTTTTATAATGAGAAAAGCTTTTGTGAACTACAGTGGTGCCCCGCAAGACGAATGCCTCGCAAGACGGAAAACTCGCTAGACAAAAGAGTTTTCTGTTTTGGAGGTGCTTCGCAAAACGAATCTCCTATGGGCTTGCTTCGCAAGACGAAAATGTCTTGAGAGTTCCTGCGGGGTTTTTTTCCTTCCCCCCTTTTTTCTAAGCCGCTAAGCCACTTATCAGCTGATCCAATAAGCCGATAAGCCGCTAAAAGCCGCTAATAGCGCTAATCCACTAATCTGTCAATGGGCTTGCTTCGCAAGACGAAAAAACCGCTAGACGAAGAGAATCACAGAACGGATTCTTTTCGTCTTGCGAGGCACCACTGTACTTTATCAGACGCATGAAATGTGTGTATGTATATGTGTATACACACACACACACACACACACACACACTTAAACATAAAAAAACAGATGCCCATGATAACCTAATGCAAAAATATTTTGACTGTTTGAGCAGACTCTGAGCTGCTCTATGGAGCTGTAAACTTCACCAAGCAGGAGTGACACCACTGATCCCACTCACAGGTTCATTTAGCCCAAGACACAGGTCAGTCAAGAGTTCTGTATCTTACTAGTGGGTTGTTGGCTTGACAATTCGCTTCAACATCTGATTCACCCCACAACATCCAAATCAAAAGCTGATTTGAGTTCAGAAGTTGTAGTTTCAGGACTATTAATCTTGTTTAAAAATATTATTTATTCATTATTAATTAAATTTATAAACCGCCTTTCAGCTGGATATCACAGGGCAGTTTATAGTATAAAAAAATAGATCCAGAGTCTATTTCAAAGAAATGATTGAGCATTGAGAGTAAAAATAAATTACTCTATGTTAAAAACTATTGGCAGCTCTTCTAATTCTATGGTAAAACACACTAATTAAAAAAAACCCCAGAAGTACCTGTGGTGAGGATGACAAAGGAGCACAAATGCCAGCGGAGGACTCTGACCGAAGAGATTTCCCACTCTGAATGGCTTCTTGATCTGTGGCTTGGCTGTGGCCTTTGCTAATTGGCTGAGGCATGTTAGAAGGTTCCAGAGAGCCAAACATACTCTTCCATTCCTCATTTACATTTGAATCTTGTTTTACATGTTTTCTAGCTGAGGTCAGCAAGACCCAAAAGAAGGATCACAGTAAGATTTTGTTTATAACAAAACAACCAAAATGTACAGTATAAGCAGAGTTTTGAGTTACATAACCTGATTTATTGTGGCATAATGTTAAACTGAGTGCTGGATCATATAAATCAGCTGCTACATGACTTGGGCAAAAGTTTCAATCCATCACCAGATGAAATAAACTTGGAATGCTTAGCCTAATTTCTGCAGATGACCCATGTCATCTGTATTTATACAGATCGGTGAATGAACCTTGTGGTTTTTTGCAAGGTTATGCTGGCCTTAGCATTACGGAAGTAATTGTTCTAGAATGCCAAGTTTGTGGTGGTGGTGGTGGTGGTAGGGAAAGAATCATGTATCTCCAAGATGGTTTTTCAGGCCGTTATGTAAACACATCTAAAAGTTAGAACAGACACAGCCAAGTTGGACAAATAGGGCAAAATACACAGAAACTTCATTTCAATATATTGTGCCTACCTAGCTTGAAAATGGGTTTCCTTATGACACTTTTAATTCACATGATTTTTACTTTTTTACAGCCAACTACAGCTTCATATACTGCTGCCAAAGTTAAACTATAAAGGTAAAGGTACCCCTGACCGTTAGGTCCAGTCGCGAACGACTCTGGGGTTGCGTGCTCATCTTGTCCCCTCATCTTGCCAAGGGAGCCGGCATTTGTCCGCAGACAGCTTCCGGGTTATATGGCCAGCATGACTAAGCTGCTTCTGGCGAACCAGAGCAGTGCATGGAAACACCATTTACCTTTCCCACTGGAGTGGTACCTATTTATCTACTTGCACTTTGAGGTGCTTTTGAACTGCTAGGTTTGCAGGAGCTGGGACCGAACAACGGGAGCTCACCCCGTTGCAGGGATTCGAACCGCCGACCTTCTGATCGGCAAGCCCTAGGCTCAGTGGTTTTAGACCACAGCGCCAACCCCGTCCCCCCAAGTTAAACTATACAAAGCTATAAAAACCTGTCCATTTTCCTATTTTACATATATTTGAGTAGTTTAGCAGGAAACTAGACTGACAATTGGAGAAACATGACTGGAGGCTGTGAGAGAATATCTTGTAGTCAAGCTTGGTACAGAACCTCCATCCTCATATATTATACTAATTCACACAGGCCTATAGATCACTCAATAAGCCAGCGCAATCACTTGTTATATGTGAATTGCTTCCATTAAGAAAACCTTGAGTTTCACATGAAAGCTTGATGGCCCATTCAAATCTGCAATGTTTCATCCACTAAACGATAAAGACGTATGTGAACTCAAGATGTTAAATTTCGCCTTCAGTCCGAAGAGTTCAATGTAAGCAGATATTCTAGATGTGAATGGAATGTGTTGATAGTGGACTCTTCCACGTCTACTATAAGCATTTTAAATCCTCCAATATAAAATTATAAACAAAGCAACAATGCAAATTACAAGACCATACTAACCGCGTTTATCATCAGACTCCTGCTTAGTTTTAACAAGATCAACTTGTCTCCCAGTTATACCCAGAGCTGCCAAGTCTATCACTCCTTTCTGGGCGCTGTCATGAAGGTGGCTCTGGTCCACTATGTTGGCCTTCGCTTTGTTGGACTTCAGCATGAAGTCTCTTAAGGCTAGCAGCTTGTCTTCTTCTTCCTCAGTCATTCCCTATCCCAAAAGAAAACAAAAAAATAGACAGTTCATCAAGACAGAGCAAAGATTTTCAGTTTTTAACATGTGGCAATTGGGCTCAAGAGGGTTCAGGATATAAAAGTTAGATTTACAGTGTAACTAAAGAAATGTGTGGCTTTGGCTGCCACAATAGAACAGGGCACCTTTTTTAAATAGGGACATTGGAAACTGCCTTATACAGAGCCAGGCCATTGGTCCATCTAGCTAAGTAGTCTTTTACTAGCTGGCGCTGGCTCTGCAGGTGTCTCTTTAGACAAGAGGCACTCCAAGGCAGTTTCTATGTAAACATCCCAGGAACTGAATGTGGGGCATGCAAAACAGATACTGTGGCACTGAGCTATGGCCCTTCCCCAAATAATGGTCAGAATGTTGGAAGGTCTGTTGTGGGCTGCCCAGATACGAAAACATTTGGGAAATCAAGCCAATATGACTTCTATGCAAGTTCTTATGCTGAGAGAGCTCTTACTCAATAGGAATCAATAATAAAACAGAATAATCTGGGACGAAGACCAACCACATAGTTTTGGTGACTATCTGATAAGCTTCCTGCAGCCATGGGTTCCTAAACAGAACTTCCATTTATGCACAAGCCCCACTGAAATGTAAAAGGACACCATTGCTGTTTCATAACTCAGATTCATTTCAATGGGGCTTGTGCAGGAGAAATTGTCAGCGCCGCTGGCAAAGTACTACTTTGATGTAGTACAGATGCTGAAACAATACATGTCCTTGCTTTATTGTGGATTCTCAGCACTACCATTATAGCAGTAAGAATATACTTGAGAAAGTAGCTTCTTCAACAGCTGCACAATTGCTGGATCTTCAGGGGGAGGGCAGTCGGGAAGAGCGCCATTCCTTTTCTTCTGACGAAGTTGTAGAGTTCTGAAAAGGCTTCCTATGTCCTTGGAACGCAGAGCGTAATCAAATATAGAACGGCTTACAGGCTCTTTGAGGACGCTCAGTAGGACTATTTCTTTATCTATCTGTAATTCAGGACAGGGAGCAAGGAAGTAATCAGATGACCATAGAAATGCAACTGAGGATTTTTTCTTCTTGAGGGAATGAGTGGGAGGTCAGGTCTAGACACTGACCTCAGTGGTAGGTTTTGAAAGAAAGGGGACTGGCTGGTAAGTTTAAAAACTTTGCAAATATCTACTTCTTTTATATCAGACTATTTTGAGCTAGTTACTTTGGATAATATTAAATTACTTTTTGTTATTTGTGCAACACTTTTTAACATGTAAAGGACTGCACAAGTCATACTGTGGTTTCCCTCGCAACAATCATCCGAGGAATGAAAACTACACTTTGCATTTAATGCAGGAAAGAGGAATCTGTGGCCCTCCATATGTTGTTGGACTCTGGCTCCCATCAGTCCCAGCCAGCATGGTCAGGGAACAAGGATGGTGGGTGCTGGAGTCCCACAACAACTGGAGGGTCACAGGTGCCCCATCCCTAAAATGAAAGCTGAGAGCTAATCAGGATTTGCCCAGGGCCTGTTTGAACTATCTGGGCTATTTTATTAAAATGCTCCTCAGACCTGGCATGCATTTTGGCATGGCTTTGTTTGTTCCTGCTAACAGTTTGTTACACAACAGAACCTAGGTAGGATGGGTTTGTATGCATGATGAGCTGGGTCACACGTTGCACTGGCTGGTTTTGCATGAGTGGGGGGAAGCATCCATGTCACAAATCCCCCCTGTCCCTACTGAAATAATATATTTGAGTACTGAAAATGCATTAAAGGTGAAGGGACCCCTGACCATTAGATCCAGTTGTGGCCGACTCCGGGGTTGCAGCACTCATCTCGCTTTATTAGCCAAGGGAGCCGGCGTACAGCTTCCGGGTCATGTGGCCAGCATGACTAAGCCGCTTCTAGTGAAGCAGCGCAGCACACGGAAACGCCGTTTACCTTCCCGCCGGAGTGGTACCTATTTATCTACTTGCACTCTGACGTGCTTTTGAACTGCTAGGTTGGCAGGAGCAGGGACCAAGCAACGGGAGCTCACCCCATCGCGGGGATTCGAACCGCCGACCTTCTGATCGGCAAGTCCTAGGCTCTTTGGTTTAACCCACAGCACCACCCGCGTCCCTTGAAAATGCATTAGGGATCACCATATTCCAGGTTTTCTCACCTCCACCAGCAGTAGCCAATGAAATCAGGCTCGGACAGCAAAATTCACATGATGCTTTTGCATCATGTGGTAAGCCCTTGCAGCAAAGGTAGGGAGGGTTCACCACTGAGATGCTGGCATTCGCAGCACCTTCTTGATCATCCTAATATCTAACGAAGCTTTCAGAGCCAGGGCATGAAGATATTAAGCTAAATTATTTTCAAGCCCTTTATATGCTGCAATTCCAAATGAAGGAAAGGTGCTTATCTAGTTGATTCCTTACCTGTATTATTGGCTGAGTGATAAAAGGATGCAGGTAAGGCATGAGTTTGCAATAAACATCAGCAATATTCAAATGTTGTGCTACAACAGTTATAAATCCTACTGCTCCATAGCGTATCCAAAGATTAGGGTGGCACAGGAATGGTGCTGCAGAAGGAAATGAACAAAAAGAGAGGAAGCGATTTTAATTGATGTAAGTCATGCAATTAAAATTCTAAAAACAGGAACAAGTTCACACTCACACACATACTTCAGACTAAATTCCAAAGGAGATCCAACATAAAATAACACCAAATCAAGTTCACATTAGGATCTTGCCTCATGGCAGACACCTACCCTGGACTTTTGTTCCATTCTGACCTGCAACTGTATTATTACAGTTAAAATAAATCAAATGCCCTTTTTGCCTTTCCTGAAAACTCCCAAGCTCACTTCTTTCAGCAAAGGCACGAGCACATTTTTAAATGACATGACACTCAATATGTTTGACTCAGGTGGTCCCAGGAAATTCACTATCCATGAATTTTGTTGTGTAATGGCCCATTATGTGGGCTAGATTTCAATATCTTTTTCCAACTAAATGTGTCTCACAGACCACTTCCTTCAGGAAACCTTCTTCCTATAACTGGCACCTGTCAATGTCTCTCTCCCATGGGGCTGCTCCATGCTTTTCTTCCCCAAGCCCATGAGAGCAGACCTCTTCAGCCTTGCAGTAACTAACCATCTTGCTAGTCTGTGACATTCCATTTGGCACTTCAGGCCAAAAAGCCATTTTTAGTTGCCTTGCCAACCAGCATTTGGGCACTGTAAATAAACATTATTCTGTTCAATTCCAAGTTGAGACTCGGTTGTCTTTGTTAATTTCCTCAGGTTATTTAAGTGTGGGTAAGTCCTTCATGTGGCATTTAATGGACTCAGGATCTCTATGGTTTGTGTAACATGTGAACTAGAAGATGTGTAGAACTGGCAACAAAGACTTCTCAGCTTTCCAAGGCTGGAATCCTATACACAGTCACTTTGAAATAAGCCCTAACATTCCTGAGTAAAAAAGCATAAGGTAAGGCCAAGAACATAATACACACTGAATGACAACTGCTTAAATGTCATTCTGATTAGAAGTTCACAACTAAGTGATGCTATATACTGGATAATGAAGTTGGCAATATAAACGGCATGCTAGACAAAAGATTGTTAAAAGTAGAAAATTGCTGCTAGGGGAGCAGGCTTACCGATATCACAGGCAAACTCATAGATATGTGGTTTCTGCAAAAGTCCTAATTGGCACATACAGGTAAGGGCATTGAGGGCCTTATATATGACAAATTCTTCTGCATCACTGAGCCCTTGCTGGAGCAGAGGCTTTAGAATTGAAGAGCTTTGCCAGCCAACATAAGCAGCAACACCTGTAATCATGGCAGAATAAAAACAAATTACAATTCCTAAAAGCTAACGCAAGTAGAAATATCACATGCAAGCAGGGTTAACTCATGCAATCCTGAAGAAGGGAAAAACCCAAATAAGTAGGGTTCAATTTGAGCTACCCATGAGCTTCAGTGCTTTTCATCATCAGGTCTCATCTTAAATCTATTTTCCACCATTAAATACAGTGCTATCTTGGTTCTCGAACTCAATCCATTCTGGAAGTCCATTCGACGTACAAAACATTTGCAAACCAAGGCGCGACTTCTGATTGGCCCCAGAAACAATGCCAACAGCCGAAACAGACATTCGGCTTCCGAAAAACGTTCACAAACCGGATCACTTACTTCCAGGTTTTCGGCATTCGGGAGCCAATTGGTTCGTCAACTAAGCCGTTCGGGAACCAATGTACCACTGTAATGGATTCCAATGCCACAAGATAATATTATGGCCACTAGCATAGATTACTTTAAGATTGCCATATAGTCATGCCAGATAGATGTATGAGTTGTAAGAGTGAAGAATGGGACTTAACGTATTTCTGATTAAAACACGTGAGAGATAAACATCAAGAGATGGCATGTGACTATATTATCTCCCTTGTGAGCTGCTAGGGAGCATCCAACTGGGTACAGAGAATTGCACTAGATATACTGTTGGTCATATCCACCAGGGTAATTCATATGTATTTATTATTGTTACTCAAACATAAGATGATTCAGCTATTATTGCCACACTTTAGGCCAGGCATGGCCAAACTCGGCCCTCCAGATGTTTTGTGACTACAACTCCCATCATCCCTAGCTAACAGGACCAGCGGTCAGGGATGATGGGAATTGTAGTCCCGAAACATCTGGAGGGCCAAGTTTGGCCATGCCTGCCTTAGGCTTAGTCCTTAGTCAACCCTTCCTCAACCTGTGCCCTGCAGATGTTTTGGGTGTTTCATCAGCCCTGACTACTGGCCTTGCTGGCTGGGGCTGGTGGGAGTTGTAGTCCAAAACATCTGCAGGGAACCAGGTTGGGGAGCACTGCCACTCAAACACAGACAATTAGTCATATAAGCAACTGAAACCTTCTTAATCCCCCAATTAAAAACTAACAGACCCTCATTTCATACACTGAAAATCTGCTTATAAAAAGCAAAAGGTAGCTGTGCTAGTCCCCAAGAAAAAACTATGAATTCCACAGTTGGAAAATACCTTTATGAGGATCAACCAATAAATTTACAAAAATGTGGCAAATTTTCAAATTTTCTGAAAGTTTTCATCAGACAAGGTAGTATACAAAACCAGAGGTGTGGGGGAAGACGGATATCTGTAAAGACAATTCCTACCCAAGGGGTCTAAACTAAGGTCACCACTGTGCCCAAAACATAGTATAAAACATGCCTGCCTCCTTCACCGTACATGTTGCTTCAACACTTGGGGTGACCTTGCCTGCAGTAATAGGCTGATGCAACTAGTCTTCCATAGATTAACTAGGCTTATTTACTTAAAATACCACCCTGTCTCTTCCTAAAACTTCTCCTAAATGTTGGCTTTGAGGTTAAAGTGTCTTCTGTGACAGGCCTGAGGGACTGTGTTCCTTCCTTGTGCTAATTCATTCTATCAATCTGCACATAAAAGGAATCCTGCACACACTACCCCTTGATTTGTATAACGTCTCATCTGAAGAACAGTTCTGGAAAACTTGAAAGCTTACCACATTTCTGTGACTTTGGGGTTGGTCCTAATAAAGCTATCAGCCCAAATGTGACCCCAGGATAAAAAGCTGGTATTTGTTGTCAAGCACATACCCACTATGCTGTCAAAAAATGCTCCTCGTAAATGCCAGTCATTCTTATCATTGAGAAAGGTGATCATATGGGAGAGGAGAACGTCGTTGGCTTTTTGACGACCAAAAAAGACACAAAGGCGAGTTATTCCATTTTCCATCAGCGTCTGCTTCACAATGTTTTCAGGGTCGCTCAGCAAAGTGACAACTTTCTGTTGGACCATTTCATGCAAGGCCTGAAGCTCTACAAAGAAGACCATAGAAAAAGGTTAAGGAAAAACCAGATGTGACTGTGTTATCATCCTTGTGATGTATTATTTGCACTCAGGAATCCCGCCTTTTGTTGGTCATTATTTTTGTATTATTTAATATATATTTTTAAAATATACACACACACACTCATATATATAACGGCATTAGGCCATGGGTGGTCAAAGGCCATGGGTTGGGCCCACAGCATACACATCAGGGCGCAGTCACAGCCCCACATGAACTACAACACTCGCATTGAGTTTCTATGCTTTCTTGTTCTAAACTGGTTGAGGTTATGGTATCCAATTTGCTGCACTGACAATGTCACTGCTTCTAAAGGAATCATGTATGCCAGGCATATCCAAATTTCAAGAGACTGAGATCTACTCCCACTATAAAAAACTGGCAGTGATCTACCAGAGTTGTTGAACTTTTTTTAGGGAGCCAAAGTTTTCTTTGGGGGGCACTCCGTGATCTACTTCGATCTACCATGGACCCCCCGCAATCTGCCAGTGGCTCGCGATCTACCTGTTGGATGTATGTGGTTATGTGTGTAAGTAGATCAGCAAATATGCAGAAAAAGCACTATGTTAACAACACCCAAGAAATTCAATTTTCTGGCCATTCCTATAACTTCAAAGGTTACTCTAGGCCTGCTGTGGCTTGAGGAGCACAAGGATAAAAGACTGCCCTTCAGATGGCAGGGGAAGGGATAGTGGATAGAACAGAGAAAGAGAGAATGAGCAGAAGCAGGACCAGCACGCAATTGTGGGTAGAAAAACATTTTGATCAGGAGACGAACCTCTTGTGGGTAGCTTTGTGTAGCCTTGGAGTGAGAGGTTTAGAGTAGATGCGCAACATTGAAACTGAAGGGACAACTACAAGTCTCCCTGACTATTTGCTCAATTAAATACCTTAGATTTTAGAAACTAGGAAGCAACTCCTCTTTAGAGGTACTTGCTGCACAGAACCTAAAGTTCACTTTGCAAACATTACGTTCCTCATACACTTCAGTGTTGAGGATATACCTGTGCACTTACGCCCATTGGAGTGATCTCCTTAACACTATAGGGAATATGGAAGGCTCTAGTTTAGGGATGAGGAACTTCTTTCAGCCAGAAGGCTACATTACCTCATCAGCAACCTTCCAGGGACACATGCCAGTGGTGGATGAGGCCAGAGGCAAAAGTTGATGGAAAAATTGATATGACTCTTAACTTTGTACAATAGGCTATATTCCAGACACCCAAGTGCTGGAGATTTCTACCTCCCACAAACACATCTAGCTATCCAAGCAAACAAGCGGGATTATCACAGATAAAGGTCACTCTGCCACTCTGATTGATAAGGGCTTGATCAGGGCACAAAGCAGGGCAATGGGAGTGGTGTGGCCTGGGGAGAGTCCAAAGGCCAGTGAGAAAGGCCTGGATTGCTAAATCCGCCCCCTGTGCCTCATGTTCCCCACTTCTGCTTTACATGCAAAACTCTATTTATTCAAAATATTTTATCTTCTTTGAGCAGCTATTTTTAGGCTGCCTTGTAGGACAATGTTTTCTCTGTGCTCTGTCAAGTTCCACAGAGCTTTAAAATGCCAAGAAGGGTGATGGCTATCCTTAAATCATAATTTCTTGCTAGGATGATCACCAGTCTGATTTCCTGAAGGACTGGATAAAGGTATCGCGGCTTGACTGTGGCACTGGTCTTTTGGTGCCTCTTTCTCATTAGGAATTGGGAGATTATCTTAAATCCCTACTGTAGCTCTCAAGAAGCGGAAGTTCTCAGCATCCTTCTGGAATCTGAACCATAAAGATGAAAAAATTAACAGTCTCTTGAGTCTATGCATGTTCATTTGGACACAACAACCACTACATCCAATTGGGCTTACTCCCCAATAAGTATTCATATGAGCATGCTCTAAGTAAAGGAAAGTGAAAGATACATTACCAGTATCATAATTTTCACTTGGATGTGTTGCATCATCCATTTCTTCACTATTTGGTTCATTCTCCATGTTCAAGTTTTTCAACTGGACAAGTTCTAGGAATCTCAGAGCAGTTTCTGCCAACAGTGCTATGTTTTCTGCAAATATCAGAGCAGGATGTAAGAGACAGATAATCCAAGTTTTTTTAAAAAAAAAGATTAACAACAACAGCAACAGTGGCAATAGTTTTAAGCACAGGTGATATGTGATTAAAATGTGAAGTGTCTCAGAATAACAGCATCTTATACTGGCTTACCCCAGACATAGAAAACCAAGCTTGAACTTTGAGAAATTGCTTCCTTTACCAGTTTTTTGGAGGCAGGGCATGGGCAAGAGCCACCAATGATGCCCATTTCATGTCTGTGTCATATGGACCTCGGCACGACCATCACATTCTGTGTGTGAGCTCCAAGAGACCCCTCACTGTCTACTGGCAAAAACAGAATGCAGGACTAGACAAACTTGTTTCAGATCCAAAGAAACTAATGATCATTCTGGCATACTTGTATCAGAAGCACAAGTAGCAGGGCACACTCCTGGTTGGTTTGTTATTTTTAGAGCAGTGAGACAGGCAGATGGTAGGACCCAAACATGTTCTTGCCATTGACATTCTGGCCTATTTATTTAATTTAGACACAACAGGTCATTCTGATAATTCCTTTTTTTTTTATCCCCCAAATTCTCATACAAGGAAAAATAAATTCAGCACTAAATAAAAATCTACATTTGCAGACACTTCCCTCTTTATTCCAGTTGTGATTTTAAAAAAGAAATGCAATGACATCAAAGAAAACCTTCCCCAAAGCCCCCCATCTCCCCTCTTACCAGCATAAGCCAGTCGGACAATAGTGGCTTCATCTTGGGCCAAATGTGCAATACCTGGCAAGATGTACTCTGGGTAGATATTGATATCATTACGTGGTACTTCTTTGACCAGAGCAAGAACTTTAGTGAGTGTCCTAACGGCTTCTGCCCTTACTCTGGGCACAGAGTCATTGCTGAAATGCAAGAGATAAGGCGTGATACGATCCAACAGAATTTCCACACTTAACCTGGGTGCCAACTGGAGAATCAGTTCCAAAGCAGCCAGCTTTGAATCACAGTATTTGAGGGTCTGAAGGCAGGACGTTATCACCGACACCAAAATGACCAGCCCATTTTCCTTTGTCTCTCCTTCAGCTTTTTCAGTTTGGTCATGCCCACAGAGATTATGGATAATGTTGTCCAGATCTTTACGTATAACGAGAATGCGCTCATCTGCAGATACAAAGGTTTCCTTGGCAAACTGTGCCATGTAAGGCTGGAGGAAAGTATAAAATATTTCAGGAAATGCGTTGTTTCGTTGTTGTTTCAAGTAGTCTTCAGCTGCTAAACGTTTTTCTGGTTCACAGTGGATCATCTGGGTAACCTTCAGATAAAAGAGAGCAAAAAGAGCAAGGTGAAGGCAATGCTTTATTATTAAAGTAGGTATGGAAAATGCAATAAGCCACTGTAAATAGAATGGAATTAGTTACCAGTTCTCTAATACTCCGGTCTTCAATTTTATTCAGGACTTGTTCAGGGGAAAAGAGGCCATTTCTATACGCCAAAAGCTGTGACAAGTCAAACAGAGGTACACCTTCTGTAAAGAGCTCAGCTATTACGCAACCTGGAAAATACAGAACAGCTTCCTGAGAATTATTTGGTAGACATCTCTTGTTTCGCCTGCTCATAACCAAAGACTATAAAAGATGGAGATGATGTCACTTTCCAATTGGCCACACATTCCTTTTCAAGTTCGAGCATTTAAGAAGACATCACTTCTCTCCACCTCTATAGTTCGTTCAACTTCCAGCCCTCAGTGCTCTAGTTACCAATATAGAACCATAATCCTGCACTCCAAAAACTGACATCAGGAGGCTGATGAAGACTTCAGCTTGCAGCACAGGAACTTGCTTTTTCTAACTCTATTGCTATAATAAATACTACCACTAATAATAATAATAGTAAATTAGTAGTACAGTGGTACCTCGGGTTAAGAACTTAATTCGTTCTGGAGGTCCGTTCTTAACCTGAAACTGTTCTTAACCTGAAGCACCACTTTAGCTAATGGGGCCTCCCGCTGCCGCCAGAGCACGATTTCTGTTCTCATCCTGAAGCAAAATTCTTAACCCGAGGTACTATTTCTGGGTTAGTGGAGTCTGTAACCTGAAGCGTATGTAACCCAAAGTACCACTGTAGTAGTACCTTGCCCATCTTACTGTGTTGCCACAGCCACTCTGGGCAGCTTCCAGCATATATAAAAACATAGTAAAACATTAAATCTTAAAAAGCTTCCCTATACAGGGCTTCCCTCAGATGTTTCCTAAATGTCTCCTTAACATCTGATGGGAGGGCATTCTATTTCTTTTAAAAGAAATAGAAACTCCATCAAATTGGGGGTGGGGTGGGAAAAGCATATCAACCACATCCTTTCCCCCCCCCCTCTGGTGTTCAAATGATCTTGGAAACCATCACTGAGAACCAGTAAGGATACGTGCAGGCCTGAAGATGTTTTACACACCCACACATCCACAAGAGATGATCAGTGGCCCAAAACAATATGACTAGGGCTGCAATGTAGACAGAACCCCATGTGGAGTTCAAAATTGTAGATTAACCTTTACAGCCTGGAGAAAAGGAGCATTCAGCACCTGTTGGCATCCATATTTCCTGCTATTGAATGAGCGAGACTATATGCTACCAGTTGACTGCATTCAGAACACAATATGAACCCACATCATACACTGACAGCTAGGCAGAAAAGCTCCCACCAAATACTGTTTATTGAAAAAGGAAAGAAAGCATGAAAATAAGCTGTTCTTCTCTAGATGTGCCTGGAGTTAGTTTCTATGTCCTTCAATTGACTGTAGGATTTCTCAACCAAGGTAAGTACCATTGCTTCCTGAAGCAGACACAATCAAGGGCTGCCCAACATGATGAAGCCCCCAAACCTGCATGTAGATTCACATCACTTAGGAAGAATGACAGAAGTGCAAATTAACTGTCAGCACCAGGGCAAGATGTCTGGCCTCTAAATAGTAAGAAGACATTGATGCCAACAAAAAAAAATTGTGGATCATGAAATTATAAGGTTTCTTGTGAGCATGTTTTACAATTTCACTAATGTATCTGGGGCTAACTCATGTGACCAATCCTCCCACTACAACCCACAGGCTTAATGCAGAGACCCCAGTGGAACAAATGTAGCCACATGGATTTGACACCAGGAAGTGCTTTCAGATTGCTTCCAGACAGGTGTTTATGGGGGAATGGTGTTCATTATGCATTCGATACAATGCTATTGATATCAAACTACCGCTCCATATTTCCTCCCCCCACCTTTAATCAGGATTTTCCAGAAAAGGGAAAATCCAGCAAGTTACAATGCCCTATTTGCAATGTCTCAATAGCCTTTTTGTAATATTAAGCCCACATCTGGAAGCACCCTCAGAGGCATAGAAATTAGCCCAGTATGAATCACCATTAAAATACAGAGATGCTACTGTTATTCAGTGTACTTCGCAACTACAGAAATTAGAGTACCGTATTTTTCGCCCTTCATTTCCCCTTCATTTTTGGAGGGGGAAAAGTGTGTCCTTTGGGGCGAATGCAGGCTTTCGCTGAAGCCTGGAGAGCGAGAGGGGTCACTCTCCAGGCTTCAGGAAGCTCTGCGCAACCCTCGGGAGACCAGCTCCGAGGGTTGCGCAGAGCTGCCTGCAGTCCCGGACTCAGCGCAGCTCTGCACGGGCATCGGGAGCCGGGGGAAATAATTTTTTTTTCTTTATTTCCCCCCAAAAAAACTAGGTGCATCCTATGGGCCGGTGCGTCCTATGGGGCGCAAAATACGGTATGTCTCCTGGGACAGTACCATTTCAGAACGCAGATGAGAGAATGGCATGCTTGTTTGTTTGTTTTTAAAAATACAAGGAAGCAAACAAACAACAACATCATTCTAAATGGGAAAAACTAGCGTACTGGGGAGAAGGCTAAGCTAGGACCCTTCATATTTACTTGCTAGTTTTCTATGTGCAATGATTTTATTTCGATTTTTACACGGAGCTTTCAACGATGCATTTTCCCATTACATTCTGAAGTGGTATGATTACAGGAGAGATGTACTATATGTTATTTTTCTATATATACTTTAGCTGGACAAACGTGGAGCTTAATTGTTTGCAAGCCTCCTGCTAAACATTATACTTTGCTAATCACAGGAAGACTTGAGGATTCACAAGGAATGCTAAGAATTATCATGCAGACTAATGTGACTGTGAAGTAAAACCTGTATGTACAGTGGTAACTTGGTTCTCAAACACCTTGGTACTCAAACAACGTGGAACCCAAACACTGCAAACCTGGAAGTAAGTGTTCCGTTTGCAAACATTTTTCGGAAGCCAAATTTGCTCCGTTTTGAGTGTTACCCTTCCGATTTGAGTGCCACAATTCGGTTTTGAGTGCCACAATTCGGTTTTGAGTGTTACACTTCCATTTTGAGCGCCACTTCCCTTTTGAGTGCCACACTTCCGTTTTGAATGTTACACTGAGGTCTGTCTGTTTTTGCTATTTATTTTGCATTTTTGTTTTTGCGGCTCTTTTTGTTTGTTTTTCTGACTGTGTGGAACCCAGTTCAGCTACTGATTGATTGTGTGACTGAAGTACATTGTTTATTGCTTTCATTTTATGGATCAATGGTCTCGTAAGATGGTAAAACTCTTATTAAATTGCTGTTTTAAGGGTTGCTTTTAAAAAACTGGAATGGATTGATCCATTTTGCATTACTTTCTATGGGAAAACACGCCTTGGTTTGGGGACGGACTGCCAGAACAGATTAAGTCTGAGAACCAAAGTACCACTGTAGTTCTATACTGTATCTCATACATTATATCTAGAAAAGGCTGGTGGTTTTAGTTATCACAAGATTGCACTAAGTTCCCCACTCGCCCCCAGAAATCAGAAAGCAACACTTTCTATGAAGGCACAGCTTATGCATATTGTTTAATTGATCACTTTAAAGTACCTGCAGAAAAGATGTCCATTGCACGCTTTAGTTCCCCCCTGCTTCGTTGATTACTGTTAGCCAAGTCCACCAGGGGAGTGGAAGGATCTCTCATATTCTCCAGTTCCGTTGCAAATATGCTGCCATCAACAAAGCGCTCTGGAGCAATGTAGCAAGTCCTCCTTCTTGACGTATCAAAGAAATAATTGAAATCAGCAGGGTTGTCTTCAGGAAGGTAGGTTGGTTTAAAACTAGCAAAATCTGTTAGAAGGACCCAGTTCCAGCTGGTCACCATGACATTTTCAGTTTTGATGTCTCCGTGACGGACCCCAGACCTGTGTGCTTGGTCCACTGCAGTCAAGATCTGGAAGGCTATCCACCGTTTCTCAATGTTGTTCAGGAACGGACGAGTACTAATACGGTCATAGAGATTATCTCGTACATACTGCCTGAAAAGCATGGCTGCTTTTTCAGATAATGTGGCCTTCTGGAAGGGAAGACAGTTTTGCGCAGAATTCAACCTTATTTTCAGCTCCTCCAGCTCCTGCTTGTAACTAGTTAACGGTAAAGTTGGATCTTGAATGGCAAACACCTTGACGACCACCAGACCTTCTCTGTGCTTGGCTCGGGCAACTTTAAAAAACCGAGTACTGCCCAAGCTTTTGTCATATTCAAAGTCATGGATGTCTGAGAAATAGCTGTCAACGGAGAGGATCTGAGAAGGGGCAATTCCAGCCAGCTGGTTCCCCATGGCAGACCTTTAGTTCTTCGTCACAACTCTGCCTAAAAAAGACAAGAGAACGATTTGATTAATCTCAACTGCACTGCTCTTCACAAACGACACACAATGCAGGATTTCATTTTGAAACACACAAATTACTATTAAGTGGCTCTATCTGAAATATTTTATAAATAATAATTTGTATGTTAATGTCTTGTTTTATTAATGTTATTAAACTGAGTCCACATATGTACCAATTTGATTTAAAATATCAATTAGAAAGTGCAGAATGGGACGGCAAGTCGATGTAGAGCCCAGTTGCTGGAAATCACAAGTGGGAATACAGTGGTGCCCCGCAAGACGAATGCCTCGCAAGACGGAAAACTCGCTAGACGAAAGAGTTTTCAGTTTTGGAGGTGCTTCCTATGGGCTTGCTTCGCAAGACGAAAATGTCTTGCGAGTTCCTGCGGGTTTTTTTCCCTTCCCCCCCTTTTTCTAAGCCGCTAAGCCGCTAATCAGCTGATCCGATAAGCCGCTAAAGGCCGCTAATAGCGCTAATCCGCTAATCCGTCAATGGGCTTGCTTCGCAAGATGAAAAAACCACTAGACGAAGAGAATCACAGAACGGATTCTTTTCGTCTTGCGAGGCACCACTGTAGTGCTGTTGCACTCAGATCCTGCTCTTGGGCTTCTTATAGGACTCTGGTTGGCCACTGAAAGAACAGGATGCTGGACTAGGTGGGTCAAAGGACTGCAGAGTTGGAAGGGACCCTGAGGGTCATCTAGTCCAACCCCCTGCAATGCAGTGATCCTGTCTGCAGTCATCCCTGGATGGGCTCAAAACACCAACCTCAAAACGCCAGACGCACTGACCCCTCGAGTCACCTGAGGCTGTTATGTCCCCGTACGTTCCCATTTTTCACAACGTGTCTGAGATCACAGCATTTAATAACCCAAAGGCTTCCATTTCCCTTAACACAGAATATTTAACAGGGCAGCCTTTTCCAAACCAAGACACTGCTGGACTACAATTCCCATCGCACCTGACCATGGAGCCATGCTCGCTGGGGCTGATGGGAATTGTAGTCAGTCTAAAAATATTTGGAAGGACCAGGCTGTGCAAAGGCACCGCTTTCCCAAGCAGCCTTCTAGAAACATTCCCACGGCAAGCCATGGCCAATTTCTACCACAGCATTTCACACTTCTCCTGCCTTTTAACTTTACACCTCTTCCTTCCGTTTCCTTCTAAGATTCATCTTGGAAGATCTTATTATACACACACACATTTTATTATACACACATATACAGGGTGAGTCTTTTAAAAGAGACCCCATGGAATGTGTGTACTCTGTATCCACGGGGCCTCTTTTAAAGGACTCACCGTGTGTGTGTGTGTGTGTGTGTGTGTGTACACACACACACACACACAGAGAGAGAGAGAGAGAGAGAGAGCGCACTTTTCTCTGAGGGGACGCATACCCCTAAACATTTTGTGAATCTTTGTGCAGTACTTTTGTCCATTTATTTATTTTTCCCAATTTGAAGTATAAAATGGTAATTTTTCTCAAGTCAAAATAAGAGTAGCCCTAAACATTTTTTTTTTTGGGGGGGAGCACTGTACACACACACACACACACACACACACACACACACACGTACTCTCTCTCTTCTGGAGCAGTTTCCCAAACTGTTTTTGGACTACAACTCCCATCATCCTCAGCTAGCAGGACCAGTAGTCCAGGGATGATGGGAGTTGTAGTCCTAAAGAAAAAAAACAGCCGGCGACCCAAGTTTGGGAAACCCCGCTCTGTGGCGTCTCGGATTCAAGTCGACGAAGCCAAGGCACCATCACCCTGGTCAACATTTCTATTTTCCATGCCCAGCGGTCGGCCATGAATGAGCCCGTCAGTCAGCCCGTCCGTTCTCCCCCCCTCAGAAAACACCACTCCCTGCTCCTTAACGTCCCTTTGCAGTTTCGGGGGAGAGAAAGGAAAGGCTTCACGAAGGGTCCCCCAATAAAAGGGGGTCCGCCATGGCGCTGGGGACCCCTCAAAAGCGAAGTCCCTCCTCCCAACAGGGGCGGCGTGGGGGTCCTCCTCGCGCCCTTTTACCTCAGGCGCTTTCCCGCCGCCTGAAGCGAGGCGTGAGGGGGAGAGCGCGAGCCTTCCCGCCGCGCCAACGGCGACTCACCGCCTCTCCTCAGCTGGCCCCGGGGAGTCCCGGGAGGCCAGGGCCGCGCTTGCCCCCAGCGCTCTCGGCTCCTCGGCCGCCGCCGTACGGGAAACCGGTACGCATTACACAAGAGGAAGGAGGCGGCGCGGCCGCTGAGCTCACATCCTGGCGGGGAGGGAAAAGGAGGAGCCGGCGGAGCCGGAGGCCGGCGCTTGGACGCTGCTGGCCCTCCTGCGGCCTCGTCGGGAAGCCAGGCGCTTGCCGCTCTCAGACGGCCTCTCTCAGGGGCGGGGAACAAAATAATAATAATAATAATAATAATTTGCTGCTCCTAGACGGCCTCTCATAGAACACAAAGAAACGGGGCGGGGAACATAATAATAATAATAATAATAATAATAATAATAATAATAATAATAATAATAATAATAATAATAATAATAATAATAATAATTGCTATTATTTGCAGATCCCAGACGGCTTCTCTCAGAACACGAAGAAACGGGGGGGACGGACAAAATAATAATAATAATAATAGTTGCTGTTATTATTATTTGCTGCTCCCAGTCGGCCTCTCTCAGAGCACGAAAAAACAGGGCGGGGAACAAAATAATAATAATAATAATAATAATAATAATAATAATAATAATAATAATAATAGTTATTTGCTGCATGAAGAAACAAAGCGAGGAATGTAGTAATAATAATAACAATAATAAAGGTGCTGTTATTATTTGCTGCATGAAGAAACGGGAGGAGGAACACATTATTATTATTAATTATTATTATTATTAATTAATAATAACCGGGCATGGGCCGCTGACGGAAGAGACAGGAGTCCGCCCCAATCCCTATTACATTTATAGGATTTGGATTGGGGTTTATAGTCTGGATGTCATCTCCCAGGCCACTTTGAGGCTTTGGTTTTCCTATCTGTCATGAGGTTGTGTAGTAGGAAATGAGACTTTGAAAGAAGTTGTGCTAGTCTCTTTGTTAAAAAAAAATTATTTGTTTATTATATTACATTTGTATACCGTCTTAGCAGTTTATGGTAGAAACCATGCATATTGTCAGGCTGGCAATATATTTATTTCCTTGTCAGGCTGGCAACAGTTGAACAACAACTATTACTTAAAGGTAAAGTGACCCCTGACCATTAGGTCCAGTCGTGACCAACACTGGGGTTGTGGTGCTCATCTCGCTTTATTGGCCGAGGGAGCTGGCGTTTGTCCACAGACAGCTTCCGGGTCATGTCGCCAGCATGACTAAGCCACTTCTGGCGAACCAGAGCAGCGCATGGAAACGCCGTTTACCTTCCCGCCGGAGCAGTACCTATTTATCTACTTGCACTTTGATGTGCTTTTGAACTGCTAGGTTGGCAGGAGCAGGGACCGAGCAACGGGAGCTCACCCTGTCACGGGGATTAGAACCGCTGACTTTCTGATCAGCAAGTCCTAGGCTCTGTGGTTTAACCCACAGCGCCACCCGTGTCCCTAAGTATTACTTACATATATTTTAATGAATGCAAGCAGAATTGGGGCTGCCTCCTGCAAATGAAGTCATCTGCAGCTGTCTGGTTTTAAAAAGAGAGGTCTCTCCTTCCTTCCTTTAGTTTTTTCACAACTGGAAGGCACTCTGGATCCCTAAAAATTTCGGCTGCCCCTTTCTGCCCCCTTTCTAGTTCTATAGTACCCTTTTTTTAGATACTGCAACCAGAGCTGTACACTGTATTCCAGGTGTGGTTGCACCATAGATTGGTGATAGCAACAGCTTTGTTTTCAAGCCCTTTCCTAATAGTCCCAAACAATTCCTCTTTTTGCTGCAGTTGCTGCATGCTGGGTCAACATTCCCATTGTGCTATCTGCCTTAACCCCAACATCCATTTCAAGGATACATTCTAGCAGGCAAAAACAGGGCTTGTCCACACTTCTGTGCTTTCTAGGCATGCGCCCAAGCCATTTTGCATTTTCCCCCACAGCTTTCCCCTGGAAAACATGCTCTATGCCACTGAATCGAAACTTTAATTTTGGCCACAAGATGGCTGTATTTTCCTAAAATGCGGAAGAACCTATGCTCTGTATAATATGTCTCTGTTCCATCAGGTGTTAAAAAATTAAGCCGCTCAGAAATCCTTATCAAAGGATTTTGGGTGTTGCACCTAGCTAACGTCAGGACAGATGTCTGAAGGGATTATTATTATTTCCAAGTAGGGTAATACAAATTTCAAAATGAGGGCTGTAGATGGGTGTCTGTCATGGGGGACCTGACAGGCAAGCACACCAGAGTGGGCTTGATATATGCAAGCTTGTATAGGTGAATCAGTAACTTTAAGAAAAATAATAATCTAACTTCAGCATCTAGCAAAAAACAAATAATCTGGCAACTACATTTTCATTTCTCTCTTACCCCACCCCAAAGTGCATGATTCACTTGTTCTTATTAGTGGTGCTAATTTACAACACCTTGGATTAAAATGGTGGGCATTTTAAGTTGTTTCTACATTCCTATAAAAACCCAGTTAATATAGGCTGGAGGTGACATTTGTTTATTTAGTTAGTTTGTATTATCCATGGCTGGCATGCACAGCTCATACCCAGCAGGAGCCGTGCATTCAGTATTGCCTTCAGCTGTACTTCTGGTGCCTACTGTTTATTCCAGCCAGTATTTTAACTGAATTCTGATGTCATAGTTTTAACTCAATCTTATTCTCATTGTATTGAGTTTCATGTACACTGTTTAGAGACAAATGTAATTTAGCGAAAGATAAAAATCAATATGTTACTGCCAATTGATTAGTCAAGTTGTCCTCCCATCTTTCTAAAGACCAGGTTTGTGGCAATTATTCTGATTTAAACAAAATTGCAGCATCAGTCTAACCTGTGCGTATTGGCAGAAGAATGGTCCATGAGGCAGCTGGTGTTGTGATGGGTGTTGACTCGGCTTTCTGATTTGTTTTTCCTTGTGTTTGCTGGTTGCATTGTTATTCCATGTCCTGTGTTGTGCATCCCCCATAGCTTTTCAACACCTGGGATTAAAACAAAACCAAAATCAGTTTTTATGCAAATATAGCAGTACACACACAATTGTATTTTCATTGCTATATTTGGGTTTCATGCATATCCACTAAGATCAAACTACCTATAATACGTTTAACTGAGTATATCCACCACTGCAATGCAGGATCCAGTGTGCCTTGATGCCACCAGTACTGACGCTAGAAGCAGCCACAGTGGCTGCACAAATGATATTTCCTTTTGGATTCCAGGGACTTATTATGAATTAATTTTATAATGAATGATTTTAGAGTGTTGTGTTTTACTGTTGTACTGTTTTATTGTTGTTAGCCGCCCTGAGCCCGGCTTCGGCTGGGGAGGGCGGGATATAAATAACATTTATTTTTATTATTATTATTATTTTCAGCAGACTTGCAAATTAAGCTAGGGCGGCAGCGGCAATATAGACCATAATAGCCCCTTTGCTAATTGGACCACCTTCCTCTGTACACCTTTTAATCATTGCCTCCTCTTTTCTTGCTACATTCTTTCCTGCATCTTTTGCTACTTCTTAATGCTCTCCTGCATTCATCACATTTCTTTTGAAAATAAATAAAATAAAATAATTTTAAAGTTCCTGCAATTGTGCTTAACTCCCTAATCCCTCCCCCCCCCAAAAAAAAAGACAGCTGGGAAACAGTGTGATTTGAGTTCCGGAAATGAATCATTTGCAGGCCAAATGCAAGTGGGTAGGAGGAAACCACCTGAGGAAATGCTTAATTAAAAAGACACTTTCAATAATTTTGGGAGAAGCAGGATCTTTTTTAAAGCACAACAAATAGGGAAGCCTTCACTAACGGAAGACGTTTTGACCAGAAGCGGATTCACATCTCAATTGTGGGGTTGTAATATGGAATGTAATACTACATGAAATACTGTGAGGTACCACAGTTATCATTTTGATTCGAGCTGACTGCAGAAGAACAATGCTTCAGCATACATACCAAAGGACCCCAATGCATATAAGACCATTCTCAAATGAATTTTGCTCCATTCTATTCTAAAAGCTAGATACAAACTAACTGGACCTGCATACACATTTTGAGATTCCTGAACTGGCTGATGTGGAGGACAATATTAAGGAAGAAGAAGAAGAGTTTGGATTTGATATCCTGCTTTATCACTACCCAAAGAAGTCTCAAAGTGGCTATCATTCTCCTTTCCCTTCCTCCCCCACAACAAACACTCTGTGAGGTGAGTGGAGCTGAGAGACTTCAAAGAAGTGTGACTAGCCCAAGGTCACCCAGCAGCTGCATGTGGAGGAGCAGAGACGCGAACCTGGTTCACCAGATTACGAGACTACCACTCTTAACCACTACACCACACTGGCTCTCCTAAGGGCCATGCTTAATGAGTACAGTGGTACCTCTGGTTACGAACGGGGATCCGTCCCGGAGGCCCGTTCGCAACATGATCAGAATGCAACCCGCGTGTGCGTGGGTCACGATTCGTCAATTCTGCGCATGTGCGTGACGTCATTTTGCGCGTCTGCGCATGTGCGAGCAGCGAAACCCGGAAGTAACCCTTTCTGGTACTTCCAGGTCACTGTGAGATGCAACCTGAAAACGCTCAACCTGAAGCAAACATAATATGAGGTATGACTGTAATTTGCCAGGAATGATTTAGAAAGCATCCGTTCTCAGAGAAAAATAGGCTTGTATGTTTTGGACATATGCATGCTTTTAGAGGTGATGGTTATTCCTAGTCTGGTGAGCAGAAATAGAGGTTAATATATTTTGCTCCTGGTCTCTTTCACCTGACACCAATCTGTCTTTTAAACAGAAAATTTGCATTTCCTCCCACACAGTCAAATCTCCTCTCCTACTTTTATCTTTTGCAGTAATGAATAAAAGAGCAGCTGTCACAGCTATTGAAGCAGCCTAACAAGGAACAGCACTTTTGATTTTAAGGAGTGTCTTGAGGAAGATATTAGTCAATGTTTCTCAAACACATAAATCATAGACTATAGGGGGGAAACCACCACCACTCTTTCACTGGTTTCCCAGCAGTGAATCTGGCACGGACACCAGGAAACGGCTGGCAATCTTGGTTTCTCTCTCTCTCCTCGGATTTCAAATAGCACCTGAGTTCCCTAGAGATATGTATATATAATTGTAAAAAAAATTATCATGAGCATACAGCTGTGCTTTGCCTCTGGCTTATAAAATGGTGTTAAATATGTTTGTTCTGAATAGTTAGGGTTTTTGGATAGGTGTTCCTTGTTTGTAAGCATAAATTACTGGGTTGAGACAGAACTTGATGTGGGAATTGGAAGGACGACTCACCTCACTGAGACAGGAAGCAACTCAACAATCCAGCATTTGATTTGGTTGTTGGTCTGCCCGTAACACAAACTATTACCCTTAGTATGCTACATCTGACTTCAGAAGTAGTCAAGTAGTGTTTATTCCTCTGGCCTAATTATAAGCAAGTGTGTTTTCACAATTGATGCTAACATCTTGGGATTCCCCCATATTACCACAATTGGTGTTACTGTAGTAAGGAGAGCAGGAGAAAACAATTTAAAAATGAAATTAAAATCTGTTGTGTTTTCATTTGATCTGCAAATCTGGGAAATTCAACCCTGACACTGTTATTGGTGTGTGTCTGATGTTTTATGATAATCAAAACTGGAAGGAATTAGCAAGTGGCCTTAACCAAATGCAACATTTATTATGCCCTATTTATTCTTGGAGTGGGGAACCTGTGACCCAACTCCCATCCAAGATAGCCAGTGGTCAGGGATGATGTTCAAGAACATCTGAAAGGCCTCACATTCCCCACCTTGATTTACAAGGTAGATTAAGATGTCCACCTAGCTTCTGTTTGTCGCAAGAGGCTGCCCCCTTTTGTATCTCGCTTCTTAACTCAGAAAAGGACAGGCACATGGTTCTACCAAAACCTGTAATCTGTGAACCTGAAGTATGGCAGCTTCAAAGTGAGAATTATTTGTAGGAAAGTTTACTATTACTCAGTTAAAGCAGAGGCAGAATGTCATCTGCAATTTCCATGCAGTATGAGGGACACATTGATTATTTTTTTTAAAGAACAGGAAGCTTGCCAAGCCTCAGGCTATCACAGGCACATGTGTCTATTTTAGATGGACCTATGTAAGGGCAATAGTAAGGGACAATATAATCTAGTCTTAGTTCCTTTTCCGACAGGAAATCATTGGCAACCACAATGTTTCCTCTCTAAGGACTCTGGCAATATCTTCCATACAGCCTACATTGGCTCCCAGTACATTTCCGAGCACAATTCAAAGTGTTGGTGCTGACCTTTAAAGCCCTAAATGGCCTCGGTCCAGTATATCTGAAGGAGCGTCTCCACCCCCATCGTTCTGAGGTCCAGCTCCAAGGGCCTTCTGGCGGTTCCCTCACTGTGAGAGGCCAAGTTACAGGGAACCAGGCAGAGGGCCTTCTCGGTAGTGGCGCCCGCCCTGTGGAACGCCCTCCCATCAGATGTCAAAGCGATAAACAACTACCTGACATTCAGAAGCAGTGGCGTAGCGTGGGTTATCAGCACCCGGGGCAAGGCAAGTAATTTGCGCCCCCTAACCCATGGATTTGTGCCCCCTAACCCGTGGATTTGCGCCCCCTAACCCGTGAATTTCCCTAACCCCCAGATGTTGCGCCCGGTGCGGCCGGCCCCCCCTGCACCCCCCACGCTACGCCACTGTTCAGAAGACATCTGAAGGCAGCCCTTCAGATATGTGACATTTTAGTGTATTTTTCATCTTTGTTGGAAGCCGCCCAGAGTGGCTGGGGAGGCCCAGCCAGATGGGCAGGGTACAAATAAATTATTATTATTATTATTATTATTATTATTATTATTATTATTAGTTTAATATGCTTGTCTGTGTTACTGGCTATTGTGTCAGGAGGCTAATACATGCACTTGGGTCTGATGCTGTGGCAATTCATCATTCATCTTGGTGGTATGCATGCCTTGTAACACAAGTTGCAAAGAGTGGGTTCTAAAACAGAAATGGGACTTTCCCCCCACAGTACAGGATCAGGGTTCTGCCTGAATATGCATGTTTTTAATGAGAGGTGTTCAGGGAAGCAGACTGTGGCATCAAGTGCCTCAAATGTTTGGAGCAACAAAGACATAAGGAGAGAATTTTCTGAGACTATGACAAGGGGTTGAATTAGATTCTGGAAGATGGGGCAGGGAGGGTTATAATAGCTCCTCTTCCCTCACACAATCCCCCCAAATCAGAATGCTGTATCCCATGTACAGCAGCTGGTGGGCCAGAATATTATTTTTCCCTTGTGGGCAATAGATGCTAGTTAGAACACTCTTTTTTCTCACTACAGTCTACTCAGTTCTTTCCTTATTTACGGTATATACCATCCACTAACAAATGTTCTCTGGTTTACATTTGGGGTTACTGTATTTCTTCTATTGAACAGATTTCTTTAAAGTTCATCTTACAGTGGTACCTCGCAAGACGAATGCCTCGCAAGACAAAAAACTCGCTAGACGAAAGGTTTTTTCGTCCGCGATTTGCCTCGCAAGACGAATTTCCCTATGGGCTTGCTTCGCAAGACGAAAACGTCTTGCGACTTTGTTAAGCCGTTTAAACCGTGCTTCGCAAGACGAAAAATTCGCTAGACGGCAAAACTTGCGGAACGAATTAATTTCGTCTTGCGAGGCACCACTGTATATGATTATGCAGCCATATATGACAACCAGCAAAGTATTAAAATTTCAAATTAGCAGCAGCAGATAAAACAAATGTTTAAAGTCCCATAAAATTACCCCAATTCTATGTTGAATGAGCAAGTTTCCAAGGCTCTCTCCTCAAGGTCAACACATTTCCCTAAGAGTATTCTGCTGGTACTGATCAGGCAGCCCTTACTGGTGGCTCGAGAGAAAGGCCACAGATACTGATCTTCAAACTCAGGAAATTCATATGGGTGTAAACTAACCTGTGGCCCTGAAAATACTGCTGGACTACATTTTCCTTCATCCTCGACCACTGGGCATGGAGGATGGGAACGATGGGATTTGGAGTCCAATAACATCTGCAGCACTATAGGCTAGTTGCCATAGATTTAGGGCTTTCAAGGTTAGTACGAACACCCTATATTAGACCCAGAAATGAAAAGACGGCTGATGTGACTGGTACAGAACAGGCATAATATGATCGAAATAAAACATTTGTACAAGTGTTTTAGCTGCTGCGTTCTTTGCCAATTGAAGTTTTTTGGGTGTCATTAAGAGCAGCCCCACATAGAACACATTACAATAATCTAAAACATGAACATAATTAACACGTGTCACTGGCGTGAGCTCTGCTTTCTCTTGACAAGGCCACAGCTGGCAAACCAGTCAAAGCTGGTAAAAAGCATATCTCTCGCCACCAATACCAACTGAGGATCCATAGATGATACTGAATCCAGGAGTTCTTCTGACCTGGTTTGTGCATAATGCTAATCCTTGGCTTACCACAAACATGTGAGGGTGCACATCCTTGGAATGGAGATCACATCTGCTTTACTCCTCCCCTGGTCTTTCTGCTGCTGCACTGCTGTGAACTAAGCCACAGTTTTGCTTAGTGCGTTGCCCAAATCCAGACTCATGGGTTGTCTGGAGAAGTCAAATCACGAACCCAGGTCAGACAGCACACTAAGCCAGGGCCGTCTTACCCATAGGGGCTAGGGGTGTGGGGCACCCAGGCGCCAGGCTATCAGGGGCGCCATGCCTAGAGTCCAGGACCCAAAAGTTGAGTCCGGGGAAGAGCCCACCCGTTGGTTGGAGCGCCGCAGTGGGCTGTTCTGCTGCAGGTGGCTCTGCGCCGCAAGTTCGGGGGCGACCAAGCCAGCAAGACACTGAGGCAGGAGGGCGGGGGGCTCCACTCTCCTGCACGCCTGGGACTGGGCAACCGGGGGGGGGGCGCTGGGCGGATCTTTGTGACCCAGTGCCACATATGCTTAAGACATATCATGGCTTAGTGCAGAGCAATAGCATCACAAGCAGAGATGGGGCAAAACAGACACAGTCTCCTCCCGGAGCCCACACACTTGCGTAATCAAATGAATGTATGGTTTGGCTTAGCATTAAGTGTGAACTGAGCTGATCTGTGCACCATAAGTTTGTTTTTCAGGGTATAGAGAAAAGAGCAACATAAACAATTTCAGATATCTAATGATTGAGGGAATTGTCATTGATTTAGAGCAAGATGGAGTTTCTGGGTCACTGCAATTCCAAGCAATCAAGATAGCTTTGTGTATACTTCTCTTTAAAAGGGTCTCTTGAGGTTTGAACTGAACATGCATTAACAATTCAAAGGATTATTTGAAAATAATTTTCCATGTCTGTCAGCGTACCTCTTAATAGTCCTTAATTACTTATCATTTGATTTGTCTCCCATCTCATTTCCAGAGACTCATGTTGACAGCAAGTTTGATTGCTTATGCATATAAGAAGAGGATGAAGAGAGACTGCCATGATTATCCAGATATGTCAAATTTTCACTCCTGGTGACAGGAGATATTTTCATTCTTAATTTTATTAACAACATTTCACTTCAAGGAAAATATTGAAGTATCCATACTTATTTTTACTTTTAGTCTAAGGCTAACTGATCCAGCAGTATAAAAGAAAATGCCGTATTTTCCCCTGCACGGTTGGGTCAATTAACCTTAGGTGTGTAGCAGACTAAACGTAAAAATAAATGCTAAATAAAATAGCTGGCATCCAATGAGCTAACTTAAGGTAGGGATAGGGGATAAATTTTGGTTTGTTTTCATTTCAGAGAGAAACTATTTAACTCTTCTTGAACAAATATGCAAACTCAATTATTCTTTGAAATTCGTCCTGCTCAGACTTTTATGATGCAGTTCTCTAATCAACTAATGTGTACTGTACAAAAATACGTATCAGGGGAAGTGTATATAACACGTACACTAGTGAAAATAACAATGCATTCTATCAAGGAAATTGCTTGCAAACATATTAGTAAAAACTGAACAAATATGTTTAAATTAAGGGAAATTGGCACTTAAAGTGCTAATTAATCTTAATGAGGAATGTAAAACAAGCGAACAACCCAAACCCAAATTGCTACAGAAATGTGGAGAACTGGATTTAAGATTGGAAAAATGAGAATGTGTGTGAGAGAGAAACCATAACTGACAGATTTGCCCCTCTCCACTTTAAGATCGAACCCCTATGCATACTAACAGGGGAATATGTTCTACTGAACACACAGGAACACAGTGCTTATGGAACCAGTTGGAATTCTGGCTTCTTAACCTGTGTCCCTCTGGCCTTTAAAAAACTTTTTTCTTGAAAAGGAGACTCCCATCCAAAAACATAAGCTACCTTTGAAATTTATGTGTGATGGATGGAAATGGGAGCAGGTTCTGCTGTTTAAGAAGCAAAAGCTCAAAGCCTCACTGGGCATGTGGAACTCATTCCTGGACAACATTCATCTAAAATATTCCCACTTAAAAGCTCAATCCACCCTGGCCACCAAAAGCTGTCCCAAATAAAAAAGATTTTACATTTCTTTTGAAAAAGACTTGTGGGGTGGCTGCTGAGAATGCTGCCCTCCCTAGATGCTCTTTCTTCAGCTTTGAACTTGACCTATAGGTAGAGTTGCCATATGTCCGGAATTTCTCGGACATAATTGCTGGTAGGGGAATTACATGAATCATACTATATAGATCATGTATTCTTACTCCCCCCTCCCAGTTTTTACAGTCCCAAAGAGGCAGAAAGAAAAAGGAGATTTATTTACTTCCTGATAATAAACATACCAAAACAGACCTTTCCCCAGCCACTCTGGGTGGCTTCCAACAAAGACAAAAAATACACTAAAATGTCACACATTAAAAACTTCCCTAAACAGGGCTGCCTTCAGATGTCTTCTGAATGTCAGGTAGTTGTTTATTTCCTTGACATCTGATGGGAGGGCTTTCCACAGGGCAGGCACCACTACCGAGAAGGCCCTCTGCCTGGTTCCCTGTAACTTGGCTTCTCACAGTGAGGGAACAACCAGAAGGCCCTCAGCGCTGGACCTCAGCGTGTTATATTGTCTTCACAGACTGGCTGCAGTTCAGTAGAGTTTCAAACAGGGACTTTCCCAACCCTAGCTAGAGATGCCAGTGATTGAACCCGAGACCTGCCTACAAAGCCTGTGCTCTGTCATTTTGCTACAGTCCCACCCCTGGCTGCTGAGTGGCAGATAGAATGGTACAGTATTTCACAGGTTGTGCTATGCACATTCCATGATAAAGTATCAGTGAAAGAGTAAACACAGACCACTTGTTGAGCACAGCCGAGTTCATGTGAATCTTTTGTATCTTGTGACCTTCCCTATCATAGCTATGTGTAATGTCTATAAACAGCTGCATTCACGGTGACAGAAGCACCCTCATTTCACAGACCAAAAGATACCGGTACCTTACAGTGCTGCAAGAGGCAGGGCTTGTAAAAAGCCCAATTAGACATCATCATGTGCCTAAGTTAAGTCATCCCACTTTGGCTTGGTAACAGACACTAGCATCTAAAGCAGAAATTCTCTGAGGGCTGCTATATAGTGTTTTATCTGACAACTCCCGGTATGAACCTGACCCTTTCCCTCCAGTTGTCAGCCTCCACAGGGCCGGATTTAGGTTTGATGAGGCCCTAAGCTACTGAAGGTAATGGGCCCTTTATACGTCCAGCTGTCCTTTGTCAACAACAAATTGTCATTGTTTTTTGTGTTGAATATATGCTATATGGTAATTTATGGACCTAATAGGTATCTAAAGCCATTTGCACATGCAGAATGTAGGCACCCTATATATAGAAATGAGCAAACCAGTGATATTTGAGAGAGCAGGCTAGCAGGCGGGGCCCATTACTTACATCATAGGAGCCCACACAACACAAAACACTGTTGCTGTATGTAGGTTTTATTTTATTTGTTTTTTATCTAATATTTTGGAAATGTACATCCAGTTTTTCCCCTTTAATTTTTTTTGGGGGCCCCAAGAGAGTGGGCCCTAAGCTATAGCTTGTTTCGCTTATACGGAAATCCGGCACTGTCCCTGCACAATGCTTGCTGCCTGCCAGGGCAATGCTCATCCAGCAACAACAGTAGCAGTCACCACCACTGCTGTTGTGGGTAACTTTCTGCCCTTCTCCTCGCAAGCTCCTTCGCTGGTCCTTCAGCAGAAGATGGCAGCTGGGGGCAGGTCTGAAATTCACAGTCCCAGAACAGGGGGATAAAGAAAAAGAAGAAAAAGGGAGCAGCTGAACTGCAGCAACTGTACAGGTTGAAATGGCCAGGGTTGTAATTTGCACAGGGATCCTACACCATGGGTAGGCAAACTAAGGCCTGGGGGCCGGATCCGGCCCAGTCGCCTTCTAAATCCAGCCTGCAGACGGTCTGGAAATCAACGTGTTTTTACATGAGTAGAATATTTCCTTTTATTTAAAATGCATCTCTGGGTTATGTGTGGGGCATAGGAATTCGTTTATATTTTTTTTTCAAAATATAGTCTGGCCCCCCTGCTAGCCCCCTGGACTGGCCCCCTGCTGAAAAAGTTTGCTGACCCCTGTCCTACACCACAGCAGAGGCTCCCCACTTCAGACTCCGCTACCAACGTGTGGAAGGCGACAGGGCCGAGTGATGTGACAGAAGGGGCAGGGGCAAAAAGTACAGCCCCCTTCTCCCTCCCAGAAAGAGTGAATGTCCAATAGTTTGCAGTTGCATTGAATCACCTTATTCACAAACTGTTCCCATGAGAAAGCAAAGGCCCTTAGCATTTGTGCTGCAGTTGGGCTGCACAGCAGAGGGTAAGTTATATTGGAAGTACATTTCCCTGACATTACGGGACTTGCTTTCAAGTACCATGTTTGGAGTTGAGATGACAAACTGGCCGTGCCTGGAAAGAATTAAAAGCCATAATCGAATTGAGGGGCAGCCTTTATTTTTACACATAAATCATTAGCACTATGCTAGCAGCACACCCGCAGAGAGTTTATAAGGCTGCACTGGGAGAAAAATAACATAATGTGCCTTATTTTAAAGTCAGTTTGAAGGTTATTTAAAAGTATCAAAGGGAAAAGATATGGATTCAGCTCCCATGAGATAGTAAAAGAAAAATTGCACTGTGACAACAGAGTGAGATGTTAGCTCGCATGCACTCTGCAAGGGAGAGATATTGGGCAATGGGGGGGGGGCGAGTAGCAAATCATAGGTTAATGCAAACAAAAGATATTGAATGAAGGGCTTAGGGAAAAATTAAGTAGAAAGAAAAACTTACGGGCTCCTGCCTGTGTGGTGTGTGTGTATGTACTCTGCAACGTGTAATTGATGCATTAATAGTTCATTGGTGTGGGGTTTATGCTGGACTGGCTGTTACACATCATTCTGCTTTATTAGTTCTGTGATGCTTCCTCAATGCTACCACATTGTTGCTATCTGGAGGAGCACTCTTGCACTATAGCTCAACAGAAGTAGGACAAAGAATAAACTGGGACATTTGTGATATAAAAAGTTACAGGATTTCAGCGGGAAGTTGCAGGGCATGCACAGACTGGAAACAAAGCAGTATAACTGCCCCAAAACTTTTGCATGCAAAAACTTTATTAAAATTAAGTAAAGGTAAAGGGACCCCTGACTGTTAAATCCAGTCGCGGACGACTCTGGGATTGCAGCACTCATCTCACTTTACTGGCCGAGGGAGCCGGCGTACAGCTTCTGGGTCATGTGGCCAGCATGACTAAACTGCTTCTGGCGAACCAGAGCAGTGCACAGAATTGCTGTTTACCTTCCCACCGCAGTGGTACCTATTTATCTACTTGCACTTTGACGTGCTTTTGAACTGAAAGTTGGCAGGAGCAGGGACCGAGCAACAGGAGCTCACCCCATCGCAGGGATTCAAACCTCCGACCTTCTGATCGGCAAGCCCAAGACTCAGTGGTTTAGACCACAGTGCCACCCACGTTATTAAAAGTAGGATTACGTATAACTGCCCCCAAAGATGCAGCCATTGTTCCTCTGTATGTCATAAAGCTTGAAATGCATTGACCCTGCATGCACACATTGATCATTTATTTATTGCATTTATACTGTACCTCCCCCCCCCCCCGAGCTTTGGGTGGTGTAGGTGGTTCTCTCTCTCCTCATGTAATCCCCATCACATCTCTGTGAAGTAGATTTAGGCTGAGAGACCGTGACTGGTACACGGTCACACAATGAGCTTCATGACTAAGTGGGGATTTGAACTAGAGTGTGTCATAGTCTAACACTCTAAACACTACACTGTTAGATAAGTATCAATAAAAGCTATGGCTGTTTCAGGCTTTCTGGTGTTTACCAGACCCCTCACCCCTGGTGTTACGTCCAAAGACTTCATGATGGGGGTGCTTAATGTTAGAATTCCTGCTCCATGATTGCAGTCATAGGATTTTTGTCTATCACATGACGGTATATGTTTTGGCTCCACAAAGTGGGAAGTGACGGAGATAGGATGTTTGTGTTACTGTGTTCTGTGAAGTGGGATTATTGTCCTTTGTTCTTTTTCTCTTTGCTGACTGATGCTAGAGAGAGAGGGAGCCATGTTGCAGTGCTCCGTGTGTGTGTTTATATGTAAATAAAGTAGATTAGCCAAAATGCTGAGTTGCTGAGGAACTGTGCAGACTCTGCGGATCCCTAAGTGTGCCGGTGTCTGCTGGCATCGGTCGCTGTGATGTTCGGGGAGAAGAAAGCTTTTGAAGCTCCCAAATGAAAGACCAGGAGGGAGAGAACATGCCAGTCGGGCCTGTGTCTCTGCCAGGGTCCTACTCAAGTGTAGGACGAGCTCCTGACACTTAATACGAGGAGGGGCAGTGAGTTCCCTGCCAAAGGACTCTTGAAATAATCATCTTGCCCACAGTCTTGCCACCTGAAAGGGTGTGGGGGTGTCATTTATTTATTTATTTTTATTTATTTATTCATTATTTTTATTTTTTATTTTGACAAAGTAATAATCATTAATAAATAAGAATAAAAATGTGCACCCCACCATCGAGATCATTCCATTGTAACTATTCAACCTCCCAAAATTTCAACACCTCCTGCGATGGTTTGACCCCATTCTACAAACACCCTCCATATCTCCTCAAAATCATTTCTCCTGCGTGTTCCCCGTCTTACCTTAATGGCACCCATTAATTTATCATTAATAGCTGTATCCCACATCTCTTTATACCATTCTTCCATTTTCTATTCTGCTTGCCCCTTCCACTTCCTAGCTATCATAATTCGTGCAGCTGTCAATAAATTTGTAAGCAAGTCCATCATAGCCTGTGAACCTTCCACCCCATCGTGGGGTGGGGTCATTCATTTATGCCATTTTGAGCTCCTCCCCCCCCCCCAAGATCTCTTGGCAGCATACTTGTGGCCCCTTCCCTCCTCACAAATACCCTGAGGTCACAATGAAGAACAGCAGCTGTTAGCATGAGATCACCCTGTGGGATTTCTGGCTGAGAAGTGGATTTGAACCCAGGTCCCTCTGACTTAAGTACCCCATGGTGGTGCCTCTCGTTCAGTTATCGTTCTATGGTTATATGCTATTGGGAAGTGTGTATGGCAGTTTTACAAAGAAGCTGTGGCCGGCAAAAACATTCTGCTCCCAGAATAACTTCTGAAGGTGAACAAAGCAGTTTGAACAGATTTCTTTGACATGAAACTGGACTTCTAGGTAGGAAATTGTGTGTGTGTGTGTGTGTGTGTGTGTGTGTGTGTGTGTGTGTAGCCTTCCATAGAATCTCCAAGGCTTCCATTTCACAATAATATTTTAAAGCATCTTCCTGCTTTAACAAAAGTGTGTATAAGTATCAAATATCACACATTTGCCAACTAATTAAGTGAAAGTACCATACCCTAACAGCAAAGCACTTCTTCTCATTATCATAGATAAGCATGCTGGCTTCTTTTTTAAAATCTTTTCTGGATTACCCTTTCTGTGACAGGGACACTGTGCCAAAATTCAACAAGTGTTGATTTACCTATAGCTGTATTCCTCTGAAGGGAGACACTGCACCTGTTGAATTCCTGTAGTTTTTAAAGACACATCGTTCCTTCATTCTTTTGTATTCCTTCCTGTTCTCTTGAAATAAAACTGCCAGCAGATCATCCCTTTGTAGCCTAAGTTCTGCTACCACATAACTATTTGTGAAAGGGTTGGTATCTGAAATCACAATCAAATAACGCACGTTCCTTTGGCTAAGGCAAGCGATTCAGGATTTCAAGAAGTAAGGTTTTGAAAAGAAAGATAGACTGAGGCTAAATTTGCCCACGGAGATGGAAATAATTATGGTGGGGGGGGGGCGTGCACTCAGACTTGCTAGCATTGTGATATTAGGAGTTGGCTTCAGGCACTGATGAGGCTTCCCAGATGTAGTAGTGAGTTCTTGCTGGAAAGCAGAAGAGAGGTAGGCTGCCAGCTTCCAATAGTTGCCATGGGAACCAAAGTACACCAAGCGAGAAGCCATCTAAAAGAGAACCCAGGGGGATAGAACTGGAAAGTGGCAACTGGCAATGTAAGCTGCTGGAAGGCTTCAGCCGAGCAACTGGAAACCAAGCAGGGTAAAGGGGAGGTGGAGCATCCCTGGTGTTTCAGCAGAGTTGGCTGAAGAAAGTGTGAGCGAGGAGCTGCATTGCTTTCCCACCATAGGCAGGGATGGGGCACCTGTGGCCTTCCAGATGTTGTTACCCTACAGCTCCCTGGCCATTAGCCATGCTAGCTGGGGCTGATAGGCATTGCGCGTCCAGAAGACCACAGGTTCCCCATCCATGCCTTATGGCAGTGGTGGCAAACCTGTGGCATGCGTTGCCAGAGGGGGCACTCAGAGCCCTCTCTGTGGGCACGCGTGCCGTTGCCCCAGCACAGAGCTGGCAGAAGGCGAGAGCGGTGCATCGAGTCCTCAGCTCAACTTGGGCAGCTGAGCAGCCACCTTCCTCTTCCTCCTGCTGCGAGGTTGAGGCTTTACACAGCCTCCGGCTGGTGCCAATGGGAGGCGCCGGGCAGGGTGCATCACACGGGAGGCAGCAGGGGAGGATGGCATTGCTGGCGAGCTTCAAGAAGCCACTTTGTTCCAGTGCCAGGTAGCCAGGAAGGGCCGCCCCCGCCCCATCCTCATCGCCCTTCACCCGGCACTGGGGCTCCGGGCCCCACCGGCCTCACCGTGCCATGATCGCCTCTCACTTTCTGCCATACTTTTTTACCAAGCTCAACCACAGCCAAGTACAGTGAGTGGGGGCGAGACACACTGCATAGGGGCCAGTCAGGGCTGGGCGGGGGAGCGGGAAAAACACTGTTGGAATTTACTTTCTCTAAAAGCTGCTCCGGCTGCTGCAGAAACAAGTATTTTACCCTAACAGAGAAGATGAGTATCTCATAGAGAAGACACACCCAGTCTTGTGGTGGTGATGTCAAAACATATTAACTACACTTACCTTCATGGAGGCACACAACGGTGCTGAGAATGGGAAATTGTTGGGTTAAAAAGGTAAAGGTAAAGGATCCCTGACAGTTAAGTCCAGTCACGAACGAGTCTGGGGTTGTGACGCTCATCTCTCTTTACTGGCTGAGGGAGCCAGCTTTTGTCTGTGGACAGTTTTTCCAGGTCATGTGGCCAGCATGACTAAGCCGCTTCTGGCGAAATCAGAGCAGCGCATGGAAACACCATTTACCTTCCCGCCGTGGCGGTACCTATTTATCTACTTGGACTTTGACATGCTTTTGAACTGCTAGGAGCTGGGACCGAGCAATGGGAGCTCACCCTGTCACGGGGATTCAAACCACCGACCTTCTGATCGGCAAGCCCTAGGCTCTGTGGTTTAACCCACAGCGCCACCCGTGTCCCTGATTGTTGGGTTAATGAACTGCAAAAAGATCTATATACATCTTCTCTTTCAATGCAAACACTGAGAGAGCTTGCCTAGACTTCACACAAATTCCCCAGATACAAAGCAATATGGTAACCAGATACTGTACTTCTTTCTTAAGGGCTAAATAGGAGTCAGAGTAGTGAGAGCTACTGCAGATTATGCACCAATTCAGGTTAAATGGCCTTGTTGGCACTTTGCGATAAATAAGTGGGTTTGGGTTGCAGTTTGGGCACTCTGTCTCTAAAAGGTTCGTCATCACTGCCTTATGGGAACAGGTACCTCACCTGTTCCTCCCACAGGGCTCATCTGCTTCCCTTTTGCTTCTGCTGTACATTACACCTGGATTTCTGCAGTCAGGAAAAGGAAGTGGGTGCCAGGATCAGGGGAAGAATGGATGGGGTGAAAGCCATCAGGGAGGCAAGAGGTATGTTGAGGATCTCTCATTTTGCAGCCCTAGGCAGCAGTGCTGAGTCCTCTTGTGGGAAGTAACTCCCATACAGCTGAGCAAAACCCGACATGAAATTAATTAAATGGCACATTTCTGGGGGAAATAGTATCCTTGGAGTCAGTCAGAGCAGCTGCAGGAGGAGGGTGGAGAGAGGAGGAGATTGATTCTCTCTGCCTACCACCTCCCTGATGAAAATGGTCTCTCCCAAGCTGCTATTTTCATTTCAGGAGAAGCCTCTATGGACAGGAATGGAAAGATGCTCAGGCTGAATGTCTAGATTTCCGTGAGCAGCATCATAGTTAAATAGGCTTGAAACCAGTCTAAATTTGTAATGTAGATATGCCTAAGGGTATCAGCTTTTCAACCTTCATCTTAACAAGGCCCACTTTATTGATATTGATAGTACAGGAATTTGGATTGCAACCTTTTTATATTTTTTTACTACAGTAGACTGCTTGGGCCTGGAGGCTGGTAAGGTTGCCATATGTCTACTTTTTCCAGGACATTTCCTCTTTTTCATGGGTAGACTCATCACAGTGATCCATAGTTAAAAGTAGAAGTCAGCAAATGTGTCCTCTTCTTTGCTCTTCAAAATATGGCATCCCTAATAGGACCTACTTTTGAGTAAATATGATTTATAATCTGGTTGTATGTTGTAGGAGTAAGGGTTCAGGCTACAGATCCAGGCCCATTTACTTCAGAGCAAGCTCTGCTGAACACTTGGAACAGATTTCTGAGTAAATATGTAAAAGGTGGCACTGCATGCCCTTAAAGTCTGGCTTGAAATTAGAAACACTTTTGTTGCTGTTGCTGCTTAAACTAATTTTAGCAAGACTCCACATAGTTAGTTAGTTAGATTACTTCATTAACCTAGGAGACAGACACTTTATGTAAAATATTTATATCTGTATTTAATGTTTATCTGTTATCAGAAAACTCCATGGGAAAATTTGTATTTGAATGGTGCCCAAATGGCCTCTTAAAATTATCCACCCCTGTTTCCTGGCAAATTGGGGAGGCTATTTCACAAAATTTCTTTAGCAGGAGAGGAAAAGATATTGAAGTTGTCACTGCAACCTCAGCAACAGTGTATTCAGCCTGGCCACCATTTTGCACACCTCAGTTCTAAGCATTGTTCTAGCATTGTGTGCATGAGAGGTGAAGAATGAGCAAAGAAAATTCAGTAAAGTAGTCTTTTTGTTTTTCTGCAGGGGTGAAAGAAAATCTCAGGACTTGCTTCAGAAAAAAAAGTCTCCTGAGAAATTTTGGCTCAGCTCCAGTTTTCACGCAAAGAAGAAAACCTATCTCTCTTGCTGTTATTAATTAGATTTGACCTCTCTTTAAGAACATTTGCTGGGGAATCTGCTCCGGTTCTTTATAAGGGCAATTTAAGGCTGGCTTTGCCCTTTTCCGCCTGTCCCTGTGTTACAAGGTATTATCAAGAAAGAAAGAAAAAGATTTCAGGGAGAATATGGAAGGAAGTTTCCTTCAGAGAAGGAGGAAAGGAAATGTGGGAGGAAATGAGCAAGAGAAGAATAAAGAGGTTAGTTTGGTTTCTGGTTGTTGTTTTCCCCCCTGGACTTGGTTTGTTTATGTTATAATATTTATATCCAATTAAAGAATTGCATAGTTGAAAGTCCCCTTGCCTTGCTGTTGACAGGTTGAAGCCAAAAGGTTCATATATACCCACTTGACTGCTTCGATCAGTGGAACTGGAAGTGTTATAGGTGCCACACAGGGCCGTCTTACCCATAGGAGCTAGGGGTGCGGGTCACCCGGGTGCCAGGCTTTCAGGGGCGCCAGGCCGAGAGTCCAGGGCCCGAGAGTTGAGTCCGGGGAAGAGCCCGCCTATTGGTCAGAGTGCTGCTGCGGGCGACTCTGCGCCGCAAGTTTGGGGGCGACCGAGCCAGCGAGATGCTGAGGCGGTTGTCTGGCTCCGCCTTCCTGTACACCTGGGACTGGGCAACCTGGGCTCGCCACATATGCTTAAGACAGCCCTGGTGCCACAGAATACCTGCTCTGCATCTGTAGGAACTCCATCTTTTAGTGTGGCAGCACCTAAACTTGGGAACTTCCTGCCTATTTATATCCAGCAGGCATCTTCAATGCACCCTTTCTGGCACCTGCTAAAACTTTTTTGTTTAGAAATGCCTACCCGTATATTTAGAAAGCTGCTGTGAGTTCTAATCTGTTTTAAATTTATATTGTTATTTTAACTTTCTGAAAGTCTTAAATTATTATTGTTATTTTTTCCTTGTTGATAATTTCTTTCTTGTATTATTATTTTTCTGTAAACTGCCTTGAGCCTTGCCCCCCCCCCCAAGCCTCAGAATTCAGGTACATGAATCCAGACAATGTGCTTCAAATAAAAGCCATCTGTTCTGCCTATGGTGATGTGACCAGAAAATAGGGGTATATATATCATACTAGTGAGACCTCAGAAATGGGAAGCATGAAATCCCATACAGTCTCAGAAGAATGGATATTGGGAATTGTTAAACTATGCTATACTATTGCTATGGATATTGGGAATTGCTATAATTGCTGAAAATATTAATTGGATTTTTGTGAAACAAATTGGAGGCTATAAAGTCATTCAGCCAATACTTCAGCGGGCTAGTCTGAAGCTAGAGAACGGTTGATTGGAAGGGGCTGTAGCCCGTGTTTCATTTAAATAGGGCAAGATTTTAATTTAGATAAAATAATTTTCAAAAACCCAAAGCATGTCTCTTGCAAGTGTCAAATCTGTTGCAGGAGCCGTTTGCTTTGAGACACGGCTGACAAATGGGACGCCAAACTGTTGCTGTTATGCAACTCCTTTTTTTAAAAAAAAGGAAGTAGGAAGTGGTTGTTTTGAATTAATACTCTTGTTGCAAGATCACCATTTGTGGAACAGCAACAGGTGTAATAGCTCTTGTTTAGCCTTGGAAAATAATTTCTGATGAAAAGAGCCCCAGTAAATCAAAATAAGTTTGAGGTAAGATTAGGTGTGCGGCTAAACAAAAAGAACCCAGCAAGCTCTAGCTGCATACAAATAGCGCAGCATGTACCATTCAAGATAAGCAAAGTTTATGATCGTAATGCTGAGGAAAATGTCTTTAGACTCCAGCTAGGCTGCTCTTGATCTTCTTATAGGATTTATATTATCCCCATGGCTGAAGTTATTTGAGTATTCAAGCTACTCTATCTTTTCTCGGCAAAAAAAAATGTTCCTTGCTACCGTTTAACTCTTTGGCATCTTTTTCACATGCTACAAAGTCAGCACAATTTGTCTCCTTTGCGTTTTTGCTAGGAGTGATAACAGAAGGGTTGACATTTTCCATGATCAGGGAAATGCTGCAATGTCTGGACTAAAGGAAACTGCACATATTCTGTGGAAATATGGGGAGTAATATGTATGGCTATGGTTCATGATTCAGGAGCCTGAAATGTGGATGCGAGATAGATAGATAGATAGATAGATAGATAGATAGATAGATAGATAGATAAATTTATTGTCATTGTCCGTATATACACAGTATACACAACAACGAAAATCAAACACCCACCCAAAGACCGGGTTCACATATACATTTGCACGTATCTCCGACACTCTCATCCTATTCAGACATAATCTATAAAACATAACATAATCCAGAATATAACATGACCTATTAAGGCATAACATAACCTAAAACCTAAAACATAACCTAAAACCTATCTCATTCCTTCCTACTCTCTGCTTGCTAAACCTTGCAACTGGCCCTGAGATCATTATTTAGTGCAATCAGAGCTCTTGGATAGAAACTATTCAGAAGGCGTGTGGTTCGTGTTTTCATTGTCCTATATCTTCTGCCCGAAGGCAATAGTTCAAAGAAGTTGTGAGCAGGATGGGTGGGATCTCTCAGGATATTATGTGACTTCTTCAAAATGCGAGACGTGAAGATCTCATCCAGGGTTGGTAGTCGGAGCCCAATAACATTCTGGGCAATTTTAATTGTTCTCTGTAAAGCTTTTTTATCCGTTTCAGAGCTGCTCCCATACCACGATAATATACTATAGGTTAAGACACTCTCAATGGTACTATGATAATAGGACAGAAGTAGGTGCTGGGATAGATTCAGTCCCCTGAGCATTCTCAGGAAATACAACCTCCCCTGCACCTTCCTCACAACCATATTAATATTTGCAGTCCATGAGAGGTCCTCCGAGATATAAATGCCCAGGTATTTAAAACTACCAACCCTCTCCACTTCCTCGCCATTTATGTGCAATGGTAAAAATACACTTTTCTTTCTCCTAAAGTCAATTATGAGTTCTTTGGTTTTTTTGGTGTTAAGCATAAGATTATTTTCTTTACACCATTGAATTAACCCCTGTACTTCTTTCCTATAAGCAGTCTCATCGTTCTCACTGATGAGCCCCACCACTGTTGTATCATCCGCAAATTTGATGATTGTGTTGGACTTATACAGTGGGGTGCAATCAAATGTGTACAGGGAATAGAGAAAGGGACTTAGCACACATCCCTGAGGGACTCCTGTGCTTAATACTAGAGTAGAAGAATAGTAAGGTCCCATTCTCACTGTCTGCGGCCTATCAGTCAGGAAATTCCTTACCCACAGACAGATCTTCTGATGTATACCCAAATTGGTCATTTTAAGAAATAACCTGTCTGGCAGAATTGTATTGAAGGCAGAACTGTAGTCCACAAACAACAGCCTTGCGTAGGTTCCCTGTCGTTCTAGATGACTCAATACAGTATGGACAGCGATGGAAATAGCATCATCAGTAGATCTGTTTCTTCTGTATGCAAACTGGAACGGGTCTAAAGTGGATGGAAGACCAGCCTTAATATGATCTAGCACCAGTCTCTCAAAACATTTCATAACGACAGATGTTAGGGCTATTGGTCTATAATCATTGAGAGATACCACCACTGACTGCCTGGGGACTGGCACTATAATCGATGTCTTCAGGCAGGTAGGGACAAAACCCTGCACCAGGAATAGGTTAAAAATGTCCGTAAATACGCCAGCTAATTCTGCAGCGCAGTCCCTAATAACCCGTCCCATGATTCCATCTGGTCCAGCTGCCTTCCTAATGTTAATGCTCCGAAAGGCACGTTGTACATCATAGGTCTGTAATAAAAATGGTTGTCTATCAGTAGTAGTTTCTGATGATGTGCTGGTGGCCAATGCTGTAGTGACGGTAGTTCCAGTTCCCTCCTCAAAGCGGCTAAAAAATTGATTCAGTTGATCAGCCAGGTGCGCACTGCTGCTAGCCAATTCGTTTTTAATATTTTGCCCTGTAATTTGTCGCAAGCCTTGCCATACTCGACGAGGGTCGGAGCTCTCAAAATGTTTTTCGATCCTCTGGTAGTACATAGCTTTGGCGTTCCTAATGCCCTTTTTCAATTTGGCTCTGGCTTCTCTATACTGTTGCGCATCACCAGAGTGAAAAGCAGCATTCCTTGCCTTTAACAGAGATAGAGATAGAGATAGAGATAGAGATAGAGATAGAGATAGAGATAGAGATAGAGATAGAGATAGAGATAGAGATAGAGATAGAGATATTTATTCTGCATGTCTGAGCCAGAAGGAGATGCTTGAAGGGACACAGCCAGCTTCTGGGTCTGGATTCTTCCCCCCTGCCCGAAAGTTTAAAATATGTTTAATGCAGTGATGGGAGCCCTGGAATAAGGAGCAGCTGGCAACTCAGGGTATACAGTGGTACCTCGGGTTACATACGCTTCAGGTTACAGACTCCGCTAACCCAGAAATAGTACCTCGGGTTAAGAACTTTGCTTCAGGATGAGAACAGAAATCGTGCGGCGGCAGCGCGGCGGCAGCAGGAGGCCCCATTAGCTAAAGTGGTGCTTCAGGTCAAGAACAGTTTCAGGTTAAGAACGGACCTCCGGAACGAATTAAGTTCTTAACCCGAGTTACCACTATATTGGTATTGGTGCTTAGCTAAGCATGGAAAGGCTATATAATGGGCTTCAAGTTCCTTTTTACCAATCACCTCATTGGGGGTAATTTGGCACCCCCAAATTACCATGGATAGTGTTGGGGTGGCCGTAGCTGCGCACTGCCAGCCATCCGGGGGGAGGGCTCAACTTTCCCCCATGCCGCTGCAGGAGAGCGATGCCCGCAGAGGCTTGAGAGTGAAGTTGCGCCCCTCCCAAGCCTTCTCGGGAGGAGAGCGAAACCCACAGAGGCTTGGGAGGGAAGCTGCACGCCCTCCAGCCTTATGGTTGGCGGGGCGCAGCTGGCGGGCATACAGGGAAAGGGGAGGCTACCGGCAAAGCCGCGCAGCTCCCCCCTTGCTGGGGCGCCCCTGAGAGGCCAGCGCCCTGGTGCGACACACCACTAAACCCTATGGGAAAGACAGCTCTGCTTAGAACTTGGTAAACTTGGATTTTGCCTTCTGTGGAGTCTCCTGTTGGGATAACAAATGCAGAATTGAGATGAAAGACAGTTTTACTGAGCAGGAGCAAATGATGTACATTTTCTGGAAAACTTTGAATAGGAAGGTTTTCCTTTTCAACTTGATTTGCACAGGGTAATTTGTACTACGAATTTTTCTGATGGCCCTAGAGGGTGATCTACGTAATTTAGCATATTTATTTGACATGTTTTTAGTAAAGAAAGCTTAAAAATTTGAAACTGCCAAGCCTGTCGAATTTTTATTTGGAGTTGGTACCCATCTATTGTCACTAATGAAATTACAAAGCAGAAAACATGCTGCAGAAACATTAACCTCTGTAACATTTTACATCCCAGACCACCAGCAAGAGCTCAAGACTTGGTCCAGCAGGATATTGGAAGACATGGGATCTGTTTGGTTGGTTCTCCTACACTCTAATAACATATCTGCCTGTGCTGGTCCAGGGGGGAGGTTACCGTGGGGCGAGGTCCAGGACCTGAGTCAAGGGTCGGCAGACAGTCCTCCACGGGCGAAGCGGGGTCCACAGCGATGAGCCAGGCAAGGACAGGAACTCTGGGGGAACAGGACTGGGTGTTGGCCGAAACAGCTCTTGGACGACGTTGCTCCTGCAACCTGGGACTGGGCTGACTGGCCTTTATCTTCTCTGAGACCAGGGGCAGTCCCGGCCCCCAGATGACCCGCCTCTCCTGGCCTTAAGGCGAGCACTCCTCCTGGGAGAAACCAGTTCCCTCCGCCTCTCTGTCCTGAGCCTCTGCAGCTCAGGAGAGGCTGGTGGGTTACTGGACCCAGGGGGAGACTCACTTTCCCCTGACAGGGCTGGGAGAGGTGCACTTGTAGGCAATGCGTCCTCAATTGCCTCCGGATCCAGGGTGGATTCACCTGGTGCCTGCTCCTGAGGATCCGGCACAGGTGCAGGCGCTTCAGATCCAAGGTCCTGCCCCAGCTCAGCTGGCCCTGGAGGCGGGGACTCCTGTGCAGGCTGGGATTCCTCTGAATTGGATTCCCAGGCCATCACACTGACTTTCTACGAAATATTCACATTTTTAAAGAATCCGAAATAGACTTGAAACATTAAGGATGAGCTTTGCAATCAGAAAATAAATGCACAATGATTTGAAAAAAAATGTCAGTAAAGCAAGTAGTTGTTCCCAGCTGATTTCTCTGGGCAGGTTCACAATTGCAATATAAATCATAGCTGTGCCTGTTGCTTCATGTTTCTCTTGTGCTGCAAATCTACTGGCATAAGCCCATAGAAAGTTTGAATGGATGGATGTGCTTTATGCCAAAGGTGGAGGCAGGCTTTTCTCAGGTCGCTTCCCTCTGGCTGATGTTCTGTTTCTGCTAAAGCTAGATCACCTTGCAAAGGTGGCAAGTTGCCATGCAAGCAGATGGGCTGCAGAACAAGCAGCCAAGCTGTCACTCAGGAACATAAAGCACATTGACTAAGGGCAGGATTCCAGGCATTAATGACTAGAATGGCGTCTAGTGCAGAGTTTTTACATCTCTTGTAAAAGAGGCAATGTTCCACTGAGTGATGACAGAGCGCTGGATTAATTCTGAGAGCCAGTCACAATTTCCAGTAGGCATTTATAGAATACGGCCTAATAGATAAGCAGCTGACCTAGTAAAATGAAATAAAATGGAATAAAATCTTTCAGGGCAAGCTTTATGGGTATAAGGAATGCAGTGCCGTGGATTCATAATTAGTTCTCAGGAATTCCCTCAGGGTCAAAATCATGCCCCTTCTGATTTTTTTGACCAATGCAGACATAAATGTTATGGCTTCAGTTCCAAGGCAGTTTTCCTCCCTGCTCCACCTCATTCCACTCTTCCACTTTGCTTAACAGAAGCCTGATGAAGAGTTCTGGTGGATTTAGAAGCTCCCTATTTTTGTTGGTATGGGACGCAGGCGGTGCTGTGGGTTAAACCACAGAGCCTGGGGTTTGCCAATCAGAAGGTCGGCGGTTCAAATCCCTGTGACGGGGTGAGCTCCCGTTGCTCAGTCCCTGCTCCTGCCAACCTAGCAGTTCAAAAGCACGTCAAAGTGCAAGTAGATAAATAGGTACCGCTCCGGCGGGAAGGTAAACGGCGTTTCCGCGTGCTGCTCTGGTTCGCCAGAAGCGGCTTAGTCATGCTGGCCACATGACCCGGAAGCTGTACGCCGGCTCCCTCAGCCAATAAAGCGAGATGAGCGCCGCAACCCCAGAGTCAACTGGTGTGACCACTGCAGCTTAACCTGTGCTGCCTTCCCAAACTCAAACATGTCCAAGTTCCCGTGTAGTGGAGACCAGTCTGAGCTATCGCTGTCACTGTGAGGATATTGCAGAGGAACATTGGGCCTGTGAGCCATAACCTTTATAATTAGCTGAACAGAATTAAACAGGGTAGGGTATTGCTCTACTGTCTAACTGCCTTCCCTCAGTAACTTGGTTGATCACAGAGCTCTCATTTTTAAGCTCTAAAATGCATGCTTCCAGGGAACAAGTGTCTGGGAGTTGCACAGTCAAAGAATCATAGAGTCATAGAGTTGGAAGGGGTCCCAAGGGTCATCTAGTCCAACCCCCCGAAATGCAGGAAGCTCAACTAAAGCATCTATGACAGATGGCCATCCAGCCTTTTAGTTCTGCTGTTGAACCACACTGTTGACTCATGTTAAGCTTGTGATTTACTAAGTCCCCTAGGTCCTTTTTATGTCTACTACTTGGCAGCTCATTTTCTGTCTGCTTCAAATCTGCTGTGAATCAGCTGGAGAGTGAAGCAGCTTTTTGGGCCTCCTGCCCTGGTGCTCTACCAAATCCTCGACCCTCCTTCATCCCAGAACTGTGTGCTTACTGTCTAGTAAAGTCCATGGAGGCTTTCAAGCTACAGGATTACATACGCTTCAGGTTACAGACTCCGCTAACCCAGAAATAGTGCTTCAGGTTAAGAACTTTGCTTCAGGATGAGAACAGAAATTGTGCTCCGGCAGCGCGGCGGCAGCAGGAGGCCCCATTAGCTAAAGTGGTGCTTCAGGTCAAGAACAGTTTCAGGTTAAGAATGGACCTCCAGAACGAATTAAGTACTTAACCCGAGGTACCACTGTACTCAGAATCAAGTGCTACAGCTTTGAAGCAATACCAGTGTTCAGATCACTATACTGTAGTGTGCGTTTTGAGAACAAGTGAGGATTATAACACATAGCTACGATTCCCCTACAAATGTCCATCAACTCTGGGGGGGGAGGGCTGGCCCCCTCAAATATTTTAGGGGGGCAAGGCCCCTCATCCCCTAGGAGTTGGCCCCTATGATTCTAGGCAGGCTGATAAAGGGAGAGGGATTTGGGTCTCAAGCTGCAGAATACATTTTTGTGATATGAGGGTATTTAGCATATTTTTCTATGGGGTTTATCAGCTTGTTATATATTTAGTGTTTGAGATCACCTAGAGCTCTGGCTTATGTTAAGTTGCGCATTTCGTTCACTTCGGGCTCTTTATCTTTGCCTGAAGCTTAGTTCAGCAGGTTTCTCCCTCGCACTTGTATATGTAATTATGAATTCTGCTTGGCTTATTAGCTATCTAGCATTTCCATATAGCCCATTGTTAACTACCTAGCAACTCTGCATAATAATGAAGTAATTTCTTTGGCCCAGATCCACATAACCTAATTCTCCGGCAGAATAAAGTGTATCCTAGAGTCCTTACATAGGTTCCCTATTGGTAGGAGAAAATAACAGAGGCCAACCAGAGAATATTGAGAAGCAAAGCAGCTAGTAAGCTTGATCTTTATTAATCTGTTGCAACAGGGTGCTCCCCTCACACGCAGGAGAGGAAGAGGACCCCCCCCCCCAAAATGCCGTGCAAGGGCTTATAAAGACTTTTGAAATTCCCATTCTCTAGATCAAGACCACCCCCAGAAACATTATGCATACATCACAGAAGGGGTGTAACCTAAGACCACCCCTCAGATACATCCCACCTACATCACAGAAATTCTAATGTTGTTTTTCTCCTGTCACAGTTTATCTCCTGTCTGGCAAGTTACTTGATTGGATTGCCTGGGGAGCCTGGCCATTCTTTTGTACTGTAGTGGTAAAATACTTATTTCCTGGGCCAGGTCACAGGCTCACACCTTATTCAAACAGGCATATTCTTGAGACAGGATTTGTGAGGAAAGAGACAATGGGGAGGCTTTTCCAGTTTAACCTTGCAGAGAAAGGATTTGGTCAGTTTAGGAATCAAAATGGTTCCAGGTTGGTCTTCCTGTGTTGATCCATGTATGTGCAGTTATGAACATTACCATATATCTAAGACCATAAAATTCCTATCACAGCATCATGGATGGTTCGGGTTCAGCTGTCCAAAGAGTGTTAAGAGCAGAAGAATGTCTGCAAAAGTAACAAGTTTGTATAGAGAGATTGGGTTCCCTGATCACGCAGACAGGGAAATGACTTGGCACTTTTCAGAACGGCTTCTGGAATTCTTCCCAGTACACACTGCTGTTATAAAATTTATTCTAATGTTGGGCATTTATTGTCATTCCTGTCCTTGAGCATTTGGCTTCCTACAGCAAAAAAGAACTGTGTATGACAGTTTGCTGCAGATTTCTAGAAGGTGAAAGGAAAAAGAAAGAGTCACATGTACACGCCAGATTCTTGGCCTGGGTGTGTCACTTTAATGCCGTACTTCTATTAGTGAGAACTGGTTTAGCTCCTTTAAAAAACCACTGCCCTGTGGATCTTGCATTGCTACGTTGAATAAATCTTATCAAGCATCCATTTCATATAACCGGGGTCCTTTGAGTAGTGGCTGTCATGCATGGCAAATGGTAAATCTTAATTCATAATTAAACCTGGTGTGTTCAGTGACATGTAGAAATGGTGGCATGCAAATGTAAGTAACTCCTATAAAGATGCTCTGCTTTAAGTCTTCTGAGAGCTGTTAAAGTTTCCTTTTTGGTGGGAAATAGACAACTATTCTCTTTGGTCAGACACCCTGAATGCTCGTAATATTGCACAATGCAATATTAATTGCATAATTATAATTGTGCATTGTGGACAGAACGAGAGCCGGGACTACTCGGCAGTTAAACCTCGGCTGTGACTCAGCTCCCCATCCTGTTGAGTCCCACTGTGTATCTCCTAAGACCAAATTGCTCTTTGTGCTGCTTTTAGAAGTGCCTTGCAATTCATGGAGAGTAGAGTCTGCTCTATTTTGAACCCTGGATAAAAGGTGCAGACTTTTGAAAAAGTCTTAGAGAAGGTGTGCTTTTAAGTAAACAGAAATTTGTTCAGAGGAATTGTGTGCATTCCCAATGATGAATTTAATAGGAATAAGCTATTCGAAATAGAAGAAAGCAATTTTTGTTTTAGGTATTCATTTAAAATGGGGTGGATGGTGAACCTGCGGCTTTCCAGAAATGACTATAGCACCCAGTAGCCATGCTGCCTCAGCCTCATAGGTTGTCTATCCCACCCTGCACCACCCCACCACCCCAATTTAAAGAAATTAAATGATTTCATTTGCTCTTGTGAAGAAAAGTAAGGTGATGTACTCTTGAGGATACTGCTGTGATGGGAGCAAAACCTGCCTGACCCATACTGACAGGTGTAAGATTTTGTTTGTGGGATCTAAGGAAAAAAACAGCAAGTGTCCAAACACCAAGTAAAAATGGAGGGGGCATCTATACATTTACAAGAGGGACCCCCCTCCCCCCCCCCGAATGCGTACAGAACCCAAAAGGGTGTTTTGTACCCTTATAAAAAGTTCCCTCCACACATACTACTTTTCAGGCATTTTGCTAGTGTGAAATAAAATGCATTTAAATTCTGGCATTAATTTGTCGATTAGATTTATATCCTGCCCTATCACCATAAGGGCCCTTGGGGGCAGCCCAGGAAAACATCAAAATCAATACTTAATTACAATTTAAGATGGCCAACACCATAGACTAAAAGAGCTGTATAAAAGAGTTCCAGGACTGCTCCCTAAAGACCCTTCTGAACCGTCAGCCTTCTGAGAGACTAAGGGCAGCAAAGGACACTGGTTTTGCTTCAAGGTTGCCCAGGCTTAATAGTAATAATAATAATAATAATAATTGTAACCCCGCCCATCTGGCTGGGTTTCCCCAGTCACTCTGGGCAGCTTCCAACAAAGATGAAAAATACATTAAAATTTTAGAAATACTTTTAGAAATAATGGCCATCATTTAAATAGAAATGCAAGCCATCTCATCATTGTGGGGAAGAAGACTATGGCCAGGTGTTGTTCAGGTGCTCACTGCTAATGGCCAATATCAAATGCCTTCTTGCTTTCCTTTCTTATGGTACTTTACACCAGACTCAGCCTGCGCAGCCCTACAATAGAGGACTCATTCAAGTGGGAGGGACTGTCCTGTAAAATAGGACAGATGGTCACCCTGATGATGTGAGTGGGCATGGGGAGAGATTTCTACAGCACCAAACTACACTTATTTTTGTAGCTACTCAGAGCTAATATTCGATACCTGACGAGCTGCCCTAGGGAGGAAGTTCTACAGCAGTAATCTACATTTGTGATTACTTAGAATTGATATCTGGTAACTGCTGCTTAGCAACTGAGTTTTAGAGGAACCAGCCTAACTGCACAAGCAACCCAAGCAGTCAAAACACTTGGCCTAACAGTGGGTGTGGAAGGGAGTGTGTTGCTTGGATCATGCCATGCAGCCAAGGTTAAAAGGGGGTGAGCTACAACAGACCTGCTATTGTTGTGGCAGATCTAATATCTCACCACCAACCTCTTCCTGTCAGGTGATGATCAGCATTGAGGAGGGAGTCTGTGGTGGTAAAGGGTTTCATGCAAATCTGGAAGCCGCACACTTTAAGAAGAAGGAGGACCTTGTTAGTGGCTCCTCCTTGACTTTTTGGAACTCCTTCCCTAGAGAAGCTAGAGACTGGCTCCCTCCTTGTTGTCCTTGCACCTGCAGGTGAAGAACTTTTTGTTCCAACCGGCTTTTGGGGAGTGACTGCTATTAATGAGGGGACTGGTACTGCGGTGAGTTTGTTGTGGTTGCATGTTTTTAATAGATATTTTATATCTAAAGTTCTAATTCTATTAATGTTTAATTGTTTTTTAATTAACCCTCCTCCCCGGGTTTTAGCTGTTCTTAGTTTATCTGTATGTCACCTTGAGCCCCTGTCAGGGGAAAAGGCAGGGAATATATAATATATAATACAGTAGTACCCCAGTTTACGAACTTAATCTGTTCTGGAAGTCCGTTCTTAAAACGAAACCATTCTTAAACCGAGGCGCGCTTTCCCTAATGAGGCCTCCCGCCGCCGGTGCCCTTCTACCGTTCGGCTTCCGTTCTTAGACCGGGGTAAAGTTCGTAAACCGGAACACTACTTCCGGTTTTGTGGAGTTTGCAAACTGAATACTTTGTAATCAGGGCTGTTCTTAAACCGAGGTACCACCGTACAGTGGTACCTCGAGTTACATACACTTCAGGTTACATACGCTTCAGGTTCCAGACTCCGCTAACCCAGAAATAGTACCTCGGGTTAAAAACTTTGCTTCAGGATGAGAACAGAAATCGTGCAGCGGCGGCGTGGCGGCAGCGGGAGACCCCATTAGCTAAAGTGGTGCTTCAGGTTAAGAACAGTTTTAGGTTAAGAATGGACCTCCGGAACGAATTAAGTACTTAACCCGAGGTACCACTGTATATAATATAATATTTAATATATAATGACAACCTGGAGGGCAATGAATACTGTCTGGGTAGGATATGGAAAACAAAAGTGCTGCGAGGAAAAGCTGAAAGCACTAGGAGCATTTAGCCTGCAGAAGAAAAGATGTAAGGTCTCATGGATAACGCGTTCTAAGGACAAAGGTTTGTCCCTAGAGGGCAGGACTAGACCTGTTGGGCTTAAGTTATAGGAAGGTAGATTTTTATCGCACACAAGGAGAAGCTTCTTAACCAGAAGAGGCATTTGACAATGGGACTGATTACTGAAGGGTAGACGCCATGCCAAGCACTCCTTTCCTTCCTGGAGGTCTATAATCAGGTGCAGAGACAGTCATTTGATGGGGCTGTTCTAGATCTGGGGTTTGTATATTGAGCAGGAGGTTGTGTGAAGGGCTTGTGCTTTCAGTACTCAAGGCGTTTTCTCTGCAAAGCTCCTCTATGGTGGTGCAGATCTGAATTAATCACTATTTGCAGTTGACCTTGCATAGAGGACCCAAATCCATCCAAACAGAACATTCACTTGTTGAAATGTTGTGTGGTAAGAGGATAATTTCCAGCAGAAATTCTGTGTGAGGTGTGTGTGTGTGTGTTGCTATGCCACTAAGGAACTGGGCTCCCACTAAGCAGGCAGGACAAAAGGATACTCTGGTATAGTAGCACATTGACAGACAGACAATAGAATAGCAGGGCCATATCTTTAAAAAATATAACTGGAGGTGTTATTTAAACATGCATAATCCCCGCCCCCCACAGGTCTGAAAAAAATACTAGCACAGGTAACCAATACCAGGATTAGTGATGCTCGTTTAAGATCTCTGCTAGAGGGGGTAAAATGCTGTTACGGATAAGCAAACCTACATTTTTTTTCTATTATTGCCAATGAGCTTAGGTACCAAGTATAATTAATTACTTCCTGTTTCATCCTAATGGTAGGGATGGGGAATCTGTGGCCTTCTGGATGTTGTTGGACTACAGCCAGCTGTTAGTTTCTGTTTGCCGCCGTGCAGTGTTTTAGAGTCACAAGACTCTGTTTACATTCCAGAGACATTCCAGGCTGTTGGAAGTCTCACGGGAGACGGATGTGACGTTACTGGTTTCCTGTTCCTTTGTTTGTTTCAGTTGCTCTCTGCTTTCACAGAGAGAGGATGTGTTTTCTGTCTGTGTAGTAAGAAATAAAGCATAGTGGTGTAGCCATAAATCTCATCACTTCCGCGTGCTGCTTTGATTCTCTGCTGAATGGGAATGTGCCTAGAGGCCTCATCAAAGGCTCAGGTCGTTAATCACGTCGGAGGGCGATTCCAGAAGATGAGCTTTATCAGCTCAGTCGAATGCAGATTCTGACACCAGTATGGTCAAGGATAATAGCAGTCGTAGCCCAGCAATATCTAAGGGGTCGCAGATTCTCCATCCTTAACCTAAAGTCTATATAAGACTTTGAATTCTTTATGTAAATTTGACCCATCCAATAGGCAGCTATGTAAAGAAGGCTAGAACAATCTGGAGGGAGGGAAATAAACATACTGATGGGTATGAACTTTAATTTATCATTTTTTTGGCTGCTGCATATTTTTTTTAATGGTTTTTCTCAATCTGCAGGTCAGGGTTGTTTTTGGGGGGCAGGGTAGAGGTCTTTGACTTATACATGATTTAGTACCTGAAAGTACTGTGAAGTGGTTTGAACTAGTTAATGCCACCATTAGCAGTCTGGTAAGTAAGCATTTCAATTTCTGAAACCCAACAGGGATAAACAGACATCTCTTTATTCCTTTCTGTAAAAAGCTGTTCCCTTTCAGAAAATTGCATAAAATGTTCAGTTTCGGTTTCAGTTTCTATTAATTGGTTCTCGTGGGAAACTTGCAGATTCTAGCTTCTCCAATTAACTCCAGCTGGTGTCAATTTACTCTTGGCAGAAAGCCCAGGTCTGCTTGACCTAGAAACTACTCGCTCTGATTGGTTAACGAGCAGCACTCAACTCTGTTATCTAGGGATTGCTAGCACAGTTTGATGTGAGGTGTGTTAGGAGTTAGAAGTGCTGTGTATGGTTTTGAGAGAGAGAGAGAAAGAAAGAAAGAGGATTTATTTTGCTTTTATTTGTATGCAGAAACTCTGCTGGTTTTATTTTTCCTTTTAATAAATCCTGTAAATAGTTATTCTGAGTCTAGCTGACTAGTCATTACTGCCGCAACTAGCTTCTTCGCTGTGCAGGAAAACTCTGCTACGTTTGGGCTAAAGCCAATAGGGCTATGCCTGACACTCCAAAGTTCCATGAGGTTATGGGCATTGTGCTGCCAGCCTGAGTTGCGGTGGTGTCAGCATCAACAGCGTTGGTTCCAGTAGTTCCAGAAGTTGTTGTTTTCTGGCTGGTTCCTGACCGTGGTGAGCTGGTGACGCAGCGGACAGAAGGACAACAGCTGCAGCGTGTGAGTGCTGGGTGCTGTGGTTCCTGTTTTCTCTCTCGGTGGTCGTGAGTAGCTGGTTCCGGGTTCCAGGGACATCGCTCTCAAGATGGCCTCACAACCAGTTCAGATGGCTTTTGAGCGTCTGAATGACTCCAATTACTTGCTGTGGTCGGAACGCATGCAGGCAGTGCTGCAGAGGGATCGTCTCTGGCAAGTGGTGAGTAAGTTTCCTACGAAGCCTGATGATGAAGACCTCGATAATGACCAAAGAGCAAGGGCCACAATTGTCTTGGGGCTGGAAGATTCCCAGTTGCCCTATGTGAGGGGAATCAAGACAGCTAGAGGTGTGTGGCAAGCACTTAAAGAACTCCATGTGCGTGAGACAGCGGTTTCCAAGCTGTTCATTCGCAAGGCATTGTACAAGGCAATGTTACAGCCTGGGGTTACAATGCAGGAACACCTACACAGTTTACAGCTAAAGTTTGCTGCGCTCCAGGAAAGAGACTGTGCATTAGACCAGCAGGAGAAGGTGGCTATTATTTTGAGTTCTCTCCCGGAAAGCTGGGACAATTTAGTTTTGTCTCTAGAAGGCATACAGGAGCGTGATTTATCAGTCAGTTACGTTACTGGGCGTTTGATTGAAGAATGGCAGAAGAGGCAAGAAAGGTCGGTGGCTGCAGAGGCTTCTACTGGTGGACGGTTTGGAAGGAGTTCTCATGCCGTGCCAGAGGTGAAGCAAGAGCAGCGTACTGGTGAGGAGTCAGCGTTTGCTGTTAGGCGTTGTTTCCGATGTGGGTCTTCAGCGCATCTAAAACGACAATGTCCGGAGTTGGTCAAGTCTCAGTTGCCGGTGCAGGAGCAGAGACGAGATCAGCAGCAGCAGCAGCGTAAAAAGAAATTCTTCAAACGAAAACAGTCGGCTCAGCTGGTGACCGGCGAGGTCAAGATTGCTGATGAGAAACAAGCGGTCTGGGTGGTCGATTCGGGAGCGTCTCGCCACATCGTAAATTCAGATGAATTGTTTGTTTCCAAGAACTCAGCACAGCGCAGCCAGGTGGCTTTAGCAGACGGAAGTACTTCCGAAGTGATTTCGGGGGGTGCAGTTTTTGTTCCTTGTCTTCGTGAATGCCTGCAAAATGTACTTTGTGTGCCTTCATTAAGGAGCAATCTGATGTCTGTAGATTGTTTGCTAAAAGCTGGGTTTAAAGTGTATTTTGAAGGAGACAGTTGCATTATTAAGAAGGCTGGTGAGATTTTAGGCACTGCTAAGTCAGAGGGAGGCTTGTTTTGGCTTAAAGCAGGATCTCAAGTTGCAGCAGTAGTCAGTAAATCTCAGCCTGCAGTGAATAACAAAGCTATACATGACAACTGTGTGCACTTATTGCATAGGAAAATGGGGCATGCTTGCTGGAAAAGTGTACTAAAAATGTCTGAATTGGCTGATGGGGGTAATTTAAAGAGTTGTAACAAGTACCTTGATTGTAATGTTTGTAAAAAGGTTAAAACCCACAGAGTCTCTTACCCCAGAAGTGACAGAGTTAGTGAGTCACCGCTACAGCTGGTTCACATGGACGTAATTGGTCCATTTGCTGTAAGCAGGGGTGGAGCGCGCTTTTCACTAACAATTGTGGATGACGCCACGCGTTATTCTTGGGTTTTTCCCATGAAAAATAAGGGTGACGTGTTCACTAAGTTTAAAGGCTGGGTGGCATCTGTGGAAAGATTTCTGTCCATTAAACTCAGAAGGATTCAGACGGACAGAGGTGGCGAATTTATGTCAAATGCTTTTAGAGATTGGTTACAGAAGCGTGGCATTGGGCATAGAAAAACGAACGTTTTTTCCCCAGAGGAGAATGGCGTTGCAGAGCGAAAAAACAGATCTTTACAAGATATGATGTTTGCCATGCTTGATGATGCTGATTTACCCATGTCTTATTGGGGGGAGAGCATGCTCACCGCGTGTTATCTCCAAAATAGGCTCTTTCATCAAACAATAGGTACAACCCCGTACTTTAAATTGTTTCAGAAAAAACCCAAAATTGACCATTTGCATGTGTTTGGATCAAAAGCCTGGGTATTAATTCCGAAACAAATGAGGAAGAAGGGAGATCCTAAGACCAAACTGTTAGTGTTTGTTGGTTACCAGGAGCTGGGAAAAGGTTTCCGCTTTGCTGAAGGGACAAACGGCATTGTGATCTCCAGGAATGCCAGTTTTTGTGAACATAGTGGCTGGAAGAGACTACATGCCAATACTGAGGTTTGGTTTGAACCTTCCCAGGAGCTTCATGACTCTGAAGGTAGACTCAGGGAGTCAGAGTCTGAGGGGGAGGAAAGTTCAGATAAGAGCTCTCAAGAAAGTGGAGTTAGCCAAAGACCAGTTGCTAAGCAACAAAAGAGAGGTCGTAGTTCTGAGGAGGAAAGTGGGTCAGAAGAAAAAATTTTCTCCCAGAAGATCTATAAGACAAAACAAAGGAGTGCCTCCAGTGCGTTTTTCCCCAGATACTGCAAATGTGTTTAGTGTAAGTGCAGAACCCAAGAGTTTTCAGGAGGTGTTAAAGTTACCAAAAGAGGAGGCAGAGCGCTGGAAACAGGCAATGGAGGAAGAGATGTCCTCTCTGAATGAGCACAAGGTTTTTACACCAGTAGCAGCGCCTGAGGGGGCAAAGATTGTAGGCTGCAGGTGGGTGTACAAACTTAAACCTCTGGTGACAGGAGAGTACAAATACAAAGCTCGTTTAGTGGCTCAAGGATATTCTCAGAGGCCTGGAAAAGATTATGACGAGACTTTTTCCCCTACTGCTAAGGGGGACAGTGTAAGGCTGATTCTAACGCTTGGAGCAAAGAGAAAACTCCTGTTAAACCATTTTGATATTCAGACTGCATATTTACATGCATCAATATCAGAAGACCTGTATCTAGCTGAACCGCCTGGTTATGAGACAGGTTCCAATAGAGTGTTGAAATTAAACAAAGCTCTATACGGTCTCAAACAGGCTGCAAGATCTTGGAACAGATGTTTCCATGAGGCCTTAGTGTCATTTGGTTTCAAGCAGAGTACAGCTGACAATTGTGTTTATGTACGTGGTACAGGCAGTGATCAAGAATTTTGTCTGATTTATGTAGATGATGTATTGTATGCCTGCAAAACAGATAAACAAACTAAAAGGTTTGCCAAGCAATTGTCCAGTAAGTTCAAAGTGAAAGACTTAGGCCCGGTTAGGACATATCTAGGGTTGGAAGTGTGCTGGGCCCAAGATGGCAGCTGCCTAATTAGTCAGCAGAACAAAGTTAAGCAACTACTGACTACGTACAGGATGCAGGATTGCAAAGGGGCAGCGGTGCCTATGGATCCAGGTTTCATAAAAACACTTCACATAGATGAGAGTCCTGAATTTGAACATCCTGATGTATATCACTCTGTAATTGGAAGTTTATTGTATATAGCACAGTGGTCCAGACCTGATATTAGCTATGCAGTAGGCATATTAAGTAGATTGGTCTCAAAACCCACACTAAATGCCTGGAAAGGGGTAAAACAAGTTCTGAGGTATCTCAAACAGACAATTGGCTATATGTTACAATTAAATTCTTCCGAGGATGAAATGTTGAGTTGCTACTGTGATAGTGACTGGGGAAATTTGCCAGATAGAAAATCTGTCACAGGACTAGTCATAATGGTCGGTGGAGCTTTAATCAGCTGGCGGTCGCGCAAGCAAGACGTTGTAAGTGTGTCATCAACAGAATCAGAGTATGCTGCATTGAGTGAATTGTGCAACGAGGTGATTTATTTCAAGCATTTGATGGCAGATTTAAATGTAAATTGTGGAGAACCAGTACAAGTTTACATTGATAATCAAGCTTGTATAACCTTAAGTAAAACAGAGGGTTTCAAATCGCGTTCCAAACATATCTCTGTAAAATACCAAAATGTACGTTGCTGTGTACAAGACAATGTAATCACCTGTACTTATGTATCAAGTGAAGAAAATGTAGCAGATGTGTTAACTAAACCATTGGCAAAGGTAAAGAACAAGCGAATGTGCAAGGGTTTAGGTTTGCTGGAAAAATGATCTCCTACATAGGTGTATTTGGTGTTAATTGTTCAGCAGAATCTGTGGGGGGGTGTTCAGTTTCGGTTTCAGTTTCTATTAATTGGTTCTCGTGGGAAACTTGCAGATTCTAGCTTCTCCAATTAACTCCAGCTGGTGTCAATTTACTCTTGGCAGAAAGCCCAGGTCTGCTTGACCTAGAAACTACTCGCTCTGATTGGTTAACGAGCAGCACTCAACTCTGTTATCTAGGGATTGCTAGCACAGTTTGATGTGAGGTGTGTTAGGAGTTAGAAGTGCTGTGTATGGTTTTGAGAGAGAGAGAGAAAGAAAGAAAGAGGATTTATTTTGCTTTTATTTGTATGCAGAAACTCTGCTGGTTTTATTTTTCCTTTTAATAAATCCTGTAAATAGTTATTCTGAGTCTAGCTGACTAGTCATTACTGCCGCAACTAGCTTCTTCGCTGTGCAGGAAAACTCTGCTACGTTTGGGCTAAAGCCAATAGGGCTATGCCTGACACTCCAAAGTTCCATGATAAAATGCATGTACAAATATCACAGCTGTACATTTTATTTCCTATTTTGTGGAAACCAGTTCTTGCATAAATAACTGTCTGCATATTTGTCTGTTCATGCTGCATTTCTAACCTTCAAGGCCATTCATAATATACTGTGTGAAGTGCCTTGGTGACATTTAGCTTCAGATGGTGTGAAAGTGTGGCTGTTCACCGCCACTTTGGGAGTGCATTCCATTCATCCTCCAGGTCTGTACTGACTTCTGAGCAAAATTCTTAGTGCTGTGTTTTAAAGCAAGGAATCAATGAAGCCATTAATGTATTAAAGCCAAGAAAGCTATTTTATTTAGGCTGCAGTTATGCACCCACTTCCCTGGAAATAGTCCCCATTGAACTCAATGGAACTTCTGAGTAGGCATGCATAGAATTGCAGTAATAAAGAGACCCACCACATGTTCAAAGTAAACATGGAAAATTTAATATTGTTCTAAGTGAGGACATCTTTAGAGATTGGGGGTTTTTTGCATTCCTTTTGGAGCTGGTTCAAGCAATGCACCTTTTCTGACATCCTGGTTAGAGGGTCATGTGGAGCAAATTTAGCCATACCTATAAGCGAGGTTAGCCCCATGTATGTTTCTGCCTTTAGTAGAAAAGCAAACAGAAGAGAAAAAAGGAGTATTAATTCATAATGGCTCTCAAAACTTTGTATAAAAAGGTAAAGGGACTCCTGACCATTAGGTCCAGTCATGGCTGACTCTGGGGTTGCGGCGCTCATCTCGCTTTATTGGCTGAGAGAGCCGGCATACAGCTTCCTGGTCATGTGGCCAGCATGACTAAGCCGCTTCTAGCGAACCAGAGCAGCACACGGAAACGCCATTTACCTTCCCGCCAGAGCAGTACCTATTTTATCTACTTGCACTTTGACGTGCTTTCGAACTGCTAGGTTGGCAGAAGCTGGGACCAAGCAAGGGGAGCTCACCCCGTTGCGGGGATTCGAACCGCCGACCTTCTGATTGGCAAGTCCTAGGCTCTGTGGTTTAACCCACAGCGCCACCCGTGTCCCTTGCAGATGCAAACCTCTATTTTCCTGATTTAATTACATTCTTTTCGCTAAAATAGTTGCAATCAAATTGAAGGCTCAGCTCAAAATTTCTTCAGGCTCTGCTGACATACATGTACAAATACTGCAAATGTTTTGGGTTAGGATTTTCTTTTCTTTTTTGGGGGTAAATGTTAACTACCTTTCTTTCTTATTAAAAGGATTCTTAAATTCCCACTGGTGTTTGCACAACCCTTGCAGATCTTCTTTGAAACTAGCAGCTACAAAGAGGCTTAAAGTTTTACTGTTGGCTCTTTCATATGCCAATTAGAACTTCATCACCTCACTTCTTATTTTAATTATTCTTTTGGAAGAAAAAGAATGGAAAGTAAAGTAAAGCACTTCAAAAATATTTTAAATTTGTAATATAGTTAACATAAGATTAAAGGGAGGCTGCAGTGAATTCTTTTTAACACCTGCAAAACACAAGTGCCAATGTAACCTGAAAGGTATATGTAACTTTTCTCAATAACTAAGTGTCGAGATTTCCCTAGACCAATCCTTACAACTTTTTTAGCATGGTGAAATGTTGGTTGACTCAATTCAATTGGGTGCTCAGCCCATGGTGAAGTGTGGGTCCAGATTAGAGTGCAGCATTCAAATCACCCTTTCCATCACTGCAAGGACTTTTGGCTGACCAACAGACTTTCCTCTCCCTGTACCTGCCCCAAATGCCCCCTAAATCTGATCCCCACGCCACCCCCTCTGAACCCTCCAGAGCAGATTTGGGAAGGCTGCACAGAGAGGAGCGAGCAACGGGAGCTCACCCCGTCGGAGGGATTCGAACCGCCGACCTTCTGATCGGCAAGTCCTAGGCTCTGTGGTTTAACCCACAGCACCACCTGCGTCCCCAAATGACTATAACACAAATGTTGAGAAGTGGATGCACAAATCCTATTTGGTTCCATGCAGCAGAACACAGGGATCTTGCATATTTGCTTCTCTTTGTGGATGTGTGAAGTTGCCCTGATTCTGCAACGACAAGAAAATAAACTTTTGTGGTACCTGAAATTAGTCGTACTTACTTTGGCATGAGTATTGTTAGGCACAACAGTTGTGTTCATGCGCAATTACATGGATACTGTTCAATCCTAGCCTTAAGACTGCTAACCACATCAACAGTGAGTTAATTACATGTTTCACTTAGGAGTCCTGCAGTAATTTCAGGCTAAACAAATGGCCGCATGTACTCCGAATTACTGGTTAGGGCTGTATTACAGGCACCACAGCAACACTATCTTGCAATCTGCCTTGTCTCCGAAGCAACTTAAATGATGGCATTCCTGCATGGCTGTAGTCAGCTACCATGTAAAGACCTAAGCCTTTAAAAACTTACATCCAATACAAGAAGGGAAATTTGTGATTTTGCTAAATGTGACATCCTGAGTGTAATTTTGTAATACAAGGATGAAATTAAAATAAGCACCGTAGTCTTGCTGTGCTGGGAAAGGGTGGGTAAGAAGCCATGTTACTAGGAGCTGGGCTAGTAGTGGGTGCAAGTCTAGTACATGGGGAGGGGGAACCCATAGAAGTGTGCATGGAGAATTAAAATTCCACTTCAGTGTAAAAGCAGAGCTGCAAGGCATGCAGGGTGACTCTGGCTGGTCACTCCTGGGCATAGCTGTCAACCGTCCCTTATTTGGCAGGAAAGTCCCTTATCCCAGCGCTGGGTCCCGCTGCTGTCCCTTATTGATGATGTCCCTTAAATTTCCCGGGTTTCAAAGGAAGCAGCTCCTCTCCCTCCCTCCCTCCCTCCCTCCCTGCCAGCCAGGGAGGGAGGCTCCAACTGTGTTGCTTGGCTGCATTGCTCACCCAATAAGGAGTCTAAGAACGACTAGGGGGTGGAGCTTGCATGCCTTGTGCCAATGAAATCAGCTGCATTGCCTGGGAGCTCACCATTGCTCAGCGCTTCCCAGCGGAGGGGTGACGGTGGTTTTCCTTGCTGCATCCCGTTTGCTGGGTTGCTGTGCTGTGGGAACCACCGCTTGAGGCTTTGTTTGGCTGCTAGCTGGGCTTTCTGCCTTTGGCTCGGAGGGGCTCAGAAGTTGAACATACCTGTGCTCTGAAAATCCCTTATTTTGGCTGCTGATCCCTTATTTCCAAATCTAAGTTGGCAGCTATCCTCCTGGGAGTTACTGGGCTCCCAGGACCATTTGGGTCTGATCAGCCACAGGGCAATTAATTATGTCAACGGCGGAAGGATATACTGGATGGCCATGCGAGGTTGAGGAACACAGCCTGCATGTTAGACTTGCCCAATGAAGATACTTCTTCCCAAGGCTGTCTGTGAAATTGCTCTTTAGGCATTCAGGAGAGTTGTGACATCTGGAAATTGTGTTATTGCCCTCCTGGAAATCACTGCGGTTAGAGCATCTGCTCTGCGCACAGAAGGTGCAAGGTGCATTCCTCGGCATCTCCAGGTAGGGCCGAGCCAGAGCCCTGCCTGAAACCCCTGAGAGCTGCTGCCAGCCAGTGCAGACAATATTATATTTATTTATTTATTGAATTCATATACCGCCCTGTCTCCGGCGGTCTCAGGGCAGTTCAAAAGAAATACTGAGCTAGAAGGGCCAATGGACAGACTGGGTATAAGCTTCCTACTTAAAAAGCTTCTTCAATAGATAATAATAATAAAAAATAATAAATTATTATTTATACCCTGCCCATCTGGCTGGGCTTCCCCAGCCACTCTGGGCAGCTTCCAACCAAATATTTAAATACAGTAATACATCAAACATTAAAAGCTTCCCTAAACAGGGCTGCCTTAATTGTCTTAGGATTTTATTTATGTTAAGTGTCAAATTAATATGTTTAATTTCATAATGTGAAGATCTAAGGATGTTAATGTTTAAGTTAAATTTTATAAGAACTGTGATTTGGAAAACCGTTAAAAGGACATGCAATGAAATTCAACCAAGGGGAAGCGAGGAAGTCACTTAACAATGTTAGTAAGTGTAATTTTCAATAAGGCTATGATTTATGTTTGTTTGTCTTATGTGTTTGTTTGTTTATAATGTTGTGAAAACCAATAAAAAAAATTGGGGGGAAAAATGAACAGGGCTGCCTTCAGATGTCTTCTAAAAGTTTGGTAGCTGTTGTTCTGACATCTGGTGGGAGGGCGTTCCACAGGGCGGGCGCCACTACCGAGAAGGCCCTCTGCCTGCTTCCCTGTAACTTATTCTAGACAAGGATTCTTTGCAAGAAGAGAGCTTTTTGTGCAAGCCACCTGCCGTGAGTGCAAGGCGACCGTGGTGGTGGGATGGGTGGCCACCGCGGTTTTCGCGGCATCTCTGGCGGCCCAATCCCACGCGCGCCCCCTTGCTCGGGACCGAGCGGGGCTCCCTCCCTGCCTCCCCGCGCGGCTGCAGCCTTTGTTGCGTTGCTGGAGAGCGGGCCGCCGCCCTGGACGCCAAACCGGGGCGGGCCTCCCTCTGCGAGTGGCGGCGGGCGGAGTTCCGAAACCGAGATTGAGCAGCCGCCGCCGCGAGGCCCGGGCTGCGCATGCGCGGTCCCTCGCGCTCTCCGGGCGGGAGGGGAGTCTCTCCCTCCCTCCTTCCGCTCCGTGCCCGCCGCTGGCAGCGGAAGTGAATGAGGGCGCTGAGGTGGAGCGCGCGGCGGGACGACGGAGAGAGCGGATGCGCCTGGGCCGCCTTGGCCGCTCCGAGGGAGTCGAGCCACGGACCGAGCGCTGCGGAGGGAGCGGGGAGGAGGCGCCCTCGAGCGGCTCGCACTGAGGGGGCTTCTCGCTCGGTAAGGGGGCGCGCCGGGCGAGGCGAGGCACTAATAATAATAATAATAATAATAATAGAAAATATTACCTCAGCTCTGAGGCACGGTGGTTATGGGGCACGCGAGAAATGGCCGCGGGCACGCGAGTGTGGGGCGACCCTTGGAAGGCGGGGGGAAGGGAGCTGGGCGCATACCGTGTTGCGCCCCCCCTCACGGGGTGTGTGTGTGTGTACATTAGACACGTGTGTATGCGTGTATATATATGTGTGTGAGAGGTGTATGTATGTGCGCGCGCGCACATATGTGTGCGTGTATATATATGTGTGCGAGGTGTATGTATGTGCACACATACGCACACACGTATGTGTGTATATATATATTGTGCCCGCCCGCCTTGTCCTCGAGGGGTTCCTGCGGTGCACTGCCACCTCCTTTCCTGTTCAACTCCTCTCTCGTCTTCCTCCTCTTCTTCTCTCTCCCCCCCCCCATTTATTTCTCTCCTCTTCCCCCCCCCCAAGGTGTGCGTGATCCGGGGTGCTCCATAGCAACAGGCGCCGGGGACGCCGAGGAGGGGAGGGGGGTTGTTGGAAAAAAGAGCTGACAGGTGTCAAGTGCGGGGGGAAGGGGGCGGTGACGGGTCTCTCTCTCCCCCCACCCCGGCTTTTAATTTTATTTTTTTCCAGGCAAAGATCCCCTGCCACTGGTGCCCCTTGCCCAAAATCTCGCCCTTTCCTGTTTTGTTGGGGTTGCAAATGTTTTCCCACTGGAGAGGGGGCTGGGGGGGGGCAGCCTTCCTCCGGCTGCATCTGGCTGGCACGCAATGAGAGAAAGGGAAAGTGGTGTGGCTTTCCATCTGTTTGGTGCTGCTGTATCTTCTATTTCTTTCTCTTTCCTTTTTTCCCCCCTCGCTAGTGCGACATCATTTCCTCCCTTCATCGATGTTGCTGTGTTTGCGGGCAGGGGAAACAAAGCAGCTGCCTGGAATATAGGGATCTCTCTCCGCCCTTTACCTCTCAGTCCTCTAACCCCAGGGTTGCTGCTGCTGTTGCTGCCACTAAGGTCTTTGTAACCATCAACCCAAGAGAGGTTTCGATGGAAACATGAAGGTAAATATATTGACAAAGTAACAATTGTGTTTCCGGCTTGTGTGGGAGATCGCAACTGTTTCTTGTTTCCTGTTTTATTGGGTTTTTTTTTTTTTTGCATTTTATTGATTAGCTGACAAGGGTGACTCTTGAGGTATAGGTTTGTTTCAGAGGTTCTCTGCAAGGTGCTGGATGAACTTGTTCCAGACTATGGGACCTTGGTTGTGCAGCAGCTTCACCTTAAAACATTTTCGTAAATTGTTGTGCTTTGCCTAAACCCAAATGTTGCAGCTCTAACGGCAGTGTTTTATATACCCCAGTAAATGATAAACTCTTGTGTACAATCCCAGATCAGTCCAGTTTACTGTTAATTGGTATTGCTTGCTTCTCCTAGTAATGAAGAGATTAAAGTTCAATTTTTTTCTTTTCCAAGCTGATATTGAACATCTGAGGGCATATTGATTAAGATATGGCTGTGATTGAACTTGTTGAAAAAATGCTCAGAGGAATTTTTAAAATATAGAAATCTAGTTGATGCTTTTTAAACAACACTGATACCTATAGTAATTGTGAGCTCTTAGCTCAAGCCCTTAAATTCTATTATCTCAAACCACTTTGGAGTGGTTAAAAAAATCAAGCAACCAATATATATACATGTTATGAAATCAAGTATCTGAACTTAGCAGCTATCCTTTTTCTGGATCTTCTGAAGGAAAACAGTTAATAGAAATCTGAACCTGCATAATCAAGATGACCGATGTTAATTGGAAATAGTCATATGGGAATTATACTCTAAATTGGCAAGTGCTTTCTTCACACTGATCTTCTAGCGGATTTTGTGTTAATTGGTTCTATTATCACTAGGGCTTCAGAAATGCTAAGTGGGCTGCATGGATCAGTTTTCACCCTTCTAAGGATTGCAGAAAACACCCAAATGCTTCATTGTTCCTTTTTAAAATTGTAATAGGTATCTGTATTTTACTCTTTGTAAAGCGCCAAACTGCAACTGGGGAAGGGGTGAATTTGGGTTGTGAAAGTGGTTTGAGGATAAGGGTAAAACTCCTCTTCCCCAGGCACCATTGCTCCAAACAAATTGACAGTCTCTGCAGCAGCATTTCATTTAAAAATAACATTTGGAGACCTAATAATTGATACCATGTAGTTTGTTCCCAAGTTTGCAATCCTGTACTGTACACACTTTTTAGCAGTAAGAGCCTCACTGAATCCAGTAGGACTTTTTTTCTATGCAAGCATATGATTGTACTGCACTTCTCCAGAAATACTTTTCTTCTACCCGTGTCATAATCATTTGATTTAAAATTACTTGGGTGATGTTAAATTATGCTGATAAGCATGGCTATTTGCACATCTTTCATTCAGCGTACTGATGCTATTGTTTCCTGCCAAGCTCATTTGTGTGAACAGAACTTGAAGTCCTGTAGCACTGATTTGGGTTGATTGTTGTTCCTGAAATAATCTTGGTATAAAACTGTTTCACAACAAATGCCATTTTGAGATTAAATCAAGGGCCCTTTTCACTCCATATTTGAAATGGGCTTCTAGATAACATGGAAAGCTGTCTTAACTGCAGAAGTCAGCACACAATAAGTGTTTTGTCCAAATACTATGGAGTTGTGCCGTGTGTTTGAAGAGCCACATAATACGTCTTCACATTAGTTAACAGAGTCCAAGGCTGCTATTGATCGGTTGGCAACCATTTGTCCATTGGGCATGTTCTTACATAACTGCTGCACTGAAGATAATCAGTGAAAGATACTAGGTGCAAAATACTTGTACGCCTGTAGCTGGTACTTCTTACTAGAAGTTTAAACTTCACACAGGTGAACTTGAACAGGTGTACTTGGTTGGGTTTCTTTCTTTCTTTTCTCCAGTGAGAAATATGTCACTGCCAATAGTAGATGGAAATATGAAGCTTTGCAATTAAATCTCCAGCTTTGTCACTAGCCGACAAATATTTTTTTGCAGCCTTCCCGCTTATCCTCACACCAATCTCTTGCAAGAAAAGAACCAATAGATGTAAAGGGAATGCTTATCCTCAGTCATGAACAGAAAGTGTAGCGCAAATGAGTAACTTAGAATCATAGTAGCATAGAATTGTAGAGCTGGAAGGGTCATCTAGTACAACCCCCTTGCAATGCAGTAATCTCAACTGAAGCAGCCATGATAGGTGGATGACCATCCAACCCCTGCTTAACAACCTTCAGTGCAGGAGAGTCCCTAGCGCTATCAAAAATGTATATCTATTTTTTCCAGGTTCTTAATATCGTTTAAATTTTAATGTAGTTTTGTAGCAAGGAACAGTAGGTGAGAACAGAATTGTGCACGTGTGATGATATTTTATAAGTGCTAAAGTCCTTAGAAAGAGCAGTTGCAACTGTAGCTTTCTTGCTTTAAACTGACAAATTAAACTGTCCTGCACACAATCCTAACCATATTTACTTGGAAGTAAACTCTTCTGAATTCAACAGGACTTACTCCTAGGTAAATAGGATAAGGATTGCTTACCCAGTTATCAAGTGTTGCAGGCTGCTTCAAATGCTCGATTCATAACTTACAATACAGTGGTACCTCGGGTTACATACGCTTCAGGTTACATACGCTTCAGGTTACAGACTCAGAAATAACCCAGAAATAGTACCTTGGGTTAAGAACTTTGCTTCAGGATGAGAACAGAAATGGTGCTCCGGCGGCACGGCAGCAGCAGGAGGCCCCATTAGCTAAAGTGGTGCTTCAGGTGAAGAACAGTTTCAGGTTAAGTACGGACCTCCGGAACGAATTAAGTACTTAACCTGAGGTACCACTGTATAAAGCTATATGGCATTACTTCATAATAGCGGAAATGTTACTGTTTCCTATACCTACCCTCCTGAAAGACTGGGTCAAACTGAGGCGGTTGTCATGCATACTCTCTGTATTAAAAACAACAGCTCGTTTTTGAATACTGTACAGCTGTCTTAGGTTAGAAAAACAAATCTATATATTTTTGGTCAACATAAGTTTGTTTACAGATATTCAGTACTTTCAGTAGTAGAGCCTGTGAGAGTACCAAGACTGATGTGTTATATGCAGTTCAGTTTCTTAGTATTATTTTGCTTTGAAGTTTCTATCTTGTTAAAATATAAATGGTTCAGAATGGGGCTGTTTTAACCCACCAGTGCAGCTCCATATATGGACTTTGACTTGAGCTTGTGTAGCTAATGCAAATGAGCCATGCATATCGCAATATTGATTTGGGCTCAGCTAAAATAGCTGTGTGTATCTCTTGTTATGGATGGAAATGTTCATCCCATCCAGAGCCATTTGATAGACATAATTGGAAAATTATAGCTGAGTTGAGCCAATGATTTCTTACATAAAATAACAGTTCAGTTTTATACATGGTATTGTGATTTCTCAGATAACTAATATTATTAGATTCATTTGAAGTCGTCCTTGACTTCAAATGACTTGCAAAAAACCCAGCTTCACAAGGAAGAAGTAACTCAAGAAGACAATATATTGAACCAGAAGTGGATTATTTCCAAGGTGATTCAGATTAACATTTCGGAGTGGATCTGCAACTGTTGTACTTGTGTGAAATGGACTGTGACAGATTAGTACAGGCTGACCTTCTCTATCCTGTGAGTGTAGTAATTTCAGTTGTAGACAAATCAGTCATCTTTTAAACTTACCTGTTGATTGCAGAAACTTTTGAATTTTTGCCACTGATACTGAATTTGTTCTGCTGATCCACTTTTAATCAGATATTTATTACTATTCTTTAAAAAAATGTTAGGATCTGACAGTTCTGTCAGCTAAATAACATTGAAAAATAGGGCCTTGCCCAGGGCCACCTAAAAAGCTTTTATTTGTCAAAGGTTGGATGACTATGAATTGAGGTTTTTTTAAAAAAATCATTTTAAAAAGTATTTGTTTGTTTGTTTTGTGTACAGCCCTATACCCACAGGTCTCGGGGCAGTCCACAAGATAAAATCACAATATAAAAACATAAAATACATAATAAAAACAAAAAAAGAACAACCCAATAATCTCCCCCTTCCCAAATGGCGGATGCATACATTGTTTAGCATTGACCCACTATTTGGAAGGATACATTATTATTCTTGCAAAGATTTATGGCCACTACTTTTCAGCATGCAGTAATCCCTCATTTTATGAGGAGGTTTGGTTACAAGGGTTTCGTATATACATGAAGATCGCATATACAGTGGTTGTTGTTGTTGTTTAGTCGTTTAGTCGTGTCCGACTCTTTGTGACCCCATGGACCAGAGCACGCCAGGCATTTCTGTCTTCCACTGCCTCCTGCAGTTTGGTCAAACTCGGGTTAAGTACTTAATTCGTTCCGGAGGTCCGTTCTTAACCTGAAACTGTTCTTAACCTGAAGCACCACTTTAGCTGATGGGGCCTCCTGCTGCCGCCGCGCCGCCAGAGCACGATTTCTGTTCTCAACCTGAAGCAAAGTTCTTAACCTGAAGCACTATTTCTGGGTTAGCGGAGTCTGTAACCTGAAGTGTATGTAACCTGAAGCGTACGTAACCCGAGGTACCACTGTAGTCAAACCTTTGGAACTGCCTGCAGCTAGCAGGTTTGTGGGGGGAGAGCATTCCCAGCACTTCCAGACCAGACGGGCCAAGTGAGCCTTGCACTCTCCTTGAATGCTTTTGACTGGCTGGAATCTGTTCTTGAACTGTGATGTCTCTTGCTTGTTTTTGATGGAGAGAGGCATTGTTTAGAAACTTCAGATTTTTGCATGGTTTGAATGTGGTCTACTCTTGAAAGGCAAGAGTCTACTTTTGCCTCTGACCCCCCCCCCCTCACTGATACGTGGCCCTAGAAGATACACCTTCCTTGCCTTACACCATTGCAGCACTGAGGGATGAATCTGACTGTTTTCTTCTTTGAATGTGACATGGGAAATGTGGGAAAAGCTCAGTAGATACCGTGTTTAGAGAAGAAAATACAGGACCCAAACTAGGGCCCGTGTGTAACAAATATATTTGTAAGAAGGACGTTCTGAAATAGGTGCAAAAATTCTGCAAGCTAAAAGTTCTTAAGAGTGCCGTGGGCAACAGCCTTTATGGAGGTGAGGCCTTTGCTAGGTTGGGTTTGCTCCTTGTCTTACCCTTCTTCCTCCAGGAGTACAGAATGGCAGTGCTGCCACAACTGGGTAAAAAATATGTTACCTGCCATGCTGGCCTCTCTCACTCTGCCTCTGGGTGTTGCTGCCCTTCATATTGTCATCAGGTCCAGCCCTAGAGTGAAACTAAGATGACTGGAATGGTGTGGGTGGAAGGGACATGACGAAAGCTTTATGCAGTTAGGCAAGGTGTGGAGAAAATGGATAGATATGTTTTTCTACCTTTTCCGTGATGCTAGAAAGCTTCACTCATTGAGATTTGGCAGTAGATTCCAGGAAGTTAAAATAAATGCTTCTTCACACAACTCGTAATTAATTTACAGAAACCACTACATACCACAAAATGCTGCAATGACAGACACTGACTAGGATGGCTTGCTTATTTGTTTATTATCAGTATTTCTATGCTGCAAATAGCAAGGTGCTTTGAGCAACTTAGATTAAAAATAAGCATATATATAGAACTATAAACCAAGGTTGTATCCAAGTCCACACTTGTCTCTCCTCCTACCTGCAGCCCTTCTCCCGTACACTCAGAATCTAATCTGGAGCAGATTTTTTAGAGGTTGATGGGATGGGGTGGAGGTGCTGATAGCGGGAAGGAAGGAAGGTGAATTTTCATTGCATGAGGTTCTGCCTCATGAAAAAACAAGAAATAAAATATATTATAAACTTGAGCAGCAGAGAAAAAAATCAACACAGCAATTTCCATAGCAGTAGCAATGTCAGCTTCTTGCAGCAAAAACATTTTTGTGGCCTGTGAAGACTGACAAATTAGTTATGTGTGTTTGTGGGCTACAGTTTGCTTCAACAAATGCATGAAATGTTGCAGGTACATATATGTACATGGTGGCAGAGTGCAGGGGGTGGCAAGACTGCAGACACTGAGGTCAGAAAGAAATGAAATTCTGAAAAAGTTAAGAGAGTGATAACTATTTACAAACCACGTTGTGTTGCTGTCCTGACGTTGATAAGCCGATTATACACAAGTGATAGCACTGAATCTCTTGGTGAATTCTAATTCAGCAGTTTCACATTGTGGTTCCTCTTTCAAGTTCTTCTGTTCCATTATGGCCATTTTAAGGTCAGTTACAGGGTGCCCTGTGAGGTTGAAATGTTCCCTGCCTGTTGTTTTCAATTTAGAAAGGCTCTTAAACACTATTTTAAAAACCTCCAAACAGATATTAAATTCAGAAATCCCCCCTAAACACTCATAATTTTTAAAAAGAAAGGTTTAAAATGGGATCAAATAAGATTGAATCGTACTGAATTATCAAGGCTGAGAGCTGCAGGATGTTTCTGATTATCATTTGCTAGAAGGCAATCACAGGGAAGGGCTCTTAACTTCATGTCTTCCTCGTGAGCTTCTAGGAAACGTCTGGCTGGCGTCTGTTGATTCTGGTATAGATGGACTTTTGGATTAATCCAGCAGGGTTCTAACATTCTTAACAAATCATGTATTTTAAAGAAGTGCATAAAAAGGAGATTTCACTGGTACTAAATCCCTATCACAAACCTGTAGTAATGGAAATGGCCTCTGTGAAACAGAGATATAGTAGCCTTCACAATAGGTGAAATGTGGGAAGTAAAATGAAGTGTAAGAGCTGTTAGTGTGAGAGTTGTTAGACCGCAGGGATTGAGAGAATGAGGAATGTATTGGGAAGCGTCCCTGGTTTGAATCTAGCTTCCCCCCACAAACTCACAAGATGGCCTTTGACTAACTGCTGTCTTTCCAGCTCACTGCTGTCTGCAAAATACTGACCTATGTCATAGGCAGTGCTGTAATAAGATGATGCATGTTAAACACTATGAATATTGGAAAGTGCTATATACATGCTTATCAGTACTAGCAGAAATTTGGGCACATCTTTAAATATACTTAAGTTGCGTATTACACATTGGACCTGAGAGAACCTTGCATATCTGAGATCTGTAACTCACCCAATAGTCTTTTTCGTTTTTCAGCGACACACTTGCACATAACTGTCAAACTTGCTTTTCAAGCCTGGAGGGCATTTTAAGAGCTTTATAGTTTGTATGTAGATGAGTTAGGAAGCATTCCTCGCCCCTGATGTGTATGTGCGGTTTCCTGCACAGAGTTTGTGTCATCAGGCAGCGCATCTGAAGAGCGATTTTTCAGTAGGGAATTCTGTTACAAGAGGGATTAGTGTTCCAATTCTACCACTGTTGGCACCAGCCACAGCCTAGACAACCTTTTATGTGGCATCAGGAGCAGGTGGTGAAAGTAATGTGCCCTCTGAGCTCACCTCAATGCACTTCTAGGGTTGTGGCCACTACACCTTTTGTTCATACTTAATTTATGGTTGGTCTTCTGGTCAGTGTCTTCATGGGTCTCTTTGGGGAAATGTCTGTGCTGTGTAACAAAAGCATCCCTATGGTATATTTCTTCATAGGAATGGAAAATTGGTTAACGTCCTAATGAGGCAGTTGATCCAGAAAGTGGAAAACCTCATTTCCTCCAGTTACTGTAGACCTGACTATAGGGGCCAAAATTAGCTTAAAATATAACTGTATTGTTTTTACTGAAACATGCTTGTTGGTTTTTATTTTTAAAAAGACTCACAGAGCTCTCTAAACATAAGAGGCACTTTTTCTCAACTGCCATTATTATTTACCCACTTCTCACGCTTGCACCAGGCAAACATTTTAATGCAGTTCGTGCTTATGCAGCACATCCTTCATTAGTATGAGCTGCTGTTGTTTACAGGTTTGTGAGCCTTCAATATGCTCTGCTTTCCTGAGCTGTCTGTTATTTAGCAAATGTCTGTAGGGTAATTGGGCATGTAAAAAAACCACACTATGGGGTCTGGGTAGCTTTTGTTTTTTAGTCACATTCCCAGTGTGTACTGGTGCATTTCTTAGTACCCACGTTCCTTTCTGCTGTTAAGTGATGCCATTTCTGCATGTAGTGCAAATAGAATACACTTTTGCAGTAAGAATTTGTGCTGTGTCAAATCACCTTGCAACACCCTGAAGTTACTATTGTTTCAATGCTTTGTTTTTATTCATATGGATATTTTATTTCCTATTGTGTTGCTTTATTTCATATGTGAGCCTGTAAGAGAGCTTGGGGTTGTGGGGGTGGAGATGAGAGTGCAATGCACAGGAGTGTCCAGTGAGCTGTCATGAATGCTTCTCCTTGTCTAGTCATTAAGATAATGAGCAAAAGGATTATGTATACATATAATCATTACGATCCTTTAATTAGGACAGTCACTACTTTCTAATGATGTAGGAATGACTACCTAGAATGTAAGTTTAATTTGTTATGCAGCTTGCCCTAAATATTCTCATTTTGAACGTACATTCTGAAAAGTTACACAATAGCTAAGGGTTATTTAATTTTGATAAAGCACTGAAACTGTTGTTACTTAAATGGACATATTCATGCAAGTGGTAGTAGCTTTTATTTTTTTACTTTGTAAGTTATTGGCATGAGAAGGAATGCACAATCTGGTGATATGTATAGCTTCTTGTTTTTTAGGTTGCACGTTTTCAACAACTGCCTAATGATGAAACTGAAATAATGATTCCTGTTCTGACATCCAAAAAAGCAAGTGAATTACCAGTCAATGAGGTTGCAAGCATTCTTCAGGTAAGTAAATACTATTAATGTTTAAATAAGAATATAATTTTTTTTAAATTCAGTATTTAAGTTGAAATGTCTATCCAGTTGAATAGTGAAGAGATATTACTAATATACTGAACGATGCCCCAAATTAGTCATACTCAGAGTAGACCTGTTTGCCTACACTGAATACGATTTAGTTGGATATTGACTACTGCTTTTTGACTTGCACACAGTGCTTTGACATGCTGGAGTTACGCCGAACAACTGCATGTTAGTTTTATTGATTAACAGTGATCTACATTGCTTTTAAATTAAGCATCTGATTAGATGAAAATGCTATAAGCATGCTCAGTAGGTGGTTCTATGGAAAATGTTTTAGGACGACTTTTTCTAAGTAGACTTGCTCAACATTAGTTTTAAGTGGACTAAATAGCAAAATATTTCGTTAATTATTTTTCTTGCTGATCTAAAAACTAGGATTAAGTTTCTGAAGTATTACTAAACAGGTTTTGGCCTATAAAGACTTAAATGGCCCAGGACCGCAATTCCTCAAGGACTGCCTCTCCCCATATGAACCAACCAGGACCTTGCAATCATCATCTGAGGCTCTTCTTCATGTGCCTCCTACACAAGAAGTCTGGAGGCTGGCAACACGAGGGTGGCCTTTTCTGCAGTGGCTCCCCATTTGTTGAATGCTCTTGGCAAGGAGACTTGCTGTCACCTGCATTACATATATTTAGGCACCAGGGGGAAACATTTCTCTCCAACCAGGCCATTGGCTGTTTAACATTCTTTGGCATTTTTTAAACCTTTTTCTGGGAGTGGGGTTATTGGTTTGTTCGTGTTCTATTATGCATTTTGTGTTCTCATTTTGTATTTTTGTGTTGTGAGCCAATCAAATTTTGAATTAACGTAATCTAGAACTTTGAAAGAAGGTTATTATTGTCTTTTGCCAAGGCGCATATTTAAATGTATGGCTTTCAAAACTTTCTAACATAATATTGCTGCTTGGAAGCATGAATGATTTAAATAAGGGTACTGTATTCAAATGACCAGATAGTATTTTCTGTACGTCACAGCTGTCAGTCTGCTGTCTTGGCAAATTATATCAATGTATCTGTGGTAGAATTTTAAAATCAGACAGATTCTCAGGACGTGTCCACTTATATTTCGGTATTCTCAAATGTGCATCATATATTGGAGCAGCTAGAGGAAATGCTGATCTGTTACTCAATATTGAAGGAAAGCCATTTATCTGTTTCAAAATCCCTCTTTGCAACCTCCAGAATATCCTTTTAATGTAATGTTTTTAAAAATGTAAGGAGACTAACATGGATATTAGAACTGTAGACAGCAGAACAGTAAAAGAAAAGGAAAAAACCCCAGTAAAATGCAGCTGTAAAGTAAAACCAGATTTAAGCAAGATTTTAGAAATCCTGGGAGCTGGGGGTGGAGGGTGTTGATTTAAAGCAGAGTCCCGTGCCCAGCGGAAGGATGAGGAGTACGTGCTACATACTCTATATTGCTTTTATTTACAGTTCAAAGCTGGTATATTACAGAAAAACATCTTGCCTCTGCCGGAGCAGAAAATGCATCCTCTCTCCTCAACAGCTCGGAGAGAATCACACAGTGAAAAACAGGAAACCAGTGTACGTCACATCCAGCCTCCCTTTCCCGTGAGAAACTCCAACAGTACAGACTGTGGAATGTAAACACCTGTCTCGTGACAAGCCCTTTCGCTGCACAGTGAAGGAAAGCAGAAACCAACATCCTCCCCCTTTCTGTGAACATCACTGGGCAGCGTGTTCGTACAATATCAGTACAAACCCAACTTCTGCACATAGGTACAGTGTTGATCCCTTGATACAATTTTGGACAATACATCAGCAGGAATTTCATTACCTGGCATATAGGACACCATTACGAGTCCTTTCTGAATACATTCCCTAGCATGCTGCAACTTTAATTGCAAGTGCTTCGTGCTTTGCTTACAACCTTCAGACTTCAGCAAAGCCAAACATGCTTTGTTGTCCTGGTAAACCTGGATTGGACATTTGACAGGAATTTTCATATCTTTGCACAATTGTACTAACCATTCACAATCCTTAAGTGAATAAGACAGTGCATTCAGTTCAGCTTCACAAGAACTTAAGCTAACTGTTGTTTGCTTCTTGCATGACCAATCAAACAGACCCTGATTGTACATGTAGCAAACTCCAGACGTACTTTTCCTGTCTGTAGTGTCACTTCCAAAACTTGCATCTGCAAATATCTCAAGACCACCAGACTTCTGATTGTTAAGTCTGTCTGTAATGCATAGTACCTTTCAAATACCGCGCTATGCGTTTCAGAGCTTTCCAATCCTTGACACTAGGATTGTTGACTTGTCTGCTTAGCAAATTACAGCTAACAGCAATGTCTGGTCTTGAACATCTGGCAATGAAGTTTAGCTTGCCTAGCACACTTCTGTACAGTGTAGTGTCAGAAAATGCTTCTTCAGTGTCATCTACCTGATAACCTGTTGTCATCGGTGTGTCTACAGGGTTAGCATCCATCAGGTTTAGTTTGCTTAACACATCAGCAATTTTCCGTGACTGGTGTACTAGAATGTTACCATCTTGATCTTTCTCTATTTCCAGAGATAGGTAGTTGTTTACCTCACCAAGATCTTTCATGTCAAAGTGCTTTTTCAGTTGAGCTAGGGCGTTATTGTACATTGCGACATCTTTCCAAAAGAATAATAAATCATCAACATAAAACAAACAGTACAGTTTCTTTTGCCCCTCCTCTTTGACAAATACACATGGATCAGCTTTCCCTTGCTGAAAACCTAGAGAAAACAATACTTCAGTGAGTTTTGTGTGCCAACACCGTGCACTTTGTTTGAGACCATAAAGGGACTTCTTCAGAGCACAAACAAATCCCTGTTTTACCTGTACGCCATCAGGTGGAAGCATATAAAGTGATTCATCCAGAGATCCGTACAGAAAAGCTGTATTCACATCGTGGTGACTAATGTGTAGATTTTCCTCTGCAGCTAGCTTGAGCATAAGCCTAATGCTCTCATATCTCACTGTGGGTGAGTAGGTCTCGTGATAGTCTTCACCTGGTACCTATGCAAAACCTCTGGCTACCAATCTGGCTTTGTGTCTGACTATCTTGCCATTTTGATCTGTCTTCGCTTTGAAGACCCATTTGCTTCCAAGCAGTTTCATTCCTGGAACTATTGGAACTAGTTCCCATGTTTTGTTCCTTTCTAAGGAATCAAGCTCAGCCTTCATGGCATTTAACCATGGCTCAGCTTCCTTTGAATCCAAACCCTGGATTTCTTGGAAACTTGAAGGTTCAAATACCTTCTTGGAGCTTTTAACAGCTGTTACTGCTATCGTAGCAAACTCATCAGCAAATCTCTTTGGAGGTTTGCCTTTTGTGGCTCTTTGTGACCTACGAATTAGCCTTAAGTCTTCAACACTCTCCTCTTCCTTCTTAGGAGAAAAGCGACCTATTGTGAACAATGGTTCCTCCAATTCTTGATCAGAGCTTTCAGAGGGTCGCATAGAGGCTTTCGCACTCTTGAAATCCTCTGAATCACCCGATTCAGTTTCAGATTCAGACTCAGAACCTTCATCAGTGGGTTGTTGTGGTTGCTTTTGACTATCCTCAGTCTCATCATTGTCATCAGGATAACATTGGAAAATTCCCACATTCTCCCCCCACTTTGCATTGTACTCAACACTTCTCGTGAGCTTAATTGTCTTAGAGTCAGTCATCATTATTCTGTAAGATCCTTTCTGATAACCTAGAAAGATACCATGCAATCCACGCTTGTCTAACTTGGAGTTTTGTGGTGAGTGAACCCACATGTCCGAACCAAAAATCTTCATGTGTTTGATGTATGGCTTCTTGCCAAACATCTTCTCATAGGGGGTACAACCAATCGCTGAAGATAACCTGCGATTGTAACTGTAAACAAAACACGAGAGAGATTCGGCCCAATAACTCTCTGGAAGATTGGCATCATGCAGCAAGGTTTTTAACCCTTGAAGCAATGTCTGATTTGCCCGTTCCGCAAGTCCATTCTGCCATGGCGAGCGAGGACTAGACAAATCGTGTTGAATTCCTTTCTCAGTCAGAAAAGCTTCAAACTGCTGAGAAGTGAATTCTCCCCCGCGATCACTGAAAAGAGTCTTTATCTTCTTACCATGCACATTTTCCAACCAAGCACAGAATTCCTTGAACCTAGGAAAAGCCTCTGATTTTTGCTTGAGATTGTACACAAAAATATATCTAGAAAATGCATCAATGAGAACCATGAAGTACCTATTTCCACCCAAAGAGGGCGCTAGTGGACCAACCAAATCAGCATGAACAACCTGGTATGGTTCTGTAGCTTGCCTACTAGACACCTTACCTTTCGCAGCCATTTTCACCTTGTTTGCTGCGCATGCTTTGCACTTCATGTGGTACCTGCAGGGTTTAATAGTCATACCTTCAACCAAGGCAGGCATTTTAGATACTGCCTCAAAATGCAAATGACCAAATTTTCTATGAAAATCGTGAATACATTCTGCATGCAAACTTTTGTTAGAACCTGCAATGCAACAAGTGTCATCCTTTTCAACATCATCATAATACAAAACAAACAAACGATCAACATATTCAGCATGCAATTCATAATCATTTTTCTTTGTGATGATGCACTTCTTGTTCTTGAAGGACACGTCAATGTTCCGCTCATTCAGCTGTCCAACGCTGAGCAGATTATGTTTGGCGTCTGGCACGTAAAGTACATTCTGTATCGATAAGTCCAAACTGTGAAGAACAACAGTTCCGTAGCCTTTACTGGGAATAGTGTGGTCATCCGCCTGGTGAATCGCACCTTCCTGCGGTGTAAAAGACACAAACAGTCTCTTATCATTGCACATGTGGTGAGTTGCCGCTGAATCAACAACGAAGAAAGATCTAGACGTCTTCTGGACCTCTGCAACCTTTGGAGTGAAGCGTGAAACCATAGCCTTGTGCTGCGTTGTCCTAGACACCGGACCTTTGCCTTTGCCTCGGCCTTTTCCACGCGATGAGCTTTCGCTGAGCTGCTCTGTCTTGGCCCTGGGATATCTGCATTCCCTCTTCATATGGCCTAGACGTCCACACGAGTAGCATTTCACTGCCTTCAAAGCTTTGGCGCCATCTGGTGGTTCCACTGCACTAAGGGATGACGTCTGTGAAGACTCCCCCTTGCCCATGCAGCTAGCACCCCGGCGATCCGCTTCATTTAAAATCACCGCAGTTACATAGTCCACTGTCAGCTGAGCGGTTGGCTGCACAGCAATCTGGGTTGCAACAGGCTCCCAACCTGAACCCAAAGATTGTAGTATCATGAAAGAATACACAGCCTCTGGAAAGTTGAGTCCTCTCTGTTGCAGCTCATGTCTCAGATTTTGCATCTCCATCAGATGTAAACGCACATCTCCACCTTCAGCAAGAGCCATATTATGCAGCTTGTTAAAGTAAAACATAGTGGATCCAGCTTCTGTCCTTAAGTGAGCCTCTCTCAAAGCGTCCCAAATTTCTCTGGCTGAGGTCTTATCACGCAATAGACAGAGCTCTTCTGGGGATACTATCAATGTAAGCGTTCCCCTAGCTTTCGAATCCTTAGCTTCCCATGCATCTGTAACTGGAACTGGGGGGGGTTTCTGTAATCACCTCAAACAAACCCTCTTTCCGCAGAATTGCCTCTGCATACAGAACCCAGTCTGCATAATTCTTCTTGTTGAGCTTAGGAATCCCACAAGCATCCTGAAGGGCCATCATGACTCTGGCATTAGCCTTCAGTGTCATATATGCTGCTTTAAATCTTGCTGCATCACTGCTGCAGCTGCTTTATTCCAAAAGCGCACTTAAAAGTTACTTTCGATTTCCCCAGCATAGTAACTTGAGCCTGGGAGCCTTTCGCCTATTCCCGGCAAAACGGCTTTAAAAGTTCAAAGTCCAGCCATAAAGCAATTAACTAGAAGCTGGCAGGCTGCCCGGAGCAGTAGCACATACCTCATCAATCACTTTTACGCGCAGAGCAGATTCCGTTCCGATCTGTCCCTCTGCATTCCGATCCTTTGCCGGCACTCCGATTCGACTTCTGGGCCCATAACCACGTGTTGATTTAAAGCAGAGTCCTGTGCCCAGCGGAAGGATGAGGAGTACGTGCTGCATACTCTATATTGCTTTTATTTACAGTTCAAAGCTGGTATATTACAGAAAAACATCTTGCCTCTGCCGGAGCAGAAAATGCATCCTCTCTCCTCAACAGCTCGGAGAGAATCACACAGTGAAAAACAGGAAACCAGTGTACGTCACATCCAGCCTCCCTTTCCCGTGAGAAACTCCAACAGTACAGACTGTGGAATGTAAACACCTGTCTCGTGACAAGCCCTTTCGCTGCACAGTGAAGGAAAGCAGAAACCAACAGAGGGTGGGGAGAGAGAGAGTTCTTCACCTAGAACTGAAAGGACATGAGAACTGCTACTGGATGAGCATATTTGGAGATGGCATTCCAAAGGTGGGACACTACAACTGGGAAGATTATTTCCAGTAGCCTCCTGCCTAACCTCCAGCGTGGACATATCTGGATTAGGGACCTCCAAAGATGACCTTAAAATATGAGCAGGTTTATATGAGGGATGGTGAACTTTCAGGTCTGTATCTGGGTCTAGGAACTTACTAATAGGAGGAAGGTTTCGATTTTTTATCGCTACCTAGGGGGGAAAACCCCTCAACACTTCAGGAATGCAGCAATCATTTGCCCTTGTGATAGAACTCCTGCTTAGTCATTCAAATTCTTTAATATTACAGCTATGAAATTAGAATCGGTAAACAACCTTTTAACCAGGAATGTGAGATAAGAATAACAGACTTGCCTGCTATAATATTTCAGCTTTTGATTGCAATGGAATGAAATCTTGGCTTTGCTTGAGAAATAAAATGATTAAAATGCACATATTCTCATAGGCTGACCTTCAGAATGGCTTGAAAAACTGTGAGGTTTGTCATAGACGGGCCTTCCATGGATGGAATGAGTTTGATATTGGTGAAGATGAACCACTATGGAAAAAATACATTTCTCAGGTGAGCCTTTCTTCTTCCTTTCTGAGGGCTTTAAAAAAAGATTTTTGAGATTTAGATTTTAGATCTATCAGTTCAAAAGATGTTGATAGAGCCTTTAGTCATTGTGGTATTATCCTGCTGGTCCCACTTCAAGAGCGGTAGTGTGATTTCTTACCCTTGAGCAGTAGAAGGAGGAATTAGACACACTTGTAGGTAGGGGAAATGGCTGCTCACCCTCTCCACATCTGTAAGAGGGCAGTCATTGCTATCAAATATAGAGGTGCACACAATCAGTAAAGAGACAACTTCACTAGCTATTTTCAGCTCTTGTGCAAAGTGTCAGCTTGGTAGGGGAGTGTCATAAGCGATTTCTTCAATCTCTGTCTTGTGACGAGTTTCAGCTCCCGAGTGAGGTGCCTCTTTGCAAGCTAGGCAAAGACAAGTGAGGATACCCTGTATGCTTAGGGTAGCAGGGATGCGGTAGGGACTTGCCACTCATTTGATGCCACTAGCATTGTCCTGTAGGTATTCATGCCACTTGTACAACTGCTTTCCAGGCAGGGCTTTCAATAGCAGTAGCCTTGGTAGTTGTGAAAAGGGACTTAATTTCCCCGGAAATAATACATTATGTTTCACTGTTGGAAAAGTATAATATTCCTTGATTTAAGGGGCCTAGGGGAGGAAGAGGAATGAATGTCACTCAGTCAGGGTTGGCCCACCCATGAGGCAAGGCGAGGAGGCTGCCTCAGATGGAGGGATACACAGGGGCAGCAGATCCGGCCTCCCAAGGAATGCATCACTTGCTGCTGCTGTTGCTGTGCAGTGGGTGATGCACAGCAGCAGCTGCACCCCACTCTTTGGAGGGTACATCTACCATCTCCTCAGCAGCCCCGCTTCCAATGCAGCCTCTACAGCGGCCTCTTGGTGAATAGGAAGTCCTGCTGCTCTCCTCTCACCCTTGTTACCAATGTTAACCCACCCCCTTTCCCCCAGTTAGGGGGTGGAGGCTCCAATCTGTAGTTTGCTGAGGGTACCAAAATGTCTTGGGCTAGCCTTGCATTCAGCCTAAGCACAACTACTGGGCTTATACAAGCAAGAAGTCAAAAGGTGTCAAACTGTGATTCATATTTTGAAAAATCTGAAGCTTACGCACACAAACTTTTCTATGAAACCAATTTCCCAGTTTTTAAAGTTTCTTCAGATTATTAATTATTTTTACCCCATTAGTTTGAACTTTAGTCAGAAGAGCTTATTGGGAATGAAATTGGCAGATATGTTCACCATTTGAATATTTTCTGTGACATTTTGGGATTTTTAAAAATATTGAAATACAATTAATGGGCATGTCCTAACTGACAGTTGTTTGTGCCATCTGCTATGGACAATCACACAAGGCACATATGCAGTGCACATCGCATTGAATGCTTTTTTTACTTGCCACTTCCTCCCCACCCACCGACCTTTCAAAAGATTATGAAGGTCTGGATGGGAAGTCTCATGCTGTTCCTGTTCTTGCCATTTTCCTGTTCAATCTTTGTTTAAATGAATGCTTACACTAGGAGGAGGATTGCAACCCTAAATTTATAAATCGAAACTCTGATTTTATTAAATTTGTTGAATGCAGTATTTTTTCTTCAGATAGTGGTTTAACTGTTTTGAGGTGTTAACATTTTTAAAAGCATCTCATTTTTGTAGTAATAAAGGAAGTCTTTTAAAACTTGGGCATCTTTCAACCTATATAAAAGTTTGTACCTGCACCTCTTATGGACCTCCTCTCTTTTAAGACATTAGGGCCTAGTACCCCATGACTGTACCTTGGTACAGAATACACTGAATTTACCAGTTTGCCAAAAGGAGCTTTATTATCAGTTATTTAAACACACTTCTGAAAAAAATGTTTTCTTTTTCTTTGCAGTTTAAAAATCCCCTTATTATGCTTCTCCTGGCTTCTGCAGTCTTCAGTGTTTTAATGCATCAGTTTGATGATGCTGTCAGTATCACTGTGGTAAGTAAAATCCTAAGATTCCCCCCCTCCCTTTGTTATTATATTCTGGATATTTATTCAGTCTTGGGCTTCCAGTCAGTTACCCTGTGAAGAGTAGAAACCAGCCAAGTGTCTTCGATGCTTTGTAGTAATACTTAATAATCTATTTTCCTTGTCAATTCCTTATTTGTTTCATATGAATGGGAGCCTGTGACGCATTTGCCACACCAAGCCCTTTTGCCTTTCCCACACAATGACCCCAAACTCTTGACTATTCCTCACAGTGTACTTCTCTTTTGACAAACACTAGTCTGTGTTGTTGGATTGAAAAATCCACCTGCTCATCCCTCTCCATACTTAGAGACCAGATGGAAATTTGTTCAGTGCTATATATTTGGTTACTTTGAGAAATATGTTTTATCTCCCTGTTGTGTACCAGCTGGCATACATGATGTAGACTCCTTCCTCCTTCTTAAGCTAAAAAAAGAATGTAGTAAAAATGGGTATTGTAGCTGCTAATTGACCAGCTGTTACAATTTAGAGTGGGGTGGATCACCTTGGTTGGGACACCAGTTGGAGGGGTTATATGTCATGGTGCTGTCCTGACTTTGGAATACACTCCTCAACAAGATAAACTGGTGCCAATATTGTAATATTTTCGGTGCTGCGTTAATATCTTCCTATTCACCATTCATTCAAGGTAGCATTTTAATGGGAGCTGTGTTTTTCATGCTGTTTTTCAGTTTTGTGTGTTTAAAGGTAAAGGTAAAGGGACCCCTGACCATTAGGTCCAGTCATGGCCGACTCTGGGGTTGCGGCGCTCATCTCGCTTTATTGGCTGAGGGAGCCGGTATACAGCTTCCTGGTCATGTGGCCAGCATGACTAAGCCGCTTCTGGCGAACGGCAGCGCACGGAAACGCCGAATATATAAATTGAACACACGCACATGCATGTAGTGCTTGATACACTATTTGTGTGTTTAGTCTGCCTTTTATTTTGTTTGTTAGTTTTTGGAATTTACTACCACAAAAGGGACGTGGGTGGCGCTGTGGGTTAAACCACAGAGCCTAGGGCTTTCCAATCAGAAGGTCGGTGGTTCGAATCCCCATGACGGGCTGAGCTCCCGTTGCTTGGTCCCTGCTCCTGCCAACCTAGCAGTTCGAAAGCACGTCAAAGTGCAGTTAGATAAATAGGTACCGCTCTTGCGGGAAGCTAAACGACGTTTCCGTGCGCTGCTCTGGTTTGCCAGAAGCGACTTAGTCATGCTGGCCACATGACCCGGAAGCTGTATGCCTGTTCCCTCAGCCAATAAAGCGAGATGAGCGCCACAACCCCAGAGTCGGCCACCACTGGACATAATGGTCAGGGGTCCCTTTACCTTTACCACAGAATTAGTAGTGATGGGCCATCAGCATGGATGGCTTTAAAAGATTAGGCATATTCATGGAGGATAAGGATGTCTTAACTCCAGTAGCAGTATGTCTCTGAACACCAAGTGCTGGAGATCCTGAGTAGGGAGAATGCTGTTGCTCTCATGTCCTGCGTGTGGACTTCCTATGGCCATCTGGTTGGCCACAGGTACTAGATGTGTCTTTAGTCTGAACCAGTAGATCTCATCTTGTGGTTGGGGTTTTTACCCTCCTTTTGTATTTATAAATTTCGTGAATAGTTCTGGTCATACTTCTGTACATCACCCTGAAATCTCCTTAATAAATATTTTAAATAAATAAATAAGGGGGATTCTTCATGGTGCCCAAGTGGTAACTTTATGTTTTCCCCTCCCAGCAATATTTGCATTGTTTTTAATGGGCTGCATGCCAAGCAACAGGCTAAAATCAATGTGTATGTTATTTATTGTTCTCTAGAAACATAACTGATTGTTCTGTATAAGGCCAAAGCAATTTAAGGCACCTTTTAGTTACATGGTTTCCTATTAAACAGGAAGACCTGTAACGGCAGTTTTAATATAGTTTAAATCAAGGCTAGAATACATGGCTGAAACATAATTTGCCTGGTCAGGATGATGATTCAGCTCACATCCTAGAATTACTGGCACTGGGAGATGCCCATGGAGTATAGCTTCATAAGAATGGATAAATGTTACAAAGCAGAAAGAAATGCAGACTAGAAGGCTTTGAATGTCAAGATGAACTGATTTTCACTTGCTTTTTTGTGCTTTTTTGTGCTAAAAGTCTGAAGTGACATTTGTAACTACTCTTTATACTGTCTGGTTCTAATCCTGGATTATTAAAATACCTTTACAGCGCTAATCTTTTTAAACCTAAAAGTTAAGCATGGATTGCCTAGCCGAAAACGCAGTCCGTACCATTGATCCTTTCAGTAGAGAGGCTCAATTCCTAAATGTTAAGTACGTATTCTTCAGAGCGCTGCAGAAACATTGGCAGTACAAAGGGGGGCTGTATATGACTATAGAGTTTCTTTGAGTAGTTTTTTGCTGCTGCCTAAATGGAACTGTTGGAAACCATGCTTAGATGTTTAAAGCAGCCTGTTGCTGCCTTGCTCATGGAGTTGGCAGTGGGGGACGAGCAAATAACCAGGCTTTTGATTCTTAGAATAATATGCGAAATCATTAAGGCTTAATTGACTTGACTTCGTGAGCTGACAATAAATAAAATAACATCTAGACTCTTGGAAGCAGAGAGAGTATTAACCTGCCAAAAAGTCATTTATGTAGTTGAATGTAGGAAAATAAAAACTGAACAAAAAAATGCATGGTGTGTGACAACGCAGTCTGAAAGATTCCAATACTAATTTATTAGACATTCAATAATTTCATGACATTGTCATACAAAGTGGTTTGCTTGCCTGTCACACATTAAAGCTTGACTTAGAAGTCTGGCGTGGAAATGGTGGTGGAGCAGGGTGGAGCTCTTCCTACTTCCCAGGTTTGTTTGTTTTTATCTCCCAGAACCTTAGTAAGAAAAAAAGAAATGATTGAAAGCTATTGCCTGTGTTTGTCATTCCTCAGTTTAGTCTTAAATAGTATATTGTACCTGATTCAGGTAACATGTAATCTGCATGTTTGATTTAAATGTTGACAAGGCAGTTTGTTTTAGTAAAAATTTTTCTTCACCCATACAGGCAATACTTATTGTTGTTACGGTTGCTTTTGTTCAGGTAAGATGTTTTTCATTCACTTTACCCAAGAGCCATTTTTGTAGAAAAGCTGTATTTATTACACTTAAAGCAATTTAAAAGCATTTAGGCTAGGTTTTTCCCCCCTCAGAGACACGGGTGGAAAACCTCCTGCCTATGTTGTAATTAGGCCCAGCTTGGGTCCACTTTGGCCTGGAAGGTATTGCCCACAAACCACATCCATCTGATGTCCTGTGTGGACTCCCAGTTGTTCCTTTGAAAGCTGGGCTCTTTATCAGCCCAGCTGGGATTGCTGAAAACTTCCTAGTGCAGCTGAGGGGACCGGAGGAAGCAGCCCATATTAAAAGTACTTCCTCCAAAAGGAACCTTTCCTTCTCTCTACTGAGGAAAGATACAGTTTAGAGGAAGCACCTCCGCAGAGGGAAAAAATGCTCTATTTTAAAATTAGGATGTTGGCTCATTGACAGGAGGGCAGTTCAACCCACCTGTCAATTTGACTCTTGCTGCAAACTAGCTCTCAACTTTCAAGCCTCCAATGGGAAACAGAAAAATATCACATCAGTACTTAGGATTCAACAAGTTAGGTTCCCCCACCCCTTTTTAATATTAATATGAGTATTATACAGGTAGTATGTATTTATATAGAATGTAAACATGCCATAGAGGGAAGCGGGAGCCCAGGGAGCAAGTCTGTACAGTGGTACCTCAAGTTACATACGCTTCAGATTACAGACTCCGCTAACCCAGAAATAGTACCTTGGGTTAAGAACTTTGCTTAAGGATGAGAACAGAAATCACGCGCCAGCGGCGTGGCGGCAGTGCGAGGCCCCATTAGCTAAAGTGGTGCTTCAAGGTTAAGAACAGTTTCAGGTCAAGAACAGATCTCCAGAACGAATTAAGTTCCTAACCAGAGGTACCACTGTGTTTTAAAAAAGACACAACAGTAATGCTACACCGTGGAAAGAGATAGCGCCTCCTTTTTTGTGGGGGGAGCTCCTCAATGTGTGACCCAACCAGGAACATGTTTGGACCCATAGTTTGAGAAGCACTGATTTAGGTGCACATGTCCGAGAGTGGCATTGATGCTGTAAGCCAGATAGTTTGCTGGATATCCTAATGCCTGCCACCCCATAATTAATAAATTTAGGAAGAAGCTATCAATCGGTTTCAGAAAAAAGTGTGATGGATTCTTGGAGTTTAATCAGTTCACTTTCATGTGCCATGAGCTTTCATAAGGAGCAGCTTATTCATTGTGCACTAGACATTGCCTGTAACAACTTCTATGGAAATGTGAAGAATAGGCTCTTGGAAACATGTTACAGATGTGCTAAGAGACAGGCTTTATTTTTTTGTAGTTGAGCACTGTTTTGTACTTTTCACTGGAGAAGAGTGTAACATCGCAAATCACTGTAGACTTTCCCATACGATGGGGCAATCCAACTGGTGGATTACTTCAGTATGTTATGGTTTGCTCTATGGAGCTATTGCAGTGCTGAAGTGTTTCCAGGTAGCAGTTCTTTTTGGAATCTAGTCAAGAGAGGAGTGAATAGCAGACAGACTTGATATAGTGCATATGCAGTGAAAATGATTACCAGCGGAAGAATTCTTTATCTTTGGAAATTTTTTTAATTTTTTTTTTGTGAATGTAAAACTAAATTGTAAAACCAATAATTTTTTTTAATAAAAAATATAGGATTGATATAGTGCGGTTTGAGAACTATTTTAATTTTCTTCTTGTTGTGCACCTCCAGGAATACCGTTCTGAAAAATCTCTAGAAGAGCTGAGTAAACTTGTACCTCCAGAATGTCACTGGTATGGACCAGCTTATTTTTAGACTTTACCCTAAATGAATAACCTTCAGTATCACTAATCTGATGTGGCTGAAGATGCCTTTATGATTTCACGTGATGCCAAATGATTGTATCTACGTAGCTAGTTTCTTTCTTTAAGCTTTTGATAAGATTGTCAAATAGAACTGCTTAGCTGAAGATCATGTTCACATGAAGGATGATATAAAAAATCTTAAATAAGTAACAGATAATGTTTCAGTAAATAGCTGGGATTCAGTCATCTGTTTCTGTGTCACTGAGGGGATGGTGGATGCAGATACTATAAACCGTATAAGAGCTTGCCTTTTGGAAAGGAAAATTACCATGTGTGCTGAAAACAGCAAAAACATAGCCTCTTTTTATTGGGGATGGGGTTTGGTATATTTATAGTGTATTGCTGTTTAGTTTTTTTATTTAATATTTTACATTTCCTTGTGTGCCTGTGAGCTGAGAAGCAGCTCATAAATATTTTATATAAAGAAGTACTGCAAGACCTTCAAAGAGAAATGGGGCTTTTTGAGGTTTTCTTATTCATATGTAAATGACTTCTTGGATCATGGCTATTAATTTACACTATTAACTGCATATATATTTTTACTGAGTAGTGTTCTGTAAGTCTCCTTCCCACATTTGGCTTCATGCCCCTAGTTGGTATAGCAGATTTAATTAAAACTCTGAAGGTGGTATCTTTTTAGGAAAATGGAAATTGGCCTCACATAACTGTGTAAAAAGGTAGCATGCTAGAGTGTAATTTCAAGACTCAGAGTTGAAAACACCACTTCCAAAAGAACTTTATTAAAGGTACAGTACTTACATTGGCATTTTGCTTTCCCCCATGCTAATATAGAACTGCCACCTTCAGTTTGACTTGAAATGGAAAAAATGACATCTAAAGGGAGAAAGTTCTTTGAACATAGCGGATCAAGCATATTTTATCCAATTAGATCTGCAAGGGCTAGCTGAAGATTATAGTTCTTTGTGATGTGATGCAGTGGTCTTCATTAGTTATTGTAACATATTTCATTCTCTACAGTGTTCGAGAAGGCAGGGTGGAGCATACACTTGCAAGAGACTTGGTTCCAGGTGATACTGTCTGCCTGTCAGTGGGAGACAGAGTTCCTGCTGACCTGCGACTGTTTGAGGTGCGTAGTCATTAATCACACGCTAAACTGTAGTTTTGGATTCTGGGATCTAGCAGGTATGTATTAAAAGGTAAAGGTAAAGGTACCCCTGCCTGTACGGGCCACTCTTGACAGACTCTAGGGTTGTGCACTGATCTCACTCTAGAGGCCGGGAGCCAGCGCTGTCCGCAGACACTTCCGGGTCACGTGGCCAGCGTGACAAAGCTGCTCCGGTGAACCGGCACCAGAGCAGCACACAGAACGCCGTTTACCTTCCCGCTAGAAAGCGGTACCTATTTATCTACTTGCACTTAATTGTGCTTTTGAACTGCTAGGTGGGCAGGAGCTGGGACCGAACGACGGGAGCTCACCCCGCCGCGGGGATTCGAACCGCCGACTATGCGATCGGCAAGTCCTAGGCGCTGAGGTTTTACCCACAGCGCCACCTGCGTCCCTGATATGTATTAATCTTAGACATTTAATAATATAGATTCACACGCTAACTTTGCCGAACAATAATGTGGGCCTAGAGAAGATCTGATTTCACATTACATCTTATCACTGGAGTTTTTGTGAAATAATACCATAAGGCAAAAGGGCTAACTTGTGAGCAGGTTATATGCCCTCTGGTAACTGACTGTAATATATTTCATCCACTAGTGCAAAGGCCACCTGACATGTCAACAGGAGCAAGTTGGCACGACATAAATGTCATTCTTTGTATGACTAACCAGAGACCACAAGATGGTTATCTATTTAGGATTTTTAAAAATATAACTGAAGGGGGTAGCCAGTTGCACTAGCTATAACTATGAATGAGGAAATATGCTGAATTCCAAGTACACTACTAAATTTGGTGGCTGTGGACACTCTGCCCTGTCTGAAATATGCAATAATGCTAATTCAAAGATTTCCAAGCAGCTTTTCTTAATTTCGAACAATTCCATCATGTTAATGGGCTGACTCATCATGAATTTGGTAGCAGCAATATATTGTTGCTTATTCACCCCTGAAAATGTGAAATAATTGGAGAGGTGAGGTTTGTTTCCTGAAGCAACAGAGTATCCTATATGATTCATGCACATTATTCTACCCACCTATAGGTTCATTTCTGTCCCTGAAGCTGTAGGTAAGGAATTGGGAACCTCCATGTGTCTCTCCATGTGTTGTCGGAATCCAATTCCCCTCAGTCCTAGCCAGCATGGCCAATGTTCAGGGGTGATGAGAGTTTTAGTCCCAACAACATATGGAGGGCCACAGGTTCCCCATAACTTCTGTAGGGAAACCGCTGGCTCCCAGGCTATGGCACATCACTGGCCCACAGCCTCTCCTCCATGATTCCTCTGTGCTGCCCCTGGACCGAGAACAAGGAAAGTGTTCCCCAATGGGAGTTGTCATCTCAAGGCATGTCAAGTGTAGCTCTTTATTTGTGTGGTATGGCTGAATTCTAAATATATAATTGAGCATGGAATATAAAGCATACTATATAAAGCCAATTCTGTATTTCGAAAATGCAACTTAAAGTAGTCAAATGTATAGTCCAGAGGCAGTTGTATAAACATAGGCCATGGATCCTCTGGGCACTCCAAGTAGGGACTACTTTCTTCAAACAGTTAACCCCATGCTGCGTTGTAAGCTGTTTTTGAAACTCTGTATTTTCAAAAGCAGTGTGATTACTGTTTGTGTTCAGTCTGTAACATGCATAGACTCCTAAAATGAAAGTTCAATAGGGTCTCAAAATACTAAGCATGTCCACTAATATTTCAGAACCACCTTTCCAACCTGGGGTTCTCAGATGTTTTAGTGCTACAACTCTTCATCATCCCTGATCATCACTGGCTGGGGATGATGATGAGGGTTGTAACAGAACAAACCTTTGGGGACCCAAGGTTGGAGAAGACTGCATTAGAAGATGGAAAATAAAATCTAACTGTTTTATCATATCTATTTTTCCCTCAAAGGCCGTGGATCTGTCTATTGACGAATCTAGTCTGACAGGGGAGACAACTCCTTCCTCAAAATGCACTTCTCCTCAGTCAGCTGCTACGAATGGAGACCTCACTTCAAGGAGCAATATTGCTTTCATGGGAACACTTGTTCGATGTGGAAAGGCAAAGGTATTCCTCATACAAGAATACTAAATGTATGCATTTGTAAAAGTTAGGTTGGCTGTAAAGGCTACTGATTTGCTACAATTCAGGATATATTTTATTTATACATACATACATACATATACACACAGACACTCCTTAGTAGAGAATAATAATAATAATAATAATAATAATAATAATAATAATAATAATAATAATAATAATAATTTATTTGTACCCCGCCCATCTGGCTGGGTTTCCCCAGCCACTCTGGGCGGCTTCCAACTGAATATTAAAAACAATACAGCATTAGACATTAAAAACTTCCCTAAAGAGGGCTGCCTTCAGTTGTCTTTTAAAAGTAAAATAGTTGTTTATTGCCTTGACATCTGCTGGGAGGGTGTTCCACAGGGCGGGCGCCACTAGCGAGAAGGCCCTCTGCCTGGTTCCCTGTAACCTCACTTCTCGCAATGAGGGAACCACCAGAAGGCCCTCGGCGCTGGATCTCAGTGTCCGGGCTGAGCGATGGGGGTGAAGTACTATCTGAAATGCTGTGGTAATATAGCCTTGGAAAAATGTATTGGTATTAGGGAGGTACGAACATGCCTGTCTGTTCCAGCATTCATTCACACTGGTATCTTTTGTTCCACTGCAATTTAATTTGCACAAGCATATTAAATATATGCTTATCTCTGGCATCAGGAGATATTTACAAATCAACTACCTTCCCTATATGCTCCTTTTCAAATTTAGTTAATTTCCAGAGGCTACGATTGCGACTTGTCTGCTAGTTTGATTTCAGAGTTTTATATAAACTTGTATAAACCCTGCTGATATTTTGCTCTTTGTGTCCTGGATTGTATAAATTATTCTTACCATTTAACCACATATAACTCCTTTTTATTTCATTATTCAGAAAATGGTTATGTGTGTGTCTTCTGAAACAACACTGTAGCTAATTTTCATTTTAAAAGAACAATAATGAATCATACATTCTGTTAGGTTGTGAAATTAACACAACAGGAAGTAGATTAAGACTGCAATCCCAACCCCACTTTAATATTTTTTTCACTTTCAATTTTACAAACAATAACCAAAAACAACAAACAGAATACAAACAGAATATCCCCTTTGACTCCCCCTTTTTATTATTTTCCCTCTACATCTCCTTGATAACTCCACCCTTTTTATTATTTTCCATCTACATCTCCTTGATAACTCCACCCTTTTTATTATTTTCCCTCTACATCTCCTTGATAACTCCAATTATTATAAATCCTTAATCCATAATTCAAATTTTTACTACAAGTTTTCTGCCAGTCCTACTAATGAATGTAGTTGTTTACAATAATTTTTCAAATGCATTATATACTTTCCCCCTTCTTTATTAAAGTTTGATTCTTCCTGGTTCCTGATTCTTCCTGTGAGTTCTGCCAATTCAGCATAGTTCATATCTTCTTACCATTTCTGGGCTAGCAAATTGTCTTTCTTGGGAGAAAGACAATTATACATTAAAGAATATGTAAATAACATCCATAATTTGTGTAACTTTTCACATATAACGTTGCATGTGTTTTAAAAACTCCAAACTTTTTGTTGGAGAGAACCAAGGTGAAAATAATTCATAACAATAATCTTGTGTCGTGGTGGGAGTTGAAAGGGCAGCTGAAAGGAAATCCTATTGATAGTTCATTTTTCAATGGATTCCTCCAGCATCCCTGATTTGCACTGTAGGTTCACAACACCTGCACTCTGCTACCACTTATAATTAAAAAGTTAATGCATGATAACTTGAAGAAATATTTAATCATTATAAAGGTACCTTGTAGACAATGCTAAAAAGTCAGTGCAAATAAGAGTTTGGCCTCAGTTATACAAGGGTTGGGCAGAAGTGGTTTCTAGGCTAATTCCTGGCATGTCACTGATTGCTTGGATTCATATGAAGAATGTGAACTCGGTCAAGAGTGCTGGGCTAAGTCAACCTTGATCTAATTCTGCAGATTATTTCTTGTGGTCTTAAGCAAAAGTGCATTCTCAGGCTCACTCAACAAATATTAGTCATGCTTCAGCTGTGAGATCTTGAGTATACACCTTGTACTTTTAAACATTTTAAAACTTTGGTGAACCGTTGTATTTCTAGTAAAAACTAGAAGTCAGTCCTCTTGCAAGTTAAATAATAATAGACGTTACAACTGTGGGGGAGGGGAGTAAGCCAATCCTCTTTGAATTTCATTTTGAACTTGTTATGTTTCATTTCCTAGGGGATAGTTATTGGTACTGGAGAAAACTCTGAGTTTGGGGAGGTTTTCAAAATGATGCAAGCAGAAGAAGTAAGTAGTATAGTATTACAAATGAACAACATAAATCCTGGTTCTTACAAAGTTAGATCATTTTACAGTGTTCACTGTAAGCTGAACAACATGAAGGTAGCATCGAAACCAGAATTAAAAAAAATAACATTTCATCATTACACAAGGATGCTTTAAGTATAGGAGTGTGATTAAGTCAATTGTAGAAACGCACCCAAAAATTCTACTGAATTTGAAGGGACTACTAATCTGAGTTTAGATTTCCTTTTATATTTGCTAGAATAACACTTTTCTATGTTTTCTGTTCTCATTTGCAAGATATCTTGGTGCTCACTGCAATATTCTCTGCGAACAGAGTTAATAAAATTATCCCAAAAGTTTGTGCATTCACGATGGGCTGAAATGCCTGCATTTTGTGAACAAATGCAGCCTTTGAAATCTCCCCCCCCCCCAATGTAATTTAACTTTTGTGAAAAGCCAAATATTCAGGGCAGATGGGAAATGGCTTTTGTGTAGGAAGTCTTGTTGACGATGACAGAATTATTGAGTCTTTCTTCCTTTCACATCTGATTAGTATTTCAGAAAGTATGGAGGATAGAAGAGAAAGAATTGGTACCTGTGGGGTACCACTATAAGTGCATTGCCACTTGCTGAGCTATGCTGAGCTGAGTGCAGTGGTGTTTTTTATAGCAATTTTATTCTGACTTTTCATTTCAGCTTTAACTTTAAAGGCAGCTTTCAAATAAAGTAATAGAAAACTGTCCTGCAATGCAAAAACACAATACAAAGCTAACAAAACTATAAAATCAGATAGTCCTAGACAAATCTGTTCAACTAAATAAATGTCTTTTAATGTTCTTCTTACCCAGGCTCCAAAGACACCTTTGCAGAGGAGCATGGATCTCTTAGGAAAACAACTGTCCTTGTATTCCTTTGGTATAATTGGTAAGAGAACAACTGTTTTTGTACAGCTCTCTCACCTTGTGCTATTCTAACTGATTAGGGAGATCTTTTAATGTTCAATTTGCTTTTATTCTAGGCATAATTATGCTGGTTGGCTGGTTGCAAGGAAAGCATATCCTTGATATGTTTACCATCGGTGTGAGGTGAGATTCTTAAGTATTCTCTCTAATAATACTGAAAAAATGAATGTCTCAGACTGTCCTCGCAAAAGTTTACTTGCTTTATGCAAATTAGAGAAACTGCCGTTTGAATCTTACTTTCCTGTGGACGCTTCCCAAATTGGTCTCTTCATTAATAGATATTAACGTATCTTCCAAAATGCATGTTAATGTTTCTGAGAGAGAACTTTCAGATTCATCTGTTTACACGGCAAAGAACTGAGATAAGGAAGTGATAACAAAGCTAGGCAAATAGTTATATTCCAGTTAACCTTGTCCCTATTCACACAAGTGGATCTTGCTAATCAAAAATAACTCTCTCTCTCTCTCTCTCTCTCTCTCTCTCTCTCTCTCTCAAGAAAAAGGTCATTCCCATCTGCTTTAAAAGCAGCAGCTGCTCCACTTCTAGTAGAGCCATATGCACACTGTAGAAATTTGCTTGAATTCCACTGACCCTAGTGATGTTGCATTTAACTTCCGCTAATTGGACTGTATATCTTAGGTTTTCTTTACTTGCCTTGAAAACACTTTTTCCTCACTGTATCCTTTTGGGGCACCATCTCTCTTGGGAACTGGCTGGTTCTAGGCCATTAGTCCAGGGCATGGTTAAGGAGCCTTTCCCTTCCTTAGTTCACGAGGAACCTTGTTTTCTGCTTCCCTCCCTCTCCCCTTTCCCTCGTTTTTTCCAGTTCGTAAGCTTGTGGGTAGGGACATGGCTTGTTGTAATGGACTGCATGTAAGCTGCTCTGGAAGCCTTTTTGGACAACGAGTGGGGGTACGAATGCTCTTAACAACACATGTTTGCTATGAGCCCGACAGTGCTCTCTTGCCCTTCATTTCTCTTAAGAACTGCTCCATGCTGCAGTAGAATATATCCTGCTATCACTGACTTTTTGTATGACTGTTCTTAGCAAACATATATACACTTTTCAGTAGACTTCAAAGCACCTTATACTGAATCAGAATGCTGGTCTATATAGCCCACCACTGACTATTCCAACTGGCAGCTGATCTCAGGATCTTGCCCAGCTCTTCTGCCTATGATCTTTTTAACTGGGGATGAACTTGGACCTCACACAATGTATGCTAAGGCCCTTCCCCATCTTTATACTGGGATGTGGGCAGCTTCATAGGATACCAACTCATGAAATGTGATAATTCTACTTTGTTTTTATTTCTAGTTTGACATAGGTTTACTAATATCTAGGGCTGAAATATTCGGGACAATATCTTTTAAAATATTCTTTTGCACACTGATTGCTGCCGTTTTACAGTTGGTTCTTTCCAGTAGCTGAGACACAAGTTTTTTGTTTTTTCTTTGAAACAAAGGCTGGTATTGCCTTTGAAAGAAGCCATCACGAACTATTTTTTTCGCCCTATAAGACTCACTTTTTCCCTCCTAAAAAGTAAGGGGAAATGTGTGTGCATCTTATGGAGCAAATGCAGGCTGCGCAGCTATCCCAGAAGCCAGAACAACAAGAGGGATCGCTGTGCAGCGATCCCTCTTGTTGCTCTGGCTTCTGAGATTCAGAATATTTTTTTTCTTGTTTTCCTCCTCCAAAAACTAGGTGCATCTTATGGTCTGGTGCGTCTTATAGAGCGAAAAATACGTTACATAAGCAACACCAATGTCATGTAGTCAGGCATGATGTCACAAAGTCAAATCAGAGTGAGGACAATGCTGCTTTCACTCACTCTGGATGGGCAAACGTTTTTGCTTTGTTTTGCAGGCCTTTAAAAACAAAGAAACTTAGGATTTCTTCATGATATGAGCCAACTCCCTCATTTTCACTCAGCCCTATAAAGAACACATATTCTGGCCTGGTTTGAACACAATGTTAAACCATATTTTAATATAAATGATAGTGTTAATATGCGCAGATTCTTTGCTGTTCCTCTGTTCCTGCCTGTACTGCATTGGGGCAGGAAACAAGGCAGAGTATGGCTTCGTTGTGATGTGTGAATCTGGACCTCTCCATGTGTGAAAGTGGCTTCTGTGTTTTAACATGTACATACAGTTGTAAAAGGAATCACTTAACATGTCCTCTTTAAATTATAGCTTGGCTGTAGCTGCAATCCCTGAAGGGCTGCCTATTGTTGTGACAGTAACGTTGGCTCTTGGTGTGATGAGAATGGTCAAGAAACGGGCCATTGTCAAGAAACTACCAATTGTTGAAACTCTAGGTAAGAATGGCAGTGTGCAGAATTACTCGAGAGTATCTGATGGTCATAATGACAGTATGAATGAATAATTAACATTAGGGTATGTAATCTAGAAATAATATATGCTGAAGCTGATCTTGCAGAGGGCATTTAAGGAAATCTCTGGGACAATCTAGATTTGTATCGAAGGTTGCAGTAAAAATGGGACTTGCAAAGAAAGAAGAAAGGGAGTCAGGAATGTTTGGCTGGAGAGAGGTGGGTGGCTTGGTGCTACTTTCCCTTAGCTCAGGGATAGGGAATCTGTGACCTTCTGGATGTGTTTGGACTCTTGACTCACATCAGCCTCAGCCAGCAGAGCCAATAGTCAAGGAAGATCGGAACTCATCTGCCTCTGGAGGGCCACAAGTTCTCCATCCTTAACCTAGTCAAAGACTCTTCCTCTTTCTCGATATTTTGTGAAGAGGCTCTTTCCCCATGTTCTGTCATTCCTCCGGCCCCCTAACCCTCCCCAAATATGTCATAACTTCCATGTGATTACTGCATTCATGTTTTCCCCCAGGCTGCTGCAATGTTGTTTGTTCAGATAAGACTGGGACGCTGACAAAGAATGAAATGACTGTTACTCATATCTTTACGGCAGATGGATTACATGCTGAGGTAGGTAGCAAGCAGACCATAGAATTGTAGAGTGGGAAGACCAACCCTCTGCAACGCAGGAATCTCAACACACAGTTCCCCATCCAGTCTGAAACCATACTGGACCCTGCTTAGCTTTGCACATGTGCTGGCAGTTTCACTGCTGTTGTTGGCGTATGGCATGTTCCAAACGCGTGTAGCTCCCCAAGCGTGTAGGTTCGTTGCAGTGCAGTTCTGTGCAGGAAGAAATTCAGTCAGGCTCCAAGTCTTCAGTCTGTTCAGTCCTTTACTGACATTGAGGCAGTTTCATTATATACAAGCTTCCACTAGATCCCTAGTAGAAGGAGCAAGCTTCAAATGCAAAGTACAACTCGCAGCATACATACAGCACAGAGATCAGCATCAATCTAGCAGAGCTTCCTTGCAGCAAAAGCAAAGAGGCAATGTACAGACCCCTCTTAATATACCCAAGAATGACCACACCCATGGCCAGTTGCCAGATCACAGGGACCTACTTGGCTGGTTGCCAGGTCACAGTGACCTACTTGGCTGGTTGGCAGGTCAGTGACTTTCAAACACTAATCATAAGACCTGTAGGTGCAAGATAAGGGAAGCAATTAAACTAAGGAACCTCAACTGCTGTACCACAGGGATAAAATTAAGTTGCATTTGTCTTTGTTGTATTTAATAAACATAAGCATGGATGGGCAAGTTTTATTTTTTAATTTTATGAGAAATGCATTGGTCCTGAGAACTCCATTTTTGGAGGACTGGTGTGAACCCAGCAGCTGCCTCACACTTATCTCTGAGCTGCATTTCTGCCTACTACTATCATTTAAGAGGAGAAATGCTAGAGGATAGAGAAGATGATTGTACCTTTAAATACAGAGGAGATTGTGGAAATGTTGACTTTAACTAAAGTGTCCACTCAGTTGCATAAAATAAACGTGCAAGAGAGTCTTGGGAGGAATATTAACTATACTACTTATTGAAATGAATAACTCTGGCTTCTTTTCAATGTAATTTTTTTCCTTATGTAGGAAATGTCACATGCCAATGTATGAGCTCTAGTTTTAGTGTGGTTCCCTGGCTCAGCAATCGGCTATCTCCTCAGCATTGCCATCTGATTAGAGATACTGCAAACCCTATAAACCTATTCTAAGAAACAAATTTTTAAAATGCATAAGGGAATGCATAAGGATTAATGTTTCAAAGTTCATATCCTCTTTTCATAATATCTCTGCTTCAAAGGTCATAAAGAAAAATAATATTAGCAAACGTTTGCTTCCTTGTAAAATTCATATCGTCTAATTTTTGCCAGGTTACTGGAGTGGGTTATAACAGGTTTGGAGAAGTCACGGTTGAAGGTGATGTTGTTCATGGATTTAACAAACCATCTGTTAGCAGAATTGTTGAGGTAAGTTCTTGCACAGAAAGTGCACTCTTTTTTTTTGAAATTAGGGATACTTGTGTGTTACATGAACTTCCTTTTTCATTTCTTTAGGCTGGGTGTGTGTGCAATGATGCTGTAATTCGAAACAACACCTTAATGGGAAGACCAACAGAAGGGGCCTTAATTGCACTGGCTATGAAGGTAGGTGGTGCGTTGATGTATATTGTTTTGAAGTATAGAGGTTTTTAAGGGCAACAGAGCTAGTACACTGGTACCTTGGAAGTCGAACTGCAGGAACTGAAGGAAGCTCCTGCAGCCAATCGGAAGCTGCAGAAGTTGTGTTGGACGTTTGGGTTCTAAAGGATGTTTGAAAACCGGAACAATCACTTCTGGTTTTCAATCATTCGGGAGCCAAAACGTTCGACTCCCAAGTTGTTTGAAAACCAAGGTACGACTGTACTGATAATAGAAATGCAAGATTTTCTGTACTCCAAGGGAGTAGGTGTATTCTGCTGCGGCAAAGACACCAGGGTCTTAGGTACCTTAGGCCAACAAATTTATTGTTGCAGTTCATTGGCCAGAGTCCACCATGCAGAGATAGTGATAGGTGTGTCACTGTACTATGCAGTAAAGAATCCAAGCAGCAGAACATGATCTAATTGGTGTGGCCCACTCTAAACTAGATGGCTAGGCATAGCAATATCATTAATGCTAATAACTCCTAAAGAGGAACAACTATGTTCTGTAAACCGCCCTGAGATCTCTGTATTATTGTTGTTGTTGTTGTTATTATTATTATTATTATTCAGTAAATAATAATAATAATAATAATAATAATAATAATAATAATAATAATAATAATAATAATAATAATAATAATATATGTTCTGTAGACATTTGCAGGGGTTCTTTAGAAAAAATACAGCAGTTCCAAATTTGCTAAAGAATTCTAACCATTTTATGTTTAATCTTGAAGATGCACCCATGGATCTCCAAGAACATAAGGTGGTTTGATTAGTTAAAACTTTTATAAGTTATTGCAAATAAAGCAATTTTGAAGTCGCGTGGGTATTATTTAATAGTTAATTCAGAAGTGTTCAGCTTTTGAAATTGTTCCAAAGCTAACATGGGTTCTTGAATACTTAGTTAATAAGATATGTGTTAACTGTTGTGTAACTTAGGCACTGGCTATTCTGTAATAAAGAAAAATTCTACTGGTACGGCTTTGTTGTATGTATGGGCAGTCTTGGAAAACATAGTGGGGAAGAATGGAAGAATTAGACTGGGAAGCTAATCTGGTATGTTGAATTGGATCTAAAGGTAGAGTGGGAGGTGGAGTTCAGAGTGTTCAATCAGCGAAGTGGAAGAAACAAACCATTAGACAGGGGCAAAAAACCACCCATCATTCATTCACAGTGTGGATTTACTTCTGATCCATTTTTCAGTTGCATTTCAGTGGTGCTGTAATGAATTGTCAAGACTTGGTGTGTGTAAGGATCGCAGCCTTATTTGGGACTTAGTTTCATTAAGTTTAGTGACTCTTCAAAACATGCTTGCGTTGAACTGGGCTGTTTGGAGGCTATTCTCATCTTGCAAAATCTCATAGTTCCTGTTTAGAAGGCACATAATGTTTTAATCAGCGGTAGCTTGCCCAGCAAATCAGAGCTATAATGCTAGGTTTCTCACAATGGTGGCACTCTGGCATAGCAGGTGGTGTGGAGAACTCAGGACTGTGTGGGCATATCCAGTGCTCCTGCTAGTGTGCCCACACAGCTCTAACCTCGTTACCATGTTCCTTTTTCTTCCTGGCTTCCATGAAGATAGTGCTACTGCTCTGCCCTGCTGGGCAAACTGCTTCCAATTTTAATTCATAGTGCTGTTCAAATCCTGATTCTATGTCGTCATTATTGCTGGTTCCATTTGTATCCTGTTTATGCCCCAAGAAACAAAGACTGGAAATCTTCCATGCAGTTATTGGGTGTGCCTGGAGTTGCTGAACTTTAGGAAGAACTACATTGGATAACTTCACAGTGCTCTTTAGGCTTTGCTAGAATGTATATTGCTTACCACTATGTTACAAGAAAGTATTCAGAGTGCATTGGTTCTGTTCTAAGTGGATTGACTCTTGCGTGCCACTGGTAGAGCATCTAGGGGTATTTGTCAAAACAAGTGATATAGTGGTCATCACAATAAACTTATTCGAAAACTTGCTGAGAAAATAATATGAAGGGGAAATCTTAAAACTAGAGGAAATCGTAAACTCATTCAAAAGCAAGCTCAGCTGAAACAAATGGGAGTTTAATTCCACATAAATATGGAAAGAAAAATGTGTGGGTTATACATCACCATAAGGAGATCTAAGAATGAAATAGATTAGAACCACATGTAGATCTAGAAGGACTCTGTTTCATAAGTCAGCCTTTGCCAACCTGGTGCCCTTGAAATGTTTTGGACTACAACGCCTATCAGCTCCAGCCAGGCTGCTTTAATTCAATACCTTGCAGTGAAGCAGTATTTTCAGAGCAACCTGTACCTGCTGTCCATATCCAGCAGCAAACAAGCTGAGGGGCACATGTGAGACACTAAAACAAAATACAATTGATTGTTGCTGCTCTGGCTACAAATGCAGTGGAATGAATTGGCAGTGTCCTTTGTTCTCGTAGATGGGCTTAGATGGAATCCAGCAGGACTACATTAGAAAAGCAGAATATCCCTTCAGCTCTGAGCAGAAATGGATGGCTGTTAAGTGTGTACATAGAACGCAACAGGTATGTCCTTTTCTGAGATGTGTTTCAACAGGCTCCAATATCCCACTATATCATACCATTTTAAATATGCAGCAACAGTTCTGCTTATGCAAAGTTTACATTCTCATCTTAACCGAATGGGAATTGTAAGCTTACTTTAAAAAGAACTTAACTGAAACAAATGGCACTGTGATGTCATGTCTGGCAACAACGTGTGCTTGGCCCAGCAGAGCTCTGCTTAAAGACAGAGTTATTTTCAGAAGGTCTTTGTTTCAAAAATTCTGCTGGCCCGCCTCTTCTTTAGAAGCAAGAAAGTGTTGTTTGTATGCTTGCTTGCTTGCAAAAAATGATATGCTTCTTGATTGTAGGTGGGGTTGGGGGGGAACCTTCTAAGTGCTTTGCAAAACCTCTAGGTGGTTTATTGAAAATGAGAAGAAATAGAGAGGGACATATTTCTTACAACTCTTAAACTATATCAGCCCATATTCTCAGGGTGTTCGAACCCAGTTCTTTTAAGTTAGATGCCGGAATAGCATTTTTGCAGACATGGTAAAGGTATGCACCATTATATAGTCACAGAACAGTCATGGAAATAAAATATTGCCTTGTGTTTCAGTAAGTGGAATACAGTATGTGGTATGTAGGCTTGCGTTCAGTAGACTAATGAGTTTTAAGTTGTTTATAAATTATTATCAGCACACTGAAAGAGCTTTGAAGTTATATAATGACAGCGTTGCGACAGGGGACAGAGCAGCAGGTGCTAACATGTTTTATCTTTTAGGACAAACCAGAGATTTGCTTCATGAAAGGTGCTTATGAGGAAGTGGTTCGATACTGCACGACATACAATAGCAAAGGGCATAGTTTACCTCTCAGCCAACAACAAAGAGATCTTTATCAGCAAGAGAAAGCATCCATGGGCTCTGCCGGACTCAGAGGTAATAGCATATTTCACTATTGTCTCCACTACAGAGGAAAGCATTTTGAAATCTTAATTGCTTGCTGTTCTCAACGTGAGAAACTCTAGAACAAAGCTGTGAATAATCCTTATGCGTCATTTGCTTCCATTTTTATGCATTGTGTTGCTTTCAGATTGCATGGACAGTAGTATTTAAACTTCCATATTTAAAATGAGAATGTGTAACTTCTTAGCTTTGCAAATTACGGTTCCTAAAATATCAGAAGGGATGCCTATACTATTTGTTGGACTTCTGATGTAGCTTTATACATCCCCTTCAAGGAAACTTGTCTTAAAACCTAAAAGCTAATGAGTTGTATCAAAATCTTGGAGCAGACCCATTGTAATGAATGATTGGACACAACTAAATTAATGATTACAGTGGGTCTGCAGTGGGCATGATTTAGTTGGGTCATAGAATTGTAGAGTTGGAAGGGATCCTGAGGGTCATCTAGTCCAACCCCTGGAACGCAGGAGTCTCACCTAAAGCATCCGTAACAGTTAGAAGCAGAATAAGGCTCCAGACCTGTACACAGTTACCTGAGAGCAAATCTCATTGAAATAACTGGGATTTACTTCTGAGTAGACATGCTAAGATTTGTCTTCATTTATCCCAACCCAAAAGTTAGGTATGACTTAAGTCCCGTATTCAAAGGGAACTAAGTGCTGTTAACTTGATATTAATCCAGCCTACTAGATATGGAGGGCAAAAGACAAGTCACATACTGTGAGACGAAGAGAGAAACCATGTCTGTTTTTGCTGGTTATGCAATCTCTCCTAATTGACTGCATTCTATGCAAGTGAAATTTGTTTTGGGAAGTCACGTACAAAAGCGTCCATGAAGGTTACAGTGTTGCTAGGGGGGGAAATGCTCTTATTCTAGAAACTGGAGAGGTCTAGCTGTATCATTCTGATCTTCTAAGTAGGTGCCATATCTAAAGGTATAAACTACTTTCTCCCCCTGTTTCTTTGAAAGTTCTGGCCTTAGCTGCTGGCCCTGAGCTTGGACAGTTGTCATTTCTGGGTCTGGTTGGAATGATTGATCCTCCAAGAACAGGCGTAAAAGAAGCCGTCACTGCACTTATCACTTCTGGAGTCATGATAAAAATGATTACTGGAGATTCACAGGAGACTGCAATTGCCATCGGTATGAATGTGTGTTTCCCCCCCTTTATTTCCGTCAGTTGAGTTACTCATTGCCTTGTCGATGAATGTATAACAATGTGGCTTCTTTAGACTCTGAAATCAGGGCTAGGATCCAAAGGGCCATGTGACCAGCTCACTAGCCCAAGATATAAGTTATTCAGGCTTGCTTTAACAAACAGCACACACAGAGAGTGCATGGCAAGCTACGTTTGTAACTGAGAGCAGTTTCAAAAACTATCTGATATACCTTAGGAATCAGCTATTCAAACTTTAGCCAAAAATTCCATTGTGCCTAGTGCAAACCTTTTTCATGCTGCTAGCCAGATTTTGGGATCCTGATCAATATGGTATTCTTGAAAAGTTTTTACTCACAAGTTTAAAAAACAACCAAGTAGCGGGTTGGGGTTTTTTTTATTGCTTCCACACCCTTCTGGATTGTAGCTATTGAAATGATTATTTGAACTATTTTTATATTTGCCAGTTGCACATGTGATCAGTTTATGTTACTATTATGATATGTCATTTGTGAATATTTTTCTAAAAGAAAGCTTCACTTTCTGCTCACAGAGGAAGGCACCCTGTGATAGGAGGCAGGGCTCAAATAAGTTTCAGAGCTGCCTGTTTTGTGTCTTAGAGGCTATTTAGGATAGATGATACAGTTGGTTGATGTGATCACTCCCACGCGTCCCCTCTGGTGTTGTGGATTCCAACAGGTGCCCTGGTATTCTGGAGAATCATAGGCTATAGTCTTCTCCAGTTTCATGTGACACACCTTCTCTGAGGTGGACCAAATGCATTAGCACACATAATTGGACAAACCATTTGGCAGCATGGGCAGTGATGAAATTGCACTTTGTATCCTGCACTGCAGGGACGCGGGTGGCGCTGTGGGTGAAACCACAGAGCCTAGGAGTTGCCGATCAGAAGGTCGGTGGTTCGAATCCCCGTGACTGGATGAGCTCCTGTTGCTCAGTCCCTGCTCCTGCCAACCTAGCAGTTCGAAAGCACGTCAAAGTGCAAGTAGAAAAATAGGTACCGCTCCGGCGGGAAGGTAAACGGCGTTTCCATGCGCTGCTCTGGTTCTCCTGAAGCAGCTTAGTCATGCTGGCCACATGACCCGGAAGCTGTACGCTGGCTCCCTCGGCCAATAAAGCGAGATGAGCGCCGCAACCCCAGAGTCAGCCATGACTGGACCTATTGGTCAGGGGTCCCTTTACCTTTACCTTTATCCAGCACTACATCCTCTCTAGCAGCTAGCTAGCAACCTTCGCAAACTTGCTGTGACCAGCTAGCTGCACATTTTTAGGAGAAAGTCACTCTTCTTTGGAGAGACCTTGATTCCGCAATTGTTGCAATTACTTTGTTGCGTTTCCAGAGCATATGGTCATGCACATGTAGTATAACTAACTGTATTTGCTTCAGGGCTGCAGAAAAGCATTTAGGATTGTAAAACTCCCTGAACATTTTCTGTCACGTACCACTTGTCTCTGTGTGGGTGTGTGACACATGCAATAGTTCAGTCTGCATTGTTGTAGCTTTGCTATCAGGAATAAATAATAAAATAATCAGTGAGAATATAGAATTTTAAATTGTATATATTCATTTGGTCCTTCTCCACTAGATTCTTTAACTGTAACATCTGGTAACTTTGTTTTGTTTTGTTTCCTAGCTAATCGCTTAGGATTGTATTCCAAAAACTCTCAGTCAGTCTCAGGTGAAGAAATAGACACACTGGATATACAACAACTTTCACAAATAGCACCCAAGGTTAGTTTTAAATGGACCCAAAGTGGTCTGGGTAGATGGAACTCTTGAGTTAGTGTGCTAGTGTGTTTTAGTTACTGAATTACTCTAAGAAGCATGTAAGGGTACTTTGAGCAGGCATTAGTAATGTCTTATATATCAAAGTTGTGTATTTTTGTGAACAGATTATCTAATTTGGAATATCACAATCTTCCTCTGGTGGCCATAGGGGAAAATCTGAGGTTTTTCCTGATATCCTTTGAAATCTTTGTCAGAAAGTGTAAGAGTGTGGCTTTCTTTTTGGCTAAGGCACAGGCAGATTAAGCAGCTTGAACAAATTGGTGTGTTCTAATTTAAGTTTGAGTCTTAGTACTGCAACATGAGTTCTTGTTCAAGTAGCAGGAAAACTGACACTTGGCAAGTGTGTGGCAGTGGGAACAGCATCCTGTGCTGGCTTTACAATTTTGGGTCTTTTGGTAAGGACCCACTACCCAGAAGAGGTGAGGTGTGCAAACAAAGCATGTTTTTGTCTCACCTTAAGGCAAAGAAGGCCACTTGCAGCTGAGGCTGCCTCCTCGTGGCCACCACCGCTGTCCTCCCTACAGGGAGCCAAAAGGGGTTGCATCCAGTTGTCCTTGCTGTTGCCGCTGCTAGAAGACTTGTTTGCCCTCCATAAACTGGTGAGGGGCGCAGGAGGCCTTGCTGCCATCTCCACCATTCAGCCACTGCCCAGTGCCCAAGTACTTCCCTCCTGGCTAGGTGTATGGGCGACAAAGAGAGAGTGAATATAAAGCTGATGGGCAAGGAAGGGAGAAGAGAAGAAGTAGTAGAATAAGAGACAGTGAGAGAGGGGGAAAACCTCTAGGGCAGCCTTTCTCAACCTGTGGGTCCCCAGATGTTGTTGAACTACAATTCACATCACCCCTAGCTAGCAAGGCCAGAGCTCAGGGATGATGGGAGTTGTAGTCCAACAACATCTGGGGACCCACAGGTTGAGAACCGCTGCAGTCTAGGCTGAGCTCTTATGGAGCTGCAACCTGAACTGTTCTCAGCACTAGGAAGGAAAAGTCTGGGGAATGGGATGGAGCCTCCCATAGCAGAGAAGGAGCCTAAAGACTCTGTGAGAGGGAGGAGCTATCCCAAGAGGAAAGAACTGCTCTTGGTGGGGCACTGAGAACAGAAGTTCACAGCAAGCAAACGTCTGTGGGTTTTTTCATGGAATCTGAGTGTGGTGACAAATGGCCAGTCTTGCCACTGGAGCTCCAGCCCAGACAGCTCCAATGGCTAGCAGGGAAGGAAATGGGGAATTGACAAGCAGTGGTGGAGCTTCATGCTCTGGCACTGGGGGGCGGAGAGCAGGCGGGTGCAGGGGCGTGCCGTGCATCCTGGGGGTGTGACACGCCACCTGCGGGGGCGTGGCACCCAACACGGGTGGGGGTGCAGCCACGATGGCCGGGGGCGGTGTGCTCCCCCCGTACTCCTCTTCCTCCGCCAGTGTTGACAAGCTAAATCCTGATGGTGGGGTTAGAAGGGAAAGAGGAAAAGTATTGGGAGTAGAAAAATCCCCCTTCCCTGTGTCCGTTTTCTGCTTAGCTGCCTTGTTTCTGTCATGGCTATGCAGTGTTGAGTGGAGGAGAATAGGCTGGCTTATAGTTAAGAAGCACAATCTTGCACTTGTAAAGACTTAATTTTCCCTTCTATTTCTTAGGTAGCGGTGTTCTACAGAGCCAGTCCCAGGCATAAGCTGAAGATTGTCAAGGTATGTGTGTGTTTCTAAAACTGACAGACATGTAGTTTAAATGGTACAGAGATGTTGAACTGTAGTGATCTAGTATCCAGATGGGATCATTTGGGGCTCATCAAGAGGAATCTCTCACAAATATATTTAGTGGAAAAGACGCAAGGGGGGCAAGCTAAAATTCGGAACGATTCTTTGCAGTTGACTCCTACAGGACCTTGGTTTAAGTCAGTATGAAGTACTTACACTGTTGATTTGCTGTTTTTAAAGGTAAATAGAGAAGTAGAACTAGGAAGAAGGTTGTTTTGACTGCACAAGAAGAAAATGGCATAGAACCAGTGATTGCTTGTGTTTGAGTGATTTTAAGGATGTCTGCAATTGGTTTGGTAAAGCCTTTATAGACTCATGAGAGGGAGCTCACCTACCAGTCTTCACTTTCAACTGAGCATTGCACACGAAAAGTTTTAAGACTGTGTTCATTGTAAAATCTCATATAGTGATAAAATCTTGTGATGATAGATTGGATTAATTTTGTTTTCTCAGTCACTACAAAATAATGGTGCAGTAGTTGCTATGACAGGAGATGGGGTGAATGATGCTGTAGCACTGAAAGCTGCTGATATTGGCGTAGCAATGGGGCAGACGGGTACAGATGTCTGTAAAGAAGCAGCTGATATGATCTTGGTGGATGATGATTTTCAGACAATAATGTAAGTTTGTTTTACGTTCCCTTTCTGCGTACTATGTAGCAATTGCATTATCTGGATGGGTGTCATTTTGTCTAGCATATATAAGTGCCATCTCGTTGAACTTTTTTTTTTAAAAAAAGCCACTTAGGTGAAATTTAAAAGACAAGTGGTTTTATTCTAGTGGATTTTCTATAAAATTTTAAATGGGAAAATTTTCTCAGGCAAATGAGGATAAATGATTTAGCATTTTATTTTACTTGTGTTTAGTGTTTAGTGAACAAAGCTAAAAACTTTGAAACTGCCTAATACTGTTTTGCAGTGGGAAGCCATTTATTGTTACTGTTAGATTGCAAGAAATAAGAGTTGCGTTTTCAGGATGCCATCCAAATAATGTGCCTTTGCAGAATGTGTTTTTTTCCTCCTAAGCACTTTTTTCTTTTTATATTTCAGGTCTGCAATTGAAGAGGGTAAAGGAATTTATAATAACATTAAAAATTTTGTTAGATTTCAACTCAGCACGTAAGTTTTGCAGCACAATATCAGAAGCTTCCTGTTATGAATTCTGCTTGATTGAGATTAATTGCACAGAAGTTTGCATGACCAAAACTGACATAAATTCAGCTCGGTGATTTGTAAATGGCACACTATTTGCTATATTGCCATAATGGATTGCTGACCATAATTCTAACAGCACTAATAAATTCAGCATCCATTCTGGCACAGTTAGTTTGAAATTGGGGTATAATTGCTTGAAAATAGGACTCTAAGCAAGTAACTGCATAGTAAAAGCTTAACCTTAGCAACAGTTCCCTTTACTTGAAATTATCAGAGCCATGTGGTTGTCCTTTGTTGCTAAATGAGAACAGATCTAAAAATAGTTCCTGCAACTTGTAAGTCCAAGAGTTCATGATGGTTTGGCCTCCCTGATAAGGTACACATTTTCCAACCACTGCAACAGATGGTCTATACAAGAAGGGGTTTTGATTTATCAGTCGTTCAGCATTTTAAAATGTAAGGCACTCCTAAATTATTTTTTTATTTCTATAACAAAAGTACACTTTGTGTCTGGCACACAGTATACAGCCTCTAGTGAGGAGGCTTAATGAAATGAGACAATTTTCCTTTTGGCTTGTATTGCTGTCTTGGGCTAAATATTTTCTAACGTCTGCTTGATGTTTAGCATCCCAAAAACTTGCATGATCTATTTAAAACAATTGGATTGTTACTGTGTATGAAGTTTTACTTGCTACTCATATGTATTGTGGGTCTTACTGATGCTTGAAATGTTTAATAACAAATTTCCAAATAATTTTAAAAAACCACTCCCTCCCCCCAAAAAATTGTGATGCTGACAGCTGTGTAAAATAACTTTTTTCAACAGGAGTATAGCTGCATTGACATTAATCTCATTGGCCACATTAATGAACTTTCCTAATCCTCTCAATGCCATGCAGATCTTGTGGATCAACATAATCATGGATGGGCCTCCAGCTCAAAGGTAACACTTTTCCTTTGAGAGTTTATGAGAAGTTGCTGAATGGTGTAACTCTCTAGAATTGTGAATGGTATAACTCCTAGAAATGTTAGTAGAATCTTGCACAGAGCTTTTCCTCTGTGTGGACTTGTGTATCAAATTATATTGTAAAAAAGTATATTAAATTGGAATAATTTGTTTAAGCAATTATTTTCCGTGCAAAAACTCTGGGCAATTTCCCAAATGGGGGTTTCTGTCTGATGGAGTGTTTGTTGGTGCCTTATTAAGGATTTAAAATTAATATCTTACTTTTCGGTTTTGTTGTTACAATGGTTCCCAGAGGTTGCTGCATTTGTGTTTGCTTTCAAAAGCTTTTTATATTGCAAGTAGTCAGCAGTAGACTCGTAGGGTAACTACTCAGGAAAAATTACATTTTTAAGCAATATTGGTATGGGAAATATCATAATGTTAAGTTTTGCAGTTGTATAAGGCACTTAGCAGGTTTGATCCAGGCAGTTAGTTGAATTTAGGTTGTATACTGTGAACTAAGTGTGAATTACTTGGTCTGGATCCATCCAATCATGATTGAGTACTAATCATAGTTAATTATATCATAAGAATTAAGCAGTAATGCTTGGGTTGCCTTGACACATACAAACCTTTATTGAAAAGTATGTCTGAGTCACTGTCTACATTAATTTGATTTTATGATGCCTCAATCAATCTAAACTTTCAAAAAGTTATTTGTGTTCTTATTTCTAGCCTTGGAGTTGAGCCTGTGGATAAAGATGTTATTCGAAAGCCTCCAAGAAATGTCAAGGATAGCATTTTGACCAGAAATCTGATTGTTAAAATACTAGTTTCATCTATAATTATTGTATGTGGAACATTATTTGTCTTCTGGCGAGAGGTATGACAAAGATGCTTTTTTAAAAAATGTGTGTTTATTATCTGCTTGCAGTGCTTCATATATGCCAATAGTTGCAAATATAAAAGTACATAGACTGTGCAAAAGAACCATGCAAGTAAGTCCATGAACCCAGTGCTATTGAGGTGCATGGCCACCTGCTTTTCAAATGGAGAAGCATTTCAAAACCAGTGTTAGAAAACAGCGTAGCGTTAAAGAAAAACTGTAAAATGCCAATGTTTATATACTTCCACTGATCTTAAACTTAGGTTTGGCAATTAAATCGTGCAGAGGTTTTAAAGGTCGTGTGCAATAGAGATCAATCAGTCTGGTTGTGTTTTTTAAAAAATATATGCAGATATGGTATGAGGAAGATAGGAAATAATTATAGTTCTAGGTAGCAGTCCTACACACAGCTGAGGAATAAATTAAAATTCTAGATGTCAGTATCAAATTCTTAGGCGCCTAGATCAGACAATAGCGATACTTCCACACTTGGCTAGAGGACTGATGCTTCGTAGTATTATGTTGGGTGGAATTTAAAATGTTTTATTGTAAAGTGGCAGAGAACTGCATATATTAACTCTAACTCTCTCTCTCTCTTTATCTTTCTCTCTCTCTCTCTCTCTCTCTACAGCTGCGAGACAATGGCATAACTCCTCGAGATACAACAATGACGTTTACGTGCTTTGTATTTTTTGATATGTTCAATGCTTTGAGTTCCAGATCTCAGGTATGTGACTGCCTGTGTTTAAAGATATGGTATTTTGAAAAAGTGAAAACAACCTCTGCAAATTATCAAAATTTCACAGATGCAAGTAGCTCAAAGCCATAACTTAATTTAAGCTACCAAAATGCAAATACTGTAGATGAGTATATAATCACCCTATCATTTGAGTTAAGATGGATAATCTCAAATAACTAGAATACACAAGAATAAAATCATAGGTGTTATGTTTCTATTTGCAGACTAAATCTGTGTTTGAGATTGGACTCTGCAGCAACAAAATGTTCTGTTACGCAGTGCTTGGATCGATCATGGGGCAGCTACTAGTAATCTACTTCCCTCCTCTTCAGAAAGTTTTTCAAACTGAGAGTCTAAGCATACTAGGTGAGAGTTTTTTTCTTGTTCAGCTGAGTTTGGCTTTCAAACCAACAAATATAGACAAGTACATTATTTCCTTGGTGATTTGTTTTGTAAGGCATTAACAAATAGGGCTTAGACTTAAAACATTAATATAGTTAAATGAGTTGGGGGGACACTTTGGAGTGGATACAAGGTGGCAGAAATTCCGTTTTTAAGAGCAACTTCAGCATTGTCCCCCTCAACAGCTATAGTGGTACCTCTGGATGCAAAAGGAATCCATTCTGGAGCCCCGTTCGTATCCTGAAGCGAATGCAACCCATATCTGCATGTGCGCGGGTCGTAATTCGCCGCTTCCACGCATGCACGTGACGTCATTTTCAGCGTCTGTGCATGCGCGAGTGGCAAAACCCAGAAGTAATGCGCTCCGTTACTTCTGGGTTGCCGCAGAGCATAACCTGAAAACGCTCAACCTGAAGCACATTTAACCCGAGGTATGAGTGTATCTTTCACATAATGGCAACACTGAAACATTGCTCTTGCTTTCGAGCCTGTATGACCAAGGTGAGGGTGAAAGCAGAAATGAGGGCTTATGACATGTAGCTTTGATTCAGTTTAAAGGGATGAACCCCCACCTTTCTGTCTAGCTCGGAGCTGGTGTGGTGCTCATCTTAACGTTGCACTAAGATTTAAAACGGCTCAGTGCAATGACAGGGAAGATCCCTGACAGCTGCCAAACTAGAGAAGAAGGCTGCAACTGGCCAGTTTGGCCCCAACACTCCCCTCCTGAGAGAAGGCTAGTACAAGCCTGGTCTTTTGGTGGTCACCATCCATCACCAAACAACCCTTTGCTGTTTCCCCCAGTTCTGAAAGGCACAACTGAAGATCAGAGACCATGGCTGTAAATTTATGTACACAGTTAACTTGGGAGTAAGCCCCATAGAAGGGACGCGGGTGGCGCTGTGGTCTAAACCACAGAGCCTAGGGCTTGCCGATCAGAAGGTCAGCAGTTCGAATCCCCGCGACGGGGTGAGCTTCCTTTGTTCAGTCCCAGCTCCTGCCCACCTAGCAGTTTGAAAGCACGTCAAGTGCAAGTAGATAAATAGGTACCACTCTGGTGGGAAGGTAAACGGCGTTTCCGTGTGCTGTCTGGTTCGCCAGAAGCAGCTTAGTCATGCTGGCCACATGACCCGGAAGCTGTATGCCGGCTCCCTCGGCCAGTAAAGTGAGATGAGCGCAACAAACCCAGAGTCATCCGCGACTGGACCTAATGGTCAGGGGTACCTTTACCTTTAAGCCCCATAGAATGTAGTGGGACCTGCTTCTGTTAGCATACATGGGATTATAGTGAAAGGGCAGGAGCGTGGAATCTGACATTTTGGCATGGCTAGCAAGGCCAGCAAGAATTTGTTCTGTTTATGACCATAAAATATCTGGCAAGTTAGTCCAAAGGACAAACAGCTTGACTCCAAGTTTTTTCATAGCTAAACCGTTGATTATAGCTTTGTATTTCTGGCTAGCTGAAAAACAGTTACTCAGTTAATTAATTTTAATTTAGTTTTGATTTGTTATAAATTTGATAAGGAATAAAAATTGGCAAGAAAAGCTGTTACTCAATACCTGTATTCTTCTGCTGTTTTTTAAAGGAAAAAAACTTTTTCTTTTTTTGTTTAGACTTGCTGTTTCTTCTGGGACTCACCTCATCAGTGTGTATAGTAGCAGAGATTATAAAGAAGGTTGAAAGGAGCAGGGAGAAGCCCCAGAAACATGGTGGTTCTTCGTCTTTGCCGTCTTTTCTTGATGTATGATGCACATTGCATTCTTTCCGTTTGCAAAACTAGAAACTGCTGTCGTATGTAGGAGGAAGTTATCACGAGAAGATACAAGGGCTTTTGACAAGTCCCTCCTTTTCCCTGATGGATGAACACTGGCAATTTTTAAAGACTGGTGAATTCTAAATCTTCCAGCCAGGGGAGTAATAAACAATTATGCAACTTTGGTAATATTTTTTCCTCAAAGACAAAACTTTACTTTTCAGATTGTATGGAACTTTGTAAGTGTGTGAGAGGCTACTTTAAAAATAAAAAAGTCAAAAGTCTTGCCCACCTTTTGCTCTTAAGAGATATACGTGTATAGAAATGTGTATTAGATATAAAGATTTTAGTTTTTATTTAAAGAAACCCTTTACTTTTATGACGGTGGTGGGACTTAACTATGAAATATTCAAGGCATTCCATCTGGTCTAGAGTGAGATACAAGAGTGCCATATTTTCAGATTCTGTATTTATTTACATTATCCTGCAATGTGTACCTTGTGCTTTTATTTTTTAGGTATCCTATGTTCTTTGCACAGGATGTGACCACTGTCGGATCACTGTCTTTTCTTCCTTTTTGTGATTGAAAAGCCTATAATTGCAATTTTGAAGTAAACGTCTGCTTTTCTTAAAATACGTGTGAATGTGTAACTTGGTATTTTAAATGAAGCTGGGTCACAAACTGAAAAATGATTTCTGAATTTTTTCGCTTCCACAGTGAGCTAGATCTTTTACTTGGCCAAATTTAACAACTTCCTGTTCTGCTGAACTAGGAACTCCTTGGATCAGTGAGGTTCCGCAAATATTGGCTGCAAGTCCAAATATAGGCTTTGTATGTCCTGTCCTGCTTCAGCATTCCTGAGCCCAGATGAACTACATCCTAACATCAAGTTCAAGTCCATAAGTAGCTGAGCCTTTGATTTCTTTCCTCCCTTTAATAAGCAAGATGAGAACGTCTGTATTTCTGAGATGCACTTAGTTGATCTACTGTGTTCCCCATTTTAATGCATTTCATCCCTTTTTATTTTATTTCCCCATGGTTTCTTTATACTTTTTTTTGGTAATGCATTCAGTGTAATTTGATGCAAATGGAAAAAAACTTTTTTTAAAAAGCTCGAATTCATCAATATTGGTATGCAACAAATCTTCACTGTTTTGTATGATCTGAATCACTTGTGAACTATGGTCAGGGTCTATGGTGTTTTGTGCTCAAACCAGGACTTTCTTGGCTTCCCAATCCCATCACAAACCCCCTGAGGGCCACCCTGAGCCGATATCAATAACAGCATGATAGGTTGGAAGGGGGGGGGGTCACCAAACCTCATCACATGTGTTTGCATACCGTCTTTCCCCGAAAGTAAGACATCCCCCGAAAATAAGACCTACTTCCAGTTTTGCCTCTCGCTGTAATATAAGACATCCTCCAAAAATTAAGACCTCCCCGATAACTTTGGTTTCCAGCCTGCTGCAAGTATTATGGGCTACTATTCCCTTCCACCACCCCCACTGATGACATTTCTGCAAGAAGATTTTGGCAGGTCACTTCCAAGGCCTTACTGACATGCTGTGTGCTTTTTGTTAATGATGAACTTTAGTGCACACAGCAGGTTGAATATATGTGTCCTTCAGTTCATACTTTCTGAGTGGTAGGATTAAAACATGGTTTCGTTTGTTTTGATGACTGCCTGTGCAAACTTAGACATTACGTTCTATTCAAATTGAACTCACAAGGATGTTGGGGCTATCCACTATGTTTCATGAGACGTAATTAGTGTTGTCCTAGTATTCGAGGGAACAAACAAGAAGAGTGGGTTCTTATCCATAGCTTCTCTCTGTTTTTTAAAAAAATCTGTTTGGGAAGGGGAATGAATCTCTCATAAGAAATATCCCCTTGGAAGTGCAGCCATATCTGCTGAAACTTGTCTAGCATAATTCTGATTTTGTCCTCGGACATTTGCCAGGTGTTAGGAAACTTTTATCAGGTATATTGTGAAATATTTGTAACACTCTGGTAGAAGTGCCAAGAAAAGACCAGTCTGTGAAAAAACAAAACCCTTCCTGCAGATATTGTCCACATCAACGTATATAAAAAAATAATTGGGGGGAGAGGGGAAACAGGGAGTCAAAACATGAGTCTTGGAACTGCATGTAAAAACTATTGAGTGAGCAATGTGTATTTGTCAGCTTTCAGGGATTTGTCATTGGCCACAGAGGGGGAAGGGTAGAGTGAGGATTTGCATGTGCACAAAATGCACTGTGAAACCCTTAGTCTCTCAGACTACTCACTGCAATAGTACTACTCAAAGGTAAGAAGACCTTTCCTCCTGTAACTAAGACCAACCTTAACTGGCCAGCAAATCAAGCATAATAGCACCATAGGATTCCTGTCATTGTTTCTTGAAGATTCATTTTGAGAGAGGACTTCTGAAGTTTTCAATGTAAAGGACACACAGCCTCTTTCTAGTAAACTGGGCTTTCAGTTCTCCACCATTAATGCTTCAAATCTGTTGTTAATACTGCATGAAGGCAAAGTTTCCAACATGGCGCTTTCTCTTTTATCCAGCCCTTGATCAGTGGTTTGATTGTTCTTTTTCCTGCGCGATTTGGGTTTCTTCTTTTTCTGGAAGAAGTCTGGCGGTGCTATATCTTTCACTGTATGTATCATGTTGCTATAAAGCTGGTACATTTTTGGAGATGCGCTGAGCAGGTTCTCTGGTGAGGAGGATGATTTAAGCTCACGATACAGTCTGTGCACCAGGGTCCCATTGTAGAGCCTGTCAAAAGACGGGAGGGAAAGTAGTTAGCATCTAGCGCAGCTTGGTGCTGTTGGTACGAGTTATTATTTTATGGTTTGAGAACTCACGATGTGAAGGGTATCCTTTACGACATAAAAATGTATTTTAAGACTTTGTATTTGAAGCAGGTACTTAAAAGCACCCAGCCTCCTTTCTCTCCTAGTTTGATAATATTTTTAGAGGTCTTAAGAATCGCCTCATATCATGGGGATGAAAAAAGCATAGAGGGAGTTTGGGGGCTGGTGGGGGAAAGTAGAGGAGAAAATTCAGTCGCATCTGCCACAGGACAACTTTCTGAAAGTGAGATGGCTGGAGGGACAAGGAGGAAGTCTGGCTGCGCAGAACAAATAGAGAATCTGGATGGAGGAGGCCAATCGTATAAAGAGCAGGCTTTTGGAGAGAGAAATCAGAAATTGCTGAACTAGGAAGGATGGAGGAAAGTCTATGATAAAGGATTTGATCTTGGCAAACCAAGAGCTGGTTTGATGAGGCAACTAGAACTGGCCTGGCTCCTTCCTGCCCAAAGTGGAAATACAGAGAGGATGAGGTGGAGTGGCCATAATCAACATAGAATCGTGGAGTTGGAAGGGACCCTGAGGATCATCTAGTCCAACCCCCTGCAATGCAAAACATACAGTTGTCCCATATAGGAATCAAACCTGCAACCTTGGTGTTGTCAGCAGCACACCGTTCACCACCTTGCTCACCTTATGCCTTGTCCAGTAAACTACCTTGAGAGAGTGCTTAGACTTGGGACTCAGCTACACAGCTGCAAATAAAACGTTTTAAATGTGCTGTAAAGTGCAATATACAAATGTGACACTAGATGGCGATGGTGTGCTATGGCAAATTCAATATATTTTTTGAAACGTTTTTTAAAAAAGCGTTTTCTATGTGTGTGTAGGTTCCACCTTGGTGTGTGGGTCTTGGGAGAGGCTAGGGAAGCCTTTCCCAACCCGGTACCCTCCAGATATTTTGAATTACAGTCCCCATCAGTCCCTGCCAACACAGCAGTCTAAAACAGGGCACCAAGTTGATGAAGCCTGGGCGAGGAATTCTGTTAGTGTACCTCTTAGGCATTTGGGTAACAGATTCCTTAGCCAAGCTTACCAACATGGCCTTCAGTCTGGTGTTGGAGCCCCATCTCTCAGTCCTGGGAAGTTTTAACATTCACTCCGAGGCTGCTTTGTTGGTGTAGCTCAGGACTGTAGAATCATGGGGCTGTTTTATGCATTTCTGCTCCTATATGTCAGGGTGGCTAACCTCTGGCCTTCTGGATTTTGCTGGACTAAAACCACCACCATTCCTGACTTGGAAAAAAAGAAGTGGGAAAAGAGCAGCTGATTCAATTGGACTTGCAGCCTTGGGAACTCTTACCGTGTAAGATCTGGCTCAAGGAGAGGACTACAAAGGAGTTGGTTGAGATACAGTCCCATCTGAAGGCAGCACTGCCACTGGCAGAAAATGTGGGCAGCGTCTAATTCCATTGCTTCTTTCTGAGATGTGTCTTTTTTCCATTTCAAGAACTGTTCGTACACAATTTTATCGATCTCAATTGGTGGGCACTTGGGATCTGGACACGAATTGGGGGGGGGGGGAGAGAAAATTCAGAATGTTTTGAGACATTTAAGCACAAATGCATGCATTGCTATTCGAAATATTTGAAAGATAACCATCTCTGCCAAATAGTAGTCACGGCCTACTTGATAACACCTAAGCCTATTACAGTGGTACCTCGGGTTAAGTACTTAATTCGTTCTGGAGGTCCGTACTTAACCTGAAACTGTTCTTAACCTGAAGCACCACTTTAGCTAATGGGGCCTCCTGCTGCTGCCACGCCGCCGGAGCACAATTTCTGTTCTCATCCTGAAGCAAAGTTCTTAACCTGAAGCACTATTTCTGGGTTAGCAGAGTCTGTAACCTGAAGCGTCTGTAACCTGAAGCATCTGTAACCCGAGGTACCACTGTAACATGTTCAGAGAAAGTGGGGTTGAAGGGCTGGACCCAGACCAAAGAGACCAGCATTGAAATCCCCACTCTGCCAGAAAGTCCACTGGGTGACCTTGGGACAGACACTGTCTTGCAGTCTAACCTACCTCACAGGGTTGTTGTGAGGAGGAAATGGAGGGGAAATGGACCACGTTATACCGCCTGGAGGTGCTTGGACCAGATCAGTGAGGCTGAGAGCTGGGGTGGGGTGTCTTGTTGTCTGAGCTGCCCAGGCTTGCACCCTGGGGATGGGGTCAAATTGGTGCTGCTAAAGCAATGGTCTGATTTCACCCCTGGAGGCGCACTCCATGGTCTCTCGAGACCAGTGGCGTAGCGTGGGTTGTCAGCACCCGGGGCAAGGCAAGTAATTTGTGCCCCCTAACCCGTGGATTTGCGCCCCCTAACCCTAACCCCCAGATGTTGCGCCCGGTGCGGCCGGCCCCCCCTGCACCCCCCACGCTACGCCACTGCTCGAGACAGATGGATGCCAGCCACAACCACCTTATACTAAGTTAGACCACTGGTCCATTTAGTTCAGCATTGTCTCCAGGGTTTCAGATTGCATCCTCTCACAGCCCAACGTAGAGATGTCAGGGATTGAACCTGGACTCTCCTGCATACAGAGCAGATCCCCTGGCCTTTCATGTAAAAGCCCCAGTGTGCAAATTAAGAAAACCGTCATTGGCAATGCCAGGACGAAAAAGAGGACTAAAGCTGAACCTACCTGGACTATGTATTGCTTTATCAAGTTCCCCAGCTACGACTCCAAGTAGTAAGGCTTTCGTGTGCTGTAACTTTGCTTTGGGTTCTGAATACTGCGTCCAGTAACAAGTCACGGCCAGAGGAAGCCGCAGGTGACAAGGAACTGGCTCCAGGATGCTGGCTGTCACTCCCAATGTCTCCAACAGAAGGATCAGGCGGTCTGCTAAGGGAACCTGTGCATAAAGAAATGGCCAAGCCTTCGTGAAATTTCAACTGGGTGTGAATCATTTTGCAACTGGTGTGGGTCCAACTGGGACCACGGGGAGATCTCTGGATACCAGGCTGGCAATGGACATCTCCATCTGGCTGGCCCTTTCAGCTTTCTTAAGCAACTAAGGCAGAGGTTTTCAACCTTTTTGAGTCCACAGCTCCCTTGACCAACTGCATTCTTTCTGCAGCACCCCTGTGGGGGTCAGGAGCCCAGTTGTGTCACCCCTTGCCTGCAGAGCTGGCAGCCCCTCACCCCTTTTCGAACACCCTCCCTTGTGGAGTGTTCCCTCAGACTCCTCTCATCTCTCCCCTCTCCTTGGGAGTCCTCTGGGCAGCCGCATCTGCCCCCTGGTCTCTGAGCTGCCCCCTGAAGAGAGATGCCTCCTCACACTGCCCCACAGGGGCCTGGGAAGCACCCCCTGGCCAGGCACCATTCGCCTGAGGAGCTTGTAGCCAGGGCTGCTGCAACAAACAGCTGTGCAAGCCTTTGGGAGGCAGAGATGTAAGAGGACCTAAGAGGAAGGGAGAGAAGGAAAGAGGGGCAGAGGCCAGTGTTGCCCACGACACCCCTGACCATCAGGGGCCACGGCACACTGGTTGAAAACCACTGAGCTAGGCTAAAGAGCTTATTTATTGCATTGAAATCCCACCTTTTTCTCCAAGGAGTACATGGTTCAGCCCTCCTCAGTTAATCCCTGCAACGACCCTATCAGGTAGGTTAAGAGGGTGTGACTGGCCGGAGGTCACCCAGGGAACTTCACGACTGAATGGTGATTTGATGACTAGGACCTCATCTCCCAGGTCCTAGTCCGACACTCTTAAACACTACACCACACTGGTTTCCTAGAGTCATTCTGCTATGGGACAGCTCTATAAATTACCGTACTTTTCACTCTATAGGACGCACTTTCCCCCCTCCAAAAATTAAGGGGAAATGTGTGTGCGTCCTATGGAGCGAATGCAGGATCCTTGGCTTCAGCGATAGCAACGCGAAGCCTCTGAAGCACAGAGGGAGCGCTCCCTCCGCGCTCCGGAGGCTTTGCGTTGCTTTTGCTGAAGCCTGGAGAGCGAGAGGTGTGAGTGCGCACCGACCCCCCCTCGCTCTCCAGGCTTCAGGGATAGCCGCCTGAAGCCTTTGGAGCGCAGCGCGAGGTCCCGCTACATTCTGGAGGCTTCAGGTTCCTTTCGCTGAAGCCAGGAGAGTCTTGCTCTCCCGGCAGGGAGAGGCTGCACGTGGCTATGGCACGCGGGCTTCTTTAGCCCCACGCAGCCTCTCCCTGCTGGAGGGGTCGCACGTGGCTATGGCATGGATCCCGCTCGCTGTCTTGGCTTGTGCCATAGCCATGTGCAACCCCTCCAGCAGGGAAAGGCTGCACACAGCCTGTACGCTGCTCTTTGGGGCTGAGGGGGAAATAAGATTTTTTCCCCCTTGATTTCCCCCTCTAAAAACTAGGTGCGCCCTATGGTCCGGTGTGCCCTATGGAGCAAAAAATACGGTAACTAGGTAAATAAATATGGGGAAAGCTAAATGTCCCTTAGAGAAGGATCTGAATTATTTTCCTTGAAGCTTGAATTTGTTTTATTCTGGATCATTTTATTTTATGTTTTAATGTGTTGTCAACTGCGGTGAGATCTTTTCATTAAAATATGAAGTGGTAAAGAAATGAAATTAATAATAAGTATATTTTTTTTTTTGAAAAAAATGGTGCCTAGACATTCTGTGATGGTGACTGGAACCGAGGTGTAAGATGCCATTTGGTGCTTCGCTTATCTGTCTGAGTTTCTAACACCGCTTAGGCTCCTGCTAACCATTAGGAATCTTATGCAGAGCTTTTGACAATTCAGCAAGCATTGCCCATGTATTTTCACATGTACCCAACTATAAAGGCTGGAAAGCTTTCTTTTTAAATAAAAAATTGAAAGCTGATAGTCTCAAGAAGTTGGATTCTGTGCCCAACATCACATTATTTCCTCCCCCCCCCCCTACAGAACCGCAGTATTCAAACACTACTGATATGTTTGCTTTATGCCTGCCATTTTGAGCCATTTACCTCGCTTAACGTATTCAGAGAGTACTGGTCGCTACAAAAATGTCCAGACAACGCTGCCGCTTGGACAAACGATTTCTTGAGTGCTCTTTGTATTCTGTCAAATTCGTGGAAAACGCGAGTGGGTGCTTTTCCCGAGGAGGTACTGACCGAACGCTGCGAACCGCCCAGAAGTAATCCATAGACGATTTGTCGAATTGGTAGAGCTATGGCATTAGCACTAGGCCGTTGCATATTCTCTACCTGAACATGGAGAATTGTTCGTTTTAATATCAGGGCATCACTGACGAACGGTGCTATAAGGCCTTTTGCTAACGCAGTAAGAATCCACGGAGGCAACTCCAATTTCTTGGCTTCCTCCGATTCATAAACTCCATTCTGGAAAAAATCTTTGAGACTGGCACTGGACGGTTCGTATTCCTCCATAAAAGTACAGAGAAGCTGCCTTGTTTCTTCTTTGTCGTGCTTGTTAACATACTTCAGTACATTTTCTATAGCCTCAGCAGGATCAGCAAAGCGAGACAGCCAGTTCAGCAACCCTTGAATGCGGACGTGCTTTCGACATTTCTGCCTGGAGCTTCCGACGGGAAGGCGTACCTTGCTAAAGAACATTTCTATAGCCGGCAGGTTAATATGGTCGTTGCCATTCATCACCGCAAAGAGAGGCAGGAGGGTTTTGTTCATATTGCTGAAATGGCCACAAAACCTCTCTAACGAGAAGCGCCGTGCTGGGATGTAGCAGTCTTGCGAGTCTTTGCAGGAGGCCAGGCTTCTCCACTGAAAGTAATTCAGAGGACAATAGCCGGCTTTCAGGTCGAAAATGCAAAAGTCGCTATCTAAAGTTAACACCGGGCAATTCAAGTGATTGGCTAATGACACAATGTCCCTGTCCGCTTCCGAAAAAGACTGGACAAAAGGCACTCGCAAGCTGGTCAAGATCTGCTTGAAGACTTCTCTAATGAGCAAAGGCAGTAGACTGCCGCCACCGCCGCCACAGGAGAGACAATAGGCTGACAGGATCCTCTCCTGAGCTCTTTCCTTGATGGTTGCAAGCTTTTTGTCAGACGCATCGCACCCTCCATCTAGCACGACGTACGGCCGGATGTTGCACAGAGTCAGCGTTTCAAAAAACTTGCGGGTGACATCTGCAAACGAATCGTAATCCCCTCCACGCCGCATGTCCAGGTTGGAATCAAAGTAAAGGCGATGGTACAGGTTATTTCCGTCAATTACTATACTGGTGTCCCTCAACTGCAGGTCAACAAAGAACTCTCTATGTTCCCCTACGTAGCTCATTAATCCGTGGATGCCCATGCTGCCGGGCTGAAACGCCCCTGCTGAAACAAAAGAAGAAATTAGCCCTGCAGATGCAATGCCCAAACAGCGTGATTCAAGGGGAAACAAGTAAAAAAATCTGCTGTCGGGATTGTAACTGGCACCCTTTTCACCTGGATGATTAATGGGCAACCAATGACCCATCTCAATATGATTTGGAGCCGGTTTTTTGTTGGCCAACAAAAAACAAAAATAAAGGAAATTCAAATTGCTATAGTCACAGATACCAAATATGTCTGGTTTTTCCTAGACATTTATGGAAAATCCGCCTGGATGTTACTGCCGCCCGCTGAATCCCAGATATGTCTCCAAGTAGATTAATAGATTAATTTGATGAACTTTCAAAATGTATCCATTTTACCTTTGAACCCATTCTTAACCAGAGTTGGGCGATATCAGGTGTTTAGCATCGTGATACATCCACCACCTAAACGTCGCGCTATACTGATATATCACAATGTCTGAAATAAGGATGGAGCTATGTAGAGGCACTGGCTGGCTTCATGGTTTCCCCCGCATTGTGATTTTTGCATAGCGCATGCGCACACACACACATCATGATTCACAATATATCGCCAGGTCAAAAATTATGAAACAGATATCATATGGACTTCAAACTGGTTTTGGAAGACGTATCGATATATTGCCCAGCCCTATTCTTAACCCATATAGTCCGTATAGTTAAAGCTATGGTTTTCCCAGTAGTGATGTATGGAAGTGAGAGCTGGACCATAAAGAAGGCTGATCGCCGAAGAATTGATGCTTTTGAATTATCGTGCTGGAAGAGACTCTTGAGAGTCCCATGGACTGCAAGAAGTTCAAACCTCTCCATTCTGAAGGAAATCAGCCCTGAGTGCTCACTGGAAGGACAGATCGTGAAGCTGAGGCTCCAATACTTTGGCCACCTCATGAGAAGAGAAGACTCCCTGGAAAAGACCCTGATGTTGGGAAAGATGGAGGGCACAAGGAGAAGGGGACGACAGAGGACAAGGTGGTTGGACAGTGTTCTCGATGCCACCAGCATGAATCTGACCAAACTGTGGGAGGCAGTGAAAGACAGGAGTGCCTGGCATGCTCTGATCCATGGGGTCACGAAGAGTCAGACACGACTAAATGACTAAACAAAAACAAAACAACATTCTTAACCCAAGGCTCTATCCTGCTCCCACTGTTGGCCCAGAGGTTTTGCTGCTATCCACTTCTACAGCAAGGCCTTCAAAGATACCACCACTTTCCCCCCAAATTTACTGTTGGCAGAGGTTTCTGGCGGGTGCAGGGCAACAAGAGAAGAGATCTGGATGATGCCACAAGCATGCACAGCAGTGCCCAGGGATGCAAGAAAGCACAGCAACTACATTACCTGGCATTCTAGGATGTATGCGTGTGGCACCATCAAGTTCTGAAGGTTCAAGCCCCTGCTAGTTGCTCCCCCAGCTCTGTTAAGTTTTGGGTGAACAGAGCAGAAGTGAGGACTCCGAGAAAGGTGTGTCAACACAAACCCATTCCATATTTCACCCCAATTCATTTCATATCCATCTCTCTAGTAGGCTCTGGGCCCCAAATGAACTTTGATTCCAGAGACAGACCCATAAAATTTGGTGCCCAACCCCATAGATCCTGGAATCTGCTCTATCGAGAATTGGCATGTCCTTTACTTTTAAAAGCTTTCAGAGTCTAGGTACATGACGAAATGATGATTAATGGGGAACGGAAACACACAGAAATACAAGTACGATCAAGCTCATTACCAAGCTATGTAATCGACAGGAGGTAAAAGAAGATTAGCGATTTTCTCACAGAACCTCAGTTTGCAATGTATTTTTATTGACTTTTATTGATTTGTGGGGCAGCTACCCCTTCCTTCTCCCCCCTTGGCTACGTCCATGTTCCTGTGTGTTTAAATACATGGACAGGAAGAAACTGGCTTGTCTGAAATTGCAGAGAGCTGCATCTGTTGAATTTCCGTCTGCTGGGCAGCTTTGAAAGCGGGTGGGTGGGGTGGGGGAACCTAGTTCCAGCAGCAGTAGCAGCAGCGACTTCTCTTCCTACCGACTTCCATAAAAACAGAGTTTGAAGGGATCCCGAGGGTTCTTTCTCGCGCAACCCCTTGCAAAGCAGGAAGTGGTCTCTCATCCAATTTGAAACCACACCGGACCCTGCTTAGCTTTAGCAAACGTGCCAGCAGTCCCGCGACGGAGGCGGTACAGCTCGACCTTACCTGCGTTGCGGGGGCGCTCCCAACAAACTCTCTCCCCCACCCCCAAGATATGAGGCCTGTGGAAGCGTCCGAGCCAGGGGGGAAAGAGGGCGGGGCAAAGCAGCCCCGTTTCCCCGCCCAGGGAAAGCAGCGCGCCTTCGTCACGCGCTGCGCCGTCTCCTAGCGACGCGAGCCAAACACTCGCGCGGCGGGAGGTTTGTGAAGCCGACCGTACCAAGGAGCCAGGTGTGCGGAGGGGTGGGGTGGGAGGTACGCACCCACAGCGACTTTTATAGGGGGGGTCGCTCCTTTCCCTACCACCACCCCCCGCAAATAATATTGGGCTCGCCCCTTCCGCTGAGTGAATGGACAAGGTAAACGAACGGCGCTTCCCCAGCCCCTCATTCCGCCTCACATTCCGGACGTCGCTCGATTTAAAGTATATATAATTAATTTTTTTTTTGGGGGGGGGAGAAAGGAGCCTCTCTCAAGATGGAGGGGAGCCGTTCAGGTAGGCCTGGCCGAGGCGCTCCGCCGCCCTGAGGAGCCGCTGGCGGTCAGCGCCGACGGCCCCACAGGATTGTGTGAGGCAGAAGTCGAGGCTTGTCCCTCGGTTAAGTTCCCGCCTAGGCCCTGCTCGCCGCCTCAGGTGATTCCGGCGGGTTGTTTTTTTTTTTTAAGGAATTAGACCGTAACTCCTCCGGCCGCTCGAAAAGTTGCCTCAGGTGTTTTGCGTTTCAGTTCCGACGGGCCCTGCGTTATCCTTTTTTCCCTTATTATTTTACTTTATTTATCGATTTTATATACCGCCCTATACAGGTGTGTGGGGGGTGTCTCAGGGCGGTTCACAGAATAAAACCAAGGTATAAAACCACAAAATACATGATGAAAAGCAAAACAACAACACTATAAGCTCCCCCCCCCCCAAATACACATTTTAAAAGGGGGAAAAAAATCCTTCCAGTAGCACCTTAGAGACCAACTAAGGTTGTTCTTCAGATACCAACATGGCTACCTACCTGTAACTAGAACATTTTAAAAGGGTATAGGTCATAGGATGTAAATAAGATCTATCTGCTCTCTCATGAGTCTTGCCTTTAATTTCAAGTTGTATACCTCGAGGCAGGGCCTTTTCTGATTTTTATACACACCCACCGTATTTTCCATGTATAAGACTGGTTTCCCCCCTAAAAAATTATGTCAAAAATTAGGGGGTGTCTTATACACAGATAGTGCCGAGGGTGGGCTGGTGATTGGTTGTTGCCCCCAAAACAGGGGGTGTCTTATACATGGGGGCATCTTATAGACAGGAAAATATATTTACAGTCGACTAAAGATTGTAAGCACTATATTGCTGATCAGTGCTATTTTTTCTCCAGAAAAAGAGGTGCAAGAACTAAGGTTGCCATATTTCAAAAAGTAAAGAACCAGGACACCCCAAAAGTTGCTGAACCCTGAAAGTGGTTGAGCTTTTTTTTTTAGACAAACCAAAGTTTCTTTAGTAAAAGCTACAAGAATTTTTGAGGGTTTTGTTTGTTTTGCATGATTTAACCCCTGTTGCCAGTTTTCCAGGACATTTTCCCAGTGTCTGGAAAATAATCCAGGCTGCTGTTTTCGGAGGTGAATTCCAGAACATGTCCTGGAAAATCAGGGCGTATGGCAGCCCTACAAGAACGCCTCCCCTGTTCTCTTATAATAGCAATGGCACCCAACTGAGAAGGGCCGAAACTGAGTTCCAACTGAAAAGAAGCCCTGCTGATAACAACTGTGGGCCTGGTTATTATGGCTTCTTACTGTATGTTACAATCTGTATCTAGGTGGCTTTTGAATGATTAGAATCATAGAGTTGGAAGGGGTCCCAAGGGTCATCTAGTCCAACCCCCGAAATGCAGGACTCTTGCTCAATGTGGGGAGCAAACCGCCAATCCTGAGATTAAGTGTCTCATGCTCTCCTGACTGAACTATCTCAGGTGCCTATGCAGGCCAATGGCTAGAGCAAGTGAGAATCTTCTGACATGAAGCTGACATGGCTGCAATATCAACCAATGTTTACTACGGCAAACAGCCAGCATATTTAAACCACAATCTCTGCCTAATTCTCTACATAAACAATAAAAATTCTCGATCTGGGAGTTTAACAATCAATATGCTAATTAAGTGTACTTAAAATACACATCCAGAGGAATAAAACACAATAAAAGTTTAAAGGAGTAAGAGATTTAGCTAAGAACTGTAGCAGCCTGTACCTATGTGATTATAAAACTAATGTAGTGTTTGCATAGAATCATCCAAGCACTTCACATACCTTATAGCAGGGTAAGTGTGATCCTCTAAAGCAGGTATCTTCAGGCAGCCCTGTTTTGGAAAGCTTTTAATGTTTTATTTTTTAAAAATGTTTTATTGAAAGCTGCCCAGAGTGGCTGGGGCAACCCAATTACATGGGTGGGGTATTATTATTATTATTATTATTATTATTATTATTATTATTATTATTATTATTTCAGACCCAGGACCCACTTTTAGCCCAAACATGCATTTGAAGACCAATTTCTTAATCTTTTACCATATATCTGCATGGTGGCAGTGCTCCTGTTGTGACCCATCTTGGATCAGGACCAGAGTTTCCTGACCCACCAGTTGAAGACCAGGGCTATATAGAAAGGAGCTCCTCCTGCTGCATTACAACAATCATGTAGCGTAGTTTGGTAGAATTACAAATGCTATACATGTCTGCTCAGAAGTAACCCCAACCAAATTTAATGAAACTTACTCCAAATTGTGTATAAGGTTGCAGCCACAGTTAACACAAAACTTTATGTCTTTACATTGAAAAGTGTGTAAAATGGGGGAGTTAAAAACTTCACCAGTGCTTTGTAGACTTTATTATGGCCTCTTTGGCTTATTGAGGCAAATGAAGAATTGTAGACGCAGGAGATTTCGTAGCTGGCAGTCTCAGCAAAATACTTATGTTTTACCATTGCTGTTATCCTCTTTTCTTGAAAGAGGGCTTGGAATTAGAAAGATGCTCATATTCTGTCTCATTTGAGTGTTTTCTTTTTGAAGCCAAGATCACCATTTATTTGTTCTATTGTGAACATCACTTTCAGTAATTAGAAGTTTGGCTGTATTTCATTAGGAAATCACACTGCCAAGTACAAGTCCTTGGCACAGGATGTGTCAGTATCTCAGCAGCTGGGTGTCAGAACAGTTTCACACACATGATGTTATTGTTACAAATTACAGATTCATATACCTCATTGAAGCTTGTGAACATTCTGAAGCTATAAAATGAAACTTGCTTGTTTAACAAACAACACAATTTAACAAATCATTTCTGCAGTAGTTGAAAAGTAACAACACAGCTCCACCAAAATGGCTAGGATCTTCTAGTGGATATCAGCCCTCAGAGTGATGATAAACAAAAGTGGGAATGCAATCCTATACATATTATTCTGAGGAGCCTTTATATGTAGAATTTCTGTCATGAAAATATTTACAGTACAGTGGTACCTCGGGGTAAGTACTTAATTCGTTCTGGAGGTCCGTTCTTAACCTGAAACTGTTCTTAACCTGAAGCACCACTTTAGCTAATGGGGCCTCCTGCTGCACGGGTGGAGCATGATTTCTGTTCTCATCCTGAAGCAAAGTTCTTAACCTGAAGCACTATTTCTGGGTTAGTGGATTCTGTAACCTGAAGCGTATGTATCTTGAGGTACCACTGTATTTGTTAAATGTGCAATCCAACTCAAGATGAAAGAAAATTAAAAACAAATCTGTTAACAGTGGGATTTATGCAGGCTTAGGTGAGCAGACGATTGCAATCAGAGGGAAATGTCCTACATAGATGTAACTAACACAGATCTATATAGATACAAAAAGCTGGTAGACGTAAATATATTTACTAGCACTTGGGTTTTTCCACTTATGTAATTGATGTGTGTCTCAATAGACAAGGAACTAAAATAAAATAGAGTGAGATATTGGGTCATAGCGAGGGGTGATTTTAAAAAAACAAAAACACAAGAGACGCTTGGCAAGCAGGAAATGGTAATCTGTACATACTGCAGCACCTTAAAAATTACTGAAATGTGACTAGTAGAAGAAGGGCAAGGAAGTGAAGCAGTGGAAGATGAATGAAATGGAAATAAGATTAAGTAGAAGAGTTTATACATAAGTGGGCTAGACACAAGACAGCTTGGCGTACTGGATTTCATACTTGCTACAAACTTCGAGGAATAATTTCAGTAGAGTGGATTGGCAATGCTGTAAGAGCTGCAAAATACTATCCAGCCAACTGCAAGAACAAATTTGAAATGCAAAATGCAGTTATTCCTTTTTAAAAAATATTACCATGCATTGTTTAATAACCACAGGGATCATCACTTTTCCCATCTTCCCTTTGTTGTCCAAGTTTAAAGGATTAGATCACAATTAATGCAGGTGAAAGTCAGCTAGCTGTATCACTGCTGTAATTTTCTTTTGGAACACTCACAACACTTGCTTGCATCTACTATGTGATTAAATTCTCTGCTCTGATTTCAGGAGGCACCTGTGATTCTCTGTACCCATTGAGAGAATTGCTTTTGGGGCAATGTAGAATCCTAGAATCGTACAGTTGGAAGGGACTCCAAGGGTCATCTAGTCCAACCCCCGCAGTGCAGAAATATCAGCCTGTAGGCAGGACATGATGCTTGTGGAGCTCATAAGCATCCCAGCTGGCATCACTGCCATTTCATTATGTCCCAACCCATCACTGATATGTATTGCTTTTGTGGCAGCAGTGAAGATTGTGAGGCATAGCACCTAAGAGAGAATTGTCCCTCTTAGGTCTACTGCTGAGATAATATAATGGAGAGGAGCTAGTCTAAGTCTCTGAAATATTCTGATGTAGAAATGAATTTATGAGGTACCATTGATACAGTACCAGCTTAAAGAAACTCTCCTCATACATTGACAGAAAAGTACTTAAGCGAATTATAATCTACATCTTAGGTTTTCCCCACCTTGCAGGTGTCACTTGTGAATATTGCTTCAGTGACAGAGGACCGTTTAATTCTGCAGGCTCATAAATACTGGCCTAGCACTCCTGTATGGAGCAATGTTGAGATTCCAAGAAGTTGCTAAGCATGGTGGTACTCTTATGCCCATTTCTACTTGCTCAAAGACCTTGATTGCAGGAAGATACACTATTCAACAGAAACTTGGGCGTGGAAGCTTTGGAACTGTCTACTTGGTTTCTGACAAAAAAGCAAAAGAAGAAGAAGAACAATTGTAAGTGTTACATACGGTGAAATAACTTGTGTGTAGTTTTTTTTAAATCCTCTTACATATATCTGATTTGTTTACACCTTTAATTATTGTCTTCAAAGATAAATGATGAAACACAATGGATTAATGTTTGTCTGCATGGAGTGTTCAGCCTGTTTCCCCTAATGTTAAGCGGATGGAGATCTAAAATTGATTTAAAGCATAGGCCCTTCAGTTTGTTTTAGTTTCTTCCCCTACTTTCTCCTACTTTTCTCAGTTCTTTTTCATTACTTCTGTTTTTTGTAGTTTTCAGAACTGAACCAAGCTGATTGTCCCAAAGCTAATTCATATGTATTTTGCAAATTCAGGTTTGTGTATCTGCTAGTCAGCTCCTAGCTGGTATTGTAATGCAGTTCTCTAATTGACAGGCAACAGCTACTGCAGCCTGTGAGGGAAAGGAGAAAACTCCTGAGACCTTAGCTTGGTACAATCAATGGGTTCTGAGCTGGTGGTGACTGACTTTAAAAGGGGTCACAGTGGATAGTTTGGTGAAAATGACCCTGTGTGCAACAGCTGTAAATAGAGCAAGTTTTAATGTATGGATCATTAGGAAAGGGGATTGAAAAGAAGGCTGTCAATATTAAAATGGGTTCATATGAAACTGCGGTGTGACCACACTTGGAATACTGTGCATCTTTCTGGTTGGTACATCCCAAAAAGGTAGCATCAAAGGAGGTGCAGGAGAGGGCAAACAAAATTATCAGGGGGCTTCACCTATAAAGAAAGACCAGACAGTTGTGGTTTTTTAGTTTAGACAAAATGTGAGAAAGGGGGCAGGGCATGATAGTGTTGTATAAAACCATGCATGGTATGGAAAAGGGAGATAGAGAGTTTTTTCCCCCTTCTCATAATACTAAATACTTAAAACTCAGGGTTAACCAATGAAACAGAATGGCAAGAGATGCAGGAATTCGACAAAATGAAGTTCTTCATGCAGCACGGAGTTGAGCTATGGAATTTCACTACTGCAACTTTTAGTGATGGTCACCATTTTAGATGGTTTTAAAATGAGATTAGGCATATTCATGGAAGAGAAGTTATCAGTTTCTATCAATGTTGGTCCTACAGTCAGTATCAGGAGCAGCATGTAGAAAGAATGGCCAGTTTTGTCCTCATGTGCTCCTTGTGAGACCCAAGGTACATCTGATTGGCCATTTGAGAAACAGGATGCTAGACAAGATGCTCCTGGTGCAGTATGTTTAATCCAGCATCCTGTTGGTCTGACCTAGCAAAGCTTTTTCTTTCCTTTTGGCTCGTTTTACTGGCAGTAGCAGCCATATGCTGCACAATTAGAGTCAGATGAATTCGTTAATTTCAGAGATAATATATTATTCAGAAAAGGTGAAGCTGAGTATGCCCCCATTACTCTTCTTTTCATGTAGATTTAAATCCCTTAATCTATGACAATAATTCTTCATGTCCTTGAGCAAAGTACTTTTGGTTACCTTTTCACATATAGAACTTTGCAATTTAGTGATGTACCAGTTGGGGGAGCCAGTGTATAACTCATGCCACTATAAAGCACTCACTTCTCCCTGAGGATTTACAGTTGCTTTCACCAAAACTGAAAGTTAACCTCAGCTGCACGTTTTGGAAAAGAGAAGTTTATTTATAAATACAGCAGAAGGTATCACAATTTTCTGCATGGATGTGACATGCGTTTGAATATTTCTGCATCGATTTTTAATTATCTATTTTTAAAGGGGAGAACTTTTGTCTACCAAAATTAGTTTCAAGGAATGAGCTAAGAATTGTGGATCTTTAAGCATTCTGCTGCTTAAATGTCAAGTTCTTACCACTGAGCAAAACTATTCTGGCTCAGAATTTTTTTTGCACAGTTCTGTTTCCAGCAGTATTTCTGCTGCAAAAGCCTTCCTCTGCTGTGATGCAAGTGCAGAGGTCAATAATGAGCTTCCAGGGTGTTATGCTGCCTTTCCTACTGGTCTTATTAAACCTCTCAGCAAGCCAAGAACTGCCTTTTTGTCTAATGTCTTGAACACATGCTTTGTTACTCAGTTTTGAAAAGAACACAATTTACTGTTACTACAATAGCTGTGACTTTTCAATACCTATTTTGTCATGTCCAGGTTGCTTCTAGGGTAGGTGCCTCATTACCCCAACTTTATTTATTTGAATTCGTGTTGTTTAGTCATTACAACATGTGCACCCCACCAGCAACTAGTTAAAATTTATGAAGTACCTTAGGCTGTAGTCCTGCACCCACTTATCCAGGAGTAAGCACTGTTGAAACCAATGGAGCTTACTTCTGAGTAGACAGCAAAGTTGAATCTGTTGAGAACTTGCATTTTACCAGCAGAATAAGCTCATGTATACAAAAGGTATACATGGGATAATATGTCTGTCTGTACATCTTGGCGAGTGCCACAAACATTTCCCCCTTGTCATAATGAAGTTTATTCAGCTTCCCTGAATGGTTACATTTAGCATCATGCAGCAGATCTCAAAATAAAGCTGGAATTTGCAAAATCCCAAATGAACTTGAGGCCTGTTTGTGGTTTTCCAATGCTTTAGAGATAATTTATTAGAGCTGCACTGATTTAATGCTCTTTCCAAGATAACTATAGATATCTGGCACAGACCAGTTTGAGAATTACTGGTAACTGGAGGGTAAGAAGTTGGATAGCGGTTTGGCTATGCAGTCTCTATTCTTTTTTGTTGACAGCTCTGCTGGCGATCCTGCTTTTTTGTTCCCTTTCTGTGTTTGCTCTGCTACATTGCCTCCTGTTGCTGAGCTAGCACCCACTTTTGCTACTGGGCAGCACACAGTGCTACTCACTGGCTGATGGTCAAATCAGACAGAACAACTAAAAGACTTATTCGTTGCGTTTCTATCCCACCTTTTCCTTCAGGGAGCTCAAGGCGGTGTACATAGCTCCCTCCATCTTTAATCCCCACAATTGGCTCGGAGGCAGTGACTGGCCCAGTGAGCTTCATGGCCGAGTGGGGATATAAACCCTGGACTCTCAGGTCCGAGTTCAACACTCTAACCACTGCACTGTCCCGTGTTCTGACCCTGTATGGACTTCCACAGAAACAGCCAATGAATATTGTGTGGGAAGGGGGCAATGAGCCGCTCTGTGGGATGCAGTACATTCACATGATTGTTTCTTCTTCCCATTTAATGATTCTGGGCCATTGGCCAGGAGTCCCTGCCTGAAGTTCATTAGGAAGACCTGAAATCTGCTGCCCAACCATTATAGGCTGTTCATGCGGTACCTAACACTCAAAACCTGTTTTAAAACTGTTAGTTAAATATTGATTTCTAGCCTCTCTGGTGCTTTATTTTTGAGATTTGTGGAGCAAATCACATTGGCACTTTGCAAACACTGTGTATGGCTCCAGGCCCATGCTTTTCTTACATTTCATTTTAATTTTGGCTCATGTTGTTGTCCCTGTGCTAACATGTCACTCAGTTCCTAGATCAACAGAAAGTTCTGTTCTCTAAGAATGCTGAATTTGTACAACTTCACTCCATACACATCTATAAACCATTAGACTCTCCAATACATTATCTCCCTATAAGAATGATATATAAAACAATGTTTTGAAGCAGAATTGTGAATTTGGTGGGTTTTGCTTCTGTGGTAAGAAATCGGATAAAATTAACAAGATGTCTAGAACTGTTTTTGGGTGGTAACATGTAGTGTTACAGAAAATTATTTAAATAGGTATGCATTTTGCTGTTTTGCATAATTTATTTGGCTTTTCCTAGCCAGGCAGGATAAATTAAGAACTACTGCCAGAGCAATACTGCTTTACAAACCTGCCTACTTGAAGCCCTGCTCTCAAACCTTTTGTTTCCCCAGACTGCTGTGTTTTCAAACTAGAAGATCTAGCAACTTACATTTTTGTTGTTTAAAACATTTAAAGCAGAGATGCTGAGGACCTGAATTCTATGCCACATGCAGAATGCTTGGTGGGTGCAGCCATAAACATTAAACCATACACAGGGAGAGCCATGAATACAGGAACCTAGGGGAGCAGCTCTTGTTGTGAGGCTAAAATGTGGAGGAGATCAATACATGCCACCCTGAGCTTCTTGGAGGAGATGGGATGTAGGTAAGAAGTCAGGACATAGCTACACCTAGAACAAAACACAATCTCCCTATCGAACTGTGATTCTTTGAGGGGTATTGGGATACCAAACAGCAACCTCTGCAAACTACAATTCCCACATTTTTTGTGATGGAAACATAACCGTTAAACTGTTGCAAAACTGTTGTATGTTTGCAGTGTAACTATGTGTTTTGTCTTTGCTACATTCATAGTTTTTTTTGGGGGGGGGGTTGCTAACCTCCCCCTTATTTGTAGGGTTTCATTGCAACTGAATAAAATATTTTGAAGTCACTCAGTCACCATCACCACACAAATTAGATAATGCAGGAAGTTTGTGTACTGTTTACAAGAGAAAACCTTGTAATTTATTCTTAAAGTCTTATAGCTCCTGGGTAGGAATGAAAACAACTTATTCATTAGAGAGGATCAAGGCATATAGCACCAATACAAGACAAAAAATAGTGCTGCTTGTAATATGTTATGATCCCGTAGTTTGCATCCTCCCTTTAATTATTTTTCAGTGCGCCCCATATTGTAATTGCATGTCACAAACATACCCAACTAAGTCAACATAAGGGTGGCGCTGTGGTCTAAACCACAGAGCCTAGGGCTTGCCAATCGGAAGGTCAGCAGTTCGAATCCCTACAACGGGGTGAGCTTCCGTTCGGTCCTAGCTCCTGCCCACCTAGCAGTTCGAAAGCACATCAAAGTGCAAGTAGATAAATAGGTACTGCTCTGGTGGGAAGGTAAACAGCATTTCCGTGCGCTGCTCTGGTTTGCCAGAAGCGGCTTAGTCATGCTGGCCACATGACCTGGAAGCTGTCTGTGGACAAATGCCCGCTCCCTCAGCCTATAGAGTGAGATGAGCACACAATCCCAGAGTCGTTTGTGACTGGACCCAACAGTCAGGGGTACCTTTACCTTTACTTTTAAGTCAACATAACAGTATTGGGAAAGAAAGAAAAAATAGAGCGCACTGCGAGGAGAGGGAAAGGAAGTTTGCAATCAGAAACAGCCAATTCTGTTCTTCCAGGGTAGACCACTTGTTTGGAAAAATAAATGATTAATTACCCTTTAACTCACATTAAATGCCAGTATAGCCTTTTCAGATGTCTTGCTGGGACTCCCTCCTCTCCCTATGGTATGTTACCACTTTGCATAGAGCAAGCAAAGAAAAACCCTCTCCGTTAAATGTGCTGACAGGCCATTGTTACCTTATTAAACCAGACACTGGCTTTCCATACAAATGTCTCTCATCACAATTGCCTGTAACTCCTGGGAGTTTCCTTTCCTTCAACTCCCTTTTAAAGGCCACTTCCCCAATTAATATATATCTCCTTTTCTTTTTAAAAAACTTCTAATGCTTAAGTACCCAAGTCCTATTGAAGTGTGGCCACTGGAAGACGTTGTAGTCTTCTCGGGGTAACGAAAGTCCCCATCCGTTTCATAAAAAGGAGGCTGTTCTAAAGGCATGCACGACCAAGCAGCAGAAGTACACAGCGGGCAGTTGGGACTTGGACGCCATAAATATGCAAGAGGTGTTAATATGTCCCCTCGGTGGAAGTCGCATGCTGAGAAGCGCCAAGCACCCAGCACCGTTCCTGCATGTGGTAATGGTGGGGTGTCACCACCACTTCTGCCCCTGACTTGCATTATCCCATTAATCCCGACTCATGCTAGGATTCCTTGGAAACGGCGCACTTAGCTGAATAATTTATGGCATGTCTCTCAATTATTTATGCCTTCTTATTACAACTGAAATGAAATCTAAAGGTGGAAGGAACTCTGTAACTTATGAATATCTAAGAGACAATCAGCAGATTGCTGTGTAGTTAAATCCCTGCGTTTGCAGGGCCTGTTTGTTTCTCTGAAGGTATTCCAAAGAGAACATTCCGCTGAAGCTGAATCGATTAATACAATAACAAATGGCTCCCTGCTGGTTGCGCTGCATTTGTTCATCTAATCATGCTGCTTGCCTTTTCTTCGACGGCATTGAGTTCTGAAAATAAAATTATATATAATGTAGAAAGAGACGGAGAGAGAGAGAGGAGGCGGAAGAATAGAGGGAGAGAAAGCTCTTTTCAGGTCATAGGGTGTTTATTTGTTTGAACAAATATGCTCTTGCTATAACCTTTTAGATAGGAATTTCTTTAGTTTCAGCACGTATGAATTTCTTTATACAGTGTCATTGTCTTTCTGGAATAGGCTCTTTTCTTTTTTTTTTTTTGAGGGGGGTGGGAGTTTAATTTACCATAGCTGACATCCATCATGCCCAGGGATAATAAACATGACCCCTGCAGGATTCATAGACTTTGTTTCTGAGGTGACAAAGTGAATTAGCCACCTCCTTGTTAGCTGATAAAGGCAGAGCCAACGTGTCTCCTTGTGAACTCCAGTTACATTATCAGAGAAAATGTGGAGTGCACCTTCACATCAAGGCCTCTCCGAGTGAGGTGAGAAAACCACTCTGTACAGACCTTACCACCTTGCATGTGTGCGAATTAGATGTTCATTCTTATGTCAAGTGAAAGAGACAGGGTGGGGTTGGAGAATGCTCATCAGTTATCAAGGGAGCAAAGTCTGACCATGTGGACTCTGGTTTAAGCCCATGAGAAGTTTCTGAATGTTAGAATGATGTCAGAATGAAGTTAAGTGGTTTAAGCAGCAATGTTATAAAGGTGTATGTAAAAATGGATTATTAGCAGGTGAGAATCCAAAGTTATAATATATTAAGTTAAAGGATTAAGATAAAAACAAAGAGGGAAAGAAATTGCTGAATTAACTAACTGAATTGGAATACAAAAAAGGGAGGTGTGAGGAGGTCAGGGAAGCAAGGAAATGAATGTAAGGTGGAAAGACTGATGTATTTCTTTAAGTGTTTTTTATCTTTTTTGTATTTTGTATTTTTCTTTTATTCTTATTTCTGTCTTTTTTTCTTCTCTTTTTATTTATGTAATATTTTTCTTTGAAACCTTAATAAATATCATTTTTTTAAAAAAAATAAGCCCATGAGAAGTTTCAGGGGACCCAAATTATAGGATTGCTTCATTGGTCTTCTAACAGTGTAAATCAGCTGGATGAGCAAGGAATCACACACTGTCTGTTAAAAAAAATACCGTAAATCTCTCAAGTGAAGGCATAAAGTTATCAGATAATTTTAAAAATGGATGGTGAGCAAAGGCTGCATTCCCTTTTGGGCAAATCTCTAGAGGTCACATGCCAGTTGTGGGTGGGGACAGAGGCAAAAGTAGGCAGAGCAATGGATGTACATATTTTGTGCAGCAGGTTGTTTTCTATACTGATCCCCCTCTCTATCATCCATCTAGGTAAGCAAGAAGTATATATTAGAGTTTATGAACACATTCCAGCTAGGCAAAAAGACTCGAAGAAGTTGCAAAGGCCTGTGGGTGAGGAGGGGGTGTAAACTGGGGAGAGTCTGAAGGGCCAGTCTGAAGGCCTAGAGGATTGAATCTGGCCCCTGGGCTGGAGGTTCCCTGCCCTGGATTTAGAACCTCATCCCTGTGCTATGATTAGCATCCAAAAGTTCTTGCTCTGTCTGTGATCCTTTGGAGAAGCAAAGCTACATAAGGAAAATGCATTTCATAGTGTACAGTGTGGATTTACCCCAAAAAACAACAACACTTGAGTGCTCTGAAAAACTGCTCTTAGAAGAAATGTTGACACACCCACACCTGCCCCACATCCTGACTACTTGCTTCTGATTAATTTGTTGGATTTTGTTTTCCTAGAAATTTGGATAAGCATCCAAATGAGCTAAGTCTCGTCTCAGTCTCTGATATCCTTTTGCTGATATGTCACAAACTCATTCATTTCCCAGAGCAAGGAGAATTTGTCAGTTAACTTGTTGCTGTGACAAATAATGTCATTGTTCCTCATCTGAAAGAAGTTTCAAAGCTCCATTTCACTGTTTTTATTCCTCTAAACCACTGGTCACATCCACTAAACCTATTGAATGTTTGTGCCAATAACCTGTTAGATGACTGTACAGTCAGAAGTTCAGCAAAGTGATTAAACTTCCCACAGTAGACAAAGTGTAGCAGAGGTTGTTTTATTTAGTAAACGCAAAATACACTATACACAGTTGCTTTGAGAAGGCTTCTCTCTCTGAGCCCAGAGAGTGCTTTCAAAGTCCTTGCTTGAAGTTCTCAGCAAGTCCAAAGTTTCCAAAGTCCTGCAACTTTAGCCTTCTGTTTGTTCTTCACAAGTCTTTCCAGTTCTGTCTCCAACAATCCTTCTCCATAATTATTCACACATCTCCACCACAGAAAGCTGTAATTGGAGCATCTGATATAGGCCAGCACTTCTTGCCAGTCTGCACAGCAACATAAATAATCAATCAATGAGACAGTCACAAGTACTCTGCAGCTGCAGCCTGGAAAAATAACCCTTTTGGAGAGTTATCACTTATTGAAAATTAACTCATTCCTTGGCAAGCCCCTCCCTTCATTCATAATACTACATCCATAATAACTTCTGATCAGAACTTGTCTTCATAGAAACGGTATTACTTACACTTTAGATGATTCTGGATCCTTATAGTTGCAGGATCACAGTGGCGAGGTCAGGGCGAGAGAGGTAAGGGACCAACTGCTTAGCTTGGCGGAGATGAAAAAATGCCGCCTTTTATAGCTTTAACCTGTGCCTCCATAGAAAGGGAGGCGTCAAAGATTACACCCAGAAGGCGCTGGCACTAGCTGCGCCCCCACAAGGGATGGGAGTTGGCCCCCCAACCCCATATCGTCTCGACCCAGCCAAAGGACCTCTATCTTTGAAGGATTTAACTTCAGTCAGCTCCCACGTAGCCATCCGGCCACAGCTTCCAAACATCTGAACAGTGTGTCTGAGGCCAAGTCAGGGTGGCCGTCAATCAACAAATAAAGCTGGGTGACATCAGCATCCTGATGACAACCCAAACCAAAATTCTGGACGAGCTGGGCGAGGGGGCACATATAGATGTTAAAAAGCATCAGGGAGAGAATTGCGCCCTGCGGTACTCCACACACCAAGGAGTAGCATGATGACAACCCCCCCCCCGTGCCACCCTCTATCCCTGATCAGAGAGGAATGAGCGCAGCCATTGAAGGGCTGCGCCCCGAATCCCCACATTGGGGACATAGTAGATCTATGTTGGAGGCCAGCTATGGTTACAACTTATCAGGTTTGCCCAAAACTGTGGTTTGCAAACCCGTTTCAAATAACGTTTTTGCCCTAATCATAGTTGACTCTAACCATTCTTATCTCCAGTACAGACATTTCATTAACTACAGAGGGTATCATTTGCACAGAGAAGGGTTCCTGCGTCTATGCAGCACCTTCCCAGTCTACAAGCCATTCCTGATCTCTACAAAGCTATATTTCATGAAACACAGTCTTCCAAAATACCTTGTAAACACATTGTTTAGCCCTTGACCCTGAAACCCCCAGAGAAAACTTTGTTTTCCATTGAAATTAGCAGTGACTGGCATGTGTGACATTTAAGCTTGAAAAGCAAGGCAAGCTCACAGTGGCGGTAATGATTCTGGGTCCACAGACAAGCCAGAGGAATAAGGAATGGCTTGAAAACAACTTTATCAGAGTCTCTAAGACAAATCTGCAACAAACTTGTGCAGCAACTTCTAGGCCTTTGGAACAGCCTGGATCATGTGACCTTAGGACAAGTCACCAAATTACCAACTTCTTAATACTAAAAGACTTCTCTCATTTATAGGCTCTGTTATCACATCTTCCCCTTAATTATGAGACAATAACAATAAATAAATAAATAAATAAATGACAATTTTGAAACATATGGATTGAAATTACTGATTAAAATGCACTATCCACAGAAAATGAGTTATCTTTGCCAGTTAATTACACTTTGCTAATTCATACTTATTTCCAAGTTCTAGAATTTTTATCTTCCTAGTAGAATGCTTCAGTGTTCATCATGGGTCACTATGGGCCCTGCTGTCAAATTCTTCTTGATAGCATCATCTGATAGAAGCTGGAACCAGTACTTTCGGATACATCTGAGGGATATCCTGGAATGGCTTATATGTTACAATGGTTATGGGACAATAAATTGACCCTGGCTGCGGTGCCAGATTACCAGATTGGCCTCTGGGCCTCATGCCTTTTAGGGGTCAACGGATCAAAATAATACTGATTTGATCTTGAAAGAAAATTACAATCAAGTTTTCTTAGTTGAATGTTATTCCAATAGAGCATATGCACAAGGGCGGGGGGGGCGGGGAGAGCGAGATTTCGACTGCCATGGGGCCTCCGCGGGGTTTAATCCAGCACTGCCTGCCTATCTGTATTCCATAAGACTCTGGATATGGCTGTTCTACAACTGTCCCATTCTGGTCTCAAGTACAGTGGTACCTTGGTTCTCGAACTTAATCCGTTCCAGGAGTCTGTTTGACTCCCAAAACCATTCGAAAACCAAGGCACAGCTTCCAATTGGCTACAGGAGCTTCCTGCAGCCAATCGGAAGCCATGGAAGCCATGTCGGACTTTCAGCTTCCAAAAAACATTCGCAAACCAGAACACTCACTTTTGGGTTTGTGGCATTCGGGAGCCAATTTGTTCAACAGCTAAGCCATTCAGGAACCAAGATACCACTGTATAAGAACAATTCCTCATGCATACCCTGTCCCCTGATTTAAATTCTGGAGCATCACAGGCTGCCTTGTCAAATGATTTTTATTTTTATTTTGTTTCAGTTTTTGGATTCTCTTCATCATCTTGATATGACTGTTGTCGTTAAACTGTAGTAAATAATCAGTTATGGGCAAATAAACTAACATGGTTTCCCATCAGAGTTGCTCAGAGGACCTAAAAAGATTGGTGAGAGCTATTCTGATGGCTTCTATTAACCAAGTGAGTGTCATTCTAGCGGCTTCCATTGTCATCAGCTGATCAAAATGGAGTCAGGTTCAGATCCCTGAATGCAAAGCGACAGAGATGGGCACCGTGAGGTGTGAAGTTCAGTTAACATGACTGATCCCGAAGAAGCTGGCAGAGAGTTTTCTTTACTTTGTGAATCTTTTTCCTGAAACAAAACATTACTTTGATGAGACAGCCTGTGACCTTCCAGCATTTAAGCCAGAAAACAGGAGAGCGATTCCAAGAGATTCATAGAGCTTAAAGCCAGTATTATCTGTCTGTCAGACTAGCCCTACAAACAAATCCTGGTATTCCTTGGTAAGTGGCCAGTACTCATACACAGCAATATTTCACAGGCTGCTAGACCTAGGATGGATGTCACATTCTTGGGTACAATAAGGAACAAATGCCACATTTTAGTTTTCTCACCTTCAGCATCCCCGGCTATTATAAATGGCCTCTCCCGCATCATGTAAAAATAAAATAAAATAAATGGATAATTTGATCTTACCAGGTTTCTCTTCCTATGGTTATTCAACATACCCATGTTTATCAGAATTCAAAATTGCTTTCACTGACTCCACTGTGCATCCAGAAAACTACTTCCAATATAATTCAGCTGATTCCTCACTCTGCACTTCTGGGTCCACAGGCAAACGAGAGGCATGAGGAACGGCTTGAAACTACAGTGGTACCTCGCAAGACGAATGCCTCGCAAGACAAAAAACTCGCTAGACGAAAGGTTTTTCCGTTTTCGATTTGCCTCGCAAGACGAAATTTCCCTATGGGCTTGCTTCGCAAGACGAAAACGTCTCACGGCTTTGTTTCCTTTGTCTAAAAACAAAGACATGTTTTGTTTATAAAGTTAATTTATTTTCCCTTCAATTTTTGAACTGCTCTTTACAGTATGTGTGACTTTAAAGAGCAGTTAATAAACTGTTGTTGTACCAAATTTGGCTTTGTTTCGACTTTTTTTGACCATAGGAACGCATTAATTGATTTTCAATGCATTCCTATGGGATTTCGTGCTTCGCAAGACGAAAAAATCGCTAGACGACAAAAATTGCGGAACGAATTAATTTCGTCTTGCGGGGCACCACTGTACTTTATTCTTTGGAGCTTCTGCGACAAAGCATGTGCAGCAATTTATATTCCTTTGGAAGTGTTTGGATCATGTGACCTTAGGGCAATCCCTCAAATTACCAGTTTCTTAAAACTAAAGGAATATCTATAAATTAAAAACCCAGTCATCATTGCAGTGGCTCATGGATAAAGCAGCTCTGAACTGTAGATGGCAGTGATGTAACATCGAGAGTGCCTTCCAAGAATTGCTATACACATTCTGTGTTCAGCAATGCTCCTAATAATTATTTTCCGAGTCTGCAGGAATTTTTATTTTAATTAAACTATAAATATTTAAGTTTCGGTTTAAGGGGAGGAAAGAGCTTTAAAAAGGTAATCAAAGTATTTATAATTTTCCTCGGAGAAAAGTACAAATGGGCTTAAGAGAGAGGCGTTAGCAGGAAGACTTTTTTATCTTTATTACTCATGCTTGTTCAAATAGTTCAGTGTCCATTCTTTCCTCTATCTTTAGATTAAGCACTTTATTTTTCAAGATAATTTCCCTGTACTAACAGGAAAACTTCCTACTTGAAAAACTTAATGGGGAAAAATATATAAAGTAAAATTGAATTTCTTTTGTACGTGGATTTATCAGCTTCAGTAGCTTAGAGGGAATAACAAGCAAAATATTAACAATATATCTGAAATGAACCTTTATTTCCCATACTAGAGCTTCCTTTTCCACAGGAAAATGCTCAAACTCAAGCTTGGGTGAACCTCAGAAGGGACTGAGGTTCTACTTTTATGCCTCACACCCCATAATATGCATATAGTATGCGTAAGAGGCATTCACAATTGAGCATAGAAATCATGATAGAGAAAGAGGTTCTCACTTAATGTGTGGGCTATGTAGGGCCATAGCATTTAATTCCTTTATTTTGTACTGGTGTTTGTTTGTGGCTGGACCAAGGTTGGCTTTTCCTTAAAATTAAGTATATGTTTTGCACTGTGGTGGTTTATGCCTATTATTATCAGTTAGCAAAAGTGGTACAGCTTGTTTACAAGGAATTCATGGTGAAAAGCAGGAATAAAACTTTCCTTGACAGAAAAAATGCTGTGGATATATTGCCGTCCATCACCCTCTCAACAAATGTCCAAGAACAGCTGCAGCAGCTTCTCAGCATGGAATGTCAATCTGTAAACACCCAATTTATAGACTGTAAAGTGGCTTTCTGCACATAATGGTGTCATATGTATAATAGTATTTTGCAGAGGGAAGTAAACAACTTACAATCAGTGTTAAAGTGACAGATTTATGACTAGACTGTTGAGTTTCTTGCTAATAAAAATAAATTATCAACACCCTCCCAAGTGCAAACAAGTAGAGAAAATGATGTTTTCCCATGTGGAATTATCTTGCATTTGTCAAAAAGATCTGAGGCTTTTAATGCCACATCTAATGAATTAAAATATTGTTAGGTAAGATTACTATTTACAGAATTTATTTAGGAAACTTCCCTGCTTGCTTTATCAGAATTCATGTAGGTTTTCTCAACTTTATAGAACACACAGCTCACTTTGATCTAGTGAAATGGTTGCTAGATTTAAGTAATATGAACTTGAGGTGTATATCATTATCTATCTATCTATCTATCTATCTATCTATCTATCTATCTATCTATCTATCTATCTAAAATCCCCTCTAGTCCCAGTTGCTCATGGTAGATCAGGAATAAAATCTCCTGTCCTGACTCTCCCCCTCAGGCTCAGAACCCAAACCAAAACCATGGCTGGAGATTCTGAAAGTTTTATTAATTCAGTAAAGCCTTCCAACATGGGTCTACAGGTTACAGCTAGGTAAAGCATGGCAGTGTCAAATGATAAATGTCTAGGCTGGGCTAAAATGTTGATCAAACCGCCTGTGCTCTCCTTTTGAAGAGCAGGGTGAGCACAGCTACTTGCATGATTGACATCACTAGCCTCAGGGGGTGCCTTCTTGCCTCCTCCCCAAAGCCTAGTAAGAGCTTCATTTGGGAAGGAGGTGTGAGGGAAGGAGCTGTGCAAGGCCAAAATTTGACTCCCATCCCCCCAGCCCTCGCAGTGGCTTCCCAAAGCTGGGTAAGGGAGGCACTGGGCTTTGGGAAGGAGGTGAGAGGGCTCTGACAGGGTCCTAGAGTCCTCCCAACTTCTTCCCAAAGCCTAGTTAGTGCTTGCCCAGATGTGGGAAGGAAACGGGAGGGCTCTAGGACCCTGTCAGAACCCTCTCACCTCCTTCCCAAAGCCCAGTGCCTCCCTTACCCAGCTTTGGGAAGCCACTGCGAGGGCTGGGGGGTTGGGAGTCAAATTTTGGCCTTGCACAGGGCACCATATTACCAAGGTCCACTGCCATCCAAGCCTTTGCTTAGAACTGAGGAGGTGCAAGCGCCTCTAGTGAGCCAGCTTTTTTGCACAGTCCCAGTAAGCTATAGTTAGCTTTACCATCATGTGTGAACTAGGCCAGTGTGGCCTACTAAATGAGATGCTGGAGTCAAACCTGATTGACCTGAGTTTGAATCTCTGCTGAGCTAAGGAGTTACTGACTGTTGTTGAATATGTCAGTGTCTCTCAGTCCTTCATTTATGCAGTCGAAATAATATGGACTTACCTTGGAAGTTTGTTACATTGCTGAACAAGGATTATACATGGTACATTGAAAGTGCAAGTATTGAAAACCAACAGATACCTTGCAAAAGCCATGAGCTTTTATAAGCAAGAGCTATTCATCAGGTAGATGGTTCAAATTGGATTCCATAATGTACATTTTTGGACAGTGTTCTCGAAGCTACAAACATGAGTCTGACCAAACTGCGGGAGGCAGTGGAAGACAGGAGTGCCTGGCGTGCTCTGGTCCATGGGGTCACAAAGAGTCGGACACGACTAAAGGACTAAACAACATCAATGTACATTTTTAATAATCAAGATAGCAAGGGCACAAACATAGCCTGCAGAATTGGGAAATGGCGGTAAGAATATGTGTTGAAAGTCTCTTGTAAAAGTTGGTGATATGTTGAATGACAGTCCCCACTGATTAGATGGTTTTTTAAATTGTGCCATATTACAATTTTTGTTCATGGGAGTTATCTTCTGGGGCACCCCCTTGGAAATGATGATGGTATAGATAGGAGTTTTTGTTTGCAAATATGTGCTCTTCCAGATGGCTCTGGTTTTGAGGACTTGAAGACTTCATGTCGAAGGCAGAGAGGTTCACAATTTGTTTTGTGTGTCCAATAGGGGGTTTAGATCCATTGCTTGAAATTTAGGAAGTTAATTATTTAATAAGTATCTAGTAACATCTGCCCATCATTACGAATGACTGTGCCACTTATTATGCAGGACCATGCTATTCCAAGTGGCTGCTTTTCTACTGCTTGTGGCAGCCTAACATAGTCACAATCCTGTTATGTGCTCCTCTAGCTGCGAAACAGAAAGCACAAAAATTTCACTAGAAGAAAGCTAAAGTTACCAGCTACACGACCCGTGTATGGGAGGCATCAGTCCATATAGGGTGATGGCAAATGTTCTGTATAATAATGCCCAAGTACCCTCTTTGGAAGAGACCAGAAAGCGTCTGTAGTCCAGTGGGTAGGAGACGTGAAAGGTGACAAGAAGAGCTTGAATCCCACTGCAATATCAAGGAGTTCACACAATGTTTAGAACAGCAGTTCCTAGACTCCTTCCCCACCCCGCAAACCACTTGAAAATTGCTAGCGGTCTTGGTGGATCACTTAAATATTTTTTTGCCTGTTGTAGGAGTTGTAATGTGCTGGACCAGGTGCTGTGTGGTTTTTAATTGTATTGTTATTGCTGCTTTTATTTCTTGCATTTCATTCCATAGAATCCCAATTGTAATACTGTACAATAAAATGCAGCGTAAGAAATAAAAGGAGCAATAAAAATACAAAAAAATAACAATCTATGTAAATATTTAATGTAGACATGCCATGGGCCACCTGAATGAAGGTCGCAGACCCCTGGTGGTCCATAGACCAGTTTTTCCCAACCTTTTTTGGGCAAAGGCACACTTGTTTGATGAAAAAAATCTCGAGGCACACCACCATTACAGCCCCGTGACGTCAGCGCGCAGCGTCACGCCGGGAGGGACGCACGAAAGTGTAAGTTTCAATTTTTCCCCCTCCCCCTTGCCGGGGAACCTCCAAGCTTTGGGGGTGGGGGGGGGAGGAGGCAGCAAAGCGAGGCAGGAAGGAGAGCGCGGCTTGGCTGGGTGAGCTTTGGCAGGGGCAGGGAATGAGAGCCGCGAGGCGGGCGCTGCGGACGGAGGCGCTGCCCGCCGAGCTCGCAGGCAGCCAGGCAGGCAGACGGCGAGAGCCCCGTGCTGGGCGGCCTCTCCTCGCCGCCACCCCGCCTCTCGCCGCCCGACTCGCCCACCTCCCTCCAGGCAACATCTCGCGGCACACCAGGCAACATCTCGTGGCACACTAGTGTGCCGCGGAACAGTGGTTGGGAAACACTGCCATAGACCACAGTTTGGGAACCCCTGTTTTGGAACACTGTACTATACAACATATATGCATGTGTCTGTGTGAAAAGAACAAGCTTTTGGAAAGGGAAACTCAAGGACATTGTAGAATGCACACTACAACTGCAAGATCACAGGAGACAACACTTTATTTAGGTGATAAAGGAGATGGAAAGAGCAGTGCAATATAAACGTGGCCTCTGCAAGGAAATCCCTAGCTTTGAGCTGAGGATGGTGTTGCTGTTGGTAACAGTCATTTTGGATGGGGGAGGGGCAGGGAGGAAGCTAGAACTTAGCTTGTCCACAGCACACATCTACACCCTGATTACATAGGTGCAGTTGCAGGCAGAAGAGGGACAAATGCGGTTACTGTTAGTCTCCCAGGGACTAGCTTGGAGCACGTATTTTTTCCTTCATCCAGTCCTATGGGTAGTAGAGACCTGGACTTCCAGCTAAAGAGGCCAGTACTGAGCGGTCTCTTTGTGGAGATGTACGAGAGTAAAACTGTAAGTTGGGATAGCACTGTTGCGCTCAGTCCTGCTTGTGGGCTTTGCATAGGCATCCAGTTAGCCGCAGTGAGAACAGAATGCTGGACTACATGTGACTTTGGCCTCATCCAGCAGGACTCTTCTTATGTTCTTATGAATAGCGCAGGCTTAACCTGCAAGTTTGATCCTGGCTAGGGGCTCCCAAGAAAAAGTGCTGGGGTGACACACCTGAGACACAGCAGTGGGAGAGCTAATCAGAGATGGTCTGCCTTAGCCAGATAAATGTCTAGCTACTGCTGTCGACTACCCTTGTGATGTGCATGGCACTGGGGCACTGGCAGTGAAGATGGCAGGTAGCCTCTTCTCTCCCTGAGAGATGCCTGGTTAGCTGTGGAGAGACAAGAGAAACATAGAAATAGTGGTGAATAATGGGCAGCAGCTGCAACAAATACTACACACAATTAGGTGCTTGTCAAATGAGTGATTGAGAGAAAGGATGCTCTTTTTGAATGTTTTGCCTGTTCACATGTCCAACTCTTTGCTCTCATAATAGGTGCATGGACCTGATAGTCCCTCATTTGTCTACATTTGAGAGGTTTGCCAGTTTGGGAAGACAATGCTAACATGAAGGCAATACTCGTCCAAAGTTAGGAATAGCACTGCAGTACCGTCTAAGCTTTGTTCTCTTGTCATGTCCATTGGCTCTGATCCGCTTCGAAGGATGAGTCACAAGTGTTTGGCAGCACTATCAATAGACAAGAGTAGGGTGTTTGATGTTGACTTCCTCAAAAGGGACTGACAGTCGGTCTACATAGCCTTTGCAAGTCTATGTTGGAAGCATGCATTTTATTTGGGAGTTTGGGCCCTCCTGTATGTTAACTGCATAGTACGCTGTATCACAGCTTCCCTTCTTATAGGATGCACTGCTACAACCTGTTGAGTAAAAGCAAGTTCCTGAAACAGTTCACTTGTATTCCAGGGAGAAGGGAAGACTTGCTATGGGTGTTGGAGTGAACACATTAGGGGGGTTCTGTTGGGTGGGATGGAGAAGATGTGACAATCATACTTTCAGAATGGTCTACGCTTTCCCTTGTTTACCTATCTGTGGGCATCTTGCCCTTGCAGCCTCAGTAGCAGCAAGGGGAGAGGGCTGTTGGTGGAGTCCTCAAACAGTCCACATACCTTGTTATAGGGCAGATCGTACCTAGAGAGGATTCTGGATGTAAACTTGTAGAGTGAATAAGAAGGCTGAGTTACTGAGCATATCTCCAGCAGAGGGTTCCTGTCTTTTAAGATATGCTAATGACCACAAATGGCTTGAACTGCAATAGTTGCAACTGGCTGTCAGAGAATTGAACTTAGGCTGTGCTGTTGGACAGTTTGACTGGTTTAAAATCAAAAAGTGAAGAAGGTATTTGCATGTCCAGAGTAATCATGCACCACGGTATGCATACCTAACAAGAGTGTCCCAATATAAATCAAGGTCAGCAAATGCAAACTAGAGCACTCTTGCCTTGGCTGTCCTTTTCCCAGGTAAAATGAGGATAACTAAAATCAATATGTTATAAGGGATACAAAAAAACAATAGTAAGGCCGAGCTCCTTAAGAACAGCCCTTGTTTTATTTTGTTCTCCTAGCTATTGGGATTGTTGTGCTTTTTCACAAAGAGTTGCATGGTCTTTCCCCATGCTAGTCTGCTCAGTCACTGAGATCTTCACCTGAGACTTTATTCTGGTTGCTCCTGCTTTTTGAGGTAGAGCAAATGGTGAGCCTTTTTGGTGGTGGCACCGTACCTTTTGGAATGTCCTCCCCAGGGAGGCTCACCTGGTGCCTTTCTTGACAGGCCTTGCAGACACTCCATACTTTTAAAGCCACAACCTGTTTTAGGTTGTTAGAAAAACATTATTAAGTTGTGGCATTTTTGCTTTAAATCTTATCTGCCTTGGCGTACTCGGATGCTGAAGGTGTAGCTTATAAATTTAACACACGTTTTCCCATCAGCAAAGTACCTGCTTGTGCTTTCGTATGCTTGGCATCTATAGTCATGGGAGCACTGCAATACAGCCCCATGTCACACATCTATATAAGTAAACTACAGTATGTTCTTTTGCTGCAGCGATCTATTTACTCTAGTCTAGGTGCTGTGCTGCTTGTTGGAATCTTATGCTCAAACAAGTGCATGGAGGTGAAGATTCAGTGAGTCAGTGGGTGTGTTGTTACCTGCACTGCCTCTCACTGACCTGATGTTACACTGGCATCAGAGGGGCAGGAACGCCAGACCCCTGAGTGAACATAGGATGCCAGCTCCTCCCTGCCCTGCCCAAACTCCAAACATTCCTCTCCTCTTCATAGTGCTGCCAATCTAGTGGGGTGGTGTTTTTTTTTTGCAAATGGTGGTTTATGACCAGTGCAGTGGTACTGCAATGTGTGTTTGAATTCACTGCACCAGCTTACTGTTTTTTGCTGGCCAAGGGGATTTATCTTATCCGGCCCAACAGGGATAGGAGTTTTCTGCCTGTGTAATGTGATGAAACCATACCATGCATTCATCAAGGTTGCTTAATCAAGACAAAAATATTTGATTCCTACCCACCTCTCCCACATTAATCCCTCACAAATCTGTTTTCTTTTGAATGAAAAACTAGTCTTTCCCATAATAACCAGAATTCATCATTTATGTCACTGCTCCCTCCCACCCCCGTTAATGCATCAGTCTTCTTTTAAATTTATAGCATATGCCCTCAGACATCCTCTGATGATTAATCTCCTTACCCAAGCAAGGCCAATTGCAATCCATTTTTAAATGGACTTTCTGTTCCTACATATTGATTGGCAATCATGTAGCAAATTTACATTTGACTTGGCAGTTAATTTATTATTTCCGCAACATTCTACACTCTGAATAATAGAAAACACTGCCAAATAATGTGTCAGCATTGCTGGCTCCCGCAATATTAGCATAAGTCCTTGTCCGCTAATCTACCTTTGCAAAAGGAGGAAAACAGCAGACTTCTGGAAATCTTTAAAATTGGAGCTCTGCTCAGGTGGTCCCACTTAAGAGTCTCTATACCAGAATTTATGATTTTTTGTATCTCACAAGAGCATAAAATGAGAAGAAGAGCCCTCGAAAATCAAACAAAAAGCTAATCTAGTCCCCTTTCCCACAGTAGCCAAACAGATACAGCACATGAAAGCTGTACCCATCCCCTGCTGTTGTTCCCCAGTAGCTGGCATTCAGTGTAGTTTTGCTCATTTCTGATCCTGAAAGTAGCATATAGCCATTACAACTCATAGCCACAGAGAGTCATCATGAATTTGTCAAATCCCCCTTTAAAGCCACCTAAGTTAGTAGCCTTCATCATATCTTATAGAATCATAAAATTGTAGAGTTGGAAGGGACCCCAAGGGTCTTCTGGTCCAACCTCTTGCAATGCGGGAATCTCAGCTAGAGCATCCATGAGAGATGGCCACCCAACCTCTGCTTAAAAACCTCCAAGGAAGGAGAGTCTGTAAATAAATTTCTGCAGCACTGAAGTACTTCATTTCATCTGTCCCGAATCTCCAGTTTCACTAGATGTCATGAACCCAAGTTTTATTTTGACTAGAGTGGGAGGAAAAACCTCTATTTACGTTTCTCCATGTCATTTGAAAGTTGAAACTTTTTATAATCCTCCACAGTGCCTTCCCCTATAAACTCTGCACCCTTCTCACATAGGGAAGATGCTTCAGTTCCCTGATAATCTTTGTTGGATTATTTCTCCATCAATTTATTTACTAGATCCGCCACTGCTTCGGTGCCCCTGGTTCCCACAGCCGAGATCTCTAGGTGGTTCAGCCTCGGCTAGATTTTGCTCATCCATCTTGTCTGAAAAGCATCCACTATGTACTTCAACACAGCTGACTTTCCTGGGGTACTTGTACTTTTCTGGAGAGTTACATGTGCTTTCAATTATGGGTCACAGTGCCTAACCAGGACTGCACGGTAAGGCATCCCAGGTTGTATCAATGACTTGTGCAGGGTCTACTGCTCTGAGCTTTAGGTTTGATGGCACACAAATAGGATCCATAGCAATCATAGAAAAATCCAAGATTAAAAAAAAGATGGCTTTACAGTAGATACGGTTCTCAGCACATTTCCTAAAAAAAATTAATTCACAAGTTAGAATACAGCTTTGTCCACTGCCATAATATCACAGAATGATTACTCCAGTCCTCAATCCCACTTCACTGTCAATCCCACATCACATCAGGTTGACTAGACATTTTCTAGGAAGCTCTTTATTGAAGAAAGGGCTTAATATTTCTTGATAAGAATGGCTTGGGATCATTATTCTACAACAGCTCACCTAAGTTTGCTAAGGGGTGTAATAGAAAAGATTCCCCAAGCAGTGTTTGCCAAGACACATTAAACATTTCTTTTGATAAAGCATTTCCTCCTATTGTGTTTGGAAACTTATCTGCTTTATGTTTGGCACCCTTGCTGTAAACTGGGGTTGAATGTTAGCTTGCTTGCAGGATGGTTAAAAGGTTGGCTATACAATCATCTGTTGCATGTGACAGTGAGAGTTTAAAGCCCTTCAGTTATTTTGCAACACATCGTAGGTAGCAGCAGTGCTCGCTGTTTTATTAAATAATACCCTTGTGTCTTTAAAAGAACTGTGTGTTCTACATTCATTTAAATAAAGCTTTCAAATGAACCAAGGCAGGAGTCCTGGGTGAGTCTGTGGATGGAAGACCCTCTAAGGAATCTCACTGGCAGAGTTTGCTGCAGATAGAACTTGGCAATGACTGTCTCTCCCTGGGATATTAGCATACGCTCTGCGCAGTCTTCTGAGCTTTGAGGCAGGGGCAGATGCAGTGTACTGCTTATATAGGCCAGATGCCATTTATCTTAAGGGAGCATTCTCTTGGAGCATTCTCGGCTTCCTTTTTGCCCTTCCTTTCCTATTAGTTTGATCTCTGCTTTTTATTGCGCTAACTGCCCATCACTTCTGGCTGCAGAGATGAGTTTGACAGTGATCGACAGCATTCTGTCCTTTTGTATTTCCACTGTTTCAGACAATTCCAGATCTCAAAGCAGAGCTGCATTACAAGGTTTGTTTTTTATTTAGTCAAGCAAATAATAAATCAGTAGCATAACACCCCAAGAAAAAGAGAAAGGGTGTGCAGAGTGCTTAGCCATGGCTGTAGAATGCCTCTCACCCTCTGCAATGTAGGAAAACTGTGCTGGACCTCCTTTACTGAATTAGGAACAATCCTCACTTACTCAATAGAGTACACAGAGGGGACAAATCCACACTGCAGCAGCATAGTGTAGGCTGCGGGTGCCTGGGGCAGGGCAAGTGTTGCCACCATGCAAGGAAGCTGCCTCTGCAGTTTGTTCATGCGCTGGAGCTCAGCAGAGGCACAGTCGTGGTGCTGCCGCCTTTCCTCCTTTCTTGCCCCTGGGTCTGGCGCTGGGCCGTCATGCGAGGAACCCAGTTTCACCAAATGTATTTACATGTACTCAAGTCTAATCTGCTCATGCCCCCACACTAGTTGTTGTTGCTTCATGGTTTTAGTCATGCTCATATTTGGAAAGCTATCGAAGGGTGTGTGCATACACACCACACACAGTCTTTTCTGAGAAGCAATTTGCTTCTTACTCGAAAATGCATTGAACATAGTATGTACCAGCGTTTGTTGCTACCAAGTGCCCCAAAGTCCTAGTAGTTCAGCAAAACGTTGGAAGATGTTTCAGAGGTGCTGAAGCTCTTTTTTAAAAGATCTATGCCAAGCCAAGGTCTCTGCAAACTCAAGCCCAATTAAAGCCTGGTTGGCTGGCTTGGATTTCAGGTCTGGTATCTATACTTTACAATGTACTGTATGCTTTGATCGGTCTTCTTCTCCCTTGGCCAAAAATGGTTTTTGGACCTTAGCAGAATAATTACATCCTTCACTATGAGGGATGGCACATGCTGTTTTGCTGTTTGAGGCGAAGCGAGAAGTGCCACACTGCCCTGCGGCTGCCGCCAGTGCCACCATCCCTGCCACTCGCACCAGCCACTCTGCCACCTCTGTCAGTGGCAGAGAAGCGGTGCTGACTTAGGGGTGAGATTCCCATTGATTTCAGGTGAGATCTCTTGTGCTTCATAAGATCTAACACGATTTCTCATACTTGAAAGCTGTTCTGTCCTTCCTATTTATATTATCTGATGTTTTTTCTTGCTGCCGATATTTTGCAGTTATAGTTACAAATTGTATTTTACTTCTGGGCTGTATGTGTGCTTTCATTACTGCTGGCTTTATTAACGGATGGAGGACTTTGGTTATAATACGTTTTTCTTTTCTTGTGATTATTAAAAGTCAGCCTGTGAATGTTTTAAATAAATAAATGAAACCACTAATATTTAACTTCATATGAAAAACAGAGTTGAACTAGGTGCACTTTCAATTGCAGAATTTACACAGAAGTAGACCTATGGTGCAATTCTTCTACAGTGGTGCCCCGCAAGATGAATGCCTCGCAAGACGGAAAACCTGCTAGACGAAAGGGTTTTCCGTTTTTGAGCTGCTTCGCAAGACGATTTTCCCTATCGGCTTGCTTTGCAAGACGAAAACGTCTTGCGAGTGTTCCGATTTTTTCCCGCTCCCCCCCTTTTTCTAAGCCGCTAATCCGCTAAGCCTTTAATAGCCGCTAAGCCTTTAATAGCCGCTAAACCGCTAATAGCGCTAATCCGCTAAGCCGCTAATAGGGTTGCTTCGCAAGACGAAAAAACCGCTAGATGAAGAGACTCGCGGAACGGATTAATTTTGTCTTGCTAGGCACCACTGTAATTTATTGTCACCTACGTATGTGGTAGTGAACAACGCCTGCAGTTTTTAGCCACTTAACATTTACAGTTTTATTTCTGTAAACTAAAGCACCTCAGGAGGAAACAAAAGCACCTGGGGGAAAAATCCCAAGAAAAGGAACTGATTTTTACAAATTGGGCGGGGTTTTTTTACCTTTTCTTTGCCTTGGGCAACTGTCACACCTGCACCATTTATTTAAAGCACTCTTATGTCACTTTAAGAGATAGGGAGAATCCTGGGAACTGTAATTTGTTAAGGATGCTGGGAATTTTAGCTCGATGAAGTCAGCATCCTTAACAGACTACAGTTCCCAGGAATCTTCAGGGAAAGTGGTGTCAATTAAAGTAGTATAGGAGTGTTTTAAATGTATAGTGCAGATGTGAGCAATGTTTACCAACTGAAATAGTAAAAAAAATTTCCACACAGTTTTGAAGCAATATGCCACACATGGCTTTATTGGGGGACACTCCGCGATGCACTGAATTAGAAAAAAAGACCCTCAACAACTGTCTTATGTCTTAGTTTCTGATTAGTGTAAACAGTAAAAATGTTCTGTGTGGTTTTACAGGCAAAAAATGGTCCAGGGAACCAGATTAAAAAGTGTTCTCCTGAGACAATACAAGTATTTGGGACATTCTACTGCTTCAAGACACAACAGAAGTAAGCTACCCCATAAAACTATCTATGCCATCTGTCCCAGATTGCATGTATAAGTAACTACAATTCTGATACCATAACAATGCTTTTTCCAGTTGATGATAGTACAAGCTGTCAGTTTGGTATTGAAGTACCATTGTGGAGCAGAAAACTGTGGGCTAATTTATAAGTGTACAGACTCTTGATTTGCTATCCTGTGATAGAATTTTAATAAGATAAATATTTGTCATGTTGTTTGACAGGTGATGGCAGCATCCAAATCACTTGAGTGAATTAGGTGACAAGTTGTCCTGGTGCGTCAAGTTTTCATTGCTGTCTTTTGGTGCATAAAGATCTTGTATTAAGTGATATTTAAAGAAGACTCATTCTGTTTGACAGTTTAGTGACATGATCTGTGAGCAGGAATAAGAAATGTCATGGTGTCAAGTCAAAGATGGGAAGATTGCTGTAGATATTACCTATTTTAACAGTGCTGAGCAAGTCTGCAACGATGTAGACAAGCGAATTCCATGTTTTATTATAAGATTTCCAGAAGGGTTTTAGGCAAGTTGTATGCATAAAAAGAAAGAAAATGTATGCTCTGTTACTGGGTAACTGATGTGTGATGTTTGTAGGGAAATACCTTACAGGGATTTATGATAATTCATTTTTTAAAAACAAATAATTTGTGCTTTCTTTATTATTATTTCTATTGCTGTGATTGTATAACTGAGCGGCATTTAAAATATGAAATGATCTCATACAACTTGAGCTGAAATTTACCTTTTGTTTGATTTAAAATATTGAAAATATATTGCTTTACTATTCTAAAACCCTAGTAAAGTATAATATTTCATACATAAACTCATCAGACTATGATATAAAGCAGCATTATCCTTTATGTTATGATTATTTGCCTGATTAAAATACATAGGGAAATTGTAGTTTGCAGTTCTTTTGCTAAACTTCTACTTAGCAGAAATTTTGGTTGGCTCTTTATCTGCCCTTTCATGAAATAACTAACAAACCATTAATAATGTTTGCACAGGAAAAATATATATTTATTTCTGAGTTGGGTTCTTAAAAAAAAATCATGTGTGCTTTATTCAAGAGAAACATAGTAAATGTTTCTGATTATCTGTTACAGAACTCACATTAAACTGTGCATTTGCAAAAACAATGAGCACTTTTCAATAAAACATTTACTAGCTTGGCAACCTTTTCTATTTTGAAGATACATTTTGTTTCTGCTTTTAGCAAATTGCTATTCTGGAAGCCTTAAGTAAATAAATAAGCAGCTCTTCATCCTCTTGGTTTACTTCTTTTCTTTTCTTTTTGATGTAACGAAGCAAAATAATTTGTCATTTCCTTAATACTCTCCAAACTAATTCCCAGAACCTGTTAATAAACGTACATCTCTTCCCCACCCTCCAAGCATGCAGTATGTCTACTATCTTCCCACATCTCAAGCATTTGTTACCTACCCTGGGATATATATGTTTCAGTCTTTTTGGAGTAAAGTATCATCTGAACAAATTTTTTAAAAAGCTTTCCTGAAGATTAAGGCGTATAATTCCTGAAAGGCGTGTAATTCCTGCCATATGCATCTCTACAGTGGTACCTCGGGTTACATACGCTTCAGGTTACAGACTCCGCTAACCCAGAAATAGTGCTTCAGGTTAAGAACTTTGCTTCAGGATGAGAACAGAAATCATGCTCCGGCGGCGCAGCAGCAGCAGGAGGCCCCATTAGCCATAGCGGTGCTTCAGGTTAAGAACAGTTTCGGGTTAAGAACGGACCTCAGGAACGAATTAAGTACTTAGCCCGAGGTACCACTGTATTTCTTTCCACAAATTCTTCTAAGTCCATATTTTCATCTGCCTTGATAAGAATTCTGCTGCACAGTTAATCTCCTTAGCATATTACAGGTTCTCTCCAGTAAGCATTTATTCTCACTGCTCAGAATTAGCAACTTAAACTTTGATTGAGTCCTTAAAAATCCGCTTTTTCTTGTTAATGAATTTATTTCATGTATGGAGAATAATAACAATTGCTGGTTTTATTGCCATAATGGGGGGGGGTCATATAATTTTCACAATCCTTCACAAAACTCAGTGTAGACAATTTTAAGCTGGATGAGCCAATGATCTGACTCATCATAAGGCAGCTTCCTGTGTTTCTGAAGTCAGAAACTGACAAAAGTGATAAAACTGATAGGACCTTCAAACCATAAACTTTAAATTAAACGCACAAGACCCCAGAAAGGGCTTGATAGTACATTGCCTGTTCAGACAGGTATTCTATTGTTTAAGAAATTATCGCAATTCAAAGCATGGAAAAAAATGTATTGTAGAGAATCTGACAGCAAGGGTATCCTCTATAAAAAGCACATGAACGAAAAATAGCAATCCCAGAGAGAAGGGCTAGTGTGAAAGCAATCCACATTATGTTTTCCTTCTCTTTTTCTATCAACAGGAAAGTTTTGAAAGAGATCTCCGTGGGAGACATCAAGCCTAATGAAACAGTTGAGGCAAATCTAGAAGCGCAGTTGCTGTCCAGGCTAGACCACCCAGCCATTGTCAAATTTTATACCAGCTTTGTAGAAGGAGAGAGTTTTTGCATCATCACTGAATACTGTGAAGTAGGACTTCATTTACTTCTGCTGAATGTATATTCCTAAAAAGTGGATGGGGAAATGTGTGCAATATTGCATAGAAATCATTTGGTGGTGGGTTGTTACATGTTGTAGCTTTCATGATGGTCTTCTGCACACCAGGATAGTGCCATCTCTATCATGGATATGCTGGTGACCTGCCAAAACCCACAGGTTAGGAAGCAAGGGTTCACAAGACAATCATTATTGGCTTGGCATAAGAACCTTGGCAACTTCATAATAATTAGCACCACAAATCTTGTGGTTATTAGTTTAGTTTAGTTTGGTTTGGTTTTTTGGCCTTGGACTTAAAAGGAAAGCTTTCATGATAATATTTTGATTTGTGTAGAACATCTGTGTTATTAAAATTATTACAGAAACATGTACTAACCACAGGTTCAGCCCTGAAGCATTTTTCATCAAACTGGAGGGATCTTAGCTCTGTTCAGGTTGATAGCAGTTCCCACCCATTAATTTCAATGTAGTTGCAGTTTAATGTTTCTGATTGTAAATTTGCTCCTGCATTTCAGGGTCGAGACCTCGATTTTAACATTCAGCAGTACAAAGAAGCTGGCAAAGTATTTCCTGAAAGCCAGATAGTAGAATGGTTTATACAGTTGTTACTTGGAGTCAACTACATGCATGAAAGGTACAGTCATTTGCTTTGAAATGGTTATAAACGAGCACATTTTGCACCTCTTGCTTGCTAATATTAAAGTGAAAATTAAAACTTGCTGACTAGCCTTTACTTACCTTTGATATAAAATTCTCTTCCACCGGACTATTAATGTGTGATGGATGGGAGTATATTTTTCAAGTTTTGACTTTTAAGTTCCATGCAGAGTAGTACCGTTCCCAGAATTCTCAGCACCATCATCATTCTTGCAAAACAGGGCAAGAAAATATTTAAATCCCCATGGGTTATTTTAAAAGATACTTTTGATCATATGAACCACTAAATTTTCTAAAAATGATTGTTTAATTCTTTAGTGACCGAAGCAATGAATTTTTAAACACCTTTTGATGGTTTCAAGGTGACCACTATTTAATAGTACTATCCCGGTCACATGCTGCCAACTCAACAATTTTATTTTTTCATATTCATTTTTTTATTGCATCATCCATTTTTAATTGTGAGCATCTTTAATAATTAATATGTACATTTCAGGTCTTGGATTTCTTGGTGCACACTGTTATCAGAGAAAGCATAGAAATGCTATTATATGTGCAACTCAAGGTGCTAGCATTGACTATGAGCCCTAAATGGCTTGGGCCATATTTGCAGCCATTCAGTGAGCCAAATAAAAAGAGGGTATACTGCTGAAGAGCAGATGGGCAATTTTAAAATCTGAATTATTCACTCTCTCTCTCTCTCTCTCTCTCTCTCTCTCTCACACACACACACACACACAGAGAGAGAGAGAGAGAGAGAGAGAGAGAAGTTCCCAGAGCAACAAAGATTCAGGAGTATCCTGTTCTTCTGGGGTTTAGGATCTGCCGTGAAAGTAGTAAATATCACAGCCTCCTACAGTGTTCATTGTTTCTGTGTCTCCTCTGGGCCCTGATTATTCTTTCTGACAGTGCTCCATTGCTAAATCAGAAGTTGGAACCCTATCAGACAGACAGAGAGACAGACAGACATGCGCACGCACGCGCGCACACACACACACAACTTTTCAGACTTGTGTTCCGTCTGCTTGTCTCCACTACATGTTGTGCTATAGCAAACTCCAATCTCTATTAACTAGGGCTCACAAAGCTATTGCATTTGTGGGCTGTCCTGTAAATTTCAGTGGAAACAGATCCGTAATGGCAAAGGGCTGCATTTTTATCTGTATCTCCATTGTGATTAATCCCTGTATGAAATTGGTAGATTATGGTGAATGGCAGCAAAGAAGATACTACTGCACATGTTAAATGTGTATATAGATCCTTTCATTCACAGTTTTCACAGGAGCAGTCTTTCTTCTCAAACTATGATTAAAATGTAGTTTCTGGTTGATTTTGTATGGAATATGCCTGGGATTTATTACCCCTGCTATGCAAAAATCTCCAAATGAATCCGAATTTCAATGTCTAAAATCCCTGGTAGAGGACAAGGATCCTGAGATCATGTTAAGGGTAGCCAAATTCTGTGCGATTGCCATACAACTTAGGGAACAAGCTGTGCTATCATGATGATTAAGGCCTTAAATGATAATTTTAGGTTATATTTTGGTGACTAAGTTTTAATTTATATATTTTTTAACTTTTGCTATATCTGTATTGTCCCTGCTATACTTAATTGCAAATTCAAATGTATCCCTATTGTGCTTTATGACTTCCTTGATATTGTATGTGGGCTGGAACTGGTCTGTGACCGAAATAATAAATTCATTCACGTTAGACGCACTTTCTTGTAGGGGTTTCTGGTGGCCAATATTTGGAAGTAAATTTGACATGCTGCTCAGTCCTATACATGTTTGCTTGGAAGTATGTCCAGCGATAGTAAATGTGTTCAGTGTCATTTGCACTTCAAAGTTAGGTGATTAGGAGCAAGGAGTACATTTCACAATAGTCTAAAAGACTGTAAGATGTGCTATTAACTTTTTCATCCTACTGAAATAGTTTCATTTCTCTTCATATTCAGGCGAATACTTCACAGAGATTTGAAAGCGAAGAATATTTTTTTGAAAAACAACCTTCTTAAAATTGGTAAGATTTTTTCAATGTGATTTTATTATTGTGTAACATTTCCACTTACAGTGTGCCATGGGATGATGCTGCATTGGGGTGCTCCAGGACATTGCAGGAAACTTAAACAGAGACTCCAAGCTGTCCTAGCACTCAGTAGAGCACCAGCAAAAATGGGCCCAGGGCAGATGCCAGATGGGACCCCAGCCAGTAGCCAAGGTTTTTGGGTGCAGGGAGTGCAGAACCTGCCCCTGTCTTCCAAAGCATTTCTCCTGGCCAAGTACACCTGGTATGAGAGCTTCACTGACGAGAAAAGCATCTTGGGACAGGGAGCGGGTTCCCCACTCCTTATCTATACCCCTCTTTCCATTTTAAAAATGGTACTTTTCTGTTGCAGTCCACCTTTTTCTGTTGCAGCCCATATTCTTTCAAATGATAAATATATGACATAATGATGCCTATGCTATTCAGAAGTTTCTGAAAGTTTATCTTTGTCTGGTTATATCTGTACAATACCTGTGTGTAACAGAGCATTGCATATGAATGCTAATGCAGATGTTGGATGTAGTTACGCATTGAGAGATCAGTGGAGGGGTGCAGCCTTATTGCTCCTCATACAGGCCAGTGAAACCTCTGCCCCATTAAATAAGTTTCATGTGGTTTGTCTGTGTGCCATGGAAATGATTTCTGGCGGCATGAAATTTTGTACTGTATAGTTGAATCCAGTGTACATTCCAGCGGCGTAGCGTGGGTTGTCAGCACCCGGGGCAAGGCAAGTAATTTGCGCCCCCCTAACCTGCCGCCGCTGCCAGCTTCTTCTTGCTGCTGCCTGGGCTCGTCTGGTGTGGTTCTCTCCCGGGCTCAGCGCTGCGCTGGGCGGCCGCTGCACTGTCCCTCCCCCAGATAGTCCCTCGCTCTCTCTCCGCACCGCACGCCTGGCACCCACCCCCTCCACAGTGGGCGGCGACCCAGCGGCTTGGATCGGATTCACACAGCCAGCACTGCAGTGAGAGAGAGAGAGTGAGCCAGGCAGGGGCAGAGAGCTGCGAGTGCAAGCGCCCCCCCCCCCGATGTTGCGCCTGGTGCGGCCGGCCCCCCTGCCCCCCCACGCTATGCCACTGGTACATTCCACATACTTCTCATAGGTTCAATTCGCACATAACGCTAAGTCAAAATATGGCTTAGCGCAAATTTGCAGGCTCCTGGAAATGAGATCACAGCTCTTTTCCTCCTCTTCCTGTCCTCCTCCTGCTGGGTTGCTGTGAGCTAAGCCATGGTTTGGCTTAGCATGTTGTCCAAACCCAGGCTTGTGGGTTATCTTACTCCAGACAAACCATGAATGTTAAACCATAGAATAAACCTTGGTTATAGCTCATGGTTTACAGCAGGCTTCCTCAAACTCAGCCCTCCAGATGTTTTGAGACTATAATTCCCATCATCCCTGACTACTGGTCCTGCTAGCTAGGGTTCATGGGAGCTGTAGGCCAAAAACATCTGGAGGGCCGGGTTTGAGGAAGCCTGATTTAGAGTGAAACAAACCGCAAGATCAGGTTTGGCCAACATGGTAAACCGGACCGTGGCTTAGCTCACAGCAGCGCAGCAGTAGCGGGACCAGAGGAAGAGCAAAGCAGCCATGATCTCTCTGGGAACCTGCACATTTGTGCATCTGCACTAAGCCATGGTTTGTGTGAACTGGGTCACACTGTGCATGTGTAGTGCTTGTAACTATTCAGGTGCATGTATTGTAAAAATAAATAAATTGCAAACTGTCAGAGCTGCTTCCAGGTCCCAGCTCACAGAGGACCACGCTAGCCGGTATTACTGTACAAAAGTCTTTATTGAGTTACAAGTTCCATTTTCAAGCCGCAGCGTGCAGCTCTACATCTTAGAAGCTAGACCGGCGAAGCTCCGTCTGAGTCTCCGCCTCCTGTACACCAACTTAATACTCTAGCCTTACTCCACCTCTTCCGTCTTTCCCTCCTCCTCTGGGTCCCTCTACCCCCCGTGGTCTTCCTTCCTGGACTCTTCTGACGCCGACCCCCCGGACTCTGCTCCCTCTTTGCGGCGGGCTTTAGGACCTGGCTCCCTATCCGGACTGCTTACTGTGCCGCCTTCCTGTGCATTTGAACTTGGCGCGCGCGCGCAGCCTTCGACCTTACTCTTGACCGTTTCCTCGCTCCCCGATGGAGGTGTGGCCAATCCTAACTCCTGCCTTCCCGCTTGCGGCGAGCCGCCAGCTCCCGATGCCTGCGACCCCTCCCCCCTACTGTGCTCTGGTGGGGAAGCTGGTCCCGATTTCCAACTGCTGCTCTCTGAGTCTCCTCTGGTCCCTTCTTCCTGGTGTGTCCCCCTAGGCGCCCCCCTTGTTCTGACCACTGGCGCCCCTTTCTGTGAATCTTCTGATTCACTGGAAAGACTCGGAGATCTCGGGCTGCTGTCATCGCTCATATTTCCTTCGGATTCCTCCCCCTCGCTCTCTGTTTCCTCCCTTTCCTGTGCCTCTGCTCCTGAACCCCTGACACAAACTGATGTGGAAGTGTGTAGGACTGAACTTAAGGCTGGTAACATGAGAGAATGAGAGAAACCAAAAGTTTCATGCCTATGAACTCTCTGAGCTGCACATTTAATTAAAATAGATATAAAATAGCACAGGCTAGAATATGTCATTTAGCTTTGTCCCCCCCCCCCTTTTTTCCCTTCAAGTAACTATATTTCAAAATATTTTTCAAGGGGACTTTGGTGTTTCTCGTCTCTTGATGGGATCCTGTGATTTAGCAACTACTTTTACTGGGACGCCTTTCTACATGAGTCCCGAGGCCCTGCAACACCAGGGTTACGACACAAAATCAGATATCTGGTAAGCAGGCAGCGTTCTGTTTCACGTGAATCTTTCATTTAATCGTAACGATCATGCTGGAGACAGCACTGGCTCCTAGGTCACTTTCTGCTTAGGTTGTGTGCTTATCTCTCCTTTCTCTGAAGAAGTGAAATTATTTGAATAAATATGCTTCCATGTTGCTGAAATGTATCTATTGCAAAAATAAATCTATTCAAGGACATATCTGCTTATCCTTTGAGTGCGGCTGTGTTGCGGGCTGGCATTGCCTCCTGGCACCCTCACCCAACAGGGGCCCTGGTGCCAAGAACTGCCCAGCCGATGAGGGCAGCTTCAGGTTCAACTCACCGGCTGGCATTTCGGATTCAAGCCTGCCTTCAAATTGGCCTGGGTGCAGGCCTGACAGGACAGGTAGGCTTCCTTTAGGTCCACTCCTAGGGGATTTAAAGCAGCCCTGCCATAGCCCCAGCACCTGGTTTTTCATCGGATCCTCACTTCCTGGGGGTTTGATAATTTGAACTATTATTTCCCAACAGTTTTTTTAAAACTTCCTGCAAAAATTTTAAAAAAATCAGCCTCATAATATTTCATATGTACTTACGTGTTCTCTCCTTCCCTCATCCCTTCACTTGGTAGGCTTCAGAGCTTATATCCTGTAAAATCAGTTTCCTGCAGTTGGTTTCACATACCCTTTTAGTTTTATTTTTATATTCATTCTTCTTATTATTATTCTTATTTTAAGAAAACATTTTTAAACGGGCAAAAACTGGGAGGTACTCAAATGGCTCTGTCTTCAGCCTGCTTTGCCTACACATTTGCAAACAGTCTCTCCACCCACGCACCCAAGATTAATCCTGTGGGGAAGTGCAACTTGAATATGGTCATGGCTAGGCGACACTTACTTTATGACCTTCTGTTCTTTTATATCACTTACATTATACTTTATGAAACCTGTGGAAATGGAAGAACAGGCTTTTCACTGAGATAAAAGTGTGTTTCATTTTCAATAGAAAGGGGCTCATAGTTTTGTATGACCAGGATTAAAGTGCAGGAACATTGCAAGCAGTCACCAGACGCTGAATTTAGAATTTTCTTGTCCTTGAATTGCTTTCATTTTATTTACTTTCCTTTCAGGTCCCTAGGATGCATTTTGTACGAGATGTGCTGTTTGGATCATGCATTTACTGGTCACAATTTTTTGTCCATTGTTTTAAAAATTGTGGAAGGTGAAGCACCATCTTTGCCAGCAATCTATCCAAGGGAACTTAATACCTTGCTGCACAGGTGGGTTTTTTTGTTTTTGTTTCAAACTGGTTTCACCCACAGCGGTTTTATAGTTTGCATGAGAATAGGTTTCATTTCGTATCATTAATATTTCAGCATGCTGAGCAAGGATCCTTCACAGAGGCCATCCGCTGCAGAGATTTTAAGGATTCCATACGTTCGTGATCAATTACAGGTATTTGAAATGAAATGACAGTAGACTTAATAGTTGAAATTGTCACCCACATTGAAAAGAATGAGACCTATAAAGGACCAAATAAACAGTCACAAGCCTACTTCCACAGACCTACCACTGAAATATGGGGCTTCAATCCAAGTCATTCTGTATAAGATACTGAACAGAGCATTCTGTGTTCAAATGGGGAAGGATATATATTTCATTTCATGTTGTTAGAGTCAGCATAACAGGTGGTGGTGCTCACTATTACTCAGAGTAGACTCACTATTTGACAGTGGAACAGTCTCCCTGAGGAGGTTGTGGACTCTCCTTCCTTGGAGGATTTTATGCAGAGGTTGGATGGCCATCTGCCATGGATGCTTTAACTGAGATTCCTGCATTGCAGGGGCTGGACTAGACCAGTGTTTCCCAACCTTTTTTGGGCAAAGGCACACTTGTTTCATGAAAAAAATCTCGAGGCACACCACCATGCCAGATGGGGAAAGGTCACTTTTTACTTATGTAAAAAAAAATAAAAAAATAGTAACAGCATAGAAGGTAATGGTTAGGTTAGCATCCCTCTTCCAAATATGCTAGGTTTTTATTTGCAGGGACTGTTCTACATGGGAAAGCATTCAGCACTGTCATTCTCCCATCTGCCATCTGAATTGGTACTATTCTGGGTCAACTTACTCTGCTGCATGTGTAGATGAAAATGGCACCAAGTGTGGGGGAGGGGGCAGAACAGGTTTCAGATACAGGATATTAAGCATACACGTACTTCAGATTGAACTGGTTCCTTGCTTTGCAAGTTTTCATTTCCCAAATGACTGCCTTGGCAAGTGCAATACCTACCAGGCTCAACGTCGGTCTCGCGCTGCCGCTTCCCGCGCTCTCAAGGACCCGGGAGGAGGAAGGCATGAAGGGAATCCCGAAGGCGCGAAAACCTCGCGCATGCGCAGGCCTTCCGCCTGCGACAGCCCAGTAGGCCGGCCGAAGCGAGCGGCGATGGGATGTGGTAGGGAGCTCGCTCGCCGCCCCGCGTGTGCCTATGTGGGGCACGTTACAGCCCCGTGACGTCAGCGCCACGCAGGCAGCCAGGCAGGCAGACGGCGAGAGCCCCGCGCTGGGCGGCCTCTCCTCGCCGCCGCCGCCCCGCCTCTTGCCGCCCGACTCGCCCGCCTCCCTCCCACGGCACACCAGGCAACGTCTCGCGGCACACTAGTGTGCCGCGGAACACCGGTTGGGAAACACTGGACTAGACGACTCTCAGGGTCATTTCCAACTCTGCAATTCTATGATTCTATTACTTTGATAGGAACTGCATTCAACTTACTTAGTCTGGGTATAACCCAATATTTTTTCCCTGCTAGTGCAGGCACTTCAAAAACCAAAGGAGCCAAAATGGTGTGCTTTCCATTTGCCCTTTATCTTTGTCTTGTAGCACCCAGAAGGAAAGGGGACAGGATGATTTGTAACCAAGTTTAATTTTGGTACACTGTACCTCTGATGTGACTTTCATTTCTATTCTCACAGTTAGACTGAGGTGGAATCTACACACATATATAAAACGCTGGGAAAACACTTTTTTAAAAAAAGAATTTTTTGAAAAACATGTTGAATTTGCCATAGCTCACCATTGCCATCTAGATTCGCATTTGCATATTGCACTTTACAACACACTTAAACGTTTTATTTGCTGAGTCCCGAGACTCCATAAATGGATGCCTAAATTGGTCAATTTGGCTGAAGCAGCCTGATAAAATGGAACACACTGCGCGGGTTTTGTAAAAGTAGCAAAAAGGCTACTTCACGGTAATAAAAATAAATGGTTGCAATTACGGCCGCTTTGTTGTCTCTTGTAGAACATGAAGTGTAAATTCACAAATATGACTCTGAAGGACCCAGCGCTTAATTCTCAGGAAGAAGTTGCTCATATCATTAACGTTGTGTGAGTATGGAATTATTTGGGGGAATGACAGGAGTAACTAACATGGTGCCCTCCAGAGCTTGTGGACCACAACTCCCAGGCAATGCTGACTGGCAATGCTGATGGGGGTTGTAATCTGAAGGGTAGTAGTGTATTGGCTATGTAAGAGGAGCAAAAAATAGATGAGTTATTCAATCTTGTATTCACTTACACCTACCTAGGAACAATCCTCTCTGAACTCAGTGCGACTTACTTCTGGGTAGATTTGGATACGGTTGTGATGTCAGTTGCTAACAGTGTACTGGTTATTTGGAGAAAAGAATTGTGCACATTTTTTTAGGTAACCATTTGTATTCCAAGTGCCCAAACATTATGAAAATGTAAACTTGTTACTAATTTAAAAGAGTTGTCTACTTTTGCCTTGCAGTAAACTGGGCTATAGATTAGACTGAAAAAATGAAATAGATTCAACACAAATTCAACATCTGTCTGTGTATACACACACACACACACACCCTTTCCCCATCAAAGTTCTTCTCAAAATCCTGCAGGCATTAACAGCACCATTTATTGTGCTGGTGTGTAAGATGCTGATTTCCAATTACTGTACAAAGGATAATTGTGTGTATTATTTTCAGCCAATGTAAATAGCATACTCTGCTTTACATAATTCGTGTATTAAGCTGATTTAATAGGAACAATAGCAGAACACAATGGTATAATGATGAATAGAAATTTCAAAGCTGGTAATTAAATTCTTACCCCTTTTGGTTTCTATTGGATCTACTTCCCTTCTTTCCCTGTGGTTACTGCTGCTCTATTACATTAATCAACTGCTGTTACATTCACTGCTGGGGAAATTACTTTCTTTGCTGTTCTCTTGTCTGCCGTAATCAATGTTTATTATACTTAGATAGTGCATTTCTGTATGTTTCTTTGAGATGGGTAAAGTCAACAAAGAGGGAAAGCATTGTTCAGCTTAGAAATCTTGATTTTTAAATCTCACTAAACTGCAAGGAGATCTATGTCATCTTAACATAGTATCAGTTTACTTTCTAATACAGGCAGAAGGGCCTCAGATAATGATTGCAGAGTCCAGGTTGGCTCAAATGGGAAGGCAGTCCTTGAGGTATTGCGGTCCTGAGCTGTTTAAGCTTTGAATTGGACACGGGAACTAATTGGCAGCCAGTATATTTGGGCCAGGATTGGTATAACATGCTTAAACCATCTTGCCCCAATGAGCAACCTGGCTGCTGAATTCTACACCAGCCGAAGTTTCTGAACTGCCTTCAGATATAGCCCCACATCTAATGTGTTGCACTAATCTAACCTACAGCTTACCATAGCATAGACCACAGAAGTTGGGTTATGCCTGGACAACTATGGGCACAACTGGGCCCCAAGCCAAGTTGATGGAAGACAATCTGTGCTACCAAGGCTTTCCCCTTGTATTCAGAAGGGTTGGTACATAATTTGTGGGATTCAGCAGAGATGGAGTGCTCTCAGACAGGATGCAATCGGAAGCTTTTGTAGAACTAGGACCTTTTAGAAGGGCTGGCTTTTTACCATAAAGGATTTTAATTAAAATAGATTATATCTATCTGCTCCAGTTTCAGCTCATTCTCATTAAGGAGGGCTGTTTACTAATGCCCTTATTGTATGTTTGAAAATAATTAATGAACTACTGCAGTATGAGCTTCACAGTCATTGGCAAGCTAGAACCCTTATTTATGGTACACTGGATAATGAGGTCAGCCGAGACAGTGATCACTAATACGCCTTTCCATTTTTGATTCTATTATTAAAACACAAGGAGTATTCCTTTGTTCTTTTTCAAGGAAATAATGAATATTACTCATGTCCAATGAAGTGAGTTCAAAGGTCTAAGTTTACATAATTTAATTATAAAATGAGTGTGGTATTGAAATTAATGCAGTTAGAGCTTTCTCATGCTAATGTTCTGTGCATCTTAATTGCATTTTTCCAACTGTTGAGAGCGCAGTAAATTGTAAATAACTGAAACCTATCATTGACAGAATAGAGTAGAAACAAATCTATGCACAAAAGTAATATGGCACCATTCAGAATTTTATTTTATTTTTATTTCAAACTTCAAAAGTATTTATATTGAAATGAGACTTTAATGGATATATATATATATATATATATATATATATATATATATATATTTGCTTTCGTAGATTTTCACGGGTACAGGAATGCAGGTTTTGGTGTCTTCGGGTGTCTTCCCGTGTAAGAGTTGGGGTGTCTAGGCGACGTTTCGACGAGGTCTCACTCGTCATCTTCAGGCTGGTGCTTTCGGCTTCTTGTTACTGGAACAGAGCAGGATCTCAGCGGGAACTCAAACACTGAGATCCTGCTCTGTTCCAGTAACAAGAAGCCGAAAGCACCAGCCTGAAGATGACGAGTGAGACCTCGTCGAAACGTCGCCTAGACACCCCAACTCTTACACGGGAAGACACCCGAAGACACCAAAACCTGCATATATATATATATATATATATATATATATATATAAAATCTTATGACGGTGGTTGGATCCAGAAAAAGTTAGGGAGCATCCCAATTCCTTGTGGGTACCAGAAGAGCTTAGTAGAGGAGTGCAGTAACTAATTAATTCAAAATTCTTCTGCTTGTATTGGCTGCAGTGGAAGGTTGGAATAACCCACTGTTGGTAGCTGCACCAGTTTAGGATTCAGCAGGTCCTCGGCCAGCCCAGCTTCACCCCACAACCTCTCCCTGACCCTGTGTTCGTTTGGTCAGTTTTTGTTCCTGGAATGGGGGAAAGAATTGTCATCTTGTTTTTTTCATTATGCATCAAAATGTCTTGGGGCTGGTCCTGTTTTCAGCTTTTCGGGCCCAGGACTATTCATTTGAATTTTTGAAAGCAAATGTCCACACACATTTGTTTCAGTTCTAACCCTTCTCTCTTCAGGCAGAAAAAAGTACATCTACAAACTCTGAGGGCCCTCTCGGAAGTGCAGAAAATGACACCGCGTGAACGAATGAGACTGAGAAAGCTGAGCATTGCTGATGAGACAGCGCAGAAGCTGAAGTAAGAAGCACAGCGTTATTTTAGCCTCCAAAAGGAGATCCTTCAGTGTCTCCATTTGTTTGGGAAGTATTTAGTTTGTTTCCAGAAAGGGTCTGTGGCCTGCTATCCACAGCCTTCATGTCAGCCTCTCCTAAATGCCCCCTCCCGAATTGGAGATTTGGACATTCCTTGATGTACAGGAAGAGATGCAACTGCTTTATCCAACACTATGTTACACACCACCCTAAACTCTGAGTGTTGTGAGATTCCAGGGGGTCCAGGCACTTACCTAAGGTCTGTGGGTCATTTGGAAATGAGGCACAGTGGAGATTGTGGTATCTTTATTATATATGGTTTAGATGGGGAGGGAGTTTAGAGCAGGCGTAGGCAAACTCCGGCCCTGCAGATGTTTGGGACTACAATTCTCATCATCCCTGACCACGGGATGATGGGAATTGTAGTCCCAAACATCTGCAGGGCCGGAGTTTGCCTACGCCTGGTTTAAAGCAAGAGGGCCTCCTGTGTCTCCCATACAGTATATGCAGGAATCCAGGATCCCATGCTCTCTGCCCCTTTTACAGCCTGCCAGTCCACATGGTGCTCTGACTCCCCTTTCTGTGCAGCTTGCGAACTACAAACTTACCTTCCTGCTCTCATACATCATGCCAAACTGAAATCCTAAACCTTTTTCAAACCCTTTTGTCTCTGCCCACTAACACACCCCTGGAGGAGGGGGCTCCATTCCCCCTGCTGTGTGGCATTGAATTCCATGATCTATTTTCATGCTCCTCCAATGTCCCCGCACTCAGCTAGCTATACCAGGTTGGCCAAGCTTCTTAATAACAGAATTACTGCTCACTTTGCTACTCTCTTTTATTTATATTAGTGTTCCTTTAGAGCAGTCTTACCCAACCTGGGGTCCTCAGTTTCTGTTGGACTACTATTTCCATTGTTCTCAGCCATCATGGCCAGTGATGAGGAATGATGGGAGTTGCAGTCTAGCAGCATCTGAGGATCAAGGTGGAGGAAGGCTGCCTTAGAGCTAGATTTACTTTGGGTTTGATCCTAAGAACTGCTTGCAGAAGGAAGTCAGTGGAAGGTGACTTTCCTGTCTTGTCACCCCTTAAAGTTGCAAGATATCTGTCCAGTTTCAGGAGCTTCTTCCCTCTGCAAGTATGAAGCATTAATATTCATTTCTCATACCAGTTGTAATCCTTTTGCTTGAAGGAATCACGCTGAAAGAAGTCGCTAGAAAGTTATTAGCTCAGTTACCATTTGTGATGTAGAATTACCGGTATTGTCATTCTTTTCAGGCAGTTGGCTGAAGAAAAATATCAAGAGAATCTCAAGAGAATGCAGGAGCTTAGATCCCGTAACTTCCACCATGTGAATATAGATGTGCTTCATGTAAGTTTCTAGCCTTAGCTTCTACAGTGTTTTCTCCCCCTGTCTTCTCTACTTATCCTTAGCTCTCTGTGACTAGGGCTTTTTTCAGCTGGAACTCACCAGAATTCAGTTCTAGGAGCTCTCAGGTAGGTGCCATTGCCATTCTAAGAAAACAAGGGATGTGTTCATGGCAAGTTCTGGCATCTCTTTTTCTAGAAAAATAGCAATGTATTTGACTCACAAAAAGTCAATAGAGGCTGGATATTGAAATAAGATTCCAATTAATGTAGCCCCCATACTTAAAACTATCCCAAACTGGTGAAAATGTGCAACTTCAATTGATAGTGATGCAAAATATATATACAGAAAGCTGGCACTAACCCCAGCCTGCTGCCAGTACCCTGTTCATACACATGCATATAATAATAATAATTACCAAAAAAATTCTTATGAGAATTCCAGCTGTTACTCCATTCAGAATATGTCTCATTGTGACCACTTATGATTTACTGTCTCATTTCAAATAAGGAACCTGATGAACAGACAGCAGAGCATCTGATTAAATCTCAGCCAGTCACTACGTTGAACTATCTGTCCATAGGATGTGAGGATCAAAGTGACAGTGATACAACAGGCAGACTCTGTATGTCTGATCCTGTGGAGCGCGGTAAGAGATTGATATTATATGCTGTGTTAATTCCTCATCTAGTTAAAGCTAGATGAGACATAAGATGTTTCGGTCAGGGGCGGGGAATCTGTTTAGTTGGGAAATAAAAACTTGATTTTAAAGTGATCACAAACTGTATGCATTTTCTCTGTACAATGATATATGTTACCTTTGCATCCTCCATTTAAGAGAGTCCATAAGAGATAAATATGACAGAAATTGCAACTGTTCAGAGGAGACAGCCTAGGAAAATTGACCAGTGTGTTAAGTACCGTATTTTCGCCCTATAGGACGCACCAACCCATAGGATGCACCTAGATTTTCTTTTGGGGGGGAAATAAAGGAAAAAAATTATCCCCCCCCCAGGCGCGGGGCTGGGGCGGGGGAAGCCCGAGCTTCCCCCTCCCCCAGCCCCCAGAACAGGACCCAGAGCGATGCCAAAGCTGCGCGCAGCTCTGGCATGGCTCTGGGAGCTTGCGGGGCTGGAGGAGGGGGAAGCCCTCTGCCAGCCTTCTAACCAGGTTGGGGGACAGCGGGAAAGGCGCGCTGCGCCTCCCGCTGTCCCCCGAGTTTGCGGGGCTGGCGATGGGGAGGAGCAGGCTTCTCCCCCCCCCGCCAGCCTTCTAACCAAGTCGGGAGACAGCGGGAACGGCGCGCTGCGCCTCCCGCTGTCCCCCGAGTTTGCGGGGCTGGCGATGGGGAGGAGCAGGCTTCTCCCCCCCGCCAGCCTTCTAACCAAGTCGGGAGACAGCGGGAACGGCGCGCTGCGCCTCCCGCTGTCCCCCGAGTTTGCGGGGCTGGTGACGGGGAGGAGCAGGCTTCTCCCCCCGCCAGCCTTCTAACCAAGAGCCCGAGCTTCCCCCTGCCCCAGCCCCCAGAATGGGACCCAGAGCGATGCCGAAGCTGCGTGCAGCTCTGGCATGGCTCTGGGAGCTTGCGGGGCTGGAGGAGGGGGAAGCCCTCCGCCAGCCTTCTAACCAAGTTGGGGGACAGCGGGAAAGGCGCGCTGCCCCTCCCGCTGTCCCCAGAGTTTGCGGGGCTGGCGATGGGGAGGAGCAGGCTTCTCCCCCCCGCCAGCCTTCTAACCAAGTCGGGAGACAGCGGGAACGGCGCGCTGCGCCTCCCGCTGTCCCCCGAGTTTGCGGGGCTGGCGATGGGGAGGAGCAGGCTTCTCCCCCCCGCCAGCCTTCTAACCAAGTCGGGAGACAGCGGGAACGGCGCGCTGCGCCTCCCGCTGTCCCCCGAGTTTGCGGGGCTGGTGACGGGGAGGAGCAGGCTTCTCCCCCCGCCAGCCTTCTAACCAAGAGCCCGAGCTTCCCCCTGCCCCAGCCCCCAGAATGGGACCCAGAGCGATGCCGAAGCTGCGTGCAGCTCTGGCATGGCTCTGGGAGCTTGCGGGGCTGGAGGAGGGGGAAGCCCTCCGCCAGCCTTCTAACCAAGTTGGGGGACAGCGGGAAAGGCGCGCTGCCCCTCCCGCTGTCCCCAGAGTTTGCGGGGCTGGCGACGGGGAGGAGCAGGCTTCTCCCCCCCCCCCCGCCAGCCTTCTAACCAAGTCGGGGGACAGTGGGAACAGCGCGCTGCGCCTCCCGCTGTCCCCTGAGTTTGCGGGGCTGGCGGTGGGGCTCTCCTGAAGCCTGGAGAGCGAGAGGGGTCGGTGTGCACCGACGCCTCTCGCTCTCCAGGCTTCAGCAAAAGCCTGCATTCGCCCCATAGGACGCACACACATTTCCCCTTCATTTTTGGAGGGGAAAAAGTGCGTCCTATAGGGCAAAAAATACGGTATCTAATGCTTATATTGCCAGAACTTCTTTGGTTTGGGCCAAACTGTAAATCATAGGAGAAGTTTTGCATGGCTTCATCAAGGTTGTGGCATATTCCTAGTTAAACAGTATACCAGTAAATCAGAAGAAAGTTGCATGATAATGTTTATGAATCAGTCACAATTTACATTAACTGTATTAAAGCACTTAACTTGAACAACATTCCATCAGTTAAGGAGATGCATGCTTGAGCATCCTCTCTCTTTATAAAAGTCTACTTATGTGTGTGACAGGGTCACTTCAGACTGTAGTTCTCTTACCTGGAAAAGTTTTCCATGCAGGTAAATTTTAAGATTTGAAGTAAGCTTCAGTATCATCCCGTGGGGTTTCTGAATAAAATGTAACACATTTTTGTATTATTACAGCAGAATTGTAAGGATTAGGTTGGCTGGTTTAAATTCATATAGTTTTATTCATTTCTCTTGATTACATGCTCTTTGTACTGAGGATTTCATTGTTTATTTTAGTCTGTGTAGAGATGATTAACTGTGATTTTAATATTGGGTTCATCTAATAGCTTTATAATGCTATTGATATTTTAGTTTAAGCCACCTAAAATCTGCAAGATATAACTGAACAACAAACAGAATAAATCCCTTTATTTTGAAGCTGCATTTCTTGATCCATGTGACAGGTATTAGCCTTCAGCTCCTGCAGAAGCTGGGCATCTGTGTTCCAAAAGCAGCTGTTTCCCAGCAAGAGAAAACGAATAGCTAAAATACCTACCTGTCAAGGCTGAGAAGCTGTTGGATTCAGGGCTGTGCTTTTATAACCATGCTCTATGTTTTTATTTTTACTGTTGGCACAATGTGCAGCAATGTACTCTGCAGCCACGATGGGTATTTTCTCAAAAGATCTGATATTTTAATTGAATTTCCATGAGCTGTTGATTCAGTAAATAACTGCGTGGTGTAACACCCAGGATGTTAACATGGTTGGTACTACTTAGATTAAGTCAAAAGAAAATGCTTCATTAAATGACAGTTTCTTAACTGAAGAAATGGATAAGAAGTCTGCCATTAACAGCAGCAGAGACCACTAACTCAAAATTCAGATGTGCTACCTCTTCCGTTTCTTAATTTGATCTCTGAATTTTTCTTCTCCGCCTCATTGTTTTTTGCTTTTGTTCCAAGATACATTTTTATGTGCATTTTTATACATTTTTTGAACTGAGAACTGTGTCACAAAATTGGGAAAGGTGTGTTCTGATCTGAGTATGAGTCTGGGAAGTGTGAATCAGGTTGAATCACTTGAACATGTGAGCCATACCAAATTCTGGAGCATCCCTAGGAAGGATATTGGTTTCTGCCACCAGCCAGAGGAACAGAGGCTGCTTTAATTTTGGATTTTAATTTGTTGTAAATCATCATGGACCTCATTTAATCAAAATGTAAGATATAAATCTCACATAAATGCGCACACAATTAATAAGATAATGTAAATAGTTCTGGGATGGCAAGAGGTACATGATAGTTGATCTCAGTAGTGCTGATTGTGGGCCGTGTAGATCAGCACGAAACTTAAAGGGTACTTGCACATTTTGCTTCAAACGTTTTTTGTAGGAGGACTAGAGACTTACTGTTGTTGTTTTTTTGAAATAAAAGCTCCATGAAAGCCTTTTGTGGGTGCTGGGATGGTGACCCCCATTACAGCATATTAAAAACAAGCATGGCTTAAAATGTTAATCAGGTAGCTTTTTTCTAGAGCAGATAGAAACTTCCATTGCTCATTTACGTGTAATATAATATATTCATTGGGCTGTACCTGCCTAGGAAAAGCAATGCATCAGGAATACATAGTGTATTCTCTATCTGTGAGCACCTCTCTACCCTACACACACACACACACACACACACACAGAGAGAGAGAGAGAGAGAGAGAGAGAGAGACTCTTTAATGCATACACGTAAAACTTAATATTGACTAGTAGGACTTTAAAAGCTGCTGGATTCACTATCTTTAAAGAGAAGGCAAATACGTGTGACACTTTAAGCCAAGCATCGCCAGCCAGCTTGTTCTTTTACAGTATCAAGAGAGAAAATCTGTGTGGGAGGAAGTTGCATTCTAGAAACTATGTCCAGGCAGGAGAGAGAGAAAGATGAAAATCAGAAAACAAAAGAGATGGATATGGAATGGAAATTGTGACTGTTTAGAACATAAGAGAAGGAGTATATAAGAGCGGAATCAGAACAGCAGGGCAAATTGGTCGCTCATAAGGCGGTGACCATTTCACGTAGGGTTCCCTTCTTGGCCCCCTGTGTGTATTGGTGGGGCATGCAAAGTGTGCCCTGCTCAGTTATACCCCCTCTTGATCTGCTCCGCCCCTGTTCTGCCATCATCCAGGTCCAAAAGGACCTGCGCATCAGCTATCGTGCATCAATTGGACAAGCCTAGAATGTTCACCACCTGTATCTATTCTATCAAGTTAATAATATATAGGACTAATAGGCTTCTTCCCCCTCATCTCCCGGTGTATTTGAAAGTTTAGCCGCATGGTCTAGAGACATCAACACAGAGGTCTTAAAACTCCCTGCTAGGGTTTTCATTTATCATTGTGATCAGTGCTTGAAAGATACAGAATTAATGGGCAGTTCAGAGTGGTGTGTTACTCACATTTGTCACATTGCGTTTAGGCTTCAACCCAGTATCCGGTATCCTTGTTCCTCCCCTGGGTAGTTAATCAACAAATACATGACTTCTAAGTGCTTGTTCTTAAGTTTACAATTATAATGCTGATCTTTAACTTTTCCCTTGAAAATGTGCATCTGTCAAACAAGGAGATTTAAATAAAAGGAGATTTAAAACAAAGCTGTATGACTAATTTGTGAGTTTTGCTAAAGTAATAAAATGTATATTTGAACTGAACTAATCTCCCTTCATCCACATTGTTATCACTTGGGCCTAAAAACCAGTTTCCTGGGTGTTTATTGATGGCTCTCTAATCTCATTGCCTAACCCTCACATTAATCCATACCCCTGTCGTTTGCATCTAGCCATCTATAGCATCCTGTCTTGTTCCCAAGCACCCTCCTATACAAGGCATATCTACACCTATCTGCATATTATAGCCACAATTTTTTTGTGAATGAACACTATATATTCATTCAGATTGGCATTTGTTGGGTCTTACTAATTTCCCCCAAATAGGCACAGCAATACTGATACTAATCGTGTCCATTGCAAGAGCAGTACAATCATCTCCAGTAAATCCCCAGAATGCTACTTCCATGAACACATGTGTAAAATACAGATCTCTTCAGGTTATCCATAGATTGTCCTTGAGTGAAGTCTACTCATCACCCTGGGTTTCATAGAACCCTTCTAGTATGGTTCAAAATTAGAAAGAATGTTTTTTTTAATAATGGAATGCCACTGGCTTCTGCTTCTCATAAAGTGTCCTGACTAATCCTAGAGAAAAACAGCAAGCATGGCTGAGAAGCAAGGAGATCCAGCTAAGCTGAAGGAGAGGTCTTGCTCCTCCAGGCACCAGTTGCGTAGGAGCAGCCTTGAAAAGAGAGGCATGGGACAAAATACTTGACTGTGAAACCATCTTCCCAGCAAAAAGACTGCAGTGGTGGAGCAGTCTCCTAGGCAGAGGACCGAACAAAGTAGAGACTGAGAGGGCCCAGTTACAAGAAAGAGACTTTCTGGCAAGTGTTAGCCCTAACATAAAGGGTGATATTGTTAAGGACAGGGCTGAATGGGAGGAAAATTAAATGTTAATTAACTCAAGGGTAGATTTGCTTTATCTGAGATACTGGTGTAGAATAAACTGAATGGATGATGCTAATTTTTAATGTATTGGTGTATTATACTGAAGATATGAATTTTAATTATGATGGATTTTATGGATACCGTAAATTCACATTATATTCTATTAAAGAGATAAGGCTGTCTATATGGAGAAGATGAGAGATTTTATTTTTTTTGCAAAGGCCTTTGGTTATGTGCAATAAAGTTCATTCACAATATTAATATATGCTCATGGAAAATCTGAATGTTTAAAAAATGAAGAAGCAGGTTTATATTAGCTGTGGATGGTTTCATTCCTTACTGCACCACCCAGAATAATTATGGAGATTTATTCTTTTCACATAAGAGCGGAGAGAACTGCTGAACAATCTGAGGCTCCTGAGACTGAAACTGAGGCAAAGCATGACTGCAGAATCCAGCTGCTCAGCTATCTATTGCTAAGCAAGACTGCTTTGCGACTGCCAGCTCACCTTGACATGCTGTCATTTCTTTCCGTTTTTCTCCGGTAGCTTTGTGCAGAAAGGCAGCATCCTGGCTCAGCAATGAGTTCGGAACTCACTTAAAAAGAAAGCAAAATGAGCTTTTAGTTCTCTGGAAGCATCCTTCGCAGGCATGAGAGAGCAGGAAGTTAGTTATGACAAAGCATGGCTGGTTTTCTTTCAGCAGTGGCCATTATGCTCAGGAAAGGACCCATTTAGGGGGCGAAAAAAACCTTGAGGTGTCTAGAAATGTCTGAAATAAGGCCCTTAGCTGTTCACTGTGAGGTAACTGGCTGGCCTGAACGTGTTTTGCTGCCTGAGGTTGGGCAGCACATAAATAATAATAATAATAATAATAATAATAATAATAATAATAATAATAATAATAATAATAATAATTTATTATTTATACCCCTCCCATCTGGCTGAGTTTCCCCAGCTGCTCTGGGCGGCTTCCAATCAAGTGTTAAAAACAATACAGCATTAAATATTAAAAACTTCCATAAACAGGGCTGCCTTCAGATGTCTTTTAAAGAGAAGATAGCTGCTTATTTCCTTCACATCTGATGGGAGGGCGTTCCACAGGGTGGGTGCCACCACCGAGAAGGCCCTCTGTCTGGTTCCCTGTAACCTCACTTCTCGCAATGAGGGAACCGCCAGAAGGCTCTCGGTGCTGGACCTCAGTGTCCAGGCTGAACTAAGGGGGTGGAAATAAAAAAATTCCTTCCAGTAGCACCTTAAAGACCAACTAAGTTAGTTCTTGGTATGAGCTTTCGTGTGCATGCACACTTCTTCAGATACACAGGTACTTCTTCAGATACACTTCTTCAGATACACTTCTTCAGATAAGGGGGTGGAGACACTCCTTCAGGTATACAGGACCAAGGCCGTTTAGGGCTTTAAAGGTCAGCACCAACACTTTGAATTGTGCTCGGAAGCGTACTGGGAGCCAATACGGATCTCGGGACCGGTGTTATATGGTCCCAGCAGCCAGTCACCAATCTAGCTGCCGCATTCTGGATTAATTGCAGTTTCTGGGTCACCTTCAAAGGTAGCCCCACGCAGAGCGCACTGCAGTAGTCCAAGCGGGAGATAACTAGCGCATGCACCACTCTGGCAAGACAGTCTGCAGGCAGGTAGGGTCTCAGCCTGCATACCAGGTGGAGCTGGTAGACAGCCACCCTGGACACAGAACTAACCTGCACCTCCATGGACAGCTGTGAGTCCAAAATGACTCTCAGGCTGCGCACCTGGTCCTTCAGGGGCACAGTTACCCCATTCAGGACCAGGGAGTCCCCCACACCCGCCCGCCCCCTGTCCCCCCAAAACAGTACTGTCTTGTCAGGATTCAACCTTAATCTGTTAGCCACCATCCATCCTCCAACCGCTTCCAGGCACTCATAGCATCCATTCAGAATAGTGCCAAGAGGCCAGTCAACTTATTTTGGCACCTGAGGCAGAAAATCCCACAAGTGCCTCTCGCCTTCCCTGTCAGTAAAAACATCTGCCTTTTATGGATTGTTTTAATGCTGCTTTTAGAACGTTTCCAAATTTTACGGTTTTAATTTGCTTTTCTTGTATGTTGAACACTACCCAGAGAATGTTAGTTATTGGGCAGCTAATAAAATGCGGTAAATAAACAAATTAATTGCTACCCTTTCTACGTGTAGGATCCTACATTAGTGTGGCAGTCTGCTAAGAAAAAGCCTGTGCATGAGCAGCTGTTTGCACATAGGCTTTTTCTTTGCTACTACAAGGACATCTAGAACAAATGCAGCCTGCCACCCAGTACTTATAGTTCCTCTTTCATAAAAGTAACCTAGTGGAGGCTATATTTCTTTTGACATTGAATCTGTATCTTTAGGATGAAACTAAAATTATTGGGGAGAGGGGTTAGTAGATATGGAGGGGACTATATTAGCATTGCACTTGATTATGTGCTGCTCTTCTGGTAGTAATAACTAAAAATGAAATAATCTGCTAGGTTGACGTTTTGGACTAATCAGACAGTATCTAATCACTTCAGTTTTTCAACACAATGATTCAGTGGGGGGAAATGGATTTTGCGATGAAAATATAAAACTATGTACTCTTACGTTTTGCGCAATGGGCTGGTTTATATTCATATCAATTTCACAGCTGAAAAGACATTGTAAACGAGAGGGGCAATTAAAAATATATTTATGAGCTGTGCATGCAAATACAGATAGTCCCTGTATAATCTTTATTTACCAGATTCTGCTGGAGGGCAGGAGGGCATTCCTGATAGGGATGATGCCTCTTTCTGCAAGGATCAGGCCATGTCCTCTGAAGTCTTTAGCCTTCTTTCCAGGGGGAGAAGTCTTCCCTCTTTCCAGACCGACCCTGCCTGCTGTCGGTGACAGCTGGGTCTTTCTTCTCTGGAAAAACAACAACAAAACTCATCTGTAGCATTTGCAGTGTGTGTTCTGTGTCACTTTGTGAGATTGGTGATCTTTTTCCTTTCCAGTTTGGTCACACTGGGCCTCAGAGGCACCACAGCTATAATGTAGAATGGAAGGCAAGTTGATGGTGGGAGGCCTGCCAAATTTTGGCGTCACACAGGGTGCCGATGAAATTTGAGCCCTCACAATGACTTGCTCTAAGGGGGAGGCATGTCTTGTATCCATGGTCTGACGGGCCCCAGATATCCTGATCCCGCTGTCTCGCCCATCTCTCATGTGGTCAGTGAAGGGATGAGTCCCCTATTTTCTGGGGTTTATACTAGAGGAAATCCCACAAGTTCATGTGCTGGACTGAGGTGTTTATTCCCATTGGATAAGGTCTTTTGGCAGAACGGTCTTCTGCCCAAAGATCACACACGGGAAAGTACAAAGTCAGCAGGGGCAGACTGGGTGCCAAAAATCCCCATGGGGGCAAGTGTGTGGCGGACCAGAGTCAGGATTTACTCATGCTTGCAGATATTTACAGTGGTGCCCCGCAAGACGAATGCCTCGCAAGATGGAAAACTGGCTAGACGAAAGAGTTTTCCGTTTTGGAGGTGCTTCGCAAAACGAATCTCCTATGGGCTTGCTTCGCAAGACGACAATGTCTTGCGAGTTCCTGCTTAAAGGGAAGTCCTCTTTCTGCATATAACTGTTAGTTCTCCTTCTGCACAAAACTGCTCCATTATGGGGAAGCCTTGCTCCTCTTTTCTCTTGCATTCTGGGAAAGTCTTGCTTACAATCTGCTTCTGCACAAACTGTACAAAACTGTTCCAAACACCAGGACATTCTTTTCCTTGTTCAGTCATCCTAAGCGCATGGAAAACAACATGACCTGCTCTCCATGCCTAGCTGACCACATCTACAGAACTTGATTGTTATATTGTTTCGTGCCATATTAATCTCTAGTTACAATTTAATTAGGAGGCTTCATGCCTGTCTAGTTCTAGCTCCGATTCCCAGCCTTTACTCCATCAATGATAAATGATCACATGTAATCCCCACCTCTCACATGTAATTCCCGCCTTAGTACTTATGTTAACCAATCACAAGTTTCTTTGTGTATGTATCAACCAATCAGCCACAGGCCCACCTGTGGCAATGCTTGTAATATTCAATAAAAGAGGCTCTCAGGGTCCGCCCTGACAGACGCCTCATGTTGCACCTGCCTCTCTCGTCTCCCGTGATTTTTCATTCCTACATCTGGTGACCCCGGCGTGCCAGATCCCTTCACGCAGCCTCATACTTCACTCGACTGGTGTTTTTTTTTCCTTTCCCCCCTTTTTCTAAGCCGCTAAGCCGCTTATCAGCTGATCCGATCAGCAGATAAGCCGCTAAAAGCCTCTAAAAGCCTCTAATAGCGCTAAGCCACTAATCCTTCAATGGGCTTGCTTCGCAAGACGAAAAAAACCGCTAGACGAAGAGAATCACAGAACGGATTCTTTTCGTCTTGCGAGGCACCACTGTACATAAATGCAATGTTCAAACTATAGTGGGAACAGAGGGGGCACGACTCATAAATCTTTTGTGGTTAGTCACATTACCTGCAAATATTAGAAGGCTGCAGGGCACCCATGATTCTAAAATTGAGGTGAGTTGGGGATTTGCCTTGTGGATTTCATTAAGGCCCACCTTCCCCCTCACCATTTCAGCACTGCATAAATATACTTGCTTCCTTTCACAAGCTTTTAGGAATTCTGCCAGGTTCTTTGCCAGATCATTGTTTTTCATTTCATCTCATTTCTTTTCAACTTTTAAAGAAGTTTCATCTCTCCCCTTTGTCAGTCACTGAGCTTTAGTACCTTAAACTCTCAGCCTACTTTTCTCTTGTGTTATTGCTTTATACTCTACCGGTTAAAACATTCAGAATTCATTTCCTTAATAAATACATTGCAATATGTTGCATCTGACAAGCCTCTGAGTTTATTATAAGACCAAAATAGCCAAGCACATTACAATAATTGCATATATCATTTCCATATTTCCAATGCTAATTTTGTATGACTTTCACTGTGGATTTCAGTCAAAAAAGTTTCAGCTCAGCTGGGGCATTTTGCTAGGTATTTAAAAGGTTATGGGTAACAGACCCACAGAAAACTTATTTAAATAATTTTGCATATTGTTAATTAGATAATTATATGCAAATTTTGCCCAGCAGGGGAAAACCCTGGTTCTTGCTGTCAGGGATTTCCTGGGTTCACTACACTGTATATAGATGGGACTCTCTACCCTACCTACAATTCGTTGCTAAAAGCTTTTGCTTATCTACATGTTAAAGCCAAAATAAGTGTTCTCCAGCATTCAGCATTCTCCAGCATTCTGCATTCTGCCCCCCCATCACACACACATTCTCCTTTTCCATCCCATCCAGTTCATGTCATATACACCTAAACACCTTGTCAATTACAGTATAGTGCTGTCCACACTTGATACCCAGCAACCACAAATCAGCATAAATCACACTTTAACTGATTCTCACCCAAATCGTCCCCAAACAGATTCTTTGCTTAATGCACACCTCACCTCCACACGGACCCAAATCAACCTTCAATAAGGTTACTTCGAATTATCTATCCAGTCAAAATTATATAACCTGAACCCTGCTGTTTGAAAGTCCAGGTTTACTATAAATGTCGCACAGAGGTCAGAAGTGAGTTTATAGAAATATAAACAGTTATACAATCACCTGGAAGGAAGCCGCAGCAGGAACACAGTAGGTCTGTGTAGGGCAAGCATGGGATTGTGCTGTTATCAACTTTTATTCCTGGAGATCAGCCAGTAATTCAGGTGAAGCTCCAGTGTTGCTGAAATAGGGGGAAAGGCAGTTTCTCATAATTCCAAGGATGAGAAACTATGAAATGAAATTGTTTAATATACACTTTACTGCTGCTTCTCCTTTTGACCTGCAATACTCTATTGAGAGATGCTTGTTCGACTAATACGGTCAGTCTGTGAAGAATGGAATGCAAAAACTTGGGTATAACAAAAGCATTGTTTTCAGAAGCTCTTATTGTAATTTTTTCTAAAACATTTGCTGATTGACTGTGCTTAACTTCTGACACTGTTGATTGGTGAAACCGATATTCATATTTATTTAAACTAGAGCAGTCAAGCCCCATGGCCCTCTTCATTTATTTTCATGATAGTGCTTTTGAAAAATCATTCCCATGAAAGCAGGTGCAGGAAAAATATTCCAGCACAGTTGATCTTTGTGTAAATGATTCAGTTTCTTACTTCCTTTCCCATTGAGATAGCTAGTCATAAAATGGCACTACCGGTATTCCAAGACCAGCTCTGTCTACCATTCTTGGGAGAAGTTGCAAACATAGGACAGAAGACAGACAAAGGTTTTGAAGATAGTTGGAAGTCTGAAAGAGGTGCTGTTTCCCATGATATACACACCTGGTTCCTTGCCTCCCCTCTTGCCACTGGAGACAAGGGTTGTCCATTTCTAAACTGCTTGTAAAACCAGTTTGCTAGAAGCAACAGCGGAATGAGGGAACACATCATGAGCTACTACCTTAAACTGTCTGAAAAAGCTATCATCTCTCTAGTTTTCCCCAGTATAATACATTTGGTATGTTGCTGTTTTCACCAATGTACGCATTTTTATGCATAATCTCTCCTAATAAATGCAGTTTCATACACAATATTTGTTTGGAGAACTATGCAAGATTTGGAGCAGTGGGAATTTCAAAGGACGAATCTATTTCAGTTAATGCATTTTCAGGAAGTGTTAATTAGGTAGGGCAGAGCTTTCCAAACTGTGTGTTGCGACACATTAGTGTGTCGACTGCAGTTTGTAGGTATGTTGTGTGAATGCTCCTCCCAGGGCAGGAAAGACGCTAGTTTAACTTCTGGTTTGCTAGTAAAACTGAATTACTGCGTCACGAAATGAGGCATGTCTAAAAAGTGTGTCACCAACATGAAAAGTTTGAAAAGCTCTGAGGTAGGGTTTGCCTTGAAATATGAACTGATTGAATCTCCCCCCCCCCCGATAGTAATAATACTTCACCTTGTCTTCTAAATTCCCAGAGTCTCCTTTTGCTGTTCCAAGTGAAGATCAAGATGCTGCTCAGCTATTTGTCATCTAATCTGCCTGTTTCATTTTCTTGCTCCTGTCCAGGGGCACTGAGTTTTGCCCGACACTGGGAGGGCTCATCATGTCTGTGTGGGGTCACATATGTGCAGTGGCGTAGCGTGGGGGTGCAGGGGGGGCCGGCCGCACCGGGTGCAACATCTGGGGGTTAGGGTTAGGGGGCGCAAATCCACGGGTTAGGGGGCGCAAATTACTTGCCTTGCCCCGGGTGCTGGCAACCCATGCTACGCCACTGCATATGTGACACATATGTGACCCCACACATAGGTGATGTCACACGTGTTGAGAGGAGGCTGTGAGGCTCCTCAAGATTGGGGAGGGGGCTCAGCCCCATCCTCACATACTTCGGGGGCGGGCGAGGTGTCCTCAGCTACATAGGTTTAGTGTCTATGACCCTGTTCCTGACTTGCCTTTCCTCTAATTACCTCTCCTTTTGGTGGGCTGCATTCTGAAGTTTGGATTATGCCTCCAGCTGCCGTGATGGTGCCATCATTGGGAATTACTGAGTTTTTCTCCCATTGGTATTGAAGGTCACCAGGTTTGGTTAGGTCAATATATAGAAGAACATCACATTCATTAGTGATGCCTAATGTTTGCCATCTGTAAACAATTCAGAAAGACATCATTCAGTTTAAAAGTCAACATGCAGACAGCATTTCACATTCTTTGTGCCAGATTTTGAAAACTGCCCCACTGCTTCGGTCGGAGGGGTTGCAGAACTCATAATGAGCATGAACATGGTGTGCATTGAATGAATTCCATTCTCTAATTTGAACTCATTCACTGTACAATTCAGCAAATGCTGTCTAGATTCTGTTTATCCAGGTACAACACTCCTATTCATGGCGACTCTTCCAGGAACTCTTAACTGAAAGAAGACAAATGACTTCTCATTAGTGTAATTATTAGCGGGTAGCCTTTGCACAGTCCATTCAAAGCATCTCATGTAACATTTCCTTGCTAATATTGCAGAGTAGCATCATTTTTAAGACTAGAAACTCAGTATATTCAATTTGAAAGGAAGGATTGTTGCTCATTTATACGGATTCCCTTTTGAATAAATGCATTTGGAAGCAGACATAAGGAAATAACCGAGACTCTGTTAACTGCATTATCATATGTTATTATAAATATACTAACGGTGCATTCCTAGCCACAATTTCATTATTTATCAATTTATTTGATTTCTGGGAAATGGTCTTAAGACATCTGAAATCATTTTATGTCTGAAAATTAGGAGTAGTAGCCTTTACCAGTAACTAGAATAGTAGGTATTGAACAAAACAAATAGGCCTGATTTGCATGTTATGGTAAGCCAAACTTAAATGTCATAAGACACTCGTATTTTGCTGCATCAGACCAACATTGCTACCCTTCCGGAAGTCTGTTATTCAAATAGTCTTCCCATTTCAACCCAATCCAAAAGAACTGTATGGTGAGTTATGGGTGGGCAAGCAACTTCTTCAAAATAATTCTCATTACAACAATTAGCAGTCAGAATTCTGCCATTTCCTTTGTCTGTTTGAAGAACTGAGCAGATCCCCAAAGTAAGCATAGGATTTAGAAAGCCTACGCTTATGTACGGGTGGCGCTGTGGTCCAAACAACAGAGCCTAGGGCTTGCTGATCAGAAGATCGGCGGTTCAAATCCCTGCGACGGGGTGAGTTCCCGTTGCTCGGTCCCTGCTCCTGCCAATCTAGCAGTTCAAAAGCATGTCAAAGTGCAAGTAGATAAATAGGTACTTCTCCGGCCTGAAGGTAAGCGGCATTTCTGTGCGCTGCTCTGCTTTTGGTGTTCTGCTGCACCAGAAGCAGCTTAGTCATGCTGGCCACATGACCCGGAAGCTGTCTGCAGACAAACGGCCAGTAACTCCCTCGGCCAGTAAAGCCAGTAAAACTACAGAGTCATTTGCGACTGGACATAACGGTCAGGGGTCCCTTTACCTTTACGCTTATGTTCAAGTTGGTTTTTAAGGGTATGCATGCACAGCTTTTGCTAGGTAGCTGCTGGATCCTGTGCTTCTTAGAGGGCAACTTCTCAAGTAACCAGTGGCGTAGCGTGGGGGGTGCAGGGGGGCCGGCCGCACCGGGCGCAACATCTGGGGGTTAGGGTTAGGGGGCGCAAATCCACGGGTTAGGGGGCGCAAATTACTTGCCTTGCCCCGGGTGCTGACAACCCACGCTACGCCACTGCAAGTAACTGTTGCGCCATGCATAAAAGAACGTTTACACAGGTGATCGCCAAGTGCCCTTTGCCATCATTGCTCTCTTTCGAATGTTCTCTTTCCTTCTCCCTTAAGCACTTCTGAAGATAAAAAACTTATATATCTAGTCTTCTGCTCTATTTCTTATGTGCCTCTCTTATTGTTTTAGGAAAAGCAGCACTCATAACTTGTTTACTTCTGCTTTGGAAAGCTATAGTAGATAAGGAAATTAATAATACTTCCCCAGGGTGACACTACTTGATCACATTTTCTTAGCTTTACGTAGAGACTTTAATCATAAATCTTTGTGTTACTGAAACAAATAATGGAATGAACACAATAGGGATAATTGTGCACACTATGGCATAATTTATTCTTTATTGGCAATTAGTTTACTTATAATTTGTTGATTTTGCCAATTCACCGACACAGCTGAATGTTTGATCCCAAGAATAAGTGGCAGACTGCTGCATAAATGGCATGGGCATGGCCTCATTACTTCATTAGTAGCTGGAACAACTCATAAACCTTGATTTTTATGTGATTTAAAGATATGTCCAGAGATAGTAACAATTACATTTTGAATATTGAAATTGCTGAAGTTTGTAATTATCTGATTTGTTAATATATTTGTCCTGGTCATAATGCTCAGCTATACAGTATTCTGAATCAAGAGTAATTTCTCCCAGAAGTTCTTATTTGGCTTGGAATCTGAAATATGCCCTGTCACTAGTCAGCAGACAGAGTGCCCTAAGACAGCTGTTTGGGCACATATTCAGGATTTATTCATGTCAATCTCTTACTGTTGTTAGACTACTCATTGATTGCTATGAAACTACACAAACAATGAAGTCAACTGTCATGTAATGTTAACCTCATTCATGCTTAAACGCAAGTAAACTTAAATTACTGTGAACTGTGTAACTACATTACTTGACAAAGCACCCTTTTGTCTGATGAACGTCTTCATTGTTTCATTCTTAGGTTTTTGTGAAATTATATGCTCCCATCATCCAGCTCTAAAGTCCTTTCTTGTCCAAAGGGGTGTTTCTTTTGGGTTTGAATTTCAAGTTGTGCACTACCACGCTTGGTAGGTGCAAGACAGGTGAAAACATACCATAATTCACAGAGATGAATGCAATTATATGCATGTTACGGCACCATCAGCACATGTCAGGGCCGGTTCAGCTGCAAGTCCGCACAGAGACTCAGTAAAGTTAACCCTTTATTTAAGGAAACAGAATACAAACAGAGAACCTGTAAATGCAAAAAAAAAATGCAAGAAAAATATTGTTCTTCCCTTTTCTGTCCATTATTAACTTGCTAACTTGTAGCAAAACTCTGTCCTCATGTGGTCACCTTATTCCATTGTGCTTTGTTTCTTTAAAATAAATGAACTGAGGCTGCAATCCTGAACACACACTGACTAGGGAGTAAGGCCCAGCAGGTCTTACTTCTGAGTAAGCATGCTTACGATTGCAATGTCACTTAGTGCCGCATAAATGCAGGCGAAATTTAGAATGCTGCATTAATGCACTAATTAATGAGCTCCGGGGACGGAGCAAATTAAAACTATTTTTCAACGACTGTTTAACTCACGAAGGGGAAACTGCAGTAGATATAAAAGATGATGCTACCTAGGAAAGGCAGCTGGAAACTTGGCAAGCCCACATTTAGAGGTTTCATTTTTCATTGCTTTTTCTGCAGAGTTTCAATTCTTGCAGAATGAATCAGCCTATAAAGTGTTAGGCAGAAACCTCAATATTCATTATGTGCTAGGTACATTTCCTCTTGTTTCTTCACGAGAACAACACTTTTATAATTAAGTTAATGTTAAGGAGGACTCTTTGAGTTTCCCCCATTGCAGTTCCAGTCAGGAGTGCTTCTAGATTTGAATGGGTTGTCCAAGCAAAGGGCCAGTAACTTCAGAATTCTTCTGCAGATTTACCACTGTGAGCCTCCCCCCCCACCCCATTTACAACCTCCCACAATATGGAAACACGATGTTGTTCTAGGACAACGTGGGGAATTTAAAGGGTGGGTGTCATTTAACCACCTAGTAGCACTGGAGGAGGGACGTGGATGGCCCTGTGGGCTAAACCACAGAGCCTAGGACTTGCCGATCAGAAGGTTGGCAGTTCGAATCCCCGCGATGGGGTGAGCTCCCGTTGCTCAGTCCCTGCTCCTGCCAACCTAGCAGTTCAAAAGCACGTCAAAGTGCAAGTAGATAAATAGGTACCACTCTGGCAGGAAAGTAAACGGCGTTTCCGTGCGCTGCTCTGGCTTGCCAGAAGCAGCTTAGTCATGCTGGCCACATGACCCGGAAGCTGTACGCCGGCTCCCTCGGCCAATAAAGCAAGATGAGCGCCACAACCCCAGAGTCGGCCATGACTGGACCTAATGGTCAGGGGTCCCTTTACCTTTACCAAGCACTGGAGGAACAGGGGTGCGGGGGGAGCGCATCGCCCCCGGCAGCACGATCCCGGTGGGGTGCCATCGCAGCTGCACCCCCCGTGCTGGGCGCCACGCCCCTGAGATTTCACCCCTCCCATATGCAAGAATCTGCTGATTTTCTCTGCTGATTCTCCAGAGAGGAGGGGGCGGTTTCTGCTCTCTACTTATTCCACTCCAGCCTAACATCAAAGTGTCAGTCAGTGTCTCGGAGAGAGAGAGACTGAGTGTTAGAGACCGTGTGTATAGATAAGGTTGCTGACTAAGAGCAGCTGCAGACACTCAGTGCAGTTCAGCATTTATGTTTAGACCTCATTTAGCTCTGTATATAGTTGTGTATTATAGTTCTAGTTAGAATAAAGAAGATATTCTACAGAGCTGCTCTCCGAGTCATTTATGCTCTGCTGTACACTGCTATACTCTGCTGTGCGACGACTGTCTTCTTGTGGAAGTGAATCCGGTGCTCACAACTCTAAGCTGTGAGTACACAGCACTTTGACCTGTTCCTGTGTAGAAGGTGGTCTCTGGAAGTGCTACCCAGCACGCCTAGCCCAGTCGGGGCTGAAGTGGATGAGTCCAGTTGGTGACACTGCCAGCCATGCCCCCACCTGCTTTCCACCCCCGCCGGAGCTTGACGCTCTGCCACTGCCTAGTAGCCACCTGCTGCTAAATCAAAACTAAGCTACGGAATGTGGTGGGGGAGAGAGAAGGTGGACCCAATTCAGTGAAAGCAAGAATACTCATGGGCCCTTAGCAGTTGCCTGAGTATGCTGAGTGCATGATTCCCCAAAAATGCATTGTTTGCTGTAATAAAACATTGCAACTTTCTCTTACCACTCATTTTCCCTGAATAAGGGATCCTTGCTGTGATCTTGCTATGTGCAGGTGGATCACCCAGCTAAGCTGAGCAGCTGCAATGCAACACTCTGCTGTGTATGCCATGTCTGATTGCAGACAGAAGTCAGAAACATATCTAAAAGAAAAAGACAGATCTTCAGGCATCACAGGGCACAGAACACGCTTTGCTGTGTAAAGTCTTGCTGCAAGGAAATAATTTCAGGATGATTGCATGGCGACCACTTGAAAGTTTCATTTTTAGCAAGGGGTTTTATTTATGTCACTGGACATGTGCGATGTAAAAACTCATATTCCTCCTCAACAGGAGGGTGAGCTAACTGTCTCACCACGCTGATCACCAGGGTTCATTTGGCTGATAGAGTTGGCTAGGCATATGTCATCATCCTCATCACTCCATGTACATCCATCTCGAAGTTGCATGCTTTGTGGAAGAGGATGGCCATCTCATATAGAGTTCCAGGGTATTTGACAGCTGCTAGAACGGGTTGGCAAGGTTTACCTCGCCTGGGCCGGTTCACTCCAGCGCAGTTCCCTTTGTGGGCCAGATTGCGAGTGAGCGAACGTGCAAGCGATTTCCGGCATCTGCGCAGACGTGAATTCCGGCGCCGCAGAAGCGAGTCGCCGTGCCAGTTTAGCGCAATGCCTAGCGGGTGGCGCAGTTCAGGGGCAGCTTGTGGGCTGGTTAAATGACGGCCGTGGGCCGCTTGTGGCCCATGGGCCTTAGGTTGCAGACCCCTGTGCTAGAACCTCCATGCAAGTTCATATATTCCTCCTTCTACATTATAAATTTCTCACTAGAGAGTTTGACTCATCTGTATGTGCTTTTTAAAGTGATAATTTAAATAATTTGATAATGATTTTTAAGTTCATTTATTGTTTCTATTTTGTTACAGAGATCCCAGAAGATCCAGTCATTGCAGAAGAGTATTATAATGATGCATTCGATTCATGCTCAGAAACAAGTGAGGAGGAGGAGGAGGAGGAGGAGGAGGAAGAGATAGAAGTCGAAGAGATGGTCACATCACACACTGTGTGTCAAACAAACCGGCAGGTATACACTTGCTTTGCAGTTGCCCGTTGAACATAGACTGTTAAGACAGCACTAAGTAAACTTGCAGTGGTACCTTGGTTTAAGAACAGCTTATTTCATGAACAACTTGGATTCAAGAACACCGCAAACCTGGAAGTAGGTGTTTTGGTTTGTGAACTTTGCCTTGGAAGCAGAACATGTTCCGCTTCCTGTTGAGTGTGTTCCATTTGTAAATTGAGTCCCTTGCTGCTATGGGAAAGCACGCCTTGGTTTAAGAACGCTTTGGTTTAAGAATGGACTTCCGGAACGGATTAAGTTCGTAAACCAAGGTACCACTGTTTTGAAAACTCCTCATTGTAGGCTGCAACATACATATGGTTCCTCACTTTTATTACTGCAACTTGTATTCCCTCCCCCTTCCTAATCCAAACTTTTCCTTTGATTTCCATGTAGAATGTAAAGGAATTATTATAATCACGAGTGGCAGTTAATTGTGTTTTGAACAGGATTGGCTGCGATTCAGTATTTCCAAAGGCATCCAAAATAAAATAGAATTTTGAACAATACAGAGTTAAATTCGGGACTGGCAGTCAGACTGGGACAGAGTGACATTTTGTCAAGCCTTCACGGTTCACATTTTGTCATGTCTTTGTGGTTCACATTTCTGTGACAAGAAAAATTAGGGGAGAAATGGATGTGGTTTTATTGACACCTCTGCCAGAATTTGATTCTACTGTTTGTGCCTGTTAGTTTTCCACCCAGTGCACACACATAAATTTCTCTGTCATTAATGGATGAAGCAACTATACAATCAGGCGAGAGCTATACAACCCTGGCACATTCGCATCTAGCACCTTATCAATAAAACAAGACAGTCTCATCACCTTTCCCTTATGTCAGCGTATTTGATCTTTTCCTTCTTCTAAATCTCCATTCTTCACCATCAAACAAACCCTTGTTTTCAGCTTTGTAAATTGAAAACATTGCAGCCTGGGCCAAAAATGATCACCAGTGATGAGACAGGCTAGATGCTACTATGGGGGGGGGGGTGTTAAAGTTTTCTCTCCATACAATCACAATTTAGAAGTGGCTGCTTACCCAGAATTGGGTGAAAGGGTGGTGAATTAAAAGTCTCTGGTCTTCCCTGAAATCGCTTACCTTTCTTTCATTCCCTTCAGCTTCTGGTTCTTCCTTTGGAAACTGAATCTGTTCAAATCTGTCTCCGTGATGGTGGCCCCTGGCCATCAGAGTATGTTAAGCACTGGTTTCTCCTTGAACTGAATAGACAATGTTAATAGCAGCAGGGCAGAGCAAGGCTTATGGGTGAACATAGAAATAATGTTGGTGCAGAAAGACCATATTAACTATCTAGAGCAGCCAAACAATGCTTATCCAACCCCTGAGCAGAATGAATATCCGCTGCGCATATCTAGGAGGCATAGTTCTTCTGTACCAATGGACTGGGACTCAAAACAAATTTGTTGGCATAGACCATATTCGCCTTCTCTCACAGGACTGGCAAAAGATTTAAAACAGTGGTGTACAGTGGTTTCTGATGATTGTAACATTTGCCTCTTAGCATTTCTCTCTCTCTCTAACAAATACTGCTCATATGGTGATGTTTCCAAGCCCAAGGTCTCTTTGTTTTCCTTCCGACTACAGGACAGTGATGTTGAAGCAATGGTCAGGTACATGGAGAACATCCTAAACACCAGCTGTCTAGGTAAGATGATGTGCCCTCAATTTAGGAACAGTTTGATAACAATACTGAACACTGAATTGATTTTTCTTTCTCTCCACGACACTCAGAAGACCCATAAAAACAAATGGTGCTTCTTCTGTCAACCTTTACAGGCCACACAAAAGTGTCTTTCCTTTGAAAGAAAAGCTCGTTTCCAATAACTTCAGCTCCAAAACTAGCATTGGAATCTTTTTGAGTCTGCAAGCTTAACAGAAAGAAGACTGATCACAAGGAATATTTGATTTCAGACTAGTATTATTATGAATTTCTTTTATTTGTTTCATTATTATTTTGCTTTTCTATATTTAGAATGTGGTGCACAACAACAAAGTTAAAAATGTGACATTAGAAACCATAAGTAACCATTAAAAAAAGAATAATTGGATTCATGGGTAGGAAAAACTTGATTAAAATAAAATTTTACCATTTATCTTTCATCACATTAAGGTCATACTCAATTGATTCCAATGGATATTAGCATATGTTGCCTTGAAAGAAAAAAACATTAAAGTCAATTCATTTGGAATTAATTTGGGATTGGATACGATCCATCACACTCTTTTAATATATCACATTTCCCCATAGACAAATTTGTAACAAGTGTAGATTTAAATGTGCAGGACTTAACTCCTAAATTCCTGCCTATGTTGTTTAGCTGTGTGTTTAGTCACTGTATATTTTTACTTTATATATATATATATTATTTTACTGTATACATATTACTTAATGTATTTACTTAATAAATTGACTGCAGTCCATGAAAACTTATGCCATAATAATTGTGTTAATTTTTTAACTCATGATTAGCAAATCTCGTTGTTGCTTTTGCTGCAAGAAACTGGTATAGCTATCCCTCTGGAAGCTGCATGGTTCAGTTTCTCTAGATATGCTCGCAATTGCCTATATCCCATTAGGGATTATTGCTGTGATGTCAATGGCCTTATTAACACATGCTCCATTTTATCCTCATAGATATGTTTATGGACTATGAACCAATACCAGATAAGGGCTCCTTTTATACTGAGTAGAACCTACTTCTACATGCAATGATGAAACAAAGCTATAGGAAACCTGTGGCATCAGATGATCTGCAGTAGGTTTCAAAGGAGCATGTAAACCAGGGGTGTCAAACTCAAATTCATCGGGGGCCGCATCAGCAGTTTGGTCATCCTCAAAGGGCCGGTTGTATCTGTAGGACTATCTGTAGGATCTCGGCCCCTAGGAGTTTGCTCCTATGCTGGGGGCTGATGGCAGCTGGAGTCCCACAACAATCTGGGGGTGAGCCATCCCCCTCAGGGGGGCTTGTTTCCGAATGGACGCGCGTGAGGTGACGCTGTGACGTGTCTTGGTCACGTGAACTGTCTCGCATGAGCCCGTTTCTCACGGTTAACAGCCACGACTGCCATGGAGCCCAAACCAGATATGTTGTTGTTGTTGTTGTTGAGCAGGGTGGGAGGGGAGGACTGTCAAATCCTTCAAGAGGCCTCCACGTGCATCAACAGCCTACAATGCAACTTTTAAAAAATATAGCCACCTGCGCAGGCAACACCATGACGGAGCAAGAACTCTGCTGCTAGTCCATAAATCTCTCTCTCTCTCTCTCTCTGACTAGCGCCCGCTTCCCCAAACGATTCAACTAAATCTCTAATTCGGGATTACGTAATGCTCCCGTTTGCGCCTGCTCTTTTTTTTGAGAGAGAAATGGTCATAGCGTCTGCGCATGCGCCTCATGCCTGCTCGCTTTCAGCCCTCCCCTGCTGGGGAGCTGGAGGACCTTCCCCTGGGTGGCGGCAGGGACCGATCTTGCTTTGGGTTTCGCTGGCAAGACAGCGCCGCGCGCCTGCGAGCCCTGTCACGCTTAAATCCCCACCTACCGACCTTCTGCGTAGAGAACTGATTGCGTAGTGCCGCCGTGTGGCGTTTTTCCTCTCTCTCTCTCTACGGGCTACACGGGCCACATGACGAGGTCTGGTGGGCCGGATTCGGCCCGCGGGCCTTGTGTTTGACACCTGTGATGTAAACAAACCAACATGCTTGTTGGACCTGTCCCCAGTCTCCACTTGTGTATCCAAAGCTGTGAACACAGCCTTCACTTGTACAACTTGTATGCACAGAGGCATTGTCTAGAACTTTGGTTGAATGTATAAAGGTTGGGGATGGAGCCAACATGGACATTAATCCTACTCTTCCATGCCAATGCAGTCATATCACTAGACAGGATGCCTAAATTAGCTACAAAAAGCTATTTACTCACTGAAAGTACATGAGTAGGGTTGCCGTATTTCGAAAAGTAAAAACCAGGACCCCCCAAAAGCTGTTGAGCTTTTCCTTTTTTTACAAAAAACCACAATTTTTCAATTGACTTGCCTGAGATCCAGGACAAATCGCCACCTTTCAGAAATTCTCCCCGGATGTCATGAGGCCACCAACTTGCAGAAGCACATCAGGCCTGGGGCTGATCAGTGCTTAGATGTGACTTCTGGGAAATGGAAACATGCCACATTCGGTTCTATGATGAAAGAGAAATGGGATATACATGTAAGGGCAGGAGGAAATCATGAGTCTAGTTTAGTAGCATTGGCCCTTGAGTGGGCTTTTCTAGCTGCAACATGCTAGCCACCCAGTGCTATTTTTCTAGAAAAAGAGGTGCTGGAACCATGAATGCCTGCCTTGTTCTCTTATAACAGCAGTGGCACCCACCTGAGAGGTGCTGGAACTCAGTTCTGACTGAGAAAAAGCCCTAATACCTCCTCAGATGGTACTTAAGCCCTAATACCTCCTCAGATGGTACTTAAGTTTCTTGTTTAGTTGTGTCCGACTCTTCATGACCCCATGGACCACAGCACGCCAGGCACTCCTGTCTTCCACTGCCTCCCGCGGTTTGGTCAAACTCATGTTACTAGCTTTGAGAACACTGTCCAACCATCTTGTCCTCTGCCGTCCCCTTCTCCTTGTGCCCTCCATCTTTCCCAACATCAGGGTCTTTTCCAGGGAGTCTTCTCTTCTCATGAGGTGGCCAAAGTATTGGAGCCTCAGCTTCACGATCTGTCCTTCCAGTGAACACTCAGGGCTGATTTCCTTCAGAATGGAGAGACTTGATCTTCTTGCAGTCCATGGGACTCTCAAGAGTCTCCTCCAGCACCATAATTCAAAAGCATCAATTCTTTGGCAATCAGCCTTCTTTACGGTCTAGCTCTCACTTCCATACATCACTACTGGGAAAACCTTTAACTATAGGGACCTTTGTCGGCAAGGTGATGTCTCTGCTTTTTAAGATGCTGTTTAGATTTGTCATCGCTTTTCTCCCAAGAAGCAGGTGTCTTTTAATTTCGTGGCTGCTGTCCCCATCTGCAGTGATCATGGAGCCCAAGAAAGTAAAATCTCTCACTACCTCCATTTCTTCCCCTTCTATTTGCCAGGAGGCCATGATCTTACTTAAGTTTCTAAGCGAACTCAAATCCACATCTGCCCAGGCTTAGGAGTTAAACCGAGCATGTTCTTTTCTGATCCAGCTGATGTGTACACATTTGCATTGCACATTTGGAGGGTGGAATTTTGTGTGTGCAATTGGGAGTTTTGTAAATGCAAAGGCTCCAGAGCTATCAGGAATAGGAAGTAGGCAAGAGGGAGATATTAAACAAGTAGATAAACAAACTAAGTAAATTGAGTGAGAAGCCACCTTGGAAATTAAGGGGTGTATAAACCAATACTTTAATAATTAAGTATGCTGGTTTAATTTGCTTTTTATTTTTATGGAAATCCCAATTTCTTTTATTTTCATTTGGTGTTTTTTTTTGGGGGGGGGGTTGGATAATGAAAAAGAAATGTGTCCATTTCCAATTTGCCACTAATTTGCATACAGTCCCATGGGAATTAAATCATTCAGATACAAAATGAAAAAGCTGCAAAAGGTGCTTGTAGCCATTTAACACCAACTGAGTATATTGTCCACTTCATTATATAACTTAATTAAATAAGAGATTATAGCTTTAGGCCTGCAATGTAGACAATGCATCATCAGGAGCCAAGAAAAGATGTGATACCAACAGAAGAAACTGGAGTGGTTTTTTGGTAGCCATGTGTTAAATATTTGTGCCAGTGTATCTCCCTGAACACTGGATCATAGTCTAGTTAGAACAGGGGTAGCTATTGTCATGTCCAGGAGTGACCCAAGACATTTTGGCACCTAAAGCAAACCACAAAATGGCATCCCTCTCCCTGCCAGGGAAGAAGGGCTGGGTGAATATCTAAATCAGGAACAAAGCAGGGAGGGAAGAAAGATCTACATCAGGCACCGCTGCCCCTGTAGATCCTGCTGCCTGAGGCAGTTCCTTCGCCTTGCCCTATGGGTGGACCGGCCCTGGTGGTGTGATCCAGATGTTGCTGGCCAACAGTCTGGGATTATTGGAGTATACTCAACACCTGGAGCGCATCACATTATTTAACCATGGGTTGGAGTGTCAGACTAGGACAAGAGCGAGCCAGGTTCAAATTCTTGGTTAGCTATGAAGCTCTCTGGGTGACTGGGCCAGTCACTCTCTCACAGCCTGATCTACCACACAGGGTTGTTAGGAGGAAAAAATGGAGGGGAGGGAAGAGCTCATTGGAGAATAGGCAGGATATAAATAAACAATACCAATGTAACATCCGGGGATATCTTGTTTTCTGTTAACTGAACAATGTGTTTGTGACATAGTGGGGATTCCCAAGACCAATCAATGCTCCTTCCTGGAGATCTGTATCCTTTCTCTAAAATACTTTAAAGCTTTTACATTACGATCTTTCTACATAGTTAAAAAGCCTATCTTGCTTTAGATGTCATATTACATCTCTCTCTCAAAATACCATTTCCAGAACTTCTGGACTTTTGTACGTAAAAGTTAAAGCATTCTACTTGCCAGTGAGAATCACAGCCTCCAATTAAAGCACAAACATAGTCCTTTTTGGCTACAAATTTTTGATATGCCAGCAACCTGTACACATGGTGAGCCATCACACATATTAAATATGTAGTTATTTTCTGACACGACAGTTTGTGACATTGGACTGGTGCTTAAGTTTAGCATTTTCTAGTGATTTTCTAGTGTTAAATCCCCATCCTCGCCCTCCCGCACTTCATTTATGATTTATCCGTGTATTAGCTGATAAGAACAGCCTTCAAACAAAAGGAACATTGCATTTGGTGTGTGGGAGGCTTAAATGGTGTGCTTGCGCTGTTTTGTGTCATGTGCGTAAAGCAGTTGGTGGAATTTAAAAAGATCAATGTTCAGTTCATTAACATTAATGAATGCTAATGTTCATTAAACATTTATGGATTGCAAGTTGCAAAATGATGCAATGTAGCTATAATGAATGGCCCAATGTGACTGTTTTTGTATCTTCTACAGTGCTCAAGTTATGTAACAATGGGATGTAATGCTTTGTGTAGAAGCTTATCTTGTCCCCGCTAATTTTACTATACAAACGTTTTCAAAAGTGATCTTGCAAGCAGAGCGCAGAGGCAATGCACAATGAAGGTGATCCATTTTATAGTCACATAATGTCTCCACGAGAGTATAAATTTACATGAATTGGAAAGAGTTTTGCAGTATTAAGCAAGAACTATTTTTGGCCTTCATTTTGCTGATGAAACATCTCGAGCTGATCAAAAACGTTTTGTTGTCCCCAGCGTTCTTTGAGAACAAATCTGTGCTACCCAAAGTGTACTTCTGAAGAAATGTTGCTGTTGAATCAGCTTTTGAATCTATGCAGGATGAAGCTCACAGATTTAGCTGCCAGCAGTTACTATAAAAGCAGTATTAACACACCAGCAATACAGCAGCCTCATGTGGTTAGAAAGTTGTAACGCTTGGGTGGATGTCCGGGGCTAGGTTCAGTGTCTAGGGGATATTCTTCTTTTATTGAGTTCTGGCTCCTGCCTCCACCCAGGAAACCTGGGACTCCAGTTTGGATGTCTAAACAGCAGTCATTCAACAACACACACTCCTAGGATGTATGTTCCAGCAAAAAGGCTGCAACAACAACTGGGGTGCATTGCAATAAGGAATTCCAACCAGCAGAAAACAGCAGTGAAGCTCCTCCAGCTCCAAGCCAATAGGAAGCACTAAGCCAGGTCCAAGATACTTGGGTAGCCCTATGCTTCCCCTCCTAGGTATGTTTTCATCAAATAGTGACTCAGAAAGTAAAGGTAAAGGTAAAGGGACCCCTGACCATTAGGTCCAGTCGTGGCCGACTCTGGGGTTGCGACGCTCATCTCGCTTTATTGGTCGAGGGAGCCAGCGTACAGCTTCCGGGTCATATGACCAGCATGGCTAAGCCACTTCTGGCGAACCAAAGCAGTGCATGGAAACGCCGTTTACCTTCCCATCGGAGTGGTACCTATTTATATACTTGCACTTTGACGTGCTTTCGAACTGCTAGGTTGGCAGGAGCTGGGACTGAGCAACGGGAGCTCACCCCGTCACTGGGATTTGAACCGCCAACCTTCTGATCGGCAAGTCCTAAGCTCTGTGGTTTAACCCACAGCGCCACCCACGTCCCTGATTCAGAAAGTAAAGCCTAGCAATTCCATGTTTTGAGCATTCAGTAGGAGAGTGTTAAAGGTAAAGGGACCCCTGACCATTAGGTCCAGCCGCGGACGACTCTGGGGCTGCAGCACTTTACTGGCCGAGGGAGCCAGCGTACAGCTTCCGGGTCATGTGGCCAGCATGACTAAGCCGCTTCTGGCGAAACCAGAGCAGTGCACGGAAACTCCATTTACCTTCCCGCCGAACAACGGGAGCTCACCCCGTCACGGGGATTCGAAGTTCAAACTTCCCTCCCCTTCACCAAGAGAAAAGTGAATCCAGTCTCTCCCTGTTGTCCAGAGGTCACTTCTACTTAAGGGCAAACCAGCATCCAGCAGCACTCTTGCCAAGGCTATAGTTAACTGTCAAGATGGCAAAAGTGGCCCAGGCGCACCCTTCTGTTTGTTAATATATTCCAACAGTTACAGCAAAACATGTGCAACTCTATCCAACATGCAAAAGGATGTGGCATGCTAGGCTCAGGTGCTATGTTTTCTCTGCACTTTCTGCTTCCGCTGTGTGGTGGAGTGTATTCTTTTCTCTACATCTTGACAATAGGCGAGCACATGTGTGACAGTCTCTATTTCTGATGTATATGCTTTATAAAATAATGCTACAATAGGACAAAAAGGGGGCAGGGGTTAAGGAAGAGCTGCAGAAACTAATCAGGATCTATGAACAGAGCGCAACCCAAATCCCCACGGTGCTTGTAGAAATCCGTTCCAAGACTTCACACGCAACCCATCTCTGTAAAGCTCCATAACAATGAATGAGCTGGTTTCTAACTTTATAAACTGAGCTAAATTATTTGTGCAAGATACACACGTTACCGGAGAGGGCAATAATGTTGCAATCAGGAACAGGTTTTGTTGATCCAATAGCCAGCACGAAGGCAAAAACCTAATAAAAAAAATGGGTTATTTAGTCCAACTTTCCAGAAAAGCTGAGAAGGATGCCTTTAATAACATCTCACGTTAAAGGAATCTGAAGTATTATAGGGATAAAAATCCATTGCTAGAATAAGAGTGTGCAGACTATGCAGATCACAGCGACACATCCTGCAAATATATATTCTTTATATTTTGCCATTAAGTTAAGACATCATGTCCATGGTGGACTAAAACAACATCATCATCATGTAGCTTAAGGTTGGTTTTGATCCGTATTTGGACTCTTAAGCATATACACATATGTCTTAAAGGTAGACTGTGACGGGAAGATTAAGTTTAACCTTTTAACTGGTCAAAGGTATTTGTTTACTTGTAGCATAGCTGCTTTTCCCACGCTCCTCATGCACCAATGGAGCTTCACCAATCTTCACGGTTCCTAGAAAAATCCTCTGACTGCTACTTCTCCAGCTGTGCTTTCAATATTTGATGAAATTTGAAAAACTGAAAAATAAAATAATAAGAACCCAAATTTGCTTCTTTGTGCAGTTTCTCCTATCGTTATAAGAGTTCCCCTTCACAAAAACATCTTTTATAAGACATGGTGTAGATCTGGCATGTGCTATCATACTGAAACCGTCGCTGTCCCTGCTGAGCCAAGTTGCCTTAATGTGTATTTAATAAGCTAATTCGTCTTTAATCAAGGCAGCGCTTCCCTGTGACAAAAGTGAATTGCTCGCCTTTTCTTGATTGTCCTTGAATAGTGCTATGGATCTGTAGTGATGCTGAGAGGAGCAAGGTGAATGAGGTTGTCCATCTCTGCATTGATCTGTAGGCACTGGGACTGTCACCAGAGCGACTCCGCTGGGACCCGAACGATCTGGAGTGCTGAGCGGCACCACGGCTGCAACCAAGCTGAGGAGCATGAGGGAGTAAGTTGCCTTTTTAGAGATGCTAGCTTTTGCATGCATATAACAAAAAGACAACTTTGATTCCAGAATATTAAGATTACAACCACATCTTTTCCAGCAGCAGTTACGTATTACTTGAGGATGTTTTCTCTCTTATTGTCTGTCATTTCTTTTGAAGTGAGACATCATCTTGCCGGTCTCTGCCTGTCTCTAAACTGGTAATTTTATCCTTTTGTGTTATTATCTCGGTGCAAATCTGATCAATCAGCTTTACATAGCCATGTCCAAAACACTGCTTTTAAGGTTGCCTTCTCTCTTTTGACCGCGTGCAATCCTCCTTCTTTTGTATATAATTTTTATTTAATTTTCTGTTTTGTAATTTAAAACACTCATTTTACATCCTTAAAATATCAATGACTTCCCTTCTTCTCTTTCCATGGTTCATTTAAATATTACAGATCCCTGCATATTTTACAAAGCCTATACTATTCAGTATTCCATTATTGCATCCATCAAAACTTATTTACACTGTTGAATTTATCTTAACGCTGCCAGTGTTTTCAGCTGTACACAATTATTTCCTATATATTCAATAAACGTTTTCCAATCTTCTCTAAACGTATGTTCTTCTTATTCTCTTAATCTGTATGTTATGTCTGCAAGTTGTGCATATTCTGTCAACTTAAGCTGTCATTCTTCTTTGGTTGGGGCCTCGCTCATTTTCCATTTTTCAGCTAACAAAACATGGCCCACAGTAGTAGCATACATAAATAACCTTTTTTGACACCGGGGAATTTCAGTCTGAATTATACCCAACAGAAAGGACTCTGGGTTTTTGGGGGGAAAGTGCTTTTAAACATTTTTTTCAATTCATTATGGATCATTTCCCAATACTTTTAACCTTTTACGAGTCCACCACATATGAAAAAACGTTCCCTCCACCTCTTTGCATCTCCAGCACTTATCCAATTCAGTCTTATATATCTTAGCAACACCAGTTAAATTAAATACCAGCTATTCTATACACGTCTATTCAGAAGTATGCTCCATTGAGTTCAATTAACTTTTCCCCCAAGTAAGTGGGAATAGGACCAGGGCTTTCCCCCCCAGCCAGAACTCACCAAATCTGGTTCCAGAACCTCTCAGGTGGGCACCAATTTCTATTAAAAGAGAACAAGGTGAGTTTTCTAGAAAAGCGTTTTCTCTTTTTCTAGAAAAGGGCACTGAATAGGATTGCAGCTAAGCAGAGCAATCCTGTTGGGGAGAAGTAGATCTAAATCTGTGAGCCACGTTTAAAAGCCTTTCAGAACCATTGGCATAAGGCCGCTCCACTTTCCTGTGGGGCGGTGTTGCGGGCAGGCCACACGCTCTCCCCGTGCACAGCAGGGGTGTGGCAGTGCCCCCGCATCATAGGGGAGTCCCGGCCGCATCATGCCCCCGGCCAACCAATCCAGTTGGCCGGGGGGGGCGTGGCTTACCGTATTTAAGCAGCCACGCAGGCCGGGGAAAATCCCTCTTGGTTCCTGTTTCCCCTACTGGTAGTTGACCCTTACTGGACTACCTGCATGGTGGGCAGGAGTCAGATATACAGTGGTACATCAGGTTACATACGCTTCAGGTTACATACGCTTCAGGTTACAGACTCTGCTAACCCAGAAATAGTACCTCGGGTTAAGAACTTTGCTTCAGCATGAGAACAGAAATCGTGCTCCGGCGGCGCGGCAGCAGCAGGAGGCCCCATTAGCTAAAGTAGTGCTTCAGGTTAAGAACAGTTTCAGGTTAAGAATGGACCTCCGGAATGAATTAAGTACGTAACCAGAGGTACCACTGTAGTCGGTTCAATTCCAGTGCTTAATAACACTCACATTCTGTAACCAATAAAGTTGTGGCCTTAATTAGCACATTAACCTAAAATACTGGTGTCCATGTGTTTTATTATTCAACAAATGGGGGAGGGCTCGGGGCCTTGACACGCAATAGCCATTGGGAGGCAACATGAGCCGAGTCCTCTAAACTGCTGTTGGCAGCCTCCTGGCTGATTAACGGGAGCTGAACTTTATTCTTGGGACTTATCTGTGGCTTCGTGATTTGGGCCCTTGTGTGTGCCTGACTACAGAATAACAAAACATGCATAATCGGCTTAGGCATTTATACCACTCTCTTTCAGTGATGGAATCAAAAGAAAGGGAGGAAAATGACTCTAAATACATGGCATCTCGTGTTCTTTTTGCAAAGAAATCTAAGAATACATGCAATAAGCTCAGAGTTTAACGGCAGTGAACTGTATAGTGCAGTTTAAATATTCAAGAACGTGTAGATGAGTACAGTGGAAAAGCTTTCATGGACAAAAATGTAAGTATATTAAAATTTTGCAGCACAGCAGTGACTGCTTCTCGTTCAGTTCCCAGTGTCTTCCACTCAGCAGCGCACCAGGATCAGGCACAAGGCATCATCATTACCTGCTGAGTCTAAGTAAAATTGTCTTTCAGAAGCTGCAAAAGAAAGGCATTTTGTGATATTTCTGTTCTTCCACCATGAATGGCCATGTTTCTTATTGCTTGAGATCCAGAAGGATTATGTATTTAAGACCCTTAGGCCAATGGCGTTGGCATCAAATGCCCATGTCTCTTAAAAATTCAGAAAGAAAGGTCATGTTGAAGTAATTGATTGAGCACGGCATGATCTTTAAGATTAGCTGACAGCTAGCTAAGAAAAAGTCTACCTTTCCGTAGCAAAGCGGTACATAGTCCATGTGAGTGCTTAGAATAATGTTGAGACTTTCTAAATAGCTTCAATGTGCTCCTGTTGAGCTCAAAGGTTGTTTTACTATTGATTTCAGAGAGAACCCCCCTAACCAGTTCTTGGGCATAAAATCTTTCCAATAACCACATTCAAATAAATCACTTTTATGTATGTTCTCTTTCTATCAGCAAATTTCATAGTGTAACTTATGTCTGTTTGCCCTCTTCGGGCAGGCAGCTTTGTGGGCAGGCATGGTGTCTTCCTGCAAACTGGCCTATTACTGGCCAGATCATAATCCTACCACAAAATTGGCCAACGGCAGCAGGAATCCAGGGGGCGTTACCTGGGCGCGGTGCCAACTGAACAGTAGTGGCGCTTGAATGCCCAGAGGGGGGCTAGGGGCATAGCACTCCTCCAACAGGGATTCCCCAATTTGACGTAGGTCACAGGATGTCCTCCCACCCTACTGCTGCTGGCTTCACCCTTAGAAATCACTTACCTCAATGCCTATGGCCAAACCTTTCACATCTGTAATTTGATTCCAAAACTCAATACAGTGGTACCTCTGGTTGCGAACGGGATCCGTTCCAGAGGCCCGTTCGCAACCTGAAAATAACGCAACTACATCAGGAACAAGCGGGGTTGGGTGGAATAGAGATCTGCCATTAGGAACTAAGGGGGGGGGGTAAAATCAACCTGACTCCATGGCTGAAGTGGGAATCACAGCAGAACAATCCACAGTTTATTTCAACACACTAATTCATGTTTCTTCTGATGGCACAGAAAAACGGTCATCATTGCTGTCTATCAAACATATAAGCGTCTTTTCAACCTCAGGCTATTATTCTGGTGTTCTGCATTATTATTCCACTGTAATATGTAATTGATTAGACAGCAAATCTTTTTATCCTTGGTAGAAAATTATACTTCTAAACATATATTTTTCAGGAATGGGGTTTGGAGTGTGCGTGTAAGCTTCAGAAGAGGGAGCAGTCTTCTTTGCCTTCCCCTTGTTCTGTTCTTTAAAATTAGCTAGGCATTTATGTTGCAGGTGTCAGAAAATAGCAAATGCCGTATACACACTATATACCGGGGTGCCTCGCCTTTGGGGGGCTGTGGGGCACACAATCCACGATCAGCCGGTGGAGGGGTGGTATTATTGTTGTTATTAATAATAAAGTTTATATACCACCCTTCCTCAGAGGATCAACAGCACTGGCAGCTTCTCATAGCACTACGCTGTGCTGAGAGGACCAAAGTTGTGCCATGAGGCTGGAAGTGCAGCCATCTTTGTCCACGTTGCCTCTGATTCTCAACATAGTGTTGTTGCAGGGTAATGCCCACAAATATTTTGGGAGAAGTAGCATGGCAGTGGTTCCAGCCACGTGACACAATTTCCCTCTCAGAACCTGGCCCCGATTTTTAAAAAATTAAATTACAGTACAACCTCTACTTACGATCATAATCTGTTCTGGAGGCCCATCCAATGGGTGAAACCGGACGCTAGTAGAGGCGCCGTTGTGCTCATGCACATTCGGCAGCAGCGCACTTGTGCGCATGCGCAGATGGCAGAAGCCACTTCCGCGCATGCGCAAATTGCGGCAAACCCAGTGTTTACTTCCAAGTTTGCCATGGCCGCAACTTGCAACGTCTGTGAGAAGAGACGGATGTAAGTCGAGGTTCCACTGTAACAGGGCTTATGTAAGCATGGTGGAACCCACTATGGTTCTTGGGCCTTATTGCCTGAGGGTGCCAAGTACTGGCACTAGATTTGGTCACTGAAGGGTTATCTTTTTGCTTTCTGTACACTGAATTGAGGTGGGGGTCTCGCTCTCTTTGGCTAAAACCCTCTGTCCTATTAGGACAGCACAAGTATAATTTTCATTAATGAAGCATGCATATACAGTAGTACCTTGGTTTTCGAAATTAATCCATTCCTGAAGTCTGTTCTTAAACCAAATCCGTTTTTAAACTGAGGCGCGCTTTCCCTAATGAGGCCTCCCACTCCCAGTGCCCTTCCACCATTCAGTTTCCGTTTGTAGACTGAGGTAAAGTTCACTACTTCCGATTTTGCAGAGTTCGTAAACTGTATCGTTTGTAAGCAGGACTGTTCTTAAACCGAGATACCATTGTATTAGATTTTAAAAGAGAGGAAATTCTATTTTCAGAAGACAAATGCCATTTCCACTTTGTGGTGAACTACAGTCTTCCTCTCTTTTGGTAAGCGTCTAAAGGATGATTTATGAAGCATGGCTGTGCTATCTACTTACTCCATGAAAATTGTTCAGTGCCTTTTTATATAATCCAGAGGCTGTAAATATGCATGTAGAAGCTGGTGTTGTGATAAAAGTATCTTACTGAATCAGATGTCAATATTTTCTCCGTATATGTGGTGTGTGTGTTGTGATGCATGCATTAGTATTCCACACACACACACCCCATTTTGTTAAAGTGCTATAGAAAGTTGCCAGATACAATATCTGTCCAATTATAGTAAATGATGGACTTCTATACGTTATTTATAATCCAGCTCACTTGCTGGCGTTCGTTTTCTGTTGACAGGTCAGCCATTCAGAAACTGGGAACAGAAACCTTTGAAAAAGTTTATGAATTCCTGCAACGAGCAAGAAAGCAGAATGCAAGTGAAAATGAAATCAGAGAATACCTGGAAAAAATAGTGTCTCGGGCAAGTGACTGTTTTGAAGTAGATCAACTCCTCTATTTTGAAGACCAGCTGAAGGCTTCTGAAGATGCCTCTGTGTGAAGAATGGTTTTACTTGGATCATCAGAAATCAATAAATGGAGCACTGTTCAGATGGAAGCAGGCATCATGCCATAGGGTGAGGGCAGTGAGTAGCATGGAGACACTGACAGGAATTAATGTATGCCATTTTGCTATCTTCTTAATTGAGACAAATAGTACTCTTACCACCTCCAGGTAAAATCAGGAGATCTTTGATTGATTCCTACAGCAGTATTGACACTTAGAGCTCAATAATCATTGCCTCAAAAATTGCTGGATTATGGTTTCCGATCACATGCGTCCATACTTGAGTACTCCACTGGGAGAAACTGGGGTGTTCAAAACCTGCATTTCAGCCACGTTTCAAAATAATGTGCAAGGAAATGCATGAGATGTGAGGTGCAGGGATAATATGGGATGAAGGGAGAAGAAAACACTTCACTTTGATTTACTTCTGCCGTGCAAAGAAGGAACTTTGTAAGAAATTTTTAAAATCAATGTTGGGGCTGAATCAGATGGTCAGTGTGACAAAGGTGGGAAAGGTTTCTAAAATCCCCCAAGAAGTTTGCCTCTTTTTGCACCAGTTTTCTGCTGTTTGCTTCTTCAGTCAGTCGACTGCAGCATTTTTGTCTGTTTCAAAATTAGATCTTCTTCCTTACAATCAGTTGGTACTGCAAAGGGATTATAATGAAATATGGCTGATGCAGCCTGATGCCAGCTTCTTCTGCCTACGTACCAGATGTTGGGAAGAGGGATGGTGAAGGTTGCCTGAATGTGTGCCAGGGCTGAATTCCACCTTCTCCCCGCAACACCTCCGTGACAAAACAAACCCTACAAAAGATATAAAGAAAAAAAGGGGGCGGGGTTAAAATATTTGCAGAACACGCATTGCAGGTGTGCTTTCGCCCTCGTAAATGAATTGCTTTGTAAAATATTAACCTGTAAATATCATGCTTTTTTTCCTGTTCATACCAGTGATCTGTGACCATGCTTTATCTAAAAGTCCTAACGCCAGCCTTTCTCTTCCCATTTTGCAAACGGCACCCTTGCAAATTAAATAAATAAAAATAAAATTCCATGGTGTTTCTGTTTATGCCGCAGCTGTTTCCATCTGGCCTCTTAAAATTCCCTACTTTATTTGTAAGCACAGAAATCAGGAGGACCATTTCACCCAATTCCTCTGGGCAAGAAGAAATTTTCTAACAGTTTCTCTGGGGCTCAGCATTAACAGTGATAGTAGCACAGCTCCCATACCCCTCGAAATGGTGTGTGTGTGTGTGTGTGCTGCCACTGCAAAGGTCAGCAGCAGCAACAACTGCACTGGCAGCCTGCCCACCACACTGCCTTCTTGATGATGCCCCCACACCTAGTGCCTTCCCTGAGCATTGGAAGGAAATGATTGCTGCCACCCCAAAAAACGTGAATAATGAAGGAACCCATGCAAAGTGATAGGATTTTGGCTCGGCTCCACTTTATGCAAATTTTGCAACTTTTCACTTTGCTTTGCGGTCAGCACCCTCTTAAGGTTTCCTGTGCTTTGGGGGCAAAGTGATTCAGCCTCATCTGCTGAGTCGGCTGTTACCAGTTCATCGTAGGTTCTGAGCATCGCAAAAACCATATTAGAGGATGGTTTAATATCACACTATTAAGAGTCCCCAACCCCTGGGGCTTTGGCAATATAAAACTGCAAAGAACAACCGTTGGGTGAACAAGACTCCCTGGAGCAATTGGCCTCAAAAATCCATTAACTGTAACCTTTACATGTTGAGGCTACCCACTCTGCTTCAGGTAAACTCAAAAGTTTTTTTATGTACTTTTTTTTTTATGAAAGAGACCGAGCAAGCAAGATCCAAGCAACTTTGGCAAATTTTATTTCATGTGTATGTTTCCAAGACACCCAAAGCTCGCAGCATCTGATCCCTTCATAATGTATTGCTCTGATTTACAACCCAGATACACTGCCACAGGCAAGCAAGCAGTGTTCTGGACATGCCAATTTCCCAGTTGCTTCAACAGCAGATCATCTCCATGGGCAGCAGGGGCTGCTAAGGTGCCCTGTTAAGTATAGTGTTTTAATTCACTGAAATTGCAAATGCTTGCATCCATTACAGTGGTACCTTGGTTCTCAAACTTAATCTGTTCTGGAAGTCCGTTCCAAAACCAAGGCGCGCTTTCCCATAGAAAGTAATGCAAAATGGATTAATCCGTTCCAGTCTTTTAAAAGCAACTCCTAAAACAGCAATTTAACGTGAATTTTACTATCTAACGAGACCACTGATCCATAAAATGAAAGCAATAAACAATGTATCAAGCAATCAGTAGCTGAACTGGGTTCCACACAGGCACAAAAACAAAAAAGAGTTGCTAAAACAAAAACGCAAAATAAATAGCAAAAACAGACAGACCTCAGTGTAAAACTCAAAACGGAAGTGTGGCAATCAAATCAGAAGCGTAACTCTCAAAACAGAAGCGTAACACTCAAAGTGGAGCATGTTTGACTTCTGAAAAAGTTTGCAAAACTGCCACACTTGTGGGTTTGCAGTGTTTGGGTTCCAAGTTGTTTGAGTACCAAGGCGTTTTTAGAACCAAGGTACCACTGTATTGTATGTTTAAATTTGATTGGTCGGTAACTGAATTCTAGAGAGTTCTGTAGTAGATCTCATGTGATTGGCTCACATTGGCCACATGGGAGGTATCTACTGAAGGAGAGACCCCATTTTATGTGAAGCAAGACGGCTTCATTTTAGAATCCACTGTGAACACTGCTAAGTTGAATAGTGTGTTGGAGTGCTGCTTCTCTGCTTGGAAGAAAGAGAGCAAAGCTGCTGGAGAAGGTAAAAGTGAAAATCTCTTATAGGAGCTGCAAGGCATGGCCTAACTGAGATACAGAAGGCTGAGCACCGAGCTCTGGAAAGAGTGAAAACTTCTGGTTTGCCTGATATGCCAATGAGCACATTGTTGTTGTTTAGTTGTTTAGTCATGTCCGACTCATCGTGACCCCATGGACCAGAGCAGGCCAGGCACTTCTGTCTTCCACTGCCTCCTGCAGTTTGGTCAAACTCATGTTGGTAGCTTCTAGAACACTGTCCGACCATCTCGTCCTCTGTCGTCCCCTTCTCCTTGTGCCCTCCATCTTTCCCAACATCAGGGTCTTTTCCAGGGAGTCTTCTCTTCTCATGAGGTGGCCAAAATATTGGAGTCTCAACTTCAGGATCTGTCCTTCCAGTGAGCACTCAGGGCTGATTTCCTTCAGAATGGAGAGGTTTGATCTTCTTGCAGTCCATGGGACTCTCAAGAGTCTCCTCCAGCACCAGAATTCAAAAGCATCAATTCTTCAGTGATCAGCCTTTATGGTCCAGCTCTCACTTCCATATGTAATGAGCACATTAGCACCCACTTATTTGCAAGAGTTGGGACACTTGGCTGTGGAGCAAAGGGGCCGTGTAAATCAGGGCAGCAGATTGTGAGGAATCATGTGCAGTGAGTGAAATAGAAATCCTCGAAGGTTTGCCTGTCATGGGGCTCTTCCAGACATGCTCTTCGTTGAGCATTCATCCTGATATGCTTATGTGAAGGTTGTACTATATCCAGGTCCTTATTGAGCATTCATTCCAATCTGTTTGTGGGGAGGTGATACAGCAATGAGCTGTATTCATCCGGATTTGCTTGTGCAGTGTTTATGCATCTTCCCACTAATCATTCGGTTATCCCACACTTTCAAGTATATTTCCCCATTACTTTCCCCAGTTGCAAAAAAAAAGTCAGCTACTATCGTAATTGCAAGAATGCCACCCAACTGCAATGCCAGTGCCTGCATTTTCAACTGGAACACATGCCAAATTGCATTTGTGGGGGGAAAACCAAGGACGACACTGTCTAATGTTCTGCAAAACCAATTTTCAGCTGATATTAAACCTTCACTTGTGACCGGATCTGAGTGCATTTCCCTTCACTTTGCTCTCACCTCTTAGCCTTCTACAGATTTAATGCTGCCATTCTCCTGCTCTTTTCTGTGTTCGATTCCCGAGTTTATTTTGTTACAGATTTTTTTTTAAAGTGTGTGTTAAAACAATTGGCAAAATAAATAGGGATCCAGGTTGTGGAGTGAAGTATTTATTCCACCTCCTTCACTGACGCTCATCATATCAGAGCAACCTGACTCTGCCCGTTGAGAATACTGTAGCCTTCCCTGCTCACAGGCAGAGAATGCTGGAGGGAGATGCAATTGCACACACAAAGCAAGACAAACCACAGGCTGCCTTTCTCCTCCTGTCTTGAACCCAGAGTTCCCAAGAGCAGGGTGCTGCTCATTTCAGGCTCTCGCAGGAGGAAGTGGATGGAAACATGTTTTGCTCATTCCTCTTGCTCCCTGCCGCGGGTGGCGCTGTGGGTTAAACCACAGAGCCTAGGACTTGCCGATCAGAAGGTCGGTGGTTCGAATCCCCGCGACGGGGTGAGCTCCTGTTGTTCGGTCCCTGCTCCTGCCAACCTAGCAGTTCGAAAGCACATCAAAGTGCAAGTAGATAAATAGGTACCGCTCCAGGGGAAGGTAAACGGCGTTTCCGTGCGCTGCTCTGGTTCGCCAGAAGCGGCTTAGTCATGCTGGCCACATGACCTGGAAGCTGTACGCCGGCTCCCTCGGCCAATAAAGCGAGATGAGCTCCGCAACCCCAGAGTTGGTTACAACTGAACCTAATGGTCAGGGGTCCCTTTACCTTTACCTTGCTCCCTCAGCCGCTTGTGGCAGTGGCATAGAGTGGGTTACCAGTGCCCAGGGCGGTGGGGGAGCGGACACAGAGGGTGAAGGGAGCCCACCGTGCCAGCCCATCCCTCACCCCTGATGCCGTTGGAGCAGCTAATCTGCAGTGGTCTGACAGGTTGCACGTGTCACTGCAAATTCCACTCCCTTGCCTACCTGCACTGGGGCTCCTGGTTGTGTCCCCCTCAAAATTGTGCACCCGAGGCAACTGCCTCCCTGCTCCCCCACACTTATACCCCTGACTTCTGGCATGGCAGGCTGCAGAGGGAATATGAAAATACACCATCTTTCTTCTAGTACAGGGGTGTTTAAACTGTGGCTCTCCAGATGTTGGGCACCAACTCTCATCAGGTCCAGCTGTTATGGACTGTAGTCACTGATGATGGGAGGTGTATTCTAGTAACATCCAGAGTACCAAAGATTTGCCACCCCTACTGTAGGGGGAAGACTCTGCTGATTCTCAATCCCTTTTGCAAACTAATTATTCTACTCTGGACCCACCCCATAGCAAATCGCTGTTTATCTCTCCTTTTAATGGCTACTTTTTCCTGCTTCGCCTCCTCCCAAACTGAAGGGGAAATGAGGACAGAGGAAAAAATGGACAGGACAGAAAAGCCAGCCCTCCTTTCCTCATGTGTGAGATTCAGAGTCCTTCTGACTTTCTCTATGTAGAGATGGTCTGCTTTGCTTGTTGCTCACACATTGTGAGTGCAATGTGGACCTGAACTCAAAGGGAGACGAAGGTCAAGAAAGTTCTGCAGGGATCCAAGGATAATCCATGGAATTACTGATTTTATTTACTTTGTTTAAGAATTCATATCCTGCCCTTCAGACGAATTCCCAGCGTGGCTTACAAATACTGAATCAAAAGTACAATGTGAAAAAGCGTTTTAAAGCACTAGAGGCTAAAAACAGCCAGGTCCAAAATCTAAAATGAGCCTCACAAGAGATAAGGACCTCACAAGCATATTTTCCCGATCCTTTTATTCCACACCAAAGGCTTGGGAAAGGAAGTGGTCTTTGTCTGCCAACAAGGGCAAATCTCCTGATGACTCCTGCATTCCACAATTCAGGTGCCATTAGCAAAAAGGCCCTGCCCCCTGCGTTTTATGTGATTGAATTTCCTTTCTGATAGTATGTATTTAGTTATGAAAAGTTTTGTAGGTTGAGGCTGCCCTTTAAGAGCAGGGTTTCTTAAATTAATTAAAATTGAAGGACACATTACATGGAAAAAGAGAGGCGAATTTTGAGTGAACAATGGACAATGGGGCATCTTTGATAGTCCAATTAATACTGCCTCATGGCTAAGGATGAGTGGATTTGGCAATTTCAGTTTCTAATTTCACAATCTTAAGTTTAGTTCTCCACATTTGCGAATTTCCACAGCAAAAAGGTCCTCACGAAAGTTCAACAGCATTTTAGCGTGAATTTATTCTAGCATACATATTTTTGAATCCTTAATCTTTGCCAAGCAATTTCCCTTGATGTGGTGCAACTCCTTCTCTCATAATAATAGAACCAGGGTTTAGCCAGTAAAACTGAATGGTGGGGGATTCAGAACAGACAAAAGGGAGGAACACAGTTCATAGTTACACTATAGAATTTGCTACCACAGCCTATAATGATGGCCACAAGCTTGGGTGTCTTAATAGGGTGTTATTCGTGGAAACTAAGATTATCAATGGTTGCTCGTCCTAACTTCTAGATTACCTCCCTTATCTCCATGGGTGTAGCCAGGATTTATGGGGGGCAGGCTTTATGTTGGGTGTGCAGAACCTCAGTTAAATATTCAGTTAAATACATTTATTGATTTACTTGATTTGGGGGGCAGCTGCCCCCCTCTTGGCTACGCCCATGAGTATCTCAGACTGGTTGTTGAGGAATATGAGTGGAATAGTGCTAATCTGCTTGTGTCCTGTTCGTTGGCTTCCTATGGGCATTCGGTTGGCCACCATGGGAGAAGGATGTTGGAGTAGGTAGGCCTTTGGTCTGATCCATTTCCAAGCTTCAAGAAAATGAACCTCAGGGTAGACCCTCATGACATACATAGAATAGAGAGAATTAAAGTCCAGTAGAGCTGTCTTTCTTGACCCAAATGCATAACCTTCTATTCGACAATAATCACCTAAGTATTGAGGGTATTTTTCTTGATAGATTCATTCACCAATTTTACCATTTAGCTGTAAGATTATCAGTACAAATGAGAAAGCGGTCATTTGTGTGTGAACTAATGGAGATTTACGGAGCAACATTCCTGCCTATTTCCCACACACCAAACTAAATACAAGAGAGATGTTACTAACAGGGTGCCTGCACAGTCGCGTATTTCGCTGGCCCTTTTGCCCATAAACAGGTCGATATGGGATAGAGAACATGCAGAGATTGCTGCTATTCTACTAACATGTTTATAGAAGGGAATGGAAGCTGAGAAATTGCTCAAATCCATCATTGGACCAGTTGCAGCTTTATGAGATGCAGAAAGGTAATATTTTTGAGCCTCTTCTCTTGGAACTGCAGCTTCCGAAAGCCACCTGTTCTAATCGGCAGTGACATTTGGCATGCTGGGAAATGGAGTATTTAAGGCTAGGAAAGATCACCACCATATTTCTTTCGGTAAAAGGCACTCTGTTCAAATCCAGCTATAGGGGTGTTCACACAATATTCACAAGCTGGGCACTGACTTTAAATAATAATAATAATAATAATAATAATAATAATAATAATAATAATAATAATAATAATAATAATAATAATAATAATAATTTATTATTTATACCCCGCCCATCTGGCTGGGCTTCCCCAGCCACTCTGGGCGGCTTCCAAAAGAATATTAAAATACTATAATACATCAAACATTAAAAGCTTCCCGAAACAGGGCTGCCTTCAGGTGTCTTCTAAAAGCCTGGTAGTTGTTGTTCTCTTTTTCATCTGGTGGGAGGGTGTTCCACAGGGAAGGCGCCACTACCGAGAAGGCCCTCTGCCTGGTTCCCTGCCAGTTTTGGCACCTGATGAAGACTTCTTTCCATTTTGCCAGACTTTTCCCTCCCTGTGAGAAGTGAAGCTACAGGGAAGCAGCCTTCTCGATAGCGTCACCTGCCGTGTGGAACACCCTTCCACCTGATGAGGAGATGAGTATATAACCTTTAGAAGACATCTGAAAGCTGCCTTGTATAGGGAAGCTTTAGAAGGTATACTGTTTTAATATACAGTGGTACCTCTGGTTGCGAACAGGATCCGTTCCGGAGGCCCGTTTGCAACATGAGCAGAACGCAACTCGCATCGGCGTGTCTGTGCATGCGCGGTATTCAATTTGCTGCTTCTGTGCATGCGCGTGACATCATTTTGCGAGTCTGCTCATGCGTGAGCGGCGAAACCTGGAAGTAACCCTTTCCGGTACTTCTGGGTCACCGCAGGACGCAACCTAAAAAACGTATCATGAAGCAAACATAATACGAGGTATGACTATATGTTGAAAGCTGCCCAGAGTGGCTGGGGCAACCCAGTCAGATAGCTGGGGTACAAACAAACAAACAAACAAAATTTCAGGTGCCTTTTAAAAACAGCTTTAATGATGCTTGCACTTGGTTTTATATGATTTTGGTATCCATTTCGGGTTTTAAATGATTCTTATGACTGGTTTTAGTTTTTAACGGTAAAGGTAAAGGTAAAGGGACCCCTGACCATTAGGTCCAGTTGTGACCCACTCTGGGGTTGCAGCGCTCATCTCGCTTTATTGGCCGAGGGAGCCGGTGTACAGCTTCCGGGTCATGTGGCCAGCATGACTAAGCCGCTTCTGGCGAACCAGAGCAGCACACAGAAACGCCGTTTACCTTCCCGCTGGAGTGGTACCTATTTATCTACTTGAACTTTGACGTGCTTTCGAACTGCTAAGTGGGCTGGAGCAGGGACCGAGCAACAGGAGCTCACCCCGTCGCGGGGATTCGAACCGCTGACCTTCTGATCAGCAAGTCCTAGGCTCTGTGGTTTAACCCACAGCGCCACCCGCGTCCCTTTTTAACGGTAGTTTTGTAATTAACTGTTAGCCACCCTGGAAACCCTTTTGGCTTGACAAATAGGATAAAAATGCACTAAATCAGAAGTGTGGAACCTCAAGGCTGCAGCCCTCACGGGCTCTCCTTTGCACCCAAAGTTGTTTTAGCAGGGCTGGAAAGTGTCCTTCAACTCTGCTAACACCACTTGGCTGTCTGCAAGAACGTTACAGAGGGAGGCGTGAGTTTGTGCAGAAGCTAGCTGCTTGTGTCTTGGGCCCCATCTGTCACTGGCATGTATGCGGCCCTTGGAAGCTCACCCATGTAGAACTACCCTGGTACATCTTATGTGGGGAGCCTGTATCCGTATCAATATCAACAAGAGAACGGGCTTTTTCCTGTGGTGCCTCCTCGATTGTGGAATGCTCTCCCCAGAGAGGCTCGCCTGGCACCATCACTGCATGTCTTTGGGCACTAGGCAAAAGCATTCCTCTTTACCCAGGCCAATGGCTATTAAATAATCCGTGGTCTGTAAGAGTGTGGGGGAGATGACTGTTATTATGGTGATTATTTTACGAGTAGGCTGTCTGTCATTATGTTTTCTTTATTATGTTATGTTTTTATCGTTGATGTTCTGTAATGTGTTTTTACTGTTGTACACCGCCTTGGGATCTTCTGATAAAGGGCAGTATATAATTTGAATTAATAATAATAATTAATCTCTTTCCCTTTGCTTCTGGGATGCAGAGGATACACCTTTTGAATCGCTTGTGTTCCTATTGATTGTATCTAATATTAGAGTAGACCCACTGAAATTAATAGACAAGGGACTAACTTAGATCCATTCATTTCAACGAATCTGCTTTGAGTATACTTGGATATAACCCGCGTCTTTAACAGCAGCCTGGCATACATATATTTAATACCTGATGTTAAACGAAGGATGAGGAAACCTTTGCCTGCTACATTTCTGTGTGCCAGAAACTGTGGTTAAAAGCAGAGGCACAGAAATACTGTAAAATTAATGAATGTTAAAATGACGTTGGACTGAAAATAAGTGGTTTTGGTATTAAGGCTAATAAGAATATGTAAATATAGATAGTTATTTGGATGAAAATATATAGTTATAATAGGTTAAGAATATAGAGTAAAGATAAATGAAAGAGGGTAAGGATTTGCTGAAAGGACTTTGTAAACGGGAATACAAAAAGGGGAGGTGTGAGGAGGTCAAGGAAATAAGCAAATGAACTTAAAGATATTGAAAAATGGATTATTTCTTTTTTAATATATTTTTCTTTCTTTTTTCTCTTCTTTTTTATTTTTTCTTTTTTTTATAATGGTTTTTTTATTTGCTTTTTTCCAGGGTAAAAATACAACATCAGTAACACAACAAAAGCGGTTTTACAGAAAGAAAAAGAAAGTTATAAAGAAAAAGAAGAAATTCACTTTTTCAGATCCATTTTCATAGTCAACCAGACTTCCCCACGTCCTCCATCCCCTGCCATCTTTACAATGAAAAATAAACAGCAAATTAATACCTTATTTCAGTTGTTTTTGTGTTTTCATTTAGTTATATAGTCCATAATTTATACGTTTCAAAATCTTAAAACTTAGTTTCAATCATTTACCAATTTCAATACTGAAGCATGTTTTTCCAAAGCACTTAGCAAACTCTCAACATTCATATAACTTATAATGTTTTTGTAAATAGTCCTTAAATTTTTTCCAGTCCTCTTCCACTACATCTTCTCCCAGGTCTCGGATTCTGCCTGTCATTTCGGCTAATTCCATATAGTCAATCAGCTGCGAATGCCATTCTTCCAGCGTGGGTAGTTCCTGTGCTTTCCAGTATTTAGCTATAAGGATCCTTGCTGCTGTGGTTGCATATAAGAAGAAAGTTCTATCTTTTTTTAACACTCTCTGGCCCACAATGCCCAGGAGGAAGGCCTCTGGTTTCTTACAAAAGGTGTATTTAAACACCTTTTTCAACTCGTTATAAATCATTTCCCAAAAAGCCTTCACCCTCGGGCATGTCCACCAGAGGTGAAAAAAAGTTCCTTCAGCCTCCTTGCATTTCCAACATTTATTATCAGACAAATGATAAATCTTTGCAAGTTTGACTGGGGTCATGTACCACCTGTATACCATCTTCATAATGTTTTCCTTTAAGGCACTGCATGCCGTAAATTTCATACCGGTGGTCCACAACCTTTCCCAGTCTTCAGACATAATGTTGTACCCAATGTCTTGTGCCCATTTTATCATTGCTGATTTAACTATCTCATCTTGGGTATTCCATTCAAGCAACAAGTTATACATTCTTGAAAGCACTTTCGTCTTAGGTTCAAGTAGTTCTGTCTCTAATTTTGATTTCTCCACCTGGAAACCAATTTTTTTGTCCTTTTTAAAAATCTCTAGAATTTGGGCATAATGAAACTAGTCTCGCACCTTTCCTTTCAATTTTTCAAAACTCTGCAACCTCCAAGTATCACCATCTCTCTCAATTATATCACAATATCTCAACCAGCCACTCCCCATATTACGTAGTTTTATGGCCTTTGCCTCCGTCGGTGATAGCCACCTCGGGGTCTTGCTTTCAAGTAAGTCCTTGTATTTAGTCCAGACAATAAATAGAGGTTTCCTGACAATGTGGCTTTTAAACAATTTGTGAGACTTTGCCTTGTCGTACCACAAATATGCATGCCACCCATACACATTACTATGCCCTTCTAGATCTAGGACATCAGTGTTTTCCAACAGAAACCATTCTTTCATCCAGCAGAGAGATGCGGCTTCATAGTACAGTCTTAAATCCGGCAGGGCAAACCCCCCTCTCCCTTTGCATCTGTTAATATCTTAAATTTTATTCGGGGCTTTTTGCCCTGCCAGATAAATTCCGTAATATCTCTCTGCCACTTTCCAAAACATTCCACTCTGTCCACGATCTGAAGGGTTTGAAACAGAAACAGCATTCTTGGCAATACATTCATCTTTACCGCAGCAATTCTTCCCGACAAGGTAAGTTTCAATCTTGACCAAGTTTCCAAGTCCTTTTTAATTTCTGACCAGCATTTTTCATAATTGTCCTTAAATAAATTCAAATTTCTCCCAGTCAAATTAACCCCTAGGTATTTCACTTTTGTAACCACATTTAATTCTGTTTCCTTCTGAAACCCATCTATTTCTGCAGATGACAAGTTTTTTGCCAGAACCTTAGTTTTTTGTTTGTTCAACTTGAATCCCGCCACCCGACCAAACTCAGAAATCAGTTCAAGAGCTCTTTTTGTACTGATTTCTGGCTCCTGTAGTGTCAAAACCAAATCGTCTGCAAAGGCCTTAAGTTTGTATTGCTTTTCTCCGACCTGTATTCCCTCCACCTGCTGATCCCTCCTAATCCAGTTCAGCAAAACCTCCAGGACGGAAATAAATAACAAAGGTGATAGGGGGCACCCCTGTCGTGTCCCTTTTTCAATTTTAAACTCCTCCGTCACCACACTGTTTACTATCAATTTAGCCTTTTGTTCTGAATAAATTGCTTCAATACTATTTTGAAACGCCCTTCCCACTCCCATCCCTTCCAAATTTTTCTTCATAAATTTCCAAGATATATTGTCGAAGGCCTTCTCCGCATCTATAAAAATCAAGACTGCTTTTGTATTCATATTTGTCTGAAGTAACTCCAAAACATCAATGATATTCCTAGTATTATCAGACAAATGCCTACCAGGGAGAAAACCTGCTTGGTCCTTATGAATTACTTCATTCAAAACTTTTTTCAGTCTGTTTGCTAAAATATCAGCAAAAATTTTGTAATCCACGTTTAGGAGCGAGATAGGGCGATAATTTCTGAGTTGAGTCTTTTCAGATTCCAGTTTTGGTATCAGAGTGATGAATGCTTCTTTCCACGATTCTGGTGCCCCCTTCCCTTCCATGATCTGGTTGCATACCTCCATTAATGGTTGTATCAAATATTCCATCAAAGTCTTGTAGTATTTGGAGGTAAGCCCATCTGGGCCCGGGGATTTGCCTATTTGCAGATTCTGAATGGCTCTTTCAATTTCCTGTTGTGTTATTCTACAATTCAGGGTTGTTTGTTTGTCTTGTGTTAGTTTTTGCAGGCCATGACTTTTTAAGAAATTATTTATTTCCATCTCTGCTTGTGGTCCTTGGGTGTACAACTTTTTAAAGTATCTCTGGAAACACTTTCTAATTTCTTCTGGTTTCTGAATACATTCTCCTTCAACCTCCAGATTGGTAACAAAGTTCAATTTTTGTCTCTTCTTCAGCTGCCATGCCAGCAGCTTCCCACATTTATTCGCCGACTCAAATGATCTTTGTTTCATCTGTTTAATTTTCCATTCGATTTCTTGGTTTATCAATTTTGTATATTGTACTTGATGAAATTTTATTTCTCTTAAGACCTCTTTTGATTTTGGATTTAATCTCAATTTTCTTTCTCCCTCTCTTATTCTTTTCAAAATATTGTCCTTTTTACCATTCCAGAGCTTCTTTTTAATGGTGTTCTGTTGTATCAGAAACCCTCTCATAACGGCTTTACTCGCGTCCCAGATTGTCTTCTTTTCCACCGAAGTATTCAAGTTTATTTCAAAATAGTCTTTCAACGTTTTTTGGGCCTTCTTCACAATCTCCTGATCTCTAAACAAGTAGTCATTCATTCTCCATCTGAAGGATCCAGCTGGTGTGAGTCTCAAATCCATTTTCAAGGCGTTGTGATCGGAGCAAGTTTTAGGGCAGGTCTCTATTTTTTTTGTCTTAGGTGCCAGTCCTCTTGATATCCAGATTTGGTCAATTCTTGTCCATGATAGATGGGCCTCAGAGAAGAAAGTTCCCTCCATGCCTAGAGGGTTCTTTGTCCTCCAAATGTCAATCAGATCCATATTGTCTGTAAGTTCAAAGAAGGTCTTTGGAAGTCTGCCATCCTTGTTCAGGTTTTGGTTTTGTGACTTATCCATGTAGGTAGAGACTACCCCATTCATGTCTCCCATCAAAATGATGTTGGTATAGTCAATATGATCCAGCATTGTCTCATGCAGTCTCTTGTAGAATTCCGATTTCCCATCATTTGGTGCATATATTCCAACTATCAGAAATTTTTCTCCTTGTGATTGTATTTCTATCGCCAAAATTCTTCCTTGTTCATCTTTAAATACCAATTTTGGTGCCAGGTTCTCCTTTGCATAAATCACTACTCCTCTTTTTTTAACCTTGTCTGATGAAATAAACTCTTGGCCTAGTTTCTTATTAATTAACACTCTCCTGTGGAGCCTGGTCACATGCGTTTCTTGAAGACAAATAACGTCCAATTGCTCTTTTCTTAAAATATGAAAAATCTTCTTCCTTTTTTCGGGAGAATTTGCGCCATTTATGTTCCAACTAAGTAACTGCAGAGACATCCTGGATCAATTTATTTGTCAGTAGGGGTATCTCCTTTGTCTTCTTCACCTGGAGGTGGAACCGGGTTAACACCAAACGGGGGAGGTGGCCAGGCTCCTGCTACTCCTTTCCGAAGGTCCTCCCCGTGGTCGTTCAAAAACTTTTCTTGCTCCTCCGCTGATCTAATTCTTACCTTCCTCTCTTTCAAGGTAAAAGATAGTCCTTGAGGGAATTCCCACCTATAAGGGATTTTATTATTTCTCAATAGGCTTGCTAGGTCTTTATATGTGGTTCTTAAATCCAAAAGCTGTTTTGGTATATCTCTGAAGATTTCTGCCGTCTTTCCCTGTATCACCAAAGAATTTTTAAAATGTAGGCCGAGTATGTTGTCCTTTTCTTGCTTTGATCTCAAAATGATCAAGCAGTCTCTTGGTTTATCCTTCTTGACCACTCTTCCTAGTCTAAAAGCGGTGACTATTTTAAAGTCCTTATCTTCTGTCAATCCCCAAAATTTGGAGATTTCTGTTGTCAGAAAGCCAATCAAGTCCTCCTTTTCGGATTCTGGAATATTTCTCAATCTGAGATTATTTTCCCTGTTTTTCAATTCTGCCAGGGACAGGTACGCTTGCTGTTCAGTTACCTGTCTGCTCAGTGGCCTCACCTCCCCTCTTAATTCCTCTATCCTCTTTTTGTTTTCGTCTGTTTTTGTATTTACTTCTTCAACAAATTTTCGGTTTTCTGTTGTGGCCTTTTCAATACTACTTATTGCCTGTGTATTTTTAGTGACCTGGTCTGTCAATTTATTAATGGAAGCTGTCACCTGATCAAATTTAGCAGATTGTTCATCAAATCTAGCTGCCTGTTCGTCAGCTTTCTTATTTAATGCTGCCAGTTGATCCAATATTTCTTTAGAAATAGGGTCTATCCCTCCAGCAGCCATCTCCCCTAAGGGTGGTTGTATAATTTGTCCTTCTTGCAGACCTGTCACAATTGGAACAGACGATCTGCGTAACTGTCCAGGCAAAGTTGTTTGCACAAGTTCAGATTGTTTTGCTTTCTTTGCAGCTCTTGTTTTTGGTGCGCCACTCATTCCACAGCTGTCCCAGGATCAAGGTCAAATTGTAAATCCCATGGGAAACAATCCAGAGAGAGTAAACATCCAGAAAAAAAAAACCGGCAGTTCTCAGAGACTGTTAGTTCTATAATCCAGTAGGGGGAGCTCCCAAAAACAAATTTAGAAGAGATGGGTAAAGAGTTTCCGCCATTAAATCCCCACAAAGAAGGAGGAAGAAAAAATAAAAATTAAATAACATCCAAAACAGGGGGATCTTCCATTCAATTTTAACTGCAGAGAGTAATAGTTCTTAACAAAGGTGCATGCAACAGTTCCTTTTCTTTTCCAGATACAAAATAGCCCGATCTAGTTTTGTGATTTATATACAGTTACCGCAGTCCGATACAACTTATATCCAAGCAGATCGGGAGCCGGGTTTCGAAACTTTGTAATCCACAGATAGGGAAGAAGAGAGACCACAGTTTTAGTCCACTTACGAAACTGTCATAACTTTTTTTTAAGATTTAAACAGTCTAGATCAAGTTTGCAAAGTAAATTCCAACTTCTTTTAAGCTCCTTTCAATGCTTCCACTTTAGAAAAGTCTTTGCTTGGTACTTTAAACAGAGCCGGAAGACTGACTTCCTTTTTGGCGTCTCCCGCTTTCAGCCGAATTTCACCAAATTAATTCCGAATAAAACTTTAGGTTTCTTACTCACGAGTAAGTTGTTTCGATTCAGTTGTTGAAGGAAGAAAGGTCAGCGCTAATCAGCAGCAGCCGCGCGGCTTCGCTTCCGCGGAAAGAGCGATGGATTCACAGCACCGCTACCCCCTCCACGTTCCGATACCCCTTACGGGGTCTCTTCTGCGTTTCCGAGGTCGCTTCTGGTGCCCGCCGAGTCCCACGGCCACGAGCTCACTCTACCCGTGGTTTATCTGGATGGGTCGTCGCTGTGCCGCAGCGCACGACCCTTTTCCGCGGAGCCCCTCTTCAGCAGCTGAAGAGGACCGCCATTGCTGAGCGCGCCGCCTCCGGAAGTTCATTCTTTTTTATTTTTTCAACTACCTGTTTTTTTCTATTTTGTATCACACTGGTTTTTTTTTCTTCTTTTTTCTTTCTTTTTTCTTTTTAGGTCTCTTTTTTGGTAACTTTCTTGTTAGCTTTCGTTTTTTTTTTTCTTTTTTGTATGTGTAATTGTTGGTTTAATTATTTTTAATTAAAAAAAAAACTTATGTTTAGTGTAAAATCTCAATAAATATTTTATAAAAAATAAAAAATAAATAAAAGCAGAGGCACAGGGACAATTTTAATTTTAATTTTAAAAAAGACTCTGACAGCCCTGGCAGTGAGACCAAGTATGACATCAATGCTGAATACATTGCAGATTGAATTTCCCACTGGAGCCCATTTACTTCAGTTCTATGGGGATTTAATTCTTCCATAAAAGCTCTTGGCTCTCCCCGCCTCACTGTCATGGTATTTATTGCTTCCATTCTTTTCTCCGAAGTTGAACTTTTAAAGTAGATCATCACCATCAGTGCTGCACTTAGACTTGTCCTAAGCCCCAGTCAGCAATAAACTGAATTAATTTTTGTTCTCTTGCTCCACACGGCACACAAATACTCCTCCATCCAAAAAAGAGAGGCACACAAAAACAAGGTGTTTGAGACTCTCCCACGGGAGGTTGTTGGTTATTGTCTCTTGTACCTAGAGGCAGCCTTTATTACCTGATATTGCTTTTTCCAACCTGTGTAGCAACTTATGTTGCTGCTGCTGTTCTTTTTCTTTTAAAGAGCAGGTGAGAACTTTATTTGTGAACTTGTGGTGTAAGATCAATTGCCCATGCACTTCCTTCAGTAATCTGGAGAGTGGTTAATCTGTTCTGGAAAGAGATTTATGATCTCTCCTCTCCCCTTTAATTAACCCCTCCCCCAATGCAAGCATTATATACCACTAAAGCATTCACTATCAATGACCAAAGTCTCAGACCTTCCAAGTATCCCTATTTTCCAGGGACAGTCCCAGATTTACAGAAGCCATCCTGGTTTCTGATTTCATTCCACAATGTCCTGTTCTGAGAGCCAGTGTGGTGTAGTGGTTAAGAGCGGTGGACTCGTAATCTGGTGAACCAGGTTCGATTCCCCGCTCCTCCACATGCGGCTGCTGGGTGACCTTGGGCCAGTCACACTTCTCTGAAGTCTCTCAGCCTCACTCACTTCACAGAGTGTTTGTTGTGGAGGAGGAAGGGAAAGGAGAATGTTAGCCGCTTTGAGACTCCTTCGGGTAGTGATAAAGCGGGATATCAAATCCAGACTCTTCTTCTTCTTTCCTTAAAGGTAAAGGGACCCCTGACCATTAGGTCCAGTCGTGGCCGACTCTGGTGTTGCGGCGCTCATCTCACTTTACTGGCCGAGGGAGCCGGTGTACAGCTTCCGGGTCATGTGGCCAGCATGACTAAGCCACTTCTGGCAAACCAGAGCATCGCACGGAAACGCCGTTTACCTTCCCACCGGAGCAGTACCTATTTATCTACTTGCACTTTGACGTGCTTTTGAACTGCTAGGTTGGCAGGAGCAGGAACCGAGCAATGGGAGCTCACCCCGTCGCAGGGATTCGAACCGCCAACCTTCTGATTGGCAAGCCCTAGACTCTGTGGTTTAAACCACAGCGCCACCTGCGTTTTTTCCTTAGGACGTCCCTATTTTCATTGCAGAAATGCTGAAGGATATGGAGGGCGTCCCTATCTTCATCGGAGAAATGTTGGAGTGTATGGCAGCTATGTGACACACCCCACCCCACCCAGCCAAGGAGACAAGTAACTATAAAACCTTTAGAAGACATCTGAAGGCAGCCCTGTATAGGGAATGTTTTTTTTTTTAAGTTTTATTATGTTTTTATTATCTGTTGGAAGCTACCCAGAATTGCTAGGGCAACCCAGTCAGATGGGTAGGGTAATAGTAAAATTATTATTATTCATTGGAGAAATGTTGGGTGTATGATGTCTGCTAGAGATAAGTGGTGTTGTATGTGGACTGTGGGCTGGGATAATGCCTCAAAGGTGCAATCCCAATCCCATTACATGATTCAGGCATAGTAACAGGACACAAGACAGTGACTAGGGATGTGCCAAAGGTGGGAGGCATGCAAAGGGTGGACAGGTGTGAGTCAGATTTTCAGCGTGATGGCCACATGTCATTCTGGACAACTTTCAGAGGGTCACATGACAGCGATGGGTAGGGACCGAGGAAAAAGATGGCAGAGCAATGGATGTAAATTTTACCTTTGTACAGTATGCTCATTTCTGTTCATTTATTTAATCTGTATGCCACCCTAACCCAATAATTCTCCCTCCCACAACACATTTAAAAGGGCATTAGATGGCTATCAGCCAAAGGTCTGGTTAAAGAGGAATGTTTTTGCCTGACAACTAAAGGTAAAGGTACCCCTGCCCGTACGGGCCAGTCGTGTCCGACTCTAGGGTTGTGCGCTCATCTCACTTAAGAGGCCGTGAGCCGGCGCCGTCCGAAGACACTTCCGGGTCATGTGGCCAGCGTGACGAAGCTGCTCTGGCGAGCCGGCACCAGCGCAGCACATGGAAACACCGTTTACCTTCCCGCTATAAAGCCGTCCCTATTTATCTACTTGCACTTAAGAGTGTTTTCGAACTGCTAGGTGGGCAGGAGCTGGGACCGAACGACGGGAGCTCACCCCGCCGTGGGGATTCGAACCGCTGACCATATGATCGGCAAGTCCTAGGCACTGAGGTTTTACCCACAGCGCCACCCGCGTCCTACACCTAAAGGTAAAAAGGTAAAAAGGTAAAGGACCCCTGACAGTTCCCTCACTGCAGAGAAGGCCTGTTCTCATGTTGCCACCCTCTGGACCTCTTGTGGAGGAGCCACACAAAGAAGGGCCTCAGGGTCAGGGTAGGTTCATATGGACTACACAGTTTCTACACAGAAATGCAGACTTTGCTTAGTTTAATTGTCAACCAGTTTAATTGTCAACCAGTCCCGCCCCATCTCTCTTTGGAAGAAAAAATGGTGTCTGTACTCACCATGAAGTCTGTACGCCACACTCGGGGGTGGGGGGTGGGGAGAAGGTGCCAGTACTGCATACTATTGAGTATCCCCAGAAAAACAGCACTGGCGTCACTTGACTTGGGGGAATCTGAAAGGCGGGAACAACAAATTCATGTACAGTGGTACCTCTGGATGCGAACAGGATCTGTTCCGGAGCCCCGTTCGCATCCTGAAGTGGACACAACCCGTGTCTGCGCGTGCGTGGGTCACAATTCGCCGCTTCCGCGCATGCGCGTGATGTCATTTTGAGTGTCTGCGCATGCGCGAGCAGCGAAACTCAGAAGTAATGCGCTCCATTACTTCTGGGTCGCCGTGGAGCGCAACCTGAAAATGCTCAACCTGAAGCATATATAACCTGAGGTATGACTGTATTACATTTGTAAGTCCATTAATCTTCCAGGGAGCTCAAGACAGTACACATTATTCTTATCCCTGCTCTGTTTACTTCTGAAAACAACCCTTTGCAGCAGGCTATGCTGAGAGATGGTTTGTTGCAATCTAAAACATTTGGAGGGCACCATGTTGGGGGCGCAGGTGGCGCTGTGGGTTAAACCACAGAGCCTAGGACTTGCCAATCAGAAGGTCGGCGGTTCGCATCCCCGGGACGGGGTGAGCTCCCGTTGCTCGGTCCCAAATCCTGCCAACCTAGCAGTTCAAAAGCACGTCAAAGTGCAAGTAGATAAATAGGTACCGCTCTGGTGGGAAGGTAAACGGTGTTTCTGTGCGCTGCTCTGGTTCACCAGAAGCGGCTTAGTCATGCTGGCCACATGACCTGGAAGCTGTACACCGTCTCCCTCGGCCAGTAAAGCGAGATGAGCGCCACAACCCCAGAGTTGGTCACGACTGTACCTAATGGTCAGGGGTCCCTTTACCTTTACCTTTACCTTTATGTTGGCAAACTATGCCATAAAGGTGAGTATTCCCACCAGGAAGACTAAACTGTTCCTGCCTGCCTTCCCCATTTCTTTCTGTTCCTCCTCTGCCGGGCATAGCTAGCCCAAAGCTTGTGAATGAGCTCCCTGGCTGCAAATGGCGGCAGAGGTGGCTCTCCAGAATTAAGGGGAGATGAGGGCTCTCACTTAGGAGCAGCAGGAACAGCCAGCTTTCTGGGACTCAGTGAGTCTACACATCAAAGTTGCGAATTAAAATGCAAGCCACACTTCGCTGCTTGCGTTCAAGCTCCTTCGTTATGAGAGACGTTCGCCGAGAGAAGAGGAAAACGTGCAGCAAGAAGGAGATCTGCCTCATGTCTGCTTAATGAGTGCATAAACACTGTGCCGTTATTGAATTTTAATTGACTCCTTTGTAGCGTTGTGCTATAAAAAAAGTAGAAAACTACACATAATGAGCTATTATACTTGGCACGACAAAGGGGGGAAAGGTACTTAAGAGACGCTCAGTTCTTTAGAGAAAAATAACGGCAACTACAATTGGAGGTGTGAGAAGGGAAGGAAGCTAACTGCAGTCTAAATGCAATAGTTCTTTCTCCCAGGGAACAATGTCATGGCGGCTGGATGCACACACAAAAATTGCATAGGCACCTGAAGAGATGGGGAGCTTTCATGGGATGGCGATGTCTTAAAACAGGTTTGCTCCCCAAGTAGAAAAACCCAATGAATTCAGTGGGGCTTACTCTCTGCATACCCTCCAACACTTCTCCAACATAAAAATAAGAGCATCCCATTCCATGACATTTTTATTATTTATACCCCACACATCTTACTGGGTTGCTCTAGGTACTCTGGGCAGCTTCCAACAGATATAAAAACATAATTAAACATTAACAAAACTTCCCTATACAGTGGTACCTCTGGTTAAGAACTTAATTCGTTCTGGAGGTCTGTTCTTAACCTGAAATTGTTCTTAACCTGAGGTACCACTTTAGCTAATGGGGCCTTCCGCTGCCGTGTGATTTCGGTTCTCATCCTGAGGTAAAGTTCTTAACCCAAGGTACTACTTCCGGGTTGGTGGAGTCTGTAACCTGAAGCGTTTGTAACCCAAGGTACCACTGTACAGGATTGCCTACAGATGGCTCTGTGGTAAGATAACTGCCATACCCTCCAACGTTTCTCCAATGAAAATAGGGACATCCTAAGTAAAAGTGGGACTTTCCAGGATCAAATCAGAAATTGGGATGGCTTCTCTAAATGAGGGATGTCCCTGGAAAATAGGGACACTTGGAGGGTCTGTCCCTGGTAAGTGTGCTTAAGGTGGAAGCCTTACTTTCTAAAGTTACTTAGCATGAGACAAGGAAGCAGTCACAGGGAATGAAAGCCTAGTCCCACATTTCATTGCTGGCCTCAGTTGAGGGAGTTCAGCAAGGACACAAAGCACTTTTACTGCTTTGGCAAATGAAAACAGAGTTAGGTACAATCTACATTGGCAGATTGTAGCCAGTCCGTCTGAAGAATGCAATCCTGGACATGTCTACCCAGAAGCAAGCCCCACAAATTTCAGTGGGGCTTATATCCAGGTAAGAGATTGTGGGATTGCAGCCTAAATGGTACCCCAAGTAGTGTCAGCAACTTAGACCACAATCCAGCTAAAGCGAGGCACTTTTAAATTCTGTTGATTCCAGTGAGAGAAACCAGCTCAATTCTTCCACCAAAATGGCGACTTTAAAAGCGCATAACTGGGTTGTAGCCTTGTAAATTCTGTACTTTTCGTAGGTCTGTAGAATAATAAAGCATATTCAGTCATGGTGTGAGTTTTCTATTGTCAAAACCCACAGAGATTTAGGACATGTTTGTGTGTTAGTTGTTTATTGTGGGCCATTCCGTGCGCACACGCATGTGTGTGTGTCTATATTTTCTTCTCCTTGTAAACTTGCTAACCTTTGTGGCGAGAGGATTGTCGCAGATCAACTTAATTAAACCAAAGCTTTCAGTCAACAAAATCACAGCCCCCCTACTTCCACCTCAATCCTGAGACCACGATCTCTTTCCACATAAGAGAACACCTGCCCTGCTTCCAGAGGGCTGCTCTTTCATTTGTTCGCCCACCATCATAACTGGAATTTAAAATGCTCAGCCATTCGCAAGTGCTAGCTCATTTGAATTTAAATCGGTCTGCATCTGTGGCTAGCCAGGCCTGCCGCGAAACTATCCAATTAAAACCAGAAAACTCGGGCCCTCAAAGTGACTGTAAAAGTGCAGCAAAATCCATTGCTACTGCCCAGACTAGGGAAAAGAGATAATAATTTTTAACGTCGTTAGGACCTCTCCAACGCAGCCGGTCTTGTAAAAGGTTTTGATCAAGGCAGTGCCAAGGGGGAAGGACTCAGAAAGTGCCGCTGTACCTTTCTCATCCTTCATCGTTTCTTGTTTTACCTTATTTTTTGTCTACAAATAATTCCTTCCTCCCCCCAAAAAACATGGCAAAAAGGTTTGCCTTGGAAAGAGTCGAATCCATCTATTAGTGCCTAGTCAAGGAGCCCGGAGGAGAAATGTCAGGGCGAAGTAGGTCAGATATTAAATCACCCCCAAACCAGCTCTTTCAAGGGCTGGGAAGGGAGCCAGCTTATTGAACGAACAGTTTTGGGAGGGAAAGAGGGGGACACACAGAGCAGGAGCGGAAAATCAAGGTTACTTCCATCTTCAATAATGTCTCTGCCCACCTGCAGTCAGAAGACGAGGTTTGCCTGGAGTATATAGCTGACATTTTGCAGCAATGAAATGGAAGGTCCAAAAGGCAAACGGTATATGAAGGCGGGTTTTTTTTAACAAGGAAGCTCACCTACAAGATGTGAGGTAAGTGCTTTCAAACTCCCCAGAGTAATCATTAGAGGCTTCTTCAGACTTGGATTCAAGTTTTGGATACACAGAAAGACTTGGGGGAAATTTGCCTGCTTTCAGCAAGGGTATGTGTGTGTGAAGACTGGTTTGCACTGGTGCTGTAAACTGGAAGCCGTGGCCCGCTCAGCATTTAAAGTAAAGACACGTTTGCAAGCACTTTGCATTGTGTGGTAATTACCTCACATATGTTACTTGGAGTAACAACACCAAGTAACATGGTCCGCAGGTGCTCAGAACATGCCGGAACTTTCTGGTCTTGCCCCGCACAGGATGCCTCTGTGGTTTCTCTCACGATACTCCCATACCATCCAACATTTCTCCTATGAAAATAGGGATGTCTTATTCCACAATAACAATTTTATTATTTATACCCTGCCCTTCTGACTGGGTGGCTTCAAACATTTTTTTATATATATATAAACATTTATATATATATATAAACATTTAACATTTTTAAGAAACACTTCCCTCTACAGGGCTGCCTTCAGATGTCTTCTAAAAGCTGTAGAGTTAATTATCTCCTTGGTTCAGGGGTCACAATAACTCCATACCCTCCAACGTTTCTCTGATAAAACTAGGGACGTCTTAAGGAAAAGCGGTACATTCCAGGATCAAATTGGAAACTGGGACAGCTTCTGTAAATCCGGGACTGTCCCTGGAAAATAGAAACACTTGGAAGGTGTATACTCCTTCCTTGGTCTGGCCTACTGTAGGGCAAAATGAGAATACTGCTTTCTCTAGCACAGCCTTGGCCAATCTGGTGCCCTCCAGATGTTTTGGGCTACTGCAATTCACATCAGCTCATAGATAGATAGATAGATAGATAGATAGATAGATAGATAGATAGATGATAGATAGATAGATAGATAGATAGATAGATAGATAGATAGATAGACAGATAGATGATAGATAGAAGCTATCAAGTACATTCTACCTATCTTTCTGTCTAAGTGTTTCTATCCATCGTAATAAACCATGGCGGTTAAGGCATTCTCCTGGTCATCTCAGCAGTCTGGTTATGAAGACGGGCACCTTTGACCCAGGAACTAGAAGGGATTTTTTTTTTAAGTAAGAAGAAGAAGAAGAAAAGTTTGGATTTGATATCCCGCCTTTCACTCCCCTTAAGGACTCTCAGAGTGGCTAACAATCTCCTTTCCCTTCCTCCCCCACAACAAACACTCTGTGAGGTGAGTGAGGCTGAGAGACTTCAGAGAAGTGTGACTAGCCCAAGGTCACCCAGCAGCTGCATGTGGAGGAGCGGGGAAGCGAACCCGGTTCCCCAGATTACGGGTCCACCGCTCTTAACCACTACACCACGCTGGCTCCCAAGGGAAGCTTGGGGAAGAGGAGAAGGAATGAGGGGTAACAGGGGAAAGGGAAAGAAGGGCTGTAGTGCAACCACCACAAAGAGGAGGGGATGGGGGAAAGTGTGGGCATCAGCCAAACCACAGTAAGGGCCTCCTGATGTCTGGTGCCAACCCTGACAGACACAAAATTATTTGCATCCTCCTCACTAAAGAGTGGGACGCAGGTGGCACTGTGGGTTAAACCACAGAGCCTAGAACTTGCCGATCAGAAGGTCGGCGGTTCGAATCCCCACGACGGGGTGAGCTCCCGTTGCTCGGTCCCTGCTCCTGCCAACCTAGCAATCCGAAAACACATCAAAGTGCAAGTAGATAAATAGGTACCGCTCTGGCAGGAAGGTAAATGGCGTTTCCATGCACTGCTCTGGTTTGCCAGAAGCGGCTTAGTCCTGCTGGCCACATGACCCGGAAGCTGTACGCCAGCTCCCTCAGCCAGTAAAGCGAGATGAGCGCCGCAACCCCAGAGTCGGCCACAACTGGACCTAATGGTCAGGGGTCCCTTTACCTTTACCTTACACTAAAGAGTGCGCCCTCCCTGCTCTAAAGATCCAAATATCTGAAAAGTCTCTTTAAGCCTTATAACCGAACCGATACCACTTCCTTCCCTGGCTGAAAACACTCCTTCCCTGTCTGTTCCAAGAGGCAGCTGAAGCAAGAATCCTTATAGCTCCTGCGTCAGCACAGCAGATTCTCCGGAGGGGTGGCAGTGCTGCCTTTACAATATTGCACCTGTGTAAATCCCACTCAGGAGAAGAGTTGGGTGGGGTTTGCAAATGAGCAGTTTGCAGAGCTGAGCCAAACAATTTTCGGGAGACATTTTTCTATTAAAAGGAAACAGAAGTCCGCACTGCAGAATCTCTGTTGTGTTTTTTGTGTGTGAGGCGGCCTCGACTTCTGTGTCCTAGAACAATGCTAGGTTCGGCGCATTGTGGAGGGTGCAAAGGGAAGTCAGGGTGCCAGCAGTGTAACGAACATCAGCCCACACAAAATAATATCATCAAACCTTTGAGGCAATCAGAAGGAAGTTGCTGCGCTACTGCATAGGGACGTTTTTACGTCTGATGTTTTGTTGTGTCTTTCATATTTTGGTGGAAGCAGCCTAGAGTGGCTGGGGCAACCCAGTCAGATGGGTGTCATATAAATAATAACAATAATAATTACTATTATTATTGCTACTGCCACCACTGATGGTGAGCCCTAACCCTGAAGCACTGTTAGCGAATTTCTCCTCCCGCTGGAGAATTTGGGCAAAATGGTTTCCCCTACTTTGTCTGCCCAGCAACAGGATGGCGAATGTTGAGGGTTCGTTTATGCACGACTCTTGATATCCCAAATAGGGAGGTGGCAGGTACCCAGCGGTCTGCTTCTCCTCTGTGAAACAGCAGCCGCTACCCCCCTCCTCAAGTCCTTCTGCTACCGCAATATTGTTGAGACTCCCTTGGGAAATTTGAAATGTTATTTTTGTTTAATCCTACTCTCTTCTTTTCCTGCTGTACGCTACTTCTGTTTATCTCCTCTCCATCTGCTCCTCATCAGAAATAGTAGGTGCAGCACGATGCCAATATTAAAAAAATACAGGCAATTAGCCAGCCCTGCCACCCACTCGCACACCTCTAATTATAGTCTGGGAGCAGAAGGAGCCCCACAAGTTGAGCTCTGAATCTATTTTATTAATGAGGTAAAGATATTATGCTATCAAGCATCCTGGAACGAAGAAGTGTATGGTCAGATACATGGCAGAAGAAAACAGAGTTCCTCTTCACTCTTGGGTCTTGTCCCGGCCTACCACTGAAATGCAGCCCCAAAGACCTTTCCACTGAGGTTTTCAGGTTAGAAAGATCTTCCTTGTCCCTGACAATTTAAGATTTGGGGAGTGTGCGTGCATATGTGTCTCATTTTAGGCCTCCGTGACTTGACCAGCGATTAACTGATTATCATGGAGCTCCAGTTCAGACCCTCCAAGTGTCCCCCGTTTTTCATGGACTATCTCGGATTTACAGAAGCCACCCCAGCTTCTGATTCGATTCTGGACTGTCCGGCTTTTCCTTAGGATGTCCCTATTTCCATTTGGGAAATTTTGGAGGGTATGGAATAGGCTGTCCCCAGGGCATTTATTCAGCCGGAACATTCCAGAATTCAGTTCTGGCACCTCTCAGGTGGGCGCCATTGCCATTCTAAGAGAATGAGGGAGGTGTTCACGGTGAGCTCCAGCTCCTCTTTTTCTACACATACAAGCACTGGACATTGCTTTTTTCTTCTGACGGAGGGCCTTCTCAGTGGTGGCGCCCGCCCTGTGGAACACCCTCCTTTCAGATGTGAAAGGAAATAAGTACCTATCTTCTCTTTAAAAGACATCTGAAGGCAGCCCTGTTTAGGGAATTTTTAAATATTTAATGCTGTATTGTTTTTAACACTCGATTTGAAGCCGCCCAGAGTGGCTGGGGAAACTCAGCCAGATGGGCGGGGTATAAATAATAAATATTATTTATTTATTTATTTATTTATTTATTTATTTATTTATTTATATTATTATTATTATTATTATTATTATTATTATTATTCGGAGAAATGTTGGAGAGTATGAATAGGATGTCCCCCTATTATTATTATTATTATTATTGGTTTTCACATATTACATTACAGTACAGATGTAACAAAGCCAAAACCATTCCAAGTGATCTATTTTCATTGTTCTCAGAGATTTCTCTGCATGAAATACTTTACTGGCACTCTATCTGTGCATCTCCACTCTATTTTAAACTCTGCTTGTGGGCCATAGCAACCCAGGGAGCTGCCTTGTACCGAGTCAGGATATTGGTCCCTCTAGGCTCAACACTATCTATGCTGCCTGGGAGCAGCTCTGTAAGGTTTCAGACAGGGACCTTTTCCAGCTGTTCCCAGAGATGCTAAGGGTTGAAATCAGGACCTTATGCATGCAAAGAACAGGACAAGGTCAGTGAGGATCAGGGAGGACAAAAACCTCCCGTGGAGCAGAAGGGAAAACACTCGCTTGACCCTAGCTCAGCTCCCTTGAGTCCTTAGGAGCTCTCCATACCAAATAGCTGCTTTGGGGTGGAAAAAAATATGCGCATTAATCATGCCGTAGCTAGTTTGTCTTATTGAGGGATCCAGAATGGAAAGAGCCTATTTGTGTGATTTTTGATGAAGAGACTAGAGGCTTCAAAAGCTAGGGTAATAAATAATCAAGGTGCTACTGTGCAGTGTGTCCTGACAATTCACAGAGTTCAACAAGAGTGAGTTGAGGGCAGGTTCAGGGATAAACCAATGAGTAGTGATGGTGGAGGGATGCGGGTGGCACTGTGGGTTAAACCACAGAGCCTAGGACTTGCCGATCAGAAGGTCAGCGGTTCGAATCCCCGCAACAGGGTGAGCTCCCATTGCTCGGTCCCAACTCCTGCCAACCTAGCAGTTTGAAAGCACTTCAAAGTGCAAGTAGATAAATAGGTACCGCTCCAGCGGGAAGGTAAACGGTGTTTCCGTGCACTGCTCTGGTTGACCAGAAGTGGCTTAGTCATGCTGGCCACATGACCCGGAAGCTGTACGCCGGCTCCCTCAGTCAATAAAGCGAGATGAGCGCCGCAACCCCAGAGTCGGCCACGACTGGACCTAATGGTCGGGGTCCCTTTACCTTTACCTTTTTAGAAGAAGAAGAAGAAGAGTTTGGATTTGATATCCCGCCTTTCACTCCCCTTCAGGAGTCTCAAAGCGGCTAACATTCTCCTTTCCCTTCCTCCCCCACAACAAACACTCTGTGAGGTGAGTGGGGCTGAGAGACTTCACAGAAGTGTGACTAGCCCAAGGTCACCCAGCAGCTGCATGTGGAGGAGCGGAGACACGAACCCGGTTTCCCAGATTACGTGACTACCGCTCTTAACCACTACACCACACTGGCTCTCAGATGATGATGGAAAAGGACAGGCCAGTTAGGTATCAATGGCAAAAGTAGCTATATAAAGGTTAAGCTTCTTGAGGGGAATGGAGGTCTCTTAACAACCCTCAGCACCCTTGACAAGCTACACTTCCCATAACTATTCAGGGGAAACTGAGTGTCTAAGGTGGTATGGTAGTGCTTTAAATGTATAGCATGGATGGGACCTTATCTTCCCTTTTGCATTTTGGCAAAATGTTGTGTGTAAAATGGAACAGGCATGCCTTTTGCTTCTCATCATGAATAAAAATATGAATATTTTTTTAATCCCATCTCATATTTAGAGCTGATTAAAAGTACTTCAAAGCATTATTAACAGCTACTATTCCAGTATGGAAGAGTTGTGCTGCTAACTAATAAAGTTGTCCCTTTTGTTAATGAGACAATTGCGTCTTTGCTGAGGGCTTTCTCTGTAAAAAGAACCACACGCCTTTCCTAGGCTCTGCAGAGACTTCAGTTGGCTTAATTCCCAGAAACCGAATGCCTAGGGCTCATGCTATTGTAAAGATGACACCTTTCTATGCAGTGATTGTGCTCTGCTTTTCCTGAACGATTCAGGCTTCTGTAATAATAATTTCACCCTCAGCAGCAGAGAGTACAAGGGTGCTTCTCGTAAAACAATCTGTGACGAAAGGTGCAGAGTTAAATTACACGTACCAGTGTTTAGGGAAAGTGGCAAAAATGGCAGGCCCTGAGACTGGTAGAGCTGCAGGATTTCGAAGTACAGTTTATTTTACTGGATTGTACCCTTGAGACTACAATCCAGTAAAATAAACTGTACTTCTTTAAAATCCTGCAGCTTTACCAGTCTCAGAGCCTGATGCGGGTGGTGATGTGGGTTAAACCACAGAGCCTAGGACTTGCTGATCAGAAGGTTGGCGGTTCGAATCCCCGTGACGGGGTGAGCTCCCATTGCTCGGTCCCTGCTCCTGCCAATCTAGCAGTTCAAAAGCACTTCAAAGTGCAAGTAGATAAATAGGTACTGCTCTGGCGGGAAGGTAAACGGCGTTTCCGTGCGTTGCTCTGGTTCGCCAGAAGCGGCTTAGTCATGCTGGCCCCATGACCTGGAAGCTGTATGCCGGCTCCCTCGGCCAATAAAGTGAGATGAGCACCGCAACCCCAGAGTTGGTCACGACTGGACCTAATGGTCAGGGGTCCCTTTACCTTTTACCCTTGAAACTGTGTGACTGTGTGTGTGTGTGTGTGTGTGTGTGTGTCTCAGATTTTTTTAATGTCAAACCCCTTGTTAACACAAAGGAAAAAATGGGGGGAGTTCTCCCTTTGCCTACACATAGAACATTAGCACCCACACAGCCCTTTCCCCAGTGCTCTGCTCTACTATATTCCAGGAATAATAAAAAATGATCTTTTTGGATATATTTATTATAAGCCATAACTGAGAACAGAATGGCATAACTGTAAACTAAGGGGTTACAGCAAACTGGGCCACCCGTACTTGGAAAGCTTGGAAATCAGGGGTCCTAGAGGGACACAGTGGTGGTCAGCATGGTCTCACGAAGACAATGGAAGGATCATACTGGCCAGCATCCCATTGTTCCTGCTGACAGGTAGGCTGCCTGGGTGTAATTTACCTGGCCTTTGTGTAAACCTTCAACACACGGACGAATACATTAAATTAGCATTTATATAGTTGGGCTTTGCATCTACAGATTACCGCAAGGAGTTTCGCAAACATCGGCCTGAACCGCCGCTGAAGAGATGTGTCCATGACAAGGTGAGCAAATAGATTATAGCAGCTGAGCTGCTTGAACAGAGTATCAGCTGGGCGATAAGGGATGTAACTGCTTGCTGTGAGCAGCCCATTAGAGGGGGGGGGGAGAGAACTGTCCTTCCTGCTTGGTCGCTTTACGAGTTCAAGTTCAGACGAAGCAGCGACGAGGAAAACCTCTGAGGACCATCCTTTCACCCCAACTTGAGAAGAAGCATTTAAAGCAGCCTTGGCTCATCTAATCTCCTCCAGGTTTTCTGGACTATACGTCTCCTACTCCCCAGCCAGTGTGGACTAGCTGCGTGAAATGCAGTTCAAAACATCTTTAGGGAACCAGTTTGGTGAAGACTGAAGAATCATTATGGGAACTAGGAATGTCTCTAGAAGCCAGGGGTTGCCAACCGCCTGGGGCCTGTGGGAACATGCAGGATTTTGGGAAACTGCCATAGACACCAGTCTGTTAGTATTTTTCATTCTCCATTGCTGTTGGATCTCGTCATCCACACTGTTTACATTCCATACTTCTGGAAGTGTGAGAACGGAAGCTCAGACGCTGAACTTCCGTCCTATGTACTTTTGTTTTTAGGACAAAAGTTTGTGTGAGCTGCTCCTCGTCCTGCTGTTTCTTTATTGTGATTTGCTTTAATCTGGTTTGATTTGATGTACAGCAATAAAATAGCGATGCTACATACTTCCACAGCCAAGCTTTAGTTTACCCTGCTGTTCGTGTGCTCATATGAGCAGATATGACTCGCTGAGACACAGGACTGTTGCCGAACTCTTCATGAGAGTCCTGTTAACGGAGGGAGAGGCTCCGATACAGTCACACTCCATAGCCGGTGTGAGAGGCAGTGTGGTTAGAGGGTCAGACTAGAGGCTGAGAGACCAGGGTTCAAATCCCCGCTCAGCCACAAAGCTCACTGGTGACCTTGGGCTATTCACTGCCTCTCAGCCTAAACTACCTCATAGGGTTGTTGGGATTAATTGAGGAGGGGGATAACCCATGTATGGCTCGTGGAGCTACTTAGAGAAGGTGCACTATAAATGCAACAAACAAACTCCCCGGTGTTAGAAAGCACCCAATTGCCACCTAGTTCAATAGCCACTCTCCTCCCCACACAACCCACAGATGTAAAAATGTGTTTTAGCTGTGTTCCCCCCCCCCAAGTCTAATATTCTTTTTTTGGTGGGGAGGGTAGCTTCCTGGAGCGTGCAACTGAGAAGGGAAGGTTAATCTTTTCCAATATTAATTGCTACTGGGGAGGAACAATTGGTAGGGATGGCAACTGGGAAGCAAATGGTTAACTCCCCGCAGGTGTGAGTCGCCCCAATGAAAACACCCCTCTCCTTTGACCAGTAGAAAGTTCCATCCTCACCAGGCCAGGCTTAATTGCTGTGGGGTTCGGCAACTTCGGGGGGGGGGGGGAGTCAGGGTTTGGGAGGAGAGGGTTAGGCTTCTCCATCAAACCTGTGGCCCTGTAAAAAATCACCCCTCCCCCACTGCAATTAGGTTTGAAAAAGGCCTTCTATAGGTTACAAACGAAGGCCACATTTTAGTAGGGGGAGGGGAGGAGATGCTGTGACCAGATATGGGGTACCCAGGATCCTCATGGGGCGCCAGCAAAGGCCTTTGTAGGCACATGAGGTTCTGTGGGCACCATGCTGGCAACCTCCGCTATAAACCTTCAAGGCAGCTTGAATGCTACAGCACCACCAATGACATGCACAGGCGAAGATGGTCTTATGTGTCCTTTAATGGACCAAATCCTTAGATGCCATTCTCTGCTTTCCACCCGCTAAAGCAGGGGCCATCAAACTTTTTCAGCAGGGAGTTCAGACCTTGTGGGAGGCCGGACTATATGGGGGGGGGGATGAACGAATTCCTATGCCCCACAAATAACCCAGAGATGCATTTTAAATAAAAAGACACATTCTACTCATGTAAAAACACACTGATTCCCGAACCGTCTGCAGGCCAGATTGAGAAGGTGATTGGGCCAGATCCGGCTCCTGGGTCTTAGTTTGCCTACCATGCCCTAAAGGCTCAGCAAGTTCAAGTAGTGAAGAGTAGGGCTTGCAAGTACTGGGAGCTGGGGATTCATTTGCTATCGTCCGGATTTTCAGATGAGAGAACTATTTCTGCTGCTGAAACGATTTTCACCTCCAATTATGCCTTATTTTCTAAGGGAACCTATTTGGCACAAATCTTTCTTTCAAGGGTAGCTTAAGAGCTGTGTACTAATTATGAGGAACATCACGGAAAATTGCATTAGGAATCTTTTTCCACCAGAAAAAACATGCACACACACACGCGCGCGCGCACACACACACACACACACACACACACACACACACACAGCTAGCCCTACCACTTCCCTGGGTGATGCTGCTTATCTCAGGGAGCAGAAATTGGGGTACCATAAACAGTGGGGGAATGTCAATTATTTAGTTTTTCTACAACTGGTTGACTGCTAGTAGCCATAACAGCTATGTACCACCACCAGTATTAGAGGCAGTATGTTTCTAAATACCAGTTGCTTTGATCACAAGTGGAGGAGTACTGTTTGGTTCACGCCTTGCTTGTGAGCTTTCCACAGGTATCTGGTTAGCCACTGTGAGAACAGAATGCTGAACTAGATGGGACTTTGGTCTGATCCAGCAGACCTTTTCTTATGCTACGTGTTTATGCTCAAACAATTCAAACTCTTATCTGGAAGAAAAGAGATACAATTTCATTTCTCCCTCAATACTAAAATTGTAAGGATGCCGTCATGCTGTAGTTCATGTGGTCACCAGTAGGTGGCCAGGCAAACTGCTGCAGGACGACATAAAAACAGGCACACAGCCCAGAGAAGCAAGTGAGCAAGCAGGCAGCTCAGGTAAGTGGTGCAGGTGGTGGATAGCCCAGGCAAGCTGCAGAGGAACAGCCGGAACAGGCCAGGGCAAATCCCAAATAGCCATCCTACTCTGCTGCTACTTGCCTCCTCACACCGATACCACTATTTTGGCCTCAATAGCATCACAGCACAAATCATGAACACAAATCATCCCAGTGAATGGAGAATAAAAAGGATGTGTTGAGAGGTCCATAGTCCCTGGAGCAGTTTAATGCTGGAGAGAACAAATGGAAGAAAGCCTATTACATAACCAAATACTGCATGCATCTGGAAAAGGGGGACTTGGCTTAATCAATTATTCTGACATGAGGATCAGAGACACAGTGGGGGGAGAATACCCATTGACAATAGAGCTGGCCAATTATCAATACTCCAGGTAGGTAGCTAACACATTTGCTCCAGCATTTGCATTATCAACAGCAGCAAATTGATACTGTAGAGCAGAAAGCTCAGACCTCCAGAATATGTCACTGCCATATTAGCTCCTGTGGTCCCCCCTGACCCAAGAACTGCCCCAAGGCTTCATGCATTGCGCTAAGATTTTAACCTACTGTACCCATTTAGATGATGTAGGGGCTATAGCTACAACATTTTGTGCTTTGTGTCATGACAATCTTGCAGCCACAGAGATGAGAAGAGTCGTTCCATGGTCTGGAGAGGATTACTTCCTGGTTCAGGCAACAACACAGGTGGCGCTGTGGTCTAAACCATTGAGCCTCTTGGGCTTGCCAATCAGTAGGTCAGCGGTTTGAACTGAGTGAGCTCCTATTGCTCTGTCCCAGCTCCTGCCAACCAAGCAGTTCGAAAGCACACCAGCGCAAGCAGATAAATAGGTACCACTGTGGCAGGAAGGTAAACGGCATTTCCGTGCGCTCTGGCTTCCGTCACGGTGTTCCATTGCGCCAGAAGCGGTTTAGTCCTGCTGGTCACATGACCTGGAAAGCTATCTGTGGACAAACGCTGGCTCCCTTGGCCTGAAAGCGAGAGGAGCGCCGCAACCCCACAATCGCCTTTGACTGGACTTAACCATCCAGGTGTCCTTTACCTTTTACTTCCTGGTTCACATGGAGATGCCGTATTCAACGGAGCCCAGTGACGGAAGCAAGTAGCTGTATTGAGGCAGCACCGGGGGTTGAAATTTTGCACCCTTAACAGTTTTGCACCTGGGACAACCATCCCTGTGCCCCCCCATGCTGTGCCACTGCTGTGGCTTAGCTCAGGGGTAGAGCATTTGCCTTGCATACTCCAGAGTGTAGATTCAGTTCCTAGCATCTCCTGGAAGGACTTGGAGATACTGCCATCTGGGATCTTGGTGGGCCACTGCCAGTCAGTAAGGCACACCATCCCTTCTTTTACTGGGCCATTTCACCCACATTTGTTAGTACTAAAAGCTGAAGGAGCAATCGCCACCTTTTACAGAAGGACCCCAAGTGGCTCAACACCAACTATATGGTTTTGTCATGCTTTGAGGCGACAACAAGAACAGAACAACATAAAGAACCTAAAAGCTTCTACCCACAAAAAACTTTTCTGCACCTGAGGCTTGACAGCTTTACTTGTTTGTCCAGGTGAACATTAATTACACTTAAGCAGTTGCATTGTTGATTTCACCGAGGCTATCTAGAAGGTGATACAACAGTCAAAACAGGGCATTAAGAAAGCCTGACTTGCGTTTATATCACTGGAGTATCAATATGGCAGAGATGAGAAATGCCACAAAAGACTAAAGAAGGAAAAGAGAGCAAATGTGATTTGATTTTTTTTTTACACTGGCTATAGCATGAGACTCTTAGGCTGAATCCATGCATATATAAAAACACTGTGAAAATGCTTAAAAAAAAACACATTTTAAAATATATATGGAATTTGCCATTAGCTCACCAGCACCATCTAGTGTCACATTTGTATAATGCAGTGTTCCCCAACCTTGGGTCTCCAGCTGTTTTCGGACTACAACTCCCATCATCCCTCACTACCAAGACCAGTGGTCAGGGATGATGGGAATTGTAGTCCGAAAACAGCTGGAGACCCAAGGTTGGGGAACACTGGTATAATGCACTTAAAACGCTATATTTGCAGCTGTATAGCCGAGTCCCTAATCTCAGGGTTATGGGTCTGAGCCCCCAGCTGGGGGCAAAAAGATTCCTGCATTGCAGCAGCTTGGACTGGATGATCCTTGTGGTCCCTTCCAGCTCTATGATTCTATGAAACACATGAATAAAGGTGGGAAGAATGCATGCAGTCCTCGTTGTACTATGATCTACCGAGTCATTTTGGCGGCATAGTGCAAAAGGTTTTAGGCTTGGTTCGGGGAAACCTGGGCTCAAGTCCATGCTGACCCATGAAACTCATCCCCACCCCCACAAAAGACCTACCTCGAAGGGTTGTTGTGAGAATTCAGAAATGGGCAGAGCAGAGCCCATCAATGGCACCCTGGACCCATTGGGGGAAATGGCAGGATATAAATGGCTGCAACTTCTGGCAGCAATTTTCCCACAGCGCCTTTGGCTGCTATCCAACAGAGTTATGCATGCTTCACTGGTAGAGAGAGTAAATAATGGCTTTGATCATTCTAATTCTACAGCGGGACAATTTACGGGGTAATCCTATACATGCCGACTCAGAACTAAGTCCCACTCAGATAAGTGTGTAAGACTGCAGCTTAACTAGTTCTTCTGCTGCCCTGATTAAACCCATTGTGTTCTCTCTCTTATTTATTTTCAAGAAACAGGGAAATGCTGTGATCCAAGGTGATTGTCACTTATTTCAAAGTACAGGGTTTGCTAACTAAGAAGAGAGGGGAAAGCAGACAGCCTTAAGCAACTGAGACTCTGAAGCCAACAAACATCTACTAAGCCTCTTTTTCTTCCTTTTTCTTGTTATATATGAGCACAGCTACCCAATAAATCCTAAATCTAGTCCAATACCAGTTATATTCCTCTCCTCCATACCAACTCAGAAGTATATCCCAGTCTTTTCAATGGGGCATGCTCCCTTCGATGTGCTTGGGATTCTTGTCTAAGTAGCAGTAGAGTAGTAGCATTGATTACTATAGATCTTCCTCCCATCTAAGGCCAGTCTTGAGCACAGACTACAAAACAGACTGGACTTCAAAAATGCAGAAAGAAAAAAGAAAAGACAACCGTATCATGATTCATAACAGTTAGAAGGGACCCTTAGGATCATTTAGTCCTGGGGTCAGCAAACTTTTTCTGCAGGGGGCCAGTCCACTGTCCCTCAGACCTTGTGGGGGGCCAGACTATATTTTGAAGGGAAAAAATGAATGAATTCCTGTGCCCCACAAATACCCCAGAGATGCATTTTAAATAAAAGCACACATTCTACTCATGTTAAAAACATGCTGATTCCAGGACTGTCCGCGGGCTAGATTTAGAAGGCGATTAGGCCGGATCCAGCCCCCGGGCCTTAGTTTGCCTACCCATGATTTAGTCCAACCCAAATATTCAGCTGTCCCAATACAGGGATTGAACCTGAAAACTTGGCATCATCAGCACCACTAATCAGCTGAGCAGAACCAAAGTGAAATTTACTCTCCTTGTGCCGCCCACTTTCCCCTCTGGCCCTGCCCACCACTGCATTGTGGCCCTCAGAAGACTGGCCAGAGGGAAAAGCGGCCCTTGGCTTCCCCACCCCTGATCCAAGGGCTGCTTGGGCTGCATGGAAGGAAATTAAACTGTCATTCAAGCACTCAGCTTATCAGGGTGTGGTGTTTGAAGGTTACATCTGTAATCAATAAAGTTGTGGCCTGTTTTAGCCCATTAACCTAAATAATCACATCTCTGTTATTAATCAATAGGGAACTGTGGGGCACGGGACCTGGGCATGCAACAGAAAGCATTTTCTGATCACTGCTTACTACCTTATTTTTTCCCCCCAAAAGATATTTATTAAAGTTTTTTTTTTAATATAACAATGAAAAAATGAAAAAAGAAAAAGAAACAAAATACAACTTAAAACAGTTAAAAAACAAATAATTTTCCATACCATATCTTCCTTACGCTTATTTCCCCAGACCTCCTCATACCTCCCTTCTTTGTATTCCACTTCAATTTGTTAGTTCAGCAAATCCTTACCATTAAGCTTTTACCCATTTATAAACCTTTTTTTTTGTATCTCCTAAAGCATTACAGCTGGAAACCCCTTAGTTTCTATCCAACATCCTTCTAAGATTCATTAATTTTACAATATTTCTGTAAATAGTCTTTAAATTTCTTCCAGTCTTCTTTCACCAACTCTTCTCCCTGGTCTCGGATTCTGCCAGTCATTTCTGCCTCTGCTTACTACCTTATATCCCAGACCCAAGATAACTGTTAGCTCTCTCTTTCTCCTCTTGGCAGCAGTCAGGAGTCGTCCCAAACTGCTGGGACAATGAGACATTGGACCCTCTCTCTCTCCTCCTACACCAGGGCTCAGCATTGTGAAGTTGGGGGGAGAGAAGCATCTATTTTCCTCCTGAAAGTTCTTGGAAGAGCAAAGCTAAAAACATGCAACAAGGAACTGAATGCAATGGGGCATGCTTAGGTAGCAAGGCGCAGATACCTTTGCGTGGACAGGTGGCGTCCCCCCAACCCCAGGCAACCCCCTAAGCGGAATAATGACTCAAGACAACATGCTATGGGATTAAAATTGGCCACAACTTTATTAAGTTTCAGATGTAGGGAGACCTTGGCTCAGGGATTGGGCGTTTATCCTTCCCAGTCCCCAGCCGGGGATCTGGGAGACTTCAGGATTATCCAGAATGTGTGGGGATTGGGCTGGCTCTGGAGAACATATGTTGAAGCAGAGAGCCCATCCCCCGTTTCACCGCCGTTGGAGGGGAGAGCATTACAACCTCTCGGTGTATGACCAATGCCTCCCTTCAAGACCTCTTTAACGGGGAACCCTGGTATCCCTGGTATCACCGCTGCAAGGGGGGCGTGGGTCACCACTTCACACACACTCCATTTAGGAAGATAGACTAAAGGATTCCACCCAAGACCTGAAACCGCCAAAGTTGTAACTTTTTGCTACGGGAAAGGCAAAACCTGCCAGTGCAGGAAAATTCCTTTCTGGCCCTTCAACAGTGACCCTGACGTAGCAGCGCCTGCGTACTTGTGGAGAAGAGGTTAACCTGCAAAAGAAGACTTAACTGAGGGAGGGAAAGGTGGGAGAAGCTCTGGAGCCGACTGCCGCTTCGCAGGTAAGATTCACCTTCTGTTGTGTGGGCAGGGTGGTCCCTCCCCTTACCTGACCAATCCCCTGGCAACGTCTCCCCAGACGGGATTGGGCGATTGGCTGAGGTAGGGAGAGAGCTCCAGGTACCCAGCCTGGGGAGGATGTAACCAGCCCAAGCTACCAGGAGTCGCACTGGGATTGGGGGGCTGTGCGCGACCACACAAAAGGCACCCCCATTTGATGTGGGAGCAGTCATTTCCTCTACACAAAAGGTGGGGTCCTGGGATCCCACCAGGCCTGGGTACTCAGTGCCATGAAAACAGAGCCCAGGCCACCCACAGCATACGAAAACAGCCCTCTCCGTCCTGCTGTGCCATATAAAGAAAACCCCATATATATTGCATCTCACCGTGGTGTGGGGTCATGCAAGGCATTTGTCGAAGGGGGTATCGGTTATGTGTGTTCACCCTGCCTCCAGCTTCAGCCTATAAACACAACAGGCAGCCTTTCACCCTTCATCTTATTGCTTGATCTGTTCTCCAAATTGAAAATTGTTAGGTGACAGGATTGGAGCAAAGTGCGGCTTAGTAATGTACTTGGAGGAGAGTGGGGGAAATAACTGTTTGCCCTTGAAGAAACACTTTAGGAACGGGTTTTATACAGACCTAGGCAGCCAACAGCAAACAGAGGATAAATGATGGCTGGTGGAAAGGAGTTGGGAAGGAAGGGGCTGCTTGAGTAAAGTCACAGAAAATTAAATATGACTTATGAAAATGTTTGCTTTGAGTGAGATGAATGGGGAGATTCAACAGAACAATAATTTAGCGAATAGCTTGCCTGCTTCACAGGCATAGATGAAACGTATCTGTTTTCTCCAGTTCACTTGGTATGATAAATTTACATTGGCCACGAGAGATGGTGTTAATTCCACTTGAGACTTTTCTCTCCCAAATACATAATTTGTTAGTTGTTTTATCTTGCCCAAGGTAACCCAAAGCAACGTACCACCAAACATACACACACAAAGAGAAAGTTTCTGGGCCAGGTTTACTGGGTTACTTTCTTTGGGGGGGAGGGATGGAACTGAAGACTGAAATGGTATTATGTACCAGTGGAGTCATGGAGTCTGTCAAAACTGGACTTTCGACCTGGATTCGGGAAGCCTACGCTCCTGTCCATGGATCTGGTCAGTCTGAAAGGGATACTGACTGGGCCTTTGATGCCTTTTGCAAAGGCAGTTTTAGGGCAGCACCACCAGTTCCCAGCACTGGCCATCAAGAGGAGAGAGCGCCCAGTAATCACTTGACAGGGTCCTAGAGCCCCCCATCCCAAAGCCAAATATGTGAGCCAGTCAAGCAACACACGCAATAGAATGAGAAAGTTTTGAAATGCCATTAGGGAGTAAGCCAGATATTGGGTGACCACATCATCAAATAAGAGGAAATGTGCATTGCCAAAGGGCAAATGAGGATCAGGAATTGCATTGCATTTGCACATACTTCTTTATACATTGGTACCTCGGGTGCTCCTGCCCACCTAGCAGTTCGAAAGCACGTCAAAGTGCAAGTAGATAAATAGGTACCTCTCCGGCGGGAAGGTAAACGGTGTTTCCTTGCGCTGCTCTGGTTCGCCAGAAGCGGCTTAGTCATGCTGGCCACATGACCCGGAAGCTGTACGCTGGCTCCCTCGGCCAGTAAAGCGAGATGAGCGCTGCAACCCCAGAGTTGGTCACGACTGGACCTAATGGTCAGGGGTCCCCTTTACCTTTACCTCGGGTTACAGGCGCTTCAGGTTACAGACTCCGCTAACCCAGAAATAGTACCTCGGGTTAAGAACTTTGCTTCAGGATGAGAACAGTAATCACGCAGCAGCAGTGGCAGCAGGAGGCCCCATTAGCTAAAGTGGTCTTCAGGTTAAGAACAGTTTCAGGTTAAGAATTAACCTCCAGAACGAATTAAGTTCTTAACCTGAGGTACCACTGTATGCACAGAAGCAAATCTAGAAAGAATCACCATCGTTTGAATATAGTTATGCAGTATGTCTCAGCCGAGTGGGGACGACTGTGGTGACCTGTCTGCCTCCTCAGTCTGCAGCACAGACATTTAACAACCCTGGCTTCTTCCATCTTACGGTGCTTTTATCTTTGTTCCAGGTAGGCCTTCAAATACCGGACTTCTTCAAAGAGAGGACTGCCCTTTGCAAAAATATTTTCTTTGAGGTTGTTCTTAGAGAGAGAAGCTGAACGGATGTACATGAAAGTACTCCTCAATATTATTATCTAGGGTATTGAAAGGAAATAAATCCTGCATCCCTAGTTATAAGCCAACCACTAGAGGAAGCCATGAGTACATGAACCAGGCAGGTGCAACTCATCTTGCTTCTTCATTCTGCTGTGAGTTTTTTGATTTAGAGATTATGAATGTCCTATTGACTTCACCGAGCTCATTAGGGCTTAATCACAGGCAAGTGGGTATAGCAGTGTACTTTCAGCTGACTTTCATGCATGACGTCATATATAAAAGACATGGAGTCGTAAGAAAATGTCCAACTTCTTGTGAGAATTACAATAGTTGTAATATGCTATTCTAGTTTCAGTAGTGCCAGGCAACACAAAATTTCTATTTTGCATTACACTTTGCATTGAAACTTTTCTTTAAAAAGTGTTCCATGTGTTTTTATTTAACCATTTATTTTATTTAGACCATTTCTACACTGATATATATATATATATATATATATATATATATATATATATATATATATATATATTTGCTTTCGTAGATTTTCACGGGTACAGGAATGCAGGTTTTGGTGTTTTCGGGTATCTTCCCGTGTAAGAGTTGGGGTGTCTAGGCGACGTTTCGACGAGGTCTCACTCGTCATCTTCAGGCTGGTGCTTTCGGCTTCTTGTTACTAGAACAGAGCAGGATCTCCGTGTTTGAGTTCCTATAAATACTGTTGAGGGGGTGTGGTGTATAGCCTCCAACGTTCTGGGCAGAGAGGAAGTTCCCAGGTTATTGTGCCTTTTCTTCTTTTGTTCATTAATTACTTGAGGGATATCTTGAGTGATTTCTTGAGTGATATTCTGAGTACCACTTAGGAGGGTCATTAGGTGTGGATTAGTTGCTAAAGCTTTCGTGTCTTGACCTCTTGAGCTGGTGTGTGTTTTTTTCTGAGAAGATGGCTGTACTGCACTTAGTTGTGCTCTGGCTTGGCTTCGTGTATAGGGGCGAGCTGTGGTTTTGTGCCCTGTGCCAGCCAGATCTGTGTAGGGATTGCAGGGGGGTGCAGCATCCGGAGGTGCCACTATGGTTTGGCTACTGGATGGTGTCTGTAATTTATCTGTGGAGAGGGTCTGGGTTTGGGTCTGGTGTGGTTGATTGGAGATGGCGTTCTGTGTGCCTCTGGTTCTGGTGTCGGTTTTTGTGGGGAGGGCTAATTTCCAGATGTCTGGCAGGCGGGACGTGTCGTCACGCTTGTTCATGTTGTGAGGGTGTTTCTCTATCTCGATGGCTTCCATGATTATTCTCTTGTGGTGATGTTCCATGTTAAAGAGCAATTTGGAATCTGCAAAATTAATTTCGTGTCCTGTTTCTTTCATGTGTTGGTAAAGAGATGAAGTTTTTTCTTCTTTTTTGACGGCATTCTTGTGTTCTGCGATACGTGCATTTATTCGTCTGTTTGTTTGTCCAATGTACGTGGCTGGGCAGACTTTGCAGGGTATTTCATAGACCCCTTGGTTTTCTAACTGGATTTTATCTTTTGGGTTTCTGAGGATATTGGCTATTTTTTGGTTGGTGCAAAAGGCTGTTTTGATATTGTGTTTATGGAGGATTTTGCTAATTTTATCTGTAGTGCCCTTGATATAAGGAAGGAGGGCCATGCCATTGTTTTCTTCTGTGTCTTGGTTTTTGGGGGGTGTTTCTTTTTGGATTAGCTTCGTAACCCTGTTTTGCTGGTATCCGTTGGCGATTAACACATTTGAGAGATTCTGTAACTCAGTTGTCAAGTGGTCTTCGTCAGCCAGGCGTTTGGTTCTGGAGATGAGAGTCTTGGCTACGGAGTTTATTTGTGCAGGGTGGTGGTGTGATTGTGCATGTAAGTAGCGGTTGGTGTGTGTTTTTTTCCGGTAGATAGTGTGTCCTAGGGAGCCATCAGGTTTTTTGTAGATTAGGACGTCAAGGAAGGGAAGTTGGTTGTTGGCTTCTATTTCCATAGTGAATTGTATTTTGGGGTGTAGGCTGTTGAGATGTGTGAGGAAGCTATCTAGTTTTTCCTTCCCGTGTGGCCAAATTACAAAGGTGTCGTCAACATATCTGAGCCAAAGTTTGGGTTTGTGTTCTGACTTGTCTAAAGCATTGGTTTCAAAGTGTTCCATGTACAGATTTGCGATGACCGGTGAGAGGGGTGATCCCATAGGTGCTCCTTCTATCTGTTTGTATCTTTGTCCATTGTGGATGAAGTACGTGTTGGTTAGGCAGTGGTTGGTCAGGTCCAGGATGTATTCGGGGGGATTGTATTTGTTTTGAATGGCTGTCAAGGCTTCATTAATGGGCACTTGTGTGAAGAGAGATACAACATCGAAGCTCACAAGTAGGTCATCGGGATGTAGGTTTTGCTTCTTTATTGTTTCTATGAACTGGAAGGAGTTTGTAACGTGTGAAGCGATAGATTCTGCATAGGGCTGAAGTTGCTTAGCGAGAAATTTAGCGAGATTTTGTAGAGGTGAGCCTATGGAGCTGACTATTGGTCTGAGTGGTGTTCCTTCTTTGTGTATCTTGGGGAGACCGTAGAGTTTGGGGCATCTGGATGATTTTTCTCTGGGGATGATTCTTAGCTGGATTTCTTCACTGATAGGAGAGGCTTTTATTTTGGATTTGGTGGTTTTTTCCAGATAGGTGGTGGGATCTGTTTTTATAGGTTGGTAGGTAGGGTCTTGGAGTAGATTTGATAGTTTTGCTTGGTAGTCCGATGTGTTCATCACAACAGTGGCATTACCTTTGTCTGCTGGGAGAATGATTATGTTGTTGTCTTTCTTCAGGTTGGTGAGTGCTTTCTGTTCTTCTTTGTGTAAATTGCTTCTGGGTGGTTTGCTGGAGCAGAGGATGTTGGTGACTTCGAGTCTGATTTTATTGGCTTCATCTGGGTTGATTTTGGTTAGGCTAGCTTCGACTCCGCATATGATGTTTTCCGTGGGGATGCGTCTCGGGGCGACTGCAAAGTTGAAGCCTTTGGAGAGTACTTTGGTTTCAGTTGAGGTGAGGATCCTGTCTGATATGTTATGTACTGTTTGTTTCATGGGTTGTTGTGGAGGGTGGCTGGGCTTCTGGCGTTTCTCTAGTTTGTGGAGTTTGTTGGTGTGTGTGTCTGTCTTATGTGAGGACTCTGTTTCAGCTCTCCAAACGGCTAGTTGTTTGCATTTGTCCCAGAGTGCAGGGTGGATTTTGTTACAGAGTTTGAGGTGAAGAGTGAGCAGATCTTTGTTGGTAGCCAAGACTCTCATCTCCAGAACCAAACGCCTGGCTGACGAAGACCACTTGACAACTGAGTTACAGAATCTCTCAAATGTGTTAATCGCCAACCAGCAAAACAGGGTTACGAAGCTAATCCAAAAAGAAACACCCCCCAAAAACCAAGACACAGAAGAAAACAATGGCATGGCCCTCCTTCCTTATATCAAGGGCACTACAGATAAAATTAGCAAAATCCTCCATAAACACAATATCAAAACAGCCTTTTGCACCAACCAAAAAATAGCCAATATCCTCAGAAACCCAAAAGATAAAATCCAGTTAGAAAACCAAGGGGTCTATGAAATACCCTGCAAAGTCTGCCCAGCCACGTACATTGGACAAACAAACAGACGAATAAATGCACGTATCGCAGAACACAAGAATGCCGTCAAAAAAGAAGAAAAAACTTCATCTCTTTACCAACACATGAAAGAAACAGGACACGAAATTAATTTTGCAGATTCCAAATTGCTCTTTAACATGGAACATCACCACAAGAGAATAATCATGGAAGCCATCGAGATAGAGAAACACCCTCACAACATGAACAAGCGTGACGACACGTCCCGCCTGCCAGACATCTGGAAATTAGCCCTCCCCACAAAAACCGACACCAGAACCAGAGGCACACAGAACGCCATCTCCAATCAACCACACCAGACCCAAACCCAGACCCTCTCCACAGATAAATTACAGACACCATCCAGTAGCCAAACCATAGTGGCACCTCCGGATGCTGCACCCCCCTGCAATCCCTACACAGATCTGGCTGGCACAGGGCACAAAACCACAGCTCGCCCCTATACACGAAGCCAAGCCAGAGCACAACTAAGTGCAGTACAGCCATCTTCTCAGAAAAAAACACACACCAGCTCAAGAGGTCAAGACACGAAAGCTTTAGCAACTAATCCACACCTAATGACCCTCCTAAGTGGTACTCAGAATATCACTCAAGAAATCACTCAAGATATCCCTCAAGTAATTAATGAACAAAAGAAGAAAAGGCACAATAACCTGGGAACTTCCTCTCTGCCCAGAACGTTGGAGGCTATACACCACACCCCCTCAACAGTATTTATAGGAACTCAAACACGGAGATCCTGCTCTGTTCTAGTAACAAGAAGCCGAAAGCACCAGCCTGAAGATGACGAGTGAGACCTCGTCGAAACGTCGCCTAGACACCCCAACTCTTACACGGGAAGATACCCGAAAACACCAAAACCTGCATATATATATATATATATATATATATATATATATATATATATATATATATATTTAAAGAAATTATTGGTAATATAGAAAATATCTATGATTCTATCTATATTATATAGATCTAGAAAAGGTCTATAGCAAGACCTTTTGCTAACAAGATGTGGGAAAGAACTGAAAAAAAATGTGGAAAAGCTGATATTTTGAAAACCACAATTAAGCCCAGGTGCATTTAGTGTTCCCTCCTGTATTATGAACATATTGGCAAAGAGCAGAATCTTGAAGAACAAGTGGTCCAATCCCCCTTTTAAAAACCCTTCACATTTCAGATGTGATTGCAGAAAGCCTGGAGAAAGCTATCATCATTACCTTGATTACGCCCCCTACACACACTCAAGAATGTCACTGATTCCCCCCCCCCTTCCCCTCCTCCCCACTTTTCTGATTTGGTAATAGGGCTGCATTATAACCTACAATTTACTTCCATCCCAGATAGATTTACTCCCCACCCCCGCCCGGATCAGTTTGCCCAACATTTTGATCTCTCTGATCCAAGGTGCGTAAAGGACGCCGTGTCAAAATTTGTCTTTGCAAAAAGGAAACGGCAGAGGCTTTAAGTCAACAGAAACAGAGGACTGCTCTGAAAGAAGACGAGTTACGATGCAACACCGAGATATTAAAATTGGAAAAATCTGACAATAGAGTTGACAGTGCTGTTCAGAGAAGAGATAGCCGCTGTGTTGTTTTGTTTTTTTAATGGCTATAGCTGTATCTGTTTGTATATACTGCCATTGCTGAGCATGGCACTTTGCAAGGGGAATCTGCAACAAAATGTTGCAGTGCAGAATGCTTCTTTTCAGTTTTCCAGCCAGCCATTCCTACTCTCCTCCGCAATATTCCCTGCCTGGTTCTCCATCTGCCCCACTTCTAATTGTCAGTCCTTAGACACTGAGCACACTCATGGGGAAGTTTTAGGGGTCCCCCCCCCTCAAGCATTTGACCAAAAGAGGTGGTGGAGTCTCCTTCCTTGTAGGTTTTTAAGCAGAGGTTGGATAGTTCTCTGTCATGTAAGATCTAGTTGAGATTCCTGCATTGCAGGGGGTTGGACTAGATGTCCCTTGGGTCCCTTCAATTCTATGATTCTGTGATTCCTTAAACCTGCCAATACCTCTCTCCTACATAAGGGTGGCACCAAACTACAGTTAAAGCACAAGGATTCCCTGTAAGAATTGGGGAAACGATAGTTGACCCTTCACTCTAGGGCAGGCATGGCCAAACCTGACCCTCCAGCTGTTTTGGGACTACAACTCCCATCATCCCTAGCTAACAGGACCAGTGGTCAGGGATGACAGGAATTTTAGTCCCAAAACAGCTGGAGGGCCAAGTTTGGCCATGCCTGCTCTAGACACAGCGACTGTAACATATCTTCCACAAATTCTACCACACAAGGTTGCCTTGCTCATGATTCACACACAGGAGGAGGAGGAGGAGGAAAAAACAATGTCCATTATATAAGAGATGGTAACACAACCATCAGAAAAATCTGAAACAGTGATGTTATTTTTGCAAATCGCCGTACCTGGCAGAGATCATACAAATTTAGCAAAATGCAATCCACAACAGACTGCGTTTGAAGTAAGTGTAATGTAATGAAATCATGAGCAGGTACAGAATAGCGAACATGACGGCTGGGACCACCTTAGAGCTGATATTGATAAGCCACTCTGAGAGTCTTTTTGCCTAACGTGTGGGGCATACATCCTGCAAATAATTACCTAAAATATGCTCCTTAACCAGAGGTTTCTTTTTTTTAATGTAGGAAGCAATGTTGCTGACTAGCATTTTCAACTGCTATTAGATCTTGTCCAAAGTCATAAATTAATAAAAACCACTCAGATATATGTGTTTATTTTTCTGGCTTGGCAACTTGCTTGAGGTTACAGGTCGAACTCTAAAATAAACGAAGTGCTGAAACGTTTGATCAAAGTAAAGCAGGGACAACCGTTGGCAATTTAGTAGTCACGACAAGGATACAACACGCAATTTGCACCACCAGTAGTGCAAGGAACCAAAGTGGTCTATCATCAAAGAAATGATCTGAACATTTTCTGATTGGAGAAAATGAATGAAAAGCAACAGTCTCCAGGTGTACCAATCTGGATATGAAATGGAATAATTAGCTACTGCAGCCTGCAGGAAACTGATGCTTAGCGATACATTATGTCCTCCTTTTCTGTAGAGAATTTAGCTGTAAAAGCTCTGTTCTTCTGGGGTGTTGATTTCAAGTTATAGGCAATCATTTCCCTTTTATCGTAGCAATGGCTGATGTTCCCCCTGCCCCCACCGAGGAAAGACTGGCGGGGGATCAAAATACTTTCCTGATTTGTGCTTAAAAGTGTGCGCTAGCTAACTCCCACACATCTTGCCAGCATGGTTAGGCTATTTGTTTTCTACGACCACCATGCTATTAAGTGATCCTAAAAATAGGCAGGTTTTTTTGAAAGGTCAAATGGCTGAAAACAAAAGTACAGAGGCAGCTTTCAACAGGTGTGACTTCCACTTATCTGAAAGGTGGTGGCAACGATTGGGGAGCAGTGCAGTTTGCGTTTAAAAGTGAACCTACGTCGATTTGCACTTTCATAAACAAGATGCAAATCAAAACATAGCCATCGTTTGGAATTTGCAATTCTCTGAATTTTGCAATGCCGAGAAAAGTGAAAAATGTACACCTTAGGATATAGCGAGCACAGAAACGCACATGTTTGTGAAAATAGTGTGCAAAATGCAGTATGTTAGGCGAAGTGCAATACAATGGTACCTCGGGTTAAGAGCTTAATTTGTTCTGGAGGTCCGTTCTTAACCTGAAACTGTTCTTAACCTGAAGCACCACTTTAGCTAATGGGGCCTCCTGCTGCTGCCGTGCCGCCGGAGCACGATTTCTGTTCTCACCCTCAAGCAAAGTTCTTAACCCGAGGTACTATTTCTGGGTTAGTGGAGTCTGTAACCTGAAGCGTCTGTAACCTGAGGTACCACTGTATTATGTACAAAATGTGTATACTGGGGGAAATTAGCACTAAAATGCAGATGATTTGTCATGAGGCAGAAGCTGCAGCAGGCGATGGAAGGAAGGGAGACCAAGATGCAGAGAGGAATCAGGCTGGTGAAGAGTCATGGATGTCTCCTCCTCCTACTATGACCAGCTCCCCTTCCCGTTTATCTCCCAGAACCAGAAGAGGTGTGAAAAGGGCGGAGGAGAGGTTGCCTTCATGCAGGCGCAGTATCTAATTGCTTGGGGAAAGTCCTGGAGAGGAGGGAACGGTGAGAAAGTGGGGGCTTTCCATCTTGGCAACTGATCCATGGGGATGAGCTGCTGTGCTCCTTAGGCCTGACACTCCGCCAGGTCTGTGAAGATCGTGTTCTTGCTAATAAAGAGTTTGCTCCAACTTGAATGCTGTGATTTACTGCTGGTTTGCTCCTGAAAATTAGTGAGAAAAGGCCCTATGTGCATGGATATTTGCATCAGATATGCAGATGACACAACTTTGATGGCAGAAAGTGAGGAGGAATTAAAGAAACTCTTAATGAGGGTGAAAGAGGAGAGCGCAAAATATGGTCTGAAGCTCAACATAAAAAAAAACTAAGATCATGGCCACTGGTCCCATCACCTCCTGGCAAATAGAAGGGGAAGAAATGGAGGCAGTGAGAGATTTTACTTTCTTGGGTTCCATGATCACTGCAGATGGTGACAGCAGCCACGAAATTAAAAGACGCCTGCTCCTTGGGAGAAAGGCGATGGCAAACCTAGACAGCATCTTAAAAAGCAGAGACATCACCTTTCTGACAAAGGTCCGTATGTTAAAGCTATGGTTTTCCCAGTAGTGATGTATGGAAGTGAGAGCTGGACCATAAAGAAGGATGATCGCCGAAGAACTGATGCTTTTGAATTATGGTGCTGGAGGAGACTCTTGAGAGTCCCATGGACTGCAAGAAGATCAAACCTCTCCATTCTTAAGGAAATCAGCCCTGAGTGCTCACTGGAAGGACAGATCCTGAAGCTGAGGCTCCAATACTTTGGCCACCTCATGAGAAGAGAAGACTCCCTGGAAAAGACCCTGATGTTGGGAAAGATGGAGGGAACAAGGAGAAGGGGACGACAGAGGACGAGATGGCTGGACAGTGTTCTCAAAGCTACCAGCATGAGTTTGACCAAAGAGAGGCAGTGGAAGACAGGAGTGCCTGGCGTGCTCTGGTCCATGGGGTCACGAAGAGTCGGACATGACTAAACGACTAAACAACAAGCTCCTATTTACATGGGACCCCTTTCTCACTGCTGCCAAAGATGTGGTCAAATAAGCATGTAGACACCTGGTGGAATCCCACTTGCTCCCCTGCCCTTGAATGTGTGAGAGAGGTGGACTGAATGGAGAATATTTATAATGGGATGTTTGTTTATAGTTTATGTATGCAGTGACGGCAGCGAGAATGCTTCTAGCCCAGAGATGGAAAGAAAGAGAAGTGTTGACCAGAGAGGAGTGGCAGACCAAGCTGATGAGAATACGCAGAAATGGCAAGACTGACGGGAAAGATCAGAAACCAGGAAGACCAAGTTTTTTTAAAAAAAAGATTGGAATAACTTCTTAATATACTTAAAAGACCACTGTAGGCAGTTAAAATCATTGGCAGGGATACAATGACACTTGTAATGTGAAATGAACTTTGGTCACTATGATTATATAATAGATGGTTAACGGTAAAAGATGAAGGAAAAAAGAAAAAGACAAAATCTTTAGAAAAAGAATCCATGGAGGGAGTGGGGAGGAGGTTCGAAAGAACCTTTTTATTCCTGTGCTTTGGAATGGTCATAGTTATTGTGTATAAATTTATGTAAAACCAATATTATTATTTTTGAAAATATATTATGAGACATTTATTTGTAACAAATATTTATCATGGGATTCTTCACAATGTCATTGTGGAGAGACATCGGATTTCAGCAGTGATTTGCCTGGAGAAAATAGCCTGAGCCGCTTAATTTTCCGCAGCATTTTTCTCTATAAAATCAGAAACGGGTTACTCGTGGCCTTGGCAGTGCTAGCTGGCTCTGAAGGCAGTAGGGAGTTCAGCAACAGCTTGAGGACCACAGGTTCCCTGCCCCTCAGGAAAAGTGTTAAATCGGGGGCTATTCTAATAATCCCCTTCACAAAGATAAATCCAGATAACTGGCAATCCTCTGCAACGTTTGGTCCATTCTCATAAAGTATTGATATCTGAAGCACTTCTTGCCTCGGTACAATCAGAGGCAGGAAAGTTCACTGCCTATGTATGGGTGCATTCATATGTATGAACTTCTGCCTGTTCTTTGTATCTCTCAGTCCTTCATCACATGAAAAAGAATATGCAGAGATGCGCCGTGGATCAGCTTACAAGGAAGAGGAGGCAGAGTGGGTGATTATTTTTCTGAATCTTATTACAATGCCCTTTGAATAGCACAGAGGACATCCAGCTGGGCTCCCCTGAAGAATGATATGCTAAAAAAGAGGGCTTGTTTGAAATTCAGGTGTCCGGAAGAGAATTTTTGCGTGCGCGTCGGTATTTTGATTAAGAGGCTGCCGCGAATTGCAGAGAGTCCTGGCAAATGCAATTACTTAGACACTGACTGGGCCCCATCCTATCTGGGTCCATCCATCAAGGGACAGGGTCCCTCCATCAGCGCAGAGGCCGGATATGGCAGAAACTAGAAAAAAATGTATGCCGTCTTACAATTCCAGCTGTGTCACAATCCTAAAAAATTGTGCTAGTGCTAATTTATTTGGCAGCCATATTCTTGCCAACTTGTTCATTCCCCTGCCCAGTAATCTATACCTTCCTTTTTTGGTCTATCATCTAGCCACCATGTTGCCATCAGTTGCCTTCATTCTCTCAGTGATCAGTGATGGTGTTAGTCAGGCCATGAAGGGAGGACAGCAAGGGTTGGGGGACCCTTCCCCAGCTCAGGAACTGTATTCCCTTTGTGGTCAATCTGAGGGCCACGTGTACACTTTCCAACATTCCTCAGATGAAAACGGGGACATTCTATTCTACATCAGCCGCGGTGGGTGAGGGCGGAGCTTTTTGGCACGTTAATATTTTCATTAAGGGATGCGGGTAGCACTGTGGGTTAAACCATAGAGCCTAGGACTTGCCAATCAAAAGGTCGGCGGTTTGAATCCCCGCAATGGGGTGAGCTCCCGTTGCTCAGTCCCTGCTCCTGCCAACCTAGCAGTTCGAAAGCACGTCAAAGTCCACGTAGATAAATAGGTACCACTCCGGCGGGAAGGTAAACAGCGTTTCCGTGTGCTGCTCTGGTTCGCCAGAAGCGGCTTAGTCATGCTGGCCACATGACCCGGAAGCTGTACACCGGCTTCCTCAGCCAGTAAAGCGAGATGAGTGCCGCAACCCCAGAGTCCGTCAAGACTGGACCTAATTGTCAGGGGTCCCTTTACCTTTATTTTCATTAAAGTTTTCCATGAGACAGACAACTTTTCCCCAAAACCAAGCTAGCTCCCTGGACCCCTCAAACTCCAGCCCCCCCAAGCCTGGCTTCACCCCACCAGCTACATCCTCCCCACTCAGGGCCTGCTCCTGTCCAGAGTGTCCTCCAGCCGCCACCTTCTCTTCAGGCCTGACCAGGCTCACTTTCTCCTCTTTGTTTTTATTCATCACGGCTGGAAGGATGGGCGGCTTGGTATTCACCAGGCTGGAGAGTCGCAGCCACCCACGGTGGAGATGGTGGTCCCTATTGCCTCATTCCCCCGTTGTGCTCCTGCTATTCCATTGGCCAGCCTGCCCGTCTCCCTCCCCTTAGACCCAGCTCATGTCAGGGAGGGAGCCGGGCACCTTTCCCGACTCCCAGGAGCAGAGGTGGCAGCGGCAAAGGCCTCGGTTGGCAACTCTATTCCTACCACTTTGCCCAATGTCAAGCCATTTCCCAGTTAGCATACCTCAACAAAGATGGGAATTTCGGACTCTGTGTGACAAAGTGATATGCCCTAATGGTACAGTGGTACCTCAGGTTACATACGCTTCAGGTTACAGACCCTGCTAACCCAGAAATATTACCTTGGGTTAAGAACTTTGCTTCAGGATGAGAACAGAAATTGCGAGGCAGCAGCGGGAGGCCCCATTAGCTAAAGTGGTGCTTCAGGTTAAGAACAGTTTCAGGTTAAGAACGGACCTCCGGAACGAATTAAGTTCTTAACCCGAGGTACCACTGTATTGGCATTTTCAGGGCAGCTGGAGATGATGCACATGTCAGTGGTGGGTGAGGCAATGGATGTGACTCCTTTCTTTGCCCAGCTGTGAGAAAGCCAGAGGTTTCTATGTTCACATCTCTCCATGTTCACATTATAGTTTAAAGGGCACATTCCACCTTGGTCAGTGTGGGGTGTGGCCTCCAAAGAGTGCCAAGGGCCAGACAGAGAGATCTGGAAGTCTGCATTTGGCCCCTGAGGTTCCCCACCCATGAAAGAGAAGATCTGAGGACCAAACGATGGGGAAGCCTCTTGTAGAGAAATGGGCATGTTTGGAATATGGTATTGCAGAAAGGCTAATGGTGAAGGCCAATTGTTACACTAGCCATTTCACTGTGTCTGGAAATGCTAAACATTGCTTGATCCAATCCCTTACTAATGGGCAAGTCTTTCCCCAGCGTGGCAATAAAGTGATTGCAACAACAACAGCTTAATTTCTGTGGTTCAGACTCCTTTAAAGTGCAGGAAAATGGCAGAAGGGAAAGTGACAACAAAATAGTCAAGGAGAGTAGCAAAAGAGTTTCCAGGATAGGAGTCAGTGGGGTGTACGGAAAATGGCTTGGGTACTAGATGTCAGCAAGATCAGGAAGCTTTCAGTCACAAGCAAGTATACAGGTCAAAAGTTCACATTAGGTTTCGGTGAATTCCCAGCAATATTCAAGTGAAATATCAAACACAGTGAATGTTCATGCTTGCTGCTAATGTTGATATCCACGCCGTCCCAAGTCTCACTTGTAAACCTGGCACTGCTGACAAAACATATCACACGTCTCAAGGCTGGTCAGATTGGCTGAAAATAGAGTGGATGGCGTTGCGTGGCGAAGGAGGGGTGGAGGAGGAAAGAGAGATTATCTTGACAGAATTGTCTTTGGGGATCTCCTGGTGGCTTAATTGGGTGCTGGAGGAAGATTCACTGAAGTAGTTCTGTGCTTATTGCCTGCCCTGCCCTGCCTAACACTGAAATTGCTGTGTGAATGTCGCCCAATTGCTGTCTTGCGAATCTCACAGCCATTTGTTATAGAGCCCTGAAACCAGGGAGAGCTGACAGACACACTTTGGGTTCTCCACACGTTAAGAGCGATGAGTCCAAGCAAGGAAAAAAGTCCTGGGCCAGCAGCAGAAAACAAGGCAGGAGTGATCAACTCATAATGCTTTTTCTTATTGTAACTGTAGCAGGTGGGGACTAGATCAAAAAGGCATCTAGAACATAATGCATTTCATCAGCACATTTTTATATAAAAAAATAAGGTCTGTTCATAGTAAAAAGGTAAAGGGACCCCTGACCATTAGGTCCAGTCGTGACCGACTCTGGGGTTGCGGCGCTCATCTCGCTTTATTGGCTGAGGGAGCCGGCGTACAGCTTCCGGGTCATGTGGCCAGCATGACTAAGCCGCTTCTGGTGAACCAGAACAGCACACAGAAACGCCGTTTACCTTCCAACCAGAACGGTACCTATTTATCTACTTGCACTTTGACACGCTTTCGAACTGCTAGGTTGGCAGGAGCAGGGACTGAGCAACGGGAGCTCACCCCATCACGGGGATTCAAACCGCCGACCTTCTTATCGGCAAGTCCTAGGTTCTGTGGTTTAACCCACAGCGCCACCTGTGTTCATAGTACAACAGCACATTTTTGCTGCCTCGTGGACCAGCATCTCCACCGCTTACATGAATCGCATTGGACGGCACTCGATTGATTGTTTATAGCTGGGTTTTGTCCTCTTTCGCCCATGAGGCTCATTTAACTCCCCCTGAAGTCAGAATCTTCCTTCCCAGACCACCCAGAGCGTAACGCCAAGTCTATGTTGGTGTAAATGCTAGAATAAACCTGCCCCTAAGGATTTAAAATCAAAGCTGTGAGTCATTTGTGTGGAACAAACAGAAGCAGACAGGTGTGAATCCCAACTGCAAGGGGATGGGGGGGTCGTACACTGCGGCTGGGGGGGGGGGCTGGGAGGACAGTGGTACCCATCTTTCAGGAGCTGAGCAGAAAGCAGCTCGCAGACACAACTTAAAGCCCTTGTGACAGGCAGAATGGTGAAAACGCAGAAGAGCCAAGCAAGACGGGGAAATAACAAAACATTTTAGCTGCTCAGGCAACCCAAGAAAGAAAAAGAGGATGGGGGTGGGGGTTTGAGAATGAGACCAGCTTTCACAGTTTCGAGACAAGGACAACTGTGACTTCATGGAGGAGTGGGAACTTTTAGTATTTAGTATTTAAATAAATAAATGTGATTTAAAACAGTAAGAAAAGTGAGTAAGTTAGTTTTATTATGTGGAAAATTTAATAATTTTTTTAAAAAATACAACAAAATGAAGTGGACTCCTTGGCAGGTTTTGAATAAACACACACAAATTTATTGGTTGATAACATGATAGATATGTAAGGATATGTACAATTTTATAATATGCAGAGAAAATATGTGAAGAGAAATCAGGGAGAGGAGCTGAGGGAAGTCCTTGGGGGGAGGGAGGAAAAGGGGGGAATAATGTATGTGATTATATGGTTTGATAATTTGTTATGTGGAAATTGAGCAATAAAAATATTTTTTTAAAAAAAAGAGAGAATGAGACCAACTTTTAGGTCCTGTATCAAAGAAATCACTCTTGGAGAATGCACAAAGGAATAGCTAGTGTCAAAATTGTACTTAAAATTTGCAGGGGCCGTGTTGTAAATAAGAGACAGGCCTGCAGAGGGGCGAGGGAAGCAAGCATGCAGCCAGAGATTTGTTTGCTCCATCAAAACATCCTCCCCCCCCCACACTCCCAACTAGTGATTCAATTAATTCCATTTACATGGCACTTGTCAAAGAAGTAGTGCTGACGCAATGGACAAGGACAACGGCATACAAGAAACAATAAAAGTCCGTTTTATACTTAATATTTCCATCTTGGCCCAGTATACCTAAAGGAGCGTCTCCACCTCCATCATACTGCCTGGACGCTGAGGTCTAGCACCGAGGGCCTTCTGGGAGTTCCCTCATTGCGAGAAGCAAAGCTACAGGGAACCAGGCAGAGGGCCTTCTCGGTAGTGGCGCCCACCCTGTGGAATGCCCTCTCATCAGATGTCAAAGAGATAAAAAATTACCTGACATTTAGAAGACATCTGAAGGCAGCCCTGTTCAGGGAAGTTTTTAATGTGTGTCATTTTAATGTATTTTTAATCTTTGTTGGGAGCTGCCCAGAGTGGCTGGGGAAACCCAGCCAGATGGGCAGGGTGCAAATAATTTATTATTATTAATTATTATTATTATTATTATTATTATTATTATTATTATTATTATCCGCAAAAATCTCCTCATAGCATACAATGACAAGGATGAACACCAAAAACTGTAGCGATCAAAGGCAGGTGACCATTTCCTTATCTAAGTGATCTCCCCCCGTTTCCAGAAGTGACAACAAGAAAATAAAAGCTAGAGAGTGTCCTCCGAAGAACTGCTGGGTTTTCATTCAGCTCCACTGTTTAGCCTCACCAATAGAAAATGCCATTGCTGAGACGATGGTTAGATTTCTTTTTGAACCGCCACTGTCTCCTGACGAAGGCAGGGTGGCTCCGCCAGTCAGCCAAGCAGGGATGCTGAGCCTCACAGCTCAACCCTGTCTTCCTGTTATTTACACTTCTTGAAAGCTTCCCACAATGTCACCCCTGGGTGCTCATCAGAATGCTGTAAATCCAAAATTTATTTATTGTAAAGACAGAGAGAGATGGATTTGTCAGGAGCTTGTCCTACACTCGAGTAGGACCCTGGCAGAGACACATGCCCAACTGGCATGTTCTCTCCCTCCTGGTCTTTCGTTCGGGAGCTTCAAAAGCTTTCTTCAGCCCGAGCATCACAGCGACCAATGCTAACAGACATTGGCACACTTAGGGATCCGCAGAGTCTGCGCAGCTTGCATAACAGACCTCAATAACTCAGCATTTTGGCTAATCTACTTTATTTACCATATTTTTTGCACCATAACACTCACTTTTTTCCTTCTAGAAAGTAAGGGGAAATGTCTGTGCGTGTTATGGAGCGAATGCCTGCGGGTGGTGGTGGGGATCTGCTGCAGTCGTGAGCAGAGGATCCATGGTTCCCCTTCCTTCCCTCCTCCGTGGTTACAAACATGGATCCACATGGATCCTCAGGATTTTTGCACTGGGCTTCTCCAAACTCACTGTCAGATCACATGTCTGTGGCCACAGCATGAACCACAAAAATCATATATCCACTATTTCGTTTAGAATATTTTTTTCTTGTTTTCCTCCTCTAAAAACTACGTGCGTGTTATGGTCTGGTGCGTGTTATAGAGCGAAAAATACGGTACATATAAACACACACACAGCACTGCAACATGGCTCCCTCTCTCTCTAGCATCAGACAGCAAAGAGAGAAATAACAAAGGACAATAGTCCCACTTCACGGAACACAGTAACACAAACATCCTGTCTCCATCACTTCCCACTCTGTGGAGTCAAAACATATATCGTCATTTGATAAACAAAAATCCCATGACTTCAATCACGGAGCAGGAATTCTAACAGGATTAAGTGCTTTTTAATAATCCACACTTTTTTTGACACAACACGGGTGAAAATGAGGGCATATTAACCTCTTTACATCAAACTAATTTCCTCTGTGGGGCAAATGCAGTGGTTTAGGAATTGGGGGGGAGGAAAACAATTCTTTGGGCTAGTTGAAGCAGATTCCCTCAGCTGCCTAACTAAGTAAACAGCCTGATAGTAAGGGGCCCGAAGCTGCCTCCCCATGTATGAAATGCCCTCCAACAGCAGGGCCACCAGCAACCGCGTTATTCCAATAAAGAGGCTCCAAGAATATCAGTTTTCCCTGTTTGCAATTTTTGGATAAGTCTGACAGGCTGTGGTTCTTCAGAAGTGAAATGTTTCGCAATGAGTTGCTCCACCTTTTGGGTCAAAATGGCAATATGCGGTTTCTAAAACATGTGCATAGATTGCCTGTAATTTTACATTAATACTGGATATGAATTTGGCACTACAAGCAGATCTCCCTCAACCCAGTCAGCCACAAACCCAAATAAATCCCGACAGGAAAACAAAGCAGGGGTGACAGGGAAAGTGCTTGCTATTGTACAGTGAGGGCCGGCTCTGTCGTTAGGTAGAGTGAGGCAGTCGCCACAGGTGTCGTTCAGACACAGATTTATTATTTACAGTTTTATGGGTGAATCAGAAGACAATTGGTATCAGAAAAGATTATGAGCGACAGTTACGGCAGCAAGAAACCAGTTTTATTTTTATGTTTAAAACTATTCATCCAGGGGGGCTTAACTCTGAATTAGACCTCAATTGTTTTATTTGATTATCTGTATCTTTGCTGTTACTTTGTACTGTCTTTAAACTCAGTCTCCCTGTTATTAGTATCACCTGGGGTTGGCTACATATATTTTTCCAAAAAAGATGTTGTTAGTAACAGTGACTACATAATCGTATGAGCACTGTTCCAGAGTATTTTTCATTATATCTATTCGAGAAAAGATTGGGTATGTAACTTTTTAATGTTACAGTTTATCATTTCTACGCAATTTGAAGTTGTTATGCATGTGCAGGTAATTGTTTGAATATTCAGTTAATGAAGAAATTACGTATCTTTCTACTTACAAGTGTTGAATCAATTGGCTGATGAAGAATTCAACGAAACTGTAGTTGTTATCCAGAAATACCGTTCAGTAGAGTTCAGAGTTGGACGTCAGAACTGGACATTTGCTGAATATACAAAGCTTCACAGCTTGCTCTCCGCCGGGTAAAGTCTGGCACCGTGATTCATTTAAGGACTTTCAGAGACTTCAGTTTTGTTAGTTTTGAATTATTCCATGAAGTTGTTCACATTGTTATTGTTACTGGCCATCGTGTTGCTTTTGATATTGCTGACTCATTTTGCAACACAGGGGTTGGTTGGTTTACTCATTACGTAGAGTGAGGCAGTCACCTCAGGTGGTAGCTGCTGGGAAAAGGCTGTAGTAGCCTCACATATTGTTCTTGGGAGCCTGACCATTCCCCTCTGTTGGAGGTGAGAGTTCATTCTCCTATTGCCAGCATCAAAATAAGATTCATTTGTGGAGGTGCCATCTTGCCTTTTGCCTCAGGCATCAAAACACCTCGAATTGGCCCTGCGTATTATTCTCCCTGCTGGCAAGTCATCTAAACACACTGAAAACCATCATCTTTGGGAGAGGCTATGGAAAACTGATCTGAAATTTACGGCATGTTCTTCATTGAAATAAAACTATATGAAAACGATGTATTGGTGGCGCTTAACTCCAGTAAAACCAGCAAAAATGTATAGAACAAGTACCAATATATGCTGGAAATGCAAAGAAAAAGAGGGTACCTTTTATCATATGTGGTGGAATTGTAATTTTAAAAATTCTGGGAAATGATATATAATGAAATGAAAAAAAATGTTTAAATTAACCTTTCTTAAAAAACTAGAAGCTTTTTTTACTAGGAATTATAGGTAATAAGATCCCAAAAGATCAGATGAAATTGTTTATGCTACAACGGCCGCTCAGTTGCTGCTAGCAGAGAGATAGAAGGAAGAGACAACGCCGACCAAAGAATAATGGCAAATCAAGCTGATGGACTATGCCAAAATGGCAAAATTAACTGGGAAGTTCAGGATGACAAGAAACTTAAAGGGGAAATGCTTATAATGTATATACAAAATCATTGCAAACAGGTCAAAACATCAGCGGGATTTTAAATACACTTGTAAGGTAATAGAAACTACAGATAATTTAGGAAGATGAAAATTTTGGAGAAGTATTGATATGCAGAGGAAAACAGAATTAAGAGAACCCATGGATGGGATGGGGGGGAGTCAAGAAATTCAGAGTACTCTCGATACGTGAATGTGTATGACATTTTGATGTAGCTTTATTCCTTCATTTTGTTTTTCTTTGTTTTTGAAAATCAAGTAAAAAAGTTATATATATAAAAAGAAAACCATCTTTGGAAGTCAAGCCTAGTCCAATTCCTTTCAGACCTCTAGCATCCCACAAGAACCTCAAATAATGGGTGAAATCAGTATTCTTCGTCAGCCATTTTTGCAACTGCACAGTGGATACATAGATTGCCCCTACTGACCTGAGGGCTTGTGTGCACGACCTTTCTAAATTTATTAATAATATACCTCAGCACATTTCCCGCTTTACAGCTTGTGGACATTTTCACTGCTGCATAAGCTTGCTGAAATGTCAAGTGCACGAACCTTGCGCTGCATTTTATATATAGTTCACTGTTTTGCAGTTAATTCCTAAAAGCTATCGGGAATCATGATTAATGAAAGCCAGGAGGACGGAGGAAGGTTTGAATCATGGTTACAAGGCTAGGTTTTAACTGGTTTTCCTTTCATATTCAGACATATTGCGCCAGTTAAATCAAACAGAAAGTATATCCCTTTTCAGGTAGTTTTACTGCACACATAATAGACTGAGAGGAAGTACTGTGATGGCAGCCTCCAAATCTTTGATATACTTGTATTTGTTGTGGTCTTAAAAGGCCACATGCACAGAAGTGTATGTATGTTTGGGAGCCCTGCACTCCCAGACACAGAGTCATTATAGGGCTGTAGAATATGTTCATTTTTTCCTCAATCACTCTGACTCCACGTTTTCACTGTAGAAAGCCTAGGCTGTTTCAGATTTTACTCATTTCCATTTATTTTGTTCTGAGGCATCAATTTGGCGGCGTTTCCCCCTCAATAAACACCTTTTAAGATGTTTTGTGCTGCTGTGTTTGGCAGCCGCCATTTTGATTTTCCCCTCAGAATGGCTAGACACAGTGTTGTTCCTGGGCATTTGGGAAGACAATGGCAGTTCTCAATGGTGGCGGCCATTTTGTTCCCCTAAAATGTCCTGGAACGATCCAGCTTCTAAGCATTCTGTGGAATACAAAATGGTGGCTAGGACCAAATAGCAACGCCTGCTCCTCTTGCTGCTGGCTTAGCTCTTGACACAAAGCAAGTCCTCCCTCTTTTTGAATGCAATGAATGGGCATAAATGAGAGTTGCATGGGAGTCCCAAGAAGACTTGGCCCCATTCCTCTTGCGCCTATGCTGTTAGCCAAATGAACAACTGAACCAGATCAAACCCATTTGGTTCAATTACCCATTTGTACCAAAACAAATGTGCACCCCTAAGTTAACTGAAGACACGAGCAAATCATTTGAAAGAGGCTTATGTCATGATTAACTTTACAGAAACTAGGTCATAATCTTATTCTTTGTTTCAGTAATGGTTCACTTCAAAAGCAACAATTTTAGGCACATGCTTTATTCAATGAACCTTTTAAAGTAGAGATCTTTCCCAGGCAGCATCTGTATGGGAATTATTTTTAATAATAAAATAAAAACAATTATTTATATCCTGCCCTCCCCAGCCAAAGCCGGACTCAGAGCAGCTAACAACAATAAAATATGTATTTAATGCTTTGTCACTTCTTGTTTGCTGCCATGGGCTTCTCTGAGAGGAAGGGTGGGATACATATTTATTTTTAATAAAAATATTTAATAAAAAAACTTTCACATTTCTAAACGTGCAAGGGTAGATTGACACGATTCTTTCTCTATGTCTGCCTTCTAGTTAACATTAAAATGCTAACAAACAGGTAAATGACCACAGGAAAATAATTTTTAAAATGGTCCAAATTTCTTCAGTCTGGCCTGTGCGGCAGAGCTAGTGGAGTGAGGCCAGCCAACCAGCAGGGTCTCAGAAGGGTAACAGCATTTACAAAAATGACAACCGCATAAAAATACAGGAAATACAAGATAAACTAGGGGACACTCCAATACCCTGGGCTAACCCACAACCAACTACAAGCCTTACTAAACCACTCAGCAACCAAAACAGCAGCCGCCAAGCCACTGACTAGCTTTGAGAAACTCCTAACAGAGAGACACATTAAAGGGATGGCCTCTACAATATATAAAATACAACTCCAAGCCACTACAGACCACCTTACCACAATTAAAAGCCAATGGGAGCAGGACATAGGACATGAACTAAACCACACCCAATGGTCATTCCTCCCCCCCAAAAAGCTCAACAACTCTGATGAAGCTTCACCAAAAAAAAGCTCTACTCTGGTCAATCCAATGGGTAGATCACAGCCAGTTTATTTATAGTGGGAGTAGATTGCTATCTCTTGGAAGTTGGATGTGCCTGGCCTACACTATGGTCTAAACCACCATTCAAATCGAGAACTCACCCTGAAACATATACAGATAGTAGTTAACACCACAGAAGCTAGCAGACACAGCCAGAAACTTCATCTAAATGCTGGAAAGGCTGCACTGCAATAGGCACATAATAACAAAATAACAAAACAGGTAATAGAAGCAACTCAAGAACTCACCCTATTAAATATCTTCCAGGAGAGCAGCACACACAAACACTATAAGGAACTCATAAGTCACTTACTCTGAAGCAGTCTGGGAACTCTTAACCTCTTACAATATCAATAAAAAGATACACACAAAGGACGTACCCGTGTGATGCTGACACAAACCTCCCTAAACTAAGAACAGGCAATGGAACAAAAGACTATCCCTACCCTGACCCAACTGCAAGATGTCTATGACAAAAAGGTCTCTCACCAAACGTAAACTGTGAAAAAGTCTACAAACTGAAAGTGGAGACAACAGATGTACCGTTCCCGGTTTGTCCATTTGCTTTGTAACACAAAACCCCCCAATAAAATCTTTTTTTTAAATAAAGGGTACTTGCCTGGAGGCAGAGTCAGTAAGCAAAGTCAGGTCCAGTCCTAAGGTCAGGCCTACAGCAGCTCACGTGGTCAGAAAGTCCAGGGGTCAAAGTATCCGATGACCCAAGAGGAGCAAAAAGCAGCAAGGCTAGACCAGGAACCACATTGTTTCCATCAACTGACTGAGGCTGGAAGCCTTGCTTAAGAAAGGTGGAGCCAGCCGGTTCTCATCAGCACCTCCACCTCTGAGTCCTTGATGGCTGATCAGCAGCAGGTGGAGTCACTCTGCTTTCTGCCTTCAGGCTGCTGTTCAGCAGGTGAAGCTGACTCCTAGCCCAACCTATCCTAGTCCTTCATTCTGCAATGGATGTTGTGTTGATTGGCTTAGAATTGGTGCCTGGGGCAAGTAATGAATACTGCATATGCAACAGGTTGGGGTTTCACTGTAATATAGACTATGCCACCAACACTGGCCTCTCCCCATTATCATATTAAAAACAGATCAGGCAGCCAGACCAGCTTCAGGGTTTTGGAATTGCTTGGGTAAGATCATTGTTGCCATTACGCAGTTAAGGCCCTGTCATCTCTGCCCATTCTGTACATGTATGGCTGAATGACCGCTCCTGTCTTTCCTAAGAAGCCCACGTGAAATGGGAGCACCCCAATTCTTTTGCACGCAAAAAATGATGGGAAAGCAGAATATCTCAAGAGCTGAGAGGCAGCAAGAAATAAATTGCTTGCCGGGAGTCACAGAGTGCTTGACTGCCAGGATTAGCAATGTTTGCTAGAATTACATGAATTAGCCAAGGGCAATGGAAGGGCCTTCCTCAATCCAATATAAACACGCCCATAATCTAGACTCGAAGGCAAATGCAAAAGGTTCACTCCAAGATGACATTAAGCAAAAACCCACCAGGGTGGCAAACATCAGTCCACGGACACTTCCCTGTCTCTTTTTGGGGCAAGAAATTAAAAACCTGGAGATGTGGCTGCCAATTACTACAAAGGAATAAAGGAGGGCTATTTAGGCTTCCTGGTGCAGCCTTTTTATTATTAAGCCGTTATCAGCTCTGAAAATTTTGCCTGTCTACAATCTGAATGGAAATGTCAACAGCAAATACTTGTTCTCAGCTCTGGAAGGGAAGCACAGTATGTGAAGTCAAGAGACTGGCAGGCATTGGAGACATCTAAAGACAACCCGACAAAGGTTTAGGATGAGAGCTAGCATACTTGATCCAGACTACATCTAAGAGAAGACAACAGAATAGCTGCAACGTTTATGCCTTTGAATACTAGTTGCTAGAAATGCTGTTACCCTCACATCCAACTTGCAGGCTTTCCACAGCATCTTGTCGGCCACTGTGAGAAGGACAGAATATAGAGATGACATTGGCCTGATCCAGTAGGCTTGTCTCATGTTCTTATGTTCCTAATACTGGCCCACTTTGCCACATCTTGTTACACCACGGTATAAATTAAGCTCTACTTTAATATGCACCAGCACTAAGTTTTCCATGGTACACCTCCATTTTTTTCTGTTGCCGTGCCACAAATAAGCCAGAATTCAGATTGTCCTGTTGTCTGAACCAGTTTCTTTTTTTGTAGGAAGCAAAGACCAACCAATCACTAGCACTTGCCATTGGTTTGGGGGGGGAAATGAACCATGTGCCTCGGTTTGGGCCACGTGAGACTTTTCATCTGCAGTGTGGCAGATGAGGGGTACTACCCTGATGCTCATTCGCATTAAGCCATAGTTTTTTAAACCTATGGTTCAGTGTGCCACGTGAACCAGGCCAGGCTCAAAGATGACTGAGCGTAGTTGGGAATGAAATACAGCAGTTGGTGGCAGTGAAAATCTCAGTGTAAGCCCCAGTATTGACTTACTTTTCTGCTGCTCTTGACTTCTGTATGGGAACATGTGATCCAGTACAGAATACTGCTTGCTTGATCAAAGCTTTTGGCACCCCAGATCTCTATCTTGCTCAACATTTATCACTTTTATACATTACAGAAGCAACTCCAAGGACATTTTTATACTTTCCGAAACCAAGGAATGGAAACAGCAGAGAGGCAAAACATAGTACAGCAGACAAAATATAGTAAATTACAGGGAGATTACATGGAGCTGCCAGAAAACAAGAAAGCACACCTCTTGGCATTGAGCAAGGATATACTATGGAGGTAGTCAACATGGTGCCCTCCAGACTACAACTCCCATCATCCTGAACCATTGGTCATGCTTGCAGGAGTTGATGGGAGTTCTAGTTCAATCCTTGCTGGGAAGCAACTCGGTTACATCAGAGTTCTACTTTTTCAAGTCATCATCCTATTCTGCCTTACATCATTGCAGGCCAGCAGATAATGCTTTTAAACAATTATCACCCTTATGACTATATATGTTGTATCTGCTAATAAGAAAGATTTAGAAGTCAACATATTCAAAGCTAACTGGGGGGCAGGGGCCTGCTGTTATGGGACATGGCTGCGAAATCTCGTTAATTAACACTAATATTCCAAAATAACAATGGCATCAAACGATATGGGGGGGGGTTTCTTCATTTTAGATTAATAGATTAGGAATATTCTTTCAAAACATAATTTGTATTTAATATGTGGGATTTAAAATGTTTTTTTAAAAAAATTAAAATCTCATCATGCTTATAAACAAGCAATTATTTTTTTAAATAAGATAGAGGACCTCATGTGAAATAATTAGTTACTAACTTGCATTAAAAACGTGCACTTTGATAGGAAATGATAACGGTGGTTGATATGGTATTGTGTCTCAGTGAAAAGGCACAGCACAACTCCAAATCAAAGTAGACAGCTTGGACATTTATTAATGTGACAGATTTGGGAGTTAGAGATGAGCACTGATGGAGAACAATTGCTTTCTCTCGTATGAGTGCAATCTTCAGGTAATTGAGGGTAGCCAGGATTGCCATCTGAAGCACTTAAGAGTGAACTGCAAACAGGCAAACTTGACAACTGTTGTTGTTTTTTTAACTAACTCTTCCCCTGCTCCTGTTGCTAGGGGACATCAGAAGACGGGAATTGCTCACAAGATTGTGTTAAGTTCCTGAAAACACAGAGCACCATATATACTTCAGTCTGAACTGGGAGAAATTAGAAAGAAATTCTTTATCCCTCTTATTCATTGCACCCATGTTGTTGAATATGCAAAGATCCCTGGCTTTGTTTATGTAGATGTATGTGAACAGCAGACACTGGATCTGCCTTCTCTGTGGGTTTCCCTTCAGCAACTCTTGACAGCCGATGCAAATACAGATGTGCCATTAAAAAAAGCGACTCGTCTTGCTGGCTGTCAGATCTGCTGTAGTAGGGACAGCCAAGGAAGCCACCACTGGGAGTGTGGGGCTTTCTACGATGTAGGTGACAAGGTCTCTTGAAGCACACATAGCCTGTGTGTCTCCAAACTGCTCATGCACAGGGCAGAATGAACTTAAAAAGTGGTATTTTTCATATTAAAGCAATTAACAACAGCCAATTTTCTGCTTAAGAAAGGAAAAAACCAGACACACGTATCTGTTTCATAACATGATAGAGGTAAATATTACACTAAATATAAACACACACACGTATTATCAGTATGGAAGGTTTTGAGTTATTTTTTGAAAGTGTCAATCAGCCGTGTCACTGTTTCTTTGCTTATCATCCTTTGGCATCTGTTGCGATGAAGAAAACTCTTAACAAAAATTGTTGTCCAGAGTCATGTGGGCAGGTTGGTGCCAGATGATACCTTTTCGGGGGAAGATTTTCCTGCTTTGCGTCTTCGGACCGACATTTTTGATGGGAAGCCTGCCTGCACCTCAGGATGTCAATAGTTAAGTGAATGTTATGGAGGGCTCAGTGAACTGAAAAATGTCCTCATCAAACAACTCATCAGACAGCTGCTCTTCGCCATCAGCGAAATAAGTTGGGAATGGTAAATTCTTGCTGTCATCTTTGTAAGCTGGTAGAGCCGAATCCTTGACCTAAAACACAACAAGCGCAAGAGGGGTTGATAATGAAAAGTGGGCAAAAATTCACTTAGGATTCAAAACACAAAGCTATTGCTCAGAGCACCAGTTGGACTAACTAGATAAGGAAAGTGTAATATGAGATGAGAACTTGGGAGGAAAGAAGTTTGTCATTAGACATAATGTGACAGAGAGGACAAGAAAAGAAAGATCAGAGAGGTAGTTGTAGAGATGTGAAAGCCTGGGGGGAAAACCTTGGAGTCGGGGCAAAACCATTTTTTTATCATTTTTCCTCCTAATAGAATTTTTTTTTTGAGAGCACAGAAGAAAAAAAGTCTCCTATGAAACATTTCATCTTTTATACAGAGCTAATTATTTAGATTGTTTTAAGACAACCTATAGCATTAAAGAATGACACTCAAATGATCTGCGGTAATCTGCAAATGTGGCCACTTCACTGCTCTTCATGGATGATTCATGAGCAGGTTAAAGAACATTGATCCTTATATGGATGACCAGAGGACTCCCACTTCTCAGTTTCCCCCACTGTGAGAAGTGTCCATCTATTACTATACTCTGCTTCCTGTTCTATAACTAGATATCAACCCATAAGACGAGCTCATCTCATGGTTATTAAATTAATGTGCTCCAGAGGCATGAGCACATACAACAGAGTCTCTCTCTTGCTGTCCTTTAAGAGACAATTGGGGGAAACACTGATGAGTGGGTGCCTTGTAGGGTCTTTTATTTGTTGTGTGTCACGGGGGGAAATGAGCCTGGTTATCCTTTGGAAAAATGAATCTGGGGAGGGGCTCAGCTTTCCCACAATGTGTTTAATCGTGAAATGGTCAGCCTGGCTACAAGTACAAATGTTACCAATTCCTTTGATTTAATATCTGCATTAATGTCAACCAAAATAGATAATAAAGTATTGACAAAATGTGTGTATGTATGCCAACACCATCAGTATTTCCAGGTAGACACGCACAAAGATACTTGTTTTGCCATGCTCCTTGTTCTTTCTAAATTACAGCTTTATCTTTAAAAAAATTAAAAAATAAAACAACAAACTAAAAAAGATCACACAGCAGGTATGTGTTTAGAAATGGGGCATAGGTATTCAACTGTTTAAAATGGGTTTTGGGTCACGGTTTTGCAAAACAGTAAATTAATGCCTTGTAGAAGCCTAGGGAAATGTACATACAAGACACTGTGCTAGTGACAGCAGAGGTCTCAAGTTTGAACAGCTACAGCTCAGCAGAACATAATCCGCAAAAATTGCTTGAGCATGTAGCAAGCTTAATGCTTAGAAGTAGGGTGAAGTCACAGACCACTTTGCAGTTTAGCAGAGCTCCAGGCTGAATCAGTACTTTGCATGAACAGTAACAAGATGCAAGACACTTACGTAGCAAAAAAAAGTACCTTTTCCCAAAGTGAGCAAGACTGGAATCTTTTTGCCTCAGTAAAAATGTTAGATATCAAAGGGCTAGGGACACTGAATGCTGCAAGACTTCTTTGCTCTCAACTGCTCCTAGGCTAAGGGTCATGGAGGAAAAAGCACCCTGCAAGAGTGAAGAAACTGTCCCACGTGAGTTTGTGTATCCACCATTTCCCAAACCTATGGGCTTACATTAATTTCCTTGTTTTAATTAGAAAACGTGCTTTAGATTTTTTTTTTGGGGGGGGGGGAATATGCCCCAATTACATTCTGAGCATAGTCAAAATTATATGCACCACAATTTCCCGTCAAATTAGGTTACAACAGCCAGAGGCAGCACAGTCTGCAATGAAGTCCAGCATTTCCATAGCATATATCCTACATGATGAGCTCAGGTGAAGCTCCTAGTAGGAAAGATAGATGAAAAAACTCGGCCTTTAGCATGAGTGATCATGATGAAAATTGAGCATAACAAACTGTAGGACAGGGGCAAAATGGCACACTATTACTCTTAATATTTTTATTCTTCTTAATCTGGCAATCGCCCCCAGAGCACGATTTCTGTTCTCATCCTGAAGCAAAGTTCTTAACCTGAGGTACTATTTCTGGGTTAGCGAAGTTTGCAACCTGAAGTGTATGTAACCCGAGGTACCACTGTAATATCATACAGCCACATTTACTTTAAGGAATCAGCACCCAGCACCATATTATTCAATGCTGTGAAATTTGATTTCAGAAGAAAATCAAATTTCTATTTTTTTTCTAGCCCGTACCACAGTACCAAATTAAAAATGATAATGTAAAAAGAGAGAGAGAGAGAGAGCTATCCTGCTTGTTAACAGGCTGCTTTGCAAAGGTCTTACCTGACCAACCACTGAAACATCACTTTGTATTCTTCTGTGACAGCTTTCAATGCTTGCCAGTATCCATTCACAATGTAAGGAGCTTTTTTTGCAATTTAAAAAGAGTTCATTGCCCAACCTGACACCTTCCAGATGTTCTGGACTACAACATCCATCACCTCTAGCCAGTATGGCCACTTGTCGGGAATGATGGGAACGGAAGTCCAAAACATCTGGAAGGCACCAGCTTGGGGAAAAAAGCACAACACATTGATGCACATGGCACAAGGTGGAAGAAACAATAAAATCAAGGCTGACCAAAGCAGTCATTGAATTCACTGTGTTGGCACATTATCCAACAGTTCGAAGCCAAACTTACCTTTACTAAACAGTTTTTATGACCTGGAACACAACCGTGTACATAAATGATATTGTGCTTCACACTGATCCGCCACACCTGAAAGATTAAAACGACCAAATTGAAACCAAAACATTCTGTGGTGGTTTTAAAAATTACTTGCTGTGCTAACTGCAGTGTTTTTCTGCAGACTTTCATATCTTGTGGGGAAAAGAAAATACAGTTCCAGATCCTCTTTACATAGCAACAGAACAGCACCATCAGCATTCCCAGACAAACTGTGCCTCACTTGTCAAGCAGGCCGGGCTGCACTGAGTACTGAAGAGGCACTTTGGTACTTTGACTTGCGCCTCGACAGTGGCAGGGTCACCACCTCCAGCAATTTCAAGTCCCCTTTCCCCAGCTCCATCAGTGGCCAGTACAGGTCAGGGAAGTCCTCTTTCTCCCCCTGCCCTGAAGCAATGCTGTTGTCAGCAGGCAAGCAAGAGGGAGAGTGGGAGGAAAGGCCCTTATTCCACCTCCATGCTAACAGCAGTGGTCGTCTCCTCATGCCTTTGTGGGTTTGCCTCTTTGATACTTAAGAAGAAAACGTGATGCTTGCTATTACATGAGGGTGATTATGCACTAGGAAGCTACTTTATCAAAGGGGCAAATAAAGGACACGCACCTCACCTTTATTGCACATTCATAAGCCTCACCTTTAGTCCCACCGTTGTTCTGAAGACGTTTCCCATCCGCCCTGGCATTTTCTTTCCCTTGAAAACCTTTGCAACCTTCTGTCTCAAAAATACGAAATACAAATTAGGCATCAACCATGGAAGTGCTTTTATATGGCATGTGAACAAGAGTAAAATAACATAAAATAACATTCAAAACCAAAGCAGGTATTGTGTTAACAACATGCCATAAGTACTAGTTAAAAAACACATCTTGACACCTATGCACATTTACGTCTAAGTTTTATGGACTTGTGTCACGCTCACTATGTAGGATCCCAATAAACTGTTCAACGTAGAGAGCTCATTGTTTAATGAAATGTCTACATTCACTAGAAGAAACTTTTTCTAAACACTTGTCTTTTTGTAATGACAAAGTCATAGTAACTCAGTTAGGGAAGTTTTTAATGTGTGACATTTTGATGTATTTTTAATCTTTGTTGGAAGCCGCCCAGAGTGGCTGGGGAAACCCAGCCAGATGGGCGGGGTACAAATAATAAATTATTATAATATTTTTATTAAAAATACTTACGCTATTGGAAATGGCTCCAGGGCGCCTGTGTGTTTTAGTCTGGCCATGGGAAGCAGGCTGACCTTTAAAACCCCATCTTCTCATGACTCCTTGGAAGCCTTTGCCAAGTCTAAAGCAGATAAGGCCAAGTCAAATCAGTTTTGAAATAACCCACTTGAAAAAGGTAATTTCCCCAATACATGGATTGCAGTTTCAGTACAAGGCACTTATAGAATGCTGTTCAAAAATGCCTCTGTATGGCAGATAGAAAGGCGCATGCGTCCTTTGCAGACTTCCCTGGGAGTAAGTCACCCTTGCAAAGAAGCCCCCTCTCGCCACAAAGATCCAAGATTGCAGGCAGATGGCAGAGGACGGATGGGAAGCTGCAATTCTATGCTGTGTGTGGAGGAGGGAACTTCTTTCTCCATCAGTCCACTTGGTTTCAATGGTTCTTGCAGAGAAGGAACACAGCACTTCCTTTCTCCTCAGCCAGCTCACTCTCCCACCTGCATTTAACTCCTGGCCACCTATGACAACCAGACTAGTGCTTAAATACAAAGTTGATGTAAGCCACATAGAACAAGACTTGCTTGCAATGTTAAAGCATGGAATCTACTTCAGGAGGATCCCGCATGCAAGTCCCAGTAGGCCAGATCACCTTTTGCAGCCTCCCAGTGAAGTAAAAGCAGAACCACAATAGAACAGCGTCCACGGTCCTTTAAATCAGCTTGAAAGGACATCTTAGTGGATGATACTGAAAGCCACTGAAGGTTCTCAGCAGAATCAAAGGGTCCACACACTGCTATTGTGCAGCAGATGTCAACCAGTGATCAACAAATGAAACTCATCTCTCCAAAATCCAAGGCAGGCCTCAATCAAGCCTTTGCCAGCATGACCAGTGATGATAAGGAGTTGAAGGCATCACGTTGACTACCCCTGGCCTGGAAACTTTGAATTTTCTATAATGGAGTTAAGATCAGAACAGACGCAGGATGGTTTTGGAAAGGAGTATTTTGCAAAAGAAAAATGTGATAGTGGGCCATTGAGGATTCCAAACCTTCCAACTGAAAAACTCTTTAACTACCCAGACTAAGCAATATACTAGGTTGGATGCAGACTAAGTTAGAGTTCAGTCCCACAGGTCTCAGTGGGGCAGGTTAGATATAAGTAACTTAAATTCAACTTTTACAGTGGTAGTAAAATGTAACAAACAATCTCAATTGATTTAATCTTAATCCAACCCATTGTTTAGAGTATGTACTCCTTTCTCCCAAGATGGGTGCAATTAATAAAATTATGTTGCCAAAACGACATTTTCTTGAGTATAAATCAATTTGCTTTAGAGGTATAGGAAATATTCAAATACAGAAAAAAGGCAAAGTTGCCTATAAAACATTTCTTTAGTTGTCAGCATAATTACCTATCATTACAGAAATATCTTATGTACATATTTCAACAGCATTTGTTTTAAGCAAAGTAGAACAGCACAAACATGTTTATTTAACCTGTAATTTTCAGACTGCTGCTCAATGGTCTATTAAGATAGAAGGTATGCAGCTGCATTTGGGCTTTAGAATTAAAAAATGATCACTTCTGCAAGTTAGCAGAAAGCAGTTTTCAATAGGTTATACCATATAAGGCATTGTCTTTCAAGAGCTTCTTGTATGGAAAACGTTAAGGACTTTCAACACAATCATATGGAGGTTTATTCAGAAGCAAATTCCAGTTCTTGTTCTTAATTTAATTTATTACTTATTCACTTTAAGGTCCCAGGGAGCGTGATAACAATTTAACATATAACATTAAAATAGTTTGTTGTTTTGTTTTTGTTTTTTTAAAAAATACAATTACAAAAATTATTGAGAGTCCTGAAAATAGACATTTCAGCATTCAACAAAAACTATAATGAAATTGCCAGAGGAAGAAGGTAGTCGAGTTTTGAAATGTTTGATTTACTGTTAAACTACTACTGAAATGTATATAAATGAAAATAATAAATAAAATTATTATTTTTTAAAGAGGAATGTTTCCTTGCAAGAGATTCATGAACTGCAGGAAGCAAACTTCAAAGAAGACAGCTCTGTCAACTTTAATCAACTGGCATAATCCCTGGTGTCGTAAGACCAAGTGTCCACTTAAACATTTCATCTGGATGGTCTGTTTTTATTTCATTCTTGCTTTTAAAAGAAATACCATGAATTATCCTCACAGCCAAAAATAGTCCTTTCCAAGGGATAAAAATCGAAAAGCAATTTCATCACAACCATTTGTGTGTGTGTGTGTGTGCGTGTGCGCAGCCACACTCAGGGAGCAGTTTTTCTTTTTCTGCCTGATTCAGGCACAAGCTCCAAGTATACCACAAAAGAAAAATTCCAGTGGCTTTGGAAAACATTTCCCTCGTTTTATTTTATTTCTCTGGCTTATTAATACCTTTTGTTTTAATATTTTATTGTAAATCACTTTGTGCATTTGCCTTCAAAGTCTAATACAGTGGTACCTCGGGTTACATACGCTTCAGGTTACAGACTCCGCTAACCCAGAAATAGTGCTTCAGGTTAAGAACTTTGCTTCAGGTTGAGAACAGAAATCGTGCTCCGGCGGTGCGGCAGAAGGAGGCCCCATTAGCTAACGTGGTGCTTCAGGTTAGGAATAGTTTCAGGTTAAGAACAGACCTCTCGAATGAATTAAATACTTAACCCGAGGTACCACTGCAACTATCAAAAATAAAGTGGTTAAAAACATCCTAGTGCATAAATAGCAACAGGAGGAAACTTACGTTTTTGCAGTGACATCCACATATTGTCCAGGACGGAAGTGAGCAGCATACAGGGGAGTACCTGGTGGGGAAGGAAGGTAATCAAGTAAACCTATTATCATTATTCTTATTTGTTTGTACAAAGTCCAAGGCATATCAGGCATTTCTGGAGTGCTGCGATGGGCCCTGAGTGATCCACGTCATGCAATGGTGAAGGTTGTAATTTTTAGCAATTCCCTTTGTTCCTGCAGGGGGAGGCATCAAAAATTGCCTCCCTCCATGTTTCCCCTGATTGGAATACCTTCCACAAAACAAAACAAAAATATATTTATCTCTAAGAATGCTTTTAAAAAAGGTAGCAGCCATTTCAGATAACACGACTTTCTGTGTGGGAAATGTATAGTTATAATATTGGACTTTTTACATACATAGGATTTGCTCCATTTTACCATAGGACTTCAAAACCTTGTCAGTTCTGCACAATGGCTCTGATCTACCAAGAGAAAGTATTGTGCAAAATTATATTCCGCGGTTCTTCATTCTGCCTAGATTACCTGGCTTAATGAGGGCATTCTCAGACACTCTAAACGTTGAAATCTTCTCCTTTGGCGGGATGCCAACAGTTCTGCACAACTCCATCATAGCTCTCCCTTTCTGTAAGAAACGCAACCAGTAACAATGAGAGAAATATTAAGAAATTAGATTGAAAATCCTCGAACACTTCAAACAATTTAAAATATATGCTAATTGTGTGGTTTTAAGGACTAGTTTCTTGATAAAATTTAGAGAGTCTTTGTCTCATAATTGTATCACAATGTGTGATCCTATATACAACTGCTCAAAATCTTTAGTTTTAAAGAAGTGTTTGTTATTATTTATTATTAAAATAAAATTATTATTTATTTTATTACAATGCATAATCAAGCATAGGAAAAAAATCATAGAAAGAAACTGGAGCTCAGGATGGCAGATATGTTCTCCAGCTTTCTGCCCCATTTATCCTCACAAAAACTGTGAATTAGGTTAGGAGGAGACACACTGGTTGGCCCAAGGTCAGCCAATGAGCTTTAAGGCTGTGGGGATTTCAAACCAGGTTTCCCTTGTCTAAATCCACCTTTTATTAACTACACAAGACAAAATGTGGCCTTGTTTTGTGATACAGGAATGCCTCTGTGAAAGCCTTAGGCTTGTGTGCTACCCACTCCCCCCCCCCCCCCAGTGCAGCCACAAGGAGTTTGGAAAGCTTTTGCTTCTGTTTTCAACTAAACACAGCTTAGTATTCCGTCTGATCCCAGACAGGCTGTGCTTATTCTAAACTATGCCCTGGTAAAACACAGCAACTTCAAAACCTAGTTTATGCAGCTAGCTATAGTTGAGATTAACTATAATTTAGGGTATTAAAACTGTGGATAGAAACCAAATTTTGAAAAGTGTGCGATTAATAATAACCTAATACCACAAAGTTTTACATGAAGAATAATATTTTAAAATTTGCCGAAGCATGAAGGTTCAATAAAGCATGGACAACCGCAGAGCCAGAATGAAAATGGTGAAAGAACAAAGTCTTGCAAGTTTTTAATTTTAATTCACCATACTAGAGTCTATAATCTTTAGCACAAGGATACTTCATTATTAACCAAACACATAGGAAGCATAGTTTATAAGTGGTTTATAGTGGATTAATTCTGAAATTGCCCTTGAGTCTCTCTCTCTCTCTCAACCTATCAACTAAACAGAAGTAAAATGAATGAAAACTGAAAATGCAAGAAGCCGTATTGCAGAGTGTTGTGCTTTAAATGGATTCCCCTAGAAAGCAATTTACATGACTGACAGGAGCGACACACTTGGATAATCACCATCTGTCAGGTGGTCAGTGTTGTAGAAGTTATCTGCAGTTTTCCTTTTCCCCAATGAAAGTGCCTTCCTGAACTTTCAGAGGAGTTCAAATGACAATTTTAAGGTTATACAGCAGCAAAAATGTGCCCCACCTGAAAACGCCCCCTGCTTATCATTTTGTGTGCAAACTGCATAAAATTGATAAACCTTTATAATACTGTTTTATAGACGAAGGTTAAAATACTTCTTAGTGTCACCTTCCTGAGATTCTCTCACACAGAAATGACTACTATAAAAATAATTAAAATCCGGTCCTAAGAACACGTCATTACAGTAAGCTCCACGATGGTCACTGGAACTTATTTTCAAACAATGCATTTAGGATAGGAGTGTTGAGTTTCTACAATAAAACATAGCTAATTTCTTAGTCAATCCTTTAAAAACTATTATATTTAGATAGCAAATGTATTTGTCATTGGTGTAACAACTTTAAAACATGTAAAAAATTATCCTACAACACATATATACATTAAAAGAATTTATAACCAGTATTTATGGATGCTCTTTTAGAGCAGCAAGTAAAAATAAGGGGAAAGGTCTGAATGAAGATAAAATAAAGTCTTAGTAGAATTAAAATAAATACAGTGGTACCTCTGGTTACGAACGGGATCCGTTCCAGAGGCCCGGCCACATCCCGAAAACTTCATAACCAGAGGTGCCCTTCTGCGCATGCGCTCGGCACAATTGAGCGCTTCCGCGCATGTGCGCACGGCGAAACCCAGAAGTATACACTTCTGGGGTTGCCGCATTAGCAACCTGAGGATTATGTTACCCGAAGGTCCACTGTAATAATAATTAAAGAAATGAAAAGATAGCCACTAGAGGCAAAAGCTTTTTAGGTTGTCTCCACGTATCTGATTCCAGCTTTCTATAACATCTAACACAAGAAAGAACATTTCATCAAGACATTTGACAGGCTCAGGTAATCCTTTCAATTTCTGGAATTATTTTATTGACTATATTAAGTGTACTTAAAAATGACAGGATGCTTTAACTTATGTGTGCAGTTCACAAACATGTAAGATTTACCCAATGAGCTAGGGCATGAAACATCTATGTCCCAGTTATACTATAAACTTAGATGCACTTAGCTTTTGTAAATTTAAAGGCATAGTTTATCTCTAGACCTTGCAACAAGCAGCTGGATGCTCTAGGCATCAAAGGCATCTCCCTGCAGGAATATATCTCCTGCATATTCAGTCATTTCCAGAAGCTGTTACAGGACAGCAGTTTAGAATCTTCTGCCCACAATAAATTATTGATCTTTCAGGGTAGATACAGTGAAATGCTAATATCTGCAAGAGGCAGAGTTTTGATTCTGCATTGTAGAGCATGCTGAATGGGGACGATAGATCACAAATTATACATTGTGAGACTGGGTATGGCTGGCTGTTGCTGTTTCCTCTGAGTACCAATTAATCAAATATACTACAGTATACACATACTCTATGATTCCACACATATTATTTGAAAATTAATAACTCAATTCCAAGTTAAGGCCTTGTGAGGCTTTAACCCATCTCATAATCACACACACACACACACACACACACACACACACACAAAACAACCATTGTTGTTGAAACTTTTTACATCAATAATAAGATGGAAATTAACTTTCTATAAAACAAAAGCATTTACCGTATTTTTCGCTCTATAACACGCACCCGACCATAACACGCATGTAGTTTTTAGAGGAGGAAAACAAGAAAAAAAAATATTCTAAACGAAACAGTGGATGTATGATTTTTGTGGTTCATGCTGTGGCCACAGACATGTGATCTGACAGTGAGTTTGGAGTAGCCCAATGCAAAAATCCTGAGGATCCATGCTTTGTAACCACATTTTTGCACCACTGCGGCCCCAGGCAACAGTGGGTGCGTGATTTTTTTGGTGCAAGATGTAGCCATGGACATGTTATGTGATCTGATGGTGAATTTGGGGTGACCCAGTGCAAAAATCCTGAGGATCCATGTGGATCCGTGCTTTGTAACCATGTTTTAAGTGGGGAGGGAAGGAAAAGCACTCAAGGGACAAGGAGCACACGTGGGGTGTGTGGAGAAGGATGCTGCTAATAATGAAGAAGAGGGGTTTAAGGGGAGAAGGCTCCTCTCCTCTCCCACTTTGCTCCTTTAAAGCAAGCAGGCTCTGCTTTTCTCCCTCCTCCCCACTCATCCCCGGCTTAGCGAGCTGAAAAACTTTGCTGCTATTTAGCGAGCTGAGTGGGGAGGAGAGAGGGACAGAGAGCCTGCTTGCTTTAAAGGAACCAACCGGACAGGAGCTGCTTACACTCGTGTAAGCGGCTCCTGTCCTCTCCCGCTTTGCTCCTTTAAAGAAGCAGGCTCTCTGTCCCTCTCTCCTCCCCACTCAGCGGCTCTTCTCCCGCTTTGCTGTTTCAAAGTGAGCCACGGAGGAGGGAAGGAAGGCGAACCATGGATCCTCTGCTCACGACTGCAACAGATCCCCCCCGCCACCCGTAGGCATTCCCTCCATAACACGCACAGACATTTCCCCTTACTTTCTAGGAGGAAAAAAGTGAGTGTTATGGTGCAAAAAAATACGGTAATTCTGTTTCCAAATTGGAGCAAGTTTACACCTGAAGAGCTGAAGGTTTATTTCCACATATGCCCATTTTCAAAGGAATCAATGAACACTAAAGAGATCTATAAAACCTAGATATTGATTAAACTAGAGATTCAAATTTGTAAATGAGAACAGTTGCTAAAAATGAGGCAAAAAAAAAGCTTAATAACAATTAACAGAAAATATGGTAGATTTACTCATTGATAGAGCACTTTCTTATATCCCACACAACATTTTCTCTGGGCATCACATGAGACCCATCTGCTATAACAGCGGACTAAATAGTAACAGCAATCATCATCTTCATCCCAGCGATGTTATCCTTAAAATGCTTTGCAAACAAGTCATAGCAAGCTACCGCTGGTTCAGTCACCTACTTTGGGCCAGAGTGTAAAAGACCCCACACTACCTGGAAAAGCTTTGCCGGATGCCACCAAAAAGAATGGGGGAACGAAAAGTATGCCTTCTTTGCTGCCTTCATTGCTACTCGGTACTGCCTGTGCCGTGTGCCCCTTACCTGGCCTGTTCCACCTGCCAAACCACATCCTCCTACTCTGAACCACAGTGATTGGGAGCCTCCTTGCTCTCCCAGCTCCTCCCCTCCCTCAATAAAAACAAACAACAACAATAACTAAAACCCCACACAAATTAAAAACGGTGGAAACAATGAATGGTTCCATGCATGGTCTATGTCTCACTACAGATGCTCTAGACTGGCACATATCTGCTGGAATAGTTATTTACATCCATCGTGTATGTTTTGGTATAAAGGGTGACTTGGATTTTTTTCCCCACAGGAAGGTAGCATGCTTGCTTTCTTAAAAAAGGAAATAAAAATTATTAAAAGGAGGCTGAACAGGGTGGGGGAGAATTATTCCCCCTCCATCTTTGGCAGTCCCCCCCCTCCTCTCAAGCTAATGATGATGATGATGCCTCCCTAGAAACCAAAGCCTTCTGTCTCAATTAGCCCTGTGTTTCTGTCCAAGGTTAAGTGGGAATGAATCTGCGTAGGAGCTAAAAAGCCAAGGCCTGCACATGCACACGCATGTGGGAAGAAAAGGAAGCAGAGAATTGGAGAATACATAGTACACCTAAATGAAGGGGGAAATGTTGCAATCAGGAGGGGAGAGGCCAGAAGGAGGACATGCTGTGCCTCCTTTTTCCCCTTTCCAACTGCGTGTTTAAACAGCACCCAGCAGGACTAAATCCTCCACCCACCTCCACAATGCGGGTATTCCTTTAGGTACTCAGGCCTGAAGACATTAAGGGATTTACAGGTCAGCACCAACACTTTTAATTGTGCCCGGAAATTGAAATCTTTTAGGAACAGTGTTATATGGTCCCAGCAGCCACTCACAGCCATCAGTCTGGCAGCCGCATTCTGGATTAGTTGTAGTTTCCTTCAAAGGCAGTCCCACATTAAGCACGTTGCAGTAGTCCAAGCGGGAGATAACCAGAGCATGTACCACTCTGGCAAGACAAGGCACAGGCTGCGAGGGTCTCAGCTGGTATAGCAGATGGAGCTGGTAGACAACCTTGACATAGAATTGACCTGTGCCTCCATGGACAGCTGAGAGTCCATAATGACTCCCAGGCTGCACACTTGGTCTTTTAGGGGCACAGTTACCCCATTCAGGACCAGGGAATCCTCCTTCCCATGTCCCCCATGCAAAAATCCTCTGCCTTCAGAGAATGGTAAAGAGTAGGGAGAAATCACATTTTCAAGAAATGACAGCAAACAGTGATGCATGCGAGCATTTTTTTAAAAAATTAAAAAGGCAGACTTTTAACTATAGAGGCACACCACACACCAAAATGCACTCTATAGAAGAAGTTGATGAAAACTGATACTCTGTCACAAAAAGCAACACAGTAGACTTACATAAAACTGTGAAACATTTCTTCCTCCAACAAGCAGAAAGGGATCTTTTCCGCCCATTTCTTCCTTCGGTATATGCTTTAATACATGGCAGTCTCTAACCTTCAAGGAAAAAGAGCCAACACAGAATGGTAAAAGTAATCTCAAAACCCGTATACATATTTTGTTGAATAATAACATCCTCATCACCATTTGTTTATTAGAGTCAACAGACCAGGAATGTATCCAAACTACACCAAAATCTTAAATAAAGGACAAATATAAAAAGTGTAACATCGTTATATAAATAATCTAATAGGGATTTGTTAATTCAACCTCAGGTAACCCTTCCAGCTTCAAGTGCTTAATTTCCTTCTTATACAAACAACAATGAATCAGATGCTGTACACAGTGCAGTACTGCAACCTTTAACCTTTATAAAGGGGAACTGAAAGTCAGCGTTTATTTTTATAATTTATACCCAAGCTTTCACCGTGAATGGCCTCAAGGTAGCTAGCAACATAGTAAACTATAATTTTAAAACCAACAACAAGATAAAGATACAGCACAGCCAACAGTTTAGAAGAATAAACATGAATAAGGACACCTTTCTATAATGTCCAGTTCCGGAGAACTGCATTAACTGCTGATGTGCACTTGTATCTGCAAGTAATGTCAGGCTATTGTTCATGGGGTGAGGGGGACAGGAGGCAACCAGGTCTGTTTCTTAAGCCGTATTTTGTGTCTGGCTCCACCTCAATACTTATCTTGCATCCAGCTCTGATTATTGGACTTCAGGGTTCTAGCAAAACCAAACAAGAGCCAAAACAGATTTCACAAGCCCGCAAGGGGCACGGGGCAGGGGGCAAGGAAGTTCCATTGTGCTGCTACAACTAATGGAGCTGTTTAGTTAGGATAGTGCCCAGATCCTAAATATGCAATCTAGAAGAACCTATCATGGTTTTTAAAGACTAATATTTGCCTTACCTGAAGTAATGTGACAGGCACTCTTTCACCTTTCTTGGTCCACAATGGCATCATCCCCAACTTTACTGCAATAAGTCCAACTCTTTTAGAACCTGTGTTTAAAAGTGAAAGCAGTCCCTTTAACTATTTAGCCAATGGCAGCCAGGTGCTCCATACAGGTGAGCACATGGAATTTCCTCAAATGTGTGTAGTGGCTGGTGAAAGAGGGACAGAGAACTCTGCTTCCATATTGACTACAAAGAAAGAAGCTTCTAGCTGGGAACTCCTCCCCCCATTTGCCTGCTTTTTACTCATAAGAGGGGTCCATCTTAGGAGTAAAAAGCAAACAAATATTTATTTTTGCATACAGGCTATGTATTTTTGGCAGCTTTGTACCAAAGCCAAGTGAATGAAAGGGACCACGGTTGCAACTTAATACTAAATGACATTTTGCAAGTGTTTCCTAATTGTGGTCCACAGACCACAAGCTTCATTCAGGTGATTCATGGCATGCCTGTGAAAAATGATGGGAGCGTCAGCCACACAGGGCAAGAGCAGTGGCTGAGCCATCATTCTTAGAACGTGGCATTCTGCCCAGAAGGCAGATGGGATGGACTGGAAGTGGCAGGGCAGGGTGCTGTCTATGAAGAAAAAGTTCTGGGAAACTAAGTGTGGACAACACCTGAAAAACAAAGGGTTCAATCAAATCCACTGGAGACCCAATGCCCGAGTACAGAGGATCCCTTTGTGGCATGACAGAGCCCTTTCCCCTGTGTTATGCACATGCAGGTATTCACACAGGCACCACAACAGGGAACAAAAGGATTGTGCATGTATTCCATATTCCCAGCCAGTATAGATTCATTTAGTCAGGGACTACAGATTTGGAACATGTGGTCCTTGGAGGTGGGTAATGAAAAAAGAAAAGGCTATCTGGAATAATAATAATAATAATAATAATAATAATAATAATAATAATAATAATAATAATAATAATTATTATTATTATTATTATTATTATTATTATTATTATTATTATTATTATTATTATTTTACTATTTATACCCCGCCCATCTGGTTGGGTTTCCCCGGCCACTGTGAGTGGCTTACAGCACATATAAAAACATAGTAAAACATTAAAAACTTCCTGATACAGGGCTGCCTAATAATAATAATAATTGATAGGAACTTCCCAATGCTCATAATGGCCTGGCATGCTGAATGTTTACACACATGCGCTGGGTGCAAGGGAAAATAACTCTTACGTCCTACATGTGCTGCTTCCTTAATGGACTAGAATCCAGCTCACTGATTTTAAAAGCATTTGTGTTTTAAGGAATCCAAATACAGGCTCAAGTACTGGACATAGGTTTGCTTTTGCTTCCCAACCTGTCATATACAAACCTGGCTCCCATGGATGCAAAGGCCAGGGTTCATCTTTCAGTGGACAGAGTTTACTGGCTGTTTGAGCTTTGAATTCTTCCGCTGTATACTTCTTAAGGAACTCGAAATTCTCTTTTGAAAGGTGCTCATCCCACCATGTGGAATTGTCAGTAATGTGCCTAGCTGTGACACACCACAGACCACTATCAAACAGAAGATAAAAATGGTTTAGAAAACGAGATATGCACAATTGCCTTTTCCAATTCTCAGTTCTGATACCCAGTTATCTTCAAGGTATTGCCAAGCATAAATAAAGGTAGGCAAAAATAATAATCCCAGACTGGCAAACACCTGCAGCACATGCCCCAAAAGCAAGGACAGGAAGAGAAGGGATCTGATGACTACTATAACAGTTTAAAAGATTCGAACTAAAGAGTTGATTATCAATGTTGAAGGCTCTGGTGGAGATGCCAAACACAGAATTACAAAGCATGTTGAGCAGCCTTGGCAAATAATCATGCTCTCCAGAACATTACACTAACATGTTTCACAAGCATATTAAAGGACAGCAGGATGGGAGTTAACTAGAACTTTTGAATGCCTTATAAGCGCTTTTATGTTAAAATTTTCCAAAGCATGTGGGCTGCGATTCAACTGACATTGCAGAAATGGAAGAATGAAGTGCATTACCCTAACTGTTGTAGGCTGATAATGAAATTGTAAGAAAGGCAGAAAGAATTGATGATGGGAACATATTTAGTAAAGTGGCAAATGGGAAAGCAGCAGACTTACAAAAATATTCAAAGTTCCTTGGAGAGCATTATGCAGCCAATATAATAAGCTAAATCTATGGTGCAATTTCAAGGAGAAACCCTGCTTTATTAAGGTGGACAGGCAGGTTCTCTTTACCTGAGGCAGCAAGCTATACTGTAATAGTTGAAGAACCCTCTTATGTGAAGTGCCCAACTCTACCCCTGTCACCTACAGTTGCCAGAACAATACCTTTTCATTGGCTAACAGAGAAAATGGTCCCAGGCTTAGGGTCATATAAGCAAACCAATGTAGTTGCAAAACACCAACTGATACAATAGCATACATCTTAAGAGTTCCCTTCACACATCACAATTTAACCAAGGAAGGGAATAAAACACGGGTTTCAAAATAAGTATATGCTAGGCCTGAGCGATATATTGATCACAGGATATATTGATACAGGATATACTGATACTGGACTAGTATGTGGGGGCAGACCGCAATGACAGCTTCACTCAGTAGTATATCGCTGGTGAAACCATCACCACTCTTGAGTCTCTCTGCCTCCAGTGCCCAGTGTGCTGAGGGAGAAACAAACTAGCTGAGAGCTGAAAGCAAAGGGACTCAAGTAGCGGCGGTTGAAACCACCATCGCACTCTGCCCTGGCAGAGGGAGAATCAAGATGAATCGGCGAGGTCCTGATACAGCCTTTTCCTTCCTTCACTTCTTTAAACTGCTTGGGCTGAGGAGCACGCTGCTGCCCTTGCCTCAGCCAAGTACAGTGGTACCTCGGGTTACATACGCTTCAGGTTACAGACTCCGCTAACCCAGAAATAGTGCTTCAGGTTAAGAACTTTGCTTCAGGATAAGAACAGAAATCGTGCTCCGGCGGCACAGTGGCAGCAGGAGGCCCCATTAGCTAAAGTGGTGCTTCAGGTTAAGAACAGTTTCAGGTTAAGAACAGACCTCTGGAACGAATTAAGTAAACCCGAGGTACCACTGTAGTTTTATGGAGCCCCTGAACCGATACCAGCTCGCAGAAGCAGGATGGGGGCTCCGTTAAAGTGCTCCCCCTCCCCAACTGAGAGAGCTCCAAGCCCACTATTGCTTGCATGCGAGTAGGATCCGGATCCGGCTGCTCTCAGCTTCCCAGCTGAGAGATCCCTGCCCCCGCTTGCACTGCTTGTGAGTGACAGGGGACTTGGGGCGGGCTCCGCTGAGGGCAGAGGCTCTCTCGCCCCCAGCAGAGCTTGGCCAAGGAGCCCTGAGTCCCCTGCCAGTCATGCACAAGTGACAGGGGATTCAAGGCTGGCTCCGCTGGGGGCAGGAGCATTTCTGCCCCCCGGCTGAGCAGCAGGCTGGGGCCAGCTATATTGGCCGCAGCCTGCGAGGTGCTGGGGTGAAAGCACCTCAGCTCCCACGATGAGAACTATGGCAGTTTCACACAGCATCTTGCCAGCTGGGGCCAACGCAGCTTTTTTCAACATCACAGTATATCGCCAAAGAACTATGTTTGGCTGGCGATACACCACAACCCAGCATCGCCCAACTCTAGTATTGTATATGTTGTCACAAGAGACTTGTTTACGTGTCAGGCTCCTGAAAATCGGTCTGGTTCCCTGCTAGTAGTAATAATAAAAATATTATTATTTGTACTTTGCCCACCTGATTGGGTCACCCCAGTCACCCAGGGCAGTTTCCAACAAATATAAAAACACAGTGGGACATCAACTACTGAAAACTTCCCTATACAGAGTTGCTTTCAGACGTCTTCTAAAAGTTGTATAGCTATTTATCTCCTTGATATCTGATGGGAGGGGCGTTCCACAGGGTGGTCACCACTACTGAGAAGGCCCTCTGCCTGGTTCCCTGTAACCTCACTTCTCACAGTGCAGTGACATATACAATGATACCTCGGGTTAAGTACTTAATTCGTTCCAGAGGTCCGTTCTTAACCTGAAACTGTTCTTAACCTGAAGCACCACTTTACCTAATGGGGCCTCCTACTGCCAGAGTACTATTTCTGTTCTCATCCTGAAGCAAAGTTCTTAACCCGAGGTAATATTTCTGGGTTAGCGGAGTCTGTAACCTGAAGCATATGTAACCCGAGGTACCACTGTATCCTTATTAACATACTGCACAGCTTTTTTCCCTTTCTCCCTTGCCCCAGTAAAACAAAGCAACCACAAAGGCACGGAGCATGGGGCAAGAGAAAAATATTAACCCCACAGCATAGATGTGCGGTGGTTGTGGTATGAAACCACCGTTTGATGCCCTGTCCACAACTTAGAAAAGTAGAGCACCACAAATTACTACAGGTGCACACCATTTCTCTCCCCCTCTCAACATGTTGGGGAGAAAAAAACCCAATATGCACTTTCGGAAAGTGAGTTTCAAGCAGTCTTTCGAAACTCCCATTGTCCTAGGCGCATTTTGCGACAGGGCATTTCATTAGCGCAAGCAGTTTCTGAACTCCTGCACCTAAGATTTCAGATTAAACCTGCAGAGTGGAAGGAAAGGGGGAGCTTTTTCTGCCTCCTCACTTCCAGCTCCTCTCTGAAGACTGGAGAAGAGACCCTCTTGGGAATATTAGGGGGGTGGGAAGGGGAAGGACTGGACCATGTGAAAAAGAAACACAATATTTTAGGTGCAGTTTGTTCATTTTCAGCTTTGTTATATATAAAAAGGCGCGCCTAGACAGTCGACCATAACCCAGGTTCCAAGCGCCCTTTAACTCCCAGCTTTCCTATCTCAAGTTTCCAACACTGGTTCCAAAAAGCTTCAACGAAACTCTCCACATTTCCCCCTTGCCGCGTTTTACAGGCAGAAACCCAACAGGTAAAGCTTGGGTTCCACCCCCCCCAACCCCTGAGTCGTGCGGAGAGGGGAGCCCGCCTTCCCCTGTGGAACTTCTGCCTGAGGGAACGGGAGCCCCTTATTTGGGGTCACGGGGTGGGTGTCTGTGAGGGGGAAACCAGCGCCCGGCGACGGTTGAGAGCAGGGGCGCGCGCACGAACCCCCCCCCCCACGTACCCGCTCCGAATCCCCGCTCCCGAAGCCAGCAGCCGCGAGCCCAACCGACACAGCAGCCCCACGCGCGACATCACGCCCGCCGCGTTCCTCGACGGGGAGTCCGGCGGAAAACCCTCACACACACCTTTCCGCCCGACACGCTCTAGAAACTTAAGTTCCGGCTACACTTGGTTCCTACCAGCCCCGCGCCGGCGCAGAAGGAAGCGGAGCTTTTTTCTAACCTCGAGGCACAGGCAGGCTAAGAAGGGGCGTTGCCTTTTCCCCAAACGAACACCCCGCCTACGTCATGATATATATATATATTTACATAAAGCATAGACAAAACTTCGCCGGAGGGAAGCGGCTGCTTTTGACTTTGGCGGGAAACGGGGAGGAGGCGGCGGGTGCCGCGCCACCTGCCGGCGGGATGCCGCCGTTGCAGGGGCAAATGGCCGCAGATTTATCCCGGGATTCCCATCCGGGCATAAGAGGAGTCTCTCCTCAGATTTGACTCATCCTTTTTTAATTAAACGAAAAAGCCTCCAAGGCGTTGGTGGTCTCAAGTACAATTCTAAAAGCAGTTCTCCTTGTCCCCCACCCCTAAGGATGCTGCTGTTTGGAGGCTGTTGCTGTGCCTCCGCTCCAACAAGTGAGCAACCCAAACTGGAATTCAGGCGGGGAGCAACAAACCCCTTTAACCCTAGAAAATATTCACTTATATATTCATGAGTATGGATATGAAGGGAAATTCTGCTTCTGCACATTACTGTGGCATTCTGGGAAGTCTTGCTTCTTTTCTCTGGCATTCTGGGAAGTCTCGCTTATAAGCTTTTCTCTGCTTCTGTACACACTGTACAACCTGTTCCAAAGACCAAGACATTCCCTCATTTCCCTAGGCTGCTCAGTTCATCTTAAATTCATGAAAAACACTATGACCTGTTCTTAATGCATAGCTGACCACATCTACGGAATTCAATTATTATATTCTTTCATGTTATGATCAATCATTAGTAATTGTTTTAGTCATGCTATATCAATCTTTAGTTATAATTTACCGTATTTTTCGCTCTATAACACGCACCCGACCATAACACGCACATAGTTTTTAGAGGAGGAAAATCCGTAGGCATGCCACCCGTAGGCATTCCCTCCATAACACGCACAGACATTTCCCCTTACTTTTTAGGAGGAAAAAAGTGAGTGTTATGGTGCAAAAAATACGGTAATTAGGAGGTTTCATGCCGGTCTAGTTCTGTGCTCCTTTTCCCAGCCTTTAATCTATTGATGATTAATGCCTATATGTAATCCTCGCCTTGTACTTGTGTTAACCAATCAGCAACAAGTTGCTTTGTGTTTGTATCAACCAATCAGCAACAAGCGCACCTGTGGCAATGTTTGTAATATTCAATAAAAGAGAGTTCTTGGGGCTTGCTCCAGAAGACGCCTCTCACATGACACCTGCTACTCGTCTGTCGCGGTTTCATTCCAACATGGATATCCTGTTTTGTAGCCTCAATAGGCTCTCAAAGTGTTCTACAGCAGATTCCCACAATGTACCATCAGGAACAGAAATAACATGGTGTCCGTCTGATGCCAGGAATTTACAGACACCATCTCCATTGTTGTTGTTTACTGGTGTCGTCCTCTGGCCGCTACCTCATAAACCAACAGTGCCCACTGCGGACCTAAGAATTTCACCCAGGCAAAGAAGCTTGACCAAATATGCCCCATACACCTTTTAAGTCATGAATAACTAGAATAGGTTGTTGTGGGCAGGTGGGCTTGTAAAGATCTCCAAATTCCAGAGAATAGGAACTGTTGTAAAAGTAAAGGGACCCCTGACCATTAGGTCCAGTCGTGACCGACTCTGGGGTTGCGGCGCTCATCTCGCTTTATTGGCCGAGGGAGCTGGCGTACAGCTTCTGGGTCATGTGGCCAGCATGACTAAGCCACTTCTGGCGAACCAGAGCAGCGCACGGAAACACCGTTTACCTTCCCACCGGAGCAGTACCTATTTATCTACTTGCACTCTGACGTGCTTTCAAACTGCTAGGTTGGCAGGAGCAGGGACTGAGCAATGGGAGCTCACCCCGTCGCGCGGATTCGAACCGCCGACCTTCTGATTGGCAAGCCCTAGGCTCTGTGGTTTAACCCACAGTGCCACCCATGTCCCAGGAACTGCTATGGACTTATCTAAAAAACTTGCTCAATGGTCTTATGAATGTCCAGTTTGGCAGAGATTTCAATCCATGGAAGAGAAGCCACAATGGATACCTCGTCTTCTCAAAACGAAATTGTTCTCAATTAGGAGACAACTGTTCTTCTAGTTTGAAGGTATATGCTGCTCTTCTTTTCCTTCAGGAAAGGGCCACATCTCCAGGACAGAGAATCCCAAACCTCCTAGGTTGAATCTCAGCCCATGTAGGGATGGGAAAGACCTTCTGGCTGAAACCCAGAAGAGCTGTTGATGGACCAAGTAGAGATAATACTGAGCACAATGGTCCAGTGTTGTGACTTGGTATACGGCAGCTTCCCATGTAAGACTAAGGTCTTTCTTTGTGATGCTGAAGTGCAGGGGAAGTTGTATGGTGTAGCAATCAGCAATCAGATTGCGACAAGAGATTTTAACATAAAAGGCAGCTGTGTAAGTGAATGTAAGTAATGTATGAGATGAAGCGAGACAGTGTGTTCAAAGCTTAATGGACTGTGGCACGCAGGGTTTTAAAGTCAGATTTGAAATTCATTGTACTAGATGGAATGACTCAATTCAGTAAGATATTAAAGGTTTGGGTGAGGGTAAGAATTGTAAAATATGCAGATATAAGCCACAAGGGGAGGGAGGGGGAATCTCCTATCACATCTTTTGCTAGATTTCACTTAAGACTGCTCTGCCATTAGGCTGCTCAGGACAGGTCTCTCAATACATTTTGAAGCAAATCTACAGCCCTTGGCACAAATGTACCATTGTAATGTTGAAATCCTAACACACACACAACCCCGAACTCCCTCTTCTGTCACTCAAAAGCTCAGTTATGCAGATACTTTCAAATCCAATTCAGAATAAATTTTCAGGGTTGCCTTAATTCAGGTCTCTTCTAGACATCCTGTTTATTCAGCACTCATCCTGATTTCCTGGCTAAAAGCTTACACGGAGATTGCATTTAATCTGTATTGACCATTTGTACTGACTTGTTTGCAGGGAGGCTATATGACAACGAGCATTTATCCTGCATTCATCCTGATTTACTTTCGATACGTTTATTCTACATGCTCCCATTAATCATTTGTTCTATGCTTTTCGGTTCATTTCTCCGTCACCTTCCCAAACTGCTTCTTTTTAAAAGTGGATTTTTGCACTGGAGTGACAGAGCTCTTTGATTTGCTCTAATTGTGCAAACCTAAATTTCCTGATATGCGCTTGAATTACAGGGTATGCTCCTGTAAAATACGCACGGTCTGCAGGTGCCCTCATGCCTCAAGATCCGGAATATAGGTAACGAACTGAAGCAGTGAACAGAGGAACAGCGGGTGACTCAGCCTCCTGACAGCTGGGTTGCTGCTGCTTACTGAAATAGATGGGAGGGTGTGCTGCAGAGGTCAGTGTGGTGGAAATGCACCAGCAGCACAGGGGAGTTGAATTGCTCTGCTGGTGTGTTTGTGCCATGCCCACCTTGCCCCATTTCATCTTCTTCCTTGGTAAGCAGCAGAAACTCAGCTGTCAGGAAGTCGGGTGAACATCCTCTCCCCACCATTCTGCCCACTACTCAACATGCCACCACCAGCTCCAAGAACAGGTTTGAGGAGAGGTGTTCATTTTTTCCCCTGCTGTCCAGAAAGAAAAGGCATTTGGGTGTATATCTGTCACTTATTACAGACCCCCCCAAGTGTCCCTGTTTCCCAGGGACAATCCCAGATTTACAGAAGCCATCTCTGATTTGATCCCAGAATGTCCCGCTTTTCCTTAGGACGTCCCTATTTTCATCTGAGAAATGTTGGAGGGTATGGAATAGGACATCCCTCTTTTCATCTGAGACATGTTCAAGGGTAAGGAATAGGAATATGGAATTTGATTGATGTTGGAGGGTATGTTATTACTTAATTTTGTTTCTGCACCGTAAAGTATCTTAGCAGTGAGTGCCCCTCTTTCACTCTGGGGAACAGACAATGGCTTTCTAGTTTGATTTCAGCCCGGTGCAAACTTGCACACATCTCTTCAGGCATTTGTGCAGCTTCCTCTAGTGCCCTTAGTCTTGCTTTTAAGAAAGAACCTTGAAGATCTCCATACTCTGATGGGAGGGCCTTCTTGGTAGTGGCACCCACTCTGTGGAACGCCCTCCCCTCAGATGTCAAGGAAACAACTATCTGACTTTTAGGAGACATTTGAAGGCAGCCCTGTTTAGGGAAGTTTTTAATGTCTGATGTTTTATTGCTTTATCATCATCATCATCATCATCATCATCATCATCATCATTGATTCTGTTGGAAGCCGCCCAAATAGGTGGGGTATAAATAATAAATTATTATTATACTAAATCAGTCAAGAGCTAATTCCTTTTCTGCTGGAGAAGGAAGTATTAAATTAGCAATAGAGTGTAAAAAAATAAAACACATCCCCATTTTGTCAGTGCTTCTACTTCAGAAAGTATGTAAGAGTGGCAAATAATGAAATTACTTACTATAATCTTAGTTTGCTTCTTCCCAGCCCGCCTCATCCCTCCCTACTCTTTGCCTCATTGCTTAAAAGTATTTCCTTCAATCTGGGAAGTCTTTTGTGTCCAGAGTGCAAAGACAATATACTTTTGACATATCACATAGGATCTTATTCATGAGATTAAATTCTGATCTGCAACCAGGGGGAAAGAAAGAACGAACCATGGGGGCAAGGATTGATGTGGAAAGGACTCCTGTGTCACGGCACACAGGCAGAACCTGCCATTATGAAACTTCAGCCCCAGAGAGTTTGTTCCAAACATGATGAGTGCGGCATATTGTGCTGAAAACTGCTGACATGTGCCATCAAAAACGAAAGTCCACAACCTTAGGTGGAATTTGGGATGCTCAGCCTTGTGTTCACGCGTTCTTACCATCTCATCTAGTAGGTAACTTCTTGTCCTAAATGCCAACTCAAATGCAGCCTCCTTTCATGCAACTTGATTATATTTTAGAAAAACCTTGGCTAGGCAGATAACCTTTCATGTTCTTATTACAATTAATGAAAACACTTTTGTGGTATAAAAAGGCAAGACTATGGTGGAACTGGGCAGAAGTCTGCTTGTTGCTCCTCAGCTGATGGAGAAGCTACAAATGGCACACCGAAATCTCCACTGTTTTTAAAGAGACTAAACTATATTTTCTCTGGAAGCTGGTAGAGAGAAGTGAGGACTAAGTGGTGGGAGCCTGAAAGCCGCTGCATTTGGGAGAGTCGATGTGATTGAGGAAATTATTTTTCAACAATAATGCAGGTGGCCTGCACGTCAGCTAGAATCAATGGACTCAGACCTCGAGTGGCAGTCGAATTAAGAGTGGCTTAAATTAGAGGCAGAGTAACACATTGACAGTACTCAGAACACCTTGCCGGAGACCTGGGGTAATTGCTTTCTTCCCTGCCTTACTCCACCCTGCAAGCCATCGTTGCCCAACATGCGTGAGTCACACCCTGTCCTGGAGATGACACAGGGTAGCAAGCCTGTTGTTAAAATAACGTGTGTGCATCAGACAAAGATGGACAGGGTTTAATCCTGCTTGGCTTTGCGATCTGAGATCAGGGGGCTTAAAAGGGGAGGATGGGGAGACTTGCAAAGTACAAGGGATTTTGACAGTTGGGTCAAGTTTGGGAACAAAAAAAAGTTGCCCATTCCTGAGCTAAATAATAAGGGGGGAAACCACCCTTCTAAAATTGGGTTGGGCACAACTTTCTTTGCAACAAGTTGGAAATTATTTAGTTGCCCTGAGGAGGAATGCAGAGGGTAAACACATAAATGGAATTCTGGGAGATTTAAAAATCATTTTTTGAATAAATAATCTCCTTACACCCTTTTGTGCATTTTCCCCCCACACCTGCTGAGATAGCTCAGCTGGTAAACCATGAGGCTCTTAATCCGACTCTGCTCTGATCTTTTCTGACTCTACAATTCTATGGTTCAAAATACTCATAGTTTTGGGCCTTCAGAAACACAGGCAGCCTGTGTAATAATCAGCCTTTCAGTGATCTGCTGTGTTAAAGCCATGCAGTTTAGGTTCCATAGTGTCTACACAAACCTGGTCATGGTGCATGAATGTAAAGAAACAAACAAAATGTTAATGTTACAAACATGATCAGATGTGTCCGAAACATAGTCCACCAAAATCTTGTAACAGCTAGCCATGACTATTTTTAAACATGACATGGCATGTAAGCCTACTGGCCAGTTAAGACGTATTGCAGCTGCTACAGTTTCCTGCTGTTACAGAAATTACCGTGGTGCCCCGCAAGACGAATGCCTCGCAAGACGAAAAACTCGCTAGATGAAAGGGTTTTTGCATTTTTTGAGCTGCTTCGCATGATGAATTTCCCTATGGGCTTGCTTCGCAAGACGAAACGTCTTGCGAGTTCTTGCGAGTTTGTTTCCTTTTTCTTAAAGCCGCTAAGCCGTTAATAGCCGCTAAGCCGCTAATAGCCGTGCTTCGCAAGACGAAGAGACTCGCGGAACGGATTAATTTCGTCTTGCGAGGCACCACTGTATGTGCATATCTGGGACTTTCTACACAGTCCCCAAACTTTCAAAATATTGGCTATTTTTGAGCACATCTTTTACAAGCTGTTCTCATGTTTGTTACAGACATCTTAGACTCATGCTTGGAAGTAAATCTCCTGGAATGTTCTGGTGTGATTTTTTAAAAATTTATTGTTATTATTTGAAGAATGGAAGAGTCGATGAGAATTTTTCAGCAGGCAGCTTTGTGGCAAGAAATAAATAAACACAACAACTGCAAAACTGTGTTGTTTTTATTTTGGAACATGCAAAATACAGTCCATGCATCTGCCATTTTGAAAAAAAAACCAAAACCTTTTCATTTCATAGCAGATAAACCCAAAGACGTTTTGGCTATCAACTTCCAATAAATGTTTCAAAATGCTTTACAGTGTAAAGATAATAAGAAATTTAGCAAAATTTCAACAAACCTGTATAAAAAACAGATACAGATAACTTTTTTTTTTCATTTCAAGGCGACATGCTGTAATGTAAAGAGTTATAATTTTGTTTTTGTTTTTGTTTTCATAAAAAGTCTTCAACAATACAATTGCTTTAACCTTTACCGGCAAGCCTTTAGGCTACACATGCAAAAAAAATTATTTGAGTTAAAAATCACCAAAACGTGCTATTTTCATTTAAGTACAGTAACTGTAAGTAGTAGCATATCTGAACTCTGTAAAAGTGTCCAGGGAAGGTCATGGAGCTACTGTCCTGGAAGACTCATACTCTGACATACATTTTGGTTTAATCGCTTTCCCATTGTAATAGTCCACCACTTGGTTTGGAACTTCAGCCAAAACACTTTTTGCTAACGCAGCTGGAGATGCCTGCAGGAAATGGCAGAAAATAACAGTTGTTAACACACTTCTACCTAAAACGTGGCTGTTCCACACACATAACCCCATAACCAACAGGGTTGTGATCAGCACAACTATGCTGGCCTTTAAGATGCAGGTTATTCCACTTCAGTCTAGCCAAACACCTGTGAGCATATGATTAATGCTGCAAATACAAGGCTTTAACAAGGCTGCCCAGTCCCCCCCCCATGCATATGGGGCTATCTTGTCTACAACAACATCAAGGCCTCTGATGTAGGTAAGGCTATGTTGTCATTTGCTTTGTCTAATCACACTAAGATGGGGTAAAGCACACAAGTCATTTGGCATCCATCTGGTCAGCTGTTTGTGGAGACTGAGGAACTTTGGGTATTATTGTCCCAATCATCACTATGGCATGCAAAGGCCTTATAGTTCTATTGAAGTCTTTGGGTCCTTTGAGCATTAAATGATTTCCCACCATGCTTCTATTTTGCAGTACACTCCACCTGCTTATATTTTTGATTAACGTGCAAAAGGAACTGCATTTCTGCTAGCAGGAGAAACATCAAATACTTCCTGTAGTCTACCCTTATCTGTTATTGTTCTGTTACCTATATGCATGCATTTGGTAACATTTCTGAAATATATAGCATTCGGTTTAATGTATTTGTTGTGGTTTATTGTTCTAGAAGGCTACATGCCTATGGAGTGTTCAGTATTTATGCTTTAAGTTAGTCTTAGCTGCTGCTTTGGTTTCTGTAACAATTTCTATGCGTTATCCAAATTTCGAGTCATTAAGTTTGCATTGTCACAGTAAGCTTTTTCTTATATTAAAAAATGTTTGCCTTTTAGTTTACTGTCAATTTTGGGGGTCGTCTAATACGCCCAGTCGCCTAAGACGCCGAAATCTACTGTAGATCCTGGATTTTTGCATAAACTCTGGAAGTCCTGCTAATAGTATAAACACATATGATGGAAAACACACATAAAATTCATAGTATGCTTAATAAGCAAGAGTAACACATGTACAAGCCTAGGTGGGCCTACTCAGAAGTAAGCCCCCACTGAGTTCATTGGGACATACTCCCAGGTGAGTGGGTGTAAGGTTGCCGCCCCTCGATTTACTTATTTTTAAAGTATTCAAATTTAAAGTTGAAAATACAATACAAAATGAAACAACTGTGCACAATGAACGTTAGATCTGCGTTTTTATTTCATTCATACATATGCAAACACACACTTTGGTTCGAAAGAAATGCAGAAATAAATCCTGCTTGAACCTCCTTTTGAGTCAATGGGATTAACAGTATAGCCTAGAAATCTAGCAGTCTTTAAAAGGTGAATTCTTCATGGTGACAACGGTTACTTTCTTTCTGGGATGAGAGTTGCTCAATGCCAACGTGGCAAACTTCAGAGCTGCGTGACAGAGGACCCTGCCTGCCAGGGCAGCGCTATCTGGCAATACCTTTTCTACGGCTGAATCCCCAGCTACAACCTAGCAAGACGATAATGGCATTTATCTTCTCAAGCTGGAGCTTAATGAGGGGCACGACTCCTCTCACTCGCTCACTGTCTCGCTCCTGTGCAGTTCTGTAGGATGATGGGAGCCTTGAAGGAGCTTTCAAGCATCTGTCTTGTTCTGCTAGATTAAAAGCTCATTGTAATGGCCATCCTTGACCTATTTGGAGCAGCTAATTTCAGTGCACAGATACTGAGGTGGAGACTCGTAGATGTCCACTTCACAAGCAGAGTTCTAAAACCACTGAACGGCTCTCCTGCCTTCAGATACTAAAAAGATAAAGGTAAAGGGACCCCTGACTGTTAGGTCCAGTCGTGGCTGACTCTGGGGTTGCGGCGCTCATCTCGCTTTACTGGCCGAGGGAGCCGGTGTACAGCTTCCGGGTCATGTGGCCAGCATGACTAAGCCGTTTCTAGCGAACCAGAGCAGTGCACGGAAACGCCGTTTGCCTTCCCGCCGGAGCAGTACCTATTTATCTACTTGCACTTTGACGTGCTTTTGAATTGCTAGGTTGGCAGGAGCAGGGACCGAGCAATGGGAGCTCACCCCGTTGCGGGGATTCGAACCGCCGACCTTCTGGTCGGCAAGCCCTAGGCTCTGTGGTTTAACCCACAGCGCCACCCGCGTCCCTTTGCCTTCAGATACTGCTTGACTATAAAACTCCATTCATCCATGACAGTTGGCTGGGACTGATGGGAAATGAAATGCAACAATATCTGAAAGGCACCAGGGGTCAGGAAGGTGGGTTCACTCTTACGATTAGGATGCTGTTTTCGTACATCACTGCATCTTAGCCTAAAATCACTTGATCACACCACACTTAAGTAATTCCGTTAGCAGGAATATTGCAGTTTTAGTCCAATCAGATTGGCACTTGCAATTTCAGCCATTCAGCTGGGGATAATTTAAACTCTGTCCAAGTAAGGTGAAACTGGTTTTGCCCGGAAGCATATTTTCAATAAACTGAAAACAGATATAGTAGTACCAATTCATAAATCAGTCTCATTTCAATTCTTTTTACCAAGGAAAACTGCATCCGGTGACAGGAGCAGGACAGTAATATATGAGAATTTCCAAGATATAGCTTGTTAAAGCTGTTGTTTCATAGGTGGCCTAGTAGGGTTGTTAATGTCTAATATACTTGTCTAATAAATACGAACTTTAAACTGAAACTTGACAAAGAAACTACTGCAGATGTAGGTGTGGGCGAACTTGTTTCTAATAACACGTTTAGTTCTCTGCCTTTCCACATCAGCTTTTTTTTTTTAAAAAAAAAGTCTTCATAAAAATTCATTAGTATTTTAGTGCACAATTCTCTTAATAACAAATATTTTGCATACAATTTTGTCCAATACACACATTTTTTTGCAAGCAATGTTCACCAATATTATGCATATTTCCACGTTATTTCCATTTATATATGTGGCTTCATGTACACTTTACCCTAGTATATGCTTTTTTGTATATATTACTTGGCTAGAGAACTCGGCAATCAATGGTGAGTGGGTCTGTTAATTATTAAATCTTAGAAATGGCTTGATACCTCAGAGCATCCTCCAGGTTGTGTCCCTTTAAAAAACATCCAAGGCAGAAAGGAAACCAGGTTTTCCTAGCTCAAAACTTGCCGTAGTCAGGATATCTGAGCACTTCTGATTGGTACAGCAGGGCTATTTTCCTGCATTGCTAGCACCACAATCCTTGTCTACTTAGAAGTAAGTACCATTGAGTTAAGTGGGACTTATTCCTAAGTCCACTGATCTTGATGGTGTCTACTTAGTTCCAATTCAATATGCATAGGATTGCACTGTTGGTAGAAAGTTGGAAAGATATGCACTAGTTTTATGGGCTTGTGACAGTTTCACAAGTAAGTAGAGACAATGGAGTGCACCTCCAGGGGCGGAGTCAAACTGCTGGAGAATCACAGCTCCTGCTGTGGCTGCAGAGACAGGTACAGTGGTGCCTCGCAAGACAGAAAACTCGCTAGACGAAAGAGTTTTCCGTTTTGGAGGTGCTTCGCAAAACGAATTTCCTATGGGCTTGCTTCGCAAGACGACAATGTCTTACGAGTTCCTGCTGGTTTTTTTCCCTTCCCCCCCTTTTTCTAAGCCGCTAAGCCACTTATCAGCTGATCCGATCAGCAGATAAGCCGCTAAAAGCCGCTAATAGCGCTAATCCGCTAATCCTTCAATGGGCTTGCTTCGCAAGACGAAAAAACCGCTAGACGAAGAGAATCACAGAACAGATTCTTTTCGTCTTGCGAGGCACCACTGTAACATGCAGCTGCTGCCTCCTGCATTGTTTTTGCTGTCTTGGCAGCACCTAAGTGACCTCTCTGGGCAGTGTGTATGGAGGTCCTGGGCTGCCCAGATGATAAGACCTCACTCTCAGCCTTGCTGATGTGGTCCAAAGGAAAACAGAGCAATACATTTGGCTCCAGTTTGGCTGCAGGAGTTACCGGAAGGAGGTGTACAAGATGCCATCTAACCATCTTAGGGACTCCGCTCTGGATTTGTGTAGGGTTTACTCCTTAGCCTCTCAAAGATGGGCAGACAGAGCCTTGCAATTAGTTCCCATATTATTAGACTCTCTGCCCCAAATTTTACTACTGGCTCCGCTCACAAATACCCATATGATTATTTTCTAAAAGACATTGGGGGGATACCTCCCAATGGAGGATTGTAAAATCATGACCTTCCAAATCTAATAAATCTGTATTTTTAAATTTTATCCATTCCCAAATCCAACAAATACACGAGGCTTCATAATATAATTTCAGGTCAGGCAGTGTTCTAAAAGACATTGGGGGATACCGTATTTTTCGCTCTATAACACGCAGATTTTTTCTCCTAAAAAGGAAGGGGAAATGTCTGTGCGTGTTATGCAGCGAATGTGTGGTCCCTGGAGCCGAAAAATGAGGCAAAAATCAAACCGCGCTTCAGGGAGAAGGGAGCTCCGTGAGAGAGGAAGCTGTTGCTTTCCTGCATTCTGCCTCAGGGTCTTACTGCCCACCCTCTCTGTTTCGTTACTGTGTTTGCTCAAACGGAACAAAGAGCAGGGAAAGCCCCTCCCCTCCAGGCAAGAAGAGAGGAAAGGAAAGGAGCGTCCTTCCTTCTATCCTCTCCCTGCTCCGGAGGGAACAATGTTTGTGAAGGGAAGAGAGATTACAGGTTCGGCTTAAAATTCTGATTTGACTTCCTGCTTTTTGTTTTTGGAGACACACAGCATTCAAATATGCTTTCTTCCATTTAAAAGGATGAAATCCTTAAACAGTGTTTTGCCTGTAAATTCATGCGATCTGGAAGATTACAGTGTTGTGTACCTCTTAAGGGATGGCAAAGCTTAGGTTTCGCTGCTAAATAGTTCTTAATGCAGTTAAAATGCTTTCTTCTGTCATGCTGGTGGGAGGGAGAGGGAGAGAGAGAGAGTGAGAGAGAGAGAGAGAGAGAGAGAGAGAGAGAGAGAGAGAGAGAGAGAGAGAGAGAGCACGCTGGCTGGCTTGTGTGGGTGGGTGGGGGGAAACTTTTGCCTTCCTTTCCTCACGTTATAGCCCTCTCCTGCATTCTTAGCCTTCTGTGTTTTTCCTTCCCTCCCCACTTAAAATGTGGTTACAAAGCATGGATCCACATGGATCCTCAGGATCTTTGCATTGGGTCACCCCAAATTCACCATCAGAGCACACAGCATGTCCATAGCTACAGCCTGCCCCCCCCCAAATCACACACCCATTGTTGCCTGGGGCTGCAATGGTGCAAAAACGTGGTTACAAAGCATGGATCCACATGGATCCTCAGGATCTTTGCATTGGGTCAGCCAAAATTCACCATCAGAGCACATAGCATGTCCATGGCTACAGCCTGTCCCCCCCCCAAAAAAAATCACGCACCCACTGTTGCCTGGGGCTGCAATGGTGCAAAAACGTGGTTACAGAGCATGGATCCACATGGATCCTCAGGATCTTTGCATTGGGTCAGCCAAAATTCACCATCAGATCACATGTCTGTGGCCACAGCATGAAGCACAAAAATGATACGTCCACTGTTTCATTCAGAATATTTTTTCCCTTGTTTTCCTCCTCTAAAAACGATGTGCGTGTTATGGTCAGGTGCGTGTTATAGAGCGAAAAATACAGTACTTCCCAATGGAGGATTCCTCTCCTCGCCCCAAGCAAATACTAGCATAGGAAGAGGGATTTTCCTCGACTGCAGCAGAGAAAGAAAGGATTAGATTCCCCCTCTACACCTGTTCTAATACTATTAATTATCAGTCTTCCCACCACCAACTGACACAATTTGCATTTTTAAAAACCTGCACTGTTTGATCCTTAGTTGTCAAAACAGGGTTTGAGGCTCATCAATTTTACAGTCCCTGTACTAAGAAATAACACATTTCAAAAGAGAACACAGCGGAAAGTAATCTTACATGTTTGAAGTTTCTGAATGGCACAAACTGAACGATGTCGCGAAGAACAGGCTCTCCCTTGGGCGATCTCAGGATCCCATCGTCCCCATCCAGCATCTGCATGTCACTGAAATCAGCATTTCCTACTCCAACTATAATGACCGACATGGGGAGATGGGAGGCATGGACAATGGCTTCGCGTGTATCGGCCATGTCTGTGATGACGCCATCCGTCAGAATCAGCAAGATGAAATATTGCTATAGAAGGGTTGAAAAAGAAAGTCAGTATTCCAATCCATTTCCAGCAACTATTTGGCTTCCTAAATCAATGATGCAGAGATTCCCTGGCACTTCTCCCTGGGAATTATGTGTTTTTTTTATTATGCTATGAATAAGTGGTGGAAGAGCTCAAATTTTTAAAATGTAGAGTTTAACTAACTCTACATAAACTATGCTTTTCACCTACTGGGGATGGGTGAATCTCTCAATTTCTGTTTCTCTTTTTTTCTTATTTTTCTGGTTTTAATTTGAATTTTGCACATTTTCCTATCAGTATGTGATTTTTTTCTTTAAGTCCTTGTGAAAATTCACCAGCATTTTAATCTGCAGTTTTGCCAAAGATACATGTTTTTGCAAGCAATTTATCCTACTGCAATGCATTCTGTATGCTATTTTTATTTAAATATGCCTTTTATGTACACAAGCATATGCTGCATATAATTTGAATAGTAATGGGGGATTTGCAACAAGGCAAGATGCCAGGGGTATGAATAGTTGTGACTGATTTTCCCTGATGGACTGATGGTCACCTGGATGACCAATCTAGTTGCTAAACAAGGTGGTATGAACTATTATAAAGGTGGTAGAAATTACAGGCCATAGCCCTGTTCCATCTAAAGGTAGTCATAACTAACTTTCACTGAAAGCAAAAGGAATGATGTAAATGGAAAAGGTTTCAGTGGGGATTGTGGCCTCCAGGTTATCACTCCTTTGTGGAAGGGGCTGAAGCACATACCAAAAAGTTGGATTGTGCAACTGAAGAGGATGTTAAACTGCTATGCATAGCCGTCAACCGTCCCTTAATTGGCGGGAAAGTCCCTTATCCCAGCGCCGTGTCCCGCTGCTGTCCCTTATTGATGATGTCCCTTAAATTTCCCGGGTTTCAAAGGAAGCAGTTCCTCTCCCTCCCTCCCTGCCGGCCAGGGAGGAGGGAGGCTCCAACTGTGTAGCTTGGCTGCGTTGCTCACCCAATAAGGAGTCTAAGAACAACTGGGGGGGGGTGGAGCTTGCATGCCTTGTGCCGATCAAATCGGCCGCGTTGCCTGGGGACTCGCTTTTGCTCAGCGCTTCCCAGCGGAGAGGTGACAGTGGTTTTCCTTGCTGCATCCCCTTTGCCGGGTTGCTGCGCTGTGGGAACCACTGCTTGAGGCTTTGTTTGGCTGCTGGCTGGGCTTTCTGCCTTTGGCTCGGAGGGGCCAAAGTTGAACATACCTGTGCCCAGAAAATCCCTTATTTTGGTTGCTGATCCCTTATTTTTGAGGCTGCTGGTCCCTTATTTTCAAATCAGTAAGTTGACAGCTATGCTGCTATGTTATCCTAGTTGTTGTTTTTTTAATGGGCTTTTTGCAGTTAGGAAAGTGACATGGAAATGCCCCGGGAAGTGTAGGATGAAGGAAAGTTCGGCAGGAAGATATGCCAACAGCCCCCAAGAAAATCAGAATGAATGCAGTACAAACGCTCATTGTTGTTGCACGGTCTCTTAAACAAATCAGAACAAATGATCAGTAAAAAAGGACAGACATATTCCAACATATTTGTGCAAGCAAATCGGGATGAATGCTGAACAAACAGGTTGTCCATCCTTTAGCTGGAGCTCTGTAGACCAAATGAACGGAACTGGACCATAGATGCATTACAGGCTGCAGAGGTTGTATGAACACAGCTATCTATCTGATTCTATGAAAATACATGTATATTTATTAAGACTATTGTGCCTCATATAATGAAAAGGCACTGTTTCTGCCTTACATACACAAGGCAACACGATGACCAAGTACAACAACGCAAGCCGTTTTCATCAGATAAGAAACTGTTATTGTTTCAATAATTCATTTGCAGTTTATGAAGCATTTCCGTATCCTTCTGCTGTGCTGAAGAAGAATTCTACGAAACAGTGGGTATATTCGGAATCACTGTTCACTACGTCTGTTTGCGGACCACTTCGGCAGCGTTGGACGTTATAAAACAAAGCTTTATGGCTTGTTTTCATCAGATAAGAATCGGACACATTGCTTCTTTCAGAGACTTGCATAGTCTACAAAGACTTTCAGAGACTTGGTATGAGCTTTCGTGTGCATGCACACTTCTTCAGATACCTAAGTGTGCATGCACACGAAAGCTCATACCAAGAACTAACTTAGTTGGTCTTTTAAGGTGCTACTGGAAGGAATTTTTTTATTTTGACTATGGCAGACCAACACGGCTACCTATCTGTTTCAGAGACTTATAAGACTTATGTTTCTCATATTGTTCAATGTTCCGTATAGACTATATAAAGAGTTTATATTGATATTGCATTGTTGTACTTGGTCATCCATCGTGTTGCCTTGGATATTACTGATAATTGTTTGCAACACAGGGGTTTAATTGTTTGGTTACTAACAGACACAAGAGCACACTATTCCATACTCACTGAATTAAGTGGAAATGGCTTCCCTCTTCCCCCATCCCCATCACTTCTTGGTTCCAGACCAAGTGCCTCAACTAAAATGAACCCTCCAAACGTGCACTGAAAAAGTAGGGGAAACTCATCCCTTTACCATCCCTAGGATAGAAAGTACACACGGGTTGTCAGAGTGTGTTCATGGGCAATTAATCTGTTATGCATTATTGAGGATGCAGTTGACACCCAAGGTCTAGTTTAGCTTTCCAGTCTGCTATGATTCTCACCGATGCCTCCTTACTGTTGCTTTCTTCTGAGGCTGATTTAGCCACCTTCTGAATGATGGGAGCAATGTTTGTAGGCCCATAGAGCTGGAGCTTAGGCAGGCAGTTCTGATACGCTTCGACCACTCCTTGGATCCCTTACATTAAAAAGGGGGAAAGAACAGCAGATAACATCATGACAAATCATTGAGCAAAATATATTTGGGGCAATGATTCCGTAGAGAGAGCCCTTGTTTCTTCCTCCCCGCAAAAAGTTTATTTTGAGTGATTCACGCCATTTCGCTTCCACTATCCTGCCAATTTATTCTGCGCAGCTGTGGCTCTGAAAGGTTTGCTCAAAGCCTATCTCTCTCTCCCCTGCTGACCTGACCTCTTTCAGATGTTATGTAATATATAATTCATGAGCCAGCTTTTCTCCTCGCCAGCAGCATTTAAACGGTGCATTTTGCAGATATTAACCACCCTGGATGATATTAAAACACTTTGCAGGATGCATTAGTTTTCTATACCATAGAGGTCTTAAGATCTGGACACCAGAGGATGTCCACACCTTCAGCTCTGTAGATTTGAATGATTAGATGATAATAACATTCTCTCTTGCTGCTTATAGTCAAATGTTTACTTGCAGTGAACCAGAGTGCAACAGACTGTGCCTTTTCTAAAGATCCATATTTCTTATATCTGGATTCCAGAAAAAACATATCTGGAATCCTATTAAAATATTTATCCACCATTTGCGTAATTAATTTAAAATGTTCATATCCAACCTGGCTAGCATGGCAAGGTGACTCGTATTTAAAACACCACCCATGTTTTATATCAAGTCAGACCATTGGCCTATTTAGTTCAGTATTGTCTGCTGCGCACCAGGGCTAGGGGAGACCTGGGGTACCCCAAATGTCATGGGGCTCCAGTTACCATCATCCCTGACCACTGACCATGCTAGCTGGGATTGATGGGAATCTGGAGGACTACAGACCCCCACCCTAAGACTACACTGCCTTGGTAGTGGGTCTCTGGGTTTTCAGACACTGGTTGTTCCCCAGATGTGAGGTGGAATGGTGGGAGCCACCCCCTCCTCCTGATCCTGAATCTTCCCAGGAGCAGGAGGACAGGATAGATTTAGAACAGTGGTTTGAGAAGGGGCACAATTCAGAAAGGAGAAGATGGGAAATACCGGATGGGGAACAGCTAGGAGAAGAAACACAAGAAGGGAGAGAGTTAACAGATTCACAGTCTCTGGATAGTATTCATCCCCCCTTCTCCAAAGTTATGGAGAGCTCAGAAAGCATTAGAATAGAAAGCACAGAGGCTACAAACTCAGATTACAAGACGTAGGACTGACGTAGATTAATAGGGACGGAGGGGAGAGTGACCCTTAATTGAGAGCACCACCATCCTGGATAGATGCTTTCTTTTGTCCCTCGCTGTGTTTATTAAAGAAACTAACTGGTAAGAATATCCTTTTGTTTGATCTGCTCATTTACGGCCAAGGGGGAGCAAGCCGATTCCCTGAAGCCTGACACCAGCTATACATGAAGGTGCCAGGCCTTCAATCTGCAGCCTTTTCTACATGTGACACTGCCTCATTTCATCTGTTTAAATCGAGTTTTAGACCACAAGCTATTTCCCCTTAGCTAACTGGTTCAGAGGTTCCCCAACTTCTTTGGACCAGTGGGTATATTTGTAAACCAGAGACGTTGTTGTGGGGCACCATACATTGCACCCAAGCATACACTGCAACCTATAATACTGGCTCCAATTAAATGTTTCTTTCCAGGATAATTTCACTGAGGTGGAAGGGACCCTGTGGAAGGCCAATGAGAGTGCATTCGCCATATGGCCATTCCCTGCACTAGCTGATCAAAAGGAAGATTAAATCATAGTGGAAAGAGGGGATTTCCATTTCATTTCATTTCACTTTTAATTTGCATACCACCTTTATATATTGCTATACACAAGGCGGTTTACAAGCTGAAGAAACACCAGAATATACAACAAAGATCACAGGCCATCGAACAATCTGATCCCATACAAAAAAAAGTCAAAATAAAAACCTAACTTTAAAATTAACAACTTATATCAAATAAAGCAATATTCAATAATCCAGTATAATATACTAGGACATGATAAAATGAAATACCAGCAAATGATAATTACACAGAAATTCACTCTTAGCAATTACAACAAATAATTACTAAACTATAATCAATAAAAAGAACAGCAAGTCAGAATGCATAAAATACCAAAATGCATACAAGACCATGTAAAAGGATCAAATAGAGGAACAAGACAGACAACTTATATAATTATTAGTATTTTTTTTTTTAAAAAAAACATTAACCCCTCCCACTCTTTCACTAGAAGGAATCTAACAACTATAACTGTGTCTCCGTGACTCACATAGCATGTCCTATTATTTCTCAGAAGATAATGCAAACAATTAACAGGCACAAAAATGACACGGTCTATAGCCAAATATATGTTACATCAGACACATCAGTCTCTTTGCCGTAACAAAATGATTACCTGCACATTCTGGGTTGTCTTCATTAAAGTTGATTGCAAAATCATGAGAGACCTATGGGCAACCCCCCAAAAAAATTAAATAACATTTTAGTTCAGAAAAGTGACTCAGGTTTTTCCTGCAGCAGATGGAGAATTCACACAGGCTGTCCCTATATAGACAGTCACTGAAAATTGTTTAAAGGTTCCTTTTATTTTTCATTTGAGTGTATTTAATTATCACACTGCCTCATACTTGTGGAATTTGTGTCATACATCTAGATTGCATGACTTGCTTTGATTGGAAAAGACAGCCAAATTAATGGTGGTCATTATTATTATTATGTTCATTACTTTCCCAGTTTCAGACAAGCTAATTCCATTGTGCATGTGTGAACATATGTGGAAGTAATTAAACTTTGGCTTAAAAGTGTATGTGACCAAACTTAACATTTCTTTAAATGCTTGTGGGCATAATTTTCACTCATACTACTAAGCACTTAATTGTACTATTTCAAGTGTATATCTTCCCAACAACGTATCAAGAGAAAAATGAATCAAATTTAACGTTCAAATATCATTCCCCCCCCCCCGCTTTTGCAAATCTATGCCTGTTTGAATTTCTAGCATCTTATTTGTCTTATACTTCATTCACTTCAAGTAATGTTAGGAAAGGCACAACCATGTATTTTCCCTGTAACTGCAAACAAAGCATGTCTGTGAGTATAGAATGTGCGTGTTGGATGACTTTGCCATTACGTTTAAAAAGGGCCGCAAAGAGCATAATTCATCCTGCGCTGTGTTATTCCATTAAGGTTGTAAGTCAAAACAATATTATTGGCAACTGTAAATAGAATATCCAGTCACCCAGTCCAGTTCAGACATCACATTAAAGCAGGTGTCATACTAAAGCAGTTGAGCATGATGAGACGAAGTAGCAGCAAGCCTTGGGCGTGTGTGCTCTCCTCTTCTCCTCTGATGTGGAGTGAGGAGGTCAGAAATGTTCCCTTCTGATTTTAACCGCAGCTTAGCTTGTCATCCAATGGTTAATAGTAACCATGGTTTGTAACCAGCCTTATAACCCGCAATCCATATTTCCAATGCTCTAATCAACCACAATTTATCACATTTGGCCAACATGACAAGCAGTTATTCTAAGCTGAAGATTTCCCCCTTGCAACCACACTGGAGGGATAAATTGGAGTGCACAAGCTCAAACCTTACTGCAGCTCATTGACATTGTGCTAAACTATGGCTTGGCCTGATGTCCAAAACGGGCCAATGTACTGTATGTCCCCAGTAATAACATTGCCATAAGCACAAATCACTAGTAGAGAGCTTTTCTGGCCTAGTAACTTCAGCTGTCTACTAAAAATGGATATGCATATTTCTTTATTTTCTATTGTTCTAGTTTATGCAATACCCCCGCCATCCTTTCACACAATGACCACCTTTGGGCTGGTTCTCAGACGCCATTCTTGAATCATAAACCATATTGCTTCGGTTCAGATGCATTCGCACCGCAAAGAAGAAGAAAGATTCCTCTGAGCAATTACATTAATCCTACCCCTTTGAAGCATCTGACACCCAGTCTCAATGCCAAATGTATTTTCTAAAAATAAGATTTGTCACAACAAGAGGGGGAACCGAGTGGCATGGGAACCCTGAAATATGGTAATATTCTGTGAAGAGCCAGAGGCCTTCAAATTATCTTCATTGGCAGAACGTTTAGGACTCACAATTATGCACACAGCAATATAGCATGCACAGAGAGCTTCAGAGCTGCAAGAATCTTGGGGAACTCTAAAACTGCTTGGTGATCTCCCCCAGAGCCTTCAAAATCCTTTCTCAACTTGTATGTCTTTTCTCCAGCAATCTACCCACCAAGAGAATGAGGAAGATTCACCTGTACACCTACTTTATAGTCCGGAGGTATCCTGGCTCCAAAACCGTAGACTGGGAACATTTTGTCACTGAAATCAAAAGGAAAACAAGGATGCGCTGTTATACTAAGCCCTTTTCATTTATTCACAAGAATATCTCGGTGCAAAAAGAAGGCTTGAAATAAGAACATTAGAAAAGGCCTGCTGCCTCAGGTCAAAGGCTCATCATTCTGGCACACTCCTCCATTGTCTCCTGAGACAGATGGATGCCAACTCTAGTGTGTAAATGCTACCCTTAAAGGTAAAGGTACCCCTGACCATTAGGTCCAATCGTGACCAACTCTGGGGTTGCGGTGCTCATCTCGCTTTATTGGCCGAGGGAGCCGGTGTACAGCTTCCGGGTCATGTGGCCAGCATGACTAATCCACTTCTGACGAACCAGAGCAGCGCACGGAAACGCCGTTTACTTTCCTGCCAGAGCGGTACCTATTTATCTACTTGCACTTTGACATGCTCTCGAATTGCTAGGTTGACAGGAGCAGGGACCAAGCAACGGGAGCTCACCCCGTCACGGGGATTCGAACCGCCGACCTCCTGATCGGCAAGTCCTAGGCTCTGTGGTTTAACCCACAGCCCCACCCGCATCCCATGCTACCCTTACCCACCCAATAGAATACAGTGGCTCCTCATTGTGTTTTCTGCATGGATCACAACAAACGCAGTGCGTTGTTGCCTTGTCCTGCACCATATTAGCAATCAGTCTCAGAAATACGGGTTAGCATCTTTTACATGGTGGTGATAGTCCCGTCCCCCTTCAACAAGGGCTGTCAAAAGCAAAGTAGGTGATGCAACTTTAATTTTATGTTAATTGCCTGCTGATTGCCTATGCTGATTAAACGCTGGTAGAAGTAGGGAAGCCTTGTTTAATAATCAGGAATTGATATGCAAAAATATTCAGGAGACTAAGAAATCAGAACAACAACAACAAAGATTAAAAGGACTGAAAACTCTGCTCTACCAAAGAGGAATCAGAATTGGATTTAGAAACACCCTCCTCCTTTTCTTTATCTAAAGGGCAAGAGGAATCAGTTAGAATAGTTCAGGATACTGTTCTGCCCACAATTACATGCACATCTCTGTGTGCAGAACTGTGTATGCTACTGTAACCTTGGTATAATACCATGGGCCACAATATCTCACTCTACCCACTAATCCTATGATTGAAAACAAACAATAAAGGTGGTATTCAACTAAGGTTTACTCAGAGTAGAGCTGCTGAAATCAGTGACCCCCAACCTAGCCATGTTCTACTCTGAGTAAAAACTAGCTGTGTAGTAAACTACATATCCAGAAGTTTCTGGTACCCTTTGATATGCGTAAAGCTTCTGAAGCCTTTACACCACCATATAGGTTTCATAATAATTTGCATTTTAAGACGGCAAATGGCCCTGCTCTTTTGTTAAATCTAGTAAAAGTTGCTCATCTTCTGTATCCTAGGTAAAGGTAAAGGGACCCCTGACCATTAGGTCCAGTCGTGGCCGACTCTGGGGTTGCGGCGCTCATCTCGCTTTACTGGCCGTGGGAGCTTCCGGGTCATGTGGCCAGCATGACAAAGCCGTTTCTGGCGAACCAGAGCAGCGCACGGAAACGCCGTTTACCTTCCTGCCAGAGCGTGCTTTTGAACTGCTAGGTTGGCAGGAGCAGGGACTGAGCAACGGGAGCTCACCCCGTCGCGGGGATTCGAACTGCCAACCTTCTGATCAGCAAGTCCTAGGCTCTGTGGTTTAACCCACAGTGCCACCCGCGTCCCTTCTGTATCCTATTACCTACTAATTTCCTTTAACTCAGGTGTAGGGGACCTTTGGCCCCCCAGATGTTGCTGAACTACAACATCCCCCATCCCCAGTAATTATAACTCCCAAATGATAAACAAGGTCCCTTAACTCCTGTTTACCTTCCAGCATATTTGTGTGGATACTAACATTGCGTTTCAAGAAACTTCTTCTAAAATGCATAGTAGATTTCAAGTGCAAAGGCTTATGTTCATTATTACATAACCAAATACATTGGTGGGCCTTGGAAAACTACTGTAAGATAGTAGAGTCGGTATGTGTGTGTGTGTGTGTGTGTGTGTGTGTGTGTGTGTTTACAAGATCACATGATAAATGTTTAAAAAACAGATTAAAATATATGCACCTACTTTAATGACTGCCAGTTTTACATTCCACACCCCACCCCTACAAATTACTCCCGAGGTGCCTTGGGGAAGTGGAATCTGCTGACTATGAAAAAATGTGTGTCTATAATTGAGCTTTTAAGTGCACGGGGATGCAAAATGCAAGTGCGCTACCTACAAGAGGAATAATTAATGAACATGGGGAATACGCATGCCCTGAAGCTAACTTCTGAAAGGCATCTATGAGTGAATTAACCAGCCAAGCTAAATCTAAATACTAAACCCATAAATTTCACTGATCAACATTAAAAGAAGCTGCTCCGGCAAAACTCACGCCCGCTCCCCACAACTCCACGAAACGAGTTCTCAGATGTGTAGGCTAAGCACAAAGATGCAGTAAGCATCTATTTTTAAGACAACCATCAAAGCTTAGGAGTAAATGAGGGAGGGACAAAGACAGGGAGGTGCCTTATACTGCTCCGCCATTGGGCCATATAGCTCAGTATTCGTTATATTGCCCAGGCTAGCCAATGGGGTAGACAATTGTTATTGTGGTATCATGGGGCAGCCAATTGTTTTAGACCAGGGGTGGCCAACTCCCAAGAGACTGCGATCTATTCACAGAGTTGAAGACTGGAAGTGATCAAAGTTCAGGTCAAAGTTGTTGAGGAAGGAGGTAAAATGTTGAGGGTTTTTTTAGGGGAGCCACAGTTGTTCAGCTTCTTTGGGGAGAGCCAATGACCTACCAGATCACGTCCAGTGATCTACCGGTAGATCACGATCTACCTGTTGGATATGCCTGCTTAGGGAAGCTTTTAATGTTTAATAGGTTATTGTATTTTAATATTCTGTTGGAAACCCAGCCAGATGGACGGGGTATGTATGTATGTATGTATGTATGTATGTATGTATGTATGTATAAATAAATAAATAGACAGACAGACTAATACTTGAACTAGGATAATAGGAGAGAGGGTCTCTTAAGTGATAGTCCCCCATTTGTGGAATGCTCTTCCTAGTGAGGTGCACCTGGATCCATCATTGTTAAATTTCAGGAGAAATCTGAAAACAGTTCTGTTTGCAGCTGAATAACACTGTTCCTAGAAACCCCGATATAACTGGATGCAAAGTTGTTAATGCTGTTTGTAGGATGTTTTAACTGCAACTGCTTATAGGTGTTTTTAACTGTAATTCCTTTTAGAATGTTTTGACTGTTTTAGAATATTTCTGCTTTGCATTCATTTTAAATTGTAGGTCTGTTTGCCACTCTGCGCTCCTTTGAGAGGAAAGCTGGGTAGAAACTGAATCCATCCATCTATCCACAGAATAGGTTAAAACACAAATAGCTACTTAGGATAATGTGTTGCAATAGGACATACAGCATGATGCTGTAACCAAATTCAAGCTGATAGTGTATCATATTTAGGGCCACATGTTAAAATGGCACTTTCATTTAAACGTTATTTAAACATAAAGCTTCATGCACACATTTGCTAAGCTGGGAACACTGATTAAGCCTGCAGTCCTATTTATATACCTGGGAGTAGGTTTCATTGAACTCAGTAGAACTTCTGAGTAGACCAACCTAGGATGTTGTGCCATTCTTTCATTGCACCCACTTTGTAGATACAGTGAAACCTCGGTTCCTGAATGCCTCCGTTTTGGGATTTGTCGGCTCCCAAACGCCGAAAACCCGGAAATAACTGCTCCAGTTTTCAAATGATTTTCAGAAGCCAAACGGAGGTTGTCGAATGTTTTGGAAGTCGAATGCTCCCTTCAGGAACGGATTACGTTCAACAACAGTGGTTTGACTGTACAGTGGTACCTCAGGTTACATACGCTTCAGGTTACATACTTCGCTAACCCAGAAATATTACCTCGGGTTAAGAACTTTGCTTCAGGATAAGAACAGAAATTGTGCTCCAGCAGCGCGGCGGCAGCAGGAGGCCCCATTAGCTAAAGTGGTGCTTTAGGTTAAGAACAGTTTCAGGTTAAGAACGGACCTCCGGAACGAATTAAGTGCTTAACCTGAGGTACCACTGTATAACAAATCAATGTTACTGCTACTATTTTTCTTATCCGAAACTTAGTTTACAATCTGAAGGGCTTGCTGGTAGTAGCTCAAAAGGAAAGACTAAATTGCGTGTCAGCTTCCAAGGGAGCGAAGTGCAATGGTCACAGGGGAGATGCATAGTCACGAAGGCACAGGAGGAAACTTCATTTCTTCTTTGCGCTCCCCACCCACAGCCAGAAGCATTGCTTGTTTCATGAATTCTAAACTCGAGAACTTTCCTATTGACTGGAAATGCAATTCCTGGGATTATAAGGAGAATTGATGCCATGTGACTGTGGGGAAAGGATGGAGGAAGGAGGCAGTCAATAGTAATCATTTCTTATCCCTGCTCTTTGCTGGCACTCATATAATCGGTCGTTCTCCAGGGATTTCATTCCAATTTACAGAAGTTCCATTTATGCTCCTCTAGCAGAGTTCCACTCAACTCTTTCACTTGCCTTTGAAAAAAGGTTTCATTACCATGCAAATAGCAATCCTTTGAAGCTGCCTAATTACTGCACCCTGTCGTGTAATACATGGAATACAACAGTAAACTCCTCGAGAATGATCTAGAAGGCATTATTAGCATCAGGGCTGACAAGGCACTCCCTGTCAACTTGACAGCCGACATTTCAGACTGGTAAATAGGTTCTGGGTACCACATACCACAAGGTCCTGTGTGAGTGCCTGGAGGCGGTTGGAGGATGGATGGCGGCTAACAGATTGATGTTGAATCCTGACAAGACTGAAGTACTGTTTTGGGGGGACAGGGGGTGGGCAGGTGTGGGGGACTCCCTGGTCCTGAATGGGGTAACTGTGCCCCTGAAGGACCAGGTGCGCAGCCTGGGAGTCATTCTGGACTCACAGCTGTCCATGGAGGCGCAGGTCAGTTCTGTGTCCAGGGCAGCTGTTTATCAGCTCTGTCTGGTACGCAGGCTAAGACACTACCTGCCCGCGGACTGTCTTGCCAGAGTGGTGCATGATCTAGTTATCTCCCGCTTGGACTACTGCAATGTGCTCTACGTGGGGCTACCTTTGCAGATGACCCGGAAACTGCAATTAATCCAGAATGCAGCAGCTAGACTGGTGACTGGGAGTGGCCGCAGGAACCACATAACCCTGGTCCTGAGAGATCTGCATTGGCTCCCAGTACGTTCCCAAGCACAATTCAAAGTGTTAGTGCTGACCTTTAAAGCCCTAAACAGCCTCGGTCCTGTATACCTGAAGGAGCATTTCCACCCCCATTGTTCAGCCTGGACACTGAGATCCAGCACCGAGGGCCTTCTGGTGGTTCCCTCATTGCGAGAAGTGAGGTTACAGGGAACCAGACAGAGGGCCTTCTTGGTAGTGGTGCCACCCCTGTGGAACGCCCTCCCTTCAGATGCGAAGGAAATAATCAGCCATCTTCTTTTTAAAAGACATCTGAAGGCAGCCCTGTTTAGGGAAATTTTTAATATTTAATGCTGTATTGTTTTTAACACTTGATTGGAAGCTGCCCAGAGTGGCTGGGGAAACTCAGCCAGATGGGTGGGGTATAACTAATAAATTATTATTATTATTATTATTATTACATATGACCAGGGGCAGCCAATCCTGTTGCGTTGCCTGAGGTGAAATGGGAAGGTGAGGCCCTGCGACTCTGCTCCCCCCTTGCCACCCCCACGAAGCCTCAGTTACTGGGGTGACATGGAGGAACCTTCCGAGTTCTGGTGAGTTCTCCTGAGATTTCACTGGGTTCTCGTGAGATTTTGCCAGATTCTGGAAGCCACTTTTCTTTGCTTCTTCAGCAGTGCCAGAGGCACCCATGTTGCACCCCTTGGGGTTCTGCTGCCCAAGGCAGCTGCCTCAGTCTGCATCATGGAGGGCCAGCCATGTTAATGACAAGTCACCTCTACATGTTTCAAGACCACTTGGAAAATAACATTTTTTTCACACCGAAGAGGTAAGCAGATAGAAGCTCTGATACTCAACCAAGGATCCAAATGATCAGTGGGATTTCTCTGTATAGTGGTATCTCAGGTTACATAAGCTTCAGGTTACAGACGCTTCAGGTTACAGACTCCGCTAACCCAGAAATAGTACCTCAGGTTAAGAACTTTGTTTCAGGATGAAAACAGAAATCGTGCGGCGGCAGCGGGAGGCCCCATTAGCTACAGTGGTGCTTCAGGTTAAGAACAGTTTCAGGTTAAGAACGGACCTCCAGTACAAATTAAGTTCTTAACCCGAGGTACCACTGTACATTTTTCTTGCCATTCTGTGGAATCTATATGTTTTGCATAAAACACTCAGGGTGCCTTCAGAGTGTCACTGTTTTGCCGGAGAGATTTAAGCACATACCATAACTTATCGAGTTTGTGCAGTTAAAGTGGGTTCAAGAGCTGTCGCCACACTGCAACAAATCTGCTTTTAAAAAAAGAATCAGACTTTTTGTGTTTTGGAAGGTGAAGGGGAATGAATGCATGATTAACAGGAAGCTGTATAAACACCCTGCAGACTCAGGGTTGCACTAAAGCTTGCAGCACTTAACCACCAGCTTTGACATATTATTTGAACGCTGTGCTGTAGAAACGACTCTGAAAGAAATGTGGTTATCTTTTCACCTGTCATAGTCTTGGCAGATTTCCCCAACAGCTACCAGTGCCTTCAAGTATTCGTTCGGCTGATAGGGGTGGATATAGTGGAGTGAACAGCTGTTCCGGGGATCGCCGTTTGAGGCTGTAAAATCTATAGCTACCTGGAAAAGAATGGAGGGGGAAACAAGATATACTGTATAGCTTCTCTGCCGTGTGCTTCCGTCTTCCTTTTCACGCTTCCCTAAATCTGCCTCTGACTGTAGACCCAGGACAGGTTACAAATCACAAAAAGCAAAACCAGCATCAATAAAACTCACACAGCATACCAAAAAAGCAGCAACATTTAAAAGCAACATTTTTTTATTTTTACTATATATTTTTGTAGCCCGTCTTTCCACTAGACATGCGCAAGGCACTTGGGGGCGGGGAGGAGTGGGCAGGAGGAAATAAATTCACAATGAAACATAAAAACAGCAAATGGCAACAAAACAGCAATACAGATCCAGAATTGACATCAGCCAAAATATAGCAGAGAATATGACTTAGGATTTCCAAAAGGTCCAAGGCCTATTGAAAGAAGATCTTAAGAACCGTACTGTATTCAGCATGAATAGACATCATGTTCAATTCACTCTCAGAGGAGTTATCTGAGGTAGATCACTTTCCTCTGAATAAACAGAGAACTGAGATTGTAAGGTGGCGACTTCCTTTCCCCTCTAAGGCACTACTTGGCTTGTTTCCCTGAGGAATGTGGTGTAGTAAATGTTTTGGGACTACAACTCCCATCATCCCTAGCTAAAAGGACCAGTGGTCAGGGATGATGGGAGTTGTAGTCCCAAAACATCTGGCAGGCCGAGTTTGCCTATGCCTGATCAAGGGTGTAGATGGGAAGGGATTTGGCTTTGGGAACATCACTATTCAAGGACACTCATCCCAATTTCACCCCACTCCCACTCCAACTTTCTACAAAGGGTAGTGTAATAACTGTAGGGGTTACTCGTGCGCAAGTTGGTGCCACTCCTGGCTAGTTTGCCTTGTTAAACCTTTTCTGTCTGGACAGCCCTACACTTCGTGGCTGTTCAGTCGCTGGCAGAATCCGTCAGCGGGCGTTTCTTAAACCTTTTCCAGCATAAAAGTTGTTTGACTCCAAGTCTCCTCCTACTCTCCCTGCGCGGAAGTCTTCTGCGCAGGGAGGGCGTGGGTAGCGGAGGACCCGTGCTCTCCCCGCTGATCTCCGGCGAGGAGTCCTGGAGCCCCCTCGCTGATTCCCCCATCTGCCCCCCTTTATCCCTGGTGTTACGCTGATTTCCTTCCCCAGCTGGTGAGCCGCCTCTCCCCCTGCTGGGCCCTTCTCCAGCATCGTTTGAGAGCCTCGCCTCCGCCTCTGGCTCCGATGTCAGTTCCCTGACATCCAGCTAAGGAAAGATAGGGGGCCAAGGGTTGAACATGGATGGGTCAGGATAGGCAGTCCAATTACAGAAACTGAAGCAGAGCTGGAGACCATACTGCCCTCCCCAGCCAAGAGCACAGACACACAATGGAGATATCTAAACAGAGCAAATGCAGGAGGACAAAATAATCACATATACTCCAGGTGAAGCCTTCTAGAACAGCAGCTAAGGGAGCTCATCATCAATGATCAGAGGGGAAGGCACCTCTAACCCCCCGGGAAATTTAGTGCTGCCAAAAATGCTTCTCCATCTTTCCAACTAATTTCCAAAGCAAACTCCAAATGCCAGCAAATCTCAGCATGCTTAAAGTAAATCACATTATTTGTTTCAAGAAACACACCGTCTCTTCCAATTATATTACAATGTTCATTTGTTTAATTATAAGCTCAAAGCATGCAGAGCTTAATTTAATCCCCCACACTCAGGTGCTTTCAGGTTCACACATCTATCTAACATAAAATCGCTGCAAAATTAAAATGTTCTACATTGGGGGTATGTGTGTGTCTATCTGTGTGTGTGTGTCTATCTATATATACATATATCTCCACACACACACACACACACACACACACACACACTCCAAGCAGTGTCATATGCCTACATTCATTTCATTCTCGCTGCTCAAACTTTATTATGATTACTATAAAACTAATAATTGGTATTTCACTTTCCATACCCAAATAATTTCATAAGCTAATTAACCGTTCCTCATTTCTTTTACCAGATGGGAGAGAGCTTGAAGGTGAGCCAGGAGGCAGAATTAAAATTTGAGCTTTGAACAAATTTTGATACACCATGCCCTCGTTTCTGAGAGACGAGAGTCATCTGGCAGTAAAAAAAAAAAAGTAAAAATAAAGTTTTACTTAACCTTTTATAGAGCCCACGGTTTCTCTTTTTGGAAATGTCTTAGTGTTTTTCTAGATCACTGAAAATGGGATTGTGTCATCGTGGAGTCTCCTCAGTGAACCAGGACAAACATGCAAGACAAACGGGATGATCGTATGAACTGAAATAATAAAAATGTAATGGAAGTTTAAAAGGGGAGGTAGTCACACAAAGAGTGAAGAAGTTTCTACCTGAAGACAAAAAAATACCAGCTGGAAAGTATAGAGGAAGGAGAGTTGGTGGTTGTCAGCCAAGTCTCACAAGGCAAAGATGTCATAGGTAAAGGGACCCCTGACTATTAGGTCCAGTCGTGACCAACTCTGGGGTTGCGGCGCTCATCTTCCTTTATTGGCTGAGGGAGCCGGCGTACAGCTTCCGGGTAATGTGGCCAGCATGACTAAGCTGCTTCTGGTGAACCAGAGCAGCGCACGGAAACGCCGTTTACCTTCCCGCTGGAGCGGTACCTATTTATCTACTTGCACTTTGATGTGCTTTCGAACTGCTAGGTAGGCAGGAGCAGGGACTGAGGAACGGGAGCTCACCCCGTTGCAGGGATTCGAACCGCCGACCTTCTGATCGGCAAGTCCTAGGCTCTGTGGTTTAACCCACAGCGCCACCCATGTCCCCTAAAGATGTCATAAGCAAGGCCATATCTGAAGATTGTAGCGTATGGAGGTATGGATATACAGTGGTACCTCGGGTTACAGAAACTTCAGGTTACAGACTCCGCTAACCCAGAAATAGTACTTCGGTTTAAGAACTTTGCTTCAGGATGAGAACAGAAATCGTGCTCCGGCAGCGCAGCAGCAGGAGGAGGCCCCATTAGCTAAAGTGGTCTTCAGGTTAAGAACAGTTTCAGGTTAAGAACGGAGCTCCGGAACGAATTAAGTACTTAACCTGAGGTACCACTGTGTGTGTGTGTGTGTGTGTGTGTGTGTGTGTGTGTGTGTGTGTATACACCCCCCCTTAAAACGGGTCACCCACCTTTTGCAGCCAGGAGGTAGTGCACTTTGAATTTTGAGAGAGTGCTGGAGGTGCCAGTCACAAAACCATAACATAACATAACATAACATAACATAACATAACATAACATAACATAACATAACACTTAATGCCTGCCATGGGGGCAGGAGGAGGAGATGTGGAAGCCCTTGACTCTATATCAACCTGACCTATATCTCCCTCCTCTTGCACCTGTTCTTATCTCTCCAATCCCGCAGCTTCTCCTGCCTCTGACTCTCCTCTCCTGGAAGTTACAGGCTCCCGCCAGATCACTGATCCCTTCTTCCCAGCCAGCCAGTCAGTCAGTCAGTCAGTCTGTCAGTCTCTAGCCCCACTTCTTCTGCTGCCCACTCATCAGTATCCAGCCACCACTCCTCTGTGCCCAGCAGATGGGCACAAAGGTCATCTCTCAGTTTCTCAGTTTCCCAGTCTTAAGTTCAGTTCCCCATGTCTCTACATCAGTTTGCTTTCTTAAAAAAAGTAAAAAGGGGTCCTCGTGAAAATTTATCAGCATATTTGTTTGAATTTCTCCTTACACATTTTTGCATGTGATTTTTCCTGATAGAAACAGCTATTCCCCCTACTAAAATGCATCTTTGAATGTTACTGTTGTAAATATATGCATTTGCAGGCACACTTTATACCCTGGGTATTTGCATTTTTGTATACCTTTCATGGGTGGAAAACTGTATTGCAAAATTTGGAGAAGTTCGAGTCTGTTTTGCTTCAAATGTTCTTTCGGAAAGTGCAAATTAGGTACGTTCCCCATTAAACGTGAAATTAATCTCCCTTGTGAAAAAGGGCTTCTGCTTGCACAAACTGAGTCAAGTCAATTTTTTGCAGCTCCTCCCCTGCCTACTGCAGCGTTCCATGTCATATCTCATTCTACTGTAGAGCGTCTCCCAATCCCCGGGAGCCGGATGGGGTGGATAGGTGAAAATCAGGTACCCCAACATTTGTGAGTGGATGCACTTTAAAGTAAGGAAGAGCCAACAGTGGACACAACCCACAAAGTGTTATCCAGTCTGGGCACATCACGTTAGGTTTATGGGCAACTGATTCCCTCCCTTGAATTGAATCAGAATTGAATCATATTTCCAGTGCACTCAAAAGAGCTACATGGAAACTTCAGCTATGTGAGCTATGAGATTATTTCTCTTTGGCGTCTAATGCAATGCCACCCAATTGCCCTGGTCAGCACAGATCCAGATTCAAAGAGCATTTGTTTAACATTTTTTTGCATAGAGGCATCCTGCCCTCAAAGGGATGGCTTGATCATGATGTCTTTTAAAATGATCCTGAAAGGACCACACATTTGCTTTTATTTATCAGAGAGGTTCTTTCCAGCCAAAAATGATGTGCTTACAAAGGATGTGCAGAGCATCTTCAGAGCACCCAGCATGATGCCACAAAAGCTCTCATTAGCTCTTCAAATTAGCAGGTACATCATACCATGGCTTTTTGTTCGCAAACCCATGCTTAGCGTCTTGGCTCCCTCCCCTATCAAACAGCCTTTCAGATCACAGCTGCAGCTCATTGTCTGCACCCAACTTGAACTCAATGGAAACATAATTAAATTGAAAACAAAAAGAGAGTGGGCTGACTTAGGAGTAACTCCAGAACTCTGCACCTGTGGTTCGGAGAAAAACTCTCAGTAAAAAAAAGCAGGTCCTTAATGCCGTTAAGGCTCCCATCAAATTATGGGGCCTATTTTCTTCTGTGGATATGGCAATAATTGTGTGTGCACGCACACGTTTTAAAAACAACTGGAATCATGCTAATAATTTTTAAGCAACAAGACTTCTGCACAAAGGATGAACCCTGTTCAGCCAAAGTTGGGATGACTAAGTTTATTTTGGCAAAAGTGTTTTACGGGGCAATCCTATGCCTATCTCCCCAGATGTAAATCCCATTGAGTTCAATGTGCCTTACGCCCAGGCAGGGATGGGGAAGAAATTTGATTCCGCTTGCATTTTAAGGTGATCTTACCAGATTTGCACTTTAGCCATGCAGTTCTCCAAGCAATGTGTACAAAAAAGCACCTGTTTGGATAAGTGTGCCTCTAAATGCATACATTAGTGAAAACAACATACAGAAATGCATTGTCAAAACTGAGTACAAAAATACATTTATGAGGAGAAATACACACGGAAATGAAGAAGAATTTTTATTAACATTCTTTAAAATCACCAACTGCTGCAGAAATGTGGAGAACTGAATTTAAGAATGGAAAAATGTACAACTGAAAGAACCAAAAATTGAAAGATGCATTCATCCCTACTCCCAGCTTGATCCATAGGTTTCACTGGAACCTACACCCCCAATCCTAAACAGAAATAAATCACACTAAGTTCAGTAACTGTAACACACTAAGTTCACTAACTCCCAAGTAACTGTACACAGGATTTCAGGTTTAGTTGTGACAAATGTTACCTGGATTTGAGCCACCAGGTTTCCAAACGTTTGTCTGCCCCTCGTTTTACTGGGCTTATGTTTTGGGGTGTCAGAGGGAATCTGATTTATCATATCCATTTCCCAGCTACTGTCATCAACGTAGTTTCTGGCAAGCAGAGAAGAATCTGAAGAATCATGCAAACAACTGTCCTGATTACTGGTGGAAGTGGAAAGGCCTTGATAATGCCTTGGAAATGCCTGTTTAGCGCAGGGAATGACCGAGCGGGTGGCAGGGTCTGCAAGGTTCGTGGGCCCAATTAACGAGCCAGGTGGGCTGTATCCGGCCTGCAGGCCTTAGTTTGATGACCTCTGGATTAGGCACTGGAATTGACCCAACTATATCTGACTCCTGCCTGCCAAGCAGGAAGTCCAGCAAGGGTCAACCACTGGTAGGGGGAGCCCCGTCAATGCAAACCAACTCGAGTTCCCCTGGGTTCCCGACAGGGTCGTGGCATGGCCCTAGCCCCGCCACGGACTTCAGACAAGATCCACACTCTCATATTCCTTTAACGGAATACCCTTAAGCTTGGAGGGGCAGGTGATGGCCACACGTCCCCTTCCCCATCACATGATCAACCAATGCCTAACCGCCAAACCTTACAAAGTTGTGACGATTGCTATGAGGTAGGCGAAAATCAAATGGCCCTTGCCAATTTGCCAAGTGGGAAAATTCCTACCAGGCCCCTCAACGGCGACCAACCAAGGTCCATAGCAAGGCCAATATCGAAACCTGCAAATTAGGGAGGGCGGGCGGGAGATTGAGGAAGCAAACCGAGAGGAAGCTCTCCTGCTCGCGCCTCAGTTTAAATGGGGCCCGGCCACGCCTCCCCAGCCAGCGGATTGGCTGGCCAGATGACTGTGTCCCCCAAACCTGGAGGGGAGTGGGTGGCCATGTGGTCCACCGCAACTCCTCCCTGCTGTGAAGCGGAGTGGATTTGCTGCAGGAGCATGGAGAGTGAAAACATGAAGAAGACCTCATTGCTGTTTGATAAATTTGAGAGACCACACCATACATTTAAAGCACACAACTTCCCCCAAAGAATCCTGGGAACTCTAGTTTGTTAAGGGTGCAGGTCATTGTAGTTCACAGGGTTCTTTGAGGAAGCCACACGCTTCAAATGTACTTTAAATGTGTGGTGTGCATGAAGTCCGCCTCAGAGTTTCTGTGACTTGGCAATTATGATAAATATCTGCATACTGGCCCAAGAGCGTGGTTTTCAACAAAACTAGAATAGGAAAGCGGGAATGCAAAGAATAAACATTTAGATGTACATGAATGTGTAATGATAAATACATAAAGAGAGACATAACTGCAGAACAGGGTTGTTCTCGAATCTGACTTCAGTGAATATAACACTTGCTGTCTATGCAATTGTTAGCTGCTTGTAGGCAAAGTAATACTGACACGCTGTCAGGTTTTAGCTGAACAAAACCAAGAATCATGCAAGCACCAGCATTTAAAATGTGCCATATGAACAAAAGTAGATAAAACACAAATAAAAGGCTTTTTACACATTTAAAAGCAATATTCACTATTTAAAATACACATAACACTATATAATCTCCAGAGCAGTCATAAAACACTATGCGCGTTAATGCAGTGCACCTATAATAAATGCACACTTTGATTAAGGTAAGGTGTTAATGACTAATTTAAAACTTGAAATCTTTTTGTCTAATGTTTATTGAGGCTGCAATTCTGTATGTGTTTACTTGGGAGTGAGACCCATTAAAAATAATGGGACTTGCTTCTGAATATCCATGTATAGATTATGCTGCCACTCTCCCATGTGAACACAGCAAAAATGTACAAGACATGATGTATAGGGGAAAAATGGTACCTGGTTCTCTAATTTTGTCGTGTGTGTGGAAAAAACCAAATATTTAGCACTGTGAAAGCTATCCATCTGCTGTCCATTTAAAAACCACTTACTGTAAACTGTATTTGGCAGCCACCCATGATGTAGTCTAAGAACGAATGCATCTTGTGAATCTGGAAGAGAAGAGAGCCAGAAATTCAGATTTAAACGGCACATTCTTAAATACTTCTTCATGTATTAAATGGGAAGGTACTTCTGTGAAGAAGGCATTTATTTAGAGCGGGGGGTGGGGGGTGGGGCTTATTTTAGGCCAGATCCTTATTAATCCTCAACCCTGTGGGCCAACTCTGAGAACCTGACATTATTACGGGCCCTGGGACCTTAGGGTAAATGGCTGGAAATAAATATATAAGCAACCCCCCTATGCTACATGTGGTAAGCAGCTATATGCGTTTTGATTGCACACAGGGAACAGAATGGGTTTCTGAGGATCAGCAGCAACTACATTCCTGAACAACAACTGTCATCCCAGTGAAAACACTGATCCACCTTGACTCCGCAACATCTGTTATGCTACCTCTGGGACTCCCTCGCTATAATTAATTTCTGAGACATGTTTCAGTGTACTTTTTTACTTTATTTTAACATAGCAATGCCTACAAAATGCCTACAGTGAATTCAATTCCCTTTCAGCAATTGGGCTCTTAACTTAGCTAAACACACACACACACACACACACACACACACACACACACACCACCCTTCCAATTCTAAATATTGTGAATCTGTTCAAATGACAGCACCTTGCAGAGATTGAGAATGACAATGCCAGAGTTCTTGTAATTCTTCTTCTTTACTTTGTACTTGGGGTTTATGCACTCCCACTGTACCTGTGAAGACACAAACCGGGAGCATGAAAGCCGTTTCATGTAAGAATCTGAATAATTTATTCAAGTTGCATAATGTGCGCTCTGCCGATGAAAACAGAAATCACATGAAACAGTCCAAAGCTAAAGACATTTCTAAACATCAGCCAATCAGGAGGGAATTATCCCTTATCCGAGACCTTCTGCAAAGTAAAACACCTGCATATCAATTTATTTTTTTTACAAGTGCCATTGCAAACACTGATTTGGCATGCACCTCTGCAAGCTATTCAAACATTAGGCTAAATCTGATGCCTTGCTGGAGCAGATTGAAGGTCCATCATGTATAGGAATGAGGAACCCACAGATTCCCCAAGCCCTGCTGTAGACCAAATGGAAAGGCAAAGCCTGTGTAAATGCTTCATAAGACAACCCATTGTCATCAGCTGTACTTTGAAGTGCGAGCCAGGTTTGTATAAATTTCTAAATATATAAAATGCATACACAAAAATACAGCTATGGCTATTTAAGCTGTTGTGCACTGCCTCAGTGAAAGTGCTTTAGTCCCCTAACCAGTCAAGCCAGAATGCTTATTTTATCAATGTAGTCCTATTTAAGTCAATGCAAATTTGTTTTTCAATCTAGCACGTATATATGGACAGAGCATACATCTCCTTGATGTTATCATGCTTCAGTGTTTATAATCCATTAGTGGGTCTCATTTGCTTCCATAAACTATTAAACTCTGTTATGCTGTTTAAAAAACCTCAACCACTTACCCCAGGGTAAAGCCATTAGTGCTGGAGTCACAAATTGCTTAAAGGGACAATTTGCACTTAGCTGGCTTTACTCCCGTTGAAGTTAAGGAATTAAACACATTTTCTGCAAACACAGGCATTGTAAGGGATTGGAAGACACCAGCTATGGGTATGTTGAAACAAAATTTTAAAATTCCTTCCAGTAGAACCTTAGAGACCAACTAAGTTTGTTATTGGTATGAGCTTTCGTGTGCATGCACACTTCTTCAGATATGGGTATGTTGTCGGACTACAACTCCTATAATCATTGGATGCGCTGCGTCGTGCTGATGGGAGTTGGGCATCCAGCAACATCCGGTGAGGCACAGGTTCTCCAGACCTGCGCATAAACCAAAGGGAATGGCGGGGCCAGTGAAAATGTGTCAATAAGACAACCCTTTGGGCCTTGGCCATCAATTTTACTCTGCTATGCCAACCAATCTTGTGGTCTCACTGCCCACATGGGAGATTCCACTCTGCACACTGAGCTGCAGATGGGACATGTTGTCTCCCCTCTTTTCATGTGTCCACAACTTTGGACCAAATATGATGCTGTTCTAAAAGGAGTCATCACCTCATCCGCAAGACACGATAACTAGTATGTAATATATAAGCAGTGCTGCTGCAAATAAATATCACACATCTTTTCCTTTTCTTCTGCTGGTGCTCTTTGGATTTTCATCTTTTGGTCATCTGGCCATGAGCCACTCAGGCTGCTGTTCTTAGTGTATAAGGTAAAGGTAAAGGGACCCCTGACCATCAGGTTCAGTCGTGGCCGACTCTGGGGTTGCGGCGGTCATCTTGCTATATTGGCCGAGGAAGCCAGCGTACAGCTTCCGGGTCATGTGGCCAGCATGAATAAGCCACTTCTGGCAAACCAGAGCAGTGCACGGAGATGCCGTTTACCTTCCCGCCAGAGCGGTACCTATTTATCTACTTGCACTTTGACGTGCTTTCAAACTGCTAGGTTGGCAAGAGCAGGGACCGAGCAATGGGAGCTCACCCCGTTGTTGGGAATTCGAACAGTGACCTTCTGATCGGCAAGTCCTAGGCTCTTTGGTTTAACCCACAGCGCCACCCAAGTCCCCCACTCAGGCTGCTGTTTTGAGTGTATAGCACCCAGCTAATCTGCCTGGAGGCTAAACTGCCGGGAGGCAGTGGAAGACAGAAGTGCCTGGTGTGCTCTGGTCCATCGGGTCACGAAGAGTTGGACACGACTAAACGACTAAACAACAACAACAAAGGTTAAAACATGCTCTTTTTTAAACACTGCTGTCTTTGATCCTGCAGATGGATCTGATAACTAAACAAATTTAACAAGAGGGACATTTCCATACTCTGCCTGGCCCAGATAGCTGAATGTGGCTCAGCTTCCCCAGGAATTCAAATTATTCATCTTGTGAATTAATTCTCTTTTCCAGTCGAGGTAACAGACAGGACCACATGTTTCTGGGAATTTTTCCAACATCTTCATTTATTTTTTATTGCTTTCTGATCTCTGGAGTACTTGCTCAAGTTCAGCCCCTCCTTTCAGATCTGATATACTGTATCTTAATTGATGGTTTACCAAAACGCTGGTGGGAAGCAAATATGACAGGGATGTACTAGTCTAATAGTTCATATCTGCCCAGATGTCGGACCTTAGGGTGAAGGGTGAGGATAACAACAAGAAGAAGTAGTCCTGTGTGCTATGTGGACACCCATTTGCACAACATTTGCTTATGTTAATTTATACAAACAGATGCAAATTTAGAAGTAATTACTAACATCAGAGTTAATTTTTACAGTTTAAATAGAAATACTGCACATCTCATCATAGTAGGAAAGATTATGATCAGGCCTGATTGGTTGCTGGCCGGGTGCTAACTGATGATGCGAAACTTCTTTTTTACATATTTTATTTATAATTTTCAGTTTTATACATTTCAATAATTTTACAATCATTTTAACATTTCGAAACTTCCTTCCCCACATTCCTGCGGTTCCTCAAATTTATTTTTAATATTTTTTGCATGTCCAAATTAACTTAATTTGCTCATTTATTCATCTACTTTAAATATATATACCCTTACAAAACTGCAGGTTATTACAATAATCCTGCCAATGTTCCTATCTGTTTACAGTTTGTAAATATTCCACAAACCATTTCCATTCTTTTCCATAAAATGTTTGTTGTTTTGATTTCTTATTATTCCGGTAAGTTTCGCTATTTCTGCATATTCCATACGTTTTTGTATCCATTCCTCATTTGCTGGGACTTCTTTCCATTTCTGGGCAAGTAACATTCTTGCCACTGTAGTCGCATACATGAATAAATTTCTGTACAGTTTGGGTAGTTCTGGGAAACTTCTAAGCCCCTCCTGCTCTCCCTTCTTACGGTTTCATCTCTTTAAACTGGACTAGGACTGGAGTAGACAAACCTTCAAACAGAGAACTGTAAATTAAGACATACGGGAACCCCAGTGCTTTAGTCAGATTCAGCTGGTCACCTTTTGTACATGGCATGGGAGATGACGGAGGTATCTATCACCTTGTCCTTTGCCTCAGGCAGCAAAATGTATTGAGCCAGTGCCGTGTACGAAATTAGACTACCAGGATTTGTCAAGCCCTCTTTCCAAGCACCACTGCGCCCATTTTACAAACACAACTGAGATTCCTTGCACTCAGGTGAACTGATAGAGAGTTCTTCAGTAGTAAAGCAGACAAATTTTGGAGTCGGAAGCCCTGCCAGATCAATCTCACGATGTCAGCTAATGAGCCATTTTGTTATTAAACATGAGATTGTTCACATTTTATTTTTATTTTTTTGGAAATGAGAATTTTATGTACAAAAGTGACATAACATTTGGATGCCCTGTGGAAATAATTTAGAAGACATGTTTAAATGTTTAGAATATTTCTGGATTTTTACAGTATTTTAACTACAATGAATTGAAAGTCCAAGAGGCCTTATTTTGTATGTACCACATAAAAACAAAAACAACCACCTCTAAGAAATGCAAGGCTATTGTATTGTTATATTGCCTGCCTCAGAAATCTAGAAGTGTTGGCCTCAGATACATGATTTTTTCAGATACATGAAAACTAGTTTTTCCTCCATAATTAAAATAGGTGTCATGTAGGAAGTATTATCCTGTTTAGGCTGAAATCCAGAACATACTTACCTGGTAGCTAGTCCCACTGAACTCAATGGCACTGACCACTGAGTAGCCATACACAGGATTTCACTGTTAATATAGAAAATACATCTAGTTTTGACACCTCAAATCAGGCTTCCTCAACCTCAACCCTCCAGATGTTTTGAGACTACAATTCCCATAATCCCTGACCACTGATCCTGCTAGCTAGGGATCATGGGAGTTGTAGGCCAAAAACATCTGGAGGGCCGAGGTTGAGGAAGCCTGCCTCAAATGTTCCTTTCCAACTTGTTTGTGAACTTCCAGAGATTAGACACTGTTCGTACGACTAGACTTTAACATACTAATAATTATAAACTATCATAGTTAAATAACATCCTCACCTTCTGGAAATTTCCATGGAGATTGCAAATGTTAGAGGTTTTCTCAAAAACCATTTACTTGTTGTTTTTTCCCTGTCGCAGAAACAGATTTTCACTTATATAATATTCCCATTGCTAACTGTCCAGGTGCACCTTCTTTTTAAAGGCTATTTTTAAACCCCTCTGGCTCCCTTGAGCTGAGCAGAGGAATTTCCTTGGCACCTTCGATTGCCTTTATCAAAACTTATAATCCAATTACGTGCATGATGTATTGACATGTGTGCCATAGGGTTTTGTGTGGGTGGGTGGAACTGAAGGAAGTCGCCAAACAGAAAGGTGTAGAAGTTCAGTTTTCTTAATAAAATATGACCGAAACAACAAATGATTCCAGCGTTACACACTCATCAGAAATGATTGTCGTTTCTCATTTTCAGCAACAAAACAATGCAATGAGAGCCCATGACCCATCTAGTCTAGCATCCTGCCCACAGTGCCTCTCCCAGGGGCTTATGGGAAACTTGCAAGCAGGACATGAGCACAACAGCATTCTCACACCTGTGACTCCTAGCAGCTCAGCATGGAGGTGGAACATAGTCTTCATGGCTAGTAGTCATTGACAACCTTGTCCTCCATGAACAGTCTAGCAGCAGCTAGACTGGTGACTGGGAGTGGCCTCCGGGACCACATAACACCGGTCCTGAGAGATCTGCATTGGCTCCCAGTATGTTTCCGAGCACAATTCAAAGTGTTGGTCTGACTTTTCAAGCCCTAAACGGCCTCGGTCCTGTATACCTGAAGGAGCATCTCCAGCCCCATCATTCATACCGGACACTGAGATCCAGCGCTGAGGGCCTTCTGGCTGTTCCCTCATTGCAGGAAGTGAGGTTACAGGGAACCAGGCAGAGGGCCTTCTCGGTAGTGGCGCCCGCCCTGTGGAACGCCCTCCCTTCAGATGTGAAGGAAATAAGCAGCTATCTTATCTTTAAAAGACATCTGAAGGCAACCCTGTTTAGGGAAGTTTTTAATATTTAATGCTGTGTTGTTTTTAACACTCGATTGGGAGCCGCCCAGAGTGGCTGGGGGAACTCAGCCAGATGGGCAGGGTATAAATAAATATATCATCACCAACATTATTATTATTATTATTATTATTATTATTATTATTATTATTATTATTATTAACTTGTCTAATCCTCTTTTAAAGCCACCCAAGTTGGTTACTGCCCTCTGTGGGATCCAGTTCCAGAGTTAAGTAGGGTTTCTACACCCTACTTAATAAAAAGTGTTACTTACTTCCTGTCCTGTTTTTCTAGAGAAACAGGTGCCAGAACTCAGCATGAAAGCCTCCCCTGTTCTCTTATAATGACAACGGTGCCCACCTGAGAGGGGCCGGAACTGAGTTCCAGAAAGTTCCAGCTGAAAGAAAAGTGCTGCTTTCTTCTTATTGTCTTGTTCTTCTGTTGCAGGCACCCCCAAACTCAGCCATCCAGCTGTTTTGGGACTACAGCTCCCATCATCCCTGACCACTGGTCCTGTTCGCTAGGGATGGTGGGAGTTGTAGTCCCAAAATGGCTGGAGGGCCGGGTTTGGGGATGCCTGTTCTATTGCATAGAGCAGGTATTATGAATGAAAGCTTCAAAGAAGCAACCAGCTGTTGGAAGATGCAAGTCTTGGAAAGCTGGCTAAGCTGTTGAGCTCAGAAGAGTCTTTTGGCTAACTATGATCTTCAGGGGGAGTGTGGCAACAGAGAAACCTATGGGGGTGCATGAAATGTAGTGATGTGAGTAAACTAAAGAGCAGCAAGGAAACACATTTGCTCAGAAGCTCCCTTCAGTGTGGTTAATTTAGGCCAGTGTTTCTCAACCTTGGGTCCCCAGATGTTGTTGGACTACAACTCCCACCATCCCTGAGCTCTGGCTTCCTAGCTAGGGATGATGGGAGTTGTGGTTCAACAACATCTGGGGACCCAAGGTTGAGAAAGGCTGATTTAGGCAGTAGAGAATGAGTAGAAATATTAGCTCACCTGGCCTTTATGAGTAGTCTTCAGCCAGTTTGGTCCTGGAACCAACCTTCAAGCCAAGCATGCCTTTGGGGACCCATTCCTGAACATGGTTATGATATACTATCTGCCTGGTGTGTTGTGCTGCTAATGCAGCCCACCTTAGGTCATGGCATGACTCAATGGTGAGTCTCAACTCAACCTAGTGGCCTAAAGATTCAGAATGAGGATTAGACCCCTCCAAAATGTTTTCCTTCTAGGGGAGTAGGGGGAAAACCAGAATGAGTGGGATGGAGGGGAGAAGCACTCCCTTCACCCATGAAGCATCAGTGTCACTACTGCAGAGAAACAAAAGAATGTGCACTGGCACGCTGGATCAGAAGTCTTAATATCCTTCCCACAAGCAAACTGACAGCTTTCTAGATCTAAAGGTTGCTAATAAGTTGACCTGATAAAGTGGGAGGTCATCTACCCAGGGAGGAATAAGAAGTTTTCTCAGAAATTCCAATTAAAGTCTAGCTCAGCTCTGGCTCCCACTGAAACCACCGGTGACATTTTAACACAGCACAGATGCAGGAGGCAAAAAAGCAATCTGTAAGGCGGAGGTGGTGAGAACAACTGTATTATTTTCTATAGAAGAATCAGTCTGAAATAAACAACATATGACTACTTTGTTAAGATGTCTACTAGGTCTGAAATGTGATGACAGGTGGGCATGGATAAAGCCTGAGGAGGAAGAATGAGAACTGGGAAGAATGAGACACGGTCACCAGCCTCAGCTAGCCCCCCAACCCAACTGAACAATCAGTCCAGGGGGGGGGGGAATTCCTGTCAGCTTCCTCCTCTTTAGCCTCAGTGTTGTTCCTTGAAACTCAGCAGGGAGGATGGGAGCAAACCTAGAATAATCCAGCTTTGTTTGTCGTTGGTTCTGACTCCACTTCCTGTTGGCCTCTCTTGCCTTCCACACTATTCGTCTCAATGGCCACCAGCCACCACTGGATAAAGCGCTTATCCACACAAGTGTTCTGTATGAGCCCTGTCACATATTTGCCATATAGCTGGCTCTTTCATGTAAAGGTTTGGTGTTAAATTGGCTCCTTGCATCTAGTCCCGGGGCACGTTGAGTATCAGATTTGCTCTGGACCCCATATAAGTTCTCAGCCACCCTGGGTGCAGACAGGCCTTGCTGCCTTAGTGTTATTTCCAGCCCTACTACAAACAAAATGGTTTACATGGTTTTGTAAGAAGACTAGTCCTCCTGTAAACAATTAGCTCATTTCGCAGTCTAATAAAATAGAAGTCTAGAGTTTTTAGTGTGCATTCTAATCACTTTTTGTCCACATTGTTGTTGTTTAGTCATTTAGTCATGTCCGACTATTCGTGACCCCATGGACCAGAGCACGCCAGGCACTCCTGTCTTCCACTGCCTCCCGCAGTTTGGTCAAACTCATGCTGGTAGGCTTGAGAACACTATCCAACCATCTCGTCCTCTGTTGTTCCCTTCTTCTTGTGCCCTCCATCTTTCCCAACCTCAGGGTCTTTTCCAGGGAGTCTTCTCTTCTCATGAGGTGGCCAAAGTATTGGAGCCTCAGCTTCAGGATCTGTCCTTCCAGTGAGCACTCAGGGCTGATTTCCTTCAGAATGGAGAGGTTTGATCTTCTTGCAGTCCATGGGACTCTCAAGAGTCTCCTCCAGCACCATAATTCAAAAGCATCAATTCTTCGGCAATCAGCCTTCTTTATGGTCCAGCTCTCACTTCCATACATCACTACTGAGAAAACCATAGCTTTAACTATATGGACCTTTGTTGGCAAGGTGATGTCCCTGCTTTTTAAGATGCTGTCTAGGTTTGTCATTGCTTTCCTCCCAAGAAGCAGGCGTCTTTTAATTTCGTGACTGCTGTCACCATCTGCAGTGATCATGGAGCCCAAGAAAGTAAAATCTCTCACTGCCTCCATTTCTTCCCCTTTTGTCCACATTACTTTTATGAAATTGTCTTAAGCACCTAAGGTGCTTTCAGACTGTCACCATTTTCTGGTGGGAATCAATAATATAGTAGCAAATTTAGGCAGTACAATTAAAGCTTATTTCAGACTTTATGCAATCAGAAAAAGTGATGAGGAAATGCACAGAAAAGTGTGAGTAGCACTTGTTTGACACAGTGTCATACAACATTCCTGCAAGCAAATCAGATTGAATGCTCAATAAACAGCTAATATAATCTAACGTCCCTGCAAGCTTTGTGCAAACAAATCAGACAACCAACCATCTGGAATTCACCCTAGTGAAAAGCTGGCTTGAATGCTCATATCACTGCAATACAAGGGACTGCATGTTTGGCAAGGCAGCCCATGCATTAAACTCTGCTGGCTATGGATTGAAAAGGTTAATCTTTTAATTCTGCTGTTGCTTTTAAATGGCACACATTCACCTGAGCCTACCTGTCTCCCTTCCAGGGCTCCTCGCATCTCCTTGAATGTTGAACTGAATTCTCCAATGAAGTCATGCTTGCCATTGGAATCCCAGTCCCAAACTATGCACTGAAAGAGAAAAAAGAGAGAGAGAAATAATTCTTCCCCTTCCTTTAAAAAGATTTTTGGAGCTGATTTTATCCAAAACAATCCATAGACCCAGTTTGTGTGACATGGTAAGCCAAACAATAGATTCGTAATACCTATGTGAATAATAATAATAATAATTTATTATTTGTACTCCGCCCATCTGGCTGGGTTTCCCCAGCCACTCTGGGCGGCTTCCACAAAGACCAAAAATACACCAAGATGTCACACATTAAAAACTTCCCTGAACAGGGCTGCCTTAAGATGTCTTCTGAATGTCAGGAACAGAAATTGTGCATGTGAATATCAGCAGTATTTCATATTGTATTTCCCCCCCGTTCACAAACATTGCTGTAAATAATTATGTAACGTTCTGATTGCTCTTTGGGCTAGCCCCACATTTAAAAACAGGGTCTCTAAAAAGATAATGTCTGTCTTAGGCTGCATCCCGTTTCCTTCATTTTTGAAGTGATTATGCAATACTTGAAAACCAAACTGTTTTTTAAAAGTATTTAGGGTCTCCCCCCCACATACATCTGAGGTCCTAAGCTGTGCATAAAACTGTACTGTGTGTATAAATCTGGCACTGTCTCTGTGTTATGTTGTTTCTGCCTGACATTTTGGAGTTTTTTCCCCTAACAAATGCTGCCACTTCCCCACTCCTTCCCCCCCCCCCTTGGGAGAGTAGCAGGTTGGGAGGGGAGATCCAAGCAGATGGGTTGATTTGGATAGAAAAATTGGCAAGGATTTCCTCCAGTTAAATGCAAAGATAAATATAAATACAAGCAACTGTGATATATTAATTAATTCCTATGCACAGTACCTTTTGGCTGCTGGAGACCAAAATTTTAATATATGGTGGGGTACAGAGTACATCTGTGATCTAAGAAGAACTCCTTGGGGGGGGGGCAGGGGAGCTGCTGAGCAAGATATTCTGGTGCCTTTTCAGACTCAAGAGGAAGTGGGAAAAGAACACGACTGAAGTAGTCTGTCATTTTTCACCACATAAGTCTGCAGCTTCTGCTTTGACCTTTATATCCCAAAGGGACGGAATACGCTTGAATCAGGTGCAGGAAGTACATCTCTCTCTTGAAAACCGACAAGCTTGCTGACAAGTCTGACAGAGATAGGAGTGATGTGCCCCTCTGTGCCCAGGTTTGTATGTTTAGAGGTATACAGTTAAAAAGAGAGATTGCTGTGAAATTTGGGCCCCCCTCCCCCATTTGATAAGGTTTCATTTTCACATTGCCAGTGCTAACAGGGAAAAGAACACACCTGGACAAGAAAATTGTGGGCAAGGAGAAACGATTTAACCCCTTTTCTGCTTGTTGTTCTCCAATTGGATATAAAGACCCTATATCTAGCGCTACTTGGGGGGGGGGGCGGAAACCTCAGCTGGTTTGGATTAAAAACAACTGAAGGGGAAAATAAAGGCATTGAGTCTTAAGGTGCCTCACTCGCCCCATACATTTAAAGATCTATTATATCACTGATTATATCATTTGGGTGGGGTTTTTACCTTTACATACAAGGCAGAGAAGGGTTTCTTCTTTCTTTTATCAAAACAGAAAAATAAATAAAAATTAAAGGCTTTTCTGTCATTTCAACCGGCGGCTCAGCTGCATTTCTGGGGCAGAAGGCTGATTGGAATGACACTACACTGTGATGTAACATCATCCGCAAAGGCACTCTTGAGGAATCTCCCTACGACTGCTCCTACATAATGATGTACTGTGGCTCCCAGGAGTTCTCTGTATCTGGAATGTGGCCCAGCTGCTGAGACCAGTCATACTGTTGCCTGAATTGGCAAGGTTGCCCCCCCCCCTTCTTTTGGTAAAGCAAAGAAAAAAACAAATCCTTCATACGCTTCTCATTTAAAAAGAAGATCACCCCCAGAAAAATCTGTTCCCAGCCCCCAGAGTTCTCAAAATACTCTGTCCACTTCCATGGGTGGTCAAATGGTTTGTCTCTAATAGACAATACTGACAACAGTTATATAACAGTTATATATTGTATTTTGCTTTGGTGAAATGCGGCGTATTTTCCATTGTGGTACTGGCCAGATGTTGTTGGACTTCAACTCCCATCATCCCTGACCTTTGGCCATGCTGGGCAGGCCTGGAAGCTACCATGTTGGCTACCCCTCCTCTATTTCCAGACTTGTTTGATTTTGCCTCTTTGAAAGGATGCAGAATTAAACCTGTTCTCCTTGGAGGAGGAGAGGGGAGCTTAAAGGTAAAGGTAAAGGGACCCCTGACCATTAGGTCCAGTCATGACCGACTCTGGGGTTGCGCCGCTCATCTCGCTTTATTGGCCGAGGGAGCTGGCATACAGCTTCCGGGTCACGTGGCCAACACCACAAAGCCGCTTCTGGCGAACCAGAGAAGTGCATGGAAACGCCGTTTACCTTCCCGCCGGAGCGGTACCTATTTATCTACTTGCACTTTGACGTGCTTTCGAACTGCTAGGTTGGCAGGAGCAGGGACTGAGCAACGGGAGCTCACCCCATCGCGGGGATTCGAACCGCCAACCTTCTGATCAGCAACTCCTAGGCTCTGTGGTTTAACTCACAGTGCTACCCGCTAAAGACACAAACTCAGTTAGTTTTAATTTCCCCAGGGATCTTCATTCATAGATAGATAGATAGATAGATAGATAGATAGATAGATAGATAGCTGGATAGAGATAGATAGATGATAGATAGATAGATAGATAGATAGATAGATAGATAGACAGACAGACAGACAGACAGACAGACAGACAGACATACATACATGTATTACACACTCACTCACAATCAAGATTGTGATATCAAGATGATATGCTGCTGGCATGGGAGCCATTCTCCCATGGTAGTCCTTCTCTTGTTAGTGCCATCAGAATAATTGCGAGCAGCCCTGGGACATGAGCGATGAGCCTCATATTCTCTCCGACAACAATATCAACCCTTAAAACACCACCCAAAGCTGGTTTGTGATGCAGTAGCCCCCATGCCACCAGGATAATGTAAGAGGAGCTTGCTCCATGATGTTGAAAGAGTAGCTAAGGGTGCAATTCTGTGCACATCTGTTTGGGCACAGGTTCCACTGAAGTATATGGGCTTTACATCCCTGCAGGATCCTTGTGGCTTCAGGAGACAGACTGGTGGGCAGGCAGCGCACCTGTCAAACTTGGCCTCTGGAGGGAGGCAGGGGGCAGTTACCCAGCTGGTCTGTTGCTCAGATCCAGTTCCCCCACCCCTGCTCTAAGGAAACCAGTGTGCTGGCACCACTGACCTCTCTTGCTGCTTGAAGACTGGGCTGCATGTAACATTGCTATCTGCACTAACAGCAGATCTCCAGGGTTTCAGAAAAGAGCGTTTCCCAGCCCTACCTGAAGACGCCAGGAACTGATGCTGGGACCTTTTGCATAGCTCCAAAGCTATGACTCTTCCCTGCTACTTTTATGGAGCATCAATCTTGTCTTTTTTCACATGTGTTTAAGGCAGCAGAGCCAATCTCACCTGGAGGAGACGATAAATCAAGTGGTTTACTGCTCTGTTAACTTCCAGAAAAACTGCTTGCCAGCTGAGTCTCTGTTTACATACCCAGGGTCTGCTAGGGCACTATTTGCACATCATACAACTGTCCTCTGCTCTTTATTGAAGCAGGTTGTGAGGGATACCAGGTTGCATAGCCTCTAATCGCATGTCCTTTATTCCTACAATAAAATGCTGTGTAGGGCTGCTGTTAAAGAGTGAAAAAACCAATTTCACCATCCCTCTCCCACATAGGTGCCAACTCCCTGGGCACATGGGTGCCCGAGCATGAAAGGGCTGGGCACCCACAAATTTCAGTGCCAGAGCCATGCACACTGTATGGCACACATGGCCCCGGGCACCCATGGTCGCAGGAGCAAGTTGGCAATCCTGCCCCTCATGTCCCCCAACAGTCAGGATTCTGTGACCACTGAGCATGCTCATTCCTCACATCCTTTAGCTGCTGCCTCTTCCATATTTTTTGTACTTCTGCAAATCTTATAATTGGGACACATGTGATACTGAACTAAACCACTGAGCTTCTTGAGCTTGCCAATCAGAAGGTCGGCAGTTCGAATCCCCATGATGGGGTGAGCTCCTGTTGCTCTGTCCTAGCTCCTGCCAACCTAGCAGTTCAAAAGCACACCAGTGCAAGTAGATAAATAGGTACCGCTGTGGCGGGACAGTAAACAGTGTTTCCGTGCGCTCTGGTTTCCATCACGGTGTTCCATTGCGCCAGAAGCGGTTTAGTCAGCCTGGCCACATGACCCGGAAGCTGTACGCCGGCTCCCTTGGCCTGAAAGCGAGATGAGCGCCGCAACCCCATAGTCACCTTTGACTGGACTTAACTGTCCAGGGGTCCTTACCTTTTTATGATTTCCCCAAGCCAGGCAATACCTCCCTTATGTATTTGTGGTGCTGTTTTGGTTTTAAATACATAAGCAATGGTACATTTTGGGTTTGGCTACAGGAGCCACAGGACTCATAGCCTAAATAACATAAACAGAGAACAAATAAAAGCTACCATAGGCAATGTTCAGCCTCTCCTGTTCTTCCCCCTCCCTAAAAAACAAACATTCACAATTGCCAGTTGCTGATTAAAGAAAAAGAACAAAGAAACCTGATTGCACTAATGATCCATTCATTATCTGAAGTTCGTTATAATGCCAGAAAGTTGTTAAGCAGAAGGCGAAGGCGAAGAAGAAAGGACTGTTTTGGATTATTTGAGGGTTGAATTTTAATTGGAGATCATTAAAAGTCAAATTGCATCTAACAAGGTCAAGGTTAACATAGATCAAGCTGGTTGTTTATTTCATTCCTGTGGGCTTCTAACTTTAGCTTTAGGGAAGCAACCTAGTTCTTAGTACCACTGAGCTCTTGGACAAAAGAAGCCATTATTCTCTCAGTGTTGTTTGCACAGCTATAATCAGGGTGAGGGTAAGGGTGCTTGTTAGCTGGCCTATTATAATTGCCTATTATGCAAGAGATTTACAACTGGCTATAAACATTCATTGCCACCCCAGGTCAGTATACTACATACAGTGGGCTGCTAAACAAAACAGCAACTGATGTGAATTCACGTACCATTTTACAGAACCAAATACGCTGTTAGGGATAAGCAAATCTGTTGGTTTCCTGTAAGTGTGTCACTTTTCCAATCTAAAGTTCACTTCCCAACATTTCCACATCCATTTGCAAATTCCTTTCTTGAAAAGCCCATCAGTATTTTAGTGCTGATTTCTCATGATATGCTGATTTCTCATTTTTGTATGCGATTTTGCCTAATACATTCTTTCCTAATATTATTTGTTTATTTATCAAAAAATTATACACTGCTCGATTGTAAAGAAAACGTCAAAGTAGTTTACAAAAAGAACCATAAAACCAGGATTTTTTTTATTTTTTAAAAAACATTAAAACACACCAGGAGTTAAAAAACTAACACTATTTCTAGGCTTGTCTAAACAAGAATGTTTTTGGCAGGTGCCAAAAAGAATGCAAAGCTTGATCTTAATAGGCAGGGAATTATTTCCCCAAGTGTTGGTGTTGACACTGAACAACTGAGTTCTTACAAATGCATTTTGTAGCACCTGCAGTAGTGGCAATTCCACCGACTGAAGCAAAAATAAAATGCATTTTTGTATGTTATTTTCACATATAGACACACTGGTGTACTGTACCCTAGTACACGCATTTTTGTACCCATTGTCTGACAAAATGCATTGCAAAAATTAGGAGAATTTCAAAGGACGGCTGTGTTTTGGTTTGTGTATTGTTTTATATTCAAGTTAGAGAGATAAAGGACGTTTGGTACACGTTAAAAGCTGAATCTACCAAATCTATCCACAACTGTCCTTCAAAATTTGCACTTATCTGAATTTTGTGACACAGTTTTCCAATCCCCGTTTACAAAATAGCACAGGTCAAGGGAAGTGTGTGCACACATGAAGGTGTTAATGAAAATAACACAGAAAAATGAATTATGTTAGAGGAAATAGTTTGCAAAAATGTGTAGTCAAAACTGCATATAAAAATGAGTTTGTTAGGAGAAATTTGTACAATACCGATGAATAGACATGAGGGTTTACTCCCTACCCCAGAATACTCATTCACTTTTGATCAGCTGTCTCTGACATGAAAATGTTCCACACCAAGTGGCTGTTGGCTGCTTCTTTGAAGGTTGGTAGATAGGAGAAATGGAAAGGCTGGACCTCTTACTGTATACAGTTAAGAAGTAGGCCTTTCAGACAGTGAAATGCCCTCCATCTTTAAAGGTAAAAGTAAAGGGACCCCTGACCATTAGGTCCAGTCGTGAACGACTCTGGGGTTGCGGTGCTCATCTTGCTTTATTGGCCGAGGGAGCCGGCGTACAGCTGTGGCCAGCATGACTAAGCCTCTTCTGGCGAACCAGAGCAACGCACGGAAACGCCGTTTACCTTCCCGCCAGAGCGGTACCTATTTATCTACTTGCACTTTGACATGCTTTCGAACTGCTAGGTTGGCAGGAGCAGGGACCGAGCAACGGGAGCTCACCCTGTCGCAGGGATTTGAACCGCTGACCTTCTGATCGGCAAGTCCTGGGCTCTGTGGTTTAACCCACAGCGCCACCCGCGTCCCATCTTTACAGAGGTGCAAACAGCATCTGCACTGTTCTGAATACTTTGTACTCCTCAGAATGAGATGCTTCCATGCTCATCCAACTGTGGCTGCAGCCATCCTGCCACATTACCAACAATTAGTGAACCTCTGAGTCAACTGCTTCATTCTTAGTGATTTGTGGGTTGGAGGCTGGGAGGGGAGAAGTGGGAAACATGCTGTTGCAACTGCTACAAGAGCTGAAGTCTGGGACACTGCACACCATCAACACTGCCCGAAACAATGCATTATACTTAAAATGGGGAACTGTCTCTAAAGTTTTGTTACCAACACTTTTCTAGACCTCCCTGCTCCTAATGCAAACCAACAACAAAAGTTCTATGAATGGTAGCATTACACACACACACACACACACACACACACAGTGTGTAATACCTGAATAGACAGAAGACAAGAGCCTTTTAAAGAATGGGGAATACCGGCAACATTTTTTTTCAATGGCCTGCTGGTGCCAAATAAAACACAGCATAGATCTAATTACACCAAGTGAGAATCTGGTCCTGTGAATCAATGTTTTGTTGTATAGCTTCCTGCAATATAAGCCACTGTTTCTACAACACAACAAAAGCAACATATGTATGATTGCCACTTTTGCGAACACTGTTTTCAGATTCTCTCTCACTCAACTGGTAAGGCTGCCAAAATGTCTCGGCAAGTTTTTTGTTTTGTTTTTTAACAATAATTATTCTCTTTTTAATTTCTTTGTTTGTTCTCGTCTCTCCAGCAAAGGCTACCTCCTGTATATATATGATAACTCAGATACCACATCCCCCTTGAATGTTTTCTATCTCTATTTTTCATGCACTAGCCACCTGGTGACCCAGACACCAACCCCAAAGAGGGGACTTGTCTCATTCTTGGTCTAGAGTAGTGATGCAGACATTAACATGGAGGTGGAGATCATGAAAGGATCAGAAGCTTCATCTAGGAATGAACTGATAAAGGATTCCAGTGCAGGGAAAGGCCTCTGCCACATGGAAAACCATGTACCAGCGACAGAGTTCACCTGATTTTGATTTATTAGATTTCTAAGCTGCTTTTCATTCATGTGAATTGCAAAGCGGCTTACAAACAATAAACAACACTAAAGGTAAAGGGACCCCTGACCATTAGGTCCAGTCGTGACCGACTCTGGGGTTGTGGCACTCATCTCGCTTTATTGGCAGAGGGAGCCGGCGTACAGCTTCCGGGTCATGTGGCCAGCATGACTAAGCCGCTTCTGGTGAACCAGAGCAGCGCACGGAAACGCCATTTACCTTCCTGCAGGAGTGGTACCTATTTATCTACTTGCACTTTGACGTGCTTTCGAACTGCTAGGTTGGCAGGAGCAGGGACCAGGGAGCTCACCCCGTCATGGTGATTCGAACCACCGACCATCTGATCGGCAAGTCCTAGACTGTGGTTTAACCCACAGCGCTACCCGTGTCCCATGTACTAACCATAATTGAGCATCACAAATACAACATACATCATATAGTTGCTGGCATCCCTCTGTTTTGAGAAACAAGGGAGTGCACCTCCAGCGGTGAAGTCAAATTGCTGCATTAGCAGCACTGAAATGACCTCCCCGGGACCCAAGCCTGGGACGTGAGAATCTGTACTTAATATTCTTATAAGCCCTCCTTGCCCCCAAGAATCAGATACAGTAAGCCATTGATAAAATGGTCCAAGATGGCAAACAATCACAAATGATGGTACAACACTTCTGAAGCAGCTGCAGGTCCTTTGTTCTGCAGCCAAAATGGCAAGTAATATTTAAAGTAGGAATCTCATGTCAGTCCCCAAAGTGATGTAAAATCACGCTCCTCCAAATTTCTAGCGATTGCTTGCAGAAAACATCAAGGTTTAGTATTGTCAGGGAACTGCCATCAACTCAGAGACGAGAGATGGAAGGGCAGTTGTGTTATAGGGAGCCTCCGAAAATTTTGTGAAGCAGTTCCTCCTCCAGCGAGAAGGAAAGCCCCTCCTCCAGTGGAGAAGAGGTGAAGGGTCCAGGGGATGCTAGGGAGAGCCTCAACACTGAGCCTGAGCAAACCGGAAAGGCGGGAAGTACGCCCCTGCCAGTGCCCATTCTGTGCAGTAAGCTTTGGCGCAGGGAGGGAAGGAAAAGGCTGGGGGTGACGCGACTTTTATGCTGGGGGAGGTACAAAGACCGACCACTCCCAGATTCTGCTAGTGACTGAGCCAGACATGAACTTAGGACGCTCTTCACTGTAAATAGTTTGCACCAAGAATAAAGCCTGGAAAAGACAGGTCGGAGTCTTGCCTGTTTACTCTCGAGCAACCACACCCGCATCTGACAAGTATATTCAGGTGGTGCGATAGGACAGTGCGTCTGGCAGCTAGCCCAAAGGTTGGTGGTTTGAGCCCATCCAGGGACGGCTGTGGACAGGATTCCGGCTTTGCAGGGGGTTGGACTAGATGGCCCTTGAGGTCCCTTCTAACTGTACAATTCTATGATTCCATGCATTTGGGGGGCACACCTGCCCTTTCTGGTGAGTGGGCCTGGACTTCTGCCCCCAAGCCCTGCCTTGATGGCACCAGCAAACAGACCATTCTGGCTCCCAACTATTCTCCGTTCTGTCTTGGTTCCCAGACTTCCCAGAAGCAGAGCTGTTCCTATCATTTAATTGGTACATAATCTTTTTTTCTAAAAGGTCTGAGCAGCCAGAGATTTTAATTTAACTCTTCCTGGCAACTTCCTCTAGATATTAACTGTCAGAGCAGATAACAGAAATTTGGCGGAGAAGGTGATTTCGACAGAGGGGTTGATAAGAGACTTGTGGAAGATAAATGGTAATAGTGAACAGAACCAAGGGATGGGGAGGTTAATAGAATGCTGGGAGGGAAACCAGCTCAGAGGTCTGAGACAGAATAGGATGACAGTGGCCTAGTCAGAAATGGGTTTCAAAGAGGCAGAAAATGGATTGGTTCACAATTAACACATCAAGCACACATCTAAAGAAAATGTGGAGGGTTGAGTCATGTTGAGTATTAGCACAAGCCATTGTTCATGAGCTTTATTTCCACCATTGTGTATTGGAGGTGTGATGATGTACAAGGCGGTCATCAATCCAATTTGCTATCAGGCCCACTGTTAGTGGACTACATGGTTTGCAGCCAGGCCTGGTGTTAGTGGAAAGGCTGGTGTTAGGTGGAGGGCATGGGTGGCGCTGTGGTCTAAACCACTGAGCCTTTTGGGCTTGATGATTAGAAGGTTGGCGGTTCGAATCCCCATGATGGAGTGAGCTCCCGTTGCTCTGTCCCAGCTCCTGCCAACCTAGCAGTTCGAAAGCACGCCAGTGCAAGCAGATAAATAGGTACCGCTCCGGTGGGAAGGGAAACGGCATTTCCGTGCACTCTGCTTTCCGTCACGGTGTCCCATTGTGCCAGAAGCGGTTTAGTCAGGCTGACCACATGACCCAGAAAGCTGTCTGTGGACAAAGTATAGTGAATACTTCGCTAGATGAACCAATGGTCTGACTTGGTATAGGGTAGCTTCCTATGACCCATCTGAGCACAAATCCCAACTAGGAGGGCCACTACTTATTGGAACCACTCCAGTTCCTCTCTCTATCCCCCACAAGAGAAGCTGATTTGGCCATACCTCCTTCCTTCCTTCCTCCCGCCCTACATTTCCCAAGAGCACATCCTGATTTCGAAGACAACGAGGCCAGTGCTGCACACTGTACTAGGACTAGTAAAAGCAAGAGAGCAGCAAAGGACCAGGACTGAGAAGTTCTGTGTGCTAAGAAATCAAGTTTGGCCGGAGTCCGGCTTCAATTTCCATCCAAGGGAGTGTATCACGAAGAACAGAAGACAAAAAATAATTAACTACATACATTCTCCGATGGTGTGTGTGTAATTCATATTGAAATTCCCAAAGAACATTTTTTAAAGCATCGCTATAACGTTTATTTCACCGGCCCTCTTGGACTCATCTGCCTGATCTGGTGCTTGACCCCAACCAGTCTCTGACACATTCCTTCTGATGCTCACAAGCCTGTACCTGAACCAGACCCCAGATGCAGCCCAACATAGACTAAGCCAAGGCCTGATAATGTGAGCAGAAGGCCACTGGATGTAGACTTTTCCTCCATGGCTGCTACACAGAGAGACACTTATGAGGGCACGTTTTACCATATGTGGTAGACTTGTAAAAGGATAAAAGAGTACAGTGGTACCTCGGGTTACATACGCTTAAGGTTACATATGCTTCAGGTTACAGACTCCGCTAACCCAGAAATAGTACCTCGGGTTAAGAACTTTGCTTCAAGATGAGAACAGAAATTGTGCTCTGGCGGCACAGCAGCAGCGGGAGACCCCATTAGCTAAAGTGGTGCTTCAGGTTAAGAACAGTTTCAGGTTAAGAACAGACCTCCAGAACGAATTAAGTACTTAACCCGAGGTACCACTGTATTGGGATATGATATATAATGAATTGAAAAAAATGTTTAAACGTATATTTAAAAAAACAACAACAACCCAGGTGTCAGAAAAAGGCTATTTATGCATGCTACTACCGAGGCCCGTGTTTTGTTAGCTCAAAAATGGAAAGCGAGTGAGGTCCCAAACAAAAAAGAATGGCAACTTAAACTGATGGACTATGTGCAGCTTGCAGAATTAACTTATAGAATAAGAGAACAAGAAGAATGCATGTTTAAAGAAGACTGGAAAATGTTTACTGAATATATAGGTGAAAATTGTGTTTATTTAAAAACATTGGTAACATTAAGATAAATTCAACAGTGTAAATAAATTTTGATGGATGTAACAATGGAATATTGAATGGTTTAGTTCATGTAACATATTCAGGGATGTATGGTATGCAAAATGAACCATGGAAAGAGAAGAAGGGAAGTTATTGATTTAAGGTTGCTTAAATGAATACTTTGAAATGTAATTTAGAAAGTTTAATAAAAAATATTTTAAAAATGGAAAAAAGAGAGATACACTTATGATCCTTTCCCTGCTAATTCAGCACACACGTTATTTTGAACCAAGAAAATAAGCGTACTAGATTATAAAACATCATATGACAAGCCACCATATGGTGAATTTCAAAAATAGTAATTTGATATCGCCTGGCTGAAAATTATAGCAAAATGGAAGACAGTCATCCTGTTCATGATCCTACTGTGAAATCTCACCTAGTCTCCCTTTTTCTCTGTAGAAGACCTGGTTGTTCAGGTGGATTAAAAAGCCTTTTTAAAAACATGGCAAATTGAGAATGCTTAATGGCAGTAATGTTTAAATGGACAATTTTGTATTTCTCGAGGCCCTTCACTGCTCTTTTGTTAATTCAGCGCGCAGAAAATATTAAGTCCTGCTGGGATTTGAAGCGATAGATTTGACTGCCTGGGATATCTCTGTAAAAATGTTAAAACCATTATGTTGATATGATTGCTTATCAGAATAATGCTGTTCAGCTACTGATAATGTGTCAGACTGTAGTCTGCAGAATGGGGCAAAATATTGTTTATGTCTAGAATGTGCTATAGCTAAACTGGTATCTCCAAAAATTTTGGGGTGGATCTTCCAACAGTCCCAGCCAGAAAAGGAAAAGTTTCTTTGGGTGATACTTCATGGTAGACAAACCATGGGATTTGAGGGAAAGGGGCATGATATAGTACCACTGTTTTATAAAGGCCTGCTTGGAATGAACTGGTTTAAACACATTTTAAAGGGGGGGGGGGAGAGAGAGAGGCGGAGACGGCCTAAATAGAGAAAATGTAGCACCAGGGCTTTCAATCACCTCTGTCTAAATTTTACAATTTAATTACAGCAGGAGGAAATAGGTCATCCAATTTAGATATTTAACTGCTAGTCTTGAATACCTTACCAGGTACCTAGGTTGCCCAAATAGGACCAATTACTCTCATAATAATTGCAGGTCTGAAATTAAAGGCTTGGTTAAAGAAGGCTCCCGAGGCCAACATTTTGCACCTGGTATATGCAATCTTCTGAGTTTCTACAATGGTAGCAAGCAACGCGATGCACTAAAGTAATACATGTTGTTAACATCCCTTAACTGACACATAAACTAACACTGGGAGTATCAATGAACCAGAAGACTAAATACGATTCCACTGAAATGTCTCTAAGCAATAAAAGGTATTCATTTAACTTGCCAGTAGATGCAATTGGGAACCATCTCCTGTAAACCCTGCCTTTTCTCCTCCTTATCCTTCCTACCCCACCCTCTGCCACCATCTTATTTTCCTGCACCCCATTCTTTTTCTTACATCCTGCTCACCCTTCCTCTTGAACTTCTTGGATACTTTTTGGGAGAAGAAAAGCTCCCAGATGTTTACTCAGATCATGTGCAATCTTCCTTCCTGCCTCTAAAATGGGGGCATTGCAGGAGGAGAGTTAAGTTCTTACAATTGCTTGGGAGAAGAGGGGACAGACTTTGGGGCAACCAGAAGCTTTCTCATCATGGCAGCAGATCAGGGCATCTCCATTTAGATGGCTGTTTGGGACACAGGTGGTGCTGTGGGTTAAACCACAGAGCCTAGGACTTGCCGATCAGAAGGTCGGCGGTTCGAATCCCCGCAACGTGGTGAGCTCCCGTTGCTTGGTCCCTGCTCCTGCCAACCTAGCAGTTCGAAAGCACATCACAGTGCAAGTAGATAAATAGGTACCGCTTCAGTGGGAAGGTAAACGGCGTTTCCGTGCGCTGCTCTGGTTTGCCAGAAGCGGCTCAGTTATGCTGGCCACATGACCCGGAAGCTGCACGCCAGCCCCCTTGGCCAATAAAGCGAGATGAGCGCCACAACCCCAGAGTCGGTCACGACTGGACCTAATGGTCAGGGGTCCCTTTACCTTTTACCTTTGCATGGGCATCTTGGCTGCTCTGCCCCCCGGCAATAAATATTTTAAGACCGATGGCACTGCTATCCATTGTGAGAAGGAAGAAGAAGACACGGCACAATACAAAATGAGAATATTTTAAAACGTTTGCCATAAACCTAAATTACAGTGCGAGTTACACACTAGTGGCTCTCCTACAAGAAAGATTATACAGCAAGCCACCTGGCAAATTAAAGCCAGGTTCCCCCCCCCCCCCCCGACAAGAGATTAACCTTAGCTGAGAATGGTTATGATGTCAACATCTCATCAGGATTCCAACTCCGTTTTTAGAAACAGGAGGGTGTTCTTGATTTTTCTGTTCCCTTCATTAACTTTGGACACGATATGATTCTATTAAGACAGAAAGCTCTTAATACTTGTGGGAAAGCCATGCAACTGAGGGGTAAACTAACTAGACAGTTCAAGACACATGCCATTTCTTATTTTTTTTAAAAAGGAACAAGCAAGTGTGCAGGGAGGGGTTTAAATCCTTCCTCCTAGTGCCAAGATCCTAGTGAAAATTCTTCCCTCGCCCACCCACAGCTAATTAAGGAAGGGAAGCTGCCATTGGTGCTATTTCCTTTAAAATACAGTATACATGAAATGCAATTGTGTCTTTCTAGTATTATATGGTTCGATCCAGTTATATAGCTGGACCCAATATTGGGTCCAACAGTCAAGAAGGCAGTTACTGCATGTGCTGTTGAGGAAAATGAGGGGCAGATGGGGCTCGTTCACCTGAGAAGGTAGCCCATCTAGGAGAAGGAAAACTCTGATTATAAACCTCTGCTACCAGACAGCTATACTCATTCACAAGAAAGGCCTTGGGAGTAAACTCTGAGGAACAATCCAGAACCGATGCCTTGCATCTTGGGGAGAAGAAAGGGCTAAGGAATAAACCTTCCCCAAATCTGGAGTGCAGTGCCTAAGACAGTTGGATGATGCCTGGTACATCTCCTTCTAGCAACTCCTGTAGCCAAGCTAGTGCCAAATGTATTTGGTCCACACCAGCAGGTCAAGGTTGGGGGGTCTTGTCATCTGGGCAGACCAGGACCTCCATACAACACTGCCAAGGCCTGCGCCCCAGAAAGGTCAATTCACATGGGAGGCAGCAGTTATGAGTTAGCAGTCTCTGCAGCCACAGCAGGCGCTGTGATTCTCCAGCGGTTTGACTTCACCTTCCAGTGGCACACTCCATTGTCTCTTGAGACAGATGGGTGCCAACAACAGCAATATAGTTTGATCCTTAGAGCCAGATTTCTTGGATATATTACAGATCATGTTTGAGTGACAGAAAGTGAGATTTTGGAAAAGTTAAGTGCCCAGCGGATGTTTTTGGAGAGGGAATAAAGTTGGCTTCCTGTGCACAATCAAGTCCCAGCAGGCTGTAGACCCCAAGTGGTTCTGTGTAGCTTGTTAGTTCTCTGCTAGTTCTGAAGCTACCTGGTTTGCACTTCTCAAACTAATGTGCAGGTCGGAATGCAGTTACCATTCATTTTGGGGTTATCAGAGTATTGCAATGTAGATTTCAGCTCCAAAAAATAAATAAATACAAATCTTGTATAAAATCCACATATTAGGATAAAACACATCTAGAAATGCACACTTTTAGAGAAAACAAGATTAGAAATTCATGTTCATGGATTTTAATTGTATTTTCTCGCCAAAATTAAATTCATACGTAAATATGCGGGGGTTTTTGGTGTGGATTCTTTTAAAAATCACAGATGAATGCAAAAATGGGATGGAACAGACTTATGACTGAGTGCGCACAAAACTGACACAGGTCAGAAATAGATCAACCCATCCATTCCTAGTTCTGAGCTATCTCTTCTCACTCACACCAGGGATTCAGTGAGTGCACAGTCAGTTTGGAGTATACAGCCATTATTGCCAATGTAATATTATGATCATTTGTCTTTAAAGATGCCAGTTTTCCAATACTCTTCAGGCCTGGGTAATTTAAGAGAATCTAGGCTCTGAACCAAACTGTCACCCCTACACAAGTTCAAATTGAGAGAAAACGGAATACAGGCTTTTCAGCTTTGTTTTATAAGTGAGAGACAGAAAAGACAGATTTGCACTCACACAAAAATACTATTTAGCAGAAACTAATTTTATCATTTCTGTTTAAAGATGGTATCACTGATATCTAAACCAGGAAATGGCAATGAGCACAAAGACTTTAGGCACCAGCAAGACACAATCTTTTGGCTTTCAGGACATCAAAAGAGGGGATATGAATAATGTCATATCAAGGAGCTTCCGTAGATCACAAGCTCTGTTAATTTCAAAGTAATAAATGCATTCAGCTCTCTGATATTGATCTTTCATTACTAATAATGATGGATGTGAACTATTGGTGAGCATTCTTTTTCCACCCTCAGAATAAGCAAAGAACAGAAACTGTCCTGCAAATGAACAGTGGAGTAGACGTTCTTAAGTCTTAGCTTAAACTTGTACTGCTTGTGGCCAAAGGCCCTGCAAAAAATAATTAAATCCAAACACACCGAAAATGCTTTGTATGTGCAACATGGTTAATAAGAGGCAGACTCAAGGATACACACAAAACAAGGGATAATTAAAACATTCAGTATAACAAACAAAATTTAAAAACCACCAATAAAAACAAAATGATCATCATATCAGGGCATCACTATAGCTACCCTCTATGAAATTCTAATGGACCCATCTCACATGCTTAAATAAATATACCTGGATACTTACAGCTACAGTGGTAGCTCGGGTTACATACGCTTCAGGTTACAGATTCCGCTAACCCAGAAACAGTGCCTCGGGTTAAGAACTTTGCCTCAGGATGAGAACAGAAATCGTGCTCTGGCGGCGCAGCGGCAGCAGGAGGCCCCATTAGCTAAAGCGATGCTTCAGGTTAAGAACAGTTTCAGGTTAAGAACGGACCTCCGGAACGAATTAAGTACTTAACCCGAGGTACCACTGTACTTGGGAAGCTCCCCCCACCCCTCTCCAAATAATATGTTTCCCCAAGAACTCTCCCTTTCTTCTGCAAATAATAGCCCACTTCAGGCAATCTGATTAGGGGTTAGCTTGTGATTTGAAGAGGGGCCACAGTGTGGTGTCTGCTCACTCCATGACCTGGAAGGCATACTTGTGACATGGGGAGCCTCCTGTATCTGAAGTGGTTAATATTTCTATGTATAGAACCATATCCGTTTTATAAAACCACCTTCTTCTTATTATTTTTTTTTAAGTAGCTCATAAGATAGAAATCACTATGTAAAAAGGTAAAGGGACCCCTGACCATTAGTTCCAGTCATGGCCGACTCTGGGGTTGCGGCGCTCATCTCGCTTTATTGGCCGAGGGAGCCAGTGTACAGCTTCCGGGTCATGTGGCCAGCATGACTAAGCTGCTTCTGGCTAACCAGAGCAGCGCACGGAAACGCAGTTTACCTTCCCACCGGAGTGGTACCTATTTATCTACTTGCACTTTGACATGCTTTCGAACTGCTAGGTTGGCAGGAGCAGGGACCGAGCAACGGGAGCTCACCCCATTGCGGGGATTTGAACCGCCGACCTTCTGATCGGCAAGTCCTAGGCTCTGTGGTTTAACCCACAGCGCCACCCGCGTCCCTAAATCACTATGTATACCTTCCTAACCCCCTGACTCCAACTATGCTATCGTGCTCCTTTATTTCCAGGGGTGGGGGGTGGGGAGTGAGAATCAGTTTCTTTCTCCTTTGTCCAACCAGGATCAGGTGCAGAAACAACCTCTGGAACCCCCACTGTCTCTGAAAAGCCTCACAGCCTCAGGGACTCGAGACGTCCAGCATCATTCGTTTGTTTACTTGCTGCATCTTCTGCCCAGGTCTGCAGACTCATCAGCGTGTCAAGAGGCTGTAAGTTCTCTGTTTCCGAAAACATAGTGGGGCTGTGGCAGTGATCTGGAGAAAAAGCACCTGTCAGGCTGAAAGAACATGCTCGCCTGCCAGAAGCCAGCCAAGCAGAGAGAGCGAGGCTTGGAACGCCCTCATCCCATTATGGGCAGGAGCTATTCATTGCCACCCTTCACCCTCAGCCTGCCAGGTCTCTAAAACAGAAGAGTCCTTGGAGACCCAAAGAGTGGTGCCGTTATTTTATTTCCCTGATAGCGCATCTCCCAAGAAATCCAAGTTATTAGACCAGCTAATAGACGCCGCTTACACTGTCTTTTGAACTTCAAAGTGTCTCTGAGGCAGATTAATTGACACAAATCTATACTAGTAATTAAACCGACGAGTCCTTTGCAATATATATGGGGAATTATAGTAACCATTGCCCATGACATAGGGGACATGAGCCAGTTCGGATCACGAGTTCAGCTGCAACTTTTGCAGTGGGGAGAGTGTTGTCCCCTCCACTACTTGTGGAGGCTTAGAACCATACATTTCCAAATCATTTGTGGAGCCTTTATGAGAGTAGAAAAGACTGTAGACATTATGGCAGAACAGCCAACAGGAGTATGAATTTCTCCGGATATGCACAATGTTGCTTGCAATTTTGCGAAATATACACATTTCTGAAAGCAACACTCCCCCCCCCATTATCGTGCATTTTCATATGTTATTTCCACAAATGTGCCATTTATATACACACACTTTACACTAGTATCCACACTTTTGTACACGTTGTTTGGCTGGGGAACTGCACTGCCGAATTTGGAGAAGTGTGAATTTCAACAAAAGGCTGTGTTTCAGTTCACACCTTGCTTCGAAAAGTGTGAATTAGGTTAAGTTTGCCTCCCCCACCTCTAGTTGCAGGGCCCTGCAGCCCCTTTCAGCTGACTTTTCCACTACAGGCGAGAAAAAACTGAAGAGAGCTCAGGTTTCCTTTAGGTAAGGGTTGGCTAACGGCCAGTTCAAGGGGCTCATCCAACATCCCAAGCAAATAATCTCTGTTGCCCTCCAAGATCCTACAGGTGATTGTAAAAAGAAAAGGAAATGGGAGTGGTGGGAGGCACCAGCTGGGGAACCCCCAGAGGAAGAAGGCTCAGAGCCAGGGGATTGGTGGTGGGACAATGGTGAGTGGTCAGAGGGAGAAGAGGGGGAAGGAGGAGAAGGTGTCAGAAGCTGAAGAAGCAACAGGGTTTAGTGAGCAGGAAGAGGCTGTGGCAGAGAGCAGTCCAGACTCTGAGGCAGGAGAGGAGGGTGGCCAGCAGACAGAGATGAAGCAGGCTGCTGAAGAATCCAGGGAATGTCCAGCCCCGCTTCCCCCTGGTCTCCCAGAACATACAGAGAAATTAAGAGAGACGAGATGAAGGAGCCTCAGGTGGCTGGGGAGGATCCAAGGGAGGAGAAGCCTTAGAGAGCAGTGGAAGGCAGGGGCCTTCAAGCCTCACAACTGCCTCGCTGTGGCAAGACCTAATGGGAAGAGTTGCTGCGATCGCTAGGTCTGAGTTGTTTTGGTTTCTTTGAATAAAGAGTTCACTGACACCAGGTGTTTTATTGCTGAACCGGCTCTGGCTCCTGACAAGTGGGCACAGGGCAGAAGGGTGAAAATTGACCCTTCCCTGTTGATCAGCTTGATTGTTTGATGAGAAAAAGAGAGGGCAATAGCTCCCTCCCTCAACTGATCTGCATAGATTTCGTGTGCACATGCAGTGTGTGTCTGTGTGTTGTTGTCTAGACCTGCCTTTAACGAGGAATGGACACAGTGCCTCCACCCCAAAACCCCACCCCACCTCACTGATACTTTCTTGTCTCTGGGGGAAGAAGGAGACCTGCAGTTCCAGAATCAGATTCCAGAGCTGAGCCCAAACTCACATTAAAACTCCAGGGTGGTTTTAGACCAAGCTATTTTCTCTTTGTATTAATTCACTTGACCTGAAGATAACCCTTTTCGTGTGAAAGGAGGGCATAGGGGGAACAGCGCAGCCTGATTGCTCTAATATTGTTCGGATTTTAGATAGATCAGTTTTTGAGCAGCATGCCTGCAAAGCTGATTGACACACGTGGGCCCCTTATTTTTGCTTTCTGAAATATTTCAATTTTGTTGGCTTAAGTGGTGTTACACTGAGAGACCTTTTACAATATTATGCACAATCATTAAGGAAATGTACTGCTGTGTGGGTTTCAATTCAAACTGACAAAGCATAAATAATTCTGCAAGATGATGTACTTCAAGTCAAAGGAGTGTGTGTGTGTGTGTGTGTGTTTAGTGGCAGTCTTTAATTTCGAAGTTTTTAAAGAAAATGTTTTTTTAATAGGAAAAAAAACTTGTTCCACACTTGATAAGAGACCACCAACCTTCAGCCTGCGATCCTGATCTCCGCTGCAGAGTGAATTTACAGACACCTTAAATGACTTCCAGGCTGGATTTAAGTTATTCATCACCACCTATGAATGAGAAGGAAAGGACTATAAACATATTTCAAAACCAAAATGCTAAACATCAATAATTATCACTTGCAAATGAAGTTCTATTATCACTTTAAAAAAAAACCTGAGCAAAAGAAACAGTATCTTTAGGCATTATTCATTTTTTGTATACTTTTTGTGGCTATATGCTAGGCAATCAAGTCAACATAATATTGAGCATGCTTCTTGTTATGTTCTATTTGATAATTTATTTTGTCTTTGGACGCCTTTCGAAAGTCCATTAAAATCAGTGGGAGTCAGTTAAAAAACAAACAAACCCAAAGGATTGTACATCACAAAATGAGAAAACAGAACACAAAATGGGAAAACAAGATAAGGATTGAAAAGTCTGAAAAACAATCTGAACAGAGAAAATAAATTTGCTTTATGGGCAAATTTACTAGCTGGGGGGGGGGGAATTCACACTCCCCTAACTACTGACCATGCTCTCCAATTAAATACTGGAATTTCCCCCATCTTCTATCCCTGTTATATGATCTAAGCCAGCCAACATTGTTGAAGCACTGTGCAATGGAATCAAGGAGTGACAGCGGCAACGAAGCTGCTTTGCTAACATATGGGCAAACACATACAGTGTTAGTCCTTTAAAAGAGGCCCCATGGATACAGACTACACATGTTCCACGGGGCCTCTTTTAAAAGACTCACCCTGTATATGAACAGAGAGAGGAGAATTACCTGTTGCCAAAGGAGCTGAAAGCCTATCTATGGCAGTGGTACATGTTTCAGGTGAGGGAGCTGCCTGCAAGCCTAGATAAGCTTTCCCCTTGGAGCAGCTCAAGAAGGTCAACGCTTGCTAAATAGCATGGTATGTGAGGAGTGAAGAATGTCTATCTCATTTGGAGGAAATAGGGAAGTAACAAATGTCCCTCAGATTGACATTTCTGGCTCTGAATGCGACTGGCGATGCACAGAATAATGGCTACTGGTGGCTATATATCTGTTTGGACCTAAACAGCCACCTCTCACTGAGGTCCAGCGCCGAGGGCCTTCTGGCGGCTCCCTCGCTACGAGAAGCCAAGTTACAGGAGACCAGGCAGAGGGCCTTCTTGGTAGTGGCACCTGCCCTGTGGAACGCCCTCCCACCAGATGTCAAAGAGAAAAATAACTACCAAACTTTTAGAAGACATCTGAAGGCAGCCCTCTTTAGGGAAGCTTTTAATGTTTAATAGGTTACTGTATTTTAGTTTTTTGTTGGAAGCTGCCCAGAATGGCTGGGGAAACCCAGCCAGATGGGTGGGGTACAAATAATTTATTATTATTATTATTATTATTATTATTATTATTATTATTATTATTATTATTATTATCATCATCATCATCATCATCTCACCTTGCCTACTGAATCACTTCTGTGAGGGGACCTTTTGGCTGCTATGAGCGCCCTTCAACAAATGCTTATATGTGTGTATATATTTCAGAGTACTGTTGGCAACAACATAGCTCACTATTGTGGAAACACTAGAATAAAGATGGATTAAGAAACGAGAGGAAAGAAAGCACCCACCACCCATCACTTTAAACGTACAACTTGAGGAGCCTCAGTGGAAGTCTTGAATAACCTTCCCCAAATGATCACGTGAGCAGGGAAATGGAAAGAGTTGGGCCACTAATCATTTGTGACGTGACTGGTACTATCCAATACGTGGCTGACATAGCTACATTCCCCCCAGCAACTGCACCATTTTGTGAATTACTATTGTTCGCTTACTTCTCCTGAGGCCAGGCACATGCTTAATGTGCTACTGAAGCGCAGGACTGCTGACGTGACAGAGCAGAATGGCAAAACTGCCTCTTCTTCCACAGAGAAATGCCCAAGAGGTTCATACGACTTTTTATTTCCCCCTCCCATCCACCTTTGTTTAGATCACTTCTTTGAAGTGTAGTCCCCTTTCCGAGTGGAATGAGGTGCCAAAACACATCCTCCCAATTAATGGGGTACTGCTTTCTTCCCAGACCAGAGCAAAGTGTTTCCTTTTGTTCCTGTTGAGCAAGGCTACTTCTCTTCAACTACATGGGGACAGGATATTATGCGGGTCTTGCTGGATCCATGCTACCACTAGTCATGAGTGGTTGGTGTATGAGGCAGTGCCACAGAGGAGCACTCACACACACCCAACATTGGCATCACTGTCACTTAGTGAGACTGGATTGGCTCTGCTGTCATTCTTGCATAGTCCCTGCACAATCTTTGTAAGCAACAGCAGTGCCATTGTCCGAAGGGCAGCCGCAGCACACAAGACACTGGTAAAACACTAAAAGTCTAGCACATGGGTAGGCAACCTAAGGCCCGGGGCCCGGATCCGGCCCAATCGCCTTCTAAATCGGGCCCGCGGACTGTCCGGGAATCAGCATGTTTTTACATGTGTAGAATGTGCCCCTTTATTTAAAATGCATCTCTGGGTTATTTGTGTGGCCTGCCTGGTGTTTTTACATGAATAGAATCTGTGCTTTTATTTAAAATGCATCTCTGGGTTATTGGTGGAATTTGTTCATATTTTTTCCCCAAAATATAGTACGGCCCCCCACAAGGTCTGAGGGACAGTGGACTGGCCCCCTGCTGAAAACGTTTGCTGAGACTTCCGGGTTGGCGCGATCTGGAAATGGCGAATTCCCTCCGAGCTGCGGAGGGAATCGGCTCAACTGAGGACGGGTCTTGCCGCGCCGGCGACGCGGGGACCCTTAGAAACCGCAGGCGCTGAAGCCTGCGGACTAGAAGACTCGGTGGGTGCCTTAAGTGCCCCCCGACCCACGAAGAGCCTTTTTAAAGGCTGCGGAGAGGGTACGGAGGGTGGCGTGGCGCTGAGAGTCGATCGCTACCTCGGTTGAGCGGAGCCGCGAGCCATGACTGGAGAGCGCTGACTTCCTTCCTTGAAATTCGGACTGAAAAGAATAACCCGTGAGTAAGATGAAATTGGACTTTAAGAATATTTTCCTGTGAATTTGAGACGACCGGGGGGTGTGCTAAAGGGAAGTCCGCACCCCCCCTCTTGCAGACGATCTAAAGCAACAATAGAAGAACTAAGCTGGAGAGCCTACCCTTTGTGGGGTGAGTTAAAAAGACTTTTACTTCCGAGATTTGGCAAAAAGAAATTTTGAGCTGGAGTGAAAGAGTGGAATTTTAGAAGTCTTTTTTCTGTTGTATGCAACCCCCCCTCCCGGGCCCGGGAGCGTCCTGTATTGGAGCTTGTGGAAGAGGAATGCGGAGTTTGACAGCTGTCAAAGCTGTCAAACGGACAGTTTAAAGTTGAAAAATTGTTATCTAAGATCCCTCTGGATTAAAACCAGTTAAAATTGAACTAAAATTGTTGGAAACAAAGTAATAACAACAAGTCAGGGGATTATTGGAGAAAGATTATTAAGTAACCAGATTCCCTCTAGGGGGAACTCTGTGACATTACAATGGCTGTGGATGGAAAGTTACTAGTGGAAATCGAAAGAATGTTTCATTTGGTGGGAATCTTACAAGAGCAGAGTCTGGCTATGAATAAACAACTCATGACCTTGACTTCTGGAACAAGCAGCTCTGCTGAATGTATTGAGGACCTGAATGAGAAAGAAGCTGCAGCTGAATTGGAAATGATAACTCAAGAAGTGGAGGAGACTAAACAAGGAGAACTGAAAGCAAAGATGGAAAGTACCAACCAGAAGCTTACACCAGTGGAATATAAGCAAGGAGACTTTTGGATTACATTCACTACAAATCTGCGAAAGATGCAAAAGACGAAGGAGGAGGCCCCGGGAGTATATGGAATACAAGAACTCAAAATAAAGAATAAATATGTTTGGGGCCTCCACACTGACTCTGAAGATGCATGGCTTGAGGAACTTTTGCAGCAGCTGTTTTCAAATGTCCTTGTGGGAAGACAACCTGGTTTGATGGGGACAGAACTCCTTCGAGATTCGACGACCAGTATAAAGGACTACCAACAAGACCGGCGGAGAGGGACTGAAAGAGACTTGAAAGCCTCGGACGTGAGGAATCCAGGCTAAGAACTGTTATTTTGGACATGTACTGGGGAAGGGATGAAAACCGGGGGTGGGAGGGAGGGAAGAATAGAATGTTAAAAACACTCAGGACTTTTGGGTTCAGTTAATTTGACTTTTACCTAAGACAAAATGGGAAATCGACGGAAGGGAATTTGAGTCCAACTTAGAAAAACTTTTGTTATTTAATAAAAGAGGTAATATTAAGATGGTTAAGAGGAGAAATACCAATTTGCTGACATAATTATGGGAATGGGGATGCATGAAGGGGGGTGGGGGGAAGTTAAGGAACAGGGTTAAGAAAGTAGGATTTTCTGAAATTATACATGTTTTTGTTTTTTGTCTTTTCTGTGTCTGTTATGTATTCATAAAAGGTGAAAAACCAATAAAAATTATTTAAAAAAAGAAAAGAAAAAGTTTGCTGACCCCTGGTCTAGTAGTTTATATTATTTCAAAAGACCCTAAATCTCCCCCACAACAACAAAATTATAAGCCTACCAAGGGAGGGGGGGCCACAATAATGCAAAACAAAGTAAAAGAGGGTTGCTTTTGAACATCCTATAAAGTTCAATGTAAGTAAAAACAAAAAGAGCCCTCTCTTCCTTGCCCTAGACAGCTGTGCCCAGCTGATTTCAAAACGGGCTCATTTCTCACCTCAGTCCTGTGGACGAGCTGCTGAGTGGCATCATCATTCATCCGGAAAATTTCCAGAAATGGATCGGATTTGCTGAAGAAATCCTGAAATCAAAACATGTAGATCGTTATTCTTCCAGGCTTATTTGATTTTATCCACACAATCTCTCTGCTCCCCCTCCTGAAGGAAAATGAAAGTTCATTCCATTGTAGAGTGACATTACCAAAATGTATCACCAAAAGAAGAGGAAGAGTTGCATAAAATTTGCATATGCTTGTTTATGCGTACACCTGTATGTTTAGAAATAATTCCTATAATTTAAATAAAAGCACATTGCATCTCACCATAGTGCGCCTTCTCAGCCCGCTAAGAGGAAACTTCCAGGCCCCTGCTCTCCCTTGGTCTGGTTTGTTATCTTGAATGAAGCCTTCAACTAGGTTGCTTTTCAAACAGAGGATGCCTTCAAATACAGGACTATCCTCTGACAGACCTTGGAACAGAGGACACAACTCTTTCCAGTAGGACACATGACCACACTATGGCCAAATCAGTACCATGCATTTAGATGCCCCACGATACAACTTTAACTGTCATGGCTTCCCCCAAAGAATAATGGGAACTGTACTTTGCTAAGAGTGCTGAGAGTTGTTAGGAAAGAACTGTAGCAGAGCTATAGTTTGAGGAGTGCTTTATCAATCCTTCTTCCTAGGGAACTCTTTGGGAATTGAAGATCTGCGAGGGGAAGAGAGAGGTCTCCTAGTAATTCTCAGCACCACCAACCCCAGGATTCATGACTGTTAAAGTGGTAAAATAGTGCTTTTAATGTATGGTGTGGATGTGACCTGTTTCTCTTTAATCTCTGAGTAAATAGGCCTGCTCTCTTCCAGGTGGCCCTGATTTTGACTTACAGTGGATGGCAATCCAATAGGACAAAGGCCTCTATCAGAGAGGGTTCTAGATGTGCCTCTCTAGGAGGTGAGAGTCAAGTCACTAGGATGGTAGTGTGGCAATATGTCCTACTTTGCGAACAACCCTTTGTTTGAAGGCTGCATCCAGTTATTTTTCAGTTGCTAAATCTTCCTTGAGAGCCAGTGTGGTGTAGTGGTTAAGAGCGATAGACTCGTAATCTGGTGAACTGGGTTCGCGTCTCTGCTCCTCCACATGCAGCTGCTGGGTGACCTTGGGCAAGTCACACTTCTCTGAAGTCTCTTAGCCTCACTCACCTCACAGAGTGTTTGTTGTGGGGGAGGAAGGGAAAAGGAGATTGTTGGCCGCTTTGAGACTCCTTCGGGTAGTGATAAAGCGGGATATCAAATCCAAACTCTTCTTCTTCTTCCTCACATATAGCCAGAATCCTGCTTCTGAACAGAGTAACCTCCCACCTTGCTGTTTTTCAGTTCCAGAAAGCATCATAGAATGTTCAGTCATACAGATACCAGATTTGTGAAATTCTTCTGCTTCCAAAGGCGAGGATTCATGTGAATTTGACACCTGCACAATGGCACATCCATATGGAATGCCCACACCAAAGGCAACATTATGTGTGTGGGGAAGAGGAGAACACCTGCTCCTTCAACCATAGGGTGGCTCTCAATCTGTCCCTTCTTGTCAGGTTTCCCGTGACTATAAATTGCAGCAAGATTCGTAGCACTATTTTCAGGTTCGTTGAGACTCGGTATTAACTCTGGCCTTTTAGTCCAAAAGAATTGCCTGCTTGTATATTGATTTCCACTATGAAGGCTGCTTCACCCATAGGGCTGGATTCAGACTCAAGTCATAGTTAGAGTAGACCCATTGAAATCTATGGAACTTTATGACTAAATCTGGATTCAACCCATATGGCGGGCTCTGCCAACCTAGTACACTCCAGACACTTTGGAGTACATCTCCCAGGATTGCTGGGTGGGGCAAATGAGAGTTGCAGAAGATGGATTTAGGGAAACATGACTGGTTCTGCCCCCCCCCCAGATGCTGAGCCAAGGGGGTACCTTCCCACCTCCTTCCCAAAGCCTAGTAAGCCCTTGCTTTGAGAAGGAAGTGTGAGGGCTCTGGCAGGGTCCTAGAGTTCCCCACCTCCTTCCCAAAGCCTAGTTAGCTTTTGGCAGCTTTGGGAAGGAGACAGAAGGGCTCTAGGACTCTTCCAGAGCCCTTACACCTCCTTCTCAAAGCCCAGCGCCTTGCTTACCCAGCTTTGGGAATGCAGCTTTGGGCTCGGTGGGGGGCATCAAGTTTTGGCCTTGCATGGTAGCAGACTTTGGGCTCTCAAATTTCAATGGCACCTTGTGCAATGCTACAATTTGTGAATAGTATGCTGCCACTGTAGAAACAAATTAACTTAAGATCACAGGAAGCTGCCTTATCCTGAATCAGACTATTTGGTCCATCTATCCCAGCATGGTCCCAGTATTTTCCAGTCCTAACGAGAGATTTTGAGGATGGAACCTGGGACTTTCTGCATACAAGACACATGCTCTGCTACTGAGCTGAGTCCTTCCACTTCAGCTGCAAGGAAGTCCAGTTACATTTTCCGTAGAACGTATTTATGAATTTGATCCCAAACTAATTAAAGCTCATTCTCCTTTTCCCCTCCCTCCCCTTAAAAGGCAAGACTCTAGTGTAGTGGGAAAACAAAATATGTTTAGCCTGGTGGGGAATGTTGATATACGATATGATAAGCCGATGTACTGGACCAAAATTTAAATAACAGAAAATAAGAGGGCTCACCCTGGGCAATTTGAATTACACACTCATCTTTAATAATTAGACTCTGCCAAGGGAGAGGAGAGGAAACTAGGATACATTGTTTCATAAAAGCTCTTTAAATGCATAATGCAAACACTAATTATTTATAAAGTAATGTTATAAACACAGCTTCTGATACTATTATTGCCTGGTAACAATCCAGAATAACTCTTGCTTAAGGAAATATTTTTCTGCTTGCTCTGATTCAGCAGATCTCCATTCAGAGTTAATGATATTTCCAAAATGTTTATTAAGATGGTAAACTGGGCCTAATAGCGTGTTCAATTTCATTTTGTTGTGCCACAGCAGGAGACCTCTTTATAGAAATAAAAGGTTTAACAGCATTCTAGTTTCACAATATTTTTATAACTCTGTCAATAACAACATACGTATGTGTATATGCCAAACATATACAATTCTCTGGGAAGAGAGGCATGCAAATATTTTATCATAGGTTTATCGTGGATTTTAATTTGGCATTGAAAGTATTGTTTGATGCCCATTCAAGCGAGCTTGAGAGAAAAGTGTTTATTCTGTCATACTGCATAAAGGCAGAATTAGGTACTAGGTACAAAATAACTGCAAAGTACACAGTATGGTGTAGTGGTTAGAGTGTTGGACTAGAACCTGGGAGACCACAGTACTCCTCACCTGGAGTACTGTGTCCAGTTCTGGGCATCACAATTCAAGGACACTGACAAACTGGAACGTGTCCAGAGGAGGGCAACCAAAATGGTCAAAGGCCTGGAAACGATGCCTTATGAGGAACGGCTAAGGGAGCTGGGCATGTTTAGCCTGGAGAAGAGGAGGTTAAGGGGTGATATGATAGCCATGTTCAAATATATAAAAGGATGTCACATAGAGGAGGGAGAAAGGTTGTTTTCTGCTGCTCCAGAGAAGCGGACACGGAGCAATGGATCCAAACTACAAGAAAGAAGATTCCACCTAAACATTAGGAAGAACTTCCTGACAGTTAGAGCTGTTCGGCAGTGGAATTTGCTGCCAAGGAGTGTGGTGGAGTCTCCTTCTTTGGAGGTCTTTAAGCAGAGGCTTGACAACCATATGTCAGGAGTGCTCTGATGGTGTTTCCTGCTTGGCAGGGGGTTGGACTCGATGGCCCTTGTGGTCTCTTCCAACTCTATGATTCTATGATTCTATGGTTCAAATCCTTGCTCCACCATGAAACTCACTGGGTGACCCTGGGCCTGCCTTTTTCTCTCAGCCTAACCTACCTCACAAGGCTGCTGTAAGGATAAAATAGGGAAGAACAGAACAATGTAAGCCTTAAGCTCAAAGGAGCAAAGGTGGGATAGAAGTTTCATTAAATTACATTAAATTAAAACATGTAGTCCTTATTCCTATGTAGTTTATTGTGTACAGCTACAAACCACCGTGGAAAACTACTTATTTATCTGTTGCCACTTTTGCTGCCATCCTGCTAATTTCGACAGCCATTTTCCATACAGTCAACTCACAACTTGTGCACCTTTAACTTGTACGATCGCAGCTTTACACGTTTGCGGCGGGCCACTCAAAACTGCACAAATTAAGCACATGCAAGGTGGAGAGATTTAAAGCTCTTTCTCCATCAGATTTTCCCTGCACGGAAAGAGCTCTTAAATTCTCAGAGTTGCTTGTTTGCTCGGGGCTGAGAGGCTTTTGCAAGACCTTGCATGGCTGTCCAAGATAATAATAATAATAATAATAATAATAATAATAATAATAATAATAATAATAATAATTTATTATTTATACCCTGCCCATCTGGCTGGGCTTTCCCAGCCATTCTGGGCGGCTTCCCAAAAAATATTAAAATACTGTAATACATCAAACATTAAAAGCTTCCCTAAACAGGGCTGCCTTCAGATGTCTTCTAAAAGTCTGGTAGTAGTTGTTCTCTTTTACACCTGGTGGGAGGGCGTTCCACAGGGCGGGTGCCACTACCGAGAAGGCCCTCTGCCTGGTTCCCTGTAACTTGGCTTCTTGCAGGGAGGGAACTGCCTCGGTGCTGGACCTCAGTGTCCGGGTAGAACGATGGGGGTGGAGACGCTCCTTCAGATATACTGGACCAAGGCCGTTTAGGGCTTTAAAGGTCAGCACCAACACTTTGAATTGTGCTCGGAAACGTTCTGGGAGCCAATGTAGGTCTTTCAAGACTGGTGTTATATGGTCTCGGCGGCCGCTCCCAGTCACCACCACAAGATCTTGCAAGAGCCTCCCTAAACTTGCGCGAGACCTTCCTCGGCAAGGCTTTTATGTTCTCCACCTTGTGGCAGGCTCTCTCTGCACAGCAGCTTCAGAAAGTTGCAGGTGGTCATACCAGGGTTGGCGCTAGGCTTGTTCCAACAATACACAATTTTGACTTTACACGCAATCTCCAGAATGTATCGTATTTTTCACTCTATAACACGCACCTGACCATAACACGCATGTAGTTTTTAGAGGAGGAAAACAAGAAAAAAAATATTCTAAACGAAACAGTGGATGTATGATTTTTGTGGTTCATGCTGTGGCCACAGACATGTGATCTGACAGTGAGTTTGGAGTAGCCCAACTCAAAAATCCTGAGGATCCATGTGGATCCATGCTTTGTAACCACATTTTTGCACCACTGCGGCCCCAGGCAACAGTGGGTGCGTGATTTTTTTGGTGCAAGATGTAGCCATGGACATGTTATGTAATCTGATGGTGAATTTGGGGTGACCCAGTGCAAAAATCCTGAGGATCCATGTGGATCCGTGCTTTGTAACCACGTTTTAAGTGGGGAGGGAAGGAAAAGCACTCAAGGGACAAGGAGCATGCGTGGGGTGGGTGGAGAAAGATGCTGCTAATAATGAAGAAGAGGGGTTTAAGGGGAGAAGGCTCCTCTCCTCTCCCACTTTGCTCCTTTAAAGTAAGCAGGCTCTGCTTTTCTCCCTCCTCCCCGCTCATCCCCGGCTTAGCGAGCTGATAAACTTTGCTGCTATTTAGCGAGCTGAGTGGGGAAGAGAGAGGGACAGAGAGCCTGCTTGCTTTAAAGGAACCAACCGGACAGGAGCCGCTTACACTTGTGTAAGCGGCTCCTCTCCAGGCTCTCTGTCCCTCTCTCCTCCCCACTCAGCGGCTCTTCTCCCGCTTTGCTGTTTCAAAGCTAGCCACGGAGGAGGGAAGGAAAGGGAACCATGGATCCTCTGCTCACGACTGCAGCAGATCCCCCCCGCGACCCGTAGGCATTCCCTCCATAACATGCACAGACATTTCCCCTTACTTTCTAGGAGGAAAAAAGTGAGTGTTATTGTGCAAAATTCCCGCACAAGTTGTGAGTCAACTGTATTTCCATCCAGGGAGATGGACACATAGAAGGCCACCTCTAGGTTTGAGGGGACTCCTGGCAAATTGCATCCTGGCAAATCCGATTGACACCAGCAGGGCTTACTGGCAGTGGGTAGCAGAAGCACCAGGATCAACGACGAACAACTTTGAGTTCCCTGCCATTTAAAATTGCTCATACTGCTCTGACATAGTGCCACCCAGGGCATCATGGTAAATTTAAAATGGTGGGTGGCTTCTCAGGCCAATCACTACCATCAGGTAAACCTGCAGCTGAAGGATCAGGCAGGTGGGAGGGCCAAAATGGGCATCAGCATGAGGGGAGAGACTCCATCAGGCAAGGCCTCCTTCCACCTGCCTTGCTCTACCCTCTGCTTCTCGATGTGTATTGTATTGTATTATGTACTGTGGCTTACCGTTGTTTTATTGCTTATAGTTTAGATATTATTGTAACTGTTGAGTGGATTTCTGTTTAACTTTTATATGTCTATATTATTATTTTATACTATTCTAATGATTGTTGAATGATACTTTTTTGATGGAGGTTGCCTATTTTAAAGTTATGTTTTATTATCACATTTTTGTATTGCATTAGATTGTTATAAGATGTACATTTTTTGTTTCTTCAGCCTTGAGTATTGTAAGACAGAAAGGCGGTATACAAATTAAAAATGATGAAAATGGTGATGATGGCACACAGTTGGGGCATTTGAACCGCAGCAGCTGCTTGAGATGATGAGCGCCTATGTTTGCTCTTTGCAGGCATGCTCCACGTTTTGGAGCTCAGTGACCCAGGCCCGTCCCCCAACCACCTTTTCTTTTGCTCCAGAGGATTCCCCACAAAAACACTCTCTTTAAAACTCAATGGGAACAAGTAACCTATGAAAAACATGAACTGACATTTGCTCCGATTGAACGCCAAAGAGCAGCGTTTCGCGGGGGAAACTCCAGGATGAAAACAACAACAACACACAGACATACCTGGACACAGAGTTTTTATGTAAGTGTGGACCTGTGCATGGAAAGGGTGAGGCAAAAGGGAAGTGTGGATAAGCCCTCTCTCAAGCTCTTTGTTCTGACACAAAGGTACACAAGGCTTTTCTTTTCTCTCTCTTTCTCTTGCTCATCCCTTCTTTTGGGGTGCAGAACAGCACCCCAAAAGGAAGCTGCAATTGCTGGGTAGAGTGAGAAGGAGCCACCCCCACCACCTTATTTCTCCTAGAGCTTTTTCTTCCCCTAGAAGAAACCCATTTTCAGTCAGATATCTACAATGCCAACCAAGGCCTATGAAGACAGGTAAGCCTACGTTACTCAAGATTAATCTGCCCTGATCCTGAATTATCATGTAATAGTCTTATTTTAACAAAGAATCATTTTACACAGCCATACTCTGGGGATTTAAATTTACATTTAAATGCTTGTAAAAAAAACTTCGGGACGCGGGTGGCGCTGTGGGTTAAACCACAGAGCCTAGGACTTGCCAATCAGAAGGTTGGCGGTTCGAATCCCTGCAACGGGGTGAGCTCCCGTTGCTCAGTCCCTGCTCCTGCCAACCTAGCAGTTCGAAAGCACGTCAAAGTGCAAGTAGATAAATAGGGAAGGTAAACGGTGTTTCCATGCGCTGCTCTGGTTTACCAGAAGCAGCTTAGTCATGCTGCCTACATGACCCGGAAGCTGTACGCCGGCTCCCTCGGCCAATAAAGCAAGATGAGCGCCACAACCCCAGAGTCAGCCACGACTGGACCTAATGGTCAGGGGTTCCTTAAAAAAAACACTTCAGTGTGTAAAACAAGTGAGAGCTGCAGCAAGATAAGGCAGCGTGAAGCATTCTGTGACATTCTCTCTTGTACAGTGGTACCTCAGGTTACAAACACCTCGGGTTACAAACGCTTCGGGTTACAAACTCTGCTAACCCGGAAGTAGTACCTCGGGTTATGAAATTTGCCCCAGGATGAGAACGGAAATCGCGTGCCGGCAGCAGGAGGCCCCACTAGCGAAAGCGCGCCTCAGGTTAAGAACGGTTTCAGGTTAAGAAAGGACCTCCAGAACAAATTACGTTCATAACCCGAGGTACCACTGTATCTGGCTTTCCATTTCACCCCCACCCACCTGCAACATACAGCAACCACTGAGTGAACTCAGTTCTCATTGGGATGTGTGTTTGGGTTTCCACCTTGGTGCGCAAAGGTTCCTAAAGATTGTACAGTGGTGCCTCGCAAGACGAAAAGAATCCGTTCTGTGATTCTCTTCGTCTAGCGGTTTTTTCGTCTTGCGAAGCAAGCCCATTGACGGATTAGCGGATTAGCGCTATTAGCACTATTAGCGGCTTTTAGCGGCTTATCTGCTGATCGGATCAGCTGATAAGCGGCTTAGCGGCTTAGAAAAGGGGGGGGGGGAGAAAAAAAACCAGCAGGAACTCGCAAGACATTGTCGTCTTGCGAAGCAAGCCCATAGGAAATTCGTTTTGCGAAGCACCTCCAAAACGGAAAACTCTTTCGTCTAGAGAGTTTTACGTCTTGCGAGGCATTCGTCTTGCGGGGCACCACTGTATCTCCTGCAAATTATGGGGCTCCCCCAATCCTGCTGCTATCTACCCCTTGTGAGATAGTAGTGCTGTTTTGGCTGTGAAAGCAATGGCATTCACGGCTTGAACATCAGAATTAGAGAGATGTCTGTTCTAGCCTATCCATTTTCCTAAATGCAGTGAAGGTTCTTCTCCAGGGTGGTAAGCAGGTAAGCATTCACAAACGTTCTCCACTGATACAATCTTGAGAGAGCTGTACCGCATGATTATACAGAATGGGTGGATTGGCTTTTATTCAACTGATGGAGAGAGTTCATCTGCCGAACACATTAGCACAGTCTTCTAAAAAAACACCACCACTGGTGCATATTCTCCTCTGTTTTGATGTTTCTTGTAAGGCTGTGGAACTCCTGTCTCTCTGCTCCTGATACATACTTGGGATCAAATCTTCTGAATGACCTTAACAGCTATAATGTTAACTCTGCCTGCAAGGCCATTGTTTTCGCCAGATTATAGAGTACGCTTTTGGAAACAAAGGAAAATCAGCTACGGGTGCACCTGCTCTTTTGTAATTTGGGGGGTGCTTTTCAAAAAAATATATTTTTGGCATGACCACCAGAACACAAACTACAGCTAACAAGCCTGCTATAATCTTGTGCTGTGTGGCTTCACATGCGTGTGTGTGTGAAAACGCTTAAATTTAGCCTCTCAAACTCCCTGCCAAGGAGTTAAATATAATAGGCAGGTTTTCAAAGGAGATTGAGAACTAGTAGTTCTCTCCCCAATGAAGCACGATTCACCTTTCAGAGGAGATGCAAAACCAAAGGTCCTGGATGGTTAGAATGATTAAAGATCCCTAACTTAAGGATGCTATTAACCTTTGCACTTTAGTCAAATTACAAAATCATTACACTCTGCCCACCTAAATATTTCTGGCAGTTTTAATTAGATTTGCTACTACTAATCATATGCAGTCTTTGCAGGCTAATGCTGTTCATAGTCATAATCTCCCCCAGGTGAACAGACCTTCTTCCACCGCTCCCCGCATGGTTTTACTTTCCTGATTGCCTGCAATCTTTGACTGCAAGGAACAGTGTTTAAGCATTTACAGCTGAACCTCAAGATAATATAGTTCCACTGACTTAAAATGAATGGTCTCAGTATAATAAGCAGGTGCACAGAGGCAGGAGCAGTTCATAGGTTGAAGGATACGAGCCTCAGCAATGGAGTCAACCCTGTGCACAGACCTCCAGGCTGGTACCAGGATTGAGAGGGTCCTCCATTCTTAAGGAAATCAGCCCTGAGTGCTCACTGGAAGGACTGATCGTGAAGCTGAGGCTCCAATGCTTTGGCCACCTCATGAGAAGAGAAGACTCCCTGGAAAAGACCCTGATGTTGGGAAAGATGGAGGGCACAAGGAGAAGGGGACGACAGAGGACGAGATGGTTGGACAGTGTTCTTGAAGCCACTAGCATGAGTTTGACCAAACTGTGGGAGGCAGTGGAAGACCGGAGTGCCTGGCGTGCTCTGGTCCATGGGGTCACAAAGAGTCGGACACTACTAAACGACAACAACAACAACATGGCAGTCACCCTCCATATCTCACTAGTGGTGGCAGTGGCAGACATTTAAATGTCTCAGAGTATTCACAATGCAGTATCACTCCTCAGCATTATGGGATTTGTTTTAAAAAGTGGTTCCCAAATCTACCACTCAGCGTGGGGGTGGGGGAAATGTCAGCACTAGTAGGCCCTGCAGCTGGCACCCCAACAGCTGCTCTTCATCGAAAATGGGAAGAGGGGACCTGCTATTCGCCAGGTGCAGCTGGACTAGATCCCACATCATTTCTGACCATGCTGCCTGAGACTGATGGGTCTTGTTGTCTAACAATATCTGGAGGGTCACAGGTCATTACCGCCCTTGCCCCCCAGCTGCTATATGAGAACTCATAATTATAGAGGGGATACTTCCCATTAAGTTAAATGAGGAATTCTCAGTTATTGTGCTTGTATGATCTATTAGCGTAACTGGAGTGAAAAGAGTGATCTGTGTAGGTCAAACCCAGCTGCCAACAATCTTAGCTGCACACAAGCATGACCAAGGAACAACCAAGGTGGTGTTGGTAGAAGCAGGGTTATTTTCAAAGGTTGTGGTCATTGGGATTGTTCAACTACCAAACCAGTGGTCCCATCAAATGCTCCCCTTGTCTTTTCCCCACATGCATGAATGGCTACAGTCCACTCCTATGTGCACCTGGAAACATTGCTGTCTTTCACCCCCTCTGATCCCTGGTGGCTCACTCCACACTTATTGGAAACTATTGTGTGTGTGCACATGTTAAGAGCATTGTGTCCTGCCTCCCCCTACCGATCTCTGCAACGCCTCCACCACTCATAACAATGAGAATTTTGCTAGCGCTGTGCAGACATTACAGTACAGAGAAATGGAGAATAAAGTTTTTCCATAGAATAAGGACTGTTTGGTTAAATGAGCAAAAAAGTTGTGCCAAACACACACAAAGGGAATTAAATTCCCTGTTGCCTGATATGCGCAGCTAGGAAAACCTTCCAGAAAAACAACAGCCCAGACTCAAAACTATTCCACGGAGTCCCTAAATTTATAATTTAAGGCATCAATCTGGAATGTTATGTCTTTGATGGTTTGTAAAAAAAGCCAACTGATGTGATTGGCGGCATTTTAAATACATGAGGTCTCAGCATAATTGAATTGTCTTGGTCTTAATTACATTCCATTGGGATTCTCTTTTTTTAATCTAATTACTATGCAACTTGAAGAAAGCCTTATTATGAGCATTGATTTGAAATCTCTGATATGTTTAATAACATCAGCATTCCAAAAATAGCTGCAGCAGGGGATGTCTGAGTAAAACTCATTTGTCTGCATTCTCATGCTGTCTTTCGGTCAGGTTAACATCAAACTGCTGGCTTACCTTGTCATCCAATTTCCGTGCACTGAAGGAAAGCTCAACATAGTCATCGTTACCAGATAATTCTTCAGCAATCACCTAGGTGAAAAATCACAGATAAGTTTAAATGGAGGAGGGGTGGGGGTGGAATTAAATCTGGAACAGTGCCATTTCCTAATGTGCCTTCATGAAGATTTTACTTATGTAGCAAGCCCTGTGAGGCTGCAGAAATGTGACAAATGTGACAAGGAAGCTCGCCTGATGCCTTTGTTAAATATCTTTAGGCGCCAGGAAAAAACTTCTCCCAGGCCTTTGGTTAATTAAGCCATCTATGTCCTCTTAAGCTGTGTGTGAGGAGTAGTGGTTTTTGCTTTTGTTACTATGCATTTTTGTGATTTTATATTGTAAACTGCCCTGTGATTCGCGGATGAGGGGCGGTACAGAAATTTTAAAAATGAATGAAATGAGGCACAAATGCCAATATAATTTAAAGCTGGGATATCCCATTTCTGGGCACCATTGTTAATTCAGCCCTGGGGACCCACTCCACTGTCTCTCAAGACAGACAGATGCCAACCAAACAAGGGCACCACTGCTCACCAGACAATGAGCTGAGAGGATGGGGCAGAAGTCTATTTTGTCCATTCTGACAGAATCACGCTGAATAATAAATCTGTTATCCTAGCAATAAGGGCTTCGTGGTGTGGAGAATACAGACTTACACATAGCTAAGCAATATCATTACAAGCACTATCCCGAGAGGGAGACAACGTTAAAGTGTGAGTCTCTCTCACACTCATGTACACAACTGAAACTTTTTTTAAATAAAAATGTTTCAGTGAAATTGAGACTGATCCCCCTCACCCCTGTGTATAAGGTAAAGGCAAAGGGACCCCTGACCATTAGGTACAGTCGTGACCGACTCTGGGGTTGCAGCGCTCATCTCACTTTATTGGCCGAGGGAGCTGGCGTACAGTTTCTGGGTCATGTGGCCAACATGACTAAGCCGCTTCTGGTGAACCAGAGCAGTGCATGGAAATGCTGTTTACCTTCTCGCCGGAGCGGTACCTATTTATCTACTTGCACTTTGACGTGCTTTTGAACTGCTAGGTTGGCAGGAGCAGGGACCGAGCAATGGGAGCACACCCCATCGCGAGGATTTGAACCGCCGACCTTCTGATCGGCAAGTCCTAGGCTCTGTGGTTTAACCCACAGCGCCACCCGCGTCCCTCCCATGTGTATAAAGTAAAGGTACCCCTGCCCGTACGGGCCAGTCGTGTCCAACTCTAGGGTTGTGCGCTCATCTCACTTAAGAGGCCGGGAGCCAGCACTGTCCGAAGACACTTCCGGGTCACGTGGCCAGCGTGACGAAGCTGCTCTGGCGAGCCAGCACCAGCGCAGCACACGGAAATGCCGTTTACCTTCCCGCTATAAAGCGATACCTATTTATCTACTTGCACTTAAGGGTGCTTTCGAACTGCTAGGTGGGCAGGAACTGGGACCGAAAGATGGGAGTTCACCCCGCCGCGGGAATTCGAACCGCCGACCATACGATTGGCAAGTCCTAGGCACTGAGGTTTTACCCACAGCGCCACCCGCGTCCCTATCCCCCTGTGTATAGCTGCATATAAAAAAAATATGTGTTGTGTTGTAGGGATGGGTGATAATCAGCTTTTCAACACTGTGATGTATCACCAGCCAAACTTCGCAATACATTGCAATGTTGAAAAGCAGAGGAAGGAACAAGCTGCAATGGGCCTCAGCAGGAGCAATGGTGATTTCACCCTGATGCCTTGCAGGACCAGGGCTGATGGAGCTCGTTCCTCCACGTGCCAGGCAGTGGCTGGAGTCTGTCCACTGACAGCACCCAGCACGCTGAGGGAGAAACGAGGTGCACTGGCTCCGGCGCCTCATTTCCCCCTTGGTTTGAGGGCCAGAGCACAATGGGGCCTTCACCCATGATATGCCACTGAGTGAAGTTGCCATGGCACTCTGGCCCTCAAACCGGTCCTGGGCGATGTATTGATACATCACCTAGGCCTAGTGTGAAGAAAGGGGATCAGGAGAAGTTTTTCTTCCTTTCTCATAATACTACGGAAGATTCAGTGTAGACAAACTGAGTCAATTTTCCACACACTGCAGAGGTTCACCTTGGCATTATCAGCACCATGCTCCAACCAACTGAGCTATCCAGGTAAACTATGGTATCTGCTCCCACAAGAAGGAGTGGTACCTACTGTGACGTTAACATATGAGAGTGCTGGAGGTGAAATAGTTAAACAACTTACCCAATCAGAACCCAAGGGGGTGGAGTCAGAGGGACTATAAAACCAGCTCTGGGAGGGGCGAAGAGGGGAGTTCGTTGGGAGTTGGGTGGTTGGTTGGAGTGGGAGTGAACTGGAATAGAGTCTGAGGGTAGGTTGAGTTAGTGTAGCGAAATAAGCTGAGTCAGGAACAGTTAGGAGCTAGGAAGACAAGTAAATATCTGAGAGGTGGTTTAGTGAGTGAGAGCAGGTGGCAGAAGTTATAGGTCTGGAAAGGCACCCCATGATTGTAATTGACGGATACCGTTTATGAAACCACACGCTTGTTAAACTGCAATAAACAAACAGAAGTTTATGTTCCAATTTAACCCTGACTGGAATCAGTATTGTACCAGGTAGGGCCTGGGTGGTGGCAGCGAGAAATAAAGTGGTGGCACAGGGCTCAATAGACGGTGAAACGTCTGGGGACCCTGTGTGATCGCCACACCTATCAAATTGGATGGCTTTTAAAAGGATTAGACAAATTCATGGAGGGCTAGGCTGTCAGCTATCACTAGCCACAATGGCCATGGTCTGCCTCTACCGCCAGAAGCAGAATACCTCAGAATAATTTTGGGGAGAGAGTGATCCTGCGCACATGTCCTGCATTGTTTTGCCATCAATATCTGGTTGGGTGCTGTGACAACATGATGCTAGACTAGATGGGCCTTCGGCCTGAGTAAGCAAACACTGGCAACTTCTACTCCCATTTCCATATTTGCTGAAATTCTCTCACACCCCCCAAGTGTTTCTGTTTACTTATTTGTTTTAGACAAGTCACTGAACATTTGACTGCTCCTTATAATCTAGGCAAAATTACTCTTCCAGGCTCACTGACCGGATGATTCACGCTGATCTCATTTGTTTGATGGGTTTCAGGTCCATGAGAGACATTTAACTAGGTTACAAATACTGCCAATATAAATTTTAAACCCCATTAAAATTTCCCTGAGTTTTTAACATTGCATTTTGTGGCCACATGCCCATATTATAATGCTGATTAGATAATTCCTCAAATAATGGGAAACTAAAGAAAATACCTTGGGTTATATATGGACTTGGGTTGCAGCGTGACCTATGTATACACAGAAGTCCTATTGAATTCTAGGGTCTTAGAGTTAGGATTGAAATCTGAGTTGTTTATACTTTGTTCCTATTGAAATTGGTGCAGATTAAGTTCTTATTGATCTGTCCCACTGATTTCACTGAGACTTAGTGCAATTAAATTTCTGTTGCAACACACAAAAAATGCTAACCCTTTGCAAGCTGGTACATGAAGATTACATTAAAAAGTGCTCATCCATGAGTCTGTTTTTTCCCTTTTTCCCTGTTTCCATTCTGTGATTTTTTTAAAAAAACCACCACAAAACTGTATTTAATGTTTGCATTTGTATTTAAATACATTTTTAAACAATCTGGGTTATAGTCAATGTGAGGAATATTGCATCTTTTTTATTTATAAAAAATATCCTGAGGCAAAAGTAAAGCTTATTCAGATGGGCCTACCGTTATGGAAGATTTTCCTGCCGTGTTGCCATGTTTCAATAAAGATTTTGAGAGTTTTCTCTGTGAAACAATCTGCAGGAAATGATAAGAGAGGGTGTTAGAAAATGTATCTAGGTTTGTGATGTAATTTTCCTCTAAGAAATGTATGTACATGTCTCACCAAATAATTCACTAAAACAGAGATAAAGTAATTCCACAGTGCAGGAGATCGCAATCTGGTTTTAAAGATGAAGGATAGTTCTTGCACAGAAACTTAGAAGAAACCTAGAATCAAGGTTGTAATTCTGAACACACTTGTTAGGGAGGAAGCTTCAACTAGTACAGTGGAACTTACTTCTGGGCCAAAAAATCCAACATGCATATAGGATTGTTGCCACCTCTGTGACAAATGGGTTTTTCAGTTGTGGCCCCATTTGCGGACTGTGTTTACCAGAGAAGCAATGAGTAGCACCTTCCTTCATAGACAGTTTTTTTACTTGTCAGGCTAAGACATTTGAATTAACTCAGGCTTTGGGTGCTGAAGTTAGCCATTACTCTTTTGCTCATCTTTTTGTGGGGTGGGGTAGGACATACAATTTTTACTGTATGGTTGGATGAGCATTTGGGGAATTTTATATTGCATGCTGTTTTTAATTTGGTTTTATTTGTTTGCATTCCCTGGTAAGTCATTCTGAGGCTTTTTTAACAAAGTAGCAAGCTGAGGTAAACCATCATCATTTCCCATGTTCCTGCAGTGCCTTGGTGGGCACATACTTAACTTGTGTCTGTTAGGGGGGAAAGCAGGTATAGATATCATCATCATCATCATCATCATCACCATCATTGTAAAAACAATAACTTTTCAAGTGAAATGGATATCATTTCTAGAAGCTGAAGAAAAGGTGAGCAACCACTTACAGTGGTACCTCGGGTTACATACGTTTCAGGTTACATACGCTTCAGGTTACAGACTCCGCTAACCCAGAAATAGTGCTTCAGGTTAAGAACTTTGCTTCAGGATGAGAACAGAAATCGTGCTCCGGCGGCGCAGCAGCAGCAGGAGGCCCCATTAGCTAAAGTGGTGCTTCAGGTTAAGAACTGTTTCAGGTTAAGTACGGACCTCCGGAACGAATTAAGTACTTAACCCGAGGTACCACTGTATTTACAACCTCAGAACTTTTTTTGTCTGAGAGTGTGGGCTCATGGTGAGAGGGTAAAGACTTTCTGAAGCTGCTCCTGTTTTTGTTCTAAATGGCTTTTTCTTTGTTATCTATGTCATTTTAAATTGTGATTGATATTAATGATGTATTCTTAGTTTTAGATTTTGTTATTTATGTGGAAATTGCTTTCCATTTGATTGTGTACATTTTGATGTGTTTTATTTATTGTGTATGACTTTTGTGATGTTGGTAATTATGTAAATCTTGTTATGTTGTAAGCCGCCTTGAGCATTGTTTTAACTGTGGAAAGGCGGCATCCAAATAAAATGATGGTGATGATGATGATGGTGATGCTCTCTACTCACCTTTTCAGTCATCACCTCCACCTGTTTCATAGTCTGGGGCTTTGCAGCACCAGTGATAATCATCCTGGTGGTCCCCATTTTTCCCTCACAGGGCATTGCCCTCACTCTGATTTGTCAACTCATGGCATCACCATGAAGCCAAATGAGAGCGAAGGCAATGCCTCCGAACATCCCAAACCGAACAGCACAAATGAACCCTTGCATCTGGAACTAGGGAGAATGGCTTGCAGCTGACAGACATGACCTGGCACCAGCACCTCTTGTTTGGGAAACCAATCAGTGGGAGATAATACATTTTGGTCATGCATCTACCTGAAGCTACTTCTGCCTTAAGCCACAGCCTCCGAAACATCAAATAAAACAGATATTGCTGCTTTTTTGATTCAGTGTCTGCCCGCATGGCTAGAAGATCGAGGTACCCTGTCAATCTGCAAGCTGTTACAATTATCTGTCATATGCTCACTTAACTTCCTGGGGGGGGGGGGACATGATTGGCACCTATTTTCTTCTCTGGCAACTGTGCAATAAATCAAAATGTGCCACAGCTTCAATGGTGGAAGGAAGAACACTATGAAAAAGGAGGGCTGAAAAGCAAAGCTTCATTTATGAGAAGCAAATATCAAATGCAAGACCAACTAAAATGTTTGGGCTAGCTTTAAAAAAAGAGCTCTGTCTCTTGCCTTTGAGTACCCATTTTGTCTGAGCTACATTTTCGTGCTTCTTTTTAAAAAAATAGACAAATGGTATGCAAAATGTTTTGCAAAAATATTATGTGCATAATGCATGTAAGAGTCAAGCCCCGACGTGATACTAAGTTTCTGCAGCATCATTTTAATGTGTAAGTATTTTTATACAGTGATATGCTCTGTTGTATGTTTCTGCATACTTTCAAAAACCCGGAGCATATATGCAAGCAATAATACACATAACAGTGTACATAATATGTGAGAATGGGTCATATTGTTAATTGAAGTGGTAAAAAATAATAATACTTCTTGTTGAAATCAAGGAACAAGACGTGAATTAGAAAAGCATTGTGTGGATTGGCTTGACATTGACATTTTCAGAAAATTCTGTCCCTGCTAATGATTCCCCACCTCTACCTCACAACAACTTTGTGAGGGGGTTGTGCTGAGAGATAATAATAATAATAATAATAATAATAATAATAATAATAATAATACCTTTATTGTCAATATACAACCTGTGTATAATGAAATTAACCGAGCCTCCCTCCCCCGAGACAAACACTCAATCTCATTGCACTCTGTGTGCTTGTTGCACAACACACCAACCCCGAAAGTCAGTTGCACTATATTATTTTCTGTTCAGCAGCCTAACAGCCCACAGATAGAAACTGTTTTATCCCACCTTCACTGCCAGTATTAAGTAGTGGGTTGACAAAGCAGTCGACACAGAGATTCCTCCAAGTAGTTCTTTATAAGTAAGCTGGAACTGAACTGAACTGAACTGAACAGCTCAGCCTGCCTGCTTTTATAGGCAGACGGTTGTCAACATTGTAACAACAACCCAGGGTTTCCTGCCTAATTTAACTGATGTGGACCTGAGTGAAAACTATATACATAATACCCCTGGTGGCCAGGGTGAGCACTTCAATACATAACAAGCCTGTTGGTATGACTGGTTATAATTCTGCATCTCCTGCCTCAGGGTAGAAGATTAACCCTGGCTCATTCAGCGTCTTGGTTAATTGGGGCGGTGGGGTGTCAGCAGTGATTTCACTATCCAATTCTATGACTGATGTTCTGCTTAACAGTATCATATAACCTCCCACCACTCATTGAGAGCCATTGTTCATAGCAGAGAGAGTGTTGCCCTGGAGATTAAGGTAAAGGGACCCCTGACCATTAGGTCCAGTCGTGACCGACTCTGGGGTTGTGGTGCTCATCCCGCTTTATTGGCCGAGGGAGCCGGCGTATAGCGTACATGTGGCCAGCATGACTAAGCTGCTTCTGGCGCACCAGAGCAGCGCATGGAAACACCGTTTACCTTCCCGCCAGAGCGGTACCTATTTATCTACTTGAGTTTGACTGCTAGGTGGGCAGGAGCTCACCCCATCGCAGGGATTCGAACCACCAACCTTCTGATCAGCAAGTCCTAGGCTCTGTGGTTTAACCCACAGCACCACCTGCGTCCCTTCCCCTGGAGAGAGAGAGGTTCAAAAACCCACCCAGCTGTGAAGCTCACTTTAGGACTTCTGGTAGGTTGAGAAATTGTGACTGGCCCTAACTTACATTGCAGGATTGATGTAAGGACAAAATTTGGCAGAGGCCATGTTCATCACTCTGAGCTCCTTTGAGGAAGGAGCAAGATAGAACACAGTCCATAAACAGGTACAAGATGGGATTCATTGCAAACCTTCCAGTAAGAAACCCTGAGAGATTTCTAATGAAGTGTCAAACACTGAGATCTTTGCTCATGAAGTAGCTACATTTTCTTAAATAGCGTGGTTGGAATTATTTTGATGCTTCTGTCACTCACGCGCTCGTTTAAAGGAGTGCAGTTCTCAAAGAGTAATTTTGCCACAGCAAATATTTATCACACAGAAATGCGGCTTTTTTGTTCTCCCAGCCACAAGCTGTCAAACAAACGAGTAGTAAAATGGATCAATTTGGCAGTTAAATGCCTTCATCATTGCCTTCGACAGTAATGAAAAATTAGGCAATGCAGGGCATTAATTATATAATTGAGAGGAAATCAATTTTTACTGGCATTAAACTGCCCTTTGAATATGCATGCCTCTTAACTAGTCACCTTTTGGAAACTGCCATCAATTATAAATCATGTTTATTGCTTATTTATAGGCATAAAAATCCCCTACCAAGAAAGATCATAAAGACTGCTGGCTTCTAAGAAAGCAAGTTGCAACCAAGCAGAAAACAGATATTAGAAGCAGCTGAAATATCAAAAATGCAAACAAACAAATATCAGTAGTTCAGGGGTCAAGTTTCAAGGAAGATCTCTGATATGACTAAATGAGCACCCTTTGACTGTCTTAAGTTTGACCTCTTTTGTCTGCATTTTGCAGGCAAAAACTGGCTTTCATGGGTCAAAATTAATCTGTCAGACTTATAATACAGTTCTCAGTCTGTACTTTGCTGATCTTCATTAAGATAATGGAAAACTTCCCAGGCTCAATGTCAGATGATAATGGTGCACTTGGGCCCACCCCTGCAAGGGGGGCCAGACTTTGATTTATTTTTATTTTTAAGTAAGCTTATATCCTTCCGAGAAGGAAGGTAAATTGATGCAAAATGTGCAGCTTTATAACTCATTTCTGTGAGATGAACCAGCCTGGCTGGTCCCACCTTTCAGTGCTTTTAGCCAAGCAGTGAAGTCAAAGTTGTGATTGATAAGTGAGATATTTGGACAACCAGTGATAGGAATTACTGGGGTCCGAAAGAGCTGCAGTTTCTCCCTCCCCTTTAGTGCACATTATTATTATTATTATTATTATTATTATTATTATTATTATTACTACTACTACTACTACTACTACTACTACTACTACTACTATTACTATTACTATTATTATTTTAATGAGGGTGAAAGAGGAGAGCGCAAAATATGGTCCAAAGCTCAACATCAAAAAAACGAAGATCATGGCCACTGGTCCCATCACCTCCTGGCAAATAGAAGGGGAAGAAATGGAGGCAGTGAGAGATTTTACTTTCTTGGGCTCCATGATCACTGCAGATGGTGACAGCAGCCACAAAATTAAAAGACGCCTGCTTCTTAGGAAAAAAGCAATGACAAACCTAGACAGCATCTTAAAAAGCAGAGGCATCACCTTGCCAACAAAGGTCTGTATGTTAAAGCACTGGGTTAAGGTGATGGAGAGGTGGACTCTGGTGCAGTTTCCAAAATAGCTACCTTTTGCAGGGATGGGGTGCGTGTGTAAGCTACTGTACACAGACTGTAACCAGACCGTTGTGAGGAGATGCCTTTGTGTTAAAACAGAATTATAATAACAGCAACGATAAAAAAGCCATCAAATTCAAACCTTCATTTCATCCAGTTCCCACATGGAGAAAGCACAACGAACGAGTTTTGCCAGTAGTTATAGATTTACCCAGAAAGCAATAAGCAGGAAAGCCTCGGTTCCTACCTGTCCAAGAGTACATTCCATGCCACCAAGGAAGTCTGCATCCTTAAGCCCATTGTGGTTGCTGCTGATGTCATGGACTTCAAATCGCAGCCGTTGAACCTCTTCAAAATAGAAGTCCACTGTGAAAAGCTTTGAGAAGATGGGATTTATGCAAGTTCGGATCACTTCCGTCCTGTCGACCTGTCAATCAAAAGACAGTTTACATGAGTGGGTTTTGTTTTTTCAACTGGAGGGAAAATGACATGTAAAAATCTCTTCCACCAAGTGGAAGAAGGGGTGTAAATGATGGCTGTTTAGCACAACTACTGCTGAAAAACACTTTATTTAAAACAAAAGACTATGAGGACATGAGCCATTTTTTATGGCCTAGGACCCTCGTACCTACAGGACTGCCTCTCCTGGTATGTCCCATGGAGGACCTTACGGTCTTCAAACAAAAACATCTTGGAGGTCCCGGGCCACAGAGAGGTTAGGCTGGTCTCAACCAGAGCCAGGGCTTTTTCGGCTGTTGCTCTGATCTGGTGGAACGCTCTGTCACAAGAGACTAGGGCCCTGCGGGACTTGACATCTTTCCGCAGGGCCTGCAAGACAGAGCTGTTCCACCAGGCCTTTGGCCAGGGCACAACCTGACCTCCTCCTTTGGCAATCCTCACAGAGCCCAATGGTTGCCATTAATCTGATTTGAACTGATTTTATAATGAAATGATTGTAGAATGTTGTATCATTTTACTGTTGTTAGCTGCTCTGAGCCCAGCTTCGGATGGGGAGGGCGGGATATAAATAAAATTTTGTTGTTGTTGTTGTCGTTGTTTTGGGCCTTGCTAAAATAGGTTTGGTGAAGTTTTAAACCAGCCTTCACCAATGTTGTGCCCTCAACAGGTTTCGTACTACAACTCCCATCAACTGTAATCCAAAGTATCTGGGAGGTGCAAGGTTGCTGAAGCCTAGCTTAAAGGTTCATACTTTTCAGAAAAACAAATAAAGTCATTGGGGTGTTCACATGCTACATTCAGTGAGTGTACAGTCTGTGTACCTGCATACCCAACAGTTCAGCTGTACACTTGTTCAGTTATTCACATGTAATGTTCAGCAAGTGCACAGTCTGTGCACCTGTGCACACAATAGTTGAGTTCTACACAACTATGAACAAGCACACCCTCTTTCACACAAGCACTTGCACGTGTACAGACAGCTTGTCCCTGTGTCCAGTGTAATGTGTGAAATAAAACAGCATGCAGATGGGTAGAATTTCTTCATTAATAGACAGCAAAGGAGATGAGCTTAGGCAAAATTTTATCATCTGAACATTTGGGATACATAAAAGATGCAGGATTGATCGCTGATTTGCACATGCAAATCAGATGTTTCATTCCTTGCCAACCTGCAGATGAACATGTGAACAGTGAAAGGCTTTATGATGTAAATTCAGCAAAAAGTAAGTCAGAATAAGCAATTCTCATAGAAAGCGATGGCACGGGACTCAGTTGAAACAAAAACAAGACCCAGCAATTTGCAAATGGGCTCAAGGTGGGACTAGATGTGATGAAGAACATGGGATGGCTTCCAAAAATGGCAGCCTCATTTTCAGTTCTCCATCTTCTCCCCTGTAGTACAGTATGTAGTAATGGGAGCATGTGACATGATGTCGCAAGTAGGACTTTCTCCTGCCTCCCACCGCATTACACATCATCATCTGCTTCTGGGAGGGAAAAGCAAATTACTCTAGATGCCAGAACAAAGAGGGAAGTAGTCAGGGAAGCTCAGGAGAGAGAGTCCTTCTCTGCCCCCATACACCCCAGCTGCCTCAGGGCATCTGTCTCCCAGCTCCACCCAGTATGACGGCCGAGACCCTGCCTGCCTGCGCATTGTCTCGCCAGAGTGGTGCATGCTCTGCTTATCTCCTGCTTGGACTACTGCAATGCAGTGGCGTAGCATGGGGGGTGCAGGGGGGGCCGGCCGCACCGGGCGCAACATCTGGGGGTTAGGGTTAGGGGGCGCAAATCCACGGGTTAGGGGGCGCAAATCCACGGGCTAGGGGGTGCAAATTACTTGCCTTGCCCCGGGTGCTGACAACCCACGCTACGCCACTGCTGCAATGCACTTCTGTGCGGGGCCACCTTTGAAGGTGACTCGGAAATGACAACTAATCCAGAATGCGGCAGCCAGAATGGTGACCGGGAGCAGCCGCTGAGACCATATAACATCTACGTTGGCTCCCAGTATGTGTCAAACAGATGGATAACTACATGCCTTTTGGAGGATATACGAAGGCAGCCCTGTACAGGGAAGTTTCTAGTGGTTGAGGTTTTGTTGTGTTTTTAATATTTTGTTGGGAGATGCCCAAAGGGGGTCACCCAGTCAGATGGGTGGCATATAAATAATAAAATTATTATTATTCTGAGAAGACTAAAGCTGAATTTCTTTGAACTGGAACTTAACTTATATTATAATTTTTATTGTTAATGTCTGCAATGTCGCTTGTATTGTCTGTTTTATTATTCAATCAAATAAAACAAAACGATATAACAAACCATAGTTAAGCAAGCCATGGTTTATAAGCCAACAACAACAAAAAAGAAAAAAAGGACATTCTTGTTGAGTGTTCCTGGTGTCACGTTTCTGTTCCTCATCAACGTCTCATTCCACCCTTAGTCGTGACCTGTTGGATTCTGCCTACTGTGCTTGAGGAAGGAAGATCAGAGAGCTCTCACCCTGTGAATCACGTCTGCAAATGCTGTGAAGGTGGAATCAAATCATAACAGCTCTCCATGGTCTGAGGCCTTTCAAGAAAGCATCACTCAAACCCAACGACAGTAGCTTTTCACAAGCTTTTGATTTTGACCGAGGAATTGATTGAAGGTTGAAGCAGAAATATGGTCTTAGCAGACTTTAGGATTTCATGACTGACAGCACAACCCTACATTTGTCTACTCAGAAGTAAGTTGCACTATATTCAAGCCATCTCATTTCCTAGCAAGTGTCCACTGCCATATAAAAACCTATAGAACTTGTGAGCAGGATACAGCATATCACCTACCCAGTAGGCCACTACCATCATTGGAAGATGCCCTGTCACCTTGTAATATTATGGAAACGGTCCTTCTCTGTAGTGTCACCAAAACCCTGGAATACCGTCACTCATGCCATTTTGAATGTGCCATGTTTCAGACACCTTTTAGAAGTGTATTTCTTTGCTCTCTGATCACCAATTATTTCCAGATTGTGCTACTCAGTAATGAGAGCCAGTATTTTACTATGTTTTGAAACTATGTATCTCTTAGATGACATGCACATTCCTGAAATGTTCCATTTTGTTTTGTTTTGAGAATGTGTTTGAACCATTTTCAATCTTAAAAAATAGTTTAATATAGACATTTATAAAAAATATAAACATAAACATAAATATATATTTTAGCTTTGCAGATTTGTGATTGTATACTCTCTTGTATGCCTCTTGGAGATTATTTCTGTGAAGCAAGACACACATATTTGAAAGAAATTATGTGCATTAAAAATCATTAAATGGCCATTCCTAAATATTGATTAAATCTGAGAAACCTAAGAGAGAAAACCCTGAATGTGGCTGTGGAGAGCAGTGTTATTTTTAGGACTAATGGAAATTAACAAGATGAAACTTTCCAGGCAGCAATAACTTATATGAGATTCCAACAGAAGCACAAAGCAATTTACACTTCACTTGGTAGCTCATGAGTAAGTTTGGCTTTTTATTATTAACTCTGCTTTCACACCACTTCATCTCCATTCCACAAATGGTCAGAAAGGTCACCATGCTTTAGAGCTATTGCTTTCACATTGACTGACGTTTGAGAATAGTGATGAGTAGCTCACGGGACGTGGGTGGCGCTGTGGGTTAAACCACAGAGCCTAGGACTTGCCAATCAGAAGGTTGGCGGTTCGAATCCCCGCGATGGGGTGAGCTCCCATTGCTCAGTGCCAGCTCCTGCCAACCTAGCAGTTCAAAAGCACTTCAAAGTGCAAGTAGATAAATAGGTACCGCTCCAGCGGGAAGGTAAACGGCATTTCCGTGCGCTGCTCTGGTTCGCCAGAAATGGCTTAGTCATGCTGGCCACATGACCCAGAAGCTGTACGCCGGCTCCCTCGGCCAATAAAGCGAGATGAGCGCCGCAACCCCAGAGTCGGTCACGACTGGACCTAATGGTCAGGGGTCCCTTTACCTTTACCTTACCTCATGTGAAGCTCTTTTTTTCAGCATAGTGTTGGAATGTCCCAGGATTCATGCACTAACCTAATTGTTTCAAATCCCTGCTTTGCTCCAGGGGTGAGTTATTTAGGCTGCAATCCTAGACCTCTGCCTTGTAAATAAGCCCACATGACTTTTCATGCGTGACAAACTACACCTGCTGAAATGGTGGTGAGCTTGGCATGGTGCAAGCACAGCAGCGGAGTCAATCTGGCACTCCCATTGCTGTGTTTGCCCAGCGCCAGCTTCTGCCACCTTGCCCTCCTCCTGTCAGTAAGCACAGCAACACAGCAGATGGGAGGTCAGTTGCCCTGAAGCTCTCTCCATGCAGCCACCCATCCCCAATGACTAGCCACTGGGTGCCCTTTCATGACACCCCAATTCAGCTGCCTCTCTCTGCTTAACAGTAGAGCTGGTCCTGTGTTGTTGTTAAAATTTCTGTATCACCCTTCATCCAAAGATCCCAGGGCGGTTCACAGCAGAAAATGAGAATGCAGTGGTACCTCGGGTTATGTACTTAATTCGTTCCGGAGATCCGTTCTTAAGCTGAAACTGTTCTTAACCTGAAGCACCACTTTAGCTAATGGGGCCTCCTGCTGCCGCCGCGCCACCGGAGCACGATTTCTGTTCTCATCCTGAAGCAAAGTTCTTAACCTGAAGCACTATTTCTGGGTTAGCAGAGTCTGTAACCTGAAGCGTATGTAACCCGAGGTACCACTGTACAAAAAATAAAATAAAAACAAAACAAAACAAAAACAAACCACCACCACCCACACTTAAATTTGGGATATTATCATCTATTTTATTCTCAAGTTACCATATCACTACTTTGCTTCATATATATTTGTTCTTATAGAACAAGATACTACTACCGCATTTAAGAAACAGCCCTGCATAATTTCTAGAGCTTTCTCTTACACCCCACCCCCTCTGCAGTCCGATCATTTTTCTTCCGCTGAGAAGGCCTTTACATTCTCTGAGCTACTGCTTTAACTAATCATTAGGTACTTGATATTCTTGAGTGAGGTGCCTTTCAAGTGCATTCAAATGCACTTCTTCAGAGCGGTCCAGAATTTTGAGGCTGATCCAGCTGCTGTAAGAAGTGTGACTCTCCATTAAAATATGAAATGAACAGAAGACTTTTTTTTTAGGTCATTCAGTTTGACTGGGAAGAAAATACATGAAGTAGAATAAATGAGCTATTTGAATTCTATGCTTCACTTTCCCCATAATTCAGTTCATGTACTTCTCTTCTTTTAGTTTTGATGATATGCCAATACCCTGCCCACACTAGTTCTGTCTGTCTATTTATTTATTTATCTATCTATCTGCATACACACACACACACACACAAACATATGTATTATGAAAAGTTGTTCATTATACATTTCAAAATCTCTTAAGATAGCATAGCTAAATTTTGCATTCCTGACATCAAGGAGTAGGTTTCTACCGACGTTTGGACACATTTGGACACCATTTTGAATCAAGATGACAGGCTGAACCTTTCATAATTGTACTGATTTGAACCACTGATTTCAAGACTGCACTAGTTTTTCAGTTTACCAGCACACCCATGAAGAAGACTCATGACTCAACTTACTACAGTGGTACCTCAGGTTAAGTACTTAATTCATTCCGGAGGTCCATACTTAACCTGAAACTGTTCTTAACCTGAAGCACCACTTTAGCTAATGGGGCCTCCTGCTGTTGCCGCGCCGTCGGAGCACAATTTCTGTTCTCAGCCTGAAGCAAAGTTCTTAACTGGAGGTAATATTTCTGGGTTAGCGGAGTCTGTAACCTGAAGCGTATGTAACCTGAAGCGTATGTAACCCGAGGTACCACATTATTATTATTATTATTATTATTATTATTATTATTATTATTAGTTTGACCAAACTGTGGGGAGCAGTGGAAGACAGGAGTGCCTGGTGTGCTCTGGTCCATGGGGTCACCAAGAGTCGGACATGACTAAACAACAACAAAAAATATTATTATTATTAGAATTTATATACCACCCTATACCTGGAGGTCTCAGGGCAGTTCACAGAACAAAATCAAAATATAAAACCACAAAATATATAATCAAAATAAAAACAAATAAACTTACATGGTTTAAATGGTTATATTTGTTACATATAACAATTTAGAAGATCTGCCACAAATCAAATAAATCTAATCATAGGAGTCCAGGCAGGTGAGGTTGTCATAAAAAGGGATTAAATCCCTTTCCATTGGACATGTTAACAGCTGCAGCATGCGGCCATACAGAAAAGGACTCTTCCTCTTTGCTGTGTGAACTTGGGTTATGTGGATCTGACAGGCGCACCCTGGCGCCACTGTCCAGCATTCGCCAAGGTGCGCATACCAAGTCTAAAGGGCACCCCCAAGGACCACCTTCTACACACCAGTGAAAATGGTAAAGATGTTATTTTATTAGAGTGGGAAACCAAAGATGACGAGGTTAAATCAGTTATGATTAAATGGGCTCAGGATGTGGGACACAACATTCAACTGGAAAGTTGGGGGAAATTGTGGAATGTTGACATAAAATTCACAGATTGCATACTATTAAGAGAGAATTACATGAAAATGATGTATAGATGGTATATCACACCTTTTAGCTTCAGCCAAATTTTTGCCTTCAGAGAAACAAAAATGAAGATGAACCGTCTTTGGACTCTTGCAGTCTCACTGTATTTACATCTTACGAGCAAACGCTGCAAGATTTACATTCTTTCAAGCCTCCTTGCTTTGGATGTTCCTTGGTCCCAATGAAACCAACATCGGTGCAATTTAGAACTTAACTACTTATAATTATATTAACATTGTAATAATTATTGTTATAACATAAACACTGCTGAATGAAGGGGTTGTTCACCTTACTGAGGATCCAGAAAGCGATCTGTTCAGAATGCAGAATGAGTCTCTTCAATTACTTTTTTTATTTATTTTAAAGGTGTTTGTGATTGGAAATGCCTTTTAAGGTAGACAAACAACAGTCAATATTAAGCAGGCGTGGCATAGTTAAATAGTATTTTTTTTTGAAGCTATGTTTACTCACAGCAATCAAGACTGCTAAATTCTGAGAAGTCATATTCTGAAGAATGATTCCAGCTTCATTCACTTAAGAAATTTTAACACTTAACAATCAAGTTGAAGGAAAGAAGTGATTTTTTTTAAAAAAAAAAATCCAAACAGTAACTTGTAAACAGGTTTGTCTATCAGAAAATAGAAGAGAACAAACAATGGATATATTTAATAAATAAATAAATGATGCCATCACATCATAACTGCTGATGCCTGGAAATAAATAACTTTAATTTTCTTTGTCTATAGTGATGCTGTTACTATGAAGATCATTATCTGATCTTCTTACATCGGTGTGTTAACCTCATTACATCGTTCCTGTAATTTGCCACTTAATGAATTGCCTATAAATAGCAATCCAATAAGGCATTTGATGCTGCTAAAGATCTCCTAATGTATACGCTTGGGTAAGCAAAGCATGATTAATACTCATGCTCAGAGATGGGTTTATGAATCATATCAATTGATACAGATCCAGTGCAGCTGTCAGTTTAAGAAATCTGTCTGCTAATGACATGCTCTTAATGAAAGATTTATTAATTCACTTTCAATGGTATAATGCAAATGGCAAATCAATTATATTACTGAGGCATTAAAAAGATAGGGGACCCAACAGGGTTCCCTTTGAGTCTCTCTGCCGTAAGTGAAAGTTTTGAGATGAAGCCTGCACTTCTGCATGTTGAGGTCCCATTGGATCAGATTCCATACCCAGTTACACATTTTGTTATGTATTTGAAATATACTCGGAGTCAAGAGTGGATTTCATGCTATTTATTCAGCTCATAGTGGTGAGGAGGAATGGAAGTTCCCCCACAATATCTGCTTTATATACATTATTTACACAATGGGCTGCATGTGATTGGCTAATTCTGGGATTCTCCGGTAGGCCAATCAGGTTGTGGATTCACTTCCACCTGGAGCTGGATTGGGTGGCTCCTGCGGACCAATCGTACTGCTGCATTGTTCTAGGACCAATCAGACTGCTACATTCTGAATCCTATTGTTCTAGGACCAATCAGACTGCCGCATTTTGGATCCTATTCAACTCAGTACATAACAGTATTTTAGCCGCTATCCTTAGCATCTGCAACACTGCTCCTATTGTTAGAGTTACCATGGATCTCTACATTGTTAACGGAACATAAGAAGGGTGATCAGACTCTTCCCAGTTTAACATCCAGCAGATACTGGTAGGAAGCCCACAAGCAGGAGATGACTGTAGACATAATCTTTGGTATTCAGAGACATAGGTCTATACATAGCCATCCTAGCTATTTGCTTCCCCTTGCTTTGCCCCATAGGAGAACTGTGATGTTAGCCGTTCTTGCCTGCTACCACCAGTCCAATTAGAAACATGAATGGGTTGAATACTGCTTACAAGCCCTCAATCTGTTGCCACTCCAAGGCCATGCCATCTGGCGCCCAATGCCTGGCACATTTATCACTCCCATCTCTCCTTTCCTTTCCTCTCCTCTCCATATGCATACAGTTCAGTTAAATCACAAGTAGACAACAAGGTGCCCCCCACATGTTGTTGGACTACAATTCCCAGCATCCACAACTATTGGCCATGCTGGCTAGGGCTGATGGGAGTTGAAGTCCCAACAACATCCTGAGAGGACTACATTGGCTACCTCTTAGTTAGGTACACATGAATTGCCAAGTGGCAATCAAAGAGGGTTTTGGTTTGGTGGCCAGTTTTCTTCTCATAGTATTATAAATTACGCCATGCATTCCATAAAGTAGACCTTAAGTGTTCATAATAATAAAATTATTGGCCACATTTTCTTCATTCCCCACAATATCAAGTTTGGCACCTTAAATAGTGCTTAATCACTTAGCCTTAGTTGTTCGGGGCACAAGGAGAGTGGGGTTCAATTTAAATGAAACTTAAGAAAAGTCAAGTATTCCACTCCACTTGGCTGAAATGACAGTCAGAACTGGACTGCCCAGATCCATTTGGCACCTTTGAAATTGCTCAACTCAACACAATCTAGTGATATTTTCAAATACAGAAGGGTTTATACTTGAAGAGAAAACTTCTTAATAGCTTAGGTCAAACACTCAGCCTTTAATATCTTGGGAACTGGCAGCTGCCTCGAGAGAGCCAATCCATCAAAGGAGGAGCAGCAAAAAGCCAAAAACATAGATGAGAGTGTGCAGGAAAGCATTCCATATTTTTAGAACCTATCGCTTGGCTTTTTGAAACTTATTTTTCAGGGGCAATATCAAACAATATTTTCAATAAGTGTCGGCTGGATAGAAAATGATTTGTTAAGGATATCTTTATTGGCCAAAGCCCCTCTAACATTACTTTGTAACTGGTCTTAAGAATTATGGGTTGTATCCAATGCTAGTCCTAGAGTATGCTAGTCCAGAGTATGGCTCATTCATTTCAATAGGTCTACTCTAAGTATAATGTAGTTGGATACAACCCATTGATGGGATCAGGGACCCTTTTGCTTGCAAACTCTGAAGGGCACCAGGTTGAGGGAGGCTGGTGTAGATGAAGCAGTGATCTGTCTCCATATTACAGCAGTTTAAACAATTTCAGGTACATGTTCAGTGAGAAATAATAATAATAATAATAATAATAATAATAATAATAATAATAATTTATTTATACCCTGCCCATCTGGCTGAGTTTCCCCAGCCACTCTGGGCGGCTCCCAATCAAGTATTAAAAACAATACAGCGTTAAATATTAAAAACTTCCCTGAACAGGGCTGCCTTCAGATGTCTTTTAAAGATAGGATAGCTATTTATTTCCTTCACATCTGAAGGGAGGGTGTTCCACAGGGTGGGCGCCACTACCGAGAAGGCCCTCTGTCTGGTTCTCTGTAACTTTACTTCTCGCAATGAGGGAACCGCCAGAAGACCCTCGGCGCTGGATCTCAGTGTCCGGGCTGAATGATGGGGGTGGAGACGCTCCTTCAGGTATACAGGACCGAGGCCGTTTAGGGCTTTAGAGGTCAGCACCAACACTTTGAATTGTGCTTGGAAACGTACTGGGAGCCAATGCATATCTCTCAGAACCGGTGCTATGAGGTCCCGGCGGCCACTCCCAGTCACCAGTCTAGCTGCCGCATTCTGGATTAATTGCAGTTTCCGGGTCACCTTCAAAGGTAGCCCCACGTAAAGCGCATTGCAGTAGTCCAAGCGGGAGATAACTAGAGCATGCACCACTCTGGCAAGACAGTCCGTGGGCAGGTAGGGTCTTAGCCTGCATACCAGATGGAGCTGGTAGACAGCCGCCCTGGACACAGAATTAACCTGCCTGCGCCTCCATGGACAGCTGTGAGTCCAAAATGTCTCCCAGGCTGCGCACCTGGTCCTTCAATAGCCCTTTCTTAAAAAATAAAGGCATATCTCAGCTATGAACTAGATATGCACCTAACCATTCTTTAAATCATATGTTTGCATAACATTTGACGTACACTGAACATGTACATAACTGAAGCAGCCCTTAATCTGGGCCTTCTGTGCAGTGGCATGGAAAGCTTATGAGAACTGTTGAGTGCTGGAAAATGAACAGGGAGATGAAAGTGCTCCCTTTAAGCTTTCAAGCTAAGATTCAGAGTACGACCCAGAACTGGATATAATGCAAAAAGAAGAGGAGTGAACAGAACATCTTTTCTAACGCCAAAAAGCCTCTGCTGGTTGTTGTTTTTTTTAACTCTCCGACCCCACTGTACATTTAAAAAAAGAAAAAGAATCTAGTCATACAAAAAAAAGTACAATGAATCAAAATCATCTTGATCATTGAGGACTCCTGAAAAGAAGAGGATAATGCAAAGGGAGAAAGGTCTTTATTTTAAAATAGCAGTGCAGTTTGCATTAATTCGGTCCGTTTGAACTCAATCTGTTTGAATCTCTTCTATTCAAATTCTGCACGGAGGACGTGGACATGAACACAAAAAAAGCTGTGGCCTGCAGCATCCTCACGCAGTATTGGTCAATGATCAAGGGTCCCGTCAGGACTGGGATTGTCTCCTGCAGCAATCCTGTTGAATATCATCCTTCCTTTCTATTCCCAGGAAGGGAGATGAAAGTTTATCTCCCAGTGCAAACAGCACTTTCAGGATTGCAGCAAGGCATTAAAAAGCCCCCTCCCCATGCACTCAGGCCCCTCATCCCTGCAATTTTAAATTGTTTTAACTAATCCAAAGCATGTTAATTGCACCCACCTAATGCAGGAGTCTAGTGATGTATGGAAGTGAGAGCTGGACCATAAAGAAGGCTGATTGCCAAAGAATTGATGCTTTTGAATTAGGGTGCTGGAGGAGACTCTTGAGAGTCCCATGGACTGCAAGAAGATCAAACCTATCCATTCTTAAGGAAATCAGCCCTGAGTGCTCACTGGAAGGACAGATCACGAAGCTGAGGCTCCAATACTTTGGCCACCTCATGAGAAGAGAAGACGCCCTGGAAAAGACCCTGATGTTGGGAAAGATGGAGGGCACAAGGAGAAGGGGACGACAGAGGACGAGATGGTTGGACAGTGTTGTCGAAGCTACCAGCATGAGTTTGACCAAACTGCGGAAGGCAGTGGAAGACAGGAGGGCCTCGTGTGCTCTGGCCCATGGGGTCACGAAGAGTTGGACACGACTAAACGACTAAACAACAACAACAACAAAGCAGGAGTCAACAACACAGTGCCTGCAGGCACTCGTGCACTTTCCCTGGTGCCCACAGGGTCATCTCCTCTTGCTGAAATTAGCTCCAAATAATCTTTCTATCACAGCCAACAGAACAGGTTGTGGCATGTGCTTGGTGGCAGGGGTGCTCATGACAGTTCCTCCAGTTTGCAAATGTGCCCACCTGTTATGTACTAAGCTTGGATCCTAGAACAATAGGCAAGTAGTATCCTAGAATGCAACAACTGATTGGCTTGCAGGAGAAGACCAGTCAGGCTCCAGGAGGAAGTTAATCAGCCTACTAGGCTGGTAGGATCGTAGAACGCAACAACTGATTGGCCTGCAGGCTCCAGGAGGGAAGCAGAATCAGCCAGTCAGACAGGACTCATTGTGTAAATAATGTATATAAAAGCCTGAGGTTTGGGGGGCAATTAAATCACTGTTTCACAAGCTGCAATAAAGAGCATGAAATCACTACAGCAGTCTGAGTATATTTCACCACCGGACCCAAAGGTTTGACAGCCCCGGATAACGAATGTAGCGTGTGGTTTAGGATGGCCTGAGTTTTACAACTAATAAAACTTCTGCAGCTTACTTGAATGTTGTGGATTACACCATTGGCTATGGATCTTCATATAACTGACCCCAAACACCCACTTAAAATGAGGATGGGGACCATTGAGTGGAGCATGAAAAGCTTGGCCATTATTTTGCTAACCCTCTCCCCCTATAGAATCATAGAATTGTAGAGTTGCAAGAGACCCAAAGGGCCATCTAGTTCAACTATTTCAGCAGGGTGCTGGTCCAATGTCCCTCAATCCTTGTGGTGGGCTGGACTATATTTTGAAAAAAATATATGAACGAATTCCTATGCCCCACCAATAACCCAGAGGTGCATTTTAAATAAAAGGACACATTCTACTCATGTAAAAACACGCTGATTCCCGGACCATCTGCAGGCTGGATTGAGAAGGCGACTGGGCCACATCCGGCCCCCGGGCCTTAGTTTGCCTACCCATGGGTTAGAGCTGGGGTCAGCAAACTTACTGCGCCTCGGGCCGGTGTCTCCAGCGCCAATCGTGCGGCAGGCCGGAGGGCGGGGGAGTGCGTGCCCATGCATGTGTGTGCACACTATTTCCGGCGCACTTCTGGGTCGGAGGAGCACCGGAAATAGCTTGTGTGCATGTGCACAGGCCTCCTCCGCCCCGGATGTGCACTGGAAATAACGCTTGCGCATGTGCACAAGCTATTTCCGGTGCTCCTCCGACCCAGAAGTGGGCAGCAGTGCAACGCCGGTAAGAGCAGGTGGTGGCAGTGGACGGCGGGGGTCACTGCGGGCCGGATAAACGAGTCCCTCAGGCCTTATCCAGCCTGCAGGCCTTAGTTTGGGGACCCCTGATCTAGTCCAAACCCCTGCAAAGCAAGAATCTCAGCTAAAGAATCCATGACAGATAGCCATCCAACTTCTATTGAGCCCACCTCCTACAGAGGTAGTCCATTCCACTGTCCAACAGCACTTACCCTCAGAAAAGTTCTTCCTAAAGTCCTTCCTATTTCTATTCATTCATATAATTAACTCCCCAGCAGCATTTTCTCCTAAGAATTTAAACAGGGAGAGAGGCATCACCGCCTTGGAACCTTGATCCCACTGACAATATCATTTGGCACCATCTGGGGTCATTTACTGCTGGCTGCGAGAAATGGCATTATTTTACACCGTGACATTACCTGAAATAAGAAGACAAGACTAATGCACTGGCCTGACTGCAAAAGAACAAAGGTGTTTGGAAGAATGACACAAGTGGGCAGAACCTTTCCTGATCAAATCTGTGCAGCGCATTGTTCAGTTCAGGGTCTTTTTGCCAGTCATCCTGAATAAAATAAAAAAAAACCCAGGAAATGACAGAATAATTAACACAGACAAAACTGTGCTATCTGCTTTCAAACTCAGAGAAGCCTAACACGAAAGATCGCATCAGTGACATCAAATTTCTTTTTTTTTTTAATAAAATTTTTTATTGCGTTTCTTTCCATAGGTTAACAGATTTGTTTACATAGCAACATGCAAGAAACATTTTTTATATATGAAGAAAAGTAAGAAAAAGAAAAAAAAGTTGAGTAACTTTCACAACGTCCTTCAACAGTTCGCTTTCTTTTTGGACCTCCTCACATCCTCTCGGCATTGCATTCATTATTCTAGCCAGTTCAGCAATTTGTTATCTTGTTTCCCATCTTATTGTACCTTTGAATTATTATGTTACCAATTTCGGAAATTTGTAATTTAGTTTTAACACTCTTAATAAACATAATATTTTGTTTCTAATTTGTCTCGTTTTTTTCATCAATACTTACTTTATCATTTACTTAGATAAATTGCAGAAGCATAATGTTTCTTAATCGTGCACAATCTTAACATTCAAACAACTTATAATATTTTTGCAAATAGTCCTTAAATTTTTTCCAATCCTCCTCCATTGTTTCTTCGCTCAGATCTCGAATTCTGCCAGTCATTTCTGCCAACTCCATATAGTCCATCAGCTGCGTCTGCCAGTCCTCCAGTGTGGGTAAATCTGGTGTCTTCCAGAACTTTGCAATAAGAATCCTTGCTGCTGTGGTTGCATACATAAACAAGGTTCTGTCCTTCTTTGGCACCTTCCGGTCCACCATGCCCAGGAGAAAGGCCTCTGGTTTCTTAGAAAAGGTATATTTAAATACCTTTTTCAACTCATTATATATCATTTCCCAGAAGGCCTTTACTTTCGGGCAGGTCCACCAGAGGTGAAAGAATGTCCCTTCTGCCTCCTTGCATTTCCAACACTTATTATCAGACAGATGATATATTTTAGCCAACTTGACTGGGGTCATGTACCACCGGTATACCATTTTCATAATGTTCTCTTTCAAGGCACTACATGCCGTGAATTTCATACCGGTGTTCCATAACCTTTCCCAGTCCTCAGACATAATATTGTGTCCTACATCCTGTGCCCATTTTATCATCGCAGATTTAACTGTCTCATCCTGTGTGTTCCATTTAAGCAGCAAGTCATACATTCTCGAAAGTACCTTAGTCTTTGGTTCTAGTAGCTCCGTCTCCAATTTCGATTTCTCCGTCTGGAAACCCACTTTTTTATCCATTTTAAATACCTCTTGAATTTGAGCGTAATGTAACCAATCTCGCACCTTACTTTTTAATTTGTCCTGGCTTTGGAGCTTCCAGTTGTCTCCAACTCTTTCAATTAATTCCCAATATTTTGGCCAGTAGGCCTCCATATTGGGCCTTTTTTTAGAAATCTTGGCTTCCACTGGTGATAGCCACCTCGGGGTCTTACTTTCTAGTAAGTCCTTATACTTCATCCAGACGGCAAAAATTGATTTCCTGACAATATGGTTTTTAAACAGTTTATGAACCTTCGCCTTGTCATACCACAAGTATGCATGCCAACCATAAACATTGTCAAACCCTTCCAGATCTAGGACATCGGTGTTTTCCAACAGAAACCAATCCTTCAGCCAGCAGAAGGCTGCAGCTTCGTAGTATAACCTTAAATCCGGCAGGGCAAACCCCCCCCCTTTCTTTTGAGTCAGTTAGTATTTTGAATTTAATTCGGGGCTTTTTGCCCTGCCAGACAAACTTAGAAATATCCTTCTGCCATTTTCCAAAACATTCCATTCTGTCCACGACCTGGAGGGTTTGAAATAAAAATAGCATTTTTGGCAAAACACACATCTTTATAGCTGCGATTCGGCCTGACAAGGTAAGTTTCAATCTCGACCAAATATCCAAGTCTTTTTTAATTTCCAGCCAACATTTTTCATAATTATCTTTGAATAGATTTAAGTTTTTGGTGGACAAAGATACCCCCAGGTATTTCACTTTTTTAACCACACTTAACTCTGTCTCTTTCTGGTACCCCTCTGTAGGCGTCAAATTTTTGGCCAAGACCTTAGTTTTTTGTTTGTTTAGCTTGAATCCCGCCACCCGACCAAACTCCGAGATAAGTTCAAGAACTCTTTTCGTGCTAGATTCTGGCTCCTGTACTGTCAAGACTAGGTCATCTGCAAAAGCTTTCAGTTTGTATTGTTTCGCTCCGACCACTATACCCTGCACCAACTGGTCCTCCCTGATCATGTTCAGCAATACCTCCAGAACAGAAATAAATAACAGAGGGGATAGAGGGCACCCCTGTCGTGTCCCTTTTTCAATTTGGAGTTCCTCCGATACCACATTGTTCACTATCAGTTTAGCTTTTTGTTCTGAATAGATTGCTTCTAATCCATTTTCAAACCCCCGTCCCACTCCCATCCCTTTCAAGTTTTTCTTCATAAACATCCAAGAAATGTTGTCAAATGCTTTCTCCGCATCAATAAAGATTAAAGCAGCCCTTGTATTTCTAATTCGCAACAGCTCCAATATATCAATAATGTTCCTGGTGTTGTCAGACATGTGTCTACCAGGGAGAAAGCCTGCTTGGTCCTTGTGAATTACTTCATTTAGTACATTTTTAAGTCTATTCGCTAAAATGTCTGCAAATATTTTGTAATCCACATTCAGGAGTGAGATGGGATGGTAGTTCTTAAGCTGGGTCTTTTCCCTTTCTGACTTGGGAATCAATGTGATGAATGCTTCTTTCCACGTTTCCGGTGCCTTCCTCCCCTCCATGATCTGGTTACAAACCTCCAGCAACGGTTGTATCAAGAAGTCCTTCAAAGTCTTATAATATTTGGAGGTGAGTCCATCCGGGCCTGGAGATTTGCCCAGCTGCATATTTTGGATGGCACCTTCAATTTCCTGTTGAGTTATTTTGCTGTTAAGAATTGATCTTTTATCTTGACTTATTTTAGATAATCCATTTGTCCTCAAAAATTGATCTATTTCCGATTCTTTCTGAGGCCCCTGTGCGTAAAGCTCTTTAAAGTATCTGTGGAAGCACTTTCTTATTTCTTCTGGTTTCTGAACTATTTTTCCTTGAATCTCCAAGTTTGTAACCGTATTTAACTTTTGTCTTTTTTTCAACTGCCAAGCTAACAACTTTCCACATTTGTTTGCTGATTCAAACGATCTCTGCTTCATTTGTTTAATTTTCCACTCAATCTCTTGATTGATCAATTTCGAATATTGTGCTTGATGGAATTTGATCTCTCTTAGCACCTCTTTTGACTTCGGTTTGGTTCTCAACTTTTTCTCTCCTTCACTTATTTTCTCTAAAAATTTTTCCAGTGACATCAAATTTCTAATGCAGCGGGGGGAAATGCAATAAATGTGCAACCCCCCCAAAAAAAACCCACATTTGGACTTCAAACAACCTTTTTCATTCCCTGCAAATCCAATCCCTTTACACTTGTTATTAATAAGAGAGAACCACGGTTTCTAACAGCTTCTTTCTATTATTTCTTCATAGGATAGTCTCTCCCTCTCATCAGTCCGAATCAGATAATGCTGCTGAGGAGATTAGGGAGACGTTATCCACACGAAAGTGAAAAACAAGGATGAGCAAAAATAAAAGTAATGAAACTGTTAAATCTGTTTGTTACTTTTGACCTAACGCTTTTGAGAGCAGGCATTGAGAAAGGTACGCTATCAGGTGTTTGGAACAATCTCAGAAAGATGTCGCAATTTAGTGGTAAGAATACACGGATGCCCAAAGGGCAAACAAGGACAACTGAATAATAGCAGCCTTAATCTCAGATAGGCTTAAGGCAGGCTTCCTCAAACTCGGCCCTCCTGATGTTTTGAGACTATGATTCCCATCATCCCTGACCACTGGCCCTGCTAGCTAGGGATCATGGGAGTTGTAGGCCAAAAACATCTGGAGGGCCGAGTTTGAGGAAGCCTGCCTTAAGGTCTCCAACTAGACTTACAGGTGTCTGCAGTGGTGCTAAGAAGAATTCCCTGGTCCCCAGAAGGAGGCAGCCTACTCTATTTAAGGAGCAGGGCCATGTTGCAGTGACTGATCTCCATTTTCCTTGTTTTCCTTTGAAATTCATTTTGAACAACTAGAACTCCACATTATTAGCTTTGCAAGAGCTTTTATTAACCACTCCTTGTAATTATCAGTCAATCAATCAATCAATCAATCAATCAATCCATCAATCACCTTCCACACAGGCCTCAAGGCAATGCACAAAATACAAGCAGTTGAAAACAAGACAGAAAATAAAATAAGATGAATATGAAAACAATATAAAGTAGACACCAATGACAGAGACTTATTCATCCATCTGGAAAAGTTTGTTAGAACAGAAATGTCTTCAATTGTTTCTGGAAAGTGCAGGCATTTTGGCACCAAAGGCAGAAAGTTCCAACAACTGCATTTCCCTAGGAGTAAAAATACAATAAAAAGAGGTTCGCTAGCAATTTACTGCCCTTTCATGACAACAATCAAAACCTGCTGCCTGAGGCAGTCACTCCAGTCTGCCTAATGATAGGGCCAGCGCTTTGTGCTGCCCACTCACCTGCACTATTGTCGTCCATGCAACAGCACCTGGCTTTGGATGACAGTGCGACAAAAGGTGACCTTTTATTTCTATTTGTGAAAAATAGCAGCGGTATTCATTCTTCCTATTATTTTACCCCCTTCTACATGTCTTTCCATAATGCCATCCTAATTGGTCCACCTGTGGATATCAATCAAGCGCTTTTCTAACTCAGTCGAAGTCTATTACACTTGATTAAGAGAATGAGCCCCATCTAGTATGAAGACAAATGTTGACATTTATTACACCATCCCGTATCCACGGTTAAGGCATATTATATTCTCAGCGCCTTTCCATTACTATTCAAATGGATTTTTAAAATGCTCTCTAATAGCCATATTGCAGAAAGTGCTGCACAATCATCTTGATGCCTTCAGCCACATAATCCATGGCAGGCAAAAGTTTAATGCACCCTCTGGCACGTGGGCTGTTTATCTACATTTCAAAATCAATTTAGGGAAGGAGAAGCTTGCTTCTAATCCACTTTGGGATTGGGATCAAAGTCATTTAGGCCTTTCCCATCAAAAGGCATTTTAGAAAGATTAACACCCAAAACGGTGCTTCTGTTGGCTTCAAACCATAATTTGCTGGAAAAAAACTTTTTTCTTCTTCTTCAAGAAAACAGTGCCAAGAAACCATTTATGACATTTTAGGTTCTACGACACCGAAAAAGCTAAACTGTCAGAGTGCCAGGAGGGTGATGATCCTACACCAGGGGTAGACAATGTGTTGCCCTCCAGATTTGAACCAAACAATCCTTCAAGTAGAGGGTGTCCTCAAATAGAGGTTATGGCCACCCTGTGTCTTCTCCACACAGTGCTTCAGTCTTTTCGAAGGGATTACTGCTTCTATTCCAGTTAAAACATATAGAACCATTAGTTGGGAGAGAGCAACCAATGTAGCTGCATTATTTTATACTTTATAATATGACCATATAGTCATATTATAGGTCCGTATAGTTAAAGCTATGGTTTTCCTAGTAGTGATGTATGGAAGTGAGAGCTGGACCATAAAGAAGGCTGATTGCCAAAGAATTGATGCTTTTGAATTATGGTGCTGGAGGAGACTCTTGAGAGTCCCATGGACTGCAAGAAAATCAAACCTATCCATTCTTAAGGAAATCAGCCCTGAGTTCTCACTGGAAGGACAGATCCTGAAGCTGAGGCTCCAATACTTTGGCCACCTCATGAGAAGAGAAGACTCCCTGGAAAAGACCCTGATGTTGGGAAAGATCGAGGGCACAAGGAGAAGGGGACAAGAGAAGGCCAAAATGGTTCGACAGTGTTCTCGAAGCTACCAACATAAGTTTGACCAAACTGCGGGAGGCAGTGGAAGACAGGAATGCCTGGCGTGCTCTGGTCCATGGGGTCACGAAGACTTGGACACGACTAAACGACTAAACAACAACAAAATATGACCATGGGACACCCAGGAAGTATAAAACAATGCAAGTACGTAAGAATATGTATCATTCCCAAAATACAATATTGATTGTCCTTGAATCTTCCGGTCAAACTTGGCAACTTCTTCCTTGGAGAATCACTGGGTCAGGTAAATGTGAACTGGGTCTTCTGAGCGCAGAAAAAAATGTAGACCCTTGACAATGTGGTGGATGCCTAACTAAATGACTCAAGAGATGCCAACAACCACAGTAAGTATGTGATGCTACATAACATTTATTCTGGATGTGATGAGCCTTACTAGTTCACGGAAACAGAGGTCTTTTGACATGTGCTCTGGGGATCAGAGTATCTCTCCCACTCATACAAACTCTTCAGTAGCCTGAAAGCTCTCCTCATAACAGCTAACTGTATTCCTTCTGCTCTGCATCTGTCATTGGTAGCCTTAACTTTGACACCTCTATTTACAACTTCACACTTCAACACAAAAAAAACACATCACGTTCCTCAGCCTGTGACATGCTATATTAGTCATTCCTTCTCCTCCTCCAACTAATTCCTACTTTATGTAGCCAAGAACCACAAAGACCGAGGGACACTTTGCATTAACAAGCTACCTGCCTCCTGGCTCAGAAGGCTCTAGGATAAGTACAACAGGGAGATACAATGCTTCTGAGCAATTTCCACAAAACTGATATGTGTGGTGCCGGGTGTAGGAGATGAGCAAACTTATGTTCACAGGTGACAGTTTGCAAAAAGCAGCTGGCAGATCAGAGCTGGATAAATTATCATGCTACGGGTGGTATTCAACTAAGCTTTACTCAAAGTTAGATTGACTGAATTAATGGACCTAACTTAGTCATGTTCATTAATTTCAGTGGGTATTCTGAGTAAAACCAAACATCACTCTATGTAAGGAAGAGTGTTGGAGCCTAGGACCATTTTATCAGGGTCCCTGCTATGGTGCAGTAAAATCAACCATGTATTTTACACAGATAAGAAAATTATATAAAAATGATAATTTACGGCTCAGAGCAGCATTTTTCAACCAGGGTCTCTTAAGCATCTTCCTGGAGAGGCCCACTGAAATGTTCAGCTTCCTGCCAAACACCAAAAATAAATTAAGTAGCTAGCAATTCTCTGCCTTGGCCCAGTATACCTGAAGGAGCATCTCCACCCCCATCATTCAGCCCAGACGTTGAGGTCCAGCTCTGAGGGCCTTCTGGCCGTTCCCTCCCTGTGAGAAGTGAAGCTACAGGGAACCAGGCAGAGGGCCTTCTCGGTAGTGGCGCCTGCCCTGTGGAACGTCCTCCCATCAGATGTTAAAGAAATAAACAGCTATCTGACTTCTAGAAGACATCTGAAGGCAGCCCTGTTTAGGGAGGTTTTTAATGTTTGATGTTTTATCATATTTTTAATATCCTGTTGGGAGCCGCCCAGAGTGGCTGGGGAAACCCAGTCAGATGGGCGGGGCATTAATAATAATAATAATAATAATAATAATAATAATAATAATAATAATAATAATTTTAAGATACCCTAAAGCAGCTGCTTGAGGAGGCCATCACACTCTGCCTAAGGGACTGAGTGAACCCTGGGTGGCTGCCAATATAATATAATATAATATAATATAATATAATATAATATAATATAATAATAGGTTGAAACATTGCTAGAGAGATTAACTTGTTTTAAAATAGGATGAACTGTATGAAAAGCTGGCCTATCAGTCACTCCAGGCTCAGAGTCAACATTCCTCTGAATTCCAGTTGTGTATGTGTGACAAATAGGGTCTGTGTCTGCTGCCTTCATGCCCTGATGTGCTCTCCCCAGAAAAACCTGGCTGCCCACTGTTGGAAACAGATTGCTGGACTAGATGCTAGACATGGGTGACAAAAATCTTTCATAATGACACATCCCCTATCTTTGATTTCACACTTCCTGTTGATGCTGTCATAAATTCTGGTTCCTGTTTCCTCAGTGTTTTTTCTCTGCGTAGGATTCCTAGTCAGACATGTGGTGCATGCAGTCACTTCCCCCCTCCCTCCCTCCCCAATTCACTGAAGGTATTTTTGGCACTTTAAAGGTAACGCCTCATGTGAATATTCAGGGATGAGTGCATAGACACCATACATTTAAAGCACATACCCCCACCCCCACCCCCTAAGCCAAGGCTGTTGGAAAGGGTCTGGAAATTCTAGCTCAGGGGTGGGTAAACTATAGTTCCCAGGTGTGTGTGTGTGTGTGTGGTGTACATCAAACATATGGTGTGTACACAATCCTGGTGTGATAAAAAATGAAAAAGGTGAAAATACCTCAGGCAGCCCGACCTTAGGCAAAATATTTGGACCACTGACTCCAAACCTCACTACATTTCTTAGTGGAGGTATGCTCCTGCTATGCTATCATCGCTATGAGGGGCTGGGGTGTTGTTTGGGATTATTATTATTTTTGTCAGGGTCGAGGTTGGTGCCGCTGGTATTTTGTATCTTTATTTTAGATCTTGTGATTTATGTGGGAATTGCTCAGCTTGGCTGTGTATTTTTTCAATTTGCCCCCCCCCCAAACGCTGTAAGCCACATTGAGCATGGTTCGAAGTGTGGAAAGATGGCATACAAATGAAATTATGCAGGCAGGTAGGTAGGTCATTTTCCAGTCAGACAGATTCCATCCATTATCTCTCCATCTTATCTCACTTCTGGGCTGGGGGAAGAAGTTCTCCAAGTGACAGGAAGGCACAGTGAGGGAGAAAGGCAAAGTGGGGGGGGGGCGTTCATTTGCCTCTCCCTCCTCTGCCCTGTTCATATTCACATAGCTACCTTTTGGAAACTGCATGTCCCGTTTTCCCTTTTGCCAGGAGTGGCCAGCATGGTAGGATGAGGCAAACAGAGCCCTTCTCCCAATAGCACCATCAGCGCTGCTTACCTGGAAGGTGTGGCGCTAGGGCACCATTGATGCTGGAGCTGTGTGAGTTCACCAGCACAGTCAGTGTGGGCTGCTTACCTCGGCCACACTCACACCATACATTTAAATCAGGCTTCCTCAACCTCGGCCCTCCAGATGTTTTGAGACTATAATTCCCAGCATCCCTGACCACTGGTCCTGCTAGCTAGGGATCATGAGAGTTGCAGGCCAAAAACATCTGGAGGGCCGAGGTTGAGGAAGCCTGATTTAAAGCATCACCATATCTATTAAAACAGTCATGGTTTCCCCCAAATGAATCTGAGAGCTGAAGTTTGGTCAAGGTGCTGAGAGTTGTTAAAGGTAAAGGGACTCCTGACCATTAGGTCCAGTCGTGACCGACTCTGGGGTTGCGGCGCTCATCTCGCTTTATTGGCCGAGGAAGCCAGTAAACAGCTTCCAGGTCATGTGACCAGCATGACTAAGCCACTTCTGGCGAACCAGAGCAGCACACGGAAACGCCGTTTACCTTCCCACCGGAGCGGTACCTATTTATCTACTTGCACTTTGACGTGCTTTCGAACTGCTAGGTTGGCAGGAGCTGGCACTGAGCAATGGGAGCTCACCCCATCGCGGGGATTCGAACCGCCGACCTTCTGATTGGCAAGTCCTAGGCTCTGTGGTTTAACCCACAGTGCCACCTCCGTCCTCTCATGGAGCCACAACTCTCAGAATTCCCTGTGAAGAGGGACTGATTGTTAAACTACTCTGGGAATTGTAGCTCTGTGAGAGGAATTGGGATCTTCTAACAACTCTCAGCACCTGTAACAAACTACAGCTCCCAGAATTTTTTGGGTGAAGTCATGACTGTTTAAAGTGGTATCATACTGCTTTAGAGGTATGGTTTGAACGTGGCCCAGGTTAAGCAGCCTTACAGTGACAGCATCTGCAGACTTTTGCCATACCAAACTTGACCCATAGAAATGTGCCAGACCCAGAAAGTCTGTAACTTCAAAATCTGTTAGAAACTTCCCAACTAATCATTATTAACTGCTTTTAAAATAAAATCTGTTTAGTGAATTTTGCACTAGGAACATTTTCCCATGTGGCTCTGTCATGAGAAAAAAAGTTGCGTATAAATAATTTCTCTGCTCCCAGCACCTGCCATCCACACTGGGATGCAACCAGAACAATACATTTCCCCTGTAGGGAGGAAATTGATTTAGCCTCATTTGATGCTCTCTAGGAAGAAATCGTTCCACCGTGAGCATCCTAGGGTGTTTCTGTTTACTATACAAAAAGCCTGAAATGTCATCACATTTAAAAATGAATAAAAGGCAGTCTCTGGACCACAGGCTATTTTTTCTCCAGGCTAATGATTTATTGTCAGAATAATAAGAACATGTATATTAATGATGCCACCCTCAATCAATAGGTGTTTTCAAGGGATGTGCACCAGATACAACCAAGTCCTGAGACCAACCGGGCATATTCAGAGGGCAGTGGGTGAGTCACATACAAGAAGCCACAGGTGGGTGGGTGGGAGATCAGGCAGGTAGGAGAGGCAAACATCAGATGGGGAAACCCCATGAAAAGGCTGAAACCTACCCTAACCCCTAGTTGCATCTTCCTGCTCAACTCATACCTATCCCAAAGTGGAAGCATAGTTTCCTTCAGTCAATTAAGGCTGCAAGCTCATACTCACTAACTGAGGAGTTTTATTGAACTCAATTGGGCTTTGTTCTCAATACTCCAAATATTCATTTTTGTCAAAAAGCTCAATACTTGTCTATTGTATACATGTCTAATATATTGAACTCTCTCTCTCTTTTTTTGTTTTGTTTTCTTTAAAATTAATATTTAGAGTATTCCCCACCAAATACATTTCAGCTCTATTCAGTATCATTTGTTTTCTGGATCCTAAAAAAATGTTCTTTGGGCTGTGTTTTAGGGAACCCCATAGTTCATTGGAAACTTAGTAGGAGCACCTCAATGAGAAGATAATTATTGATGGACAATGGCTTGGCTGTAACTTTGGACTATGTGCTTTGTGCAATTGCAACAGAGTGCTGGACCTGACCGGATTGACCTTGTGCCCTATTTGACCTGAATATGTGTCCTAAAATGGTGCAGGATCATTCAGTGTCATGGACTGGTTGGATGCAGAGGAGCGGTGGGAGGAACTAGCTGTGGAAGCCCCAAGAGAAGAAGGCTCAGAGCCAGGGGACTGGTGGTGGGATGACGACGAGGGGGCAGAGAGAGAAGAGGGAGCAGACTGGGAGGAGGAGATGTTGGAAGTTGAAGAGGTTACAGGGTTTAGTGAGCACAAAGAGGCTGTGACAGAGATAAGTCCAGAAGCAGAGACAGAAGTGAAGGCTGGAGAGGTGGGGGAAGAGGCAGAGATAAGGCAGAGTTCTGAAGAAGCCAGGGGATTTCCCCCTCCTGCTGTGATCAGCTCTCCTCTCCCTGTGTCAAGCTCGGAGAGTCCTCCCCTCCCTTAGGTAACTTCACAGGTAAGAATTAACAAGCAGTTTAACGAGCAGTTAAAAGGACAATTTATAGTCCTTTTATTACAGTTTCATGTTGAGGTCACGAAACACACAGCTCTCCGCGAGGAGGGCAGTTGCTTACTCTGAATCTGATTCCCTACTTTCGCAGCAAGGAGCGCGCCAACAGGAAGTCCCTCCCCCTTTCTGCCTCCTTTGTTCCCTGATACGTTCGGACCTCCGAGTCGGTGGGAAGCGGGGTTTCCCCACACTCTCGATTGATGTGTCTCCCAACTGCCCCCACCCTCCTGAATCTCTTGTCATTATCTCATAGCTGGGTAGCTCCTCCCTAATCCGTTCAGATTCTGCATCTGTGTCTGCCTGTTTCTCTGCTTCTGAAAACACTGGAGGTGGTGGTGTGTGTGAATATTCCCCGTCCGCTTCTTCTGAGAGAAGCTGATCTGCCTGTGACTGCATTCCTCCATCTTTCAGATCCAGACCATTCCCTGACACCCTGGTTTTCCAGGACTAGAAGCGGTATGAAGAGAGTGCAGCAGAGACAGACAAGGCGACAAAAACTCAAGATTGCTTGGGAAGGACCCAGGGGAGGAAGAGACTTAGCCGCATCAAGCAGTTGGTCCCTTACCTTTCCCACCCTGACCTGGCCACAGTGATCCATGCGACAGTCACCTCCAGACTACTGTAATTCACTCTATGCGGGGCTGCCCTTGAAGCTGTCCCAGAAACTCCAGCGGGTGCAGAATGCTGCAGCGAGGCTCCTCACGGGGTCTCTGCCATGGGAGCATATTCACCCAGTGCTTTTCCAGCTGGACTGGCTCCCGGTGGAATACAGGGTCAGATTTAAGGTGCTGGCTTTGACCTTTAAAGCCCTTCACGGCCTAGGACCCTTGTACCTACGGGACCGCCTTTCCCGGTATGCCCCATGGAGGACCTTAAGGTCCATAAATAGCAACACCCTAGAGGTCCCGAGCCCTAAGGAAGTTAGATTCGCCTCAAACAGAGCCAGGGCCTTTTCAACACTGGCTCCGGCCTGGTGGAACGTTCTGTCTCATGAAACCAGGGCCCTGCGGGATTTGATTTGTTTCAGCTGGACCTGTAAGACAAGAGTTGTTCTGCCTGGACTTTGGCTTAGAATCAATTTGATTCCCTCCCCCTCTTTCTTTTTTCCTTTCTTCTCCTGTGAAGAGGCTGCAGCTTAATGTTTTAATGTTGTATTTTAATCTTGTTTTTTAAGTTGTATTTTAATCAACTTGTTTTTATTATTGGTTGTTAGCCGCCCTAAGTCTTGTTTTCTTGAATAAAGGGTTAACTTCACTGACACTTTGTGATTTATTGCTGATCTGCACCTGGCACCTGCCCCCGACATCTACAATACTCAGGGGAGTCTGTAACAGACATGTCACAGTGGAAAGCATCCCCGTCCCTCCCATTAGGCACAGTGAGGGCAACTACCTTAAGTGGGTTGGGGCAGCAGCAACATTCCCCACCTGTTCTTCCTAAGACCCTCAACCATTTCCAGCTCTGTTGCCATGTGGCCCCTCCTGGACCTCCAACTCTGGCTTGCTGCCTAAGGTGTGGTGGCGGATGCCATCCCATTGCTGGTATTGAAATAAGATTTGACTGCCCGTTCAATCCATCAGTCCAGTACATGGAACGGGAAAGGGGCACCACTCTGTTCTTCACTCCTGGCGGCAAAATGTCTTGAGCAGGGCCCTGCCCACAAAGGTGGTTAACTTGAATGCTTAAAAGGATGAGTTGATGCTGCTGTCAAAAGGCAGGAGCTGCAAATAGCCTGAGCAGACACATGAATGTGTTTAAAAATTCCTTTTGCTTCCCTCTTAGACGGGAAGCCACAAGAGTCTCCTGTCGAATTGCCCGTTCCTTGGCTTTTAAATCAGGCCAATCATTCTGTGTACAGTTCAAGCTGAGCCAGAGATGTCACCCAGCTGACAACCCAGAGGACGTCACACTGCTTGAGTGCCTAAACAGCAGAGCTATTCAGACCTTGAGCAGGAGGGGGAGAGGACCCTAAAAGCTTTTGATAATGTCCTTTTAGTCTGATGAACATGTCTGATAAAGAAGCAGTGGAGATGCTCAAATTTGATGTAGGTTTTTTAATAGTCACTAAGGGCTTGTCCACACTTCTGCATTTCTTGTTTGCTCTTTATCACTAAACTGAAACAAACAGCAATTTGCTAAACTGTGGGTTTTCCCTGGGGGAAAGCAGTGGAGCAAATGGAGGTACAGATGAGCCCTAAGTTGGGGAGGGGGGGGCACTTTTAGATCTGCGGAATCTAAAACTTTCTACCACTCACACTAATGGAATTTGGTCTTTGTGTACAGCTGACATTTCAGTTCCAGACACTAAACCTGAAGTTTAAAAAGTTTGCTTCAATCCCTTTGTCCCTCAGCCACTACATGCTGGTGACCTACACACCAGGTTTCCAAAATAAAGTTCTGGTCCCCATCTGGGGTTTTTAAAATATATACAAACAACAATAATTAAATGTATTCGTGGTGACCTCTTGGGTGTTCTTTTCCTACCAGGGCCACTGCCACTGCCAGAGAAGCAAGACACAACAGCAGTGGCTTCTGGAATCTGGAATCTGCAGTTGTGTAACTCCAGTAAGCAAGACTTTGGTGGGGCAGAGGGGTCCACACCTTCCTGTTTTGCCTCAGGTGGCAAAATGGGATGAACTGCCCCTGCTAACTCTGTGTGTGTGTTTGTGTGTGTGTGTGTGTGTGTATCTATATCTACATCTACATCTACATACAGTTTTTTAAAGGATAAAGGTAAAGGGACCCCTGACCATTAGGTCCAGTTGTGGTCGACTCTGGGGTTGCGGCGCTCATCTCGCTTTATTGGCCGAGGGAGCCGGCGTACAGCTTCCAGGTCATGTGGCCAGCATGACTAAGCCGCTTCTGGTGGACTAGGAAACGCTGTTTTCCTTCCTGCCGGAGCGGTTCCTATTTATCTACTTGCACTTTGACATGCTTTTGAACTGCTAGGTTGGCAGGAGCAGGGACCGAGCAACGGGAGCTCACCCTGTCGCAGGGATTCAAACCGCCGACCTTCTGATCGGCAAATCCTAGGCTCTGTTATTTAACTCACAGCGCCACCCGCGTCCCTTTTTTAAAGGATAATTATCCACAATTATTAATATGATTTTAAGCCTTCCTGTCTTCTCTAAAAGTAAACATCCAACATAGAATTAAACTAGCATACAACATCTGTATCAGCCTATGTCAACCTGGGACAATCCAGATGTTTTTGATGAAACAAAACCTCTGCAGGGCACCGCTTACCAAAGGCAAATAATAAGTAGTAAACCAGCATCCGACATCCTCTTTCAGGTTCAGAAACAGGACTCTATGTTTCTTCTTCATCATACTGAATGGCAGTGGGTTTTGGGGTTTTTTTGTCTTTAATCTTTATGGAAGATCTACAGCTCTGAGCAAAATCAGCAAGTTTTTGTGTCACCTGGGACGTGCTGGAAATCACTTTTTATGTATGAGCTTAGATATATTCTGCTTTGAACAACTTTATAGCTCTCCAGCAAACTCGTGACTGCAAATAGAAAAGGATATCTCCAGCCCACGGGGAGGGAAAGGGGGATTTTTAATTTATGGAAATCCTGATAGATAAGACTTTTATGAATTCATTAGGATGCAAGTGGGAGGGAGCTGCAACAAAACGTTGCAGTAGAGCCTCTCCTTCGAAACTGGACTGCTTTGCAAGAAGGGGCCATAGCTCACTGAATGCTGGGGGTCACAGATTTAATCCCTGGTACTTCTAGGTAGTAGACAAAACTGAGCTAGGTGTACTAGAGGTCTGACTCTGTTTATCACAGCTTCCCACGTCCCTACGCTCAGGGTGCCAGCCAACCTGCTATGTGCTCCACTGAAACACAATGTTCCTCGGCTATTGACCATGCTCAGTCCTCGTCGGGCTGTTCTCTGGGGTGTCCCCCATTTTGAAAGATCTTGTGTGCACCTGAAAATTTTGGGGTTTCCTAAAATGTGAAGATAAACCCCTCTTGCTCCTCGGGAGTCCTATTTTTGCTGCCTGGCGGCCACACAAACTAAGTTCACTATGAGAAGGTGTGATGAAGCATTGTGAGAATCAAGTGCTCTTAAACAGGAGCAGAAAGATGCTGATTCCTCTCCTCACCTGCCTCTATAGTCTGATTGATGTGTGGTGTTTTTCTACGCTGATGACTAATCTCCATGTAGGAGATTTATAAAAAGTAAGTGTGTGTGTGTGTGTGTGTGTGTGTGTGTGAGAGAGAGAGAGAGAGAGAGAGAGAGAGAGAGAGTGTCTCTTATTTCCTCAGTTACAATCTGCATTCTCTTGGGAACCTTTTGGGTGAAATGTCATGACCCTGAAACACCTTCAGGTGCTGGAGCAACGCCAAGTTACCGTGAAAACAAGGATGCTGCAAATTAGCAGCAGAGCGAACACGTTCTGCTTTTCATACTGCACGGTTTCTGCATATATCCACCTAAAAAAGAATGTGCAAAGCAATGATTCCACCAGGGAATGACTGGGGTGAAAAAATAAAAACCAGCAAACTAAATTTCAGGAGCAAAAGAATTTAACCTTTCTAAACTCTCAAGGTAGTAGTTGCATGGTAGGGCCCAGGACATGTTCAAGCACATACAGAGAGAGGGAGAGAGAGAGAGAGAGAGAGAGAGAGAGAGAGAGAGAGAGAGAACTCTCCTTCTACAGACACAGCTGAGCATTTTGAAGAACAGTACTGCAGACCACATTACTCTTTAATAAACAGGAGATTAAATATTTATTCCATCTTTTTCCTGAGCGTGTTGACTAACCACTGCATGACCTCAAAATCAATGAGAAACGGAGCAGTTTCCCATGTTTCTCGGCCAAAAAATAGATAGTTGAGGTGTTGTTGTTTTTAAAAACCCACCCAAACAAACAAACAAACCCTCAAGCATGGTCCTATCAAATCAGTGAAGAATGGGAATATAAGGATAATAACAGAAGATCCACCACCTTTATTACGCTGGAGATAAATCGTACGGAAAAGAACTAGGTACGCATTTCACTGTGACAATCATATCTCCTGCCAAAAATCTGTATCCTAGCATTCAGTCCTTTTCCTCCACTCTGTATCCTGTAGCATTATCCCACTGTCAAGATGCCATGTTGCTTATCGTATCCGTGTCCCTGCCCTGTACCACCGGAAGGTTGTAGAGGCAAGACTGGAGAAATTCACAACACGTTGGCAACGTGACAAGTGACAGTGGCTACTACGGTAAGTTATGAAGGATGCCATTGTAGGAAACATCTGCACAATGCATGTCTTGAGCAGCCACTGCCTGGGTTTACAGCACTGAGTTTGCATGGAAGAGGCAGATTTTAATCAAACGGGCAGCTGTCCATTTCCCTAATGAGACATAAAACTTCAGCCTGTTCTCAGTCCACCTCCACTTTCCTGTCCTCTTACTGCAAACTGTCCAGCAGGGGGCACTTGCCTGTCGGCTTCCCCTTCCTTTGGCTCAGTGTTGCCCTTATAGAATTCAGCAGGGAAGCGGATGAGGGCACCATTATTATTATTATTATTAGTAGTATTATTACAAAATGAGCTGGCTCTACCTATAACTGACTCTGGCTCTAATAATAATAATAATAATAATAATAATAATAATAATAATAATAATAATAATAATTTAATATTTATACGCAGTCCATCTGGCTAGGTTTCCCCAGCCACTCTGGGAGGCTTCCAACAGGATATTAAAAACACGATAAAACATCAAACATTAAACACTTCCCTAAACAGGGCTGCCTTCAGATGTCTTCTAAAATCCAGATACAGTGGTACCTCGGGTTACATATGCTTCAGGTTACAAACTCCGCTAACCCAGAAATAGTACCTCGGGTTAAGAACTTTGCTTCAGGATGAGAACAGAAATCGCATGGCGGTGGCGTGGCAGCAGTGGGAGGCCCCATTAGCTAAAGTGGTGCTTCAGGTTAAGAACAGTTTCAGGTTGAGAATGGATCTCCGGAACGAATTAAGTACGTAACCAGAGGTACCACTGTAGTTGTTTATCCCTTTGACATCTGATGGGAGGGCATTCCATAGGGCGGGCGCCACTACCAAGAAGGCCCTCTGCCTGGTTCCCTGTAACCTCACTTCTCGCAGGGAGGGAACCACCAGAAGGCCCACCTCAGTGTCCAGCCTGAACGATGGGGATAGAGACGCTCCATCAGGTATACTGGGCCAAGGCTGTTTAGGGCTTTAAAGGTCAGAACCAACACTTTGAATTGTGCTTGGAAACATACTGTTCTTCCTCTCCACCTTCCACTATACCAGTCTCAATGGGCACCAGTTGCCACTGCATGGAATTGAATAATACCACAGAAATTTCTAACGCTCACCATGGACGCATTGGTCTTTTTAAAATGGTGTTTGTATGCTGCACCTTCAGTAAGAATTTACTATAACTGAATCACCAAATTCAAACACAAAGCCCACAGCACACTTTCCAAATTCATCAGTATGAACAATGAAATTTCAGTGTTGAAAGCAACAGCTCGAATTCCCCCTTAGATCAGTAAAAAGAAGAAGAAGATGTGATAAGCAGTATAGAAAGCAGAAATGGGAATAAAGGCTACTTTGGATTATTTTTATTTTTTAGTGGAGTTGGCTGGGGTGAGTTATTTTAACTGGAAAGTTTTGATTTTGTTTCAGTTTGTTAAGGTGCAAATAATTTATATATTGTTCCATACAGTTTTTTTAATGATGAGGGGATCTTTTATGGTGTGACTTGCCTCAAGGTCTTCAAGATTAAAAAGATTAAAATGTGGAGATTTTATATATATATCTCTCACACCAAATAGCACACTTTCCCAAAGGCTTTCAATCCTTGCACAAACAAGAAAAATGATCAGAATTTAAACAGATGACAATAATTTGGCAAAATCTGATGCAATTTTAATTGCATTAATATGTAATAAAACTCTTGTTTTTGACAGCCTGAGCTACATAACCACTTATTAGTTTAAATATTAAATACAAAATGGGCTTTTCACATAATTAAACGCTTTTTCTTCCTGAAAGCATTTTGAAAACTAATGAGTAGCTTCAGTGCAGCTGGCTTCCACACTGTTGAGTACATTCAAGTGAGATTAAATATAATGTCTAGCATCACTTGGATATTAATCAGAAAACCATTTTCTTTTGCCATTCGGATGCACTGGAGGGGCTTGAAGAAAGCTGTACAAAAAGGGCTCAAAGCTGCCAGACAAAAATGTTGCGCATAACATTTTTAGATAGGATAACTGGGTATGTGAGCAGTGTCTTATACACTTCCTTCCAGCAACTTCTGCAGCTACGATGGTGCCAAATGTACTGCTCTGCTTTCCTTTGGACCACATCAGAGAGGTCAAGAGGGGGGACTTGTCGTCTGGGTAGCCCAGAACCTCCATACAAGGTAGCCCAGAACCTCCATACAAGCCTTGGGTACCTCATTTTGGTACATCTAACAAACAAAAAAGGATGCGGGTGGCGCTGTGGGTTAAACCACAGAGCCTAGGACTTGCCAATCAGAAGGTCAGCGGTTCGAATCCTCGCAACGGGGTGAGCTGCCGTTGCTCAGTCCCTGCTCCTGCCAACCTAGCAGTTCGAAAGCACGTCAAAGTGCAAGTAGATAAATAGGTACCGCTCCGGCGGGAAGGTAAACAGCATTTCCATGCACTGCTCTGGTTCACCAGAAGTGGCTTAGTCATGCTGGCCACATGACCCGGAAGCTGTACGCCGGCTCCCTCAGCCAATAAAGCGAGATGAGCGCCGCAATCCCAGAGTCGGTCATGACTGGACCTAATGGTCAGGGGTCCCTTTCCCTTTACATTTAACAAACAAAAATAATGCAGGAACTGCCAGTTATGAATTACTGGTCTCTGCAGCCACAGCAGGCGCTGTGAGTCTCCAGCAGTTTGACTCCAGAGGCACACTCCACTGTCTCTCAAGACAGACGGATGCCAACAATGAGACCAGCTCTTTGACAAGTTGGATAAAGGATAAACCTTTTTCCAGAACAGCCCTAATTCCTCTCTCATCTCCGGCCAAATAGCTGAGAAGAAAGAGTAAATCCCATACATGCCCTCGTGAGTCATCTGCTGGGGAGGAGATACAAGGCTAGTTGAGGCAGTGGGGAGGTTGGAACCAGCGCAGCCACAGAGCCAACCCTGCACTCCCAGCATTGCAGCCGCACCAACCTCCTTGCTACCTAGTCCCTCCCGGTCTCAGTAAGCTCCTTCTACCTGTCACCCATTTGTTGAAAGGTCCGGCCCTGTCATTTGGCAGTCAGGCGGCTGTCTCAGGCAGCTGATTTTGGATGCCATGAAAGCACAGCAAGTTATTTAATTCATGATTGGTGCGGTTTTACTGACAGGGTGGGGGAGAAGTGTTTGTGGGATTTCCTGGCTTGGGTGCCCAAACAATTTCCCTGGACCTGGGGACTACTGTGCAGCTGGACATGGGGGTCTTTGCTGTTGTGCCTCAGGGCCACAAACTATATCAGGCCAGCCCTGCAAGGCAAAAACAATGAAGTCCTATCTGGCGATATATTGTTCATTGGCTTGTCTTTTTTTCTCAGGTCTACTCATAGCACAGCCATATAAACTAATGAGCATGGCTAATGTAGGCCCATTAATTTCAACTGGTCTACTCTAAGTAAAACTTTGTTGGTGGCAACCCTCAGTTATAGACTGGCCAAAACTAGCACAGATCACAGCGGCGGCCAAACAAGTGAAACCATCTTAAATTCAAGCAGGTGTGTGGCTCAGGTTGCTTATAGATTCAGCGGAGCAATTATATTCCTGCTTAACTCCAGAACGCAATACAGTGGTACCTTGGGTTAAGAACTTAATTCGTTCTGTAGGTCTGTTGTTAACCTGAAACTGTTATTAACCTTAGGTACCAGTTTAGCTAATGGGGCCTCCTACTGCCGCCGCTGCACGATTTCTGTTCTCATCCTGAAGGAAAGTTCTTAACCAGAGGTACTATTTCTGGGTTAGCAGAGTCTGTAACCTGAAGTGTCTGTAACCCGAGGTACCACTGTACAATTTCTACTCTCTGGGACATAGAGGGTGGAGTAGATGCTGCCACTCTTATACCCAAAGCCTACTAACAAACCCCCCTTAGCCTCTATTAACATTTGCTACGATATCAGGTACAATACATTCATGGAGTTTCATCTGGCTGAATCTACTTTCGGGGGCTTTTGGCAAAAGGGGAAAGATGTCAAATGTTTTGACGGATGCTGTAATAAAAGCATAACACAACTCTCAAGGGGCAGCTGTAATGGATATGCAACTGCTGATGTCTCTCTCTTACATAAATCAAGGCATGTGTCAAAAGTGATCATCATTCTACTTTCTTTTACCAATACTAGTTTTCTCTGCTTCGTTTGATTTTGGCTTAATCATCACACTGTGTTCTTTTTTCACACCTTATGGAATCCTCAACACTTGGAGACACGATGTCTAATGTCTTGCCAGTTACACTTTGACCCATATGCTCACTCTAAGCTAGATCAATGGGGTAACTTGAAAATACAGAGGCAATCCTTTTTTATGGAAGATGCAGATTGATAGTAGGATTGATACGTTAGAGCACCTAGTAGTATCAGGTGGAACTACAACAACCGTTGCCATCTTTCATGGACCATCTGCTTTGAATTACCTTGGCCTAGCCTATATTGCTGGAGGAAATAATTGGATCATCACAAAAAACCTAAAGAGAAATGGTTATTGCAATGCTGCAAATTGGATGTTTAGGATCTTGGAGATGAACAGAATAGAGAGTTAGAGCTTGATGCCCTTCTGTGGCCATGAAGTCCATGTGTTCAGTTGATGGCACAGGGTTGTGCCCTACAGCACGGGGCCATTTTACATGTTGAACAGAACACAGAGGCGTTGCCACAAACAGAAGCTTTTCCCTCCAGTGACAATAGCAGATATGGGGGCTGTGATGCGGATCCAACTATCAGCAAGTAGAATGGTGTTCAAGCTGTTCTGCACTCTGCACAGGGACCTGATCCAAGCTGCACCCCCACACTTGCAATGAGCTCTTTCAAAGCCATCCACCACAATTGCTTATTTATCTAATTTATCTGGGATTTATCTTTTGTTTCTAATAATAATGATCGTATCAAGTATATGCGCAATCATGCTACAAAACGCCTGGTACAAGTAAATAAAAATTTAAATCTATAAAGTTCCTAAAGTGCTGGACAATTCAAGACTTTGGGGAGGAGGGCAAGATCTGTAAAAGGAGATGCAGGCATTAAACAAAATGCACCATACACAGTACAAAAAAAGTTTTCTTTCTCCCACTGGAATACCAAACACTGTTTTTCATGAATATGTATAATTAGATGTTCTCTGTGAGTGAGAAGTAGTAATTAATTCAGCGTTAAAAATCACAACCTATTACTTGAACACCATAGCAACCAACATTGCCAAAAGAGAAAATGAAATTTCAAAGCCTATTTTTAAATTATTACATTTGCACATTTTCCAAAATTTCAAAGCAGGCTAGAATTATTTTTAGATAAAGACAATAGAAGTTAAGTTGTCAGAATACTAAGGCGTAAGCTTAGCAAAGCAACAACCCTTTGCTGCAGAATGATCAAATGGCTCGGTGACTTCTAAGATATCGGGAGTGTTAAAATAAAAAATCAAAACACAACAAAATGATGGACTGCTGTGCTTCACTTCTTTCAAGAAGAGCATGCCATGTATTCTGATAATCGCGTCTTTATTATGACTGGAGCAATTATTTTCAACTTTTTATTAGGGAGTCCTTTGTTGTGGAGACAACAACAAATTAAATGACTGTTCACTTTCTTTCATTTCCCTTCACTGCTGTTGCCTCCCCTCCCTGTGACTGTTGTGGTGCATTTTTTCCCTTGACTCTCCTTCTTAGAAATTTTCGCATGTGTGGTTCCAGCCAAAGAGCACAGAGTCAATGTTATGACACCGCAACACTACAAAGTTAGCTTTGACAATGCGATTATGCCAGTAAGACCAAGTAAGGCCAACTGAGAATGAGAACAGCGTTTCTCGTTATTGGCATTTTGAATTTGTGAACATTTCTGCCTTTTTCAGAACTACTCATAAAAAAGAGGACTAAGGATTTTCAGAGTTGCTGAAATGGTTCAATGTGGAAAATACCCTTTTCTTTTCATCTCAGGCCTACCTGGTATATTTGGAGTTGGCTGGCAACCTTATTCATAAGCAGTCCAACTGGAAGACATTTCATGGGGGAACTCTTTGCATCAGATCAGCTCAATTTCCTCAATATGAATTTAAGGCCACATATACTGTGTATTCCTTTCACAAGTTTGCCCCACTTCATAGCTGCTCTGACAGGGAAGACAAGGATATATATGTACAGGCATTTTGCTGCTGTTGCATTAAGTCCAACACAGTCATGCTTCTAGCGAGAATGGATGGGAAGTAGTTGCACCGGTGTCTCGGTATCTTATCTATCTTCACTGACCTTGATCTTCTTTACAATAGGCATAGGCAACCTCCGGCCCTCCAGATGTTTTGGCCTACAACATCATCCCTAGCTGGCAGGACCAGTGGTCAGGGATGATGGGAATTGTAGTCCAAAACATCTGGAGGGCTGAGTTTGAGGAAGCCTGATCTAGATGGACAACCATGTACTTGGATTTGGGCATTTGTCAGAGAGAAAATGGGCAGGAAACAGCAGGAGGCTAAGATCCTCCTGGGGGCTAAGATCAGGTGGAATCCAGGGCTACACATGGGCACTCTGCCTCCAATATCTTACAGTGTGGGAACATGGCATGCCTCTGGAAATGACGTTATTTCAACTGTGCCATTGCAGGTTCCTTTCAGTCAAAACAGATGTTCAGGGGTTTAAGCCAGACGTACAGTACTTCAAGTTGCTCTTCATCACAGGTTGCCTATGCCTGCTCTAAATTAAATGTGAAAAAGCCAAGGCCCTCCCTGAGGCTCCCTTTCCCATTTTTAAGCAGGATTAGATATGCAAAAATAAATGCTGGACTCTGGGCCTTTACCTCTTTCCTTTGAACAATGCCTCCCATGGACTTATAAGTCATCATAGGAATCATAGAGAGCTGCAGTACCAAGCCGGATCATCGGTCCATCTAACTCAGTATTGACTCTACAGTGACTGGCAGTAGGTCTCCAGGGTTTAGTCAAAGAGTCTCTCCCAGCCCTACATGTAGATGTCAGGGATTGAACATGGGATATTCTGCATGCAGAGCAGATGCTCTGCCCAGGAGCCCAGGCTTCCTTGTTTGATCACTGGGAAGGCATTGTTACATTTTCTTTAATGGATAGCAATTATATCCCAAATCTCAAAAGGTTTGTTTTCATTATTTGATAAAACGGTTCTAATAATCTTGACTGTGTTGCTTTGAGACTATGCAAGTAATAAACAGGACTCTCTCCTTATGTAACCCAGCCAGTTTTCCAGATTTATATAGCTCGTTTTTGTCCATAGACACATGGATGGATGGGCCCTGCGGTTGGTTTGTGGTTGCCTGCTGAGTGGCTGCTTTTCTTAAAAAGCTACTTCCTATTTAATAATTTTTCAATTCCACTTTCCCAAAACATAAAATAGAGGGAGTAAATAAACAACATCTAGGGGTTGAAGAGGGAGTTGTCTGCATGGAGTCTGTGAAAACCAATGGACCCCACCAGTGTCTTCTTACGGCACCCACAGAAGGTCTAGTAAATATTCCCTCAAACATCCTCAATGCACAAAAGGCTGTTCTTCCTGCTCAGTTCCTATTAGCAATGGCTCAGCCTCTCCTATATTGAACATGGTTCCACAAATATGGTCACATTTCATTGGATGCCCACCTTCCTTTCCATTTTGAATGGAGGAAAGATGCACAAGGGGGAGGAGCAAGAGCAAAGACTTTGGGAGATCTTTCCACATGAAGAAGAAGAAGAAGAAGAAGAAGAAGAAGAAGAAGAGGAGGAGGAGGAGGAGGAGGAGGAGGAGGAGTTTGGATTTGATATCCTGCTTTATCACTACCCTAAGGAGTCTCAAAGCAGCTAACAATCTCCTTTCCCTTCCTCCCCCACAACAAATACTCTGTGAGGTAAGTGGGGCTGAGAGACTTCAGAGAAGTGTGACTAGCCCAAGGTCACCCAGCAGCTGCATGTGGAGGAGCGGGGAAGCGAACCCGGTTCACCAAATTAGGAGTCTACCACTCTTAACCACTACACCACACTGGCTATGACAAAAACCCTAGTCATGGCATAATCAAATCTGCCAGAAAAAGGCAGGCTTTCTCAAAATGCAGAAAGAATGTCAAGAGACTGACACAATCTAAAGGAGATAACTTATTCTGTTAACCAGTATCGTCTGGTCCTTGTCAAGCCACATCACAAACACCAGGGAAGCAAGGACAAGATGGTTTCTGAACAACTTGGCAAGCCAGCCAGATGGGTGGGGTATAAATATTATTATTATTATTATTATTATTATTATTATTATTATTATTATTATTATTATTATTATTATTGCAGAGTTTTGTCTGCATACAAACAAACATCAGGCAACAAGTTAAGCAAGACGTTGGAGCATGAAGCCAATTCTGTGTCTTAAGCTTACATCGCATATCCCCAAGACATGGCAGTGAACTCAGGGCAGTTTATTAAAATACATCAAAATATACCAGCAAATAGATGCAGAAAAAGAAAAACACAAATTGTTCAGGTTAAACAAATTCCTTTGCAGGGATGCACAATCTACCCATTTTAGTTCCTCATTATTTCCAGTCTCACAATTCCACATCAATTTGTGTCATTGTGAAAAGTCATTTAACATTTTAGTGCTAGTTTCACCCAGTACACAGATTTCTATGCACTGCATCCAGGTAGTGGTCTACAACCCTGCAAACAGCCTCTTCACTTAGATGATGCAGAGAAATAGAGCTGAGGTTAATCTACCTTGCATGTAATGGTGCCTGCATGTGAAAGGCATGACTCTAGATAGAGGCTTTGTAATGCTCCTAGTGGAGGAGGCTTGAGTCTGCTCCATCCCAGAGGTGAACCGTTGAAATAGTACTTGGGCAGGGGGAGCTGTGAGTCTAGTCGTCCTTCCCTCTTCTCACTTCATACCACTTCCCCATTGTAGGACAAAACAGCCTCATATAACAAGCATAGGTAAAGGGACCCCTGACCATTAGGTCCAGTAGTGACCGATTCTGGGGTTGCGGCGCTCATCTCGCTTTATTGGCTGAGGGAGCCAGCGTACAGCTTCCGGGTCATGTGGCCAGCATGACTAAGCTGCTTCTGGCGAACCAGAGCAGCGCACAGAAACGCTGTTTACCTTCCCATCGGAGCGGTACCTATTTATCTACTTGCACTTTGATGTGCTTTCGAACTGCTAGGTTGGCAGGAGCACGGACCGAGCAACGGGAGCTCACCCTGTCGCGGGGATTCGAACCACCGACCTTCTGATCGGCAAGCCCTAGGCTCAGTGGTTTAACCCACAGCGCCACCCGCATCCCATAACAAGCATACTTAACTCTAATTAATGCATGAAGGGGTTAAGACCATAGAGTAAGCTATCCTGCTAGGCGTAGCTAGGTCACTCCCACTCACATTGCTACCAAACTCTTTGTTCTCCCACTTTCCACAGTTCCAACGTGTGAACCCTATCAGTAAGGATGTCTAAACTGGATGCTCCAAGCTTAGACCATGTAAATTTAGCAAACCATCTTTGTGTTTCTATACAGATAATTTAGAAATCATTTTTGAAAGTAAGATGTACTGCCTGTCTTTTCTTGCTGCTGTATGGAAAAGCACATAAATCTGACCTTTGGAGCGTTTGTAAGTAAACAATTTTTAACTTATCAAATGCATAGTCTCTTTCTATGCTAATGGAAGTAGGAAACTTTGGAAGCAACTTAGAATGGGATATTTTAAAAGTTTAACAGCCTATATTTCCACATTTTACTCTGGTCCTCAAAACATATAAAATATACAGTAATACAATTGTCTTTAAGGTGCCATTAACAGGTGCTGTTATTGTTGCTGCAACAGATGGGCAACTCTCTGCAGCACAGCTACTCCTCAAAAGTGAGATTGCTATCTATTCCTTTGGTTGCCAATATTGACAAAGAAATTTTGTTACTCTAGTCATGCCCTGAAGGCATTCACAAGTATTTCCCTAGCATTTCTCTTCCCAAACCGCTTTTGTGACCATAAATTGAAAATGTGCCCAGAGAGATCCCTAAAGGGGGTACATTGCAGAAAAAATACACTTATTAATGTTTCCGCCACTGTGAAAATATTTCAAAAGTGCCTCCTGTAATGGGTCTGAATGCATTCCAAATTAATTTAGTATTGGTTTTAGGATCTCTTTTATTCCTCATAAGGCAAATGGGATTTCAAATGCCTCTCCCCCAAGTATTTCAGATGGGTTGGGAAAGTACATCTAACTGAATAAACATCCTCTGTTGAATAACAAAAGGGTTCTGAGATGGAAACCAAAATTAAGGGGCTTCGGTCTGCCCGCAAATACTCGGCTTCATTTCAATCCTGCTTTCAGGTTTCCCACATATCACTGTAAAAACAGAAAGCCGGAGTAGATGGCCATCGGCCTGAACCAGGAGCACTATTTTTCTGTCCTTGTGACTAGGTGGACAATATTATGTAGCTCCTGTACAATCACTAATCCAGGAGAAGCCAACATGATGCTCTCTAGGTAGAAAGTGGCCTGTAAATTATTTAAGCAAATACAGTGGTAAAGGTAAAGGTAAAGGTAAAGGGACCCTTCACCATTAGGTCCAGTCGCGGACGACTCTGGGGTTGCGGCGCTCATCTCTCTTTATTGGCCGAGGGAGCTGGCGTACAGCTTCCGGGTCATGTGGCCAGCATGACTAAGCCACTTCTGGCGAACCAGAGCAGCGCACGGAAACGCCGTTTACCTTCTCGCCGGAGCGGTACCTATTTATCTACTTGCACTCTGACGTGCTTTCGAACTGCTAGGTTGGCAGGAGCAGGGACCAAGCAATGGGAGCTCACCCTGTCACAGGGATTCGAACCGCCGACCTTCTGATGGGCAAGTCCTAGGCGCTATGGTTTAACCCACAGTGCCACCCGCATCCAAATACAGTGGTACCTCGGGTTAAGTACTTAATTCGTTCCAGAGGTCCGTTCTTAACCTGAAACTGCTCTTAACCTGAAGCACCACTTTAGCTAATGGGGCCTCCTGCTGCCGCCGTGCCGCTGGAGCACGATTTCTGTTCTCATCCTGAAGCAAAGTTCTTAACCCAAGGTACTATTTCTGGGTTAGCGGAATCTGTATCCTGAAGCGTATGTAACCTGAAGCATATGTAACCTGAGGTACCACTGTAAATAAATAAATAAATAAATAAATAAATAAAGGGAAGCATGTGCTCAGTTGGAAATCCAATTGCTAATTTTTGATGGGAAATTTCAGAGTTCCTGCCATTCCTTATTATCTTTAAAACATACTTGGATCAGGCATTCATAGAGAGTAAGCCTTCAAATAGAGGCTTGTCCTCAGTAAAGTCCAAACTTACAGGCAAGAACAAACTTCTAATATCCTGTTTGAAAAAAGCCCAAGCAGTCTGTGTCCACAAGACCACTTCCTTATCTAGAATTTGGACCCAATATGCATTATACATTTAAAGCATCATGATACCACTTTACACAGTCAAGGCTTCCCCCTGTTCTGGGAGTTGTAGAATGTTAAGGGTGCTGACAGTTGTTAGGAGACTTCATTCTCTTCACAGAGCTACAATTCCCAGCGTGGTTTAACAGGTAATATCTCTCCCCAGGGAACTCTGGCAATTGTAGCTCTTTGATGAGAACAAGGGTATCCTAACAACTTTCAGCACCCTTAATAAGTTTCTATTGCTCGGTCCCTGGTCCTGCCAACCTAGCAGTTCGAAAGCACATCAAAGTGCAAGTAGATAAATAGGTACCACTCCGGCAAGGAGGTAAACGGCGTTTCCGTGCGCTGCTCTGGTCTGCCAGAAGCGGCTTAGTCATGATGGCCACATGACCCGGAAGCTGTACGCCGGCTCCCTCGCAAGGTGAGCGCCGCAACACCAGAGTTGGTCACGACTGGACCTAATGATCAGGGGTCCCTTTACCTTTAGCATGGTCACTGCCTGTATTATCCTTGCATTTATAATATTTTTTGGTTTTTCAGAGATGGGAGAATCTTTCATCTGTTGATTGCTGGAAAAATACAGCCCACCTGTCTCAACAACATTGCTATGTGCGCATCCCTTAAAAAAAATAAGAACTGAGGCTCTAGACTTCCAAACGGATAATCTAATTACAAGAGCAGGAAATTCAGACAGAAATCGTCAGAAAGTGAAATCAGTCTTTAATAATGCAAGTGGAACAGTGTGTGTGTGTGTGTGTGTGTGTGTGTGTGTGTGTGTGTGTGTTTTAAGAACACTGCCAGGGGACCTCTGGCCTAAAAGAACCCAATATTTCTGTATCTCTGCAAAATTCATTTCCATCTATTCAAGTGGTTGATTAAGCTACTTGAAGAATACAATGCATTAAACTGAGAAACAAGGAAAAGCTGCAAGCTGATAAAGGGACAATTACTTTAATATTTGGCATTCATTAAAAACCAACCAGCTTAATTCCCCCCACTCTTGTAAAAGAGATAATAGTCCAATAAATATTCACAGTTTTAGAAAAAGACTGAGAATTAGACAAAGAAATTTATATGTGGAAAGTCTTTGGACATGTAACAACTCCTTGCTTGAAGGCCCACTCTAAAAGGCAGCACTAAGAAAAATTAACACTTTCAGTGGTCTCCTGATAATAAAACCAAAGTGTATTTTTAGGCAACGGCTTAAAGTGATGCCACTTTCCTTCCTTTCCCTTTTTTAAAAAAACCAACCCTCTTCCTGCACCTTTAAGAGCAGATCAGGACACAAAAATAGAGGTTTTGCCATGCTAGAAGCAGCTGTTGATGGTTGAAAGCACAGGATTAGGAGAAGTAAAATAAGGTGGTAACCCCAAATGTGATTATCTGAGAAATGATAAAATCTCCAGCTCAGATTCTACCTTCTGTCTAGTTTAAGCCAAAAACATATTTTGTACGACTCCCTTCCTGTACAGCAGCAAACCAAGAATAAATTCCTTTTTCTCTGAATCCTACCCCGCCATATTTATATATAACCTGTACACTTCTCTACTCACAACAACAAACAGCTCACACTCTCAAACAGCACAGTTAGGATGGTATTTAGGTGAAATATTTCAGATGCCTAACACAAGGAGCTGTGTGCTTTGACAAACCATTTCATCCAGAGCACTTATCTACCATTTAAATTTTAAGCACCACTGGGATAAAATGGGGTCAGTCAGCATATAAATACACGACTGTCTATCCCACCCCCCTCAAACATTGATTAATCTAGCCTAGTGCTGTCTTCTCTGATAGGCAATTGCTCTCCAGTATCTCATTGGAGGCCTTTCCTAGGCTTGCTATCCAAAATCCATTTAGCTGGACCACAGGAAGCCGTCTCATTCTGGGTCAGACTGCTCATCCATCTAGCCCAATACTGCCTGCTCTGACTGGTAGCACCTTTCCAAAGCCTCACACAGATGCCTTTTGAACCAATTGCTAGCTGATCCCTGGGGATGCATCAGACCTGTCACTTGTAAAAACTTGTGCTCTACAATTGACCAAAGGATAAACCAGGCCTGGCTATAGAACTGAATTGCCCTTGGTTGCCCTGATGGATGATCTTTGCAGAGTTCTCTGCACCCTTGCTCCTGCTTCTTGATTCCTCACTAGCATTTTATACTATCAACCATGATATCCTCCTAGACTAGCTCCAGAGAATGGGAATTGGGGCACTGTATTACAGTGGCGCTGTGGTGTATTACACTGTATTACAGGGACGCGGGTGACGCTGTGGGTTAAACCATAGAGCCTAGGACTTGCTGATCAGAATAATAATAATAATAATAATAATAATAATAATAATAATAATAATAATAATAATAATTTATTATTTATACCCCGCCCATCTGGCTGGGTTTCCCCAACCACTCTGGGCGGCTTCCAAAAGAATATTAAAATACTGTGATACATCAAACATTAAAAGCTTCCCTAAACAGGGCTGCCTTCAGATGTCTTCTAAAAGCCTGGTAGTTGTTGTTCACTTTGACATCTGGTGGGAGGGCGTTCCACAGGGAGGGCGCCACTACCGAGAACGCCCTCTGCCTGGTTCCCTGTAACTTGGCTTCTCGCAGTGAGGGAACCGCCAGAAGGCCCTCGGTGCTGGACCTCAGTGTCCGGGTAGAACGATTGGGGGTGGAGACGCTCCTTCAGGTATACTGGACCGAGGCCGTTTAGGGCTTTAAAGGTCAGCACCAACACTTTGAATTGTGCTCGGAAACGTACTGGGAGCCAATGTAGGTCTTTCAAGACCGGTGTTATATGGTCTCGGTGGCCACTCCCAGTCACCAGTCTGGCTGCTGCGTTCTGAATTAGTTGTAGTTTCTGGGTCACCTTCAAAGGTAGCCCCACGTAGAGCGCATTGCAATAGTCCAAGCGGGAGATAACCAGAGCATGCACCACTCTGGCGAGGCAGTCCACAGGCAGATAGGGTCTCAGCCTGTGTACCAGATGGAGCTGGTACACAGCTGCCCTGGACACGGATTTAACCTGTGCATCCATGGACAGCTGTGAGTCCAAAATGACTCCCAGGCTGCGCACCTGGTGCTTCAGGGGCACAGTTACCCCATTCAGGACCAGGGAATCCTCCACACCTGCCCGCCTCCTGTCCCCCAGAAACAGTACTTCTGTCTTGTCAGGATTCAATCTCAATCTGTTAGCCGCCATCCATCCTCCAACCGCCTCCAGACACTCACACAGGACCGTCACCGCCTTCACTGGTTTTGATTTGAAAGAGAGGTAGAGCTGGGTATCATCCGCATACTGATGAACACCCAGCCCAAACCCCCTGATGATCTCTCCCAGCGGCTGCATGTAGATGTTGAAAAGCATGGGGGAGAGGACAGAACCCTGAGGCACCCCACAAGTGAGAGCCCAGGGGTCTGAACACTCATCCCCCACCACCACTTTCTGAACATGGCCCAGGAGGAAGGAGCGGAACCACTGTATGACAGTGCCCCCAGTTCCTAACCCCTCAAGACGGTCCAGAAGGATGTTATGGTCGATGGTGTCAAAGGCCGCTGAGAGATCCAGCAGAACTAGGAAACAGCTCTCACCTTTGCCCCTAGCCCACCGGAGATCATCAACCAGTGCGACCAAGGCAGTTTCAGTCCCGTGATGAGGCCTGAATCCCGACTGGAAGGGATCCAAATGGTCCGCTTCTTCCAGGCCGGTGGTTCGAATCCCCGCAACGGGGTGAGCTCCCGTTGCTCGGTCCCTGCTCCTGCCAACCTAGCAGTTCGAAGGCACAAATGCACATTTGCACTTGAACAACGGCAGAGAAACAGTCAGACAAAGATAAAGAACTTTTGATGATGGAGCACATTTTCAGAAGCCCGTTTCTATTGTATTCCATGACTCATAGGAAGGGGGATGCCATACTTGACTGATAAAAAACTCTGATGTCACGATGGCTAATTTTAGATTTACACAATGCCCATATTCTGGTCTAAGCCAGGTTCTTATCTTTGATAATAAATTCTCAGAGCATAGACTGCGACTTTCAAATGGAAAAATGGAGTACCTAGCAGGAGCCCTTTCTAGGACACAGCAGCTTTTATGAATGCCTCCTAACAATCCATAGCCTGTAAGCTTCGATAAACTGTATAATAGATTTTTTGCATTGTCTGAAGGCATTAGAAAAAAATTAAGATGGATTTCAACAAGAACTGCTTCCAGCAGAGCATAAAATCTTGCGACGTATGTTACAATTCATTTGCCAATTATATAGGAAAATCGGGTTCGTTGACTTCCTACTTCCTTGAAAGCTGTCTGTACGTGTCTATACATGTGCCTGCACAGTCTAAGAATCCAAGTAGCTCCCAATGTATTGCAAAGGCAATGACCAATATTATTATTATTATCAGTGGAGTGCTGGACTCTAAAATGATTTACCTGCTTTTACCCATTCACATAATGCTATATTTTCAGATTCTCTGACTTAGGTCAACAGAAGAATAGTGTCCAGATCAAGGGAAGTAATAAAAAGGTAAAGGACCCCTGAGAGTTAAGTCCAGTTGCAGATGACTCTGGGGTTGCGGCGCTCATCTTGCTTCAATGGCCGAGCGACCCGGAGTACAGCTTCCGGGTCATGTGGCCAGCATGACTAAGCCGCTTCTGGCAAACCAGAGCAGCGCACGGAAACGCCGTTTACCTTCCCGCTGGAGCGGTACCTATTTCTCTACTTGCACTTTTTGGCGTGCTTTCGAACTGCTAGGTTGGCAGGAGCTGGGATTGAGCAACAGGAGGTCACCCCACAGCGGGAATTCGAACCGCCGACCTTCTGATTGGCAAGCTCAAGAGGCTCAGTGGTTTAGACCGCAGCACCACCCACGAGGGAAGTAATAGTCCCGCTCTATTCTGCCTTAGTCAGACCACACCTGGAATACTGTGTACAATTCTGGGCACCACAATTTAAGAAGGGTGTTGGCAAGCTGGAACGTGTGCAGAGGAGGGCAACCAAGATGATTAAGAGTCTGGAAACCAAGCCTTATGAGAAACGCTCGAAGGTGCTGGGTATGTTTAGCCTGGAAAAGAGGAGACTGAGAGGAGACACGATAGCCATCTTCAAATATCTTAAGGGCTGTCACATAGAGGAGGGAGCATGCTTGTTTTCTCCTGCTCTGGAGGACAGGACCCAAACCAATGGCTTCAAATTACAAGAAAGGAGATTCCGGCTAAACATTCAGAAAAACTTTCTGACAGTAGGAGCTGTTCGGCAGTGGAACAGACTCCCATGAGAGGTGATGGACTCTGCTTCCTTGGATGTTTTTAAACAGAGGTTGGATGGCCATCTGTCATGGATGCTTTAGCTGAGATTCCTGTATTTCAGGGGGCTGGACTAGATGACCCTTGGGTCCCTTCCAACTCTAAGATTCTATGATTCTAAGTTAGTGGTACTTAGTTCCCATTGAAATCAATGGGAAAAGTTTGAAGTCAAGCTAGTCGTCCATTGATTTCAGCAGAAACTCAGTAACTGGATGCATCTCTGTATAAAAATGTTTCAAGAAAGACAGAGTATTTCTTCAGATACATCCATTAGACAATACAGGATGCTTGCTGATAATTTTTTATGGGTGGTGGGTCCAAAGAGATGACAGTCAATTTTATTTATCGGCTTCAAAGTCTGAGAGCTAGACTGCTTTGAGAACATGTTTAGACCATGTCTAAACAGTGCCTTTGAACTTGGGGCAGAGCCGAATTGAATCCAATGTAGTTCATTATGGACCATCCATGCTGAACATTTTTGAAATCAATACAGGTAGTTGCCCCAGCACATGATACAACCATGCTCAAAGCAGCAGGTCTATTTCCAGCCCATCTCCACTATGCATTTAAAGCAACATCATAACACATACATAGTCATGATTTCCCCCAAAGGATTCTGGGAACTGTAGTTTGTTAAGGGTGCTGTGAGTTGTTAGGAGACCCCTATGTTACAATTCCTGCTCCATGATTGCAGTCATGGGACTTTTGTCTATCACATGACGGTATATGTTTTGATTCCACAGAGTGGGAAGTGACAGAGACAGGATGTTTGTGTTGTTGTGTTCCGTGAAGTGGGACTATTGTCCTTTGTTTTTTTCTCTTTGTTGTCTGATGCTAGAGAGAGAAGGAGCCATGTTGCAGTGCTCCGTGTGTGTTTATATGCAAATAAAGTAGATTAGCCAAAATGCTGAGTTGCTGAGGTCTGTCACGCGAACTGCGCAAACTCAGTGGATCCCTAAGTGTGCCGGAGTCGGTTAGCATTGGTCGCTGTGATGTTCGGGCTGAAGAAAACTTTTGAAGCTCCTGAACAATTGACCAGGAGGGAGGGAACATGCCAGTCGGGCATGTTTCTCTACCAGGGTCCTACTCAAGTGTAGGCTGAGCTCCTGACACCCTATCCCTGCTCATACATCTAAAATTCCCAGTGTTCTGTGAAACTGAAGCTCTGTGAGGAGAATAGGAATATCCTAACAACTCTCACACTCCCCAGAATTCTTAGGGGGAAGCCAAGTCTATTAAAGTGGTTTAGTGCATACAGGGCTTGGAACACTGACTGAATATCGAGATGCTTGAGGAATAGCGTCAGTTCAAGACAATTTGTTGCCTTATTTATTTATTTTATTGTATTCTGTTGCCTGAGCTGAAGAATGACGGTGCTTTCCACATAACGAAGCCAACTAAACTGGAAACTGAATCTTCAGTGTGACAAGATAGCATCTCCCACTGTACCTGAGGGCAGCCGATCAGCTTAAAGGGCTCAGGAAGGCTGCACGACACACAAACATCTGTCCTCCAACATAAGGAAACAGCCCATTCATACTCTGCCTAATAAGTAAGGAGTTCAGGAATTCACTCTCTGCCAATTCAGACTTGCACAAATTCAGACATGAACTCAGTGCACCTCTCCTGGACGCATAGATCAGAACGCATACATTCAGATTTCTGATTTCTCTAAATTTTACAGTATAGTTCTCAGCTCAATGTATCAAAATGCAGTTTAAAATAATTTTGCGAGGAGAAATGCATAATTAAATATGTGCAGGGTTTGTTTGCTTTCCCCCCAAAGGTGCAGATTAATTCAGAAATGGGGAAAAATTGATTCATGGATGAAAACATGCAAAAGCAACACAGGCCTTTTGGGGAATGCTATGCAAGTTGCCCTCAGTTCTACAGAAGAAGGTGGGATGTTAAGTACAATCAATTAATAGTGCCCTGCCTTGAGAAAAAACTTTGGAAAGTACAAGGGGGAGGGAGAAAGATCAGAACTGACAGTACCAGACAGGGCTATACTTGGGACATTAACATTTGCAGTTTCAATCAGACACCACATGAAAAGTTTCCTGTGGGGAGGTTGCATTAAAAGGACTATTTCAAGAAGACATTTGATTTAATGTGGCAGCATCTGCAAGCTGTGAGCTAATGGACAGAAAACCCATTTTCCTGACAAGTAACATTTTTAAAAGGAGGGAAACCCACCTTTTAGAGCAGTAATTACTGTTTTTGGTTTTAATGGAAATCATGTTTTCTAGTGTATCCAGGGGGGAAATCTAGATTCATCTACTAGAATAAGCATTCGCTAAAATGCACGTTCTTCGCTGTGTCACTTCACGACGCCAGCATAGATGGATGCGGCAAATTATTCCCTGCACAAATCTGTATTAACAAATGGTTAGCGTTGCAAGACAAATGTGAAGAAGCCGAGCAAACTATGGATGAAAGTCTGTTCGGTACGGTAAGCTCAGCGTTATCTTGCTTTCAGCATCACCACACTCCTGAAACACAACTTGTGTAACCCATCAAGCTGAACTTTACTCAACCAGCCATTTATAGTGCCTTGCCAAGGGCTTGACATTTACACCTCCACTGTTATTTTCAGTTCTGGGCAACAGCAACAATAAAAAATAAAAATGTAACAGGCCTACACAACTTTTTATCAAGCATCTGTTAGGACATCATGGGTGGCTTGTGGACTGCTTGATGGATCACAAGTTGTGTAGGCCTGATATAACAAGGGCAGAGTCGAGACATAACGTGGTGGGGGCTGATCTGCTTGGGGGTGAGACAAGTACACGAAATAGCTCACCAGAGAAGCATCAAAGGGGCAGTGCTAATGTAAGGAAGCATTGAGAACATTTTCATCCACAGCCTTGCATTTGTACCAGTGGGGGATAAAAACAGAGAAGCAAATACGGTCCCACACCCCACCACACAAGGTGACTCCCATATTAGGGATGGGAGAGGAATTTGATTCAGAATTTTAACGAAACCTACATAATTCGCACATTCCGAAACAAACATAGAGCCAACCCAAGCTACCCTTTAAAATCAACACTTCTCTGAATTTTGTAGAGCAGCTTCCCAACTAAATAATGTGTAAAGGGTAAAAAGGTAAAGGGACCCCTGACCATCAGGTCCAGTCGTGGACGACTCTGGGGTTGCGGCGCTCATCTCGCTTTATTGGCCAAGGGAGCCAGCGTACAGCTTCCGGGTCATGTGGCCAGCATGACTAAGCCGCTTCTGGCAAACCAGAGCAGCGCACGGAAACGGCGTTTACCTTCCCACTGGAGCGGTACCTATTTATCTACTTACACTTTGACATGCTTTCGAACTGCTAGGTTGGCAGGATAAATAATGTGTACAACAATGCAAATATTGGCGAAACCGGCATACAAAAATGCCTAATATTAGGGGAGCTGCTTGCAAAATGTGTGTATCAGGCAAAATTGCCTTAAAACTGTCTATCAGGAAAATAATAATGTTGAATGTTCATGAGGACTTAAAAATAAATAAATCACGAACTAATGTTCAAATGTGGAGAGCTGAACTTAAGGGTGGAGAATTGAGAAACCGAGAGAAACTTAATTTATTCCACCACTAGCTGTCACCACCTCACTTCCGCCTCAACCCCACCAACACACATCACTTCAAGGTTCCAAAATCATGCCTTAGTGGCATGTTCTCCTTGGGGCAGTCTTGCCCTTGCCTCTTTGACTACCTCTCCCTGCCCCAATGTCCCCTAAATGTACCCCAGTGGCAGAGGTGGGTGTTCCCAGTCCCCAGAGAGGGCCTTTTCCTGCTCAGGACTGGAACCACAAGTCCCAGAATCCCCAAATGGGAAACTGACACTCCGTGCCCACTCTATGTTACTTAGGAAGCATCAGTTTCCCACTAGGGTTTCTGGGACTTGTAGTCCTAGTTCCCAGTGGGAAAAGATTGAGGACATTGACCCAAGGTAGAAGCAGCTATAGATCAATCAATCAATCAATCAATCAATCAATCTTTATTACGGTCCAGAGACCCAACAAATCATTACAAATCAATACACAATTCATACAGCCTACCTCCAGGTTAATCAAGCATTTTGTTTAGAATATAGGGCTCATTTGTTCTTGCAACCACCGATAAAAACTTTGCCACTGCTAACGTTCTAGCTTTTGTCCGGTCTTCCAGTAGGAACCTGACATAGTGAGCCTCTGATTTTCCTGGGAAAGGTACCAGCAAGGGTAGTATCAGTTCAGCCCTGGCCAAGCAGCAATAGAAGCACAAGCATCTAGTAGGCTCCTTTCAAACCTATCCCTATCCATGATTAGGAGTCGGCTGGAATCAGCCACAAGCCTTCAAAGTCTAACACTATCCAGTATACTACATTGGCCGTGTGATACAGGGTTTCTGCAACTGTGGCATATCTGAGCTTATTTTCATATCGCACCTCAAATGCAATCATTTCTTTAGTAGTAAACCTGAAGCTTTTTCTTGAGTGTTGTGCATTATCTCCCGACAGCAATTCAATAACCTGATTTGTAGTTGACAGATAAAGTGAGCAGCCCAAGCAGCTTCACGGTGTAACAAATTAACCTGCACCTATTGCTGTCCGGCAAGAAAACACTGAAAGGATACAGCATCACCATCAAATCCCGTCCCCACAATTTTTTTTCCTGGCTGTCCCATGATCATATTATAAAGTAGTTGTTATAAATCAAGCACTGAAGGGAGTTGTTTATTTCTGTTTTCCAATATATTTCTTATCAATAAAAAAATTGGTGTGGCGCAAGCAAATTTTTATTCTAAAATTGTGGCCCGGGGGGGGGGGGGGGGCGGAGTGTGAGAACCACGGCATTATGGTCTGAGAGCTGCAAATCAAGTCATTTCATTTAGGAGTTTGCAATATCAAAAATATTCAAGCATCTCTTTTGCATGAACTCTCCACAGCTTTTTTAAAAAACCACAGCAGTTAATGTTTTGCAAGAAAATATCAACCCCAACTGGGTGGTATTCAACAGAGTTTTACTCAGAGGAGACCCACCCTGGGACCTTAGGGCAAAGGGTGGGTGATAAATAAATAATCGCAGAGAGCAGAAATGCAATGGTGCCTCTGCAGCAGCACAACTGGACTCCTTTATCTGCCCCAGTTGCAACAAAACATGTCTCTCCCACATCAGTCTCTACGGCCACAGCAGGCGTTGCAACCTTCCAACACTTAGACCTCACCACCTAAGGTGCATTCCTACATTGTATCCCAAGGCAGATGGATGCCAACCTGTGACTGAGTTCAGTAAATGAATGTCCATAGGTCTACGCTGAGTAAAACTTAATTGAATACAACCCATGATATTAAGTATTTTATACCTTTATCTACCCTCATCTTATAAATCCAACAGCATTTATAATAGGGACAATTTTAAAAAAGTAACCTGCTAATTTTAAATCTGGAGTATTTGCTTGAGAATTCCATGCATCATTTTTGTCAACTCCAAGAGACACTGCCTTGGTCTGCAATCCTACCCCTTTTTACCTGGGAAAAAGCCTCACTGTTCAGTGGGACTTACTATGATTTGAAGTGGTTAGGATTGCAGCTGTGATGTGCAACTCATACCCCATGTATTTTTAAAAGGGAAATTGCAGCCACATTTCTAGACACTTCAAGATGTTTGTGTCATACCAGCTAGTACAAATATACATATTTTTAAGGGGAGGAGGTACGATTGTTTAAGAGGCAACAGCAGACATTTATGAATGTTTGTAAGACATATGGTGGATGCCAGAGCCACTCTTTCTTGCTATTGGCAAATTTTGCTGTGAAATTTGTTTCCATAATTAATGTGTTTTGAAGTGAGTGACCTTATGTAACAACAGAATAAGCCTTAATTATTGTCGGTGATTAATCCATTCTGTTGGTTTTATTTTTAATCCTGTTATCCTAAAATTAATTTCCAATTTAAAGGTCATTTTACACGTTGGTGATATCGCATATGGCAATGCTGAGCCTCTTTTTCTTGTGAGAAATAAGAGTATCTGATTATCAAAGACACAGAGTGACTATCCATTGCCCTATATGACAGGCTGGGGGATTCTGTCCATTTCTGTATCCCCACCCACCTAATCTGTGTGTATGAGGCAAAACTGCAGTTCTTTGGATAAATCCATATATACAACTCAGTGCAGTACAGCCATCTTCTCAGAAAAATCTCTTCACAAGCTCAAAAGGTCAAGACACGAAAGCTATAGCAACTAATCCACACTTAATGACCCACCTAAGTGGTACTCAGAATATCACTCAAGATATCACTCAAGATATCCCCCAAGTAATTAAGGAACAAAAGAAGAAAAGGCACAATAACCTGGGAACTTCTTCTCTGCACCACACCCCCTCAACAGTATTTATAGGAACTCAAACACTGAGATCCTGCTCTGTTCCAGTAACAAGAAGCCGAAAGCACCAGCCTGAAGATGACGAGTGAGACCTCGTCGAAACGTCGCCTAGACACCCCAACTCTTACACGGGAAGACACCCGAAGACACCAAAACCTACATATATATATATATATATATATATATATATATATATATATATATATATATATATCACACACACACACACACACACACATATACACACACACACATACATTTTAAAGCACCAGGCCAGTTGCCCAACCAGTCCAGCCTAGTATTCTCACCAGATGCCTATGGAAAGCCGGCAAGCAGGACCTGAGTCACTTTCCCTCACTGAGAGAAGCCAAGTTACAGGGAACCAGGCAGAGGGCCTTCTTGGTAGTGGCACCTGCCCTGTGGAACGCCCTCCCACCGGATGTCAAAGAGAAAAATAACTACCAAACATTTAGAAGACATCTGAAGGCAGCCCTGTTTAGGGAAGCTTTTAATGTTTACTAGGTTGTTGTATTTTAGTGTTTTGTTGGAAGCCACCCAGAGTGGCTGGGCCGGGTATAAATTATTATTATTATTATTATTATTATTATTATTATTATTATTATTATTATTATTATTATTATTCCCCTCTGGTGGTGGTTTCCAACAACTGGTATTCAGAAGCATACTGCCTCTGACAGAGAACATAGCCATCAAGGTAGACAGCCTTGATAGCAGCCTCATCCTTCATGAACTTGTCCAACCCTCTTTTGAAGCCATCCAAGTGCCATCACTGCCGCCCATGGGAGTGATTCCCTGGGAGGGGATTATGTAAGACTGGAGATGATACAGGACTTGGTCCCAATGTTGCTTCATTGGAACGTGGTCTTAGTCCTGCGGAAAGAGGTGTTAGTGCAATGCCAGGGATAAGCAGTATACACAGACTGCAGTGGCGTCTATATAATCCGCATGGGTATGTCAAATAATTTTTTATTATTATTATTATTATTATTATTATTATTATTATTATTACTACTACTACTATTTTATTTATAGCCCGTCCATCTGGCTGGGTTTCTCCAGCCACTCTGGGTGGCTCCCAACAGAATATTAAAAACACGATAAAACATCAAACATTAAAAACTTCCCTAAACAGGGCTGCCTTCAGGTATCTTCTAAAAGTCAGATACAGTCATACCTCATGTTGTGTTTGCTCCATGATACGTTTTTTCAGGTTGCGTCCCGCGGCAACCCGGAAGTACCGGAAAGGGTTACTTCTGGGTTTTGCTGCTCTTTGCTGCTCGCACATGCACAGACGTGCAAAATGACGTCACGCGCATGCACAGAAGCGGTGAATCGCAACCCGCGCATGCAGATGTGCCGCTGTGGGTTGTGTTCTGCTCATGTTGCGAATGGGCCTCCGGAACGGATCCCGTTCGCAACCAGAGGTACCACTATAGTTGTTTCTTTCCTTGACATCTGATGGGAGGGCGTTCCACAGGGCAGGCGCCACTACCAAGAAGGCCCTCTGCCTGGTTCCCTGTAACCCTAGCCGTGAGGGAACCGCCAGAAGGCCCTCAGAGCTGGACCTCAGTGTCTGGGCAGAACGATGGGGGTGGAGACACTCCTTCATGCATACTGGGCCGAGGCCGTTTAGGGTTTTAAAGGTCAGCACCAACACTTTTAATTCTGCTCGGAAATGTACTGGGCGTCTAGCAGGGAGGAGGCAGCGAAGAGCAGAAGCTAAATACCTGATAGTGGTGAAGGCAAGCTCTGTTGGGGCAGGGTGGCGTTGAAGTTACAGAGCTAGATTTCCAGAGCTGGAGAGTGGGCACAGCGAAAGCTTTGATCTCTGGAGATGAGCCAGCCCACCCTAAGCCAAGGTGAAGGCTGGCAGATCTTTAGCTGTCCCAAGGACAGTAGAGATGCTAAATATACTCTGCTTTTTCAGAAGGGGAGTTTTTGCACATTCCCATTGAATGTAATAGAATATCAAACTTCCAAGTGACTTCAATAGGATTATATGATCCTAGCTTCATAACACTTGGGTTAAGATCTCAATGCCCTGTGAGTTAAGCAGGAAATAGTTCCCTTTTGAAGTCAGTCTCGGGAACTAAGAATACAAGCAATATTAACTTTTTAAGGTGTTGAATGTCCTCCTTCTGGGAAACTCACTGCAACAAAAGAGGGGGGGGGGGCTCCCGTTTACAGACGTTCTTACCAAATAGGGACCCATGCTATGAATGCAAATGGAAGTTTCCCTTGCTTTGCCTAGCTACCAATCCAGCACCCAGGATTCCTCATGCAGCTCCTGTTACTGGATTGGGATTTTTTCTTAATGTGCACATTTCTAAATATGCATCCTAAAGATTTGCTGAATTAACTATTTGAACTGAAATACAAAAAAGGGGTGTGTGAGGAGGTCAGGAAACAAGTAACTGAAATATAAGACATGAAAATATTGATTCCTTTTTTTTCTTTTTTAACTTTCTTTTCACTTTTTATGTATTTTGTCTCTGTATTTTTGTATCTTTTTTTCTTTTATTATTGTTATTCTTTATTTTCTATTTTTAACTTTGTAACCTTTTATTGTTTGTAAAACTCTAATAAATATCATTTAAATAAATAAATAAATAAATAAATAAATAAATAAATAAATATGCATCCTAAAATATACATTTTAACACATTTGGGTGAATGTTTTTGAGCAAAGAATTGTGTTGTGAAATCTGGAGAAGCGCAAAATGTGAAGGATAAGTATGTTCTGATCTGTGTATTAATCTAGGAGGTGTGAATTAAATGTGCAGACCAAATGAAATTCTTCTCCATTCTTGGTCATGCATACAGTATTTTTATCACTGGGAACATTGGGGAAATAATACAGCTTCTTGCATTGCAACCCTATTCATTTCTACTTGGAAATAAATCCCACTGAGCACAATGGGCTATCAAATAAGTGTGCATGGAATATAAAATCTCCAAAAGGAACTGCACTCTTGATTCTTCCTCTCACCATCATTCCTTACATAATCCAAATAAGTTGGTCTATAGGAGGAACAATTGAAGCAAAATAAAGCACTTAAGTCCTCCCTGATTTCAGCTTAAGTCTCATTTGAAATCAATGAGTTACAGAAATGCTTTAGTGAGACAGTTTGCAGAAATCTTTATTTTTCCTCTACCAAGATGTATATAAGTTAGAAGTGGGGATTTTTTAAAACCTATTTTTCTACCAAGCAGCAGATTCCTTTTGTCATATTATAAGCCGCTTTCTAACCCTGATGGATTCAAAAGTAAGGGGAGAAAGGGGCTGATGCTGGCCCAAAAACTAAGCAGAGCATATTGGTGCCTGTAAGCCCTTAGCATCCCCAGACTCCCCAAAGGGCCTTGCTGGATTGCAGCCTAGAGAACTGATTAATAGTTTTCAGCAGCAATGGGTAGTACAGCAGGATATCAAGTCAACTGCACACACATAAAGCCTCCAATATACGTTTAATTGGACACCTACCTCAAACCACTGCCCATGCGACTGCATTTTCAGGATGACACAAGGATCTGGCTTGGAGAGGGCATCTCTGTCTGATATGCTTTTGCATGCGACTCTCAGTTCCACCTTCGTCAGACATGGGCTACTAAAGATCCCCAGAGTATTGGCCGCTGATTCATAGATGTTGCTCATTTTCTGCATTCTCTGTGGAAAAAGAGGGAAAGGTTCAATGGTAAAACCACTTTTAAACAGGAACACTGTATTCTTGTATCCGTAGGGAGATTGCTCCAAGAATCTTCAGTTCTCAAATAAGGGACAATTTCTAACCAATAAACCAAGCATGTTTGCTCGGTGTAGTCTTTGGTTACAAAACCAAATGGCACTCAGGGTCACCAACACGCTGGGGATCAGGGCGGTTGGGGAGGCAGAGGACATTTTCCACCGCCCCCTCCCTTGTTTTGGGGTTGCCGGGGGGGGGGCGCCGGAGGGATCTTTGCACTTTGACGCAGGACATGCTTAAGACGGCCCTGAATGAAATTATTATTTATGCTCCTACTACTCTGAAGTACACACAGATCTCACTACCTGAACACAATGTGTTTTCAGGAAATCATTTGTTAGGTGAACGTTTGCATAACAAGTTGATGATATCCATTGATTCCTATGGGAAATTTTAAGGTTGCTTAATTGTTTATAGAGTACACATAGGTCCAGCTGTTTGGATAGCTAAATCTGTGGTGTGTATAGCGAGGTTTGAGTACTAATTGCTCATGTCTGTTGCCGGGGTGAGGAGACAGGAATATTGGAGTGGGAGAGGTATTGTGGTGGAGTGGAGTAGCTGGAATTTTGAGCAGCAGCACTCTGTTCCACAACAGTTTGTTGCCGTCCCAGTTGCAATACTGACAGTGACTTTCATGCTTCATATCCGTCACACATGCAATAAAACTGGTCACTTACAGAATGCAGAAGGACAATTATATTTTGAAGTGATGTTGGTATATTTGGCTGGTATAGAAATAGCAGTGGCAAAAAGCACAGTCTTAAGAAGGATGAGCTGGAACAGAAATCTTCCATTCAAATATCAGCTCATCCATGAGTGCAGCAGGTGGCCTTAGATAAACTACTGGCATTTTCCCTTACGTCACCTTTCATAATAACTTAAGGGCATAAGAGGATCCTTCCTGGGTTCCTATCTAGTCCAGCCCAGCATTATCTTTCCCACAGTGGCCAACCAGATGTGCAGGGAGAGGCCAGGAGCCAAGCGATGAGCACAACACTTGTGATGCACAGCAATTGGTATTCAGAGGCATGCTGTCTCTGATCCTGGCCAAGTAGCCATCAAAAGTATCCAGAGATTCTCCAGGGATTTCCATGGCGGTTGTAATGACTGCTGGAATCATGCTTGTGAAAGCAACGATGCCTTATGAGGAACGGCTAAGGGAGCTGGGCATGTTTAGCCTGGAGAAGAGGAGGTTAAGGGGTGATATGATAGCCATGTTCAAATATATAAAAGGATGTCACATAGAGGAGGGAGAAAGGTTGTTTTCTGCTGCTCCAGAGAAGCGGACACGGAGCAATGGAGCCAAACTACAAGAAAGAAGATTCCACCTAAACATTAGGAAGAACTTCCTGACAGTAAGAGCTGTTCGACAGTGGAATTTGCTGCCAAGGAGTGTGGTGGAGTCTCCTTCTTTGGAGGTCTTTAAGCAGAGGCTTGACAACCATATGTCAGGAGTGCTCTGATGGTGTTTCCTGCTTGGCAGGGGGTTGGACTCGATGGCCCTTGTGGTCTCTTCCAACTCTATGATTCTATGAAAGTGTGCTGAACAAAACTTGTTCTCCAGCAAAGACTGGTCATCTCCCAGCCAAATCTGGGGAGCTGTTTGTTCTTTCCAGGGCTCTCATGGCAGAAATGCACCCTCTGTGCATGGGTGCCGGCTTTATTGCAACGTGCCTCTTCTTGGGGATAGTTGGGCTGTTATTCTTTGGCTGTTGAATCTCCACTTTTTAAAAAACCTCTCACCAGAATGTATGCAGCTGCACATTCACAGGTTGCTATTGCACTGGATTTTAAATAAGCATCCTTGGCATTATTATGAATTTATGGCAGGGCTGCAGAAACTCAGCCATAGCTGCCAGGTCACACCCCACACTGACTTGGCTCTGCACTCTTCTCTAGTGATTTCACTTGGCTGGAATGTGCCCTTGTATTTCACAAATACTAGAATCAGAATTTTTCTTTTAATTTTTAAAATGAGCTTTATCTTCCCTCCCCCCTTTTTCTTCTCTTATCTACTTTGCTTTTCGTTATTGCTTTGATATGTTCTTCAGTGTCCGCTACTGTGGGTTAATGAGGGTACTCACATGAAGGTGATGGATGGTTGTTGAAGGACCCTGTGTGAGTGGCATAGAAGGGAAGACCTCCCAGGGTGGGAGGCTGGGAGAAGAAAGGGAAGCTCCTAGGTGAGAGCTGGGAGGGCCCACCCCCTTTTGTGTGAGCCAAGGGTTAAGATCTACCTTTGAGAGCGGGCTTTGAAGTTTGCTTGCCTGGATGGAGGATGGAGAGGTTCTCTCCATATCCACTTTCCCCACACCCTCCACTGCCATGCGGCCCCCAGAAAGTTACCCAAGAGGGAATGTTGCCCTTGGCTGGAAAAAGCTTCAACAACCCTGGTTTATGGGTTGGTTGTTAACTGGTGGGGATTGTCTTGCTAAAGTACCAGTATGTCAAGGCAGTGGCATCAGGGAGTGTTGAATTTTGAAACTTGCTAGGGGATAGATGTCCACAGCTTCAGAGTTACAAAATTATTGGAAAGTTTTGTGTCCTTTCCCAGTGGCGTAGCATGGGGGGTACAGGGGGGGCCGGCCGCACCGGGCGCAACATCTGGGGGTTAGGGTTAGGGGGCGCAAATCCACGGGTTAGGGGGCACAAATCCACGGGTTAGGGGGCGCAAATTACTTGCCTTGCCCCGGGTGCTGACAACCCACGCTACGCCACTGTCCTTTACATCTCAAGCGAGCAAGGGGGTGGGGTGGGGGTGAGGGTGAGGAGAGTATCATCACCCCATTCTGCTACATTCTAGGTTATTTAAAACATTGCACTTGTTCCACCTTTCCAAACAGATTAGATGGGGTGTCAACATTTGCATCATTCCAATCTCACAAGACTCTTGAAATGTACTGTAACAGGGCTGGTAATGATTGCACCTAAAAACAAACCAACCTGGATGACTTCAGTATCAGGAGAGGTGGAGGGAAATCTCTCCGAGGAACAGGACCTGATTGCCTCATTCCGCTGGGATATCTTTTCTCCTCCTTGATATAATGCTATACACTTAACCTACTCCTTCTATATGTAGCATCCAAGGACAGAGTGGGGCTTGTGGTTCTTCCTCTACGATTCCCATGACCTAGTCACTTTATTCCTACATTACTGAAATGGAGTAAGAAGTGGCAGGAGGACCAAATAGCCCTTTGCTACTGGCCCTTAAGTGTAATCACTAATTTGCAATATTCTAGTAAAGTTTGAATGCATCGAAGTTGGGAGGATAAGAAAAGTACAGTCGTACCTTGGGTTAAGAACTTAATTCGTTCTGGAGGTCCGTTCTTAACCTGAAACTGTTCTTAACCTGAGGTGCCACTTTAGCTAATGGGGCCTCCCGCTGCCGCCGTGTGATTTCTGTTCTCATCCTGAAGCAAAGTTCTTAACCCGAGGTACTATTTCTGGGTTAGCAGAGTCTGTAACCTGAAGCAACTGTAACCCAAGGTACCACTGTATTTTATAGCACCTTTGATCACACCCAAACCAGACTGCATAAAAGGCAGATAAGTGAAATATTCTGCTGCATCTTAAATGGAGAATTATGTACGAGTAGTTGTTATTATAGTTTGCTTTAGTATTTCCCCCTCCAATATTTCACCGGCAAATTAGTATTTTATTAGCCACTTCCTTCAGTCCTTCCCTGGCGAGAAGCTAGTATTTCTGAGAGGGAGATAGTACAGAAACATGATGGGTTTGAGAAGGAAGTGTCCTCTCTAGGTCACACCGTAATGCATTTTTCATTCACTGCCACGTTGATTTCATTTTCCCTTTCTTTCATCAGGGAAAAAGGTACATCATGTCACCTAGGGACTCCCTTACAGAGTCATTTCTCATTAACCAGTGACACACCTCATGGCAGAAGAGATAGCTGAAAAAGAGACCCATACACAAATAGAAGGTGATTCAAAAAAAGGATTATTATTTTTTAAAAAAACCTTATGTAAAAGAAAAAAAATCCTTACTGGGGAAGAAGGAAATATGTAATCAACAAGGCTAGGGATTGTTCTTGTTTGTTTGTATCCGAGTATAGATGCCAAAGTACAAAATACAAACTAGTTTCTTTGGCTGGGGGGGGAGCACATTAAATTCAAGAAATTAGAATCTGCCTGCCTGCCTCATACTTCTCCCTCCTAGACGCACTTGATGGGGACACATGACAGATTGAAATTTATTTTATATCTCTCCTGGTATGCCCCACGGAGAGCCTCAAGGTCCATAAATAACAACACCCAGTGGTCCCAGGCCCTAAGGAAGTTAGATTAGCTTCAACCAGAGGCAGGGCCTTTTCAACACTGGCTCCAGCCTGGTGGAACGCTCTGCCTCATGAGACCAGGGCCCTGCAGGATCTGATTTCTTTCTGCAGGGCCTGTAAGACAGAGTTGTTCCGCCTGGCCTTTGGCTTGGAACCAATTTGATTCCCTCCCCCTCTTTCTTTTTTCCTTTCCTTCTCCTCTTGTGATGAGGCTGCATTTTAATATTTTATTGTTTCAATATTTTAATGTTGTATTTTAATCTTGTTTTTAAGTTGTATTCATTCAACTTGTTTTTATTATTGCTTGCTAGCCGTCCTGAACCTGGCCTTGGCTGGGGAGGGCAGGGTATAAATAAAAATTATTATTATTATTATTTGTATCAGCCACTGCAATTTTTGCACAGAGTACATCAAACCTAAAGTACAGCTGAACAGCTACAATTGCCAAATGAAAGACTGCACAAATTAAGACTCAGAGAGCACCATAGTGGCCCTTATTTTATTGGTAGCTGCTAGAAGTGTTGCTGTTGCACATGCTTTCGAATAATGTTATTCACTTTTGAGTATGAAACCAGAGCAGTGACATTATAGATTTATTGTGCCCTAGAATTGCTGCTTGGAAATTTAGCTACATGCCTCAGGTTAATGGTTTAGAACTGACATAGCCCTTTCAACCACCTTGGTCACTGTACCATGTCTTATTTTATAAGTCCAGCTGGACAAGCAGTATTTGGTATGATTCCTGAAGATGCCCAATGGTCCAATTCAGAGCACCTATTGCCTAGATGTCTACCATGCCCTGAAGTGTCCTAAGTGTATGACGTTTTCCAGTGACTTATTCACTTATTAAATGTATTTATAATCCACTCTTCAACCAAAGGCACAAGAATCTAAACCAAAGACTAAACCATAAAACTGAAACATAAAACAAGATACAGTGGTACCTCGGGTTAAGTATTTAATTCCTCCCGGAGGTCCGTTCTTAACCTGAAACTGTTCTTAACCTGGATCACCACTTTAGCTAATGGGGCCTCCCGCTGCTGCCACACCGCCAGAGCACGATTTCTATTCTCATCCTGAAGCAAAGTTCTTAACCCGAGGTACTAGTTCTGGGTTAGTGAAGTCTGTAACCTGAAGCGTATGTAACCTGAGGTACCACTGTATGACATTTGGTTTGCAAATAAAACCAGCAGTATCGACAGATATTCAGATGTCCAATGTACCTCACTGCTTCCCAAAAAGTCTTTACCTGCCTATGAAATGACACCAATGCTGTGGCGAGATGTACCTTTGAGGGGTGGCCAATCCAAAGGCAAGGGTTACTGCAGAGAAAGTGGGCCCTTGCTCTACTCCATGCCAATCTCATTAGAAATTAGGATTTCTAGCAGGGCTTCTAGAATGGATAGTTTTGTTAAGAGGAAGGATGGAAGAATATTTGTGGGGAAAGGGAAGTATTGTGAGTTTGATGCAATGAATACCTTCATTCCGGTCGGACTACATATTCATTCTGTGTCCTATTTGAGAATGTTACTTTGAGACTGCGACATGTTTTGGATAAACGTATGCTGCAATGACTTCAAATCATCAGCCAGAAAGAAAGGCCGCCACATTTTCATGCATAGTAATGACAGAAACCCACTGAAGCAAAAGTTCATCTCAGTGCTCTCAGTGCTCCTTCACAACGTAATTATAACACAACAATGGCTTGGAAGCAACGTCTTCCTTGTGATCCCCAAATAGTTTTCCAGTGTCAATTTGTATGACTTTCCTGTCAACTCATTTTACAGATGGCAAATCACAGAGGTTAAGCAATTTATTCAGAGACCATATCGTCAGAGCCCATGTTGATACTTTTCTGTAAATTTAAAGTTCACTTATTCTGTTTGAGAGATTCTGTAACAACAAAGTGAGCCTTCAACTAAGAACGAATGAGATTTGAACACAAGCCTGTGTACTGCTTAGCAAGTCAGGTCCCCCCTGTCCACCTTAAGAGAAAAATCCTCTTCCATCAGATTCTTCTCCATCACTTGCCATTACTCCAATAAAGACACAACAGCACAGTAGAATACAGCAAAACAATATAATACCAACAAAACTTGGCTATAAATCCACATTTGAGCAGACTCTCTAACCAAACTGACATGATTTGAGCTGCCTGTGTGACAAAGCAGTTTTCCGATTCCTTTAGCATGCTTTTTACTTTTGCAAGTTCTCTTCATTTCAGAGAGGTATGCATAATAGACATTCAACACAGGCACTTGTTACATTCTGCCCTGGTAATGTCTGCAGTGGTATAGTAACTGTGAGTAACAGTTCAGAACCATGGCCAGCTCCAATAAATTTACTTGTTAGTCCACCAACTGCTCACAATGGATGTGTTCGTGGAATTTGGAAAATGTGGCAGGGAGCACAGGGCAATATTGAGGAAGGCTCTGAACCCTTTGGCTGCTTTGACGTTCTCCCCACAACTACTCCCTCCAGCTACCCCTTTCCCCCCCTGCTGTCTAGAAATAAGCTTGGCACAGAGTTCTGAGGTAAATCACACACAGGGATAAAGTGGAAGGTGAGAGAAGCATGAAGCACTTGTTCTCACATATATCCCTCAAAATATACACTCCTTAATTTCCTTTATTCTGCATCCATAGGGAGGAAGAGTGAGGCCTGTGTTTCTTGGTGTAACATGAAGTTCTGTCCTCAGTTTAGTTGAACCCCTTGGTTCTGTTTGTGTTCAGTTCCTCATTACAGTGGTACCTCGGGTTAAGAACTTAATTCGTTCCGGAGGTCCGTACTTAACCTGAAACTGTTCTTAACCTGAAGCACCACTTTAGCTAATGGGGCCTCCCGCTGCCGCCGCACCACTGGAGCACGATTTCTGTTTTCATCCTGAAGTAAAGTTCTTAACCTGAAGCACTATTTCTGGGTTAGCGGAGTCTGTAACCTGAAGCGTATGTAACCTGAAACGTATGTAACCTGAGGTACCGCTGTATTATTTTTTGAAATTATCTCGACCTCCTGATTTACAGTCTAATTCTATGTGTGTTGGCTGAGAAGTACGTCCCACTAGTTGCAATGGAACTTACTCCTAGGTAAATGTTCATAGCTGATTTTTTTTTCCTGAAGGGGAAGAGCTGTAGTTCAGTGGTAGAACATCTGCTTTGCATGCAGAAGGTCCAAGATAGGAGCAGGAGAGAGCCCTTCCTGAGACTGTGAAGAGTCACTGACAGTCAGAGAAAACAATACAGAGCTAGATAGCACTGTAGTCCTAGTATCATTCCAGCTTCTATTCAAGTGCTTTCTAAAACAGCACTTAAATACTTCATTCTCTCTCTCTCTCTCTCTCTCTCTCTCTCTCCCTCTCGCACACACATACACAGCATTTTATAACCATTTAACATCACAGTTACCAGCTGACATCCATTAAATGGCAGAGGATCTTCTATCATCTACTATTCAAGACAACCATGTAAGGAGAGCTGAAAATGTATTCTTTATGGACCAGCTCTGATCAATCTCCATGGCGGTAATGCTGCAGCCTATTAAAATTATCTCCATTAATGAGGACAGAGTATAGACTGTCAGCACTAAATGGAATATATATTAACACTTACTATGGAAAAGGCAAGAGGTGAGCTACCTCCTTCCAAAGAAAAGGCCAGTGCCATGAAAAATTAATTTATCCTGCTCCTGCGCTGGTATTTGTGCAACTTAGGCAACAATCAGAGATGATTATTTAAAATGACATCTATGGAAAGAGGGAAAGAGCTCTTCGCAAAATGAGCAACATCAATAAATTCAGAAAGACGACAAGATGAGAAGAATTGGCAATTGCATAATTGTGAATGCTAAGAAGATCTCTTACGGCAGCTAATGCAGTTGGACAGCAGGGTGGAAGGTCTTAGAACAAAGTGCAAACCGTGCATATGGAAATATACATATCGCTAACAATGTTAAAGGACTCATTACCATCTAACCAGCTGTTTGAAATAGAAAGTGATAAGACAGCGCCACAATGGAAAGAAATTAAGACATTTGATGCCAACAGAACTAGGCTTGTTAATTCAGCTCAACTCTCAAGTAAGTAAAGGCAGTGGGTCACTGTATTTTGATGCTAAACTGAAACTACAGTGCCTATTTCAGCTGAGTTTTTGTACCACCACAAAATATAAAGTCAATACTGATGTTGCAAATTTCCTTCATAACCAGCAAAAGACCTGGCTTGATTTGAGACTGTGGTAATCAATGTAAAGGTGACTGCTTAATCTGTGGGTCAATACTGATATGCATTTGCCAACTCACTTGATAATCTGTTATATCCTACAAAATAGACAATTTGGATAATACTGTCCAGATCCTGTTGAAGCATTTGTGCATGAAAAGGTGCTCCTCACTGCTCAGCGAGATATTAATCCATTTATTAAGCAATGGGTGGATCCAATTAAGTCATTGCACAAACAGGATGATGTCTACTCATGCAATGGAACTTCCTGTTCCTCACCTCTGCATGAATTCATTGCACCAACCCAGGAGAAGGGGCAGATAAAGGAGGAGAATGATGTTGGAAGGCTGATTTGTCAACATGGGAAAGAGGGAACAGAGAGAAGAACCTCCCCAGATTGTCCTTTCTGGCCAAACCTGTGCTGACCCTCCCTCAGATGCTAGACTTGGGGTTCCTAACCTCATTTTCTACTTCTTTCTTCTTCCTCCTCACCATGGGAGAAGAGCAAGCAGAACTCAAAGGATCTCCACCTTAGTTAGATAAAACTAGGATATTTCCAATCATGCCTGTATTTCCTGTAATAAATGTAGCTTTCTTATTTACCTAAACACAGAGTCTCAGTGTGATGATATTCAGGGTAAAGTGTGGTCCTTCAACAACGATACAGTAAACTTCCACTTCTGCTGATAATTTTAACTCTAAATGCCAACAAAGGAGGGGAAACTCCCATTGTGAAAGCAGAATTCATTCCACTTGCACAGCGACTTAGATGAATACAACCCAATGGCTTTCCACAGTGTACATAACCTTGTACAAATAACAGTGACACATATTAATCTGTTTGTGACTAAACTCCACAGGGGAATCATTGCCTGGCATCATAGTGCAAAACTGTGGAGTATCTGCAGCCCTGGCTTTGGATGGGCTTGGCAGCCAGTGAGAAGCTCGCAGTGGGACACTAGTATGAACAACACACTGTGGCAGCTATTGACAATACTAAAGCTAATTAACATGGTGACAACTACAGCAGCGATGGGGAGCCATGGTCCTCATTATATTGCTGGACTACAACTCCCATAACATCTAACCACTGGACATGGGGGCTGGAACTGTTGGCATCTGCAGTCCAAGAACATCTCCATCCCTGAGCTAAAGAGCAGATCCACCACTGGTATAAAGTCTACCGAAGGTTGAAATAGTCCTACAGAGACACATGTTCTAGGCTTCACCCTCTTGGGGGAAGTGTGTTCTGAGTCTGACTAGCCTTGAGAAGATCAGTCCTCAGTTAAAGGAGTAGTGATCTGTTTTGCTGGCATGCATTAAGGCAAAGTTGATAGCTCTCCTGCTACCCCTGAGTTAGTCTTGTTGTGAAGCAGGAATGCTCAGAAATGAGTTTCTGGGAAGAGTAAGAAGAATCTATTTTGGCAAGAAAATATTTTCAGGAAGAAGGGATCCAAGAAGCATGGCTCTTTGGGATTCATCCTCCTCATTCATGGAAGGCTCTACAACAGAGCTTTCCAAACTTTGTGTCACGTGAGTGTGTCGGCTGCAGTGTGTTGGGTGAACACTCCCCATGCTGCCGCCGGGGCTGGAAAAGGGTTAGTTTAACCTCCAGTTTGCTATAAAAACTGAATTACTGTGTCGTGAAATGATGCATGTCTAAAAAGTGTGTCACCGACATGAAAAGTTTGACAAGCTCTGCTCTACAAAAAGATTGCGTCAGTGATTATTTCCTAAGATGGTTTAGGGAGAAAGACTCCTGGTTATCAGTATTCTTTACATCCCACAGTACCTCTTCTGAAGCAAAAGTGTCCAATCCTGGACCATGACAATTATGGTCTGTGCCTGGGTTCTCCTGAATACAGTATTCCCTTAACCACAGGAGGCTAATGGTGATCTGGCACAGATTACTAGAGATAGGGTGCAGAGTCTTTTCAGTGGTGACCCTAAAAATTGTATCTCTTTTAATATGAGGAGGCTGCTATGAAACATATATATATTTACCTAGGTTTTTAATTCCATTTGAAGATAGCTAATCACTTGGTTATTAATTGGAAAATAACTTGGCACATATATGCGTAGTTTAGTTGTTTATTTTCTCTCTCTCCCCCCTCTCTCTCACACACACACCCTCAGTGTTGAAGTCTCAAAAATAATCCACAGAGCAACTCTACCTGCTAACACAGTAACATTCGGTACTCATATTTCTTGTGCTCTCATTTTGTATTTCTTGACACAAAGCGTTGCAGAATATTGGAAAACACAATATAATTCAACAAAAGGGCATGGCATGTTACTGGCAGAAGGCTTGCCTCTGACAGCCACACAAATGATTGCTCAGACAGAGCTCAACAAATTGGTGAAACTGACAGTAACACAATAGTTCTTGGTCAAAGAGCAGAACATGAATGTTTACACAGAGTTATCCATCCATGCTAGATCTAAACCTTTCATAGATTTGGAAGCTGTACATCAGCAACACACACACACACGTTAAAAATATATATATTAAATTATCTAGCAATGGTGGTAGCATAATGAAAGAGTTGATTATTGTGGATTTTAAAAACACCACGCTCTTTTATTTCTAGTCCTTTGAGATTGATTGGTATTTTCCCCTCAATACCTACTGAAAAAGTTTTCCTTATGATATCAAACTGCCTTTATCTTCACCAGGAAAATGACATGGGACCCAATTTTGATTTTTTTTGGGTTGACAGCAACCATCCTAATATGAATTCAAGTAAACCTCACAACCTCCAGAGAGGTAGTAAGGCACACAAGGGCTATGCTACATTGTAGAACATATACAGTGGTACCTCGGGTTAAGAACTTAATTCGTTCTGGAAGTCCGTTCTTAACCTGAAACTGTTTTTAATCTGAGGTACCACTTTAACTAATGGGGGCTCCCGCTGCCGCCGCTACGCGATTTCTGTTCTCATCCTGAAGCAAAGTTCTTAACCCGAGGTACTATTTCTGGGTTAGGGGAATCTGTAACCTGAAGCGTCTGTAACCTGAGGTACCACTGTATGACATGAAAACTATCTGAGCATGGGTCTTGCGAGTTATATTCTTATTGGTGGGAATGTGTGTTGGAGGGGAAATATAGAAATAATAACATTAAAAGTTGAAATGTGTGGGCAATGTGAAGGTTGGAACGTGAAGGTTGGGTCTGCAAGAGAGCCACAAGAGGAGGACAAAAAGACATGTTTGCAGGAGCTATTGCTATAACTGTTTAGGACAAAGCATGGAAGAAAATACTATGTTTTGTGATTAAACCAGTAGAAGCTAGTAGAAAGACACACTGCCATACATGGACCATAGCTGCCCTTTTGCCTCCCTTTGCTTGCAAATGTATAAATGCATGTGATTTTTTTTTCTTTTCATATTTAGGGTGCCACCCCTTAATTACTTGCTGGTTGAGGCTGTGTCGCACTGGCCTTGAAATGCCTAAATAAATGTCTTGTTTGACAACTGGAGTCTTATTGGCCATCCAGGCTGAACCCACAGAGTACTGGGTATTGAAATCCCAATATTTCCCCAACTGGTGGGATACTAATTATCTTAAACTACATAGATACACATATCCTTCTATTTCCAGTGTTCAGAGGAGAGGGCCTGTTTTTCTTGTAGCCATGCACTAGAGAGATGCCGCAAAGGTAAGCTCAAGGTAAACTCAAAATCTGGAGGATTACAAAAAAAGGAGGGGGGTGGGACCGATGGGGAAATCCCAAACAGCTTAGTGAATAAAAGCACACTCAGTGGCTACATAATTCTGACTTGACTGGAAATGGGGAGGGAAGAAAACATGATAGAAAGAGAGATGGAATGGAGTGTTCTGAAGAGGGGCACGGCTGACTGGAGCAAGCCAAGTTTTGTTGCATAGCCCATTTGTGAACACATCCTTTGCAGTAAACCTAAGCCATGAAACACTCTTTTCTCCTTGCTGAACACAAACTGCTGAACACATTGCCAAGATCCATTAAGTTTCAAGAAGCAAATACTCTCAGGCATCACAAAATTAGCCCCAGCTGAGAAGATACGTTAACTCGTGCATTCATTTCCCTTCCCCGTCAAAGTATTTTTGTTTTAATATAAAAAATAAATGTTATTTTGAAGCCAACCAATCCACTCACTTTTTGAATGCAGTGCATTCCAGTAAAGGGCAATCTGACCCATCACCACCATGAGCCACTCCATACCCTCTCCACCCACCCTGCCGCCTTGGCTGCAAAACTCAGGATGATTGCAAGCTACAATCTCTGCACATTTAGCAGCACATGTGCTGCTGATTTAGATTGTGTAGGATGGAAGCTGAAGCTCTGGCATACAGCAGCAGCAATTAATAAGTCAGTCCATTTGCCCTACCAAACACACCAAGTCCTAGCTTTACAGGTGATTCAATCAGGGACTTCCGGGTTGGCAGACTCCCTCCGAGCTCCGAGAATGGTTTTGCAGCTGAACAAGACAGAAACCTGAGATAGTAAGAAACAAAAGAGCTAAGGACCAACTACGTCACGGAAAGAACAATGGGAGGAGCAACAAGGTCCAAGGAAAATTAAAGGCCTCTACCAGACTGGATTTTTGAAGTTAAACATCATCAAAATAAGCAAATTTAAAGAAAACCGGCAAGATGGACTGAGAAAAATTTGGCTGTGGACTTGAGACCTCCAGGCCAACAACATACAGACTGATGGACATGGGGAATCCAAACCGGGGAAGGGAGGGGGAATTTTAGAATCCAAAGGCTATGTAACCAACTTTTTGAATCTTCTTCTATCTTTTATCTTCTATCTTTCTATATAACTTTGGTATTTTGATTTAACATGTTTTTTTGGGGGGGAAAGGGGGAATTCGTGGAAGGAAACGGGGTAGATCTTGGGGGAAATTTTTTTTCTTTTTTCTATTTTGTTAAGGATATTGTAATTTAAATTGGCTAATAGGTACAACATATTAGGTTTGAACTGGGAATGAGAGCTTGTGGAACTAACTTAGGGAAAGGGGAATACAGTCGGGAGGGGGAGGAGGGAGTCCCAGAAAGAAGGTTATGAAAATAAGGGTTTAAAGTGGGTCTTTTTATTTCTTTCTTTTCTTCATCTTTTCTATCCTTTCTATTCTGTTATTATTGGAAATTTTAATAAATATGATTAATAAAAAAAAATAATACAGGTGATTCAATCATTTGTGCAGATGCAATGGATCGTATTGGGGGCCTTAACGAGTCCAATAAAATCTCAAGGCCTTGGGTTTCAATGGGCGTGATTCATCTAGATCAGGCTTCCTCAACCTCACCCATCCAGATGTTTTTGGCCTACAACTCCCATGATCAGGGATGATGGGAACTGTAGTCTCAAAGCATCTGGAGGGCTGAGTTTGAGGAAGCCTGATCTAGATGGACAATGACATACTTGGTTTGGGACATTTGTCAGTGAGAAAATGGACAGGAGACAGCAGGAGGTTTAGGACTAAGATCAGGTGGAATCCAGGGCTTCACATGGGCGCTCTGCCTCCAATATCTAACAGTGTGGGAACGTGACATGCCTCTGGAAATGTTGCTGTTTCAATTGTGCCATTGCAGGTTCCTTTCAGTTGACACAGATGTTCAGGGTTTAAGCCAGACGTATAGTACTTCAAGTTGTTCTTCGTCACAGTAAATTACTAGTCCAACAGCCTACTAGCTAGAGCAGGGATGGACTCCATCTCCCATCATTCCTGGCCACTGGCCATGTTAATTAGGGCTGATGGGAGTTGAATTCCAACTACATCTGCCAGGACACAAGTTCCCTAACCCTGCAATAAAGCCAACAATCACAAAGATGCTTATAACCAAATACCAGAGTTCTGGCACCTTGCACTTACTACCTGCATAATCAGCAATAGAATATGTGGTTGTCAAACCTACAAAGAAACTAAGTCCTTGGCATTGCCCCATAAATCTCACACTCCTTGTTCATCTCAAAAATAGCCTCAAAATTTTTTATTGGCTCTTCCTGCACAGAAGCAGATTCTGAATAACCCCAGTCAAAATTTTACACGAAAGCTCAACAATAGCAGAAGCATCAGGATTAAGAGAAAAGAAAATCTTGCTCTCTCTCTTTTTTTGGGGAGGTATGCTGTCAGTCGCTGAACTTCAAAGTAATTGAACAACCTCAAGCCTGTCAAGCATTTCTCTCTCACTCCACCAGACACATTATATGCCATCAAACCCAACCCCACACTCAAAGAAAGAAAAATTCAACTTCAAAGCCATCTGTCCTCTATACACAGCTCAGTTCTATTGTTACTCATAAATTTAGCCTGTCAGTTGCAGACATTATAGCCAGTCCTAACTACAACAGTGATGCACATGACACTTCCTAAAGGAAGGATGCAAATCTTACGTATGTTTGTTCGGCATTTCCCATTACATCAATTCTAGAATATTCTGTTATTAAAAACTTTTCATCCCCACCCCCATTTCTGGATATATCAAACAAGGTCCTTGAGAGACTGTCTGAAATGTTAACTAGACAGAAATACAGCACAACAACAACAATCCATTGATCTGATAATGTATTGCACTAAAATTATTATTTCCTGTCACCAGAGAGGCAGAGAGAGCTGTACTAATGCTTTATGATACAGCTCTCATTCAGGAAAAAATACCGCTTGAGAGTGAGAGAGGAAATAACTGTAGGATAGAACTCAAATGGGAGGGTTGACGCGGTGACATGCTCAAAATTCATAGGAAAAATTCCATCTGCGGTTAGATCTATTTTCCCAACCCTGAGCAGCAGATGTCAATAAAAAAATCAATTTGCCTATTTGAACTTCAACCATTTCTGTTTGTTTTTATCACTCTCAGTTCCCCTAAAGGCCCTGAATGTATGTGGCGTGAGGTTCACCTATGTCAATGATGGCAATTTGGAAGGGAAAGCTTTTTAAAAGCCATTCGGTTTGGTGGCCATCACTGTACTTTGTGGTAGCAAATCCCATAGCTTATGCGCTGTGCAAATGTGTCCTTCCTTTTGGTTGTTTTGAATCTCCCATTACTCAATGACTCTAGTACTTTGTGGGGGGGGGTGTCTCTCTATCCACTTTCCACACAACATGCATAATTGTATACACCTCTGACATGGTCTCTACACCCGCACCCGTTCCTAACTAACTTCTTTCTTTTGACCTTAGGTAAAGGTAAAGAGACCCCGGACCATTAGGTCCAGTCGTGACCAACTCTGGGGTTACGGTGCTCATCTCACTTTATTGGCTGAGGGAGCCGGCGTACAGCTTTCGGGTCATGTGGCCAGCATGACTAAGCCGCTTCTGGCGAACCAGAGCAGCCCACGGAAACGCCATTTACATTCCCGCCGGAGCGGTAACTATCTCCTTGCACTTTGACGTGCTTTCGAACTGCTAGGTTGGCAGGAGCAGGGACCGAGCAACGGGAGCTCACCCTGTCGCGGGGATTCAAACCACCAACCTTCTGATCGGCAAGTCCTAGGCTCTGTAGTTTAACCCACAGCGCCACCCGCGTCCCTTAAAGGGCTCGAAATCTTGTAACATGACCACCAACGGGAGCTTCTCCAGACCCCTGTTCGTGTTGGTTGCCATTTTAAACTCTATTATATCATTTTTTCAAGGTGTTAACTACCTAAAAAATAAATAAATTGTGCAGCACTAGAAAAGCAGTCGAAGCTTGTGAACTTAGGTGCTCAAAACTCATGTCAATCTTAGTCAGCCCTAATATGAACAGCACCAGGGTTATCTCTGCTGAAGAGGGAAAGCGTAGAGCAAATCCAATCTCTCTTCCATTTTAGTGGTTCTCTCTCTCATTATAAAGGTTGCACCTGAGTGCTGTCAGCAGCAAATCTGCCCCTTTAATCAACAGTATATGAAGTTAGCCAACTGCTTGTCTCCTATGAGGGCAGAGCTGTTGGGCTATTTGGGGGGGGGGGTTGCCCAATATAATGTGAATTAGGAAACAACAGATAGCCAACAGATGTCCATCAGACATATTTTCTATTGCAGATATTGTCACTATGACAACACAAGAGCCCCTGGACGATCTTGGAAACGTAATTATACAGCAAGAGGGGAAATGGAGTGTATCCCTTATCAACTTGATTGCATTTCCACTGCATATTTCAGGATCAAATTTTGCTTTAGTGGCTTCTACAAGTGAATCAACTCATCTCAGAGTCCAGAGACGAAGAGGGGATTCACCTTGTAAGCATTTCCCCCTGAATATGAGCATCCATTTGCTTGGTTATCATTGCAGCGGTTTCCCCATTCACCACCCCATTGTACCTAATTTCTTGAATGCCTAGAGTTATAGTCTGTTTCTTACTCTTCTAGTGGTAGTAGCCATCACACGCCTTATTTATATTTTTATTATATTTATTATTACATTCTTACCCCACCTTCCCTCCAAGCAGCTCAAGGTGTCAGATATGGCTCTTCCTCCACCCCATTTTTATCCTGTGAGGTAGCATAGGCTGAGGGGCAGTGACTCCCCAAGGTCAGCCCAGTCCGCTTTGTGCTGAGTGGGGATTTGAACCCTGGTCTCCCAGGTCCTAGTACAACACTCTAGCCTCTGCATCATGCTGGCTTCCCAACACAAGCCCACAAACGTCAGAGATCATTTTGGCAGATGCAGCTTTTTATGCTTTCATTCCTGGTGTCATACATCTGTGTACATTTCAACTGGGATTTGTATTGTAATCTATTAATCTATTTTATGTATTGGTTTTATTGCACATCGCTTCCTCGCATTACTTTGAAATGGTATCAGAATCATAATAAAGTAAGCAAAGAGATGGGAGAGACTACAAGTCCCATCATCCCTGACCACTGGCCATGCTATCTCAGGATGATGATGAGAGCTGGAGTCCAACAACATATGGGGAACCACAAGTTCTCATCCCTGGATTAGAGTGCCAGCATGGGACTGGGTTGATTGCAGTTCTAATCCTTATGTGCCTTGAAATGACTGGGTGATCTCTAACCAACAACCGCCCCCCCCAAAAAACCTCGCTTTTTCAAAGTTCAATTCTAAAACTTTGAAACCCATTAGGAGACCCTTCTGAAAAGCGACTCCATAAGCCCCCACCCCAAAAGCCCCACACTGAGCTGTATTCTATTACTACCTTCACTTCCCCCAAGACATATTTCAGGGGTCCTTGAACGCTGAACATCACTGCCCATACTCACATTGCTGACCCATAGCTGTCAACTTTTCCCTTTTCTTGCGAGGAATCCTATTCAGAATAAGGGAATTTCCCTTAAAGAAAGGGAAACATTGACAGCTATGTGCTGGCCTGGACCCAAGGGAATCTGGGGCAGGGTTTCTGGAAACCCATCATAAAGCTACAGTTCTCCCCACTCTTAGAAAACTACAGTTCGGATATTATTTGGGGGAAGTCCTGTGCTTTAAATGTGTGGTGAATCTGCAGCCCCAGTGCAGACTGTCAGTCTTGGATCTGTTAATAATCCTGACAAAATTCCTCAGCAATTTATCTTTGCTATTCATATTACCCAATGGCTCTCGATAGCATGTCTTTAACAGATGAGCAAACAACCAGGGTCTGTTCTGAGAGAGGACATTTCTTTCTTCTCCCACCTTTCTCTTCCCCCAACCCTTGAGCTGAAGGTGATATCATCAAGCTGAGTGCATGTGTGAAGAAACAGCAACATAAGGAAGAGACAGAATGGAGCTTGAGTTATCTCTGGATGCTGACTGTTCAGACAGTGAGTTTTGGTATAGATGTTGGGTGTTTTAAAGCTATACATAAGGACTTAAATGGAGCCCTGCTGGAACAATGGCCTATCTAAGCCCAGCATCCTGTTCACACAGTGACCTACCAGATGTCCATGTGAAGCCTGCAAACAAGACCTGAGCTCAAGGAGCCCCTCTCCTCCAGTTTTCATCAATTAGTATTCAGAAGCATACTGGCTCTGAACCCAGAGGTGGAACACAACCATGGTGACCACTGAAAGCCTTATCTTCTTTTGAGGCCATTCAAGTTGGTGACCATCACTTCTGGGAGTAGTGCAACACTGGGAATCACCAGAAGCTCAGTTTACATTCTAATGTGCATACAACTTATCAGAGAAATGGTTTTCAGAGAAATGTGGCCGAACTTTACAACCTCTAGAAATTCACCGGAGAAACAGGGTGCTTGGATAAAGAAGTCTAGTACGATCACAAGTAGTTTGAGAATCCTTTACTACCCTTGGTTCTCAAACTACTTGAGTTCTTGAATGGATAACAAAAAGGCAGTACTGTTATTTCACAAAGGAGTTTAAAATAAAGTTCTTCTTTGGGTCAACTTGGATTTTCAGTGGTTTGGGTTAGGCAGCTCCAGGTCACCTTCTCCCCATAGCCCACCGACTGCATGTTTACCACCAAATTTCAGTCTGAGGCCTTTTGTTGGCTGCTTGATTCAGCTTAGGGTCTGTCCAAATCTATTTCATTTCCTCCCCATTCACTACTGGGATATTATTATTATTTTTAAAAAAATCTGCTATTCCACTTTCGACAAAAGTGGAGGGGATTTGCAGACCTAATAGCTTCTCCAGAGTGGACAAAGCCTGCCAAATGCAAACAATTGGATTTCTGACTTCCATTTAGTAACAATGGTAACAACAACAACAAAATCCCCCCTCAACAAAAAGTATACTGCTGGAATAAAGAATGCTGGTTGGGAAGAAGGGGGTAACCACTCCAGGAGTAGATTTATGTGTAGGAGGATTGTGAACTTCATCTATTTCATTCACAAATTCCTGGACTTATATTTCTAAGTATACATCTTTTGTTCCTGGCTCTGGTTGGCAGGTCTCAGGGGTCCTCATAAAAAGCAAAATAAATCTGGAAAGTTTGAGGTCTGCTGACCCTGTAAATTACAAAACGTATAAAGCAAGTGATGGATAGGGGCACAGGGATGATCCTCATGTCACAATTGTCACTTTTCCCTAATGTTACCGGGCAGCTCAATCAGCAGCCTTCAGTTCTGTTAGCACAATTCTCAACAGTGGAGCCAGTTGAGATCATTCAGGTGATAGCAGAACAGCATCACACGCAGCAGTGGGGAAAGGAAATTAACTTCATGCCATACCGCCACTGAACCACAACCTTTTTGATTGCTGTGCACAGGTGAGGGAGGGGAGGCTGTATGCCTGAGACCCCTTCTAATTCCTGGATCCAGCATAGATTCAATTCCAGGCTAGCTTTCCGGTGAGGCCCTCTAAGTATGGGCAGGGGCGGAAGAAGGGGTGTGTGGTGGGAGTGGACTGCCCCAGATGTCACCACTGAGGGGGGTGACAAAATGCCAGGTGGCACTCACCGTGGGGCCTGCAGCGGGCCAGAGCCACGCATCTCTCCTGGGAGTGATGCGGTGGCTTGAGCGCCCGCAGGCTCCGCTCTGCCCCAAACAGTCCGCCCATTGCCTCCCCCACACCTGTAGGGCGGCTGAGTGGGAGGAGGCAGGCAGACTCCTCGGAGGCCCCACGGAGTGTCCCGCCCTGGCTGGCCCCGCCTGTCAGGGAACTGCCATTGGCTCAGAGGCGAGGAATAGAAGGGCAGTTTTGTTACAGGGAGCCTCCGAAAATGGGGAAGAGGAGCAAGGACCAGAGGATGCTGGTGGGAGCCTTAACACCGCTCCTGGGCAAGCCGGACAGGAGGGAAACACGCCCTTGCCATCGCCCATCCTGCGCAGTAGCCTAAGGTGCAAAGAGGGAAGGAGAAGATTGGCGGTAACAAAACTCTTATGTTGGGGGAGGTCCAAAAAAAGACCACTCCCGGATTCTGCTAGCGATTGAGCCAGACATGAGCTTTGGAGCTTTTCACTGTAAATGGTTTGCACCAAAATAAAATCTGTAAAACACAGGTTTGGAGTCCTGCCTGGTTACTCTCGAGCAACTGCAACAGCCATCTGACACCGCCCCTGGGCACAGGGCACACACGCCCCCCCCAGGCACCCGATCGGCTTGCTCCACCACTGAGTATGGGCTCTTGAGATAGCAAAAGAAGTGGCTCTGTGCTAGACAGAAAATGAGTTGGGGGGCCTCCTTCAACTCACTAGTAGTGAGAAAGACAAAGGCCAGAATTGGGAGTTGTGGATGCCAGCTAGACGTGAAAAGTGGCAGGCAGGCTGCAAGGGGAGACAGAACCACACCTGACTCTGGTTTTAGTCCAAGGCTGAAGCTATGAAAGGACCACCCTGGAGTATTAAGGCTGTGAGCCCCTCCAGCAAAGGCTCAGGCTGTACATCATATTTCATAAAGACACAGCCGTCTCTGCTGTCCCTCATTCTAAGGAAACCAAACCATTGGTAAGTGCCTGGAATCTGACACTGCTCCGAGATGAGGTGGTGTGCAACACTATAAGCAATGCAGAGAAACAGAGACAGGACGAAGGACTATTCCCACAGAAATGCAACTTCATGCAAGTACCTCAAGCAGGATTTTGATCACTGGCAACACCGGCATCAGAAATTGTTCTGACTTCCTCCTGGACAAGTTTGTGCAGAAAACTCTTGCCGCACTGAAAGAGTTGGCAAATACCATCCTTTAATAGGCGGTCTCTTTCCACTATGATGAATTGCAACGGGAGAGAAATGTGTGTGTGTTTCAGGCAATGATATATGAAAAGAGGCATCCTCATTGCTCTGCTCAGGCTTGTGTGCACGAAGAGTTTTAATTAGCAACACAGCAAGTGGCAGCTCATCATATAGCAAGCAATTAAGTATCAGGGGGTTTACCTACATGATTCATCTACTAAGGGATGTGCAGTGAGCTGGTACTTTTGTCTCCTAAACACACTTTCATCCATAAATGATATCCCAGGGTGCCTTATCCCTGACTGTGTAGAAGATTCCCACTGCCCTCCTTTCCTTCTCGGTTTTTTTTCTTTGCCACTTTTGTATAGTCAATGAAGAAGTGAAAATGGGACACCAATGTTGATTACATATTACTTTTAGCATTGCATTAGCATAATTTCCCACACACTGAGAGAGGAACGGATGCACCCTTGTTTTAAAAATTCAACAAGCCTGGGGAATTGTCATGATAGCAGTGAGCAAGACAAATGAGGAAGTCTGACGGCTTGTGCCCCATCAAACGGGTTTTGAAGTATCAACTTGAAAATGCACATTTCCCTATACAGTCATACCTCGGGTTGAATGTGCTTCGGGTTGAGCGCGTTCGAGTTGCGCTCCGCGGCAACCTGGAAGTAATGAAGGGCGTTACTTCCGGGTTTCGCCACTTGCGCATGCGCAGACGCTCAAAATGATGTCGCCGCATGCGCGGAAGTGGCAAAACGCGACCCGCAGACGCGCAGTCGCAGCTTACATTGCGTTCAGGATGTGAACGGGGCTCCGGAACAGATCCCGTTCGCATCCTGAGGTACCACTGTAATCTAGACAGCACCTATTTACACTTACAGATACCATACTTTCTCCTAAGGCCTTTTAGTGTAAAGAAGAAACTTTGCCAAATAGTGAGATGAATGTTCAGACTCCACCTAAAGCAGCAGTGGCTAACCTGTGACACTCCAGCTGTTGTCGGGCTCACATCCGCACCAGCTGGCATGATGGAACCTGTAGGCTAGCAACACCTGAAGGTTAGTCTCCCCTGATCTAGTGATTTTGGTAGGGTGAGAGGGAGCAGGGCCATAGGTAGGGGGTGGTGAGGTGGGCCCCCACGATTGGGGGGCGCAAAATCGGCTTAAAAATATTTCCATAAATATAAATATCGATTATTGCCTCATAAGAAATGGTTTTAAATAGAGGGTGAATTGAATGGGGGGAGGGGGGGAGGTTGGAGGAGAGACGGAAATAAGAGCTAATTTGTCTGTGGCTAGGGGGCGCAATCTGGACGGTTCTGCCAGGGGCGCAAGATCACCCGGCTACGGCTCTGCCTGGGAGGTGGCAACTACTGCAGAGGGGGCATCTGATGGATATATGATGTCAGATGCCCGGAGAGAGGTCAGAGGTCACTGCAGTGGCAAGGACAGCAACAGCAGCAGGGCCAGGAGTAAGAAGAGAGGGTAGCCTTTCCTCTCATCCATGACGGAAGCAGAATCTTGCAATTTAGTTTTGCGGACAAATCTAGTGGCAATAGATGTACTCTCCCTAAATAGCATGGAGTAGGGGAGAAATATGTTTTTCCTTCCTTCCTTCCCCCCTCTTCCTGTTAAGCTTGTACACTGCCCTAAATGTGGTGCTGCTTTAACTTCACCTCCCCACATGCTGTGGACCCAATGAAGGTTTCCTATCCCAAATATGTAAACTGCTGACAACACTACATACTACGCATTTAACATTCTGTGTACTTAGGCCCTGAATAGAATCTGTGATTGGATAGTATTAATGGATAATATCATGTAAAGAGTGCACTGTGTTTTCTAAATGAAAAGGGACGCTACAAGAAACACATTTCCCATAAATTATAATGGAATAAGCTATATCAGGGACGTCCAACTCCCAAGAGAATGTGATCTACTTGGGGGGGGGGTTGCAGTGATCTACCCATTTGGGGGGGGATCCTAAGTTGTTAAACTTTGGGGGGGGGAGAAGCCAAAGTTGTTAAGCTTTTTTTAGGGGGGGCAAGCCAAAGTTGCTTTCCAGTCACACCGTCGCGGGAAAACAGAGGATGAGTGCCAGAAACTCCGCCTGATCACATGGGTAGACCGGCACGGCCAGGGAACCATGAAGCCTCCTGCTGGAGTTAATTTGCCACAGCTGGCTGGCAGGGGCTTCCAATACGCCTGCATAGCAAGGCACCAGCAGCCGAGCAATGACTGACTCTCACCAGGTCAGGACGGCACATGCGCAGATACTCCTCCCGCGGAGGAAAATGAGTATGTGGTCTACCACAATCGACTGGTTGGAAATCCATATCATTCACTGGATCCAGAACAGAACAGAAAAAGTACTATTACTGATTCACAAGAAAACCTTATTAAGGTTGGTCAGATACACTTGGCTATACTCAAGGATTTCACCTTCTAAAATATCCTGTGCTGAAGTAGTTAATTCTGGAGCTGCGTTCAAAAAATTCAGAAAGAAGTTCAAGCTAAAAAATAAGATAAATTGGCAGAGAAACTGGTTTCTGGCAGAAGCTGCAGAGTCTCTGTCAAAATGCAAGCTTTTGAGAAGAATCTGGATAAAACACCTCAGGAATTGCTTTCGCATGGGCTAATCCTGGCCAGGATAGAGGAGTGCAATTAGATAGCAACATCTGGAGGTACTTTTCAGTCATACAATATGATACTTCTGTAATTCCGAACCACACTTTTCACTGAAGATATCATTGAGAGATCTAAGCTGGTTAGAGCATATAGCCAAAAAATAAAGTTAAATGTAGGGCTGTAACATTTGCAGGACAATTCTATGCATGCATACTCAGAGGTATAAACATACCTTAAGTAAACTAAGTCACACTGCCTTACTCCCAAGTAAATGTGCACAGAATTTCAGTCTGCAAGCTCTGTCCATTTGCATTAGAATTCCCAGAAACTATAATTCACAAGCATCTCTACTTCTGCACAGACAGGTTTAAGATTGCACCATACACCAATATTCAAACTCTTATCAGCTAAAAAAATAGCCCAATTTGGATACTTTCCAGATTTAATTGCACTACAATTCCCATCATCAGTTGGGTGGGATAGACTTTGTCCTTTCACAATATTGCTGGATGAGCATGTTAGATGAAACATCCTATTTTCTTGATGTATTTGGGTTTTTTAAATGTTTCTAAGCTTTATTTTATGAATCTGCAAATTTGCTTTGGGACAGTTTTTGTGGGAAATGATGAATAAATGAAAACTATCCATCATCTACAGAATGTCTTGCTGAGATTATATGGACTGCTTAACATACTGAATACATATTGTTATAATCTCATACTGTTTGTATAAATAGTCCCCTGCAAATTTGCTTTTGAAGTTATATAAGCCTTTGGAAACTCTAAATTTTCTGCATATTGCATATCTCAGTGAGCACCTTCCTCATTATGATCTGCTTCCCAGATTTAAGATGAGATTTAAATCAGAAAAATGCCCTTGAAAATATTATTTGGCTTTTACAGGAGATTTTTTAAAATAAAATTCTTCTTAAAATAAAAATCTTTATAAATCTTCTGAGGTGAATCAGATAAAAATCTGATATTAAATACCAATGAGTTGCTTGTTAATCCTGTTCCAGACGAGGATATTGACCTCACCATTAAGAAAATTAAGACCTCAAAGGCACAGGAACAGACAGCTTCACAGGGATTTTTTAATACAAAAGTTTGTTGATGGACTATCTCCACAACAGGTACACCTTTTTAAATCTTTCTTACAAGGTGATCGTCCCCCTCGAACCTGGACTTAATTGAGGATAGTTGTGTTATTAAAACCAGGCAAGGATTATTCATAGTTCAGAATATTTTAAATTTTATTTTATTTATTGAATTTATAAACCGCCCTATACCCAGAGGTCTCAGGGCGGTTCACAGATTATAACCTGGAAGTTCGTCACAAACAACAAAACCGTTAAGACACATCACTAATCCTTTTGTGTCACTGGACATCAAAATTCAGAATGTTTGGGCAAAAAATTACCTCTCTCACCTCCCCATTGACTGCATTTCAGTTTCATCCCATCTTTCATAATCAGGACTTTTGATTTTCAAACTGGGAACCTTTATGGAAATCAACAGTCTTTAACTGGCATGCAGTCCGAGACTAAACTGGGAATAGTCAGAGTAAGTGGGATCCAACTTCACCAAGTGGTTCATTTCTGTATAAACAAACTGGTTCATCAAAAACAACGGGGCTCTTAACTGCTTTTGAAAAAATCCATATAATAATAATAATAATAATAATAATAATAATAATAATAATAATAATAAATTATTTATATCCTGCTCTCCCTAGCCGAAGCTGGGCTCAGAGCGGCTAACAACAGTAAAAGTAACACAGTTTACATAAAATCACAATCTGTTAATTGAAATACATTCTAAAATCAATTCATTCTAAAATCAATTCAGAATCAAATTAATGGCAACCATTGGGCTAGAGTTCTATGAGTATTACCAAAGGAGGGGGTCAGACTGCGCCTTGGCCAAAGGCCTGGTGGAACAGCTCTGTCCTGCAGGCTCTGTGGAAAGATGTCAAGTCCCGCAGGGCCCTAGTCTCTTGTGACAGAGCGTTCCACCAGATCGGAGCCACAGCCGAAAAAACCCTGGCTCTGGTTGAGGCCAGTCTAACCTCCCTGTGGCACGGGGTCTCCAATATGCTTTTGTTTGAAGACCGTAATGTCCTCTGTTGGACATACCAGGAGAGGGAGTCCTGTAGGTACGAGGGTCCTAGGCCATATAGGGCTTTAAACCAATGGGGTTCTTTCAATCATCTACAAAATTATATGTGACTTTACAACTAGTAGGTTTGAAGTGCTGAAAAACCTTTGGGAGTCAGAGTTGCGGAAGGAACAGGAATGAGCAGACTGGTCAAAGTGTCAGCTAAAAGCCCCGGGCGGCTCATCCCAATTTCTTCCTTACTGGCCTCTGGGGCAGGAGGCCCAAGGATTCTGGGAGCGTGCTGGAGGCCAGTAACAAGCCACCATAGGTGCCAACTCCTTGGAGCCAACTCAGTGCCTGAGCACCCACAAAATTCCCCATGAAGGGGCTGGGAACCCACAATTTTTGGTGCCAGGACCATGCACGCTGCATGGAACCCACAACCCTGGACATCCATGGTCACAGGGCCAAGCTGGTACTCCTGCAAGCCACTGTCTCAATTATCGGGCTCCTGGAAGCTCATGGGGGAGAGAGGGGCCTCCTGCAACCTTCTCAGAGCTTGGGGGAGGGCAGTTCCGGAGGCTTCTTGACTTTTTGCGAACAGATCCCCAGAACCTAACCCTTGCAAAAGTGGCGGGCCAACTGTACTGGTTGGTTATCAACCAGGCACTGGGCTTGCCCAAGAGTAATCGAATGCCTGCCCTGAAGGGCTCCACCTGCCTAACCTTGCTTGACCCCATTCAGAGGCAGGTCCAATCTATTTCTTTTCTTCCAAGACTCTGGTTAAGGGCAGAGCCATCTAAACCTGCTGCTGCTACTGCCAAGGCTCTGCAGGGCAGCAAAGTTACTGCCACATCCGCAACCTGGTCACTCAGGCAGCGGAAGGAAAGAAGTTGCATATAGTTGCAGGGAACCAGGCAGAGGGCCTTCTCAGTAGTGGCCCCCTCCCTGTGGTACGCCCTCCCACCAGATGTCAAAGAGAACAACAACTACCAGACTTTTAGAAGACATCTGAAGGCAGCCCTGTTTAGGGAAGCTTTTAATGTTTGATGTATTACAGTATTTTAATATTTTTTGGGAAGCCGGCCAGAGTGGCTGGGGAAGCCCAGCCAGATGGGCAGGGTATAAATAAATTATCATTATTATTATTATTATTATTATTATTATTATTATTATTATTATTATTATTATTATTATTATTATTATTGGTCTAATCCATGTGCCAGCTCCAAGTTTATGAAGTGAACCAGCTCTTATGCTCTCTGGCACCAGTGGAAGCTGGGAAAGTTCAAACTCACAATATCTGTGTCCTTCTGTAGTCTAAGATGTTATAATGTTCCTTATTATTTGCTCACTTTTTCATTTTTATGGGTTTTGTTTTTGTTTTTTAAATGTAAACCGCTTGTATGAAAAAGCAGTTTTGGGGGAGTAAACAAAAAAATTTTCAGATAAAAACATTCCTGGCTATTTTAAAAAACAAACAAACATTGTGTGGATATGAAAGTTTCAATAATGCCAGCAATGTTTACAGGATTTCCTGTAGAACCCACCTCCTCAGTAGGGATGCTTGAGGGATCCGTTCTGCCCACATTCTGAAGTGAATTAACATTATTCACACTTCTCGGAATAACTGATCAGAATGCAGCTCTGCCCTTTCCTGAATTTTGCAACACCGTTTTGGCTCAAAAACACACACAAAAAACCCCCACAGTAAACCACTCCATAGTAAAATGCATACAAAATATGCATTTTGTATATGGGGAGAGATGCACATAAATAATGCAGATTTTTGTGTAGCTCCCCTCCTCCCCCTAAAATGCAGTTTGGCGCAGAAAAAAAGAGATGGAACAATTTTTTGAACTATCACATGTGAAACTGGCTCAGACTGGGAACAGGCTAAGCCATTCTATCCCTACTGTTCAACATTTCGCGTGTATCACTCTAATCTAAATTTTACGTTGGAGAGCATCTATCTGATAAAGAAGAGGGGGGAAGTGGAAAGGACTTGAAATGACAAGTGGTGTGATTTATTAACTTTCCTTTTCTAAGAGAGAGACTGCATGTTTGAGGCACGTATGCTTTCCTGTACGGATGGGGGTTTGGGGAAAATCAGAGCCTACCCCACAGCAGAAAGCCTACCCAATGCCCACAGGCTACTGTTAGGAGATATATCTCCAAGCACCTTCAAAGTATGTATTTCTCAGGTATGTATTTCTAATATTCAACATTGTTGACTAATGGAATGAAGCAATAAAATGGTATATAATTCAAGCTTGTAATTTGCTTCGTGCACTGCCCACTCTTGTAAACTGCAGTGGTACCTCGGGTTACATACACTTCAGGTTACACACGCTTCAGGTTACAGACTCCGCTTACCCAGAAATAGTACCTCGGGTTAAGAACTTTGCTTCAGGATGAGAACAGAAATCGTGCTCTGGCGGCGCAGCAGCAGCAGGAGGCCCCATTAGCGAAAGTGGTGCTTCAGGTTAAGAACAGTTTCAGGTTAAGAACGGACCTCTGGAACGAATTAACTACTTAACCCGAGGTATCACTGTACATCTAACCTGAGGACTAGCAGGGACTGGATCTGAGAGACCCAGGTGGAATCTACGCACTTATTTTAAAAGTTCTGAAATGCCTTTTTTTAAAAGCATTTTTAAAAATTCATTGAATTTTCCATAAGACTCGCCATCACCATCTAGTGTCACATTGTATATTGCACTTAAAGCACACTTAAAACGTTTTATTTGCAGCTGTATAGCTGAGTCTCCAGGATGCAGGTGACGCTGTGGGTTAAACTACAGAGCCTAGGGCTTGCCAATCAGAAGGTCGGCAGTTCAAGTCCACGTGACGGGGAGAGCTCCCGTTGCTCGGTCCCTACTCCTGCCAACCTAGCAGTTCGAAAGCACATCAAAGTGCAAGTAGATAAATAGGTACCGCTTTGGCAGGAAGGTAAACAGCGTTTCTGTGCGCTGCTCTAGTTCACCAGAAGCGGCTTAGTCATACTGGCCACATGACCTGGAAGCTGTACGCCGGTTCCCTCGGCCAGTAAAGCGGGATGAGCGCCGCAACCCCAGAGTTGTCCGCTACTGGACCTAATGGTCAGGGGTCCCTTTACCCTTACCTAGCTGAGTCCCCAGATAGTGTTTCGGGTGGCTGCAGTGGGCAGTGAGTGGGGGAGGAAACACATCAAAATATGAATGAGTACTCATTCGATGACTACTTAACTATGTTCAATAAAAGCAACAAGCTGAAATGGGAAAACCATCTTCTACCTGTTATCTATTATTTTCCATTTCAGACAATGCTTCATCTTTGCCAGAGTGCAATTATCCAAGGATATACCTCTCTCAGCCCACACGATGTCTGTGGGAAATGGAGGAGCTGACCTTGGAAATGAAGACCACTGTACAGGCAAGCTTTAGCTCTTTTTAAGACCCATTGATTCCATTTGGAGAGAAAGCCAGGTATATGCTTAGCTCTGCCACATAAATCAATGAGGCTTAGGTGAGAAAGGATCACTGTGCTGTGAAATGCTAGGACTCATTTCATTGGTCAGGTATCAAGGGACTGCTTGGGGGCAAGGCAGAAATGGCAGAAATGTTAGTGGGTTTTTTAAGGGAGGGGGATGCAAAACTAGCTAAGTAATAGAAATCAAGAGAAGTAAGCAGTGCAAGAGGCTGTGAAATAGGGATGTGCCAACCTGTTGATTTCAGCTTCTCATTTTTCCTTAAAAAGTTCACTGCTCTACATTTCCATGTCACTTTGCAATGCATTTTTAAAATCCTGATGAAAATTTATCAGCCACTTAGGGCAATGCACACATTTTTGTATGCAATCTTGCTGAATGTACGTATTTTTTGTATGTCGCTTTCGCTAACAGATGCATCTTTATGAGCGCTGAATGTCATATATACATTACTTAGCTGGAAAACTGCACTGCAAAATTCAGAGAACTGCACATTTTGGAGAACAGCTATGCTTTGGTTTGTGTATTGTTTCAGAACGTGCAAATTAGCAGAGTTCAACAGAGCTGAATATCTGCCCCATCCCTACAGTGAAAACACGATGACACTGTGTTCTTTGCAGTTGCAAAGCAACAGTTTTTAAGAAAATAGCAAACACATTCAGTGGCTAGAGAGGATGAGCTTCCTCCTTTCAAACCATATGAAACGTTTTAAGGTTTAACACATCCTCTCTGCCCAGCTGCCTCACTGTCTCAGGCAGGGAGCTATGGAGCTTGCCAAAGGGTTTGTTCCACAGCATTCCCTTGCGGAGGAAACTGTATTTTTCAAACAACAAGGCAGGCTGCTTCCTAACCTTTAGCATGGCACACGCCCGTGTGGGCATACAGCATCGATGCCGGCTGGCAGCAAACAATAGCATCCACGGTAAGATCTTTCTGTATTTTTAGAAAGAGGCACGCTGAAGATGCAGTTGCAATTCAGAAGCTGCACAATCCCATCCCTCCTAAGTAGTCATTTGGCTGACAGACTGGAAAATGCCAAGAGGGCTCCAAAGGTTGTTAAGATCAGTTGATTACACTGGGTGGGGGGGGGGGGAGTTTGCAGCTACCATGATACACTTGACTTGCTCTAAAGGGGAAGAAAGTGAAGACATGATTGAAGAAAGCAAGTGTGTGTGTGTGTGTGTGTGTGTGTGTGTGTGTGTGTGTGTGTGAGAGAGAGAGAGAGAGAGAGAGAGAGAGAGAGAGAGAGAGAACTGACCATTTTTTTTGAAAAACAGAAGGGTCTCAAAGCAAAAACCTAATCCTTTTTATTTTTGTAATGTAGATAATTACACAGAGCCCTTTTGCATGGCCTCCCTCTTTGTGACATTAGGGCAGTTAAGCCGTCATTGCGTCGGGAGCAGGGGCGGCAAATGTCTGGTCAAAACACATCCCGTCCAGATTCTCTATCTAGCCCAAGGATCAGCAAACTTTTCCAGCAGGGGGCTGGTCCACTGCCCCTCAGACCTTGGGGGGGGGGCAGACTATATTTTTTTGGGGGGGGGAATATGAACGAGTTCCTATGCCCCAGAGATGCATTTTAAATAAAAGGACACATTCTACTCACACATAGCTGTCAACTTACAGATTTGAAAATAAGGGACCAGCAGCCTTGAATATAAGGGATCAGCAGCCAAAATAAGGGATTTTGTAAAGAGTTACACGCATTGGTAGGATTGACAGATGCTGTCAATCCGGCATGAGGTGGTTGCTGTGCAGCAGCAGCCGTCTCTCCCCATCTGCGTCTCTCCCCATCCCCATCCTCTTCCTCCTTCCTAAGGCCGCCTCCTCAGCTGCCACCACCGCTGCTGCCTCTGGGCTCGCGGGCGGCGTGGGTGAGTCTCTCTCCCTCCTCCCTCTCTCTCGGGGGGGGGGGAAGGGCCGATGGAACTCCTCGCACCAGGACGATGGCACCAGCACGCTCTCTCTCGCGCAGTGGAGGACCCTGAGCCACTGCTTCCCTCCCGAGCCGGGCGAGCATGATACCCAGGAAATTTAAGGGACATCATCAATAAGGGACAGTAGTGGGACACGGTGCTGGGATAAAGGAGTTTCCCGCCAAATAAGGGATGGTTGACAGCTATGTACTCATATAAAAACACGCTGATTCCCAGATCGTCTGTGGGCCAGATTTAGAAGGCGACTGGGCCGGATCTGGGCCCCGGGCCTTAGTTTGCCTACCCATGAGCTAAGCCCAAGGTTTCCCAAATTTGTAGTTCAAAAACAACTGGCAACCCAACTCCCATCATCCCTACCTAGCAGGACCAATAGTCAGGGATGCTGGGAATTGTAGTCCAAAAACAGCTGGAGACCCAAGCTTGGAAAACCCTGATCTAACCCTTGAGATCTATCTCCAGGTGATAGACACTCTATCCAAGCTAAGCCGCCATTGCTCTTCCCCTCTCCTACACACAGAGTCAGACTGCTCAATATGGTCCTCTCCAGGGTTTCAGCCCAAAGACATTCCAACTACTACCCAGAGATGCCACTGCTTGACTCTGGCATGCAAAGGAACTGCTCTACTATGGAGCTACGGCCGTTCCTGGGTGCTCCACGCCCTCCCCAAGGCTTTTGCCCCCAGAAGGTAGGACTAGGCTGACTCTGGTGCAGAGACCTAAGACAAATTGGGGATATTCGGAGGGAACCACACTAGTTGGTTATACGCAGTTATGGGTCACTGTGAGTTGGATTAGTTGGCCCAGTGCAGTCTATGGCTGTCAGCGGGTGGAGCATTAGAAAGGCAGGATGGGAAAACTGCCCTAAAAGGCTAAGACCTGCCTGACTGGTGGCTGCGTCTTCCCCGAGTAAGGTAGGCTCAATGACGCAGCTCTCCTTCCTGGCTAATGCCCCGCAGGATCAATGCCTCCACTGAACAGCTGCTGAGTGGAGGCAATGGCCCTGTGGAGTGGGGGTGAAATATATGCTATAAAATCATAAGTCTGTGTCGCAAGTTTTTAAAAGTCTCTAGATCAAACAGGGGATTTAGCTTCCCTCTAGGCACACACATCCTGAATGACATCCTTGTGTGTGACTCCTCGGATTCCCTAGAGAGAGAGAAATCAAATTAATTAGGAGACTACTAAAACACACAATTCCCCGCCATTTGAGAATATTTGTTGTTGTTTTTATTAAACCACTTCAGCCGGAGAATTTTTCAATTACAAAAACAGCAAGGCATCAAGGAATCCTTCATTAACCACTCATTTCAGGAATAACCACCAATGTTCTCTTTTCAGGGTCACCAGAGATCAAACTCAGTCTACTGTATTTCCATATTTGTATCATCTTTGGCAGACATCTTTTAGAACTTGGTTTGCTTTATTTATTTTTAATTGGTCAGTGTCAATATAAATAGAGGATTGAGTCCAGCAGTGTTTTTGGTGTCCTTTTGGAAGCCGCCCAGAGTGGCTGGGGAGGCCCAGTGGGATGGGGGAAGTATAAGTAATAAATTTATTATTATTATTAACCTTTCAAACTTGTAAGGTTCCTACAGATCTAGACAATAATTCCCTTTCCCCTGATAAGACATGGTTACAAGTGTTGATACCACAAAATAAAAATACTGTACTTTGGGTCCTTTTAAAAATTATTATTACAACAACACCTTCTGTGGCGTAAGGACCACGCCACAGGGTCTGTGAACCTTACCCGTCTCTGTCATTCGGGAAAGGAAGTAACTTGTCACCCAAGTTTAAAAAATGAGAGAAATCCAGACTGTGAAATACTTGGAGCAAAAATTTTCACCATTGATGTCATGCCTATTGGTATTGGGGGACTTCAACATCCATGCCGATGCCACTCCCTCCTCACAGGCTCTGGACCTGGTGTCTTCCATGGCGACACTAGGGCTCTCCCAGTTTGTTTCGGGCCCCACACATCAAGCAGGCCACACGCTGGATCTGATCTTTGGCGTCGGTATAGATGTGATCATGTTTCCTTCGATGAAGGTGCCATGGTCTGATCACTACGCTCTGAAAGCCAGGATTGATGTTCCACCCCCACCCTGCTTAGGTGGTGAGCCAATTTGGGCTCGCCCGCGGAGGCTGATGGACCCTGATAGATTCCGTCAAGCCTTGCGGGACCTTTCTCCCCCTGGCGACTCATTGACTGAGCTTGTTGAGGGCTGGAATACCCAGCTCCTGGCAGCCATCAATGAGATCGCACCTAAGCGCCCTCTGCGACCCCGCAGAAACCGGGCTCCCTGGTTTACTGAGGAGCTCCGGAAAATGAAGCGGGACCTCAGACGGCTAGAGCGAGTATGGCGGGGTGCCCGTGACGGAGCCTCAAGAACATCTTATAGGGTTTTTATGAAAACCTACGAGATGGCAGTGAAGGCCGCTAAGAAGTCTTACTTCTCGGCCTCCATTGCATCCGCTAGCTCTCGCCCGGCACAATTATTTAGTATAATTCGGTCTTTAACGTCCCTCGAAGGACAGCCAAATTTAAATAACAATTCGACACACAGCTGTGAGGCATTTGCGAGCTTTTTTGCGGAGAAGGTCCTGTCGCTCCGCCATGACCTCCCTGCCAATTTGGATACAATAAAGGAACTGGAGGCCCCTCGACTGTCCTCGGGTCCAGTATTGGACCACTTTGACCGGATATCCCCAGCCGATGTGGACAGATTCCTCCGAGCTGGAAAACCCACCACTTGTCCTCTCGACCCGTGCCCGTCTTGGCTGATTAGAGCGTGTCCAGACGAGGTGCGGGCCCCCCTGGGGGATATCATCAATTTGTCCCTTGGCACCGGGACATTCCCAGGGGAACTGAAGGAGGCAGTGGTGCGTCCGCTCTTAAAGAAAACATCATTAGATCCCTTAGATCTATCCAATTACCGCCCAGTTTCGAATCTTCCATTCCTGGGTAAGGTGATTGAGAGAGCGGTTGTTGAACAGCTTGGTAGGTTTCTGGATGAAACATCGGCTCTGGATCCATTCCAGTCCGGCTTCCGCGCTGGTCATGGGACCGAGACGGCTCTGGTCGCCCTAACAGATGATCTTCGTAGACAGCTGGACCGAGGCGGGTCGGGGCTGCTGATTCTTCTAGATCTGTCAGCAGCTTTCGACATGGTCGATCACGAACTTCTGGACCACCGCCTCGCCGACGTGGGGATCCAGGGCGCAGTCCTTCAATGGCTGCGCTCGTTTCTCTCTGGTCGGGGACAGAGGGTGGCGCTTGGGGGGGAACTGTCATCCCGCCACTCCTTGGTGTGTGGAGTGCCTCAGGGTGCGATTCTCTCCCCGATGCTTTTTAACATCTTTATGCGCCCCCTCGCCCAGCTTGTCCGGAGTTTTGGGCTGGGCTGCCATCAGTATGCTGATGACACCCAACTCTATCTGTTGATGGATGGCCATCCTGACTCGGCCCCAGACACACTGATCAGATGCTTGGAAGCTGTGGCTGGATGGTTACGTGGGAGCCGGTTGAAGTTAAATCCTTCGAAGACAGAGGTCCTCTGGCTGGGACGGGACGATATGGGATTGAGGGGGCAACTCCCATCTCTTGCGGGGGTGCAATTAGTGCCAGCACCGTCCGTTAAGAGTTTGGGTGTAATCTTCGATACCTCCCTCTCCATGGAGGCGCAGATTGCAGCTATAACAAAGGCGGCATTTTTTCATCTCCGCCAAGCTAAGCAGTTGGCTCCTTACCTCTCTCGCCCTGACCTAGCCACTGTGATCCATGCGACGGTCACCTCCAGACTGGATTATTGTAACTCGCTCTACGTGGGGCTGCCCTTGAGACTGACCCAGAAACTCCAGCGGGTGCAGAATGCCGCAGCGAGACTCCTTACGGGGTCTTCGCTGCGGGATCACATTCATCCGGTGCTATACCAGCTGCACTGGCTCCCGGTGGAGTACAGGATCAGGTTCAAGGTGCTGGTTTTAACCTTTAAAGCCCTATACGGCCTAGGACCCTCGTACCTACGGGACCGCCTCTCCTGGTATGCCCCACAGAGGAACTTACGGTCCTCAAATAAAAACATCTTGAAGGTCCCAGGCCTCAGAGAGGTTAGGCTGGCCTCAACTAGAGCCAGGGCTTTTTCGGCTGCGGCTCCAACCTGGTGGAACGCTCTGTCCCAAGAGACCAGGGCCCTGCAGGATTTGACATCTTTCCGCAGGGCCTGCAAGACAGAGCTGTTCCACCAGGCCTTTGGCCAGGGCACAGCCTGACTCCCTCCTTTGGCAATCTTTACAATACTTTAGTTTATGGTTGCCATCAATTTTGATTTTAATTAATTCTTATGATGTTTTTATAATGTGGCACTATTTTAGTGTTGTTAGCCGCCCTGAGCCCGGCTTCGGCTGGGGAGGGCGGGATATAAATAAAATTTATTATTATTATTATTATTATTATGCAAGCAATGTCAAATTAAAATAATATGTTTTTCAAGGAATGAGGCTGTGGTCTGAATTTGTCTTTTCTCAAATTGTATAAAATTTCATGTTTTATTGGAAATGGTTTTTTGTATGTGCCAGATTGTATTTTAATATTATTGCTGGGTTTGTGGGTGTAATTTTTAAAGTCTTATTATGTTAATGTATTTTTATGCTTGCAGTTTGTTCATTGACTTGGGAGATGCACATCAAATAAAATAAGTAAATAATCATTCCCTCCAAGGTATAACCAACAGTATATGATCTTTCAAAATACAATCATTTATTTTGACTTGACGATTCAGACAAAACAAATCTCAAGTGAGCCTTTGGTATGGCCCAGTGACTCAGCCATTAGAAATCTCAAGTGCCTTTGTGTTGCTTCATAAACCGGGAGATCAGGTGCATTCAGATCTCCCTTAAGCTATCTTTTGCTATGGCTGGAGATCAGGTGCATTTAAACCTCCCTTATTACCTGGCCTACAAAGTGTAACAGCTGCTATCCTTGTGTTCCCACTGTCCCCTGTACATTTACCAAACAGTGTTTGTTGTTCACAGATCGGTTTTTAGGAGGCTTTGGCTTTAAATTGTCTCAGAGTAAAACATTGTAGAATGAACGATGATTCTCACTGCTTGTATTCTCATGACAGAAGCCATGACAAATTCATTATCCCGTTCTTTCAAATCTTTTTACACAGAGCTATTTGATTTGATACGATTACTTTTTATTAAATCTGAACTACTGTTAATGTAAACAGCTAAACCACAGATGGGCAACCTGTTGTTTTTACTTTTATAAAGCCCTGGATACATGGGTGCCATCGGGAGGGCACCCCCCCCCCAATTTCCAAGGAGGGGGCCAGGCCCTCTCAAAATCCTGTTGCGACATGCACATGCCACACAATGTGCTCACCAGTGGCCAGGGATGATGGAAGCTGTGGTCTAACAACGTATGTTGGACACTACATTGGTTACTCCTTAAGCAGCCCAACAGAAACAGTGAAGAAGCAGGGCTTGCAATACAGCATGGTAGTGCCGTGGGCAACTCCAGAAAATGGCTGCCATGGGCAGCAAAGAAAAGAGGCATCAGTACCTTCTACCAGTGAGTACTGTCACAAACACACACAAAGCCCTGCCTGTATCGTTATGGCATAATCAAGACAAATTCTAGCACCTGAAGGAACAAGCAGGAATGTGTGGAGCTAGCTCTGCTCCTCGTAGTGATGCCCTGTGCACTGTACAAGCTACTAGCATGCCATGGACTGGTTTGATGTATCAATATGGTGCGAGGAACCAGCTGGGGAACCCCCTAAGGGAAGAAGGCTCGGAATCTGGGGAATGGTGGAACGACAATGAGTGTTCAGAGATGACTGGGAGGAGGAGGTGTGAGAAGCTGAAGGTAACAGGGCTTAGTGAGCTGGGAGAGTCTGTGGCAGAGAGAAGTGCAAAATCAGTGGCAGAAGCTGAAGCAGGCGAGTGTGAGGCCAAGAGGCAGAGGAGTCAGGCTGGTGAAGAGTCACGGGTGTCTCCTTCTCCTGCTATAACAAGCTCCCTTCCCCCTGGTCTCCTAGAACCAGAAGAGGGCTGAAAAGGGTGGAGCAGCAACAGACTGAAGAAGGAGCAGTCTCTGATTGCTTGCAAGAAGCCCTGGATAGAAGAGGATTTAGACAGCTGTGAGGAAACAGGGGCAACTGGTTTCATGGGGTAAGGCCTACTGGGAGGGGGGGGGTCTGGTCTGCTCATTAGGCCCAACACTCAACCAAGTCTGTGGAGATCGTGTTTTTGCTAACAAATAGTTAACTCCATCTTTGAACTGTGTGATTACTGACCAGCACAGAAGATTCTAAGCACATTTCGGCGAACATGCAAAGATTCCCCCCTCTTCCAGTTCAGCATGCAAAGGTGGCCAGGCGAAGCTTGTGGGGGCAGGGCTAGTAAGGGTGCCCCCGCCCCACTCCTCTTGAACAAGGCAAATGCCTGAACAAGGCTTGAGTTTCATTGATTCCAGCATGAAAAACACAAGTACAAGCTTGAGTCTCCCATTCAGCTGAACTGAAATACATCCCTTCTAATTAGATTTGCCATATTGGCATGAAATGTTGGGAAAGGATCATCGCAGCAAAGCCTTCCAAAATGCTGTGCCCCACACCTGCTATATTTTGCCTGCCCACTCGCCCCTTTAAGCCTGCCATTCATTAGAGTGCAACGTTCAAAACAGATGCAATTCCAGAATCTAATTTTAAAATTATAAACTGCATTTCACAAGGTAACATGTTTCCAATACAAGCACACCTTGTTTTTTCATTTGATTCTTTTCAATTGTTGCTTCAACCAGGATCTGCTTAACCCAGGCAGCAATTAGGGGCAGAAAAAGAAAATATGATAGTATCTCAGCGGGGTTTGCATATTGCTGGTTATGTACTCTACAGCATGTTTAGCCCAATTCAAATGAGCATTCTGAATAGTGTCAACTTTATATTCGCGTTACAAAGCAATTTCAGAAAAAGATTGTGTAAGAACTGATGCAATGGGATCTGTATAAAGGTAAAAAAGGTAAAGGACCCCTGGACGGTTAAGTCCAGTCAAAGGTGACTATGGAGTTGCGGCGCTCATCTCGCTTTCAGGCTGAGGGAGCCGGCGTTTGCCCACAGGCAGCTTTCTGGGTCATGTGGCCAGCAGGACTAAACCACTTCTGGCAAAGCAGAACACCATGACGGAAGCCAGAGCGCATGGAAACGCCATTTACCTTCCTGCCATAGCAGTACTTATTTATCTACTTGCACTGGTGTGCTTTCAAACCAGGTTGGCAGGAGCTGGGACAGAGCAACAGGAGCTCACCCCGTCGCGGGGATCCAAACTGCCGACCTTCTGATCGGTAAGCCCAAGAGGCTCAGTGGTTTAGACCACAGCGCCACCCGAATCCCTACCTTTCCCTTTTTTTCTGTGTAACCAGTGCTAGTAAGTCACTTAGCTGTCACACTACTAAGCAAAATTTCTGAGAAGTCTACAGAGGCAGCCGCCCCCCATACAATGCAGAGCAGTAGCCTAATCTAAGTTACCCTCAAGGTTACTTGAGTTACACCCATTTTAAATGTTCCGTTAATTTTATTCTTGTTTTTAATAATGGCTTTATGTATGTGAGTTTTGATTGGTTTGTTCATTTCAGTTGTGCTTCACACAACAATCAGACTTATTATGCACCACTTGGCAATTTAGAGAGAGAAAGAGCTGTGCCCAGGTAGCTTACTTATGTGCAACTGTGCATAGCACTGTGGTGTAGAGTCATCCGGGTGAGACCAAGGGGTGATCCCTGGCTTTCCTTCATCCTTAAAAAGGCATGTTTCATATTACAGTGGTACCTCGGGTTAAGAACTTAATTCATTCCGGAGGTCCATTCTTAACCTGAAACTGTTCTTAACTTGAAGCACCACTTTAGCTAATGGGGCCTCCCGCTGCTGCCGCGCCACCGCTGCACGATTTCTATTCTCATCCTGAAGCAAAGTTCTTAACCCGAGGTACTATTTCTGGGTTAGCGGAGTCTGTAACCTGAAGCGTCTGTAACATGAAGCGTCTGTAATCCAAGGTACCACTGTACAAAGAACTCTCTATCCCTCCTCTTGGATAATGCAAATCCAAAACTGCTTGGTTGGCATGCCTTTCATAATCTTAAATCATCCCATGTATTCATTAAACTTAATGAATCCCTCGAAACATCTGCTGAACACTTGCTGGAGCACATAATGTACAGAGGGCAAATCCATACCAAAAGTGAACATCTGGAGCCCATGCGCACACATGCATGTCTAGACACTCATCAACTGTCAAACACACGGATGATAAACAGCAGTTTGGGAAAGTAATTAACAGCAGACCCAACAAGGCACAGCTGTCTGGCATGATTTTAGATCTTGCTAGCTAGAGATTTGCAGTTAATTTTTGTTATATCAAAATAGAGGTACATTTTATTCACCAGGGCTTCCCCCCACCCCTCTCCTTGCTAATTCCAGCAACATCTGATTATGGTTGCAACCGAAGGTAAATCAAGCCCCAGATATCTTAGAGCTACTTATTGACATAAAATATTTTAATATGCTAATAGTGCAATCATGCTTCTCACAAGTAAATCCCACCATGTTCAATGAGGCTTACTCACAAATAAGCAGGATTCTCCGGGAAGCTGCTTGCAAAGGAGAACCCTGCACTGTGCAGGATCCGCACCTCTGCTGAATAGTAATAATATAATAATAATAATTTATTATTTATACCCCGCCCATCTGGCTGGGTCTCCCCAGCCACTCTGGGGGGCTTCCAAGTGAATATTAAAAACAGTACAGCATCAGACATTAAAAACTTCCCTAAAGAGGGCTGCCTTCAGTTGTCTTTTAAAAGTAAAATAGTTGTTTATTGCCTTGACATCTGCTGGGAGGGCGTTCCACAGGGCAGGCGCCACTACCGAGAAGGCCCTCTGTCTGATTCCCTGTAACCTTACTTCTTGCAATGAGGGAACGGCCAGAAGGCCCTCGGCACTGGATCTCAGTGTCCGGGCTGAACGATGGTGTTATATAATGTGGTGTTATATGCATATTTGAGAACCATGTACACTGCCTTAATCTCACTGGAGACCAGGCAGGGAAAAAACCATAATTAATAATTTTCTTGGACTGGGAATACAGAAAGAGTGAGATTGAGACCTAGGAGGAAATCATTGGAAGAACAGCCTGGCTCTCTTCTGGCTCCTCTCTTTTAGAAGAACATGATTTTACACACACACACACACACACACACACACACACACACAAATATCCCATTGATGAATGTTGGGCAAGGTTGACCCTGGCCCAATTTTCCCAATCAGGATGATTAAAAAGTAGGAAGAGGATAGATTTCCTTGCCATTTCCTACAGACCATGCTTATGAGTGCTGTGTCTTGGTGGAAGGCATTCCTACTCTTTAACAGTATGGGCATATTCTGGATTAATAAAACAAAAGGGTGTGTTCTAAATAGCATTGGGTGCAGTTTAGCAGGGGACTGCAGCTTCTGCAACTGGAGAACAGTGTCCAACTTATCTCAGAGTTGGAATCGAGGGACAACAACCCAACCCTATTCTATTTGAGCCCATGCGCGCGCGCACACACACAAACACACACACACAATTCCCACTCATATATATAATTTGCTCTGTATTTTCTAAGTACTGAGCTTCAGCTTGTACTCCAGTGCCCCCTAGTGTCCTGCCACTCAAATAGCAGCAGCCAGCCTCTCACCTCCTCCGGAACTATCTTGAAAATAAATACACACCCCAGTATTTAAAGTGAATACTCAGCACTGTATCTATCTATCTATCTATATCCCAAACCTTGACTCTGTTTCATCGAGACTGTTACAGCTTTAAGAGGGTGCCTAAAGAGAACTAACAACATATTCCAAAAAAATATTATAGCGTGCCCCATGGTTTTTCTCTAGGATAGACTCCAGAACACTGAAAGAAAATGAAGCTTTTCCTGCCGCTGAAACATTGTTGAAAGAAGCGGCATGCTCTGCTTTCTCCAGAGCTGTAAATTAATAGCCTGGGATTGAAATACATGCAACTTCAATTTGCCTCATTAAGTTAGATGCATGTTTGAATTTTCCTCCTCTTTCATTATGCTGAATGACAGTGGCATTCAATGGGAAACTTGCTTTCCCAACAGGGCTGCATTAGTCTGAATGTGATGGGCAGACATTCACCTGGTAAAGCCACCAATCCCTTTAGTGCGCTTGAAAAAAATCCACTTGTAATCAACGCAATCTAATGGCCTGTGGACGCTTCACCTGGCATCAAAAGGACACGAGGGGTGATGCCAAGCACAGCCAGCCAACCCAAGGCTTCCTGGGGCAGAGCAGCAAGTCTGAGTTTCTCCATAGTTTCCCTATGCTTTTTTTCCATAGAAACCAAGTCCAGCCAAGTTATTTTTACCAACTGAAGCAGAGCATGCCTCTGATCGCCAGTTGCTGGAAACGACAGGAGGGGAAAGTGAGCTCTTCCCATGTCCTTATGAAAATGTTCCCTTTCACAACACCCAAAATCAACTGCCTAAGGGGGCCATTTCAGTCTGTTTAACAGTATACACAGCCTTACGTAGTTGTGGAGGCTTTTTTCCAGCCACTCACCACCTCGCCTCAGAAGGCAGGGTACCCAGAGAAGGTCCTCAGAAGACCATAGCAGGTTCATAGAGGAGCAGATAAGGCTTCAGAAACCCAGGTCCAAAGTGTCTTAAGCCATGCCCCTGTTGCAGGCCCTGAACCGCCATTGGGTGGTTGTGGGTGGGAAGAAAGAATCTATTATAACTCCACAGAAGACGGTTCCTTTCTAAATTATGGGGAAGGGGAAACTGGATTTCTGGGGGAATTTTGTTTGGGTCTCTCACCATGAGATGCCGGCTGTTGCATTTCCTTCCTTGAAGACAACACCTTGGGAACAACACTGAAAAAAGTGCCATGTTCTTAAAAGATATGAGATAAATATAGGTTTCACTGCTCATTTGAAAGCCTGCTTGATGAAGGAGTCACGAGGTCAAGTTCGGTAGTCTTGGTTACAGGCCCCACTATTAATCATCCCCCAAACTGCATTCATGACGGTCACATCAGCTATGCTATGCATATTTAAAATTAATAATCTGATTCCCACATCAGCCACATAATCTTATCCATCGCCCATGCACAGAAACTTAGAAATTGCTTTTTAAAGTTTTGGCTGCCTTCAGCTGTTAAAGCCCTAAACAGCCTCGGCCCAGTATATACCTGAAGGAGTGTTTCCACTGCCATTGTTCAGCCCGGACACTGAGGTCCAGCGCCGAGGGCCTTCTGGCGGTTCTCTCACTGTGAAGCTACAGAGAACCAGGCAGAGGGCCTTCTTGGTAGTGGCGTCCGCCCTGTGGAACGCCATCCCATCAGATATCAAGGAAATAAACAACTATCTGACATTTAGAAGATATCTGAAGGCAGCCCTGTTTAGGGAAGTTTTTAATGTGTGATGTTTTATTGTGTTTTTAATATCCTGTTGGGACGCAGGTGGCGCTGTGGTCTAAACCACTGAGCCTAGGGCTTGCCGATTGGAAGGTCAGCGGTTCGAATCCCGGCAACAGGGTGAGCTCCTGTTGTTCGGTCCCAGCTCCTGCCCACCTAGCAGTTCGAAAGCACATCAAAGTGCAAGTAGATAAATAGGTACCACTCCGGCGGGAAGGTAAACGGCGTTTCCGTGTGCTGCTCTGGTTCGGCAGAAGCGGCTTTGTCATGCTGGCCACATGACCCGGAAGCTGTATGCTGGCTCCCTCGGCCAATAAAGTGAGATGAGCGCCACAACCCCAGCATCGTTCGCGACTGGACTTAACTGTCAGGGGTACCTTTACCTTTAAAATCCTGTTGGTAGCTGCCCAGAGTGGCTGGGGAGTTATTACTGTCATTTTATGCAGACTGGAGGAACAGCCACCACAAGCACCCAAAGCCACAAATGACCAGCTGTGACCTTGTATGTACTACAACCTAACTCATGCTGGAATTTTTCCATATAAGCCCATACTCTGGTGGGATGGCAAGGAGAAGAAAAAAAATTGGATCCCATAAGCCAGAGGTAGGGAACCTCTAGACTGCCAGCTGAATTCAGCCCACCAAGGATTCAGATTCACCCTGTAAAGTTGTTCTCCCCAAACATGAGGCCATATGTGATGTCAGGTGTGGGGAAAAGAGAGGTGCAGCTATCAACACACAATTTATTGATGTTTGTGTTTATTTATTTATTTATTTATTTATTTATTTGTTTGTTTGTTTATTGCATTTATATCCCATTTTCCCCCTCTAAGGAACTCAAGGTGGTGTCTAAACAACCAAAAGCAGCCATCTTTCAAAACCCGTAGTTGTCCAAATTCTGCAACACAGTTCCCTAGCCAAAGAAGATGTAAAAAAAAAAAATGTGTTTAGGGTGGTAAAATTTGCACATATATGCACAGAGTGAAAAGAGCATTCTATTGGGGGAAATTACTTTGCAAAAAAAAAAAGGTGCCTTTTAGGAGAAATTCTCTGGTGAAATTTCGTGAGGACTTTTATTTATTTTTATTTGCAAAATGATGTGAGCGACTAAACTTAAGACTCCCTACCCAACACATTTCGCTGCTTGATTAGGAGAACAAGATGGTGCCCTTCACCTTTGGCAAAATTCCACATTTAATTAATAAATTAATTATTATTATTATTATTATTATTATTATTATTATTATTATTAATACATCATCCATCTGGTTGGGTTTCCCCAGCCACTCTGGGCGGCTTACTACATTGTAAAACATCAAATATTAAAAACTTCCTGATACAGGGCTACCTTCATTTTTTAAAAAAATAATATTTATTAAAAGTTTAAGAATTACAGAAAGAAATAAAAAAGAAAAAGTAAACAATACAAATCAATACATTACAGTACATATATAAAAACAAAACAAAAAGCACAATACATCAAAACAAGAGCAAAATCAAAAACAATTAAAAACACATCCAATATTTCCATATCTTTATCTTTCATTAACTTGTTTCATCGACCTCCTCACACCTCCCTTTTTTGTGTTCTAGTTATTAATTATTTCAGCAAATCCTTTCCATCTTTCACTGTTTTCTGTCATTTAATTGTCTTAATTTATTTTAACCTTATCTTACCATTAAAACCCTAAAACTTATTTATACTTAACTGCTTATAACATTTCTACTAAAGCCGTATAATTTCATTCCAACATTTTTCTAACACTCATTAATTTTACAATATTTCTCTAAATAATTTTTTAAACTTTTTTCCAATCTTCTTCCACCGTCTCTTCTCCCTGGTCTCGGATTCTGTCAGTCCTTTCTATCAATTCCATATGGTCCATCAACCTGGTGATCTTCTATCTGAGGCTCTTAACTCTTTTCCATGTCCCTTCTGCAGATCTTCTTCATATTTATACATGTGCTTTACTTTATCTTCTGCTGATCTACTTCCTTTGGCACTGAGGAGTAGATCTCGGGGAAACTCCAACCTAACAATGTCTTTATTCCTTCTCGACAGGTCAGCCCATTCTCCATAGTCAGAACTAAAGTCCAAAAGATATTTCAGAGCGTGTTTCAAAATCCCTCCAAAGCTAAAGGCCCCCACAACTCCAATCTCCCCCTGACCCAATTCCAGATCCCAAAAGCCAGAATATCCCTGCATAAGGGGATCTATCCGACTTTCCTTCTCCCATCCGAGCGGGACTCCATCCCTCCAAATCTGACTTTCTCTGGATTCAATCCTAAAAGGCAACAGCTTATGTTCATCAAATTGCCTCTGTAAGGCCGGCGCTCTCTCCACTTGAATTACTTGAGGTTCAACAACAGCTTCCTCCTTCGTCTTCTCCACAGCTTGCCATGTCAAAACAGATTCCTGAATCAAATCCTGAGTTGTTTCTGTATAGATATTCACTTTTTGTCCCAAATCAGTCATTTTTTGTCCCACATTGTCAATTTTACTAATCATCACATCCGTCTTCTCATGAAGCTGTTCCAATAAAGCACTTGTCTTGCAAAATGCAATCACTAAGGCTTCTTCTGTCAACATTCTTGTCCAAGGTCAATCTCTGATTCTCACGGTCTTTAATCTCTACAGCTGGAAAATTCCCCAGCTCCACTCCTGCAACAGTTTCAAAAGTTCGATTTTCAGTTACTTTTTTTGCTCCTTTTTAAGTGCAAAAGGAAACAGTGGAAACAATATATTTCTCTTATTTAACTATCTGTCAACATACGTTTTATTCACAGTCAATGAACTTTCCCAAAACGTCGATCTTACTGGCAGCCCGTTCCCAGGTTCTAAACGGTGGTAATTTATCTTTCTTCACTCTCTCTCCTGCAGGCTTAGGCGATCTAAAATTTCCCCCCTCTTCTCCTGCTTCCAAGGGGGGTTTAGTAATTTTAACCGATGGAGATTTAATCCTTTACAAAAGGCTTTCCAGACTTTAGTTTGCAATGTCTTTGCTTCAATCTATTTACAAAAGAGGAAGGCGGACTTCCTGTTTGAAACCTTCCCGTTTCGATGCCAAATTAAGATGTTTAAAGATCCAATTTTCCGTTCTACTCACGGGTAGTTGTTTAGAGTCCAATTGTCCACAGGAAAAAGTCAGTGCTCTCCGGCAACAGCAATGCGGCTTCACTCCGTGAAAGAAGCAGTCGATTCGAAGCACCGCACCGCTCACCCCACGTCGCTCCGGAACCCTGAAACCGGGTTTCCCCGCGAGTAGGGGAGGCGCAAAAGGTGCCAGCCGAATCCCACATCCACAGGCTTCTCCCGCCTGTGGGTTTTAGTGGGTCTCCGCCTCACCGTGGCGGTCCAGACCCTGATTTCCACGGAGCGGATTCCTCCAGATCAGAGGAAATCCGCCATTGCCGGAGGCGCTAACCCGGAAGTCCCCGATACAGGGCTACCTTCAGATGCCTTCTAAAAGTCAGGTAGTTGTTGTCATTGTCCCACATACGGCTTGCAGTTGACTCTTACTTCAACGTGGCCACAAGACAATGACCTCCACCTCATCTAAGAGCTAAGGTATAGTAAGTGTCACAGGGCAAGCCAAATGGCATGCTGGTCTGTTTTCTAACAGTTCACTGCTGCTCTAGGCCAGGCATAGGCAAACTTGGCCCTCCAGATGTTTTGGGACTACAACTCCCATCATCCCTGACCACTGGTCCTGTTAGCTAGGGATGATGGGAGTTGTAGTCCCAAAACATCTGGAGGGCCGAGTTTGCCTGTGCCTGGCCTAGGCACACCACCAGTAGCAGCATCTTCTGGTAGAGGCAGCTAACCCATTCAATCCAAGGGTAGAATCCTTTTTAAATAGCCTCTATTTGTCCCTTTCTGAGATACTTCCTGTCCTGTGCCATATCAAAGCAGAAGTTCATTAATAGACTAAAGTGCAGGACTACCCACTGTGGGGCTTCTCAGATCTTACTGGACTCCAGCTCCCATCAGTCATGCCAGCATAGGCAATGGCCAGGGTTGATGGGAGTTGTAGTTTAACAACAACTTGGAGGCTATCTCTGCTATGCTGCCACTAACTGTTTTGCTCTTTGGATTGGAATGCGGGTGGGGAGCGCTACGCACATGATATCTAGAGCTAGTTTAAAGTCAAGTTAGTTTAGAGTACAGTGGTACCTCGGGTTAAGTACGTAATTCGCTCCGGAGGTCTGTACTTAACCTGAAACTGTTCTTAACCTGAAGCACCACTTTAGCTAATGGGGCCTCCTGCTGCTCTGTTCTCATCCTGAAGGAAAGTTCTTAACCTGAAGCACTATTTCTGGGTTAGCGGAGTCTGTAACCTGGAGCGTATATAACCTGAAGCGTCTGTAACCCGAGGTACCACTGTACAGTATTCGTGCCCGCTGCACCTTCTAGCCATTGGAAAAAGAAACACGAAACGAATTTCATTTTCTATCCCAAAGGTTCCATAAGCTGCTCAGAATTTAAAGCAACCTTTCAATCAAAGACTAGACAAGACTGTTTTGTTTTTACGATTTTTCAGATACACCCTTCGCCACTGATAGTAGAAGCTTCACCAGCAAGTGTCTGTGTGAGCCCTCTATGCCTATATTCCACCTGGGCATGCACAGGAAACTACTCTAGCAACCATCCCATAAAACATCAAATCAACAAACAGTGGTACCTCAGGTTAAGTACTTAATTCGTTCCGGAGGTCCATACTTAACCTGAAACTGTTCTTACCCTGAAGCACCACTTTAGCTAATGGGGCCTCCCGCTGCCGCTGCACCGCCAGAGCCCAATTTCTGTTCTCATCCTGAAGCAAAGTTCTTAACCTGAAGCACTATTTCTAGGTTAGCGGAGTCTGTAACCAGAAGCGTATGTAACCTGAAGTACCACTGTAGTAGCAGATCACTTACTGAACCAGTTCTACTTAAATAACCAGGGGGCATTTCTAATGTTCCTCCTTTTCAATACATATCTGGCAAACTCAGGTAGAAAACCTGGATATTTCCCCCCAGTTTTGAAAGGAACCGAGCCTATGCCACTTCAGTTTTATTTATTAAAACCAAAGCAGTTCGCAGAACATTAAAACACAAACACACAGCACACATTTTTTAAAAGCAGCAACAACAACAACAACAACAACATCGCAATAGTTCATCCCAATAAAATCTTAGTAAAGGTAAAGGGACCCCTGACCATTAGCTCCAGTCATGACCGACTCTGGGGTTGCGGCGCTCATCTCGCTTTATTGTCTGAGGGAGCCGGCGTACAGCTTCCGGATCATGTGGCAAGCATGACTAAGCCGCTTCTGGCAAACCAGAGCAGTGCATGGAAACGCCATTTACCTTCCCGCCGGAGCAGTACCTATTTATTTACTTGCACTTTGACGTGCTTTCGAACTGCTAGGTTGGCAGGAGCAGGGACCGAGCAACGGGAGCTCACCCCGTCGCGGGGATTTGAACCGCCAACCTTCTGATCGGCAAGTCCTAGGCTCTGTGGTTTAACCCACAGCACCACCCGCGTCCCAAAAATCTTAGTACAATAATACAAATCTGTATTTTGGAGTGGAGAAATGTGCCCCTCAAGGCTCTCTATCAGTTCCCCACCCCCTGGACTTTCCTAAGACCAGACTCCCTCTCCAGCCTTACACACACACATCCAAGACACTGGTCCTGCATTTCACCCTCTTTCAAAGTTTCTACTGTGTCCCTGGATTTTGCCTCTGGCTTCCATGGATGGAGGCTAGAGAGGGGTGTATGAGCAACTTTAGGAATTAGCTGAGGCTGCATTCAGACATGGCATTTATCATGTCAGCTTTACCAATTATAACAGTAGCCTTTCTGCTCCAATTTCTAAAGCTCCTTTCACACTGCAGTACCTATGTGCTGCCACGCCGTGCAAAATTCCATCCACGCCAGCAGGTACTGCAGTGGAAACTCTGCCTCCGTCCAACAGCTGTTGAGCAGAGGTCCGTTCTGCAGCTTTCCTTAAAACTGAGCAGCCAATCCAGAGGTGCGTATGATGCTCCGCAAGGAGCATTTTGCATTCTGCAGGGTCCAGGTGATCTTGCCCTGTCTCTGCAGAACAGCTGTGAAGGGGCAGAGGCAATCCTGGAGATGGAGTGGTGCTTGTGGAACATCACCTGCACCCTGCAGGATCTTGGACACCCCTGCACAAAAACATGATTTTCTGGGTGTCCAGGCTTGTACACTGATTTTTTTTCCTGGAAGCAAATAAAATGGAAACTACACCTGTGTTTTATTCTGTTTGGCTTCCAGAAGTGGCTTTTATATTACATAATAGCTCAGTGTTGAAATGAATACTCAACAGCCAGTCCATTTTGTATGTGGAATTTTTGACCATTAAACCATCCCTCACAATCTTTGAATTTTTGGCGTTACTAGTGTCCTTGCCATCCTTCCGGTCAAATCCCAATTGAATTTAAAAACCAATAGAACATGCCATCTACTGTGGGTCTTTTTCAAGTGGTAGGAATACAAGGGCATTAAAAAAAATTTAAAACTGTCAATCACCAAATCAGGATTACTACAAATACCTAAAACATAAATTACTTCCAGTGTGATGTTTCACCAGACACATGTACATGACCATTTTAAGTATGAGATAGAAGACCTCAAATTTTTGTAATGAAATTTTGCCATTTAAAATATTATTATTATTTATTAAATTTGTATACCACCTTATACCTGTAGATCTCAGGATGTGTCTGATTAAGTGAGTGGGATAGGCTGCAATCCTCACCACACTTACCTGAAAAGAACTTACTTCAGAGTAGATATGGTTGAAATTACAACCATAGACTGTTTTATAATGAACCGTCTTTAAGTTACCATAAGGTTCTCAATTGCTTTTTCCTACAAAAGACTGGAAATTCACTAAATTTGAAAGAGAACACACAGGAAAATTACTGATATATAAGTATATGCTGATGTGGCTGAGATATGCATATCTATTGTGTGCTATGATATATGAGAAAGAACGTATTTCCACATTTGTGGATTATGAAGTGGAATAAAGACTTGCGCAAATTAAATCAATTGTAGCAGAATGCAAAATGCCAGATGAAGGTGTGAATTAATGTTGGAACAGATTGTTCATACAACGCTAGTCCTATACTATCTAACCCGGGAGTATGAACTCAAAGGGACTCACCTCTGAATAGACATGCATATGATCGCACTGTGTAATTCTAGCAAATGTGTTCTGGATTGCAACCTTAAGAAAACGCCTTACCAATAGTCTCTAACCAATCTCCCATATAATCCAATTCTTCTGAGATGAACTTTAAATGTGTTCCAAAGAGCCCCAGACAAAGGTCTTAATATTTGCTTCATTGAATTCCTATACTTTTCCCTTTTTCTAATTTAAGACTAAACAATGGTGGGGGGAGGGCATATTGAAAATCGGGGAGAAAGATCAAACCAGAGACATGGAAGGCAATAGTGATGTGCACTTCTAATTACATCTAAAAGAGCAACAGATCTATCAGTAGATATTGTCTACTTTGGCTGTACGTCTGACGCTCCAGCCCTAAACAAGTTGACCATGATCGAACACCAAGTAATCCATGGTTACATGTACTGCACTCACTGGACTTGAACATCAACTTGCATTTAGATTGTGGGCACTGTGTGGAAATAGTTCCATTGATTTCAAAGTTCCCATTGCTATAATGTGTTCAGCATGCATTTTCAATCAGAATCAATAGGTTGGAGCCTAAGGAAACTTAGAGCTCATCCAGATTGCCTCTGGCACCACATTTCTAGGCACAGGTCTGAGCTTTAAAGCTCTATGACTGAGCATTTGGGGTTGTTGTTGTTGTTTTTGTCACAGTGCTTTCCCTGGGGAAACCCACAGTTTCCTGCTGAACTGGAGCAACTGACAATTGAGTTTTCTGCAGATTTCCATTTGATTCAGCAGTAAAATGTGGGTTTCCCCAGGAAAATGTGGTGCAAAAGTATGGTGCAAAAGGAAGTCTGGATGAGACCTTAAAGAAGTTTTCAGAAGGGAACTTTCCTGTCTTCTCTGCTACAATCCCCTGAAAAGCATCTCTGTATAATTAAGGGGCCCTCCTGAGCTATGTGGGAGGAGGAAACAGAAAACTTTCCTTCCATAAATGAACTTCCTTAAATTAATTTATCTGAGAATCCAAGTCATAAGAACATAAGAAACAGTCTTATACCAAGGTAGACAGATCCTCTATCAAGCACGGTATTGTCTACACTGACCCTTTCCTGAGCAAGCAGATGTATTACTTCTATGAGATGGCAAAGGTTCTGCTACATTCATGCCACCAGTTAGTAGGCTCTAGACTTTAAAAAACCCCTACAATGACTTCAAATTTTCTGCAATAATTTAGTGGGGCATCTCAAAAAGAGATGCTCTAACACAAAGTTATTTAATAAAGTTTAAAGCCAGGTACATAGCTAATGACTAATAGCAATCTTAGGATCCATATACAGGCAGTGCTCCCAGCTGGTTTTAATATCAAATGTGCCTTATAAAGATTAACCAAGTGCCCAGACTATCCCCAGTTCATCAATGGAAAATAATGGATATGAATTATTTTGAGGCAGTCTCATCAAAGCTGCACAAAATCACAAGATAAGCTTTAAAAAGAGCATTGTGAACTCGTATTTTGTTTTATCTACCATGTCTAAAATTAATCAGAGGGTTTAAACATTTCTTGGAGAAAAATTAGCAAAATCGCCACATTGTCTAGCTGTATGTTTATGTTTACACAGCCCCAAAGCAAATCTGGAACTAATCATGAAGGATCACATATGCAGAAAAACTGGAAGGCAAAGCTAATTTTAATCAACAGAAAATTGACTGTTTAAAAGGAAACTCTGTTTCTGAAACGAGATGCTGCCAATAGCTCACTTTACCGTGCCTAAGTGACGACACTGGAAGAAGTTGCCAGAGAGAAAAATTAAAGGAAGGTGGAGACAAGATAAGGAACGGAGACAAGAGAAGAATCAAGCAAGTCATGTAATTGGATTGCACCAATATGCCTGAAAAGGAGATGAAGGGCCCGTAGCTGTCAACGTTTCCCTTTTTTAAAGGGAAATTCCCTTATTCCGAATAGGATTCCTCGCAAGAAAAGGGGAAAGTTGACAGCTATGGAAGGGCCAGCTGTCAATTACAAACAGTGACATTTATTTAACATAACTGTAGATTGCTAATGGATATTGTTGGCCAAATGTGCATGATCAAATTCTGGCTTAGTAAACCAGGATACGTGGAAGCTTTGTGCAAACGGCTTTGTTCTTCCCTTTGCATAAGCAGAAAAACAACTCAGGAAGTCACAGTTAACTATAGTTCCCAGTAGGTGCAAACTTGCAGGCTTCCCAAAGCCATGCGGTTGGTCACTGTGAGATCAGGATGCTGCAGCAGCAAGATGCTTATACAAAATCAGACTCTTGGTCTACACTGAAGTACAGCAGCTCTCCAGGGTTCCAGACAAGGAGTCTTCCCTAGTCCGACTTAGAGATGCCTGTGACCAAATGTATACAAAGCAGATGCTCTATCACTGAGTTACAGCCCTGTTTACCAGATGAGCTTTTGGTTCTTTAACCAGGAACTATTGTTAATGGCTTCCAAATCCTGGATGTTCATAAGTTTTTAATTGCAGTTCTTAGACTGCATGTAATGGGAAACTTCCTTCCTTCCTTCCTGAGGCTGCATGCAGGAGTAAAAGGTAAAGGTAAAGGGGCCCCCGAACATTAGGTCCAGTCGTGGCCGATTCTGGGGTTGCGGCACTCATCTCGCTTTATTGGCCGAGGGAGCCGGCGTACAGCTTCCGGGTCATGTGGCTAGCATGACTATGTCGCTTCTGGCAAACCAGAGCAGCGCACGGAAACACAGTTTGCCTTCCCACCGGAGCGGTACCTATTTATCTACTTGCACTTTGACGTGCTTTCGAACTGCTAGGTTGGCAGGAACAGGAACCGAGCAACGGGAGCTCACCCCGTCGTGGGGATTCAAACCGATGAGCTTCTGATCAGCAAGTCCTAGGGTCTGTGGTTTAACCCACAGCGCCACCCGCGTCCCTGCATGCAGGAGTAGCACTGATCATCTCAGGTAAAATTTGCACATCACCATAAACCCAGCAGGGCCAGATTTTGGTAATATGGCACCGTGAGTGAGGACAAAATCTAGTTTCCCCCACTCAATATTTCTTATTTCCACAACAATTCCTTTTGGCACAGTTGCTTTTTATGGCTATTCTCTGTAGGCACCTGTATAAGAAAGGCATCGTCATCGTCATCATCATCATCATCATCATCATCATCATTATTATTATTATTATTATTATTTTGCATCCCCTCAGCTTAGTGCTGAACCCAGTGCTCTTCAGTTAAGGCAGTTCACCCCTTCAGCTGCCATCACAATGATTAGAAAAACCCAGCAGTGCACATGTAATGCGTGAAAGTAATCCTTTTTGCATTCTGATCGGAGGCTTGCTTACTCACAAGCCCACTTCATTTCACTGGTGCTTACTACTAGTGTGTTTAAGATTACAGCCTTAGCTTTAGATAACCAGGCAGGTTTGAGAAACCGGGCTCTACCATTTTCCCAACGTTTACATTATAGAAAAAGATTGCAGCTCAGAGCGTAACATGTGTTTGCTGGTATCTCCAGTGAAAAGGAATTGGGTAGTAGATGGCAGCAAAGATCACCTGCTACTGGCTGTCGGACAATACTGAGCTAGATGGGCAAATGGTCTGATCAGGTAAAAGGGAGCTTCCTGTGTTCCTTCCTAAAGGAAACAAATCTAACTAGTGAAGAGTTGGAAAGCTTACATCATCCTCCATCAGCAGGGGCTGATCCAATACGAGGTAGCACCTTACCCAACAAGGATCTATGGGACCAAACGAGCAACAAAAGGATGTGACTGAATCAGAGGATAACAGCAATTTTATTGCCTCCGTCCAAAAACTGATCTACCCCATCTCTGACACAGTCAGTTCCTGATGAATTACAATAGGGGTGACCAAGCTGTGGTCTTCCAGATGTTTCCCTCCCATCAGATCTACCAGCACAGCTAATGGTTCAGGGATGATGAGAGTTGCAGCCCACAAAACACAGAGGTCACCACATTGGCAATCCCCAACTGAGAGAACCACAAGAAAACTAAAGGCACACCCTGTGGATACTATCCATGTTTGGAAATACCTTCTCAAGAGAGAGACTTGCGCCTGACTTATACACCACTGTTGGCACACTGGTTGGAAATAAGTTCATGGGGGCAGCAAGAATATTATTGGCACAAAAATGGAAGCAAGAAGAATTACCGACGAAAGAAGAATGAAGGATGAAATTAATGGACTATGCAGAATTAGACAAACTAACAGGAAAGATCCAAAATCTGTGGGACCAGAAATTCACAGAAGACTGGTGTAAATTTACAGACTATTTGAAAAGTAATAGTGATGATCAAACTATGTTTGTAGGTTTGCAAGAAGTTTTGTGAGGTGAATTATTGGAACTATTGCAAAAATGGATAAAGGGGAGGATGATTAGTTAAGATAATTAAAGGCAAGATGAATTTAAGAAATGCATAAGAAGTGGTTAAAACGGGGGATCATCAGAGGTGCTGATGGAAGTCCCCCCCAAAAAAGATTGTATAAGTGGTGAAGTTTTGTGGTATGTATTATAATTTATATGTTAAAATTAATAAACATTATTTAAAAAAGGAAATAAGTTCATGGGGCTTACTCCCAGATAAGTGCATATAGGATTGCAAAATAGCACCAGTGGATGCAATAAGATTTACTTCTACAGGAGCCTGCACCTTCCATATATGTCAGTGGAACTAGCTCTGACAAAAGAGTGAAAGCCGCAGGCTTATGTGGAAGTAAAGCCTATGTCATGCAACAGAGTTGCACCACAATCCTAAACATACATCCTACCCTGGGAGTAAGTTCAGCAGAGTTGTTGGGGTGGTTAAGTGGGTCCAAACCTCAGGTCTGGACCCTGGGTCTCCTTTCCCTTCTTCTCCCACCCTACTCTTTAAACTTTTTCTAAAACAAAAAAAACTTTGCTTACAAGGTGGCTGAGCATGATGCCAAAGATTGCTAACAGTCACCTGCCCTCTGAATATTAATAGAGAGAAATTTGTGTATTGACTCTGCTCCCCAAGTCTAAGTGTCATTAGAATTGCAGTATTAGAACCCCAAGCGGCAAGGCCAAATTTATTAAGGTAAAGGTAAAGGGACCCCTGACCATTAGGTCCAGTCGTGACCGACTCTGGGGTTGCAGCACTCATCTCGCTTTACTGGCCAAGGGAGCCGGCGTACAGCTTCCGGGTCATGTGGCCAGCATGACTAAGCCGCTTCTGGCGAACCAGAGCAGCGCATGGAAACGCCGTTTACCTTCCCGCCGGAGTGGTACCTATTTATCTACTTGCACTTTGACGTGCTTTCGAACTGCTAGGTTGGCAGGAGCAGGGAGCTCACCCCGTTGCGGGGATTTGAACCGCCGACCTTCTGATCGGCAAGTCCTAGGCTCTGTGGTTTAACTCACAGCGCCACCTGCATCCCTTCCCAAACTTATTACTCCAATGCAAAATCCATTTGACTCTAGCAAGTGTCTGAAGAACTTCAGCCTTAGAATGGCAACCTTGAGCTGCAACTCTAAGCTTCTTATTCAGATGCAAAATTCATTAAAATGAATGGGGCATATGCTAAATAAATGTCTTTGGGGATTGGGGAAATATTCCTATTTTTCACAGCTGTTCTTGAAGTTACAATCCTATCAAGACCCCCCTGCCCCCCGGGACTTTGGTCCAATTCAAATAGAACATCAAACACGTAAAGAAATCACACCTGTGCACCATCTCCAATACACACAGCATCTCTTTTAAACCAGGATTCTCAGATGCCAGTACGCATGCAGTGTTAGCATGCTAGCCGGGCACCCACAGAACTCTGGCATGCTAACAAGGGATGCTTCAGTGAAGTGACCTGGTTTACAATACAATCCTATGCAGACCTACTAAGAATAAAGGATAGCGAGTGTAGGTTGAGGAACCTGAACTACACACTGCCTGCCAAAAATGCATGGAACCGTTTTTCTTACACACCCACATTAACCAGCCTTTTGCATGCATATAGTCATGTACGCCTAAGTAAACACGCACAGGCTTTTTAATAATTGAGGCTCCGTACGCTTCACTTCTTTGAACATTTTTATTTCCCATGTTTGATAGCTTTTGGTGTTGTTTCTAATTTATCTTATGCTTCTTTGTGCTGGTTTTCTGCTGGGGTAGGGGGCTCTACTGGAATTTTAGCTTTTCATATTGATGGTTTCTGTTTGATTTCAAGCGTGTTTTACCGAATAAATAAATGAATAAATAAATAAATCACCCATTAATGGGTGGCACATAAACGACTAAAATCATATCAAATTGGACAACATCCTTGTTTCTGAAACCGGTTTCAACTCTTGACAGTTGCTACCACATCCCCTGACAATGAGTTCCAAATAATGCTACATCCCATAAAACGGTTGTTCTTTCAAGTTCCTGCAAGCTTTTTGCATTAGGCAAATTCCTGGTCCGCTCTCCAGATCCTCAAGCAAAGCATCTACACCAGGGTTTCCTGAAGTTGGGTCTCCAGCTGTTTTTGGACTACAAGTCCCATCATCCCTAGCTAGCAGGACCAGTGGTCAAGGATGGTGGGAATTGTAGTCCAAAAACAGCTGGAGACCCAAGTTTGGGAAGCCCTAATCTACACTACCCCAAAGCTTTGCTTCTGACCATTCTGACTGTGCATCAAGTGGGTGATGCCTTTAATGTGGCATATTTATTATATATTTGACTCAGAGTTTCCTTATGCAGTCTGAAAGTTCTAGTTACTTGGGACAAATGCGTAGAAAGGTGGTGTCAGCACTGAACACAAGGAACACCATTTACCCTCCAAGGCACCAAAACCCCAAAAAACAATCAAGGGGTATTCTGAATAAGCCCTTCCCCTGTTTATAGGGCAGTATCTTTTATTGATTTCGGTAAACAGCTCTTGCAGCTTTCAAAAATGCAACTAATACAGTTCAGAAATACAACTCTCCACCCCACTAAAAAAAACCCCCAAAATAAAAGAAATCTGAACATTGAATCTTAATAAAATAATGAACAGTTGTTTATGGCCATCCTTTCTTGTTGACACCAACTCAAGTCCAAAGGTCTTTTTCTGGGGTGGGACACCTGTCCATCTCCTTCTCTGCAGGCAAACAGAAGCCAATGGACCTCTACCACTGCAAAGCTGAGCTCAGATTCTCTATATCCCTCCCCAAACATTGGGGCGAAGGGTGAAACCCTGAAATTCGCTTTGGAATCCTTTCCCCCTCTTCAGGAAGGGAGAAAGAATCTTTCACGGCATTTTCTTTCAGGTTATAATCCTATGCCTACTTACTTGAAAGGAAGTCCCATTGATCACAGTGGGACTTATTTCTGAGTAAAGATGCCTAGGATGAAAGTGCGCGAAGCACTTCCCGAATCACAGACAAATTCAGGAGAGAAGTTGAAAGGGGGAGGGGATCCAAACGTACATCCTAGCCAATCCAGGTTTTCAAAAAAGAAGCCAATTTGAAAGCAACAAAAATGCGACTACTCAATACAAGGTTCCAATTATCTCTGAGGGCAAATGTGCCTCAGGAACACTAGAAATGCGAGCAATTTTACAGTCCTCTTTTTATTTAGTAGATTTGTTAGTCGCCTTTCAAAACACAGTATTTTCCCAAAGAGGTCTCCCAAAAGCTATTCTTTCTTACTTTCTAATGATGTTTCCCGTTAATGCCGTTGTTCCCGATACTATTTGTGACAAATGCTCCCTCCTTAAGTTTTCCCCAAACCACTAACAACAGTATATATCTTTTTTTCACACACACACACTCGTTGCTTCTTTTGGGTTGTCCTGTGGCTATTACGCAAACGCAGCAAGTATTTTAGGTAGATAATCTATGAACCGGCCCCAATATTATTGTTTATTAACACTGGTAACCCATCACACATGTAAAACTTAAGGTGGAAGAAGTCAACGAAGCAACAGATTTGAACCCAGATCTCACCCAAGTTCCCGTTACTGGTCCTGTGCACCAAACTCCCATTTGCCTCTCAAAAAATTGCCCTACACTGCCCAGGGAACCAGACATTCAAATAGAAGCCATGCCAGTAAACACTTGGGGTTATATTGGGTCTGGGGAAATACTTATTGACACGTTATGCTGTATATTCTTTTTTTTAACGGTGGCTTCAGCCTGGGCTTTCTCATCAGAAAATGCCTACTCAGAAATGCCTACTCAGAGAGCAGCCCTGCCAAGCTCAGGATCAGTCCTAGGTAATAAGGAGTACAGGGCTGCAGCTCAGATATGAAGCATCACCAGATGATCAGAAATCACTGCTGAGCACAGCACAGCTGAAGGGAGTTAGGAAGGCTTCAATGCCAGGTGTCAGATTCTGAAACTCAACAGGGATATGACGTCCATTGGTGGGTACTTTGAGCCAAAAAAGAGAAGTTGTTGAACTGGGTATGATGACTGATAATGACCAATTATCCACCCTTCTTCACCCTAAGGTACCGGCATGGGTTACAACATTAAAACACAATATTAAAAAACCCAGCTCAGAACAATTTACAATTGCAGAAATAAGGTGGGTCTTAAAACTCTACACCTCAAGTGTCAAAAGCCAGGGTTAAGAAGTGTGTTTTCAGCATTCTCCAGAAGCTGTGTAAGGTGCACCTCTGTGGGGAAGGAGCGCCACAACTTAGGGGGCTGCCACAGATATCCAAAGTAACCGGGAGAGAGAACGGAGCTGTGCGAGGATTTTGAAACGGAGAAACCAGTACAGGAGACGATTATCTAACGTTTTGAAACAAAACGCCCATCGAGGGGTTTTCTTTTTATAGAGAATATTGTTTTTCAAGATATTCCTTACACTTAATAACTGATACATATATATATATATACATACATACACTTATACCAGTAACTGCCACAGATAACAAGGCTGCTTCCTCTCTCAACTTCACCCAGATTGGAAATAAGTGCAAGGCAAAGAGTCTGCCGTAGCTGTGGGAGCCCATGAAGTGACGGCAGCGCTGGGGGGGGGGGGAGAGAGACTCATGCTCTCGCCAGCTTGGGCTGGGGTCCCTTTGCAAAGACATAAAAGGGATCCCGACGAATGGAGCCCAATCAGTGCCCTATTTCCCCTCAATAACCGGAACAGAGCACAACCCGCTTCCGATAGCTCAGCGGGCCAGAGCATGCTGCTGCTAACACCAAGGTTGCAGGTTCGATCCCCGCATGGGACAGCTGCCTATTCCTGCATTTCAGGGGGTTGGACTAGATGACCCCCAGGGTCCCTTACCCACTGGACAACTCTATGAAAAAAAGGGACCGTTTTGTTTCCCGTGGACTCGAAATCACAGCTCTTTGCCCAAGAGTCCGGGGTCCCCAACTTCCCCCGGGAGACCCCCGTGACTGAGGGTCCTTCTGCACGGCGAGAGGCGCCGCGTAACGTGGGAACGCGGGTCTGGGAGGGAGAGAAAGAAACGGCTGGAGATGGAGAGAAAAAGTTAGCCAGCATGCCTTTTTGGAGGGTGGGATGCAAAGCGGAGCAGCCGAGGGGAAGCCGCCTTACCTGAGCAAGGGATCTGGGAAGAATGGAGCGCTCCGCGAACCGGCTCTTTCTCGCTCCCTCGCAGGACGGAGGGGCTCCTGCCGCGCTCTTGGCAAATCCTCGCTTGCAGCTAGCGGGGCGCTCAGGGAGCCGGTGGGGCGCACGGGAGTTTCATCCCTCCAGGAAGCCGGGCTCCATCCCTCCGCGCTCTCGGGCTCCGCTCGCCTCTGACTGAGGAGGAGAAGGGAGAGAGAGAGAGAGAGAGGCTGGGCTGGACTGGGCGCGGGCGGAGAGGCAGCTCCGCTCAGCGAGAGACGCCCGCCTTCTGGAGCGCGCGCGGGCGCCTGGGCTGAAAAGGAGGCGGAGAAACCCCCCGCGCGCCCCCTAGAGGCATCGGGCAAGCACAGCGCCTCCCCTTTATATTTATATTAAGCTCTCCGGTGTGTTTTTTTTCTCTCCCCACCCCCCCGCCCCGCACCTTTTCTTTTCTTTTTTGCAAGCCGAAACTCCCCGGGGGCCGTTTGCCTTAAGAATATACTGCCTGCTCAGTTAAAGTTCTTTCAAGTGTGTCAATTGCTAACGTGCTCAGCGCGAAGCTAAGTGGAGCTCAAGAGAACGAGAAGATGTGTGTTGTGGTTTCCCAAATGAAGGATCAGGTAGAATCGTAGAGTTGGATCCCTGAGGATCCTCTAGTCTAGCCCAACCCCCTGCAATAGGCAGCTGTCCCAAACGGGGATCGAACCTGCAACCTTGGTGTTATCAGCACCACGTTCTGAACCAACTGAGATGTGCAAAAGGTACTGTTTGTCCAAAAACCAAAAACCTCCTGGTGATTTATGGGACTGAGAGTTTCTATGAGGATGCTTTTATTTTCACCCCACCTCTAGCTCGGGGCTAGTTATAGCCCTGAGGGGGTGGGCAACCTGTGGCCCTCTGTCTCATTTTGTGTGGCCCTCGACCAGATTTTATGGGGGTGGCAAGGAAGGGGAAAGGGGAGGAAAAAAGTGGCAGGAAAATAGAGCGTGGAAGAGAGAGAGAGAGAGAGAGAGAAATGTGTGTGGAGGAGAGAGGGAGTGGCAGAATAGAGAAAAAGGGGCTCGCCCCATTGCCTTTGTGTGGCCTCTGGCAAAGCACCTCCAAAGGATTATGCCCCCCGACAGGAAAAAAAGGCTGCCTATGGAAGGGCTTCAGTCCTAGTCCTGGAAGAAATCTGAAATCCTTTGCCAAACATTTAAATCCATGTTAGGAGCCGTGAGGCAACATGCCACAACGTGGGAGCGCCTGGAGTCAAGGAATAGTCTTAAACCTATGATCAGGGTCTATCCCATGAGGTGACCACCCCCAGGGTGCCCTCCTCAGAACATTACTGCTTGTTAATGCGCCGTGAAGGATATCGTGCCATGCTATGGCATTCCAAAGCACGGTTTGAGGTGTTGGAATTAAACTCTAGTTCCCATTAGCAGAATAGGCGGAAGTCAGCCTTGGGTTGTTTGATCCTTTAATTAGTTCTCCCCCACCCCCTTCGCAAGACACTCTTTTAAAGTTTAAATAACGGATAACTTTTGCTCCGTGTGCTTGCAGTTGCAGATTAAATATACAATGCCGGTGGATGTTTCTAAAATTGCTAATACATCCGACATAGATCAAACTATTGCAACAGATTGGCTAACTCTGAGGCAGACAGCAGCACAACGCAACATGCCTGCTGCTGTAATTGTTAAGACTGTTAACTAACTGCCATAACTGAACCAATTGCCACAACTGCCACACAGTTCTTGCCATTAACCCTTTGCACATGCATTTTGGATGCTGACATCCCACATGAGGAGCCCCAGGCCTGGGAGCTGAATCTGACTCTCCTGTCCTCTCCATCCTTCCCCTGGGACTCTCAACAGGCCTCAATATCCCTCACGTGTCTCAAGCACTCCTGCTCAGTTGGGATGCCCTCATGTCTTTTGCCTGTCAAGATAGATAGGGTGTGTGTGTGTTTGTGTCTTTTTTGTGGCCTCACTTACAAAGGAATGGTGCACCCATTTTGGTCTCTGGCCAAATATTGTTAAATTTGCCCATGGCAAGTCTATGTTTATACACAATTTTTCCCCACGTGTTGCAAGTTTGTACATAACACAGTTAGGAACATAGGGAACTGCCTTATACCCCCATCCAAACATTGATCCATCTAGCACAGTACAGTGGTATCTCAGGTTAAGTACTTAATTCGTTCGGAGGTCCGTTCTTAACCTGAAACTGTTCTTAACCTGAAGCACCACTTTAGCTAATGGGGCCTCCTGCTGCTGCCGCGCCGCCGGAGAACGATTTCTGTTCTCATCCTGAAACAAAGTTCTTAACCTGAAGCACTATTTCTGGGTTAGCGGAGTCTGTAACCTGAAGCGTATGTAACCTGAAGCATATGTAACCCGAGGTACCACTGTATTGCCTGCACTATTGGCAGTGCTCTTCAGGGTTCTCAACAGGAGACATTCCCAGCTGTGCCAGGGAGATGCTAGAGATTTGAACCCAGAACCTTCTGCATGAAATGAAAATGCTTTCCCACTGAGCTATGGATGGGACCTCACATGTGCCACCTCATATTTCAGGATGGCAGAAAGATAACATACAAATGTTGGTACATTTGTACATCCATTTACAATGAATAAATGATTTGATATCCCTTAATGGTGCCGCTTCAGCCTGCCTTGTGGTGGGCATCGCCCTGCCTGGGTCTGCCTAGGCAAACCGCCACTCTCCCTAGATCTGTAGCAGCAAAGGTTTACTGAGCCCAGAAATACCACCTAGCCCTGTCTTTGACGCACATCCACAAATAATATATTGCTTGGGAAGCCAGTTCCTCATGGGGAGAGGGCATGAAGCCGTGATGAATATTTTCCCCCTTGCCCTGGTGAATTCAAGCAGTTGGCAAACTGGCAAATCACACTGGTGCAGAGCATGGGCTTTGAGATGCATGAAGTGCAGGAAATAACCTGTGGTTGCCATAGCCCACAGGATGATTGGTCACCAGAAGGTTTCCACAGCAAAGGGGGGGGGGGAGAGACATCCAGCAACAACAACAACTTGTAATAGAGAGCCAGCCTTCCCTGCCAGCAAGCCCTCGCTCTCTAATGAGGATGTATTAACAACTGCCAGGATTTTATCTCACTTTATCTTATTGCTGGAAACACATTAAAGATTCGTCTTAGTGCAGATAGGCAGCACATATGGAAATAATGCTTTTTTATGTGGCATGATTATTGAAAGTAGACTACCCTCATGCAACCTCAAAGATGTACAAGACCCAATGAGCATCTGCAAAAAATAAACATAATTCCCTGCTGTAATTCTGAGTGAGATTTACATTTACCTGTAACATCTCCTCCTAATCATCGGTTTCCTGTGTGTTTTCCCCTTACCTCCTTCCTGTACCCATTACTGTCAATGTACAAGGCGGTGTTGTCTTCCTAGTTCCTTATTTAGAACACCTACGGCGAAACAGCTTAAGGTTTTAACCATTTCTGATCTTCAGCAGCAAAGTTCATTTTCACATCTGGGGTTTGTATACAAGATGTCAGAGGTTAATAACACCAGGGACATCGATTTCATCATAGTGCCCTAGGCTACTCCTATCAGAGGAATATGGAATATGATGACTAAGGAATGCGAAAGAAAGAACAGATTTTCTTAATTTGCAGCGCAATCTTAACCATGTCTACTAAGAAGCAAATCCTTTTGAATTCTATTGGAATTATTCCCAGTTCAGTGGAATTAGGATCCTAGCATTGCAGCTCAAAGACATTTAGCCAATGTTTGGTCTGTATATATAAGCCTAGGTTGTTCACCTTCCATAATTCCTTCTTGTGATTAGAGCACAGAATTGAGTTTCTGAATGTCATTGACATAATATGTGTCATAAAATCCTAAAATTGTAGAGTTGGAAGGGACCCCAAGGGTCATCTAGTCCAACCCCCTGCAGTGCAGGAATCTTTTGCCCAACGTGGGGCTCAAACCCACAACTGAGATTTAGAATCTCTTGCTCTACCAACTGAGCTATCCCTTCAAGCGGTCCCAGCCTTCCTGGGTGTAGCAAATGCAGCCTGTGAATGGGGTGATTTGGGGTATGTAGCGAGCACCAAAGACATGCCAGCATTCTGTATTTACATAGCCACCGCATTCACAGAACTACCTGCCCAGAACTTCCTGGTTACAGTTGTTCACCAGGAAACAGCTTGAATGGATATCAAATGCTTTGTGAGGATTGGCTCTTCCAGTTGTTGTTTTTTTTAAAAAAATACATTTCTGTCTCTCATGGTTTTGCAAGCATCTGTGCACCACAGTTACCCTTTTATTTAAAAGAGGAATGCACAGCTCAGCCGTTGAACTTTGCATAGGTTACCGTAGATCCCATGGTCAATCCTTTGAAAAGTCCAGGACCCTGGAGAGCAACTGAGTACTGAGCCAATTGAACTGACTTAGTCAAGTAAAAGGAGTTTCTTGTTCCCACACCCTTCCTGTCCCTTATTTGCATGCATTCCCCCCACCTTCCACCATACCACACCTTGACAAAGAACAAGAAGCAGTTCCAGAGGTATAAGGGCAAATACCAGGTTAAGGTTTAAGCATGCTGCAGACTGAGCAGGTTATTCAATCAAACATATATATCACCAAAGCATGTTAGGTATTGCTTCCTCCACTTCTTCCCTCTATCTTCCCATGCCTATATACTTTTTTTTGCCCTTTTTCAAACTGTATAATTTTGTATTTCTGAGAAGTTGCTTAGTCACATTCACCATGCCCTTGCATCAGGCGGGGGCTCCGGTGGGAGTGTGGGCTGAATTCTGGCTTGTGGGACCAAATTGTTTGTCTTTACACAAGAACCCCAAGAACTAGCAATGAGGGCCAGGTACAAAAGTTGTACAGTTCGTATTAAAGAGCAAGGCACCTCTGAGCACATTCTGAGCCTAGAGATTTGTTTTCTGTGTGAGATCAGAACTCACAGTCCTTTCATATAAAAGTCCGTCCCTGGTTAACTTCCTTCATTTAAGCTGCCCAATTTAGGCAGGAAAAGTTGTTTTGCTATCATTACTGTTGCTGATCTATCCCCCCAGAAATTGACTATAGAGAATACAAATCTACCTTCTACCAACCACTAATCTAGTGCATATTGTTCCAGGAAAATACTGGGGGGGAATTATAGACAAACACAATGTGCTTCATGTTAAGTACAGGATCATCATTTAACTGCTCCAAGAGGAATATTTTTAAAGCATGTTTCCTGTCTTTGCTTGTCTCATAAACCAGCCTGGGGATGGGGGTGGCAGAGCCACAGAGCCTAGACATTATTATGTATAGAAGAAACAGCCTTGAATCTCACCCTGTGGTTATTTATATATCACTCTGATATGCTTCTCACCAGTTCGACTCTTTGCTCGATTTAACTGCTACGTCTCCATCCAGCACTGCTGAAGAGATCAGGTTTTCCTCCCCACCAATAGGATGTTCAGCTGTTCCAAGGAAGAAAGGCAGAGGAACCAAAAATACCATCTTCTTCCTGTGGGTGGCATCAAAATATCTTTAGTATACAAACGGTTTGTTCCGAAAGAGAGACAGAAAGCGGAGAGAGAGAGAGAGAGAGAGAAGGATTATTTGGGAGAGAAAGGTTTCTAATTTTTGCCAGTGTTCTCACATGACTTTAAAAAAATAAATAAATAAGTCGTTTAAATTAACACAACCATTTTAAATAAACCAGTGCCACAATACTACAAGTATTATGACTATCACCTTTAGTCACATACTATGTAAGTGATGGGGAACTTCAGGCGGAGGGGCCAAATGTGGCCCTCAACTCCTCCCGGTCTGGCCCTTGAGACTCTCCATTGGCAACCCCCTTCACTGGCCATGCTTTGATAATGCTTCTGGGGAGTAGAGAGGGGTCTGTGGATGTGTGTAGAAACCAGCCTACTGTACAAAGCTAAAACTTACATTTGCTCTACCCACATATGTTTCTGCTCCTTGCCCACCACTGGGATGTGGGGCCCCAGGAAATCCCCTAGAAGGGAATGTGGCGCTCAGGTGGGAAAAGCTTCTGTTTCCCTGTGCTATGCAGATTTTGCAAGCAGAATGCTGCAGAGAAGTATCTAGGGAAGGAAGTACCCAATGGCAATGGCCATTGCAATGCACTGGTTCCATCTGAATGCATTGGGTGTTCTCAGGGATCATCTCTACATCAACATAATTGCTTACACGGTGGTTTTTAGGGGACAACTACAAAGGGGTAGTTTTTAGGGACTAGCTTCAAATGGTTGAACCCATTGTGAATGCATTGAACCTCAGCTGTCTGGCAGCTTAAACAGTGGTCTTTAGGCATCATATCCAATGGACTAGAGCCACAAGGGTCCCTCAAATTTCCGCCAGCAACACCTGCACTGCAATGGTCCATCATCATAGACATAGGAATACATTGGATTGAGATCGAGAGACCCAGAGTTCAGCAAGAGCCCAAAATAAACATAAAACCCCACAAGTGTATAGACCTAAGAATGAACCAGAAGCAACCTTTCTTATTTTAGTCATGCTACATTCCAGCAAACTTCTGGAGAGAAATGTGGGGGAACACAAGTACAGGGGGAACACACAATGCTCACCCATTAGGGTAGGAAAACTGGTGCCCTCCAGAGCTTGGAATACATGCCCCAACCTCTCATATGGAGCTCAAAAACACCCACAGGGCTGAAGGATCACCATCCCTGCTATGAGGGGAATAGTTGTAACAAATCTTGGGGTAAGGGCTTTAGGTTCTCATGGGCGCAACACATTTCCTACTGATGTTAAAAGGCTAAAACATATTTTTGTGGGACTCCAACTCCTATCAACCCCTGCCAGCATGGCAAAGGGAAAGGAAGATGGGAGTTGTAGTCCAATTACACCTGAAGGGCCCACAGGCCCCCACCCCAAACTAAAGTGCCAATCCTAACTTAACATATTTGCTGGGGGGCAAGCCCCATTGAGCACAGTAGGGTTTACTTCTGAGTAAACATGCATAGGACAGGTCAAGGAATGTCGGCAGGAGGTGCCAGTCTCCAGGAGGGAGCAATTATTTTGAAGGCTAGGAAGGGTTTTGAGCTCCCAACCCCAACTCCCTTGTCTCATGAGGTTTCGTAACAATGTTTCTGGGGTATATATTATTTAGAAAGATTTAGAGACTGCTTATATTACAAAACTCTCGAAGCAGTGTGCATCCTACAGCATCCTAAAACCCACAAAACGGTTAAATAAACAAGCATGCATGAAATAGTTCCCAATAAAACACAGATAAAATCAGGAAAACGATACGTGCAGCAGATTCCTCCTTTTCTTGCCAAATATCAATTCGCCAACAGAGCAACACAAACTGGTTTGTAAAACTAAATTTAAACATCAGCTTGTGACTCAGAACATGATGCTGCCATCTGGCAAAAGTGCTGAAAGTCCCACAGCAAGAGCAGATGTATCATTCATGCTTTCTAAACCAGGGTCCTTTGGCCTCTTCCATAGTTGCTTCCCATATTATGTGGAAGCGCCAATCGTGTGGGCTTATCCTGATAACAAAAAATAACACCCATCATTCTGACCGGACACTGGGGTCCAGCTCTGAGGGTCTTCTGGTGGTTCCCTCACTGTGAGAAGCAAAGTTACAGGAAACCAGACACAGGGCCTTCTCGGTAGTGGCACCCGCTCTGTGGAACACCCTTCCACCAGATGTCAAAGGAAAAAAACAACTACCAGACTTTTAGGAGGCAACTGAAGGCAGCCCTGTTTAGGGAAGCTTTTAATATTTGAAGGACTATTGTATTTTAATATTTTGTTGGAAGCCGCCCAGAGTTGTTGTTGTTGTTGTTGTTGTTGTTATCTTCATGGTGCTATCCAGAAGGAGATTACATTCTGAAGCCCTTGCTTTAGACTCCTTGCTGGACTCAAACTCCCATCAGTACCAGCCAGAATGACCAATGGACAGGAATGGCAGGGGCTGTAGTCCCCACAATATCTGGAGGATCAGAGGTTTCCCGTCCCTGCCTGCCTTGGACCTTATCTTCAACCTGCTCTGTTTCCCAAAACCTGAACTATTGACCCTTGTACTGCAAGATATAGCACCATGGAAGCCATCTGCAATATTCTGTTTTAGAAGCCTGATCTAGATTGATGTGTGACTGTTGATTTTACTATCCCCTTCAGTTAATTAAAATAAAAGCACCTGTCATGCGATAGAAGTCTTTTCCAGCTGACAAGTCTTTCATTTATTCTTATGAACCTGGGGATCAGTGTTATCCCAGGCAGGGGGAAGAGCGAGCTGGGTTTTTCCACTCATAAATCACCCTGCTTTGGAATACATAGAATCTAGCTGTTTCACAGGCTGGCTAAGAGACAGAAGACAAAGCCATGACATGCAGAGGGATGCAGAATTATACCCAAGGCAGAAAACCATCCCAATCCTCTCATCAATTTGGCAATAACATGCTGAACAAACAACTCTCCTGAGCTTCTGCCAGTGCATCCTTGCTTGTGTGGGACTCAAAGCCACAATCTGAATTATAGAAGACGATCAAGAGCAAGAAATATTGGAATGATGGGACTATGATTACCTGTAGAAGTCATGGAGGCTAGATAAATCACTTTAGAGTTGCTCTCATGGCTTTTGACTTCACCTGATCCCCACAGCTGAATTAGACCTGCAGCATTCAACTGTTGCCTGATACTTCATTTCTCCTTATACATATCGAAAAGTCAATTTGAATACAATAGCGTACTTGGCCTTGAGGGGTAGTTCCTCTGGTGGAGAACATGTTGTGCTCCTTCTGGGGTAGTTTGTCCACCTTTGGTCCCCACCCTGCACTCACGTCTCACCTGTGGCTCCTAGAAGCTGTCAGCATGCGACAGCAGACACACCTTGGGAACGGCTTAGACTGGCTGGCTTCTTCTTCTTTGGCGATCACTCGTAGCCGAGTAAGATTGTCTTCCGTAAACACGGTTTTAACAATGAGTCAGTAAGTGACTGTGGAGGCCACGTCCTTCCACAGTGGGGACATTGGTTTCCGGGCAGGAGCTGATCACGGTGTCGATTTGCCAAGCGTGCCTTCCTCCTAGCACATTTCTCCTGAGTTTGAGTGTCTTCAAAGCCCATGACACCTTTGGTAAAGGCTGTTCTCTAACTTGAGCTCTCGCAGGCCAGTGTGATGAGGGTAGCCAAAGGCTCTCCTTCTGTGAGTTAGGGACTTTCCCTGCATGCAGAGACAGGCTCCAGAGGGTTGAGCAGACGGGACCAATAAGGGGTCCAATGGTCAAGAAGGCAGTTTCTGCATGTGCTGTAGAGGGAAGCGAGGGGCAGATGGGGCTTGGCAACCTGGGAAGATAGTCCATCTAGGAGAAGGAAAACTCTGTCCTAAACCTCCGTTGCCTTGTGGGATATCTTTGGGAGAAGATAAGGCTAAGGAGTAAACCCTACACAAATCCGGGTTGGAGTCCCTAAGGTGGTTGGGTGGCGCCTTGTATGCCTTCTTCTTGCAGCTCATGCAGCCAAGCTGATGCCAAACATATCCCTCTGATTTCCTTTAGACCACATCAGTGAGGCTGAGAGGGGGGTTGTCATCTGAGCAGCCCAGGACCTCCATACACACTGCCCAGGCTTGCACCCTTGGGTGTAATTAACTTTGCCTCCTTTAATTCCCACCACCATTCCTCCATTTTGGGTAAAAACGCATTCTTCGATCCGTGTCCATATTAAAATCTCTCCACTGTGCTTACATACTGGAATAAAAGTCCATTTTTTTCTTATTATGCTGTACAGTGGTACCTCGGGTTAAGTACTTAATTCATTCCGGAGGTCCCTTCTTAACCTGAAACTGTTCTTAACCCAAAGCACCACTTTAGCTAATGGGGCCTCCCACTGCCGTTGCACCGCCAGAGCACAATCTCTGTTCTCATCCTGAAGCAAAGTTCTTAACCCGAGGTACTATTTCTGGGTTAGTGGAGTCTGTAGCCTGAAGCGTATGTAACCTGAAGCATCTGTAACCCAAGGTACCACTGTATATCCTTTAATTTATGCCCAGTTCCATATGCTCAAATTCCATTTCCTGTTTTTACGACAGTGAACCTGGGACGTTTTTCATTTAAAGCAAATTCTCTGTCACTGCTCTATGACCTTTTTTGGAGTCGAAAAGACTAATGAGATCAAATGAATCCAAAGGTTATCCAGTCCAACCCCCTGCGGTGAAAGGCAGGGCCACTCGCTTTTCAACTTTCTGCACTGACACAACTGAGATCAACCAATGCAATCCAGGCAGTTAAAAGCACAGAATCGTGGAAACAGTGCAGGCAAGTGTCTCTAGAGGAAAAAGCTAAAGACGTAAAATGAAGTGGCCTTTATCTCCCTGCAGCTGAGTTTATTGTTCTTACCACATGCAACCCTTTAAAAACAACCTTGTGAGGCAGTTCCGATATTATTTTAATTTTATAGACTGCAACCTGAAACCTGATTTAGTATAAAATTGACAAGGTGGTGTAATTCTGCATTGAAGGCAAGGTAATTCATAGGCAAGGGAGATCTGAGGTCAGCGTTCAACCCTTTCCCCAGAAGATCACACCAAGCCAGTCACAGAGAGTGAATACCCCTGTGGGAGCTCTATAAAGTGAAGATATCAAGAAGGATTATCATTGCAGCACTGAAGTTTTTCTACATTGAGCCTGCTGTAACTTTTGTAGCAGATTTTCTCCTGGCGAGCATCTGACCCAGAATCGAAAGGCCTCAAAGGAACTCTAGAGGTGTCGAATTCACTTTCTGTTGTCTGTCCCAAATCTTCCCATGTTCAGCTTCACTGAAAGTCCCCGAGTTTTGGAATGATTTCACTTTCTTCTCAACGTGCATAATGGCCATTTCTCGCTCCTTCCCCTTTTATAAAAACCTTTCTAAACTAGCCTTCAAGGAACTATACTGGCAATGACAGCCAAGCTGGTTCCTTGGAGAGGACCAGGAAATCCCCTCCCCTGTTGTAGTGATCCTGTTCAGTTTGCTGTAACTGTAAATAATAAATGCAGTGGCCGAGTTCAGTTCAGTGCTTGCGTCCGTCTGTTCCTTCCACGTGCAAAAGGAACACTTGCAACAAATGAACAATGGCTGTGCATTCTTTTGCTGCCTATTGTTGTGCTAAGGTGGCAGATTAATCCCTGCTGGGGTGATCATTTTCTTGAATTTAGGGGACAGGGGAGGGAAGATGAGCTTGGGTTGCTAGGCAACTGTAGGATGACTTCTCCAAACCATGCATCTCCTGTAGAACTTGGCTGGAGAAGGTTTCCTGGCATTAACTAGTGACTGCTATATGATATTGAGAAATAAAATACACGCTCAGGTAGCAGAACAAGTTAAAGGATCTTCACCATTGGTTATTCATGGGAAATGTAGCTTGTTGTTAAGAAGATGGCATGTAAAAGCGCACTTTTACCCCAGTCTATACAGAGAACATAGGGACACTGGTGGCGCTGTGGGTTAAACCACAGAGCATAGGACTTGCCGATCAGAAGGTCGGTGGTTTGAATCCCTCCAACGGGGTGAGCTCCCGTTGCTCGGTCCCTGCTCCTGCCAACCTAGCAGTTCGAAAGCACGTCAAAGTGCAAGTAGATAAATATGTACCGCTCCGGCAGGAAGGTAAACGGCGTTTCTGTGCGCTGCTCTGGTTCGCCAGAAGCGGCTTAGTCATGCTGGCCACATGACCCGAAAGCTGTACGCCGGCTCCCTCGGCCAATAAAGCGAGATGAGCACCGCAACCCCAGAGTCGGTCACAACTGAACCTAATGGTCAGGGGTCCCTTTACCTTTATACAGAGAACATGGAAGCAGTTGTAGCATTTCTCAAGAGGTATGGTGATAGCCTGCCCATCACAGTATTAAGCTATATAAGGAAGTGTGTTATTTCAGCCACCTTATTGCTTGTGTTTACTCCCATTTCCCACTCCTCTTACTGCTTGGGCCACGTCATACTGCCTGCGGCGCTGCTAGCCTGTCCCATTTGTCAAATAGCACCTGATTATGCCAGCTCCATGCTATTGCCTTGAAGGAAAGGAGTTGTATAGCTAGTTTAACAGTCATGATCTACTGCTTTTGCTCTTCCAAAGTGCCTGAGCTGGAGAAATAAAAGCATATTTTATGAGGAATAATGGCTTGCTTTGAAACACCCAGGCACATTCTGCTAACTTTCCACACACAACGGAAGTTATTTCTCTTTCCTCCACAGGGCTGGAGCCCACATCATGAAAGAGGTTTCTGACATATTATATGTAGTAGAGGAACCCTTGTTATTCTAAGCTTATTATCGGAAACCTCAAGGACATAGCCAGACAACTAAGATTTAAGAGCATAGATTTCTTCCTTCAATGCATCCAGTTCCTAGTGATGGGGAAATCTGTAAATTTCAATGTCTCTCCTATTATTATTATTATTATTATTATTATTATTATTATTATTATTATTATTATTATATCTTAAATTCAGTTTGCCACATCCCTTTGGCCATCTGGAATATATTGTTTTACATATATTGAGGGAAAGAAGACTTGACTTTTGAGAGCAACTGCCTTTTCCTTTGTGCCACTTTGGAATAAAATGACATGCCATTTTATTTTCTCCAAAGATACTAAAAACCATCAAAAAATAAATAAAAAGTTATAGCATAATCCTACATATATAAATGTCCCCAAAGGAATCTCCTCTTTCTGATAATATCATTTACTTGGTTTTAAAAGGAAGGATATTCTGTTTAAGGTGGATGCATCAATGGGCAATAGGAACTTCAACTTTGCCCTGCTGTAAAATGTCACATACTTCAATTTTGTGCATGGATGACTTCATGCATAAGTGTGAATGGCATAACTCCCTGGGGTCTATGTCGTTAACTAAGCTTTATCAAGACTTGCATTAAAATTAAATAGGTGACAAATTTGCTACATCAGAAGGGTTCACTTTCAGTTGCTGAATGCGGGAAGAACATCCTGCCCTATTTTCTTCTTTCATTATTTTTTTGAAAAAAACATTTTGATTTCTTTTCATACAGCAGCTGGGAGAAAGTTCAGGAGGTCATCGTAATACTTCTAATTATACCAGTAAAGGAATTAAAGGAGCCACGACCAAATGCATGCATGTTGTTAGGCTATATTTTTCACAGCCAAGCCAAGTGACATTGTGTGTCCAAGGAAAGAATCCTAGAATTCGTTCCCTGGTCCACCTAGTCTTCTGGCAATGGAGCAAATCTCTCCACCTCTTAGCTCCGAGGACACACCACTAGACTCTGAGGGTTGGTCTATAGACCCTTGAGGACTCAAGAAAATGCTGAGAGGGGAAAAAATATAGATGTGGAAACCCCATAATCTTAAAAGACCTAATGACTGCAGAAGAAGGCACTGGCTTTATAACTGCCCGGAAGGTTGCATTTGTGGGTGGGCAACTTGGATGTTTGATATCAGCTTCAGTAGCCCTATCCATGGTCCTGAACCCTCACCCTGCTCCCTTTTCAAACTGCTGAATTCCCTTGTCTTGTCATCCTGATAAACTAGGATCTGCCTTTCCTGGGCCATCATCTCTCCCCTGTGATGGGCATCCTCATGGATCCTGACAATGGTCACAATCTGCAAGTGGGTGACTTCCCTGCCATGGCTTTATCTAGTCACAATCGGACAACGTGTAGGCATAATGTGTGTGCTCCACACACCTGGATTGTGTATACAAAGCGGAGCTGACTGCTGACTCTTCCCTTTCTGACTTCATTGTCTCAATTTCATCTTGCTTCTGCTCTTCACCTGAGTCTACCTTTCACATGATATCAACGTTATTCCCTTTTACCAATGGTGTACTTCTGATGTTTTTGGGTGGTGCTCTTATAATGCTGTTGGGACTCGGGTGGCGCTGTGGGTTAAACCACAGAGCCTAGGGCTTGCCGATCAGAAGGTCAGCAGTTCGAATCCCCGTGATGGGGTGAGCTCCCGTTGCTCGGTCCCTGCTCTTGCCAACCTAGCAGTTCGAAAGCACATCAAAGTGCAAGTAGATAAATAGGTACCGCTCCAGTGGGAAGGTAAACGGTGTTTCCATGCGCTGCTCTGGTTCGCCAGAAGCAGCTTAGTCATGCTGGCCACATGACCCAGAAGCTGTACGCTGGCTCCCTTGGCCAATAAAGCGAGATGAGCGCTGCAACCCCAGAGTCGGCCACGACTGGACCTAATGGTCAGGGGTCCCTTTACCTTTACCTTATAATGCTTCTTGGACTACAGGTCCCATCATCCACGACCACTGGGCAGGACTGATGGGCACAGGACAACATCTGCAGGGCATCATGTTGGTTCGCCCTTACCTTTGACCAATCATTTCAAAGGAATTGGAGTTCATAAGCAGACAAAAGAAGTGTCAGCCTCATTCTGGAGCATATTATTTTACATCCACATGTTGAGAGCTGCCTTTCTAGAAATGAAATCAATTTTTTTAAAAGGATGTGCCATTAAGAAAAGGATGGGGGAGATATCCTACAGGAAGTCCTTGCTGTTGCACTCTTAGTCACCTATATCTAATGCTGCTGAGCTGGTATTTTCTACCAAGTTGCTGACAGCAGCACCTGTGCGAAACAGGGAAGACTTAAAGGGTACTGTGATATTCTCCATCATAATCATCACCATTTTTTTTTTAAATGAGGAATCTCTCTCTCTCTCTCTCTCTCTCTCTCTCTCTCTCTCTCTCTCTCTCTCTCCCATGCCTGTTTTAGCTTTTCCAGAGTTCAGAACGTGTTGCCAGGGGCTGCCCTGATTCTTCATATTAGGCAGATCACATGCAATGAAGGCATTTAATCATTTGCCTGAAAACACCCTTAAAAAGAACAACCTCCATTAGCTAAAACTTTCTCTCAGCATGAAACACGGAGATGTCTGCCTCTAGTCTTCAAAATAGCAGCTGTACAGCTCAGTGCAAATAGCATCTTTAAAAGAAATCAGAACTGCTTTATTTACTTTTGATCTTTTCTTGCTCACTTCAGGTCAGTCCTCTTTCTTTGTGCACTCCTTACTCTTCCCCCTTCATATTTTGTCTTCTTATGTTAACTCGTTTTTTCTCCCATTTAATTTTCTCACCTGCCAACCACATTGTGTAGTATCTCCCAACCCAACCCTCAAATAATAATAATAATAATAATAATAATAATAATAATAATAATAATAATAATAATTTTATTTATACCCCGCCCATCTGGCTGGGTTTCCTCAGCCACTCTAGGCAGCTTCCAGCAAAAAATAAAAATACAATAATTCATCAAATATTAAAAGCTTCCCTAAACATGTTAAGATAACAGTCCACTCTTGTCTCCAACTTGCATTAACAGCAACAAGACCTACAATCTGGAGTGGAGCTCAAGGCTGAGCTTGTACTGAAAAACCAACCACCTTACTGTTCTTTATTTTATTATTTGTTAAAAGTCCAAGTTGTACACAGCCAAGGTAATTAAATTCCTCAACAGAGAAAGCTGAAAGTGCATACCTGGAAGTAGCCAAACAGTTTTGAAAAGATCAGCAACTGGATATAATCACCCACCCCCCCATCCACTAACTCTGGAAACAGCCAAATATTCATTGTTATTTTACCATTAAATGACTAGATACTTAAGGCAAGGCAAGGAAAACCAGTGAGTCTCAGGGTGCCGAATCCTGCACACCATGGCAATTCCTGTGCTCATGAAATATTATCGCAGAACAACATATACAGTCCTCTTACTGTACCAGTGTTGAGGGAAAACTCATTCACAGCAGAACAAATCTGCTCCTCAAAATTCCTCTCAGTGTTCTTTCTGAATACTGTATTTGAATGTCTGCCAAATATCTGATAGCTGTATTTAGCACCCTTTCATATTTCTCTATCCAACAGGGTTTGAGATTTGACATTTAGCACTTGACGGCTGACACACAGTCATTTCTCCCAGGAACTTCCAAAGGATTCTGAGACAGTTTACACAGGGCAGTGGTGAGCCTCACTTGGCCCACTGTGAACTGGATACACACCTCCTAGATGCATCACACTCATCGTTCCCCTGTACATTGCACATCGCGGGGGAAAGTCAGTCGTGTTGGGCAAAGCAGTCTGCCAGGGCAGTAGCCTGTCCAACATTATTCATTTGATAAACTCCCCCAAACCCAAGACGGTTTGAAAATCAATGGTCAGGGCCAGCCCTAGACATTTAGCTGCCTGAGGCAATGGACAAGATCGTTGAATCAAACTGTTCCTAGTTTGAATTGCAAAATGGGAAGATTCACCACACTCTGAACATTTGTCAATAAGTCACTTCTCCTCTAGTGTGGTTTCACTTTGGTTTGCTCAGGGGACAGATGTGAAAGGAAGGATATTCCCCTGGCGCAATGTGTGAGACCGGACAAAAGTCTGTTGAAAGCATCCCTTTGCTGGTCAAACATTGTGTTGACAGTAGACCAAGTGTGAGGAAATTGTGGCCCTCCAGACTTCATTGGGCCCATACTCCCATCATCCCTTCCAGTATGGCCAAAGGTGAGGGATGATGGGAGCTGTAACAAGCTGCCCCAGTTGGAGCAATGTAGGCGTGAGGTGATTTTGGTGGGGTAGCAGCAACACTATGAGACTATGCCACTTGCAAGAGACATTTAGTTGCTGTTGCTTAAACCTGTGCTGCAACACCATGAGCTCAAGCTGCAAAGAGGCTAAGTGCATCATTATTTCCAGGCTATCATGCTACCAACAGTCTGCTGCTACACATCTTAAGCAAGCTGCTTGAAAGGCAGCGAGAATTCCCCTGAGAGGGTTTTTCCACTAAATATTATATGTATAATATACACAGAGGGAATGTAGGAAGGTTTCAAGAAAAATCTCCCATACAAAACATTTCATTCTCGGGAGAGATCTTTTCTCCAAATCCATTTACACTGCAATTAGCTGTTCCTACACAGATGCACTGTGCAGCCTTCCTAGAGGGCTGGTGTGCAACTGTTTATAAACGACAACTTTAAAATCAGTATTGTCAGAGCTGCTTCAAGATCCTAGCTCACAGAGGATCACGCTAGCCAGCGGTCATTAAGTAAAAGTCTTTATTGAATTACAGTTTCCATTCTCACGCTGCTGTCTGCAACTCTACGTCTACTAGCTAGATCGGCGAGGCTCCGTCTGAGTCTCCGCCCCGTGCGCACCAACTTAATATCCTAGCCTTGCTCCACCTTTTCCTCCTGACTGTCCTCCTCTGGGTCCCTCTACCCCCCGGGGCTTCTTCCTTCCGGGATTCTTCTGACGCTGACCCAGACCCTTCTGCCTCCTTGCGCCGGGCTTTAGGACCCGGTTCCCTTTCGGGGCTGCTCACTGCGCCGCCTTCCTCTGCATTTGAACTTGGCGCGCGCGCCCAACCTTCCACTTTCCTCTTAACCGTTTCTTCGCTCCCCGATGGAGGTGTGGCCACTCCTGACTCCTGCCCTCCCTCCTGTGGTGAGCTGCCAGCGCTTCCCTCCTGGCTCCTTTCCTCTTCCCTGCTTCCTGGCGGTGACGCTGGTCCCGATTTCCAGCTGCTCCCCCCTGAGTCTCCTCTGGCTCTATCTTCCTGGGGTGCCTCCCTAGACTCCCCCCTTGCCCTGGCCACTGGTGCTCCTTTCTGTGAATCCTCTGATTCACTGGAAAGACTGGGAGATCTCGGGTCGTCGTCATCACTCATCCTTTCCTCTGTCTCCTCCCCTTCGCTCTCTGTTTCCTCCCTTGCCCGTGCCTCTGCACCTAAACCCCTGACATCCATCCCCCCCTCGAAGCCCCCCAGTCCCCCCTCCCCTCCTTCCGGTGCTGGAGCTGGGGGCTGCTGTTGCAAAGGGACGAACGTCGGATATCGGTCGCTTCCCGTGGCAGGCCTCCAGCGGAACTCTTCCAGGTCTTCCTCTCTGCTCTCGTTGACGACAGTCACCTCCTCTTCCATCTCTGTGCCGCCGTGCTCGAAACCAGGGTCGTCCCCGAAAATGTCCATGTCCGTCTCTCCCGCACTTCCTCCAGGCGGCGTTGCTCGGCCGGAACAGTCCAGCCACTTCCTGCGGAACTGCTCCTCCGGCCTATCGTCCCACCAATACGAGGGTTCTGAGACAGATCCCGAGGGTGACCCCTCCGGGGAACGGACGTCTCGTGTTGGTTCCTCGTCCGAGTCGAACCCCCTGAACGTGCTGTCCGAAAGCGTGGGCGTGAAAAGCCAGTCGTCGAAAAAGTCTGCTGGCATAGGTCTATGTGGGAAGAGGGCATGAAACTCGTCTTTGAGCAGAGGTTCGTCTAAAGCGTAGCCCGGCACCCAGCTGTTCGCACTGGCCGGGGTGCCCTCCCTGGCGAGAAAGTATTCTACTCCCTCTTCCCCCCATCTGGAGTCCAAAATCTCCGTGACTTCGTTGATGCGCTCCTCCTGTGCCACTCCCGCGTGCCCCGTTCCTTCTCTGAGCGGACTCGGCGCCGTTCCGGGTTCCTGGAACCTGTGCGGTGCCTTGTAGGGAGTGAGCACCGATCTGTGGAACACCGGATGCATTCTGGAACCCTCCGGAAGCGCCAGCCTGAAAGCCACCGGGTTGACCTGCTCTTCGACTTGGTAGGGCCCCAGTTGTTTATGCCCTAGTTTCTTCTTGGCCAACGACCTGGCCGGCACTGCGTGGGCTGCTAACCAGACCCAGTCTCCCACGTGGAGCTCTTCGCCAACCCTTCTGTGTTTGTCCGCTTGTACCTTGTATGTGTGTTTAGCCAGCTCCAGGTGGCGCCGCAGCTGATCGTGGACTTCCTGCAGCTCCGACGCGAACGCATCTGCTGACTGCGGCTCCCCTTCTCCCCTGCATTCCAGTCCCGGAAAGGTTCTAGGGTGCCGCCCGTTGTTGGCGAAGAACGGCGTGACGCCCGTGGATACGTGCTTCGTGTTGTTGTAGGCAAACTCTGCAAGCGGCAGGTAATCCACCCACGTCGCAGGCTGTTGGTTTGCATAACATCTCAGGTACTGCTGCATGATGGCATTGGCTCGCTCCGCTTGCCCGTTGGTCTGCGGGTGTCTCGCCGACGCCAGATTGATCTTGACGTTCAGGAAGCCCATCAGTTTCTGCCAGAAGTTCGAGATGAACTGCCGCCCGCGGTCGGACAGAATAGACCGTGGCAGACCGTGAACCTTGAACACGTGGTCTATGAACAGTTTGGCGGTTTGCTCCGCCGTGGCCACCTTAGCACACGGAATGAAATGCGCCATCTTGGAGAACAGGTCCACCACCACCAGCACTGCCGTCTTGCCCCTTGAGCTGGGCAGATCCGTGACAAAGTCCAGAGCCACCCTTTCCCAAGGTTCGACCGGAGTTTGCAGCGGCTCCAACAGTCCAGCCGGCGGTTTGTGCACCGGCTTTGCCCTCTGGCAGGTGTCACACCTCGCTACGTAGTCTGCGACCTCCCCTCTCATTCCAGGCCACCAGAAATCCCTGGCTACTAATTCCACCGTCTTCTCCTTGCCAAAGTGCCCGGCCGTGGGTGCGTCGTGCAGCTGCTGTAGCACCTTGGCTCGAAGTTCGTCACCCGGCACGTAGATGGCCCCTTTACGGATGAGCAAGCCATCTCGTAGCTGGAAACCGTCGGCCGCTGCCTTGCCCCCTCGCACCTCTGCCATCTTCGTTTGTGCGAAGGAGTCCCCCTGCAACGCTCGCCGCACCGCCTCTAGGTCCACGGTCGCCGCGGCGCACGCCCACACTGTCGGTGCAAAGATGTGCATGGCAGCCGCTGGTGTTGCGTCCTCCAGATACTGTGGCTTGCGGGAGAGAGCGTCTGCCATGATGTTGGTGTCCCCCGGGACATACTCTATTCGGAAGTCGAAGTCCGCAAAGAACTCAGCCCAACGTATCTGCCTCTGGTTCAGGAACTGTGCCGTGCGCCAGTGTTCCAGATTCTTGTGGTCCGTGCAAACCTGCACCGTGTGCTTGGCGCCGATCAGAAAGTGCCTCCACGCCTTGAACGCTGCATGAATGGCCAGCAACTCCCTGTCCCATATGGTGTAGTTCTGCTCGGACTTGCTGAGCTTCCTGGAGTAAAACGCTCCCGGCCGCCACACGCCCTGCGGGTCCTTCTGCAGCAGGACCGCCCCCACTGCTCTGTCCGAAGCGTCTGTCTCCACCCTCATCGGCATGCTGGGGTTGACATGAAGCAGCTGCTCTTCCGACGCGAAGAGACGCTTGAGGGCCTGAAAGGACTGCTCCGCCTGCTCTGTCCAGATGAACTTCTTCTTCTTGGAGCTAAGGGTGTCAGTGATGGCCGCCGTCTGCATCGCGAAGCCCTTGATAAACTTGCGATAGAAGTTCGCAAAGCCGACAAACCGTTGGACCTCCTTCCGGTTGCGTGGGCTCTTCCAATCCAACACCGCTCGAACCTTGGCGCTGTCCATGGCGAGCCCCTTGGCAGACAGCTTGTAGCCCAGAAAATCCACCTCCGGCACGTCAAATTGGCACTTCTCCAGCTTGGCGTAGAGCCTGTGTTGCTTTAGCCTGCCCAGCACTTCTTTGACGTGCTTGTCATGTTCTTGCTGCGACTCCGAAAAGATCAGGATGTCATCCAAGAAACAGACGCACGTCTTGTAGAGAAGTCCCGCCAACACGTGATGCATAAATGCTTGAAAAACGTGAGCGCCATTTTGCAGTCCAAAAGGCATAACTCTGTATTCGTAGGTACCCAGTGGCGTGAACATGGCTGTCTTCCACTCATCACCTTCCCGCATGCGAATGAGGTTGTACGCCCCCCGCAGGTCCAACTTGGTGAACACCTTTCCCTTCCGTACCTTCGCCAGGAGGTCGTCGATGCGGGGCATGGGGAAGTCCGACGGCTTGGTCACACTGTTCAAAATCCTGTAATCCACTACGAGTCTTTTTTGGGGCGTGTCTCGCTTCTTAACAAAGAATACAGGACTGCCCCCCACTGCCTTAGACTCCCGGATGAAACCGCGCTCCAAATTATGATCGATGAAGTCTTTGAGTTCCTGCAGTTCGTCCTCAGACATGGAATACAGCTTCCCTTTAGGCAGCGCCGCCCCCGGCAGCAGGTCAATTTTGCAGTCATATGGTCTGTGAGGGGGTAGCCTGTCCGCCTCCTTCTCGCAGAAAACTTCCAGAAATTCTGCGTACTTGTGGGGAATCGCTTGCAGCGTGCCTAGCAGCAGCTGTGATTCCTCTTCCTCTCCTTCCTGCCTGGGTACGATGCAGTGTTCAGCACAAAAGGAAGAGCCGAAGACCAGCTGCCTCTGGAACCAAGCCATCGTTGGGCTGTGCTTGTCCAGCCAACTCATACCCAATACAATGGGCGTGTCAGACAGTTGAGTGACGTTGAAGCTGATGACTTCCCTGTGATTCCCAAGTCGCATCACCATTGGTGGCGTCTGCTTCACCACTTGCCCCCCTAGCAGCTCCCTGCCATCCACCGTGACAACCTGCAGGGGCAGTGTGGCCGGCAGCAACTGCACAGCGTGCCTGTCGACAAATTCCTGCCCTATAAAGTCCGCGTTGCTGCCGGAGTCGATGGTGATTGGCACGTCCATGGTGATTCCATTGGGCAGCTGGAGAGATGCTGTGAGCCTCACTACTGGTTTGGGCGGGAGGGGGTTCACTGGCTGTAAAATTTCTGGGGACTGCGTCACTAACACGTCTGGCTGGGCCCCAGTGCCTCTTCCTCCAGCCAGACATCGTCGTTTCCCTGCTGTGGTCCTCTCTGCTGCGTTGCTGCAGTCACCATTGCTGAGGCTGCAGTAAGCTTGTGGGGCCTCTGGGGACACTCTTTCGCCATATGCCCTGGCTGCTCACAGACGTAACACTTCCTGGTCCCTCTAGGAGGCTTCGCCTTCACTGCTGCCGGTGCTAGGGCTCTGGTTGCTGACTGAGCCCTTGCACCTCCAACCTCCATAGGTTCGGCTCCTCCTCCTGGCGGAGGCGTGGATTGCGCTCGCGCTGCTTCTCTGGGAAAGAAGGAGGGGCCCCCGGCTGGTTCGCGCCCTCCACGTCCTTCGTCCTTGCTCCACGGACGTCCTTCCAGCCTCACCCCCACAGCCAGTGCCCTCTGAACGACCTCCTGGGTGGTTCGGGGTCTCTCCCCCCTCGCTATCTCATCTTTAATCGAGTTGTGCAGTCCCTCCCAAAAGAGGTCTCTTACAGGAGCCGAATCTCTGTCCCATTCCAGGGCGCTGACCAAGGCGAAAAAGCGTGCATGATACTGTCTGACGCTGGCCCTCCCTTGTCTCAGCCCATGCACCTCCTTCCGTGCAAGATCAATGTCAATACTTGATAAGAAACACCCATCCATCGCTTTAATAAAGGCATCCGCATTCTGGAGCGCCGGATCGTTATCTCTCCATAAATTGCGCAACCATGCTTTCGCCTCCCCATGCAGATGGGACATGATGAACCCCACTCTCTCCTGTTCATCTCTAAAATCTTTATGCAACAGTTGCAGTGCGCACAGTACGTCGGCTCTAAAGTTGGGATACTGTTGCAGGTTCCCATCGAAGTGAGAGAGCAGCCCGCCTGTCCGTCTCGCCAACCCAATTCCCTCCTGCCGGGGTGGTTGCTTTGCCAGTACGTCTAACCTGACCTGGAGATCCCTGCAGGCGGCAGCTGCCTCGTCCTCTCTCTTCCTGGATGCGAGAACCTCGGCGTTCAGTTGTGCCACTGCTTTTCTGAGGTCCTCTATCTGCTGCTCAGCCGTCATGTCTCCTGCCGTTCGTGAGCTCGCTAGTGGGCGCCTGTTTCTCTCCCCTCCTCGAGGCTGCAGATGCCCACAATGTGGAGACGGAGCCTACTGTCAGAGCTGCTTCAAGATCCTAGCTCACAGAGGATCACGCTAGCCAGCGGTCATTAAGTAAAAGTCTTTATTGAATTACAGTTTCCATTCTCACGCTGCTGTCTGCAACTCTACGTCTACTAGCTAGATCGGCGAGGCTCCGTCTGAGTCTCCGCCCCGTGCGCACCAACTTAATATCCTAGCCTTGCTCCACCTTTTCCTCCTGACTGTCCTCCTCTGGGTCCCTCTACCCCCCGGGGCTTCTTCCTTCCGGGATTCTTCTGACGCTGACCCAGACCCTTCTGCCTCCTTGCGCCGGGCTTTAGGACCCGGTTCCCTTTCGGGGCTGCTCACTGCGCCGCCTTCCTCTGCATTTGAACTTGGCGCGCGCGCCCAACCTTCCACTTTCCTCTTAACCGTTTCTTCGCTCCCCGATGGAGGTGTGGCCACTCCTGACTCCTGCCCTCCCTCCTGTGGTGAGCTGCCAGCGCTTCCCTCCTGGCTCCTTTCCTCTTCCCTGCTTCCTGGCGGTGACGCTGGTCCCGATTTCCAGCTGCTCCCCCCTGAGTCTCCTCTGGCTCTATCTTCCTGGGGTGCCTCCCTAGACTCCCCCCTTGCCCTGGCCACTGGTGCTCCTTTCTGTGAATCCTCTGATTCACTGGAAAGACTGGGAGATCTCGGGTCGTCGTCATCACTCATCCTTTCCTCTGTCTCCTCCCCTTCGCTCTCTGTTTCCTCCCTTGCCCGTGCCTCTGCACCTAAACCCCTGACAAGTATTAAACCTTCCAAGCAAACAAATAGAAGTCATTGTTAATTTATTAAGGAAGATGATGGTTATTAATATTTATTTAACTTATATACCACACTTCATTCAAAGATCACAGGGCAGTTCACAACACAGAAATGCAAAATGAGCACAAAATACACAACAAAACATAAAAAATCAAATAACACACTTCAAATCACATTTCAAAGGCCATAGAATGTTAATCAGCCAAATGATACTCATACTCATAATACTAATTTATTTGTTGCCCCAGCCACTCTGAGAGGCTTCTAGCATAAGCAGAAACAGAATAAAACTTCAAACACTAAAAACTTCCCAATACAGGGCTTCCTTCAGATGTCTTCTAAAGATTGTATTTCCTTGACATCTGGTGGGAGGGTGTTCCACAGGGTGGGCACCACTACCAAGAAGGCCCTCTGCCCGGTTCCCTCACTTCTCACAATGAGGGAACTGCTAGAAGGCTCTTGGAGGTGGACCTCAGTGTCCGGGCTGAACGATGGGGGTGGAGCTGCTCCTTCAGGTATACTGGGCGGAGGCCGTTTAGGGCTTTAAAGGTCAGCACCAACACTTTGAATTGTGCTTGGAAACTTTTTTCATCTGGCACCCAAATGAAGGCACCAGGTAAGCCTCCCTGGAGAGAAACTTCCACAGATAGGGAGCCACCACAGAAAAGGCCTGTTCCCATGTTGCCACCCTCCGGACATCTCATGGGGAAGTCACACAAAGGATCTCAGATCATGATTGCAGGCTTCCTAGCTCTCCCCATCCCTTCGCCTCTATTGCCCAAGGCTGCCACCTCACTGCGCCTAACAATTGGGCTGGCCCTGATTAACCAGCTGCAAATTCACACCCCTCAAATACCCACCAGCACCAGAAGCGACATTTTCAATCACCTGCGCAAATAATTCCCATTTTGCAAAATACATCACAATGTGCAGCAGCAACCTATTGTTGAAGTTTCAGGTGGCAGAGCATTGAGCAACCCCTGCTGTTATGATGTGACAGGTGACAATTCTTTGTCATGTGATTTCTGCGCTCTGCAGCACCATTAAAAAAGCAGCAGGAGCCCTTTAGCCAAAGTAGCCACTGTAGCGATAATGACAGCGGTTCTGGGAAGTTCTTGCAGCTTCAGCAAGCTTTGCAAATGTTAGCAGATTGATCAGTGTGACATTTCCGGAAGATAGGCAGGAGTTGTGCGTACCCTTGGTGTGTACCCTTGAAATACACTCAGAAACATCAGAACGCCAACACCTATGAAATGTGCCACAGCATATTTGACCAGCCTTTTCATATAAGTAATTGGCATTATTTCATTCTTCCTGCTATCCCCCGGCCTCCCCCACCTCTGTGCTCCAATTCAGAGGACGGGAGGCATATATAAGTTTTGTAGAAATACAATTAGATAGCAGTTACCTAACTGCTTTGAAAATAGTTTAATTACTTATAATAAGACTAAGCCTTAACACTAAGCATCCTATGTACAGAATACCGGAACAAAAGAGAGACAGAAAGAGAAAGTGAGTGAGACCCAGGCTCCTTCTGGCCTGACTATTATAGTCAGCATAACCTTGACAGAAAGATAACAGAACCAGTTTAAACCAGCTGTACTCAGCTTCTCAGAAGATATAACCAGTGCTTTTTTCCTGGGGGTACGCAGGGGTACGCATACCCCTAAACATTTTGTGAATCTTTGCACTTTTGTCCATTTCCTGTCTTTATTTTTCCCGATTTGAACTATAAAATGGTGATTTTTTTTGAGTCAAAATGAGAGTACCCCTAAACATTTTGTTAGGGGGGAAAGCACTGCCCGTACCCCTAAACATTTTGTGAATCTTTGTACTTTTGTCCATTTACTGTATTTATTTCCCCCGATTTGAATTATAAAATGGTGATTTTCTTGAGTCAAAATGAGAGTACCCCTAAACATTTTTTTTTAGAAAAAAGTACTGGATATAACCTGTCATGGAACTGACATCGGAGACCAGCAGAGAGAGAAGTCGCCCCGATAGTGCAGGAGAGGGAACCAGCAAGGAGAGAGAGAGAGTTTCCGAGGGAGAAGGGAATCAAGGTGACACCAAGAAGGAAGGAGGGAATGAGAGCACTTTGGAGGGAAGGCTCATAGACTCTTCCAGTGAGATCAGCGGGGAGAGTGCCGGACCACCACTGGGCACGCCTACTCTGCGCAGAAGGCTTCCGCGCAGAGAGGCTAGGCGGAGACTGGCTGTCAAGGAATTCTTATGTTGGAAAAAGTTTAGGAAACACCCACTAACGGATTCTGCCAGCGACTGAAGCAGATGCACAGGAGTGCGCTTCAGTTAGGGAAAGGTTTAAACAAACAAGCAGTTTAGAGAAGTCGGTGACTTACACACAAGCAACTACAATTCCCATTACATAACCCAAACAAGAACCTTCTTTCACACAGAGAAGAAACCTTCCAGTAGCTTCCTGAATCCTTCTGTATTAATCAGAATAGGAAAGATCTCTACACAACAGATCAATACCTTTTGCACTAAGAAATGCAAACTGACATTATGAAGCCCACGATCAACCCTTTCCCCTGCAATCCTACAAATCATTTATGTGTGCAGCAGATATGCCTTTTGTTTCAGAAGAGCTTCTGCATGAGCAGCAGCGCCCAGCTGTCGTTTGCCACCTTGCCACTTGACCTGAAGCTAAAAAATCAATGTGCTTCAAGTGGATGTAACTAACCGACTGAAAGATTGCAGCTCTGCTCTCTGCATCAAATGGCAGAAACTGACAAAACGAGCAAACTTCTAAATGAGACAGATTGAAAGGAAGAGCCAGAAGAGGCAATGCAATTGGTTAAGAACAGAACTCAAACCTCCAAAAAGGGACAGAGAACGGGTCACACTCCACATTTGCCAAATTTGTTACATTTCAGTTAATTCACCCAAATTTCTAGTCTGCCTGATATCAGAACCAGTAACATAAAAATCAAAGTATGACCAAATCTATTGACAGAATACTTACTTTATATTCTGTTGGAAGCCACTCAGCAGTGGTACTAAAAAATTGTTGTTGTTGTTGTTCAATTGTTTAGTCATGTCCGACGCTTCATGACCCCATGGACCAGAGCATGCCAGGCACTCCTGTCTTCCACTGCCTCCTGCAGTTTGGTCAAACTCATGCTGGTAGCTTCGAGAACACTGTCCAACCATCTCGTCCTCTGTCGTCCCCTTCTCCTTGTGCCCTCCATCTTTCCCAACATCAGGGTCTTTTCCAGGGAGTCTTCTCTTCTCATGAGGTGGCCAAAGTATTGGAGCCTCAGCTTCACAATCTGTCCTTCCAGTGAGCACTCAGGGCTGATTTCCTTAAGAATGGAGAGGTTTGATCTTCTTGCAGTCCATGGGACTCTCAAGAGTCTCCTCCAGCACCATAATTCAAAAGCATCAATTCTTCGGTGATCAGCCTTCTTTACAGTCCAGCTCTCGCTTCCATACATCACTATTGGGAAAACCATAGCTTTAACTATACGGACCTTTGTCAGCAAGGTGATGTCTCTGTTTTTTAAGATGCTGTCTAGGTTTGTCATCACAATGAACAACAATACTTGGTATTGTTATAGCACTTGACATTTAAAATAAAGAAACTAATTCAACCCAGTAATATCTTACAGCAAACTGTTAGGACAGTTTTATTAGCTGTTTAACCTTTAAGTGCCAGGCTGGAAACTTTTCTATACTGCCAAGCTTATGCTGGCAAATGAGAAAACATCCTTCTGTAATAGTTAATTGATCTCTGATTTATTTTTTATTTTTTTACTGTATGATTTACTGTATGGTTCTATGTATGATTGTAATAAACCGCTCTGATTTTTTTAATGATTAAATGTATATAGACATGTTTATGAATTGATTAGCTAGTTAGTTAACTAATAGTACCACTATCTAATATTAAATAAGAACTTAACAGTGGATATCCAGTTTCACAACCAAGGCTGGATCCATAGCTGTCAACCTTCCCTATTTTGCGGGAAATTCCCTTATTTCAGCGCCGTTTCCCGCTGCTTCCTGCTGCTATCTTGGATTGTTAGATATCCTGTAGAATGTCCCCGGGACAGGTGAGGCTGCTGATCCCTTATTTTCGAGGCTGCTGATCCCTTATTTTCAAATCTGAAAGTTGACAGCTATGGCTGGATCTATTCTAGACACATCAAAGAAGTGTTTCAGTTAAACACATTGTAAACTTTGTATGAGAAATTGGATTGGCAAAACCGGAACTCCACAGCGCCATCTGCTGCCACAGTGTTATAATGCATATACAATGCATATAAAGCGCTTTTTCTTTGCCAATGTAGCTGAGTCCCAAGTCAGGCCAAGAAACAGGTTAACACACAAATGGGTAGGAAAATGAAAGTAACCCCAATAACAAGCTACAGGGTAGAATCTTAGCTCCAACTCTCTCATTACCTGTTACTACACTGCCTTTCAAAAATACGGCAGGCTTTGCCTCCTCATAAAGGATGAGTATGCCTACAAATTATATCCAAATCTTGCAGAAAATAAAAGTTTTTTTTAAAAAAACAAACAAAACCAAACTTTAACAAGGGCATGTCTGAAAACCCCTGAATGTATCTGCCTAAAATCAGACAGGCTTACTCAGTTTTGGAGGGACTCCAATGCTTGTAAATGTATGCTTGTAAATGTAAGATATGAGTGGCTCTGAAACAGATCAGGCTGCTTCCCAAATTTTATGGCTGGTACCCACCCCTACAACTATTTAGTATTTGACAGCTTATTTCATATTCGACACCAGCTAATTTCTATTTTTCTTTTTAAAAAATGACAGGCCCCCTAATCTAGAAAGTGTGGGGAGTTAGAAACAAAATGTCACATTCATAATGCAAATTGCACTTACAAACCTGTCATTAAGAATTTGAATGGTAAAATGGAATTTGGGCAAATGTCAAGAAGCTGCAAATATTTATTTCACATCTGGGCAGTGCGCTGGCAGAGAGAGAAGATTTCTGCAGCCTTTCTCTGAATAATAAAAGCATTCAGTCTGTGCAGATTTCAGGGAGAGCAATCCTACGGAAGTCAGGGAGGGAGGGAGTCTGTACCAGAGGAATGAGCTACCGCCTAAGCCTTACAGGGCACACACCAGCCAGTACAGGTGATGGAGCTGTTTCTCCCCACCCCACTTCCATTTTGTAGCTAAAAGGTAAAGGGACCCCTGACCATTAGGTCCAGTCATGAACAACTCTGGGGTTGCGGTGCTCATCTCGCTTTATTGGCCAAGGGAGCTGGCGTACAGCTTCCGGGTCATGTGGCCAGCATGACTAAGCTGCTTCTGGCGAACCAGAGCAGCGCACGGAAATGCCATTTACCTTCCCGCTGGTAAAACTTACTATTATTTATTTATTAGACTTGTTAGCGGCTTGTTCCCTGACGGTTTCCAAGAAACAACAATTTTAAAAACAATAATATAAATACATTGTAGCATTTAAAACAAAACAACCCCTATAACAGCCTGAGGAAGCTTCGGCAGCTCACTAGTAAGAAAACATAACCATTCATAGGTGGATTCTGGACACATAAAAAAAAAAAATCTTTTGAAAAATATATTGAATTTGCCATAAGCTCACCATCGCCATCTAGTGTCACATTTGTATAATGCACTTAAAACACACTTAAAACGTTATACAGTGGTACCTCAAGTTACAAACGCCTCAGGTTACAAATGCTTCAGGTTACAAACTCTGCTAACTTGGAAGAGTTACCTCGAGTTGAGAACTTTGCCCCAGGATGAGAACGGATATTGTGTGCCAGCGGCGCAGCGGCAACAAGAGGCCCCATTAGCGAAAGCATGCCTCCAGTTAAGAACAGTTTCAGGTTAAGAACGGACCTCCGGACAAATTAAGTTCGTAACTAGAGGTACCACTGTATTTGCAGCTGTATAGCTGAGTCCATAATGTTATGTAATTTAATACACTTCAGTTAAACCCATATAATATTATGCAATTTAGTACAGTTCCATTTAACCCGTAGAATATGTAATTTAATATGATGCTGTTCCATCTGCGTAACTTACCCTTTTAAATCCATCTAACAGGGCAGAAGATATATATTTCCCACCTATGACAAGCAAATGTGACTTTACGACGCCCAGCTTGCTTTTTCTCTCTCTGCCAGCTGTACAGCATTATGAATTATGACTATCACAGCAGCCAGCAGGTGAGAGAAAGTGCACAATAAGATGACATGATGCAACACCCACCCACACAAAATATTTCGCCAGGAGGAGGCAAACTAAATAAGATCAGTGCCGTTTCCCACCTTGCTCTGGTTAAACAAAATCAGTGGCAAAGGCCCAATTACTTTCAACATGAGTTGGACAAGCTCCTTGCTATGCCTGGTTTTGTTACAAGATTGGAAAAGACACAGCAATAAATTGTTCCTATACTATTGCTGCGGCAGAGTGCCAGCAAGGGACTATAATTTGTGAATCAGTTGTTCATGAGCTGGCTGTAGGTGTATGGAATAGGCGTGGTACACAAACAGAAAGGCGGTGTTGCGATTCGCCTTATCAATCATCGGATATAAAGTAAGAAAGCAACACACATTTATGCAGCGCACGCCTGTGCCTTGGGTTTTTGCAAGGAGTTTCCCCACCCTTGCGCTGCACGCTTAATGACGGCACACAATCGAATTCTCTGCAAACTACCATGGAACAAAATCACCGAAACATTCCATTACACTGTAGTCCGTAATAATAACAACTCTGAAATTACAGCAGGGCTTGCCAGCTGCAAAAAACAAAACAAAACAAAATGCCATACATGGCTGGAATTGGAGTTCTCTATAGAAGCATTAATGCAGGAACTTTGCGGCTTTGATGGTGCGATTGGGGCTCCTTTTTCCATCAATGCCAGCCAATGGTCAGGGATGATGGGAGTTGTAGTCCAGCAACACCTCAGAGGGCCACAGGTTCCCTATCCGTGTATTTTGAGAAGGTTGATGAAATGTCACCCTTGATGGAAAAGCTCTACCTGTCTTGAGACCCCTCTGCTTGTTGTGATCTGTGGAACTCTGGTTCTGCACTATAGCCAGGAATGGGGCTTCATTTGAGTTGGAATACACCAAAGCTTAGGGGCGCAGGTGGCGCTGTGGGTTAAACCACAGAGCCTAGGACTTGCCGATCAGAAGGTCGGTGGTTCGAATCCCCGCGACAGGGTGAGCTCCCGTTGCTCAGTCCCTGCTCCTGCCAACCTAGCAGCTCAAAAGCATGTCAAAGTGCAAGTAGATAAATAGGTACCACTCTGGCAGGAAGGTAAACGGCATTTCTCTGCGCTGCTCTGGTTCGCCAGAAGCGGCTTAGTCATGCTGGCCACATGACCCGGAAGCTGTATGCCGGCTCCCTCGGCCAATAAAGCAAGATGAGCGCTGCAACCCCAGAGTGTCCGCGACTGGACCTAACAGTCAGCGGTCCCTTTACCTTTGCTAAGTCCTTCTGGCAGTTTTTTCACCTGTACTGGCAGGTTAGAAATGCTTTCATGAATGAATGAACAAAGAAATAATTGCCTGGCTGGCGAACGTTTCATAACCCAATTGTCTGCTATTGATTCCCATTTGCAAAGAATTAATACCATGCCTAAAAAGCATTGGCCGTGCCAGCTTGGGCTGGTGGGAGTTGGGAATCCATCAACATCTGGAGAGGCTCATGTTCCCCATTCTTGTCCTAAGCATTGAGCCATAAATCCAGACCATGATGACATGCTTGTACAATTTGCACACTAAGCAGGGTACAGACTTTTGCGAGTACTGAGAGGGTATCTATTGACTTTGAAAGCACACCTCATTCTTCTTTTATTCCTAGAATAAGCACCTGCAGTCTTCAATAAGCCAATCGTCCCAAAGTCCCAACCAACAGGCAGCTTCATCAGAGGCAAAAGCAGCTCACTGCTTCTTCTTTTTCTGCCAGAAATAATCAGAGCACCATCATCATCACAAACCATTCACTTAAAAGCCCCTTGTTATACTGGATGGAAGAAATAAGGTTATAATGACCCAAGCAATTTAGAGTCCTATGCATGCCAAATTTGTGATTAACATCCTGCTTTCTTTTTTTTAAGCCTCTGCTCATGCTGCCTGTGTGTTTTCAGTATTCTCCTCCTTACAATTGTGATATACGGTCCATGGAGGATTATGTAATGCATCTCAGAAGTTGTGGTTCACTGAACACATTTCTATCCTCTGTGCTTTGAACTAGCTGCCTAATATAAATGGGCAAGTTAATTTTCCCTTAACGTAATAGAGTTGCACTTCTGACATTCTTCAGATGACACACTGATACCCTCACCAGGCTTGGTGATTTGTGACTTATGAACTTCCAAACAACACAGGGAGATGAGTTTCTCAGCAAGTCATCTACACACTGTGGAGGGGATCAGAATTAGAATCAGCCATTAACCACCCCCCTCACCTTCCTGAAAGGCCTGTTTGAGAAGGGAGAACAGCTGCTTGCCCAAGAGTCTTGCTCTATAAACAGTTCTGTGGAACTGATCCTCCCTGAACCAGAAACTTCACCAGAGTTTGCAGATTGCTGCTAGATCTCACCATGTCTGCATAACCGCCCCCCCCCCCCGGTGCGTTAGTTGGTCACTGATCTCACCCATCAGGTAGCACAGGATATCTTTCCATGCCTAGTGCAGTGGCTAAGCTGTCTAAGAATGATGCGAATTGTAGTCCAAAACCCCAAGGCTCAAGAACACTGGCTTGGAAACTACTGTTTATATGCTGATCACATCTTTTAAAAGATGTGATCTTTTGCCCAATATAAGTTAAAAGATTGCAGTTGGTGGGACAGCACCCTATTTGTCATTATAGATCATCTTCTTCAGTTTCTTCTTTATACTTCATAACAGCAACCCAGTCACAAAAGATGTTCTATGGTAGAAAGAGTACTCATAATGGCTATGTTGGGCTGGTTTCATTCTCCACAGCTTTTCATTTCCCACGGGGAGACACACAAAACTCTCTTTTCTCTTCCAGGATGTGGAAATAGTGCTAGAGCAGGTATTATCTTGACAAGAATGTGATGTGACATATATGGAAGACTAACAAACAAAAATGTCAGGTTTCAGATCTCTAATGATGTGTTTCTCACACTGATACTGCATACACAAATTATTTTTCCCTCAGCACCCAGGAGGACATAGCTTTGGATCCTTGGAGTCTGAAGATGGCATCATGAATGCTTCAGACCAGAAAGATGCTAGCAGTGTAGGGGCTCTTCTGGTGCTGGAACCTCTGAGGTGTCTGGGATCTCAAAGACTGGATTGGATGGCATATTCTCCTCCTCTGAATCCATGGCCTCTTCCTCTGAAGATGAGGAGGTAGAGCTCTGGGTCATGGTAGGGCAGTGGAGAAAGTCCTACAGAAAGTGCCCTAGTCCACACCACTCCATAATGTTCACGTCTTGAGTTGCTGTTATGAATCACTGCCAGAGTGAGAAAAAGATGCCACATACTTGTCATCAGCCCCATGAGACAATGTGGGGAATTCTTCATGGGTTAGCATCTGCATAATAAGTCACATTGTAAGCCTCCACTCTCCTGTTTTAGTTTCCTTCCTGTTGGAAGTGGTTTCTGTGGGGTGAGAAGAGTGGACAACTTGGCCCTCGGCTGTTACAGAATCAAAGAGTTAATTTCAAAGTTTATATGGGATATAAGGACTGGGGATTTAGACACCCTTGGGCATCATGGGGCGTGATTGTTTTTTGAAAAGTAGAGGAGGAAAACATTAAAGTTTGTGTGCACAAGCCCTTAGTAGCAAATGTACTTTGTAACCTGACACCAACCTACTGTGGCAGATCTTTTCACTGAGGCCTCCAGGCAATTTCAGCAGACGGTACTTGCTGCTGACATGCATCAAGGGTTGTAAACTGCAGCATAGAACCAAGCATATTGTTCTTCTTCATTTATAGATCTGACTCAGAAGTACTGGTTGATGTGCCTTCATTAAGCTCCTTGTGGGACCCAGGTGTGGATACCTAGACTGACATTTTATATTACAGTCTGAGAGCCAACTTGAATTTCCTCCAAACCCATTCAAACTGGGTCAAGGAAGCTGGTACTCCAGTTATGGGAGGTGCAGGCTGATACAACAGGTGGAGGAATAGCCACAGTTTCCTATATGTTAGAAATGTGTGGTCCTCCATGTGTGGTTGGACTCCAGCTCTTATCAGCCCCAGCCAACATAGCCAATTGTCAGGATGATGGCAGCTGTAGTCCAGTAGCACATGGAGGGTCATAGGTTCCCTGTCCTTTCTATACATACTCAGCACAGGAGAGGAAAGGAAGACACATAGCTCAGAGAACCCCAAAATGGTAGCCATTTTCCTCAGCATCCAGGGAATCACACCAAAGCCCAGTGATCAGGAACTCAGCCCTCACGGTGGACATGTAAATTAACTAAGGACTTCTGGGGTGTGAAAATGTATAAAAGGTCTTTTGTAAAAAGACCAGAAGCATTTCTTCTAGGAATGATAGGGTCAGATGTCCCCAGAGATCAAATGAACTTGTTTCTCTATGCAACTATGGGAGCCCAAATGCTATATGCTCAGAAATGGAGGGAGGGAACAGTACCAATGAGCGAGGAGGGGCAGATGAAACTGATGGAGTATGTAGAATTAGCAAACCTAGTAAAAGAATAAGAAAGCAGGAAGAAAGAGTTTACAAGGAAGATTGGAAAATGTTAGTAGAATATCTGAAGAATTATTGTAAACAGGTTAAAACGTTGGAGTAACTTCAGCCGTATAAACTAAGCAGAGATATAATGTAACAGAGGGGAAAATATGGAGTACAGTGGTACCTCAGGTTAAGTACTTAATTCGTTCCGGAGGTCCGTACTTAACCTGAAACTGTTCTTAACCTGAAGCACCACTTTAGCTAATGGGGCCTCCTGCTGCCGCCGCGCTGCCGGAGCACGATTTCTGTTCTCATCCTGAAGCAAAGTTCTTAACCTGAAGCACTATTTCTGGGTTAGCGGAGTCTGTAACCTGAAGTGTATGTAACCTGAAACGTATGTAACCTGAGGTACCACTGTAATTAGAATATGCGGCAGTAATAGATAACTAAAATGAACTGTGGAAGGGGCGGGGAAGGGAAGTCAGTGATTAATGTATGGTTGTATTGGTTAATGTATGAATGTGAAAAAATTGTAACAGAAAAAAAATATAAATAGAAAATTAAAATAAAAAAGGAACTCAGCCCACAGTGCTTGGATGCAGCTGATGCATGAAAGCAGCCAATGAACTCGCAGCAACAAGGGCAGATCTCAGCAAGAGTGCTGCATGGGGCCTGACTCCCGCATTTTGGCCTGCGTGATAAACCCGCCCAGCACAATTTTGACTGATATGTCAGGCCTGCCAAATTCGATCCTGCCAGGCTTCATTGCCCTTCCTTCTCGTCCCTCCTTCTCTCCCCCACCCCAATTGTCAGCCTGATATACGGTACCTTGGGAGCAGAACCCGTTCACAGGACCTGTCCAAATCAATCCAGGGCTTAATTAGGTGGACACTTCCGCATCACCAGATGCATTACTGAAACAGAGGCCACCAGTTGGCAAACATGTACATAAAATGTGGACATGCTAATATTTATGGATAGATGCACATTTAGAAAGAATTGCTAGTGGGTGGGATCCTGTATACCCTTCCTTTTTTGTGTCACCTATAAAAGTTTTTTAAAGACATGCGGAATAGTTTAAAAAAAGAATTACTAAAATCTAAATAGAAATACAATCTATTTCAGGCAACAATTGTGACTTATAGTATCTGCAATATATGGCTGTGCACTGAATCATCACCAGCATCATTAATTTATATACCTTTTAATGCTAAAATAGGCTTCTGGGTGGTGTACTAAATGTTTTTTTTTAAAAAAACCCAGTATGCTATCACTTAATTAGTTAAAAGGCCATTGATTGATTAGTCGATGAGTTTAAATTGATGGGTAGTGAAAATATTCCTGATCTCCACCCCCACCCCCAGCTCCTTTCATCAGGCAGCTTTTTTGTCTCCCACTTAATCATCTTTCCCAACTCTCTTACTTTCCTGGCAAACGTCTGATTCCCAGCTCCATCTCCCTTTGCAGAGTGCACTTGCAAAGATAAAGGCACAATCCAGCTACTCCAATGTAATTGCAGCCACTCCACTTTCAGCTTGTCAAGCCTGAGATTCTAACCCGATTAATGGGAAAAGCAAAATGGGGATGCTTTGACATTTCCCAAAGGCATTGCCCTTTCATCGCAAATACTAATTGCGCAGACACCTGTGTGCCACCAGCTTTTGCTGGCACAAGTCTCCCTGGTTCTATTAACTTAAGTACAGCCAGGCCAAACCCGTGACAGAATCTGGAACAAATACCCAGTTTTGTTTTGTGTGGATAAAATCTTAACTCGCCCCCAAAAATTTGAGTTTTCCCAATGATTTCACGCATTTTAGCAAAGTCTAAGCGCAATACATATCTCTAGAGGCCTCTTCTAGAACGGAATGTCAGGAATGTATACAACAATGTTTTGTTTAAATCAGTCGTCAACTTTGATGATCAACTTCAGACTCCATACAAGTGTCAGTAGTAGGATTTACTCCCAGGTATACTGGCGGGTGGCGTTGTGAGTTAAGCCACAGAGCCCAGGACTTGCCGATTAGAAGGTCGACGGTTCAAATCCCCGCAATGGGGCGAGCTCCCGTTGCTCGGTCCCTGCTCCTGCCAACCTAGCAGTTCGAAAGCACGCCAAAGTGCCATTAGATAAATAGGTACTGCTCCGGCGGGAAGGTAAACGGCGTTTCTGTGTGCTGCTCTGGTTCGCCAGAAGCGGCTTAGTCATGCTGGCCACATGACCCGAAAGCTGTACGCCGGCTCTCTCGGCCAATAAAGCGAGATGAGCACCGCAACCCCAGAGTCGGCCACGACTGGACCTAATGGTCAGGGGTCCCTTTACCTTTACCTTACACTGGCATATTATTTAAATAAAAATAAAAATAAAAATTATCCAGTAGCACCTTAGAGACCATGGGTAATATAATCTGAAGAAGTGTGCATGCACACGAAAGTTTATACCCAGAACAAACTTAGTTGGTCTCTAAGATGCTACTGGACAATTTTTTAATTTTTATTTTGACTGCGTCAGACTAACATGGCTACCTACCTGAATCTGCCATATTATTTCATATAATTAACTACTGCTCAATACCAAAAACAGTCTCCAAGTGGTCTTCAAAAAAGCAAAAAAAAAAAAAAAAAGGCAAACAATAATACTATAAAAATTGCCCATCTAAAAACATGACAGTAACATATAATACTGTACAGTGGCATAGGGTGGGTTGCTGGTTCCCGAGGCAGGGAGGCAGGGTAAATGTTGTGCCCCCAGTAAAAACAGTAGCTCAAAAGCATATAAAGACAAATAAAATTTCAAGGAATTCAAACAAATTAAAAAAGGGGGGGTTGATATTATTAGTCAGGGAAAGCCTGGGTAATATAATATCCAAAGCTACTGATGATTCCTGCTTCACATATGGATGAGGGAAGAGCATTCTGTAATACAGGGCAATAGCAGGAAATGCCTGGTTTTTGGTCACCAGCCTATAATATTCTGCAGGATGCAGCACCATAAGCAGAATTTCCCCCAGATTATCTTATTTTTGTCCTGTAGCTTTAAGTGGATTTTAAAAATAATTTTGAAACTGTTTATCCCATCTCTAAACCGAAGTGCCTGTGGAAACAGAAATGAATTTGATTTTAGGAGTTTAGCTGTTTCAGTTAGCATGAATGAGGCTGTTGCTATGGGCTTGCCTAACAAGAGAGAGGCTTTGAAAATCACCTCTGCAATTTCAGGCACTAGGCGCTGCTGATTCTACAGGCGCCAGCATGGCGCCGTCATAGTCAGGCTCTAATCCACAGAGCTGCTTTCCTTCCCTAGCAGAGATGTCCCACGTTGCCTCTTATTATCCTAGTTCCATGCTGTGAGCAGAAAACTACAAATGGGGAAAGCTGCTACTGTCAGAAGTAAGGTGCAACATGGATCAAAGCCCTGAATCCTGGGAGTTTCAACAAGAGCCGGCTTTTCCAGCAAACTTTGTCATTCCATGTACATTTGTTGGTCTGCTTCAATACTTAGGAGTTGCTTTTCTGGAATCAAGGCAGCAACCACAATATAAACCTACAGAAACCCTATAATTCATTAAAAAAATACACAGTAGTCCTCACTATCTCACATCTAGGGCACTTCCAGATCATTGCTATTTTCAGGCAGGATTCAATCATGTGCTGGCTAATTCAAGTTGTGCGCTTATAGTTGGTTGGGAGGTCTTGTACAACAAACCTACTGCACCTGGAACTGGGTGTGGAGAGCTGAATGGGACACAGCTGTGGGCAGCCTGAGGAAGTACCATTCATCTTGGGCCTGCCCATCAAAAGCAGGTAACCAGCAGGGAATGCTTCAGCTCAGCCTTTGCACTGTTGACTGAACACCCCCTGCTGTGCAGATAATGGAGAAAGCTCATAAATTGTATCCCTTCTGGCATCCTGGCCAACTCTATTACGCTGGTGTAAATCCTGGTGCACTAGAAACCCAGAACAGCAGCAAATAAAATCCGCTCATACGTCAGCAACTGATAAGACTTGTAAACCAGTTCTTCCAAAGTCTTCCAAAATTATAAAACTCCAAAATACAAGCCAAAAGAAAGCAGGTTTGGGAAGAGCAAGGCATATAATGGGCACCACCAGTGAAAAGGCCCTGCTCCGTGTAACTCCTGCCCTGTCATTTGATAGAGTGGCTATTCTTGACATGGAATGTTCTCTATTGGAGTCTCCAGGTCCAATACAAAGACCATAAGAAGGGAGAGCAGGGATCTTGAAGTTCCCAACAGCTGTTAATCAAGCAAGCAAGCAAGCACACAAGTCACCTTTGTCACAGTCAGGATGCTTATGTCCTGGCCAGGCCTGCACCCAACCTTGTTTTTGTACAATCTTGTTTGTCCTCAATAGGCAAAATTATATTATCAACATATACAAGCAGAAAAGTTGTTTTCCTTCATTTGCAAGGACTCATACAAAACCAAGTTGCACTAATAAAGAAAAGTTCCAGGGTGGTAACAGAAAGCAAACTAAAAATGCTTTTGCAGTTCATCAGAAATATCCAGCAATATCAAGTTATAGTAGAACTGGTGCTATTAACAGTAATCCTTCTAGTTGGTTAATTGGTTCAGCAACTTCCATGCACATGCCGCATGATGCTAATTATTTTCCCCAAGAGTTAAATGATAACTAATCAGAGGCAGCTACAGGAGAGCTATGAAATTCAGGTGAGGGTCAGATGCCTTATCAATCCCAACAGGTATATAAGAGGCCGAAGAAGAAGGAGAGTTTGGATTTGATATCCCTCTTTATCACTACCTGAAGGAGTCTCAAAGCGGCTAACATTCTCCTTTCCCTTCCTCCCCCACAACAAACACTCTGTGAGGTGAGTGGGGCTGAGAGACTTCAGAGAAGTGTGACTGGCCCAAGGTCACCCAGCAGCTGCATGTGGAGGAGCGGAGACGCGAACCTGGTTCCCCAGATTACGAGTATCGCTCTTAACCACTACACCACACTGGCTCCACCACGACCCGGCCTGCCCAGGCCTTCCTAGGCCAATAAACTAAAATCAATAGCAATTCATTGTCCTTCTGACACACGTAACTGTATATGTAAGTGTATTGTAATATTTTATTTAAGTTGTCTGTTGTTGCTTCAGTTTTCTGTACATAGTTTAGAGGTATTTTTAATATATTAGGTGGTGGTGGTGGTTGGCATCCGTCTGTCTCAAGAGACAAAGGAGTACTATTTTGGGGATGAAGTCAAACAGCTGTGTTATCAGCACTGATGCACCAACCTGGGCAGTGTGTATTGAGGTCCTGGGCTGCCAAAATAACAAGACACACACACACCTTTGGTCTCCCTCATATGGTCCAAAGGAAAGCAGAGCAATACGTTTGGCACCAGTTAAGTGCCATAGAAATTAAATAATCACCGGTTCATTTCCAGCTCAAAGGATGCTGTGGTTTTTTTGTGCAGGGACACAGGTGGCACTGTGGTCTAAACCACTGAGCCCCTTGGGCTTGCCGATTGGAAGGTTGGCGGTTCGAATCCCCGCGATGGGGTGAGCTCCCGTTGCTTGGTCCCAGCTCCTGCCAACCTAGCAGTTCGAAAGCATGCCAGTGCAAGTTGATAAATAGGTACCGCTCCGGCGGGAAGGTAAATGGTATTTCCAGGCACTGCTCTGGTTCGCCAGAAGTGGCTTAGTCATGCTAGCCACATGACCCGGAAGAAACTATCTGCGGACTAATGTCGGCTCCCTTGGCCAGTAAAGCAAGATGAGCGACACAACCCCAGAGTCATTCGTGACTGAACTTAACTGTCAGGGGTCCTTTACCTTTACCTTTTAATCAGTCAAAAAAAGCCCACTTTTCCCCAAATATAGGACTTTTTGTGATAAGGAAATTGATGGGGAAATCCACTGGAAGATGTAGGATAACATGTGCTTTAATACAATGTATTCTAACCTCACCACAAACAAATGAGAATTAACGCTTATTGAATAGCCAAATGTGGTCTAACCTTCCTGAAAACTAATCGGTATGAATACTCAGTAAACAGGTTACAAGTCACTCTCTGTTGTTGATAACAGGTATTTAGCTTCATGGTGTGACACAACTGAGGACTCATCCCCACTTCCACTCATCCCATGCCTAGAAAACACGGGGCAGAATGGTTTTCTGCTTGTCTCATGCTTTCGAGGTACGAATCTGAGCGGTTATGCCTTTGCGCCAGCTCTTCCCCCGGAAAATGCTCTATTTAGCGATAGAACAAACAGCAATTATGGTTCAGATTCAGTGCTAAAAATCGGGTTTCCCGGGAGGAAAGCGCTGGGACAAACAGGTTTGGATAAGTCCTAAGAGAGCCTTCAAAATGGGAGAGTGAGATCTACTCCATAGATGTAAAACCAGAAAAAGCAAAAAGAGGGTAATAGAGGACAGAACCTCTTTTCCTTAAAATCAGATGATGAAAGTCTTCTTGCTCAACCTCATCCTCCAGCATCAGATGCAATTAGAGTTCTTTTCTGTAGCTTTGCAGTCTCACTAGGGAATTGCAAGCAAGAGATTTAGGAGACTGCAAATAAGCAAAAAAGTGTGAAGCCATTTCCCCTCAAATTAACTATTCATTTCACCACCGAGTTATAAATTAAGCCAGCAGCATTTGTACGTTAGTAACGCAGAACAAGGCAGTATTCAACCAGCTTTATTCTGGTTGACTAATAAACCTGTGAGTGAACAGATACTTATAGAAGTAAGTCACTTTCTACTGCACCCAGCCTAGAGTGGGTGATTTGCTTCTGGCACCAGATTATCTTATTTTATTTATCATTTCATTTCTATCCCACCTTTCTTCCAAGGAGCTCAGTGTGGGACACATCGTTCTTCCCATCCCCCTCTCATCTTCACAACTACCCTGTGAGGTAGGTTAGGCTGAGAGACAGTGACTGGCCCATGGTCACCTGGTGAATGATGGCTGGCCTCCCAACACACTAATCACTACACCATTCTGGCTCTCATAAATTCAAAAACAACCAGAAAAATGGTCATAGGAACATGGGAACATGCCCTATACTGAGCCAGATCATTGGTCCATCTAGCTGAGCATTGTCAGCCCTGTTTTCAGGCGGGAGTCTCTTCTAGCCACACATGGAGATGCCAGAAATTGAATCTGGGACCTTCTGAATGCAAAGCAAATTCTCTACTCCTGAGGAATCAGTTGGAGTTATGTAAGTCTCTGCTGAGTATACAGTATACAGAGACAGTTCTAGAGTTGATCCCGCATAGTATGAATTCAGTTTTTGATTAGTAGTGAAAGGTGGAACCTTAAGCCAGTGGTGTAGCTGCTAGAATTCCTGCTCCATGATTGCAGTCATGGAATTTTTGTCTATCACATGATGCTGTATGTTGTGACTCCACAGAGTGGGAAGTGATGGAGACAGGATGTTTGTGTTACTGTGTTCCGTGAAGTGGGACTATTGTCCTTTGTTCATTCTCTTTGCTGTCTGATGCTAGAGAGACGGGGAGCCATGTTGCAGTGCTCCATGTGTGTTTATATGTAAATAAAGTAGATTAGTCAAAATGCTGAGTTGCTGAGGTCTGTTACGCAAGCTGCGAAGACTCTGCGGATCCCTAAGTGTGCCAATGTCTGTTGGCATCGGTCGCTGTGATGTTCGGGCAGAAGAAAGCTTTTGAAGCTCCCGAACGATCAACCAGGAGGGAGGGAACATGCCAGTCAGGCATGTGTCTCTGCCAGGGTCCTACCTCCTGACATGACATGGGGGGCCAGGACGCACAGATTTCTGAGGGGGCAGACCCAGGTGCCCTCACAACAGGCTCCCTCATCAAGGCTGGAGCTGTGAGGAGGTAAGCCATGCCTAGGCTGAACCTTCAGGGCTGGGGCAGCAGCACCTCCTCCTCCTCCTTGTGGCTGGCAAGGAGACGTCTGTACACACCCCGCCTCTGGGCCAGCTGAGAGGAAAGGAGGGGGGTGCCCACTGAGGAGGGAGGAAGAAGAAGGCGGGAAAGCACTGGTGTAGTGGTTTAGAGCGGTAGTCTCGTAATCTGGTGAACCGGGTTCGCATCCCCGCTCCTCCACATGCAGCTGCTGGGTGACCTTGGGCCAGTCACACTTCTCTGAAGTCTCTCAGCCCCACTCACCTCACAGAGTGTTTGTTGTGGGGGAGGAAGGGAAAGGAGATTGTCAGCCGCTTTGAGACTCCTTAGGGTAGTGATAAAGCGGGATATCAAATCCAAATCCAAACATGCACTGCCCAGAGTGCCTCGCTGCAAGGACAGGAGGGTGAGGCAACACAGCGTCTCTCCTGGTTTTGCGTTTCTCTGCCTTATCTCTGCTCCCAGGTTGGGGCTAGTTTAGAAGAAGAGACTCCCTTGATTAGATGCTGGCCAGCAAAGGGACTGACTTCTGCCCAGTCCACCAAGGGTTGCAACACTTGCCCTGCCCTGGGTGCCGGAAACCCACGCTACGCCCCTGCCTCAAGCTGCTGTGCTGTGTAAGGTGCCATTTCAAGGTGGGAGTTTATTAAGATAGAGAGCAAAGATACCAATAGGCTGCCTACTTAGTTGCTAGCAGTGACTTATCTGTTGGAATTCAGTAGGAACTCATTGATTTGATTTGGCTCCTCTCCTCTTCTTGGCTGTTCTGCTCTGTGTCCTTGATTCTCCTTATCAGCCTTGACGTCTCATGAATGAACGGGCCAATATTGTTCTGACTTTGCCAGGAATTGTTAGCAATCCAAAGAGATGCTCACCGTTCATAACGTTGATACAGAAAATACCAAAATGAGTGCATACAGACGTTTTGCATGTCACAAAGTTGCTCCCATCAGTCAGCATAGAGCCAGAATGCATGGCTGACTTTATGCGGCAAAACTTGAACCAAATAATACCTGAACACACTGTCGGTGCTATAACAATCTGAAAGCAGCAAAAACCTCCCAGCACAAAGCCTGCTACTTGAATTCAAGAGAACACAAGCTGAAAGCTACACGACAGCAAGGAAATTGAAGCTTGCTTCTGAGACTCCCAAGTTCATCAGCATTTTAAAAAGCAGAGACATCACCTTGCCAACAAAGGTCCAAATAGTTAAAGCTATGGTTTTCCCAGTAGTGATGTATGCAAGTGAGAGCTGGACCATAAAGAAGGCTGATCGCCAAAGAATTGATGCTTTTGAATTATGGTGCTGGAGGAGACTCTTGAGAGTCCCATGGACTGCAAGAAGATCAAACCTATCCATTCTGAAGGAAATCAGCCCTGAGTGCTCACTGGAAGGACAGATCCTGAAGCTGAGGCTCCAATACTTTGGCCACCTCATGAGAAGAGAAGACTCCTTGGAAAAGACCCTGATGTTGGGAAAGATGGAGGGCACAAGGAGAAGGGGATGACAGAGGACAAGATGGTTGGATAGAGTTCTTGAAGCTACCAGCATGAGTTTGACCAAACTGCGGGAGGCAGTGGAAGACAGGAGTGCCTGGCGTGCTCTGGTCCATGGGGTCATGAAGAGTCGGACACGACTAAACGACTAAACAACACAATGGAGCCATGATCCAAACCAGCCATCTTACTAGTTTCTTCTATGCTGAACTTCTTGTCATTTCTGAACAGTAGTCCACCTCCTTCCACCTCCTCTTGTAGCATTGCAAACAGATCTTTAAACCCAGGGGGAGGTAAAATCTTTGGGCAAATCTCCTTCTGCCTTAATTCCCCCATCAGTAAAATGGGAAGAGCAGCCTACACTTCTTGAGTAGTATTCACAGAACTGAGAAAATGTTTGTCACCCACTGACCAGACCCAGAACTGCTTGCCTTCCACAAATTTGCTCTTATCACATGCTTTCACCCAACTTCATGGGGGAGATGCGGGAACCTCATCATTCCACCTTGAGCTCCTTTAGAAAAGGCAGTATTTTTTATATAAAAAAAAAGTTCAACCAGTTGCTCCCTAAGATTATGCTCATTTTAGGGTAAAATATTTTCAGAAATCTGTACACTGAGATAAAATGCCTATTTAATTAGGTATTAAAATGTGGATTTTCATATGACCTTTTTAAAAAATAAAAAAACCAACAGATTAATGCAGAAATGAGATAGAGCAAACCTATGAATGAAGAAGCATGCAATTGATGGATCCATCCATTCCTACCAGGCAGCTCCATCTGGGAAGAGGTAATGACTTGATTTATGTACATTTGCTAGGACACTGCAATATAAGTGGTAGCTAATAATAGATCCTGGTTTTACGAGAACCTCACTCAAAATATAATGGTTTATTCTTATTAGCCTTATTAGGGGGCTCTGTCTCCTTTCCAATTCCATCCAAACTGTGACTCTCACATGCTTGCATTTTCTTTGGAAATAAATAATATGATTGAACTTGGTCAGTGTGTGAGCAAAACATGGCTTTGCCCTTTCCCTGTGCTTGCACAATGCTTCGCACAATGGGGTTCAAGGTGCTGCCGGAAAAAAACATAATGAATGTTTCATGATGAAGTATTCTTCCTGCCAGATGGCAAAGACATTGCAAAAGGGAACCCATAAGGCAGATTTTCATATCAAGGTCCAGTTTATCACATTTAATTTCCCAAGTAAATTGGGAATTGACCACAGAGGCTTTAAAAGGAAAAAAAGAACTTCAGTGCTTCTAATTAAGCTTTGTTTTACATACTGTTTGCAACTTCACCTGTAAATGGTCTAATTGCTTCTTGCAAACTCTCATAGGTGGATTTTCTAAAGGATATCATCTCTGTGATTATATTTGTTCCCAAGGCTTTCCAAGTTTATCTTTTAAATAATGGTTTAAATTATTCCCCTCCAAATGAAACAATGTCTATGAACTGAGGTATATTCTCCTTAGCAATATGGGAAGGGGTCTTCTGGTTGGCTGATTCATGCACTATATTTCCTGCACGGCTCCTTTCCTTCATTCATTTCGCATTTCATAGAATGCTGTTCAAACTGGGTCAAAACTCAATTAAGATTGGTCTGTGTTCATAATGTGCCAGTGTATGTCTGCTGCCTCTTCAGGGTTACGGATGTCTGCAGCACAGTCTTATATTATCACACACCCAAATCACCAACTTTCTTCATAGAATCATAGAGTAAATCACCAACTCTCTGCTCAGTGTTGAAAATCCAAAGATAAAACTCAGAGCATTCTCAATGCTGTCTATTAATCCAAAGGCTGGTCTGGATTAAATGGTCTGGATTAAGCCTTAGTCTCTGAAAATCCAGAGCATCCCCAATAGTCTCTGATTGAAAACATCCAGGGAGAGTTTCACTGTCTAACTTTTCTTACCATTATGAAGTTGCTCCTAAAAGTTGCTCCAAAAATTTACCTTCCTGTAATTTAAGCACTTGAGACCAAGCCCTGACAGTTATGGGACAGCCCTTCAGATATCTGTACAATATACCCCTTCAGTCTGCTCTTCTCCAGGCAAAACCTACCCACTTTCTTCAATGTTTCCTGCTACAACTTGTTTTCCATACTGCTCGGCTGTCCTTGGAATTTATTCCAGATTGTCTACAATATTCTTCGAAAGCTGTCCTTCAGGTAAGATCTAACTCATGGGTAGGCAAACTAAGACCTGGGGTCCAGATCCAGTCCAATCTCCTTCTAAATCCGACCCGCGGACAGTCCGGGAATCAGCATGTTTTTACATAAGTAGAATGTGTCCTTTTATTTAAAATGCATCTCTGGGTTATTTGTGGGGCCTGCCTGGCGTTTTTACATGAGTAGAAAGTATGCAAGGAAATCAGCCCTGAGTGCTCACTGGAAGGACAGATCGTGAAGCTGAGGCTCCAGTACTTTGGCCACCTCATGAGAAGAGAAGACTCCCTGGGAAAGACCCTGATGTTGGGAAAGATGGAGGGCACAAGGAGAAGGGGACGACAGAGGACGAGATGGTTGGACAGTGTTATCGAAGCTACCAGCATGAGTTTGACCAAACTGCAGGAGGCAGTGGAAGACAGGAGTGCCTGGTGTGCTCTGGTCCATGGGGTCACGAAGAGTCGGTCATGACTAAACGACTAAACAACAACAACAGAATGTGTGCTTTTATTTAAAATGCATCTCTGGGTTATTTGAGGGGCATAGGAATTTGTCCTTTCCCGCCCCAAAAATATAGTCCGGCCCCCCACAAGGTGTGGACCGGCCCCCTGCTGAAAAAGTTTGCTGACCCCTGGTCTATCTAGAAGCCCATCTGCACTGTACATTCAAAGCAGCATTGTACCACTTTGAACAGTCAGGGCTTTCCCTCAAAGAATCCTGGGAAGTGTAGTTTGCTAAGGGTGCTGAGAGTTGTTAGGAGATCTCCCCATTCCTCTCATAGAGCTACAATTCCCAGAGTGGTTAACAGTAGATCCCTCTTCCCAGTAAGTTCTGGGAATTGTAGCTCTGCGAGGGGAGGGGGCAGCACATTAGCTCTCATTGTAGAAGCAGGAGGGGAATCCCAATTTCTCCCCAACTTGAAAACAATAAAAAATTGTAAAATGACTTATTAGCCACAGTTTGGGAACCCAATTGTGTCACCAGATTAGTAATGTTGACCTGAGTTGGGGAGGATGGGTTTCTTTGAAGGAAATAAGACTATTTGTGGATAAAATACCACCTACGGTGAAAATATAACAAGCTCTGATGATGACTGACATTTCTGAGGCAGCGAAAGCTCTTCTTGGGATGTCAATGCAACAAGGAAACCGATAGCAACAGCATGAAATAGGAAGGCTGATTACATGTCAGTTTTGAACGTCACATTTCATTTTGCTATTTAAATAGTGGGCTGGATCAGTCCTCCAAAAGTCAACAAAAGTTTAGGCAAGAGTGACCGTGCTAATACTTCATTCTGACAATATTTTTACAGCATAACGTAATTTAGCACCATGGCTGCTGCATGTTATCCTACAGCCTGGGGGGGGGGGGCTGTCAATACTCCCAAGAAGGCAATTAACCCCATAGATTTGCCTCTGTTACTGCTAATGAAGATTGGGACATTACAGCTATCCAGCAATGGAGCTACATAACCAATGCCAGTCTTTGCTTTCTTGCTATGACAGGAGAAGGTAGCCTACATGCTTGGCCAACATGCCACACAGGTAAAGTCAGAGGAAGCATGTTGCTCCTTTGGGCCTCCAGATCTGAAACAATGTACACAAATGTTCTGGACCTCATAACAAAGAGCTTTCAATAGCCTTCAGAACTATAATGCCATTGCTGGCATCTAATAAAGAGCAAAAGAGATGGTTTTCCATCCATGATGTAAGTGTTCTAGCTTAGATGCCTAGAAATGTTGATTTAGGTCCAGTTCCATTTCAGTACACCTCTTCTTTAAGGGCATCACTTTACTAAGGAATGTCAATGCAGACAATAGAATAATAGAATTGTAGAGTTGGAAGTGACCCCAAGGATCATGTAGTCCAAACCCCTGTAATGTAAGAATAGGAGTATAATAATTTGCCACGCACCATGTGTCTGTTTTTAATTGGTTAATATCCTTCCTATATTCAGGATATAGGATCCTAAGGGAATTATACTCACCCATTTCAGAATTACCCTCAGTTAGGGATGGGGCACAAACTTGCTTTGATTTGCATCTTAATATGAGCTTCCCTGATTTGTAGTTGCCCAAACACATTTTAATATACATTTTAATAATTGTGCCACGAGAAACTGCTCAAATGCACTTTGCAGATGAAAATACTTTGCATTACAGTGCTAGTCTATATTGCTCCCAAAACAACACTTGAACCAAAATGGACTTTTTCCAAATTGTGGGAGGCTGTTACTCTTATTTATTTTAGAAAAACTGTCCAAAATGTGTGTATCAGGGGAGGGTGTGTCTATAAAGGCATATATTAGCCAAAAGAGCATACAGGAATGCATTTTATTAAGGGAAATTGCTTGCAACAATGTGCATATTAGGAGACAAGGACACTAAAAATGCAGATGACTTTTCATGAGGACTTATTGAAAAAGAATCGCAACTTGATGTGCAAATGTGATGAGCTTGAAGTAGAGCAACTGAGAAAAAACAGAGTTGACAGATTTATCCATCTCTACCCTCAGTGGACTGCCAATCACATTAAAGACATACCATATGCCTACTCTTCAGTTATTTTTCCCTTCTGGAGGGAGAAGGGGACTTGGATTCATCCACAAATTACTCTACATGGATCTGAGAACATTTGCACCAACTTTCATATATATTTTATTTTGAAGTGATGGGGTTAAGGAAGCTTTTGTATGAACCAGTACAATTTTATTTCTAGGACTGTAGCCCCAGTTGGACTCGGTTCATAGCTCAGACATATCCCACATACTATTTACTTGCAATGTAGGTCTTCATTAAGGGAGTCTGATGCAGCAGAACTGGAATGCTATAGTGGGCTTCCCCTAGGCATCCAGTTGGCCACTGTGTGAGCAGAACGATGTGCAAAAGACAGAATGGCACGCGCCATAGATAAAATGTCAGAGCATTAAGCACGACTAACCCAAAATTAACATTTCTAAAATGCTCGCTGAAATCAAAACGTCTTCACAGCACGCCAAAATCTGCACAGTGTTGGCATCTGCCTCACCGCTGCTGGGAGAGTGTTTCATAATGCAGGGACTACTGTGCCGGATACTCTCTTCTGACTACAGAGAGGTTTGGTGTAACATTCATGTTTTACTGAGCGGTATATGTTCTGTTCCAATGCCATTTTTTTCTAATTCTGGATATTTCCTATAGCTCACGTGTCAATGAACTTCAGAGGTATACTATTAAAGTCTGCTATTTCTACACACACAAACGCACGCACACCCCAAGAATCCAGCAGTTATGAGTTTGTTGAACAAGAGCATCATTTGAATATGCAGAAAGCTATTGACAGGCTGCCACCAAGTGGCAACAACATGAACTTTGCTTTTCTCACCATCATCATCACCATTAAGAACTGGTTGTGGTGGAACAATTCCAAACCACCCTTTTGAAATCAGATTTCATTTGTAGGATTCTTGCCAAGATACTATGAAATCAGTTGAGCAGAACCAAAATCCAGGTCACAAGCTAGGTATAAAAATGTCCCCCAGGCCTGAAGTTTCCGAACCCTTTGACAGGTAAGGAGGTTTAGTTATTTTATTTTTTATTTTTTGAATGATTCCACCAGGCCCCCTGTAATTTGAGCATCACTACACAGGCCAGCTTGATACTGGAATCAATTGGAAAGCTTTCATTGTCAGCCAAGGCACCATGCACGCATCACATGACTCACAAGGAGCTCTGGGATCAAGCAGTATGTCACCTGCCTATTCAACGTACTTGTGATGAGAAAGCATATCCAGATCTGAATCTATTCATGAAGCTGTCAGAGCCGGGCAGGGAAAGGCTAAGTAGATTATTTACTATGCATAGTTATCTAAGATCTAATTAAAATGCCTTCTCCTTCTCTATTGTATTGAGGCCCTTTAACTGAATATAGACAACATTATACCAGTAGTTGGGATTCAGGTAGTTTGGATGCATTCAGACAACCAAGGGCCTCACACCATCTCTCAACTAGGGTAGTTGTCGAGCCGGCAGTAAATCACACCGTGCAAGTTGGAGTTAAACTCTTTATTAGCAAGTACAGACTTGGTGGAATGTCAGGCCTAAGGAGCACAGCAACTCATTCCCCATGGATTAGTTGCCAAGATGGAAAGCTCCCACCTCCCCACAGCCATCTAACTTCCCTCTTCTCCAGGGCTTTCCCCAAGTAATCAGAGAGTGTGCCTGTGTGATGACAACCTCTCCTCTGCCCTTTTCATGCCACTTCTGGTTCAGAGAAACCAAAGGGGAGGGGGGTCACCAACCAAACCCATCTCTGTCTCTTGTCCTCCCTCCTCTCCTGCTTCAGCTTCTGATTCTGAACATCTCTCTGCCACAGACTCTTCCTGCTCACTAAACCCTGTCACCTCTCCAGCTTCTGACACATCCTCTTCCCAGTCTTCCCCCTCTGACCACCCATCGTTTCCCACCACCAATTCCCAGGCTCTGAGCCTTCCTCTTTTGGTGGTTCCCCAGTTGGTTCCTCCCACCATTCCTCTGTCTCCAACCAGTCCGGACTGGGGCAACCTAGTAAGATGTGTTGATTATAAATAGTAAAATTATCATTATGGAATGGGATGTCCCTATTTTCATCAGAGAAATGTTGGAGGGTATGCCTTCTCGGTGGCGGCACCCTTCCTGTGGAATGCCCTCCCAGTAGATGTCAAGGAGATAAATAACTATACAACTTTTAGAGGACATTTGAAGGCAGCCGTGTATTGGGAGGTTTTTCATGTTTGCTGTTGTATCCTGTTTTTATATGTGTTGGAAGCCGCTCAGAGTGGCTGGGTCAACCCAGCCAGATGGATGGAGTATATATAATAAAATTGTTGTTGTTGCTGCTGCTGCTGCTGCTGTTGTGTTTTGAGGGGAATCAATGCAAAGGGTTCCCCAGTCTTCTGACCTAAATGTTCTCACACTGCCCACACTCTTTAAATGGCAATGCGTATTATTTCGTTGCCAGATTGAGGGGCCCTTCTGCTCATGTTTTTTGGGGGGACCCTGTATATCTGTCCCCAAGTCCTGCCTTCTTCCCCCCCTCCAAATGGCTATAATACATTAGCCTACATATTAAATGAAGGCTGCCTGAAAAACCTCCTGGATTATAGTGTGCTGCAAACAAAAGGACTGGCAGATCCTTTGACAACATTGTGCAGTGTAAAGATTGCCCAGTGACAGTCCGGTTGGAAACAATTCCACAGATATAAAAATAGAAAGGCGCATGAAAATGAAAACCCTCCCTTTCCTCTCATGTCATTGCATTCAACAGTTCAGGAGCTGCGGCTAAGTTAGAACAGTTATTGCTGGCCCTGGAATGTCGATATTTGACATTCAAGAATTTGAATTGATTCTTAAAGCGCCGGGTTGAAGGACAAATGCAATGAAAAACCTCTGAACACAAAAACCGGTCAGAAAGGCATCGCTCACATCCTTCTGAACTGCTGGAGAATCTTTTCATAGTTCATGCTTTTATTTTGCACTGAATTTCCGAGACCTACAACGGTTTCCCTCTCTCTTTTCTGTGGGCACATGTTCAGGATTGTTTGATCTCTTTTGTAGATGAGCAGAAGCCTAAACCGTCCTTGATCTTCATAGAGGCAAACAGTTGCAAGCAAACTGCGTTTGCGGGGGCAAGAATGTACTGTCCTGTTTGTGCTGCGTTTTATAACCTGTGATGAACCGTTTTTCCCACGGGTGGCTAGCCAGATAGATTTGTAGTAAACTGACCACAGAAATGGGTCTAATATCAATCAAGAAGGGTTGCTAAAGTCCTCAGAAATATGATGGATGACAGCCAGGTTTGTGGAGGACATTCATGGTGGCAGGGACCTACTCTGGTGTCATTTTGGCTTTAGGCAAATAACATTTTAATTGCGTGTTCAGACCCAGAAACCTCCCCCCTAAATAAATTCACACATGACTCAAATTTTGGTTTTGGTTTTGGTTTTTGGCAGAATTTAGGCCACAACTTTATTGATTACAGAAAGTGACTGGTTGCATAGGCTCTGATTCGACTAGCTCCCTGCCACGCAGGTAGCGCTGATCCAGGGTTCCAGCATAGGTCAGCCAAGGGTGAACACCTGGATAAGCAGAAAGCCAGGAACGGGCTAACTCCGCCACCCAAATGTGCCCCTGGGGGCACAGGCACAACCCTCCCAGGGGGTTGACCAAACCATCGAGTCCCTGGATTCCTTTAACGGAATACTGGCTGGTGCCATTTGGGTTTTGCCTGCCGTGTAGCAAAATGTCAGAGCCTATCCGCAACCTTACAAGTTGTGACATTTTGCTACACGGCAGGCAAAACCCAAATGGCACCAGCCAATCAGCCAAGTGGGGAAAATTCCTGCCGTGCCCCTGTCCCAATGACAGACGGCACACAACAGCACAGCAAGGTCAAGCGCAAAGCCCTAAAAGTAGGGAGAGGTGGGCGGGTGTTCTGAATGCACGCGCCAAAAGAGGAAGCTCTGTTCACATGCATGGGCATAAATAGGTCCCTTGAACCGTTTGGACTACGTCCCATTGGCCAGATTGCACCCACCTTCGAGGGACCTTCCAATCGGGTCTTGTGGCTGACCAATTGTACCCACCCACATCACAGGTTGTCGGTTTTCCAGGTCTCATCGCAATACGTGCCCTCTTTAAGGGGGGACCCAATTTCTCTCAGGTATTTTAACAGTTACATAGGAAGTCAGATCACTGGTCCATCCTGTTGAGTACTGTCTACACTGACTGACAGTGGCTCCTCAGGGTTTCAGACAGTGAACCTGTCCCAACCCTACCTAGAGATACTGAGGATTGAACCTAGGACCTTCTGCATGCAAAGCAGATGTTCTATCACTGAGCTATGGCTTGTCCTGTTTTACCTCCTCTCCAGTTGCTGGATTTGCTCTGCCACCTGCTGTTTCAGACTCCTAGATCTGACTGCCATTGTTGTACTATATAGATTTTTTTTGTTTCTGTTGCATTGTTGCATTTTGGGGGTTTTATTGCAAACTCTACTATCTAAACCTTTCTTTGAAGAACATTGAATAAATAATAATAATAATATAATAATAATAATTTATTACTTGTACCCCGCCCATCTGGCTGGGTTTCCCCAGCCACTCTGAGCGGCTTCCAACAAAGATGAAAAATACACTAAAATGTCACATATTAAAAACTTCCCTGAACAGGGCTGCCTTCAGATGTCTTCTAAAAGTCTGGTAGTTGTTGTTCTCTTTTACACCTGGTGGGAGGGCGTTCCACAGGGCGGGTGCCATTACCGAGAAGGCCCTCTGCCTGGTTCCCTGTAGCTTTGCTTCTCGCAGGGAGGGAACCGCCAGAAGGCCCTTGGAGCTGGACCTCAGTGTCCGGGCAGAACGATGGGGGTGGAGATGCTCCTTCAGGTATACTGGACCGAGGTCGTGGGTGGAGTCTTGTGGAAGGCCCTATTTTGGGGGGGGGGAGAGGCTCCTTTTTCACAAGAGTTCTTAAAAATACTGATATGTGGATGTGTCATTAATATTACAGATTTTGGATGTTTGCTACCTTTTCATAGAATCAGTTGGAGGTTCGTCTAATCCAACCCTCTGAAATGCAGGAATATGCAGCTGTCGAACCTGCAACATTGGCATTATCAAAACCATGGTCCAGCCAACTGAGCTATCCAGCCTTACCTGAAGAGCTTGATACAATTGCCAGCAGTGGGAAATTACAGGCTTGATGCCACAGTTGTGAATTCATTCATTTATTCATTCAATTATGTTGATTATGGCATTTATAGGCCACCTTTCCTCCAAGGAGCTCCAGGCAGTGTGCATGGCTCTCCCAACTCTCATATTATCCTCACAAGAACCCTGGGAGGTGGGTTTGACTGACAATTGATGACCGGCCCAAGGTCACCTACTGAGCTTCATGACCAAGTGGGAATTTGAACCCTGGTCTCCCAGGTCTTGGTCCCAACATTCCAGCCACTCCATCACACTATTAACATGCAAATAACTTGTAAAGACTACAAGGTAAAGGTAAAGGGACCCCTGACCATTAGGTCCAGTCGCAGACGACTCTGGGGTTGCGGTGCTCATCTCGCTTTACTGGCTGAGGGAGCCAGCGTACAGCTTCCGGGTCATGTGCCCAGCATGACTAAGCCGCTTCTGGCGAACCAGAGCAGTGCATGGAAACGCTGTTTACCTTCCCGCCAGAGCAGTACCTATTTATCTACTTGTGCTTTGTGCTTTTGAACTGCTAGGTTGGCAGGAGAAGGGACCGAACAACGGGAGCTCACCCCATCGCGGGGATTTGAAATTCACATTTGGTTGGGCTCCAAATTCAGATCTTATGGAAATAGGCCCAGAAGCCAGCCGTTATTGACGTTAGACATCACTGGATTTTCTGGACTTCCAAAAGTGAATTGTTATTAGTCAAGAATTGAAATATCTGTGGGTTATCAGGCAGGCTAAATGATTCTTAGCTATCCTGTGCACTACTTCTTCGTATTATTCTTTTTAAAAAACGATTCTTCTAATTTTGCACTTAAATCCTTAATCCAAGGATTGGATTGTTGCCTTTGGTGTTTCTCCCCTTTGGGGGTTTCATTTCCTCCGCTGCAACAAGGCTTCCTCCATAACAGCCATGTATGTAGGGGGCTGGACTAGATGACCCTTAGGTCCCTTCCAACTCTATGATTCTATGATGACATAAATAAATTATATCTGGGTTTAGACTTCAGGTGTCTTAGATAAATTAGGTCTTGGGTTAGAATTCAGTAGTAGGAATCCTTGAGGGAAGGTAGTATTTGTTTGTGTCAAATAAATATAGAAAAGATAGAGAGGTGCTGAATAACTTTTCAGGAATACGTTAATCACGAGCAGTACTTTTTGCTCAGCATTGGCTGTTCTTAAAAGACCCCGGAGAGCTTGTAGGCATCTCACATTCATCTTTCATTTTTTGCATGCTTTGAGTTTTATCTTCAGCTATTTGCTGTCTAGCATGCGGTGCAATTCTCCTCTCCACCCACCTCCAACTCCCAAATCGAAACACCATGTTCACTCTGAGGAGGATTACAGTTTTATAACTGCAATTATAGGAGCCATTGCACAGGATCCAGCTGACGAGAAAGAGAAATGCTGTTTTGTGAAAATGTTTAAGACAGGTTTGCAGTCTTATCTCCCTGTGGTGGCAACATGCAACATCTAAACAAGCCCGTTTGAAAAACCTCTGCAAAGGCACCCAATTGTCAGTTATAACTTGCCATTGTATTTTTACTGCTGGGGAGAGAAGTTTGTGGGTTTTTCTGCCTCAGGTGCCAAAATACCATGGCTGGCTTTGGACACGATGCACCTTGACTCGAAGCGGAGGGGTGAGGGGGTCATTTGTTACTCGAGTATATCATGGCACCCTCTGCATGATCATTTTGCAACAGCAATCATAAACACGCAACCCAGAAGCAACAGGTGGCAGACAGCTGAAGCGAGAGGAGAATAATGAGCAATCTTTTTTTTAAAAAAAAGGGACCAGAGTGATACAGGTTTCAGAATGCCAATGCACCAGGATTGCTCTGCTCACTATCTCCACCAGTTTCCAGACTTTCCTCTTATGACAAGGTGGGGGACTTCAGGCAGGCCTGGAGGGAACATATGTGGCCCTCAAGACCTCTCTCTCTCTCTCTCTCTCTCTCTCTCTCTCTGGCCCTTGGGAAGGGAACCCGGGCACATTCCTTCCTCAGCCACCCTATATTCCTCCAGGCCACACGCCTCACCAGCATTGCTTCAACTCTTTTTGAGCATTTCCCCCTCTGCTGACATGTGTCCTTGAATTCTGATAATGGCTCTTCCTTGCCTGGCTGGAGGGCAGAGAGGGCTGTAGGAAGTAGCCTACCGTACAAAGGTAAAATTTACATCCATTGCTCTGCTCGCTTTTGTCTCTGGCTCCACCCGCCTGCCATGGACCAGTTGGACGCAAAGGAATGGGAGAAGAAACAAGCTGGGGAACCCCCAAGGGAAGGAGGATCAGAGCCCGTGGACTGGTGGTGGAATGAGGATGAGGCGTCAGAGGGAGAAGAGGGAGCAAACTGGGAGGAGGAAGTCTTGGAAACTGAAGAGGTGACAGGGATTAGTGAGCTGAGAGAGCTTGTGGCAGAGAGAAATCCAGAAGCAGAAGAGGGAGAGTGGGAGGAGGGAGGCCAAGAGGCAGAGATGAGTTAGCCTGGTGAAGAGTCACAGGTGCCTCCGCTGTGACGAGCTTTCCTCCCCCTGGTCTCCCAGAACCAGGAGAGGCATGAAGCAGGAGGAGCAAAGGCAGGCATGAAGGCACAGTCTCTGGTTGCTTGGGAAACACACTTGAGAGGAGGGGAGGCAGGGACCTTCAGTCTCAACAACCAGGCCCAGACAGAGGGGGGTGGGGCATATGGGCCACTTGGCCTGGGCCTCTGATTCCACAGGGGGCCTCGGTCAGCATATACACAATCACAGGGGATGCACTGGGGCGAATGTGGAGGTGCAAAGTCATAATTTAGACAATTATTTGTCAGCATAACTTTTGTGAAAATTATTTATATACTTACTTATTTATAAGACTTCAGTTATCCCCAGGGTAAAATAAGGGGGGGCACATTATCTACATGGTCCGGGCCTCTGCCTGGCTCTGCAAGGCCCTGTCAACAACTGCCTCATGTGGGCAAGAACTGATTTGCTGTGCTTGTCAGGCCTGATCTGTAGCCCATCATGACCAGCATCCAGTTTTCAAGGTTGCTACCTGTTTAGTCATTTCATAGCAACAGTGGCATCTGCTTGGAAGAGTGTGCATCTTCGAGCCAGGAGCTGAGATTGAAGCGGTCCATAACTGGGATTAGGGTCACAGTCTGATGTCACTTTAGCAGTCTCCCCTCCCAGGAAAACCACAGCCATAACAGTTTGACCTTATTTGCCTAGCAAAAGGAAACCGCATCACTTCAACTGCATCATGCAAGCGCACACATATTGCTGAAAAGCAGGGAATAAGAAAGGGAAGCTTTGTTGTCGAATTGAAACAACACAAACTCAAGGAACAATAGTAAAGAATACTGGCAATCGGATACATAGTATTTGATAACTATTGAAAAATGGTTTGTATTGTTCCCACAGGGTGTCCTTAAGCACCTCTCCACTACTCAGTGATTAAAGCAGTTCATCTTCTCCAATAAAGCTACAAGAGGCTTAACATCGCAGTCCTATACAGTTACTCAAAAGGACAGATGGGTTAATCTGTAAATTTTAGTTTTTCCTCTTTTTACGCTTAAGTTCAGCTCTCCACATGTCCACATCAGTCAGTGATTTATTTATTTTTAATATTCTTGTGAAAATAAATCAATGGATTTCTCCGAATAAATGCTTGCTTGCACAGAATATTGCCTAATATGCCTCTTTTGCAAGGCAATATTCCAAAATGGGATAGCTCAGTTGGTCAAGCATGAGACTCTTAATCACATGGTTGTAGGTTCAAGCCTCACGTTGGGCAAAAGTTTCCTGCATTGCAGGGTGGGACTAGATGATTCTATAATGCATTTTGGTAAGTTATTTTCACCCATATCTTTTTTCTCTATATATGCAACTTTACCCTAGCACATGCATTTTTGCACCCATTACTTTGCTGGAGAACTGCCTTGCAAAAATTGGAAGTGCAAATTTTGAAGAAGGGCTGTGTATTGTTTCAGAACTGAAAATAAGGTGGGTTCACCTTTAAATGTCACTGGGCCCATCACCTCTTGGCAAATAGAAGGGGAAGAAACGGAGGCAGGGAGAGATTTTACTTTCTTGGGCTCCATGATCACTGCAGATGGTGACAGCAGTCACGAAATTAAAAGACGCCTGCTCCTTGGGAGAAAGGCGATGGCAAACCTAGGCAACATATTAAAAAGCAGAGATATCACCTTGCCAACAAAGGTCCGTATAGTTAAAGCCATGGTTTTCCCAGTAGTGATGTATGGAAGTGAGAGCTGGACCATAAAGAAGGCTGATCGCCGAAGAATTTATGCTTTTGAATTATGGTGGTGGAGGAGACTCTTGAGAGTCCCATGGACTGCAAGAAGATCAAACCAATCCATTCTGAAGGAAATCAGCCCTGAGTGCTCACTGGAAGGACAGATCGTGAAGCTGAGGCTCCAATACTTTGGCCACCTCATAAGAAGAGAAGACTCTCTGGAAAAGACGCTGATGTTGGGAAAGATTGAGGGCAGAAGGAGAAGGGGACAACAGAGGACGAGATTGTTGGATGGTGTTCTCGAAGCCACAAACGTGAGTCTGACCAAACTGCGGGAGGCAGTGGAAGACAGGAGTGCCTGGCATGCTCTGGTCCATGGGGTCACGAAGAGTCAGACACGACTAAACGACTAAACAACAACAACCTTTAAATGTGGACTGAATTGAACCTCTCCCCATCCCTGCTCTGAGGTGAATCCCACTGAATCCAATGGGATTTACAGGTAAGTGTGATTCAGATTACAGCTTTAAGCATTCAGCACAGAAACAGTCGTTCTTTGGTGGTTCCATTTCAAGAGTACCCTTCAACAATTACAATTATCTGGCAACACAGTAATTGCAGATTAAGGTATCCTATTCCTAGGGTAATGGAGATGAGCGTAGGACCCGTGTTTCTTCAGTGGAACAGCTGAAAGGGGGGAAGTTCTCCCTCCCTCCCTCTCTCACACGCTCTTTCTCTCATGCATCAGTTAAATTATACCTTTGTGCAAAGTGTTCTTGCTCTCTACTTTTTTCTTTGTTTGGAGATATCTATTCAATAGTGTTTGTAGAACCATCCCTGAGTCAATTGCATTTGAGAGCTGCCAAGGGCACAATTGGGATCTCAAGCAGAGAGAATGGGAGGGAGGGCATGCTTCCTTTTTAAGCATCTGAAATATGAACAGCTTAATCATGCATCTGGTAATTAATTTGTAATTAGGCACAAGGAGAATGTTAAGATTTGCATGGTGGGAAGCATGGGATGTGAAATGGAGAGAGAGTTTGTGTTTTGTATTCCAAGGAAGCTTCCTGATACTGAGTCAGATCATTGATTCCCTATTTCAGTATTTTCCACACTGACTGGCAGCAGCTGTCCAATTATTCAGGCAGGCAGGAGATGCTGGGGACTGAATCTTTCTGCATGCAATGCGGGTGCTCTGCTACTCTGCCTCAATCCTTCCCCAAAGGCCTTTCACTGGGGTTTGGGGGCCAAACACACCTGAGAAACTTCCTTCCTTTATCTAACAGTCTCTACAATTCTATGATTCTTCGAGAAGATGGCTATGTTTCAGTGCATGTATTGTTTCAGAATGTGCAAGTAGATTTCCCTTTATGTGGGAACCGAGATCAATTTCTCTCTCCCCTTCCCTAATTCTGACTAAATGGCACATATTATGCAAGAAGATTCCCCTTTACAGTCCCTTTTCTTTTCAGTGACTTAAAAGCTTGAGTGACTTAGTTGCTGTGGTAGTCTTCCCTGAACCTGGAGAGAAAAAGCAGCATCTTGTCTCCTTCATTCATTTTTAATATGGGAATATGATGTTGGAGTCTCGGAAAGCTGACCTGATTAAGAATTAGCATGCCTTAAATGCAGTTGCGCAGGGAAAAGCAGCTTCCTTAAAAGAAGATTAAAATGGGACATGGTATTATTCATTAACAAGGGGCTCATTGTTCAATGCCGAAAATCTTGCAGTTGCTTTTCTCTCACCCGTTCAATCAAAGAGTGTCTGTGGATAGTGTGGCTAAATGTGGTTTAGTCCAGGGATGGGGGAACCTGTGACCCTTCAGACATTGGAGTCCAACTCCCATCATCCCTATTTGCCATTCTGGCTGGGGGTGATGGAAGTTGTAGTCCAGCAATATCATCTTCCTGGCTTGTGTGTCCTCCAAGCCTTCCATGGTATGGGTTAAATTCACCTTCCTGCAAGGCCACCTGTTTTATGTACTATATGAATGAGCAGCCCACACCCTTCATCAGTGGATGCTGAACCTGGTAGTGTGACCTTTTCCTGCATATTGGCAATATGGCCTAAGAAAACTAGATTGTTTTGAATAGTTGTAGATGTACCCACGATACACAGTAAAGCTGGTGGTTGGATAAAATGTGGTTGAGACTGCTGGAATAGTTTTACTTGACTTGGTGACTCCTGAGATTTAACCAATAGTTGCCACCAGGGATTTAACCAATAGTTGGTTCAATGTCAAGAAGGCGGATTCTGTACATGCTGTAGAGGGAAGCGAGGGGCAGGTAGGAGAGAAGGAAAACTGTGATCTGAAACCTCCACTGCCTTGCAGGATATCTTCAGGAGAAGAAATGGCTAACGACTAAATGCTACACAAATCCGGAGTGGCGTCCCTAGGACGGTTGGATGGCAACTTGTACTCTGACAACTCCAGCAGCCAAGCTGGTGCCAAACGTCTTGCTCTGCTTTCCTTTCGACCACACCAGCAAGGGCAGCCCATGATCTCCATACACACTGCCCAGGCTTGTGCCCCAAGGAGGTCACTTTGGTCCTGCTAACATAGTGGCTTGACTTCATCCCCAGAGGTGCAAACCATTGTCTCTCGAGACAGACTGATGCCAACATATTCTAAGCAGCAATGCCCCAAATAGGGGGATAAACCTTTAAGATCTTGAAAGAAGCTTTGACTTGAAGAGCCACAAAAACATATTATTGCTTGAATCAAGAGCTATGAGCAAAAGAAAACAGTGTATTGAACCCAGGACCGTCTGCATGCAAAGCAAATTATCTGCCACTGAGCTATAGCTCTTCCCCAGTAAGCTGTAGGAAGCCTTTGAACTAGAATCCCTGCATGTGGCTTTGTTTTCATCCCATGATCTCATTGTGCGTGGATGGCGTCCTTGGTGAATAGAAGCCTTCTGCAAGCAAGAGCACTTGAGGTGACAGATTCCGTTTTGCAAGAGCTTTGGGTGAGCTGAGAGGCAGAAAATGGCACTAGCTGAGCACTTCAATTTAGCACCAGCCGTTTTCATGTGCGATGTTGAACAATTGCTTACACATGAAAGTATACACTATGTTTCAGAAGCCCAAGGTTTCTCTCTTTAAAGAGATGATTGATCAGAGAACTCTTTCTAACTGGAGAAAAGAAAAATAAAGATATGTTTTCTACCTACCTAACAGAACTGCAGTTGTGCAGTGTGGGTTCAAACCTCATCTCAAACAGAAACTCAGTAACAGGGCAAGGCTATGTCTGCTCAGAAGTAACTTTTTACTCCCAGGTAGGAAGGTATCAGATTGCAGCCTAAGTAGTTGTAAGGAAGACACTGGCTATACCCATGCTATGCATTTAAAACAATCCTATACCACTTTGACAGTCATGGCTTTTCAAAATGAATTCCGGAATCTATAGATTGTAAAAGGTGCTGAGAGTTGTTAGGAGGCGTCTCACAGCACTACGATTCCCAGAGTGGTTTAATTGTCAATCCCTCATTCCTAGGAACCCTGGGAATTGTAGCTTTGTAAGGGTGAACTGCTTTCAATAATGTATCAGAGGAGAGAGCAACCTTTATTCTGTTTTTAATCTGTTGGGAGCCTCCCAGAGTGGCTGGGGAAACCCAGTTGAATGGGCGGGGTATAAATTCTTCTTCTTCTTCTTCTTCTTCTTCTTCTTCTTCTTCTTCTTCTTCTTCTTCTTCTTCTTCTTCTTCTTCGTCGTGCACAGTCCCTTGGGGTAATCTGGAAGTACCACAAACTGGTGATGCCAGAGTCAAAAGTGTGAAGCCCAGTGCCATTATGTTTCTCTCTCTCCCACTTTCCCCATATTATTCTATCATTAACACCAGAAGGAATCGGACCATGAGGCCATAGAGCAGCAAGCTGCTTGTCTCTGTTTTATCCCTACAATGCTTTTTACTTCAAATGCCCTTGGCATTTATTTCAAAAATGAGTACCAGGCTCCAAAACTTGAATTATACACTAGCAGCTACATTACTAGAGAATTTGAGTTCAAAGAAACCAAAATAAGCAGTGTAGTTTTGCCATCGATCAGTGCATTTTTGAAATATTCAGTCTGCCATCTGGATTCAAAATTGGGTCCAGATGTAGCCATGACTAGATGAAAACTTGCTCCTTGATCTCAGGAACCATCACACAAAATTTGGTGAAGGTATCTTAAAAGAGGTGTCCAAATGCATAATGAACAAACAACTTTTCAAAATAGATTCAGTAGATTAAATTATAGATGACAATTTCCCATCTCTATCAATCTTTGTCTCACTTTACAAAGCCTCTCTAGATAACTGGGATGTTAGCTGCACACTCACACCGCCTACACATCCACAATATAGTGGTTCTTTTCTCTTCACCTATTTTATGACCTTATAACACTTCAGAACCTCCCAGGTTATAAATGTCATTCCTCTAATACACCTTAGTACAATGGCAAAGTTAGATCTATGCTTCTTGCAGTGCCTTAATAAAAAATATATATTCACCAACAGATCAAACACAGCTAAGCCTGCCAGCACACCATGAAATATTGCTTGCAGGAAATTAAAACTTCTATGCAATCTCCCATACCTCCTTATATGCAGAGATACTGTATTCTTTTCCAGGTGATAAGAGAAAAAGAAAAGGTATTGAAACTAATTACTTTAGTACACTTCTTAGGGGGGAAGGATGGAGAAAATAAAATGAAACCTGTCTGGAGCAGTCATTCAAAAGACTGAGACACTGTGGTTGTTTTAGGAAGATTAGTCAAAGAGCCAAGTTATATAGCCCGTTGTCAAAAAAATGACTGGCAGAAGAAGTAAAAAGAACACCAGTAGAAAATCCATTCTTATTCCTATACAATGTTTCCCTGTAACTTTTCCCTGAGGTTCAGTTTGCTGCTATATATTAAAAGGTATTTCCTTAACTTGGAACTTTTAGCGAAAAATGAAATCCCTAATTTCCTGTAAATATCACAGCACAACTACATCTTTCTCAGGACAATATCTTCATGTTTTATTATGTTTTTTATAAACATAATAAGCCTCCCAGAGTGGCTGGGGCAACCAAGCCAGATGGGCAGGGTATAAACATTACGACTACTACTATTACTATTGGCATTATTGCGATTTTCTGTACTCAATGTACTGTTGCTCATTGCTTATCTGGACCAGGGTGTAACGTTTCATGGAATCATATAATTGTAGAGCTGGAAGGTACCCCAAAGATCATCTAGTCCAACTCCCTGCAAGGCATATAAAAATACATCCTCTCTAGATTAAAATATGGGGATCCAAAACACACACACACACACACACATATCCCTATCCCTAAGATGCACTAAAGCTGTAACCCAGCTATGATCTCTAATAATAATAATAATAATAATAATAATAATAATAATAATAATAATAATAATAATAATTTGTTATTTATACCCTGCCCATCTGGCTGAGTTTTCCCAGCCACTCTGGGCGGCTCCCAATCAAATGTTAAAAACAGTACAGCGTTAAGTATTAAAAACTTCCCTAAACAGGGCTGCCTTCAGATGTCTTTTAAAGATAGGATAGCTGCTTATTTCCTTCACATCTGAAGGGAGGGCGTTCCACAGGGTGGGCGCCACCACCGAGAAGGCCCTCTGTCTGGTTCCCTGCAATCTCACTTCTCGCAATGCGGGAACCGCCAGAAGGCCCCCGGAGCTGGATCTCAGTGTCCGGGCTGAACGATGGGGGTGGAGACGCTCCTTCAGGTATAGATGTTGTTGGACTCCAACTCCCATCATGCATCACCAATGGCCATGCTGGTTGAGGTTCATGGGAGTTGGGGTCCAACAGCATTTGAAGGGCACAGCTGCCTTATCGCTGCTGTTACCCTTAAGAGTCATTCAAGGAATATGGGGTAGTACCAGTTCTAGCTAGGACATATCCTCATTCAGTAGAATGCCCACAGGAAGTTGCTGCATGTACACATGGAAGCAGTAACCCTTCAAACAATGCTCCCACCATGCACACTTATTGAAAGCACTTCTGATTGACTGGGAAAGAAAGGGTCATTATTGAAATGTTTATGATCAACCACAAGGTGTCACTCAAGTGCTGCTGGGAACACAATGCAAACAACAACTCACAGAAGGAGCAGAGAAACCTCCCAAAACTGTTTGGTCTGGTATTTGGTGGGGGGTGGAATTACCCAGGTCTGTGGAATGACATGCATGAAACTACACTTTTCTTACACAAAGAAGCAAAAACAGGAAAGGGCCAGGGCAGATGGATAGACTGACAAGATATTTTCAGATAGATAGATAGATAGATAGATAGATAGATAGATAGATAGATAGAAGAAAGAAAGATGGGCAGATTGACAGACACAGAAATTTTCCAGAATGATCTGGAAAGTCCATATTGGAAACAGAACCATGAACTATATGAAACTTTGACATCATCCAGGCAGGATTTGCTTATGCTCTGAACATGAAGACCATCAGAAGTACGTTGAATTGAAATTGATGGGGCTTATTCAATGGGATTAGCACTGCAGCTTTACAATGCAAACCGAGTGCCAAAATATGGAGGTTGGGAGAGGGTAGAATGCGGCATCTCTTCCTCCCCATCCCCATTAAAATGACCTTAAACCTTAAGTAGTAGTAGTAGTAGTAATAATAATAATAATAATAATAATAATAATAATAATAATAATAATTAATAATAATAATTTATTATTATTTATACCCCGCCCATCTGGCTGGGTTTCCCCAGCCACTCTGGGTGGCTTCCAACAAAGATTAAAAATACATTAAGGTTGGATAGTTACAATAGAATGGTCTCGGTGGTGGGCTGCACATTTTTCTTCTTATTTACTTATGATTATAACTTTGTCAAAAAAAATTTAAATTAAAAAGAAAGTATACAGTGTAAATAAATGTATAAAATATAAATAAAAGAATGCAAAAATAATAAATAAATAAATATTAAAAAGATGACCTTAAGCCAACACAATTTCCTTACTATGGTGTATCAACTTACCCCAACTGAGGGAAGGCAGAAGAAGTTGCCAGAAGTTACCTCAGTGCGAAGGTGACAAAAAGGTGTGTGTCGGGCCAGTGAAAGAGTGGGTTGGGTTTGGGGAGGAGGATAAAACAGCTGGCGGACCTACATTTTGGGGTCCCTGAAGCTTGAACTGTTATGGGGAGCCCTTTGCAACCAGCAACAAAATCTGGGTAACCCCTGTTTTCTTCTTCAACAAGGTTGTTCCCACACCCTGACGACACCTGTGCTACCGACTCTCAAACGTTGGGATTGTTGAAATAGATACAACAACAACAAAAATAAACAGTTTGAGTTGTGACACTGAGATTGGACCTAAAAAAACAAAAAAGCAATGTGGACTAAAGTTGCTTCTGGGATTAGCGGCCCTGAAACTTAAGCTTCCTTAGTTTCATAGTAGATCCGCCCCTGGCTCTTTATTAATTGATCCTGCCTACAAAGCAATTAATAACACCACACAAAAAATGCAGGTGTAACCATTGCTATTTTTTTTCTAGAAAAAACGGTGCCAGAAGTCACTGGAACACCTCCCTTGTTCTCTTTATAATGGCAATGGCGCCCACCTGAGAGGCGCCAGAACCGAAGTTCCGGCAAATTCCGGCTGGGGAAAAAATGCCCTGGGTGTAACTAAAATTCACCCCACAGGGGTTGATGGAAGGACACAAAATGAAAGTTTCCACCACCCTGGTCTCACACACCAGGGCCAGGAGCACGTAGGATATAGTTTAAGCTATGTTGGTGGAGGATTGCCCTGCTAAACCCTCTTGCAGGCCATGTGGTGCAATCTGTGGATCTCCTCAGATTTGCACACTGGGCTGACTCCAGTTTTATCATCATGCAGACACAGCACTCGCCCTCCCATAGCACCCTTCCAACCTTTGCGGCTGGTGGGTGGGCGTGAGGCATTTTATTTGGGAAGGGTTGCCACAGGGAGGATCGCAGTGGCAAGACAAACAGCGCTCTTATCAGGAAAGTGCTGGTTGTGGCCTACAGCCGCCATTTTACTTCCCCTCACAATGTCCCAGGGACCTGATGTACTATCGCTCAGGGCACAGCTGTCAACTTTTCCCTTTTCTTGCAAGGAATCCTTTTCAGAATAAGGGAATTTCCCTTTAAAAAAGGGAAATGTTGGCAGCTATGGCTCAGGGATGCTGTTTGTCTCGTTTTCAAAAGAGGGTTTCTTGTTATTAGATGCATAAAGCCGCCTACAATTTCACTGGTACCCGCTCATTTCCACACACAGTTGAAGTCATCTATGGCAGACAATTATTATTATTATTATTATTATTATTATTATTATTATTATTATTTACAGCAAAGTAGTCCCATTGACAACAGTGAGTTGGTCCTTGTTAAATCTGAGGAAGGGAACATTAATTCTTTCACATCCTCAGTACAGTGGTACCTCAAGTTAAGTACTTAATTTGTTCCGGAAATACTTTTATATAGAAAAAACAAAAACAAAAAACAATAAAATGCGACTTTAACTTTCCCATTTTAAGAAAATTACATATCAAATGTAAACAATCACAGACTGTTTCATTTTCATCACTACAACATATTTATGTTTCCTGAGCCAATTACAGATTTAGAAAAAATATATATGATACAGTAGTACCTCAGGTTAAGAACTTAACTCATTCCGGAGGTCTGTTCTTAACCTGAAACTGTTCTTAACCTGAGGTCCCACTTTAGCTAATGGGGCCTCCCGCTGCTGCCGCGCCGCCGGAGCACGATTTCTGTTCTCATCCTGAAGCAAAGTTCTTAACCTGAAGCACTATTTCTGGGTTAGCGGAGTCTGTAACCTGAAGCGTATGTAACCTGAAGCACATGTAACCTTAGGTACCACTGTAGTCTGTTGCCATTCAAAGTCATATCTTTAAAAAGAAATATCATCATGTGGGTTAGAAAGCGTAGATTTTGCCGCTATTTATTTTGGTTTCTTTCCTATCAAAGCATAATCAAAGATTCCTGAAGTTTCATATGGCCACATCACACCCATTGTGCCTTCCTGCTGAAGTTGCAACAAATATTCTGCTGAAAGACAAAACCGCATATCCTGTGGGATCTATCTGTGCAACCGTTTCTTTTTGCGTTTATCCTCTCCATTTCTCCCTGCTTGCAAGAATAAAAGTTGAAGGTACTGATTATTTTCCTTGAACTAACAGACGCCTTCTAGCAAAGGCAAGATCAGACAGTAGGAAATTTGTATCACCCTGTGAACACAGCAGTGAGTATGGCAGATGTCAGAACCAGGAAAATAGGAGAGATAGAAAACATAAATGCAAGTGAAAGGAGGAGAAGAAATGAGCTGGATCTCAGCACCAGCTATTCCAAACTGAGAGGACATATTTTGATTTTCTCAGATATTGGCAAAGATTGGCTCAGACATCATCCTGAAATCTCCTTGACCTACAGTGGTACCTTGGTTTAAGAACTTAATTTGTTCTGGAGGTCCGTTCTTAACCTGAAACTGTTCTTAACCTGAGGTACCACTTTCGCTAATGGGGCCCTTGCTGCCGCCGCACAATTTCTGTTCTCATCCTGAAGCAAAGTTCTTAACCCGAGGTACTATTTCTGGGTTAGTGGAGTCTGTAACCTGAAGCGTCTGTAACCTGAAGCATCTGTAACCCAAGGTACCACTGTACATGAAAAAGGGACAATTAATATTGCTCTCACAATGCTGTAGGCTTTGCCACTTGGACATGAGGACCTTCAGGACACATTCAAAACCTATGATTCTAAGGTTGTAAGCTAAAAGAGTAGATTAATGGATTTGGAGAACGTCACATATCCTCAATCACTGTAACTCTGCTTTCTAGAGATTGAAACTTCCCAGCTTTGCATTGCACTGTAGTTTTATGAAACTGTGTGTGTTTGTAGAACAATGTTGCAACTCAGAAGAGAGTACATGTTCATGGTTGTTATGGTTGTGGTTTGTAGCCATTCAGTAAGTGCTATGACACTTACTGAAGCAATGACACTCATGCATCCCTTCTGTATAACCATTTGGGAGGATCCCTTGACTCACCAACATAGCGGCAAATAGAACGTTTTAAATGTGTTGTGAAATGCAATAAACACATGTGACACTAGATGGCGACAGTGAGCTATGCAAAAATTCAATGTATTTTTCCAAACTTTTTAAAAAAAGGATTTTCACAGTGTTTTTAATATGTGTGTAGATTCCACCCCTGTGAACAGAATCATGCAAGGCTCACATTCAGATTTGTAAATGCTTTTTGCATTATTTTATTTCAATAGCCATAATGAGTTCCACAGAACCCAAACCATTTGCTCCTGGTCATTTTAACTCTGAAGAAGTAGAATTAAAGCTTTATGCTAAGTCCTTCAAAGACAGGAAACAATGCATTATATATTCAAATAAAGTGATATTGTTTGTTTGTTTGTTTGTTTATTATTGAATTTATATACAGCCCTATTATAAATTCAACAATATTATATATATTGAAGGAGGTCACAGAACAACATACAGCAAACTCTGTGCATATAATTTACAACCAAAACGCGATATATTTGCAAACAGACACACAAGCCCTCCATCACGGCAGGGTGGGCTTTAGGCATGCACATGCCACTCTTTTGGTCTGCTTCCTCTCTCTCTCTCCCCGCAGGTGTGTCCTCAATCTGCTCTGGAGGGTTGGGAGAAGCCCCAGAACAGGCTTGTGGTGGGAGAAGAAGTGGAGGTTCTGCTGTGTGAGCAGAAATCATTTAACTTGCACAAGAATTTTGCTGGATTCAGCCCTCGTTCCCTCGCCAATGCGCAAACACAACACCGGACCTCACTTGTTTCCTAAAAGTTCAGATCCCCTTTCCATGTCTTCATCCTCTATGCCTGCTCCAACCCTTTGCATTTGGATGCACCTCCTAAATTCGAGCAACAAAAGGCTCAGATGGTCCCCAATGTCGTGTCATCTCAGATCAGCTGGCCTCCTGCTCCTTGGCCGCCCTTGGCCCAGCCTCTTCCCCTAAGATCCTAACCCTGGAACATATTGATAATTCCACTGTGACATCCTAACTTGAGAAGTTCGCTGCCTGCAATCTGCTTCAACCACATGACAAAGTTTCCTTGTATCTGAAACTGGGGAAATCCAACTTTTGCATCCAGACGGTGTACAAATATAGGTGACTCTTGATTTCATTGCATTTCAGATCATCGTGAATACCCAGTAGGCTGTCAATCAGAACTTTTGTATCTTTCTGTGAAGTGCCAGTGTCAATCACTGTCTAGAAAAGCTGTGCTTTCGTCCCGTGAACATATGGCTGTGTTTTGGGCTGATATGACTCAGAAGAACCAGATTAGGATATCAAGAGACAAGTACGAAGCAGCTGTGCATGTATTCAGGCCAATTATTGCTTTAGCCCTCAAGGGCTTCATTTAAAGTCTTTGGCAAAGATGGATGGAAGGAAGGGGAAACATTAAAAGAAATATTTTACTCTCACAGTGTTCAGAACAAGTATATACATGAAACAGAATGATAAGAACTATATATGTGGGGTCCTAGTTCAGTAGTAGAGCACAGGATCGGGATACAGAAAATCTCATCTTCAATCCCTGGTAAGGATGGAGTTCACATTTAATTCAGGTTCACGTGTAAAAGCAAACATACCTAATCAAACACTTTCCAAAATGATACACAAGTGGAAACACAAACATCCTACAAATGCCACACTTCTCCGAATTTTGCAGTGCAGTTCTCCAGCCAAGCAATGTGCTCAAAAAAGCATTATATTAGGGTAAAATGTGTGCATAAAAATGCATGTATTTGTGAGAAAAGCATACAAAAATGCATTACATATGGGGAAATCGCTTTTCAAAATGTGTTTATTAGGCAAAATTGCAAACAAAAATGTGTATATTGGGGGAAATGTGCCCTATAACACTGGTGTATTTTTCATGAGGACTTTAGAAAAGATTGTGGAGGACTGAGCTTGAAAGAGGAAAAATGAGAGAGTTAAAGAAGCCAAAATTGATAGATTTGCCCATTCCCCAATTCTTGGCATCAGCAGTAAAAAGGGTCATGGAGGAGACTCCAAAGTATCATAGAGTTGGAAGGGACCACAAGGGTCGGGGCTCGAACCCATCACCCTAAGATTAAGAGTCTCATTACTGACTGAGCTATGATAGGAATGATCTCCATTTGAGATCCCAGGCAGTTGCTAGATGATGGGTTCTGCTAGCTAGTCTGACCTAGGGATGGTGTTTCCTTTCTTTTTTTAAAATAATTTTTATTGAATGATTTTATGTTACAAAAAACAATACAGCCATACTACCACTAAGTATAATTAAGAAATAAAAATTACATACATCAATATTTAGTTTGTTATTTGTTATTTACTGTCTTATTTCCTCCCAAACATTGCATTTACAACACACATATGTGCAGACACCCGCACACAAAATGATAATAATGAAAGTAAATAGTTTTTCCCCTTTTATCTTCCAAAATCTTTTCTTCAACTTTGACTTCCTGTCAAGTCCCTTTGCATATATTTTATCTTACATTTGAATGTACACAAAACAATAAACCTTTCTATATAATTTTTCTAATACATTCTGAAAACATAATAAATCTTTAATTGTTGTCCATCTCCTTTGAGTTCCTTTATCACTCGAATGCTAGCACGGAGTCAAAACTATTATTGTATTTTTGAACATATCTTCTATAACCATCCCATTTTTCCGCAAATTTTTGCTTTGAGTTTCCTCTGAGTTTACTAGTCAGTTGAGCTGTCTCCACCAATTCCTGTAATTTGATTTGCCAATCTGTTACTTTTGGAGCCTCGTGATCTTTCCATTAGGGATGGTGTTTTCTGAAAGTTTTGGTGTCAAACTTATTCATGTTGATTTCCCCCCTGGTATTTGCTCATTGATCTCGATTAGAAGCAAGGTTTTTTCCATGTTCCACTAAAAATACAAACAATTTCCACATATTATAGATACCATTATACATATGGTATTATATTCATATTATATGTCTATGCATGACACGTTTCCTAAAGCAACTAGCATACAAATGGATACATTTAGTAATGCATATAAAAACACAAATAAATACTTAGATGTGTGGATCGGAACTTAGTTATCCACCCAGTTTCACACTGCCCGAATGTTTCAGAGCAGTCCTGTGTTTTAAAGTAAGAGACCAGGATTTTCAGCTTTGCTAACACTTGTATATGTTGCTGCCTCTTAAGCTACTGCCTTTTAGACTTTTAAACCCAGCTGCATGAGTTATGCACCAGGCTCAATCAGTTGTAAATGTTATGGTGATTTTATTCTGCTCAGATTCTGAGACAGCCAAAGGCCCAATAATTGCCTGGGGAGAAAGCGCCTGAAACAGGTAACCTGTTTATTGATTTCAGTGAGATATAAATATGTAGCGATAGTTTTAATATAGAGGCCATGCTGGATGTCTGTTACCGCAACCTGACATGCTCCATTATTTCACTTGTATAAACAAGACGGACTTTTCATTAGCAGTTGTGTCGGAGGTGGAACAGCGTTTCATTGCTGCAGTTTGGAGATATTGGGCAGTCCTATCTACATGTTGTTATATCCATGCTAACAAGAGTAATTCCCAGGGCACTAAGGGAGAGAATTAGGGCAGGATGTGGAGGGCAGACACAGAACTCCCCTACATGCTAACATTCGTTTGTGCTGACATCTGTAGCCATAACTACTCTGACACGAAGCTCATCTGCTAGGAGAATTTCAGATCAGCCGGAGCTGGCGATTGTGTCCATTTCACAGCAGGTATGTGTGTGTCTTGTCACGTCACCGGAGTGTTTTGAAACAAGTTGGAATTGTCAGGGATCTTATGTGCCCACTTAAATTCCGCCCTGAAGCAGAGAGAGGGAATATGCAACCTCCTGCAAATCTAGGATGCTGTGGAGGTGGCGTTAAATCAACCTTGCAAATCAACCGTCCATTAAAAGTACAAGCTGCAACGTGTTCTTGGCACTAGTGTATTGTGCATTTGTAATGATTTATTCTGTTTTATGAATGGTCCTGCAATGCTTCCGCAATACTAGCACATCACCGCTGTCGACCATGAATGCACTACTATTGTGCCAAGAACTTGGGTGACCTGGCTCCATAATAAAATACTTAGGGCTATAACATGATGGATGCAAAGGTGCTGGAGGATTGCATACAGAACCCAAGAGAAAGACTTGACCAGCCTTAGATGTTTTACCAACCAAGTGCACTCTCTTCTAGGAAACAGAGACATGGCCGCTATGACACACACCTTTGCAATATCTTGCTGGACTATTGTAATGTGCTTAGGCATAGAGCTACCCTTGATAACAATCTAGAAATTCCGGTTGATCTGGTAGCTTCATTGTTAACTGGCACCAGAGGCTGGGACCAAATTTTGCCACTTTTAAGAGAGCTTTATTATTCATTATACATTTGTTTCTGGACTGAATTCACAGGACTTGTTTTGACCGTTAACTCCCTAGGAAAAGCGAGTCCAGGGTTACCCAGAGAGCACATTTTCCAATCAGATTCTCCACAAACATTAAGACCTCCAGGCAGTCATAAATTATCTTCCATAAGGTTGCCTCTTTTTCTGATTTATTTATTTTTGGTTGTGATACCTCTTTTCTGACACACCTCCTCCTATGAAGTCTTGCAGAGTTTGATCACTACTGTCTTCCAAAAGTAGGTCAAGGCCATTTGTCTCAGCAAGTCTTCAGAGAACAACATTAATCAATGTGCTCTTTTTTTGGTTTGGGGGTTTGTTTTGTTTTGGGCCATACTTTTAAATACTTGTAAAGGTTTCAGTGATTTGGTGTTGGTGATTTGGGGGTTTGTTATGTCAAAAAGAATGTTGATTTTAAACGTGAATTGGAGTTAGGTATTGCAATTTCATTGTTTGTCGTTGTAAGCTGTCTTGCAGGAAACTGACAGGGAATAATCGCAATTCACTAACTAACTAACTAACTAACTAACTAACTAAAGTTGGCTAGCATCCTTTGACTCCTCTGACTCTTCTTGAGCTAGTTAGTGGTATCTCACCCCCGCAAGAAAATGTCTTTACCTACAAAAATCCACGGCTGAGTGACACAAAGTATTCCCAGTGGCAAAAGGAACAAGGGAACTGCTTCCCTGAAGTGGAACTTTGTCAAAGAGCACACAGATTAAAAGCTGTGTCCTAGGATCCTCGCTGTTCCAACAGTGCAATTTTGATCTTGAAGCCAGCCTTCAGATATCTATTTCTCCATTACTGTATATGAAAACGAAATATAGTTCTGAAAAAAGCCTCCACACCGAAAGTCTTTGTTGCTAAGGGTTTATTTCTATTTTTATACAGATTATATGCTGTCTCCCATGAGAAAAGGGAATTCCTGGCCAAGAGTCCAAAGTTTCTACTTTTTTTTTTTTAAAGGCCACCGGGTATCAAACTTGCAGCTACAACCACTTAGACCTGATTTTCAGAAAGAAATGAAGAGCTGCCACTAAACAATTGAGCATCTTGCTGTTCTCTGCTTCTACCAGGTCCCACCCCCACCCCCACATTGCATTTGTTATTCATTAGCTGAAGAGGATTCTAACATCGTCCTTCTAATTTAGGGCAATTGCATTTCCCCATCCTACGTTATTTTGGGGAAATGGGATTGGGTGCCACCACCTGGAATTGTTCTTGCACAGAGAAGCATTTTTAGTCTGAGGCCCACATTCCCATCTAGGCAATGGTGGGCGGGGCTAGAAGCAGAAATGGGTGGGGCAACTTTGGGGCTTCCCCTAGACACCTGGTCATCCACTGTAGAGACAGATGTTGGGCTAGGATGAACCCCCTCTATCCTGTACCCTAACATGATCAGAATTGAAGGGCACATTTCAGCCCAGCCAAAAAACTCAATGAGGACACAAAGTAAAGATTGCCAACTAACTAAAAAACCTGGCCTGGTCTGTAGCTTGGGCTACAGAAACTGGTAGATAAAGCTTTTCATCACACCGTGATAATATTTATCACAGCCAATAAATGTTGCTGCAGCTTCTGTTGAAGACCCAGTGGGAGGAGGTAGTTCAAAAGTTGGCAATCCAACAATTCTATGATTCCATTATTTTCTTCCAGATGCACCCATTAACCAATGTCAGTGGGATAGGAGAATTTAAAAGTATACTTTGGAGGGAATATGAATGTGCTCACTTGGGCTTTCCCTGAAAGTTTGAAGGGATATGATGAAAGGATTGACAAAATGAGAGCCATTTACATCTATTGCGCAAGTAAACAATATACAAACTGAAGCCTCAGCAAAGAGAGGCAAGATAAATGTTCCTCTTCTTCCCTCTCAGGACCACAAAACATTCTGCGGGAAGTGCCAATCTTTTGCCAAATCATTTCCACCTTTGTGCTGAATTGTAGTTCTGAGGCCATTAGTCCTTTTGACTGAGCGGGAGAAATTGCTTAGCCATTCTGTCAATATATCTCTCCCCCACCTCCCACCCCGATGGCTCTTTCCATCAGCTGGCAATCAAATGTGATAGATGGAGTCAAGCTTCTTAGCTTTTGCATCTGTGCATATTAGCAGATTCATGGAACCATAGCTTCATTCGTCAGTTTAATTTTTTTTAAAAAAATCTCCTTTCAGTGGCTCCTTATTAACAGCTTTTTCACAGTGAACCTCCCTGAATCAAGGATGAAATTACTTGAGCGCTCCCAAGTGTAAAAGATAAAGGTGGTTAACTGGGCAGAGCTTGCTCTCATTTAAACCTCAGTAGCAGCTGGGTCGTGGAATCGCAGAATTGAAAGGGGCTATGAGCTTCATTGGGACGTGGGTGGTGCTGTGGGTTAAACCACAGAGCCTAGAACTTACCGATCAGAAGGTCGGCGGTTCGAATCCTCGCAACGGGGTGAGCTCTTGTTGCTCAGTCCCTACTCCTGTCCACCTAGCAGTTTGAAAGCATGTCAAAGTGCAAGTAGATAAATAGGTACCGCTCTGGTGGGAAGGTAAACGGCGTTTCCGTGCGATGCTCTGGTTTGCCAGAAGCAGCTTAGTCATGCTGGCCACATGACCCAGAAGCTGTCCGCCGGCTCCCTCGGCCAATAAAGTGAGATGAGCGCTGCAACCCCAGAGTCGGTCACGACTGGACCTAATGGTCAGGGGTACCTTTACCTTTACTTTATGAGCATCATCTAGTCCAACCCCCCACAATGGAGGAATATTTCACCCAATGTGAGACTCGAACCCATGACCCTGGGATTAAGAGTCTCGTGCTCTACCGACTGACCTGTCAAGAAAAAAGGGAAGGTGCTTGGCCATTTGAGGCAGGAGGGTCATTCATTCATTCATTCACTGAGCATAAGAATCGCCTGCTGGATTAAGACAATAGTCCATCTAGTACCGCATCATCTGCCATCACTGCCTTCCATGGGTGTGAGTTCCATAGCTGCACCATGTACTGCATGAAAGAGTACTTTCTTTTATCTGTCCTGAATCTTCCAACATTCATTGGGATTCCACAAGCTCTAGTGTTGTGACGGAGGTCTGGTGTTATTGGATTGGACACAACTGAAGGTTATCTAATAGGAACCCAGGTGCAATGTTACACACATGCTATGTCTTCCAAACTACTGCGACCAGGATCATTGTTTTTCTATGTCAACATTTAGCTCCCCTCCCCGCCACATGAACCAGCTCTTTCCATACAACTTCCCAGTTGACTAAGAGTTGAATCAGATGCTGAGCAGCACATCTGGGCCTATTAGACCCATTGAAAATAATGGCCATGGTTGCTGGGTCCATTAAGTTGAATGGGCGTACACTGAACAAAACTTAGTTTGATAGAACCCTAATTCTCCAAGTCTATTGATAGGATAGCATTTATTTCTGCCTAACGCAAGGCAGGGACGGTAGGTAATCATCACGTTCTATGACTATTGAGTGTTTTACAATCAGTTGTAATCTGAATCAGGATATCAGTTCATCCCTCTTGCCTCCACCTCAATGCAGAAGTAATTTCATTAGCCAAAATAGCATGCCATCTATTTCTCATGCAACTAGTCCATTTCTAGGACTGATTCATCCATCCCCTCTTATTTGAGAAATGTCATCTTTATATTTTAAGAAACGGTACACAATGCCCTGCTTGTTTAATTTGCTCTTTGCTCATGACATGACAAGCTGCATGAGAATAGTAACTAGAAGTTAACTAGTGCACAAACATTTCAAAATACAGATTTTTGTTTCCCTTGCTCTCTCGGTAACTCTGCAAGAATATAATTACTTGTCGGCTAAGTGCCCAGAATTTACCAGAGGCAAAGGATGGCAGTTTCCAGGGAGATGAGTTTTGTCCCCGTCCCCCCCATGGGAAACAAGTTTGGTTGATAGTTAAAAATATTCATAATCTGAGAACTGAACAAATTTCAGTGCTTGGATAAAAGATGTAATTCAAAGGACAAGATCACCCAGGGTATGGATATTGCCCTAGGTGGGAAAGCTGTCTGAGTTGACTTTTTGATCACTACTTTCTTTACAAGAAAGAGAGATTCCAACTACAAGCAAAATGGCACTCCGCTTCATCTGAACTGTTGTATACCTGACAATGGTTGCAGGGCCAATCTGGGTTTGAGGGGAGTATTCAGCATTGCACCCTCTGGTGGACACCCTTCTACAGCAGTGACCCCCAAAGTCCTGTTCTGGCCCTATGGAGGTGCCCATGGGGCATGGTGATTCACAGCACCACGGAGAGCTCCTAGTGAAACACCTCTGCCTTCGTTCACTTCTTGTGCTGGTCCCAGGGGGGGGGGAGGTTACCGTGAGGCGTGGTCAGAGTTTGGTCCTGGGTCAAGGGTCTGGAGACTGCCCACCTAGGGTGAAGCGGGGTCCAAAGCGAGAAGCCAGACGGGGTCGGGAATTCTTGAAGAACAGGTCTGGGTGCTGGCAGAAACAGGTCTCCAACGACGTTGCTCCTGCAACCTGGGACTGGGCTGACTGGCCTTTATTTCCTCTGAGGCCAGGGGCAGTCTCGGCCCACAGGTGACTCGCCTCTCCTGGCCTTAAGGCGAGCACTCCTCCTCACAGAACTTAGTTCCCTCCGCCTCTCTGCCCTGAGCCTCTGCAGCTCAGGAGAGGCTGGAGGGTTATTGGACCCAGGAGCAGCTTCCCCTTCCCCTGACAGGGCTGGGAGAGGCGCACCTGCAGGCAATGGGCCCTCAATCACCTCCGGAGCCAGAGTGGATACATCTGGTGTCTGCTCCTGAGGATCCGGCACAGGTGCAGGCCCTTCAGATTCAAGCCCCTGGAGGCGGGGACTCCTGTGCAGGCTGGGACTCCTCAGGTTCAGATTCTGAATCGGACTCCCAGGCCATCACACTTCTCCTATGCTCCACTCGCTTTTGGGGAACAAGTGTCTCATTGCTGGTATGAAGAAGAGCATTTCTCCCCTGTGCTTCATGGTCTCCTGCCTGGTGTACTATTGGTGCAATTGAACTGGCAAGTTTGTGTGGGTGGCACTTGGTTCCTCGTTCTCAGAGAGGCACTCTTGAAGGCCCAGGTGCTATGAGCCTGTGTGATATGGGACTTGAGTGAGTAGTGACAGATCAAACTCCAGACTTTCACGGATTATGCTGAATCCTTTCCATTCTTGGTTCTAGTCCAGCTTTCGGACAGAAAAGACTTGCTCATCTTGGTGGGTAATCTACACCAGGAATTGCACAGAAGGAGTGTGTTCCTGTAGGTTCTGCTGGACATCTCAGCAGCTTTTGATATCATCAACCATGGTTTGTGTCTAGGGCATCATGTAGGGATGGGGGTTGGGGTGCTGTTTATGGTGGTGGTTTGGAGTTATGGGTTTGCACTTCCCTATAGGGATCAGGCTGTCATGAACGAGCCAGCCCCCAGGGAAGGTTTGCAACCAGCTGAAGGAAGCAGCCAGGAACAGAGATAGTTACCTGCCAGGCAGGATGAGCATCGGCTAGTGTCAACTCCCCCACCCCTTGGAATGCAAATTGATAAGGGAATGACTGAAAGCGAGGCAGAACCCTCCCAACACTCTCGAGAAGTGCAAAATGCCACAAACAGAGAAGGAAGCAGTTTATCAGGCAGGAGAGAGCTAAGAGACAGCCTCTCAGAGAATGGGGAAGAGGTGGGAGCTGACCCTCTCGATCCAAGGTCTCGGTGAATGAGAGGGCTCCAAGACAGGAAGCAAAACAAGAGATGTCAGAAGCAAAAGTTCAGCTGCTTCTGGTCTCAGAGGAAGCAGTCTTCAGAAGGGTCATCATGACTGATGAGGCTGGCGGCTTGTTAGAGCCCTCCGGTGAACTTTGTTTTTGCAATAAACCTTCCTTTTTAATTAACTACACTTGCTGTGTTATCAAGACGGGAACCAGGACTCCTGACACAGGCTGACAGACTGAGAGTGCTCCTGGACCTAGCACTTTTCCTGGAGGCCCAGGTGGTGGATGTGGCCTGGATTGCCTTTGCTCAGCATTGGTGTGATGGCCTGGGAATCCGATTCAGAGGGTGAACCGGAGGAATCCCAGCCTGCACAGGAGTCCCCGCCTCCAGGGCCGGCTGAGCTGGGGCAGGGCCTTGGATCTGAAGCTCCTTTTTTTTTTTAATAAAAATTTTTTATTGCGTTTCTTTCCATAGGTGAACAAATTTGTTTGGACAACAATATACAAGAAACATTTTCCATATATATAAAGAAAAGCATAGAAAAAAGAAAAGATCATTATAAAATTTTTTCGACATCTTTTTGGACCTCCTCGCATCCTCTCAACATTGCGTTCATCATTCTAACCAATTCAGCAATTTATTATCTTATTTCCGAACTTATTATACCTTTGTATTTATTATGTTACCAATTTCAAAAATTTGTAATTTAATTTTAACACTCTTAATAAACATAATATTTTGTTTCTAGTTTGTCTCATTTTTTTCCATCAATGCTTACTTTATCATTTACTTAAAATAAATTGCAGAAGCATAACGTTTCTTAATCGTGCACAATCTTAACACTCAACCAACTTATAATGTTTTTGCAAATAGTCCTTAAATTTTTTCCAGTCCTCCTCCATTGTTTCTTCGCTCAGATCTCGAATTCTGCCGGTCATTTCTGCCAACTCCATGTAGTCCATCAGCTGCGTCTGCCAGTCCTCCAGTGTGGGTAAATCTGGTGTCTTCCAGAACTTTGCGATAAGAATCCTAGCTGCTGTGGTTGCATACATAAACAAGGTTCTGTCCTTCTTTGGCACCTTCCGGTCCACCATGCCCAGAAGAAAGGCCTCTGGTTTCTTAGAAAAGGTATATCTGAATACCTTTTTCAGCTCATTATGTATCATTTCCCAAAAGGCCTTTACTTTCGGGCAGGTCCACCAGAGGTGAAAGAATGTCCCTTCTGCCTCCTTGCATTTCCAACACTTATTATCAGAAAGATGGTATATTTTAGCCAACTTGACTGGGGTCATGTACCACCGGTATACCATTTTCATAATGTTCTCTTTCAGGGCACTACATGCCGTGAATTTCATACCGGTGTTCCATAACCTTTCCCAGTCCTCAGACATAATGTTGTGTCCTACATCCTGTGCCCATTTTATCATAGCAGATTTAACTGTCTCATCCTGTGTGTTCCATTTAAGCAGCAAGTCATACATCCTCGAAAGTACCTTAGTCTTTGGTTCTAGTAACTCCGTCTCCAGTTTCGATTTCTCCACCTGGAAACCCACTTTTTTGTCCATTTTGAATACCTCTTGAATTTGAGCATAATGTAACCAATCTCGCACCTTACCTTTTAATTTGTCCTGGCTTTGGAGCTTCCAATTGTCTCCAACTCTTTCAATCAGTTCCCAATATTTTGGCCAATAGGCCTCCATATTGGGCTTTTTTTTAGAAATCTTGGCTTCCACAGGTGATAACCACCTCGGGGTCTTGTTTTCTAATAAATCCTTGTACTTCATCCAGACGGCAAAAATTGATTTTCTGACAATATGGTTTTTGAACAATTTATGAACCTTCGCCTTGTCATACCACAAGTATGCATGCCAACCATACACATTATCAAACCCCTCCAGATCTAGGACATCGGTGTTTTCCAACAGGAACCAATCCTTCAACCAGCAGAAGGCTGCAGCTTCATAGTACAACCTTAAGTCCGGCAGGGCAAACCCCCCTCTTTCTTTTGAGTCGGTTAGTATTTTAAATTTTATTCGGGGCTTTTTGCCCTGCCAGACAAACTTAGAAATATCCTTCTGCCACTTTCCAAAACATTCCATTCTGTCCACGACCTGAAGGGTTTGAAATAAGAATAGCATTTTTGGCAAAACACACATCTTTATAGCTGCGATTCGGCCTGACAAGGTAAGTTTCAATCTTGACCAGATATCCAAGTCTTTTTTAATTTCCAACCAACATTTTTCATAGTTATCTTTGAAAAGGTTTAAATTTTTGGTGGACAAATATACCCCCAGGTATTTCACTTTTTTAACCACACTTAGCTCTGTCTCTTTCTGATACCCCTCTATCTCTGTAGGTGTCAAATTTTTGACCAAAACCTTAGTTTTTTGTTTGTTTAGCTTGAATCCCGCCACCCGACCAAACTCCAAAATAAGTTCCAAAACTCTTTTTGTGCTAGATACTGGCTCCTGTACTGTCAAGACTAGGTCATCTGCGAAGGCTTTCAGTTTGTATTGTTTCGCTCCGACCTCTATGCCTTGCACCAACTGGTCCTCCCTAATCATATTCAGCAATACCTCCAGAACAGAAATAAATAGCAGAGGGGATAAAGGGCACCCCTGTCGTGTCCCTTTTTCAATTAGAAGTTCATCCGACACCACATTGTTCACTATCAACTTGGCTTTTTGCTCTGAATAAATTGCTTCTAGTCCATTTTCAAACCCCCGTCCCACTCCCATCCCCTTCAGGTTTTTCTTCATAAACATCCAAGAAATGTTGTCAAATGCTTTCTCCGCATCAATAAAGATTAAAGCAGCCCTTGTGTTTCTAATTCGCAATAGCTCCAATATATCAATAATATTCCTGGTGTTATCAGACATATGTCTACCAGGGAGAAAGCCTGCTTGGTCCTTATGAATTACTTCGTTTAGAACGTTTTTAAGTCTACTTGCTAAAATGTCTGCAAATATTTTGTAATCCACATTCAGGAGTGAGATGGGACGGTAGTTCTTAAGCTGAGTCTTTTCCTTCTCTGACTTGGGAATCAATGTGATGAATGCTTCTTTCCACGTTTCCGGTGCCCTTCTCCCCTCCATAATCTGGTTGCAAACCTCCAACAACGGTTGTATCAAACAATCCTTCAGAGTCTTATAATATTTGGAGGTGAGACCATCTGGGCCTGGAGATTTGTCAAGTTGCATATTTTGGATGGCACCTTCAATTTCCTGTTGAGTTATTTTACTGTTGAGAATTGATCTTTTATCTTGACTTATTTTAGATAGTCCATTTGTCCTCAAGAATTGGTCTATTTCCGATTCTTTCTGAGGCCCCTGTGCATAAAGTTCCTTGAAGTATCTGTGGAAGCACTTTCTTATTTCTTCTGGTTTCTGAACTATTTTTCCTTGAATCTCCAGGTTTGTGACTGTGTTTAGCTTTTGTCTTTTTTTCAATTGCCAAGCTAACAACTTTCCACATTTATTTGCTGATTCAAACGATCTCTGCTTCATTTGTTTAATTTTCCACTCAATCTCTTGATTAATCAATTTCGAATATTGTGCTTGATGGAATTTAATCTCTCTTAGCACCTCTTTTGACTTCGGATTAGTTCTCAGCTTTTTCTCTCCTTCACTTATTTTCTCTAGTATTTTTTCCTTTTTTCCGTTCCAAAATTTTTCTTTATTGTATTCTGTTGTATCAGAAACCCTCTCATTACAGCTTTGCTTGCGTCCCAGATTATTCTTTTCTCCACCGTAGTGTTCAAATTTATTTCAAAGTAGTCCTTTAGCGTTTTTTGGGCCTTCTTAACGATCTCTTGATCTCTTAGCAAGGTGTCATTCATTCTCCATCTGAAGGATCCAGTTGGGAAAAGTCTCAATTCCATTTTTAAGGCATTATGGTCGGAGCAAGTTTTTGGGCAGATTTCCACTTTTCTCGTTTTCGGAGCCAGCCCTCTAGATATCCAAATTTGGTCGATTCGTGTCCATGACAAGTGGGCCTCAGAAAAGAAGGTTCCTTCTTTACCCAAGGGGTTCCTTGTCCTCCAAATGTCAATCAAGTCCATATTGTCTGTCATTTCAAAAAAGGTTTTAGGGAGTCTGCCGTCTGTTGTTAAATTTTGATTTTGGGATTTGTCCATATTTGTAGACACCACCCCATTCATATCTCCCATCACGATAATATTAGAATAGCCCAAATAGTCCATCATTGTCTCATGCAGCTTCTTATAAAATTCTGATTTTCCATCATTTGGCGCATAAACTCCTAATATCAAAATCTTTTCCCCTTGTGTTTGGATTTCAATTGCGAGAATTCTTCCATGATCATCTTTAAATAAGAATTTTGGTGATAGGTTCTCCTTTGCATAAATTACAACACCTCTTTTTTTGACTTTGTCTGATGAGATAAATTCTTGGCCAAGTCTTTTATTAATTAGTACTTTCCTGTGGAGCCTAGTCACATGTGTTTCTTGAAGGCATATTACATCCAATTGTTCTTTTTTCAAAATATGGAATATCCTCCTTCTTTTTTCCGGAGAATTCCCGCCATTTATGTTCCAGCTAAGTAGCTGCAGAGACATCCTGTTCTATTTTAGACGTTCTTAAGATGGGGTGCCTTCCTTTTGCTCAGATCCCGAGGGTGCAGGCGTTGGCCCGCTTTCAGGCAATATTGGTGCTGGTACAGCTGGAAGCCAATCCACTCCTTTTTGGAGATCTTCTCCGTGGTCGTGAAGGAACTTTTGGTTATCTTCAGGTGTTCTAATTTTAACCTTCCTTTCTTTGTAGGTGAAGGATAGTCCTTGTGGAAACTCCCACCTATAGGGAATTGCGTTGTATCTCAGCAATTTTGCTAGTTCTGAATAGGTGGCTCTAAGATCCAACAGCTGTCTCGGAATATCTCTATAGATTTCCACCCTTTTGTCTTGTATTTCAATTGCTTTTTTGAAATGAAGACCTAGGATCTTATCCCTCTCTTCCTTTGATCTTAAAATTATCAAACAGTCTCTGGATCTATCTTTCTTTACCACTCTTCCCAGTCTATATGCTGAGACAATCTTAAAATCTGTGTCTTCCTTTAAACCCCAGAACTTCGAAAATTCTTGTGTTAAGTATCCAATCAAATCTCCTTGCTCTAGTTCCGGGATGCCTCTCAATTTGATGTTACTCTCGCGATTTTTCAGTTTCACCATTGACAGATAAACTTGTTGTTCACCCACCTGTTTGTGCAGGGGCTTGACTTCTCCTTTTATTTCTTCCACTTCTTTTTGTAGAGCTCCCACTTTCTGGATTGCTTCTCCAGCCAATTCCCGATTTTCCGCTGTTGCTCCTTGCAAATTCTCTATGGCTTGTGTGTGCTGGGAAACTTGATCAGTCAATTTTTGAATCGAGGAAGTTGCTTTATCTATCTTCAAAGACTGGTCGTCCACCTTCTGGTTTAAACTTGATAGTTGCTCCAATATTTGTTTAAGTAGTGTATCTGACCCACCTGCTGCCATATCTTCCTCAGTGGACTTCTCAGTTGTTTCCCCTTGTTCCCTTTGGGTCACCAGTACAGCTGGAACCGACGATCGGCGTCCTTGGGTCAGGGTTGTTTGTACAAATTGTGTTGGTTTTCTTTCCTTTTCTTTCTCCTTGGCCTCTTTCGATTCCTTAGCTTTAGATGCTCTTGTTCTCCCTGCACCACTCATTACACATCTGTCAGTGTTCAAGGTCAAATTGTCTATTGTTCCATGGGAAAGACAAATTCAATTATAAACAACCGGTAAAGTGGAATTCAAAACAAAAGTCAGTTCCCAGGATTTTATAATCCGAAAGCCCTGTAGGGGGAGTGCCACCAAGTTTCAAAGACAAAGAAGGAAGTAGTCCGCCATTAAAGTTCCAATTTTTTTTTTTTTGACTCAGTAAGTTCAATATCCAACAGTCCCTTCAAAGATTCAAAATTCCCCAGAGCACCTTTTAAAGTTCAACAAAGTTTCACAGGGGGTGCTTGCAACAATATCACATCCAAACTTTCCTGCTCAAATGTATCAGTTATACTCCAACAAAGTTTTTACAAAATTTGCAACTGTTTCCGCAGTTTAGCACAGTCTCTCTCTCCGGCAGCCCGACGATCTGGCACTTTAAAGATCACCCCAAAGGGAGGGGGAGATAGGAGGAGACCCCCCGTTACTCGTTCTTATAATCAAAGTCCCTTTCCACCTTCAGTTCAGCAAAAAAAAAAAAAAAAAAAGCAGATTTAATAGCACGAAAAAGTTAAAGCTTCCCAAAGTCCCGTTTCAAGCGCTTCCGCTTTTTAAAGCTTTGCTTTGATCTTGTCAGCAATGTCGGAAGACGGACTTCCCTTTTTTCGTCTCCCGCTTTCAGCCAAATTTACGAAATCCTTTGCCAAATTTTAGTCCCCTTTACTCACGGGTATGTTGCTTGCAGTTTGGTGTTGATTTTAGGAAGAAGGATCAGCGCTCATCTGTAACAGCCGCGCGGCTTCACTTCCGCGGAAAGAGCGATGAACTCACAGCACCGCTACCCCTCCTTCACTCCGGGTCTCCTTACGGGGTCCCTTCTGTGTTTTCGGAGCAGCTTCTGGTGCCCGCCGAGTCCCACGGCCACGGGCTCACTCTACCCGTGGTTTATCTTGATGGGTCGTCGCTATGCCGCAGCGAACGACCCTTTTCCGCGGAGCCCCTCTTCAGAGCTCGAAGAGGACCGCCATTACAGTTTCGCGCCGCCCCCGGAAGCTCCTGCACCTGTGCCGGATCCTCAGGAGCAGGCACCAGGTGAATCCACTCTGGCTCCGGAGGTGATTGAGGACACAGTGCCTACAGGTGCGCCTCTCCCAGCCCTGTCAGGGGAAGGTGAGTCTCCCCCTGGGTCCAGTAACCCTCCAGCCTCTCCTGAGCTGCAGAGGCTCAGGGCAGAGAGGTGAAGGGAACTGGTTTCTCCCAGGAGGAGTGCTCGCCTTAAGGCCAGGAGAGGCGGGTCTCCTGGGGGCCGGGACCGCCCCTGGCCTCAGAGAAGATAAAGGCCAGTCAGCCCGGTCCCAGGTTGCAGGAGCAACGTCGTTGAATACCTGCTTCTGCCTGGACCCAGACCTGTCCTTCCAGAGTTCCCGTCCCCACCCGGCTTCCTGCTTCGGACCCCGCCTCGCTCTTTGTGAACTGTTTCCAGACTCGTGACCCAGGACCGGACTTTAACCGCGTCAACGGTAACCTTCCCCCCGGGACCAGCACAATTGGCTTCTGCACCAGTTGTGCTCTTTTCTGGATCATGCAGATCTGACCACCATCGCTCACACCTTGGACACGTTTGGATTGGACTGTTGCAATGCACTCTAGGAGGCTGCTCTCAAAGAGCATTCACAATCTCCAGCTGGTGCAAAATGCAGAGGCTAGTGGTTGCTTATCAGAAAATACACTAGTTTTCATTTGCATTGGCTTCTGAACCATTTCCAGGCACAAGCAAAGTGCTTGATTTTACCTATAAAGTCCTAGACACCTTAGGACCAAGTTATCTGAAGGACCACCTCTTCTCACGTGACCTTGCATGAGTACTACCTTCAACATCTGAAGACCTGCTCCATGTTTTGTTACTTCCAAAGATTCTCTAGGTGGGGAAGTGAGATTGGGCCTTCTCAGTTGTTGTTGTTTAGTCGTTTTAGTCGTGTTTGACTCTCCGTGACCCCATGAAGCAGAGCATGCCTTGGAAACTCTCACTTTCTTCTCAAAGCTTCTTCTTTTTTAGGTCCATGGAGTTTTCTTGGCAAAAATACTGGAGGGGTTTGCCAGTTTCTTCTCCGGGTGGATCACTTTTAGTCTAAACTCTCCGCTATGACCTGTCCATCTTGGGTGGCCCTGAATGGCATAGCTCATAGCTTCTTGTAGTCCCTTCGCCTTGACAAGGCACTGATCCATGAAGGGGACCTTCTCAGGAGCAGCACCCAAATTATGGAACTCATTCCCAAAAGAGGCTTAGCACGCACACCTTTCCCTAAGCCACCCAGGAAATTATAGTGGTGCCTTGGTTCTCAAACTTAATTTGTTCTGGAAGTCCGTTCCAAAACCAAAGCATTCCAAAACCAAGGCACACTTTCCCATAGAAAGTAATGCAAAATGGATTAATCCGTTCCAGACTTTTAAAAACAACCTCTAAAACAGCAATTTAACATGAATTTTACTATCTAACGAAAGCAATAAACAATGTACTGCAGTCACACAATCAATGTTGGGAGGACATCGAAAAAACCTTATCAATGGAAGTGATGCTGCATAGAAGCAGAAAACCACTAGAGGTCATCCTCTCCCTTCATTTGAGAGTGTGTGAGACATTCACATCCTTTACGTTACCTTTTTACCTTGCAGTTAACAATCTGACCATTTCAGCCTCTATGAAGGCCCGTCCTCTGTGAAAGATTGCCTCTCCCCCCCCCCCATCAGTCAAGATCAATAGTTCAAATCATGTGTTTAGACCTCTCCTGGGGTTATGATACTAAAATAGGAACTGAAAGCAACTGTATGCTACTTATGAAAATGGTATGAAGTATAGTTGGGTGAGTACTGGACTCTCCACAGAGACTAAACTTAATGAATCCAGCTTAGCTCCAGAACCAGTTTATAACTAAGAGTTCAGGACTGAAGCACATCGTCACATGCTTTTCTCACTGCTTGGTGACTCAGAAATCAGTGCCTAACTGATTCCATTGAAAAGAGAAGCAGACAGTATGGTTGGGCTGTGCTGCTTACATAAGCTCCTTCCCGACAAGTCACTGCTGATACCAGGATGGAGAGGGGGAGAAGAGAGGCAGTGGCGAGGCTGGTGCAGAGCAAATGCACCAGCGGAGCCATTCCAGTGCTCCTGCCAGCGTGTTTGCACCACGCTGACCTCACTGCTGCCTCTCTCTCCTTCTGCTCTCCATCTCAGTAGGCAACAACAACTCAGGCAAAGGGAGGTCAGGTAAGCAGTGCAGTCACACCCCTCCATCCATTAGTGGTTGAAAAGTACTGCATTTGGACTGAGGTGTGGTTCTATGAAAACGCCCACAGTCTCTCCATTTTAATCTGCTTGTTGTCTTTGATTTCTGGAAGGAAATGTCACCAGAGCACAGAAAGAGCTTTCATAGCACCATACCTCATCTCCTGGAATAAATGTGAAAGTAGATGGGATGGCAGCGGAAGCAAGGACTCCATCAGGAGAAAACTACCAGTATATTAGAGGAACTTGTTACTTTAAATAAACTCTCAAGAGGCACATTAGAAGTTCAGTAGCTCTCTTGAAAAGCAGTCTTTGCTGATTTGATGCAGCGGCTTTTGCTAAACACTCTGGCTTATTTGCCTTGGAGTTTCAGGATTTTCTTGCACGGAAATTCACCAAGAATTATTCAAGATATCGAAAGCATTTAATAGGGCAAGAAAATAAAAAATAGTGTGTCTTTTCTTTCTTTCTTTTTTTCATTACAAAGCCAGGATGAGGCACCTGTGGCTCTCCAGGTGTTACCTCTTATCAGCCCCAGCCAGCATGGCCAAAGATCAGGGATGATGTGAAATGGAGACCAACAATAGCTTGAAGACCAGAAATTGCTCGCCCTTGTTACAAAGGAAGGGAACTTTCATTGCATCTCTCCCTCCCCTTCCTGGTTATGCAAACAGAAACACACTGAATACGGGAAAGATTTAAGGTGTGTGTCCCATCCCAGCTATGTACTTAAGGACGTCCATATGTTGGTAGCTGTCAATTTGAAGGACAAAACCTCAGAAAGGTCAGGCAGGAACACACCACCCACATATACAGCAGGAGATGTAGCAGAGAGCGCCATGCTCAGTTTCCAGCCAGGATTACGTATAATTTGTTTCCGCCTGCTGTTTGCAAACCAGTGAGCTCAAATGGCCAGGTTTCTGTCAATAGCAATGTTTCCAGCTTGTCATAGGCAGATACTGTGGTTTCTAGGGAAAGAAGTAGATGAATGGAATGCACATAATGAATAGGTGGTTGACTGCAATCTGGCAGCAAAGAGGGAGAGATAGGAAACAGCGGCATCCCATCAGCTTTGCGGAGAGCCCAGCTTCAACTGACTCGTCCTCTGCATGAAACTGTTTCTTTTCCAGCTGATAACTTCTTTCCTCCTCTTTGTCCATTCCACTTTTTTATTTCCTGTCTTTTGGACTATAAACCTGCGGGTATTTTTAATTATTTTTGCTGATCTCATACAACCTGTTTGGGGAGCCATTTTGCTGAAGGGTAGGGTGAAGAAGAAGAAGAGGAGGAGGAGGAGGAGGAGGAGGAGGAGGAGGAGGAGGAAGGGCCATGAGATTTGACATTGGTTCAATACCTGAGCAAGTTGGAGGTATGCTAGGTTACAGTGGGTGCTCTGCATTTGTGGCCCTTTCCCCATTAAACAAAACAAAAAAAAAAGCAAAACAAAAAAACCCCGAACCATCAGAACATATAATTCCATAAAAGGAAATAAAAGGTCACAAGCCCACACTAGACTGGAAGGGGGAAAATCTTGTTCAGATAAGATCAGTCACAAGGTGGCATATGACGTGCTGATGAATTCCATGCCCAACTGGCCTCAAGCAAATGAGCTTTCACTGTTTCAGTTATGAATGGGAGTAATGGGTCCAGATGTTGGGTGTAAAGAGTTACGTCAAATGTTCAAAGGCATGTTAAGCTTTAGTATTACAGTAGAGCAATCATAGGGACACAGATGGTGCTGTGGGTTAAACCACAGAGCCTAGGACTTGCCAATCAGAAGGTCGGCAGTTCGAATCCCCGTGACGGGGTGAGCTCCCATTGTTTGGTCCCAGCTCCTGCCAACTAGCAGTTCGAAAGCATGTCAAAGTGCAAGTAGATAAATAGGTACCGCTCCAGTGGGACGGTAAACGGCGTTTCCGTGCACTGCTCTGGTTCTCCAGAAGTGGCTTAGTCATGCTGGCCACATGACCCGGAAGCTGTACGCCGGCTCCCTCGGCCAATAAAGCGAGATGAGCGCCGCAACCCCAGAGTTGGTCACGACTGGACCTAATGGTCAGGGGTCCCTTTACCTTTACCTTTTTAGAGCAATCATGGTTCCAGCAACCATACTGCCCTAATTCAGGTAATGAGATGGCATATTAATAATAACACAAGCGTATTTATGTAGCATTTCCCCAAAGTGTTCAAATCACTTAATACAGTCATACCTCGGGTTGAAGTTGCTTCAGGCTGAGCGTTTTCGGGTTGTGCTCCGCGGCGACCCGGAAGTAACAGAACGCATTACTTCCGGGTTTCGCCGCTCACACATGTGCAGATGCTCAAAATGAAGTCACGTGCATGTGCAGAAGCGGCGAATCGCGACCCACACATGCGCAGACGTGGGTTGCATTCGCTTCAGGATGCGAATGGGTCTCTGGAACGGATCCCGTTCGCATCCAGAGGTACCACTGTATAGATATATATACAGTGGGGTTGTTTGTTTGTTTAAAAAAGCATTGGTATTAATATCTAGATCAAGGGCTGTCAACCTGGTCCCTGCCACCCACTAGTGGGCATTTCAGGATTCTAGGTGGGCGGTAGGGGGGGAGTTCTATGGCACAACCTGAATCCTTCCATCAAGCACTGGTAGGCAATAAGGAAATTTTACCATCAAGAAAGATGCATTAGTAGGCGGTAGGTATAAAAAGGTTGACTACCCCTGATCTAGATTAAAGTGTCATGGGTGCCAGCAACAGCAAAAAAAAAAAAAAAAAAAGGTTGTTCTAGTACTCACTGAGTAATATCACATCACAAAAAACCCTCTCTCTGTCTCTCTCTTTAACAGGGGTGCCCAACTCCTGATATACCCTCACATGCAAGTGTTTCTGGCCCCCAATATCTGACCAGCCCTCCCACTTTCTTCAAAGTTGACACAGCACTGGTGTGGACAGGAAGATATAAACCTCTCCACCCAGCCAATGCCCCTCCCCAGTCCTCAGGTTGTTCATTTGATGAGCAGGGAGCAGTGATTAAAAAAAAACAAAAAACCACCCAACCCATGGAGGGGAGGGCAACCAGAATGATCAAGGGTCTGGAAACCAAGCCTTCTGAGGAACAGTTGAAGGAGATGATTATGTTTAGCCTGGAAAAGAGGAGATCGAGAGGAGAATTCTGAGCCTTTTGTTTCCATGTCAATCTGCAACCAAAGACATACTGCCAAGCCATTCCTAGGGCAGTAAAATTAGATCTGCCTACTGAATTCTGGTTTCAGGCAAGGGCCATTTCTAGCCCTACCTGTAGATGTCAGGGATTGAACCTGGAGCCTCCTGCCTACAAGGCTGATACTTTGCTGCTTCCTTCATCATGACAGCCTCCACACCCACACCCTCAAGGAGAGTCCAGTCTATTAGGACAGTCACAAAATAGTGAGCTACCAAAGGGCGGTGTAGTGGTTGGCACATTAGCTGGGAGGACCTGTCTGAGCCAAGAAGATCATGTGCCAGGCCAGATCCGTCCACCTATTGTCCACCCTCCTATTGTATTAACAAATCCCACATCCAGCAAATGATGTCATCACTCCTGTGATTACGGGGTGAGGGAGAGTTCTGTGCTCTCTGACTTTCCTGATCCACTTTGCTCCCAAGGAATTAAATTCAGAAGAATAGTCAAATATATTATGGTGCAATGGAAGAGTTTCCTCAGTAGGTAGAACTTTGCATGCGTTTAGATAAGAATCAGACCAGGTGTTTAGTCAAATCAAGCCTCTGTACTTTCTGAGTCACAGCTTTGAAAGGCGGCGACAAAGTCTTGTGGAAGAAAGAAAATTCCTTAACTCTAGTTCCTTGTTCCCAGATAATATGGCAAGGCCTAGCTGTGTCCCAATTTTTTTTCTGTTTGCTAACAGAAACACTGTTTGTTTGTTTGTTTGTTTGTTTGTTTGTTTGTTTGTTTGTTCTGGATGTTACAAAAACAACCAGTGCTATTTTTCTAGAAAAAGATGTGCTGAAACGCAACATAAACACCTCGCTTGTTCTCTTACAATGGCAATGGCACCTGCCTGAGAGGTGCCAGAACTGATTTTTGCTGAGTTCCAGCTAAAAAAAAGCCCCAGCTAGAACAATATGGGATTTTGCTATTCACTTCTTAATTGGATTAGGCTGCAACACTATGCCCACTTAACCAGGGGAACATCCCATGGAAGTGAACTAGATGTAGTTTTGAGTATAGTTGTATAGGATTTGTTAGTTCATAATTCATAAAGCATAACAAGGTGGCTGACAACATACATTATGTAATAAAATCAGTCTATAAATAGCAATAAAACATCATTTGAGACATCAATAAAACATCAGTAGGTACTGGCTGGTTAAAAAGAGAAATTCATCTTGAGAAGGCCTTGTAAAGGATTGCACTCCAGGGCTTCAGACATAGATTTCTATAACACACCATGGTAGGGACACGGGTGGTGCTGTGGTCTAAACCACTGAGCCTCTTGGGCTTGCCGATCAAAAGGTCGGCGGTTCAAATCCACATGGCAGGGTGAGCTCATGTTGCTCTGTCCCAGCTCCTGCCAACCTAGCAGTTCGGAAGCACACCAGTGCAAGTAGATAAATAGGTATCGCTGCGGCGGGAAGGTAAATGGCGTTTCCGTGCACTCTGGTTTCCGTCACGGTGTCCCATTGCACTAGAAGCGGTTTAGTCATGCTGGCCACATGACCCAGAAAGCGCTGGCTCCCTCAGCCTGAAAGTGAGATGAGCACCACAACCCCAGAGTCACCTTTGACTGGACTTAACCATCCAGGGGTCCTTTACCTTTTTTACCACACCATAAAATATTGTTACGTAATAACACATTATTAACGTTACAAACAAGATATAATGTGCCCATTACGTTATGAAAATCATTCCTTAACCCTCCCTTAGTATTATAAACCATGAGTTTAGATCTTTCCCAGGTCTTTTCTAACACAAAGAGAAGCCTCACTCCTTTGATCCTTACTTGTGCTAACACCTCATAACCCCAGGCTACTGCCTCGAAGGAAATCAGACTGACTCAATTAACACAGTTTAGGAAGTTTGCCCAGCTTAATTAGCTTTTCATATGTGCCAATACCAGATGATTGGAAGTGGGTTGAACACACATCCTAGCTTACATTCTGACACTTGGTAGTTTGACATACAGTTTTATCGCACCAGCACCCTAATTAAATTCTAACATTTACTGAACCCAGGAACTTAGCACCTACAAACCCATAGGCACCATTGTTTCTAAGTACTGGTCATTCCAAAAACCCAAAGAGGAAAGACAAGCCTTTGCTGATTTTTAAACAGAATCTGGTATAAGAGCCATTGCTTGGTGGTTCAATAGCTGTCATCCACACAGCCATGACCCAAAATAGCCAACAACTGGGACTTCCGGGTTGGTGCGACCAGCTAATGGCAGATTCCCTCCGAGCTCTGGAGGGAATCGGCTCGGTGGAGGAGGGGTCCTGCCGCGGCGACGACGCGGGGACCCTTAGAAACCACAGGCGCGGATGCCTGTGGACCTGGTGACTCGGCGGGCACCATTTGCGCCCCCCCCGACCCACAAAGAAGCCTTTTTAAAGGCTTTGGAGAGGGTACGGGGAGCGGCGTGGTGCTGTGAGTAGACCGCTTCTTCCACGGAGTGAAGCCACAAGCCATGGCTGGAGAGCGCTGACTTCTTTCCTTGAATATTTGGACTTAAAATGCAACAACCCGTGAGTAATACGGAATTTGGAACTAAAAATTTCTTTAATTGAATTCGGTACGACCGGGGGAGGTGCCAAAAGGAAGTCCGCCTCCCCCCCCCTTGCACGATTTGGACCTATAAGTTTATTGCTGGAGGATTTGAACTGATCTTTAGAGTTGAAGTGCAACCCCCCCCCCCCCCGATCCGGGAGTGACCCGCGAGGGAGCCTGTGAAGATATTTACAGAGTTTGACAGCTGTCAACTGAGCTGTCCAAGTCAAGAAATTCTGTTTTGTCATTTGTGTTGGTTATTCTTGTTACATTTGGATTGTAAGCTTTTAAAATTAGGGTGGCAACAATAACAAAATATCCGGATTGTTGGAAAAAGAACACTTAGTAACTAAAATCCCTCTAGAGGGGATTTGGAACATTACAATGGCTGCAGATGGAAAATTACAAGCAGAGTTGAATAGGGTCTTTGAACTTCTGGGAAAGCTGCAAGAGCAGAGTTCTGTTATGGCTACGAATCTGACAACCTTGAATTTTAAAATAAACAACTCTGCTGAAGTGGTGGACTTGACTCAAGAAGAATCTACAGCTGGGAAGCAAGATATATGTGCTGTTTTGGAGGAATGTGAAGAAGGAGCAGAAATGATGCAAGTGAAAAAGGACAACCAGAGGCCTCCAAGGTCAGGATACATGGAAGATAAAGTTCGGATGTCAAAAATTTGGTTTGAAATTGAAAAGAATGAAGAGTGGGGATTTTTCCCCATGGGGAGTCCGAAAGACTTGTGGATTACAAATTTGGCGAAGGTGAAAATTGGAGCGTTTGAGGCATTTGGGATATTTGGACTTGGAAAGAACAAGAAGCAAGATCTGGACTCTTCTTTTGAACACGGAGGACTGGTTGGAAAAAATCTGGACCCTTTTGGGCCGAAGATGCTCCGAGATTGGATGTTCAACATAAAGGACTGTCAACAAAACCGGCTGAAAGGGACTGAAAGAGATTTAAAGGCCTCGGAGGTGATAGATCCAGGCTGAGAACTGTCAGATAGAAAGACAATTTTTTTATGGGGATCAAAACCGGGGGAGGGGGGGAGGAACTTTAGAATCCAAAGGGTTACAAGTATATGCTCTTATTTGTTAAGATTTTTTGCAAATATATATAATTGGGAATTTCGTGAAAGGGAATGTGGATCGATCTTAGAAAAAGAGGTTGATGTGGGTATTAAAATAAGGTATAGAAGTTTGAAAATGGTTAATTAAGATGATTTAAATAAAATATTAATAAGGGATTAATTTGGGTATAAAGAACTTGCTGGGCTAAATTTTGAATGGGGATGCAAGAAGGGGAGGTGGGGGAAGTCTGGGAAGGTGGTTAGGAAAATAGGATCTTGAAATTATATGTGTTTTTTGTGTGTAATGTTGATGTTTATGTTTTTGTGTGTTTGTCTTAAAAAATGAGAAAATCCAAATAAAAATTTTATATAAAAAAAACAACAAAATAGCCAACAACTGTTCCTGCTCAATGAAAATCTCACCTAACCAGTCTTTTTAGGTAAGGGACAAGATGGATGGGGCCCTGATCCCAGTAACATTACTGATCCACTGATAGCTATGTTACAATGTCAAAACATTCCCAGGCTGTGTCAATACTCTTTTTCTGTCAATCTTATTCTTTTTTTGGGGGGGGGGATGGAGTCTCACAGTGACCTTGGTTGCAGATCCACAAGGAAACAAAATGCATGATCTTGGATTTAAAAAGGGCCACAAGTTTACAATCTCCAATTGTACAAGGTCTTTTTAATTGCTTACTTCCATTCTCCAGTATACATGTATTCACAAGACGGTAGATGCTGTCTCCTGCTACGTCATTCACCCCACGTGACCCCAAGCTGTCTCAGAGCTCAGAAGCAGTTGAAAGCACCATTCCTGATTCCTCACAGCCCCCACACATTAAATGATGCGCCAAGGGAGGCCTTCTGAGGCCCATTAGCTTTGGGTGAGAAATGCCGTCCAGCCCTCAATTCTCCCTGAGACTAGTAGTCCTGATAAGTAGATCTATGGAAGCCCATTCCAACTTTCAACTCATGCCTCTGCGATGGGTGCTCACGCTTTGTCTCTCTCCACCTGAACTGACCCCAACATCTATGACCTCATAATAATAAACATCACTGCCGCAAGGAGTGAGATGTGTAGGGTAGAGTCGCCAACAGGGAGATGGGATCCCTGAGTAAGAAAATAATTATTAAGTCACAAAGAGGAATGAATGAGTAGATGTCAAACAATTTGAAAACTGTTAGAAAGCTGGTTTACCTTATATACAGTGGCGGAGGAAGCCCATGGGGTGGAACGCACCACAGGGCCTCCAGAGTCTGCCTGCCTCCTCCCACTCAGCCGCCATACAGCTGGGGGAGAGGCAGCGGGCGGACTGTTTGGGCAGGGGAGACGCATGGCTCGGGCGTGCTGTAGGCCCGACGGTGAGTGCCGCCCGGCATTTTGTCACCCCCCTCAGTGGTGACACCCGGGACGGCCCGAAACTACCACACACCCCTTCCTCTGCCCCTGCTTATATAGGCAGCATATTTCCACTTTGGGATGGCCAGCCTGCATAGGGCAGTTGTGGCCTGCTCAGATATATCCGTCATCTTCTGCTCTGTATCATATACAAATCCACACACACACACACACACACACACACACACACACTCCTACATGATGTGAGGGGAGGAGAAAGGTATGGGATTCTGCCTTTGGCAGCACAATAGAGAAATATTTTATTTCTAGAGAAAAAGGTTTTGCCCCTCCTCCCTTGTTTATCCTCCTTGCCTGGGACTGACACTGCAGCTTTTCAAAAGACGCTCGATTAAGAAATACGTCTGTTGTCATCTTATTGCCACATCATCCTGCAAATGCCAATGATGTGTCCACCCATTTGAGTTCTTTAAAAAGCAGATGCAGGAAAGGCAAAGCTTTTGCCTGTCTGCTGCCAGGATGGAAGAAACAAATCCAGCAAGAAACTCCAAGTGTTCCTACTTCTTCCTGCTTGGCTTCATTGCTTCCCTCCTCCTTCAATCTGCATCGGGTCGCGAGCTGGTGTTTGCGCTCTTAGTAAGTAAAGGAAAGCAAATATTTCGTTACTACTATGCATTTGGTTTGTGGGTTCTTCAAGGCGAAATTCTTGGGGCTGTGTCCAATTTTAGTTCTACTCAGAGAAGACCCATTGAAAGCAATTGATATGACTAACTTGGGTCCATTCATTTCAGTGTGTCTAAACTTAGTTGGAGCCCACCCTTGGTGTATGGCTCTCCAAAGGTTTCATGAATTAACTAGACTTTCAATGGTGGGTAGTACATGGTTTTCCTCCCTCCTACATTTACAGGAGTGGGGAACCTGTGGCTCTCCAGATGTTGCAGGATCACAACTTCCATCATTCTTGACCAGTGGCCATGCTGCCTGGGGCTGATGGGAGTTGTAGTCCAACAACAGCTAGAGGGCCGCAGTTCAGTAAGACTGTACACTGTAAATTAAAAACTGATGCTAACACATTCTGCCGGTCGCTTGAATTATTTTAAGATGCACTTGTGTTTAATGAGGGAGCTTATGCCTCTTTAGTCAAGAACCTGCAGTCTGCCTATAGCTTTTAGAGATGTAACATGCATCAGAATATTAAAGAATATAAAGTTAACAATTGAAATGCTTCCTGGCCTTCAAGTGTAATGAGCTCATCTATAAACAAACTCCAAAGAGCAGCCATTTTAGATTGCTGCTGTTAAGATACTGCTCTATCGGATACATGAGGTTCAAAGGGAGGATAATCACAGCCTACATGTAAATAGATATACAGTTTTACAAGGTGAGCATAGGGCAGCATCCTGATAGAAGGGATAAAACATACTATTGAACCAGCTGAAGTCATGAAGACATTGCTGGATAGGACCAAAGACCAGTCTAGTGTGTCGCCACAATGACCAACTTGATGCCTATGGAAGGCAGGAGATGGCTGCAATAGCCCTTTCCTGCTCATGAGACCTCATAACTGATATTCAGAGGGATATTGACTTTTTGGAGAAAGTAGACAATGGGTATACACATGCAGTAACGATTCAGTTCAGACCCCAATTTTATGCTTTGGGAAACAATTTGCTTAGGTCTGATTATCCAGCAAAACCGTGCTTTGTGCTTTCCCCATTAAAGGATTCACATAACATCCCTTATTATTTTATGGACAATGTATACGGTAGAGGTAATAGTAAGAAATCTCTGAAATTGCACAGTGCTGGTGCCTTTGAAGCTGGTTTGAAGTGCAAGGTGGATTTGGCTGGAGTGGATACATAGGCGTGTTCCATGGAAGCAGAAGAACTTGAACTTCCAGCATTTTACAAACAAACCCCATTAACAGAACGAGCAAATAGCGCTGAGCAGATAAGGACAAGGTGATATATTACTTCCACATCCTTTCCAAATCAGGACCAGCCCAAGGCGGTTTGCTGTCTGAGAACAAGTCGGTCCCGTCCCACCCCCGCATTCCACAGGCAGAAGCTGACTGGCTTGGAAGTTTATTTTTATTTAATACAAGTGTTGGAACAGTATTCTTCACCACACCTGAGGACAGCAGGCTAACTTAAGGGTAGCACAGCAAGCTGCAGGACATACACAACTCCGTCCTCCGATAGAGGGGAATGGTTAAGTGGAATGGTCAGGAGGAAGGGGGGGTGGGCTACCACTGCTGGCTCCCACCCACATGCCCCAGGATCTGAGTTCTGTGGAAGAAGGCAGGTGGGGGGGGAGGGGAACCCACTAATATTGGCTTTGTAGAGATCAATGATACATGCTTGGAGCAGCTTTCAAGGCAACTTCAATTGCCTGGAGATGTTATTTTCTTTCTCTCATTTTGCCCACTCCCCATAACTGCTTTACAGTAGTGGTCAGCGGTGTGGTAGCACTCACCTGATCTCCTGCCACCCATGTTGCTTCTGCTTACTGGCAAGTAGAACAAAAGGGGAAAGGTGGCAGGGTGCAAACGCGTTGGCAGGAGGCCCAGAATGGCTCTGCTGGTGTGTTTGCATCGCACCAACTTCATCTCCTCCTCCACCTCCCAGTGAGCTGTAGGAACATGGGCAAAGTGAGGTCAGGTGAGTGATGCCTTCTTATCATCTGACTGCTACTGCTGCATATCACTGGTGTTACAAAGGAGCTTGCGAGCCATCCAAGTTAAATTCTGCTGATCCTTCTCATCAAGTTGCTGAAAGTAAATTGGAAGGCTAAAACTGTATTGGCTGAACAGACTTGAATAAATTATTTCAACTTTCCCCCATCTTTACCTCACAGCCTTTCCTAGTTTGCTGCTGGCATAATATATTATTAATATTTAGCCCCCAAGTGAAGTTATGTTTTGGTGCTTGCTGAATTCCCCCCCCCGCCCAATTTCTATTATAATTACTGTATTTTTCACTCCATAAGACACACTTTTTTCCTCCTAAAAAGTAAGGGGAAATGTCTGGGCGTCTTATGGAGCGAATGTGTGGTCCCAGGAGCCGAATTACCCATGGGCAAAAAGCAGATCTTGCTTTTTTTTTTTAAGAAAGAGGGAAGGGGGTGTTGAAACAAAGCTGCTGAGCAGCTAATCAGCAAGCAATCGGAGGAAGATAAGGGACTCTAGCGATAAAGGAGGCTGCCTGGGAAGGGGGAGGTAAAGACAGCGAACTTGCAAGGAGAGGAGACAAGAATACTAAAACAAGCAATGAGGAGTAAAATTAGAAGAAAAGGCGAAGCAAAGAACTGCTCCAGCTAAGGAAAAGACACTAAGGCAAACAAGAGGGAGGGGGTGTTGAAACAAAGCCGCTGAGCAGCTGATTGCCAAGCGATTGGGGAGGGAGATAAGGGGCTCTAGAGATAAAGGAGGCTGCCTGGGTGGGGGAGGTAAAAGCCCATGGATCCTCAGGATTTTTGCATTGGGTCACCCCAAATTCACCATCAGATCACATAGCATGTCTGTGGCCACAGCATGAGCCACAAAAATAAAACATCCACTGTTTCGTTCAGAATATTTTTTTTTCTTGTTTTCCTCCTCTAAAAACTAGGTGTGTCTTATGGTCAGGTAGACTATTTTACTTTAGCATTATTCACTCTCTTTTACTAGATTTATCGGCATGGTGACAGAAGCCCTATTGAAGTCTATCCTAACAGCCTACACAATGAAAGTGCCTGGCCACAGGGATTTGGACAACTGACTAAGGTTTGTTGGCTTTTCATAAAGTTTGGTTTGAAAATTTTCAAGAATTAGACTTCTGGAATTTGGAATTTGTACAACATTTCATTCTAGCTCTAAGAGACATGATACCCCACTCTCTGATAGTCACAGATTGAAGTGGGCCACCTAACCTGACCTGTGGTGATCAGTGCTTGTCTCTACCTGACTTATCCAACACCCAAATCCCTCTGAATGTGCCTGATTTGGCTCAGGACTTGGAACTCGGGTGAATATGGTGCACAGCCCTAATAAAAGGGGCAATGGGTCTGTGATATAGCAGTCGAGAACCTTCCGGCTATGGGCTTGATTAGGCCTGCTAGGCTATCCTATTTGGCCTGCAAGACCATTTCAGCCAAGCTGCACCCACCTGTCGATCACCTCATGCCATGTTTTGGGCAGAGATCAGATGCATACAGGAAACACCATTCACTCTCAAGTGTATCAAATCCCTTTCAAATTCAACCCAACAGAGAAAGGCACCAGATGCAAACAGTGCCAAAGGTTGAGCCATGGTTGCAAAGGAATCATTAGGAGCATCAGGAGCACAATCCCAACCAATCCTTTGCAGCCAAGTCCCATGTGAAGTTGAGTCAAAGGACTACCAGGAGTGAACTGCCAACTGTTCATTTCCAGCCACAGCTTTAGTTTGAGTGCCGTTTGCACTTGGTACCTTACCTTGTCATGCTGCTTTCAACTGCATGCACACTTCTTCAGATACACTGAAACAGAAGTTGCCAGATCCTTCTATATAGTGAGAAGGTGGGGAGGGGTATTACTCAGAAGGGTGGTGGGAATGGGAGATTGGCAGATAGCTGAGATGAGCCTGTTGACGACTCTTAACGACTGTAATAGGTCTTGCAGGAAAAGGCAAGGGGTGAGAAGGTGAGAAATGGCTAGTCATGTATAATGAGATAAGAATCCAATGTCTCTGTTCAGACCAGGTCTCTCCATGAGATAAGAATCCAATGCCTCTGTTCCGCTATCTGCCAATCTCCCATTCCCACCACCCTTCTGAGTAATACCCCTCCCCACCTTCTCACTATATAGAAGGATCTGGCAACAGTGTATCTGAAGAAGTGTGCATGCACATGAAAGCTCATACCAAGAACTAACTTAGTTGGTCTTTAAGGTGCTACTGGAAGGAATTTTTTTATTTTGACTATGGCAGACCAACACGGCTACCTATCTGTAACTGCTTTCAACTGGAATCAGATACACAGGAGCTCTTGCTCACTCCAAGCGTATCCAATTCCTGCCAACCGCAGAGCAACAGGGAGAGGCACCAAATTCAAATGGCACCAAAGGTTCAACTGTGGCTCCAAAGAAACAATCAAGAGCACACTCCCAATGGCACATCTGCAGCTGTGGCTTTAACTTTTTCACATCTGATGTCACGTGCTTGACAAGTGGGCAGCCCTACCATTTGCCAGCCTGGCCCAGTGTTCCCCAAACTTGGATCTCCAGCTGTTTTTGGACTACAACTCCCATCATCCCTAGCTAGCAAGACCATTGGTCAGGGATGATAGGAATCGTAGTCAAAAACAGCCAGAGATCCTAGTTTGGGAAACACTGACCTGGCCCGTGGAGGAATTGCTATGTCTGGATCCGGCACTCTGGCAGAAAGCAGTTCCCCACCCCTGGCTCTGAAATGTTTCATATTAAGAGCAAAAGGGCCACATGGTGGATCCACCTGCATGGAAAACTGATCCTCTCCAGCCTCTGATCATTTTTGTCACATTTCTTCAATCATTGCCTAGGAAAACAGCCGGGGTGGGTAATGCTTGGCTCTCCACAAGGGCTAGAAAAGCCGTAAGACCGAACTCTGGCTTCAAGAGGAAATCATGTATCTATTGTTGCTCCCACAGATTGGAATGCAGCAGCAGTATGAACTTGGAAAATACATAAAGAAGAGGTACTCAAACTTCCTGAGTGCTGAATATAAACGAGACGAGGTGGGTAAGGGAATTTTCAAGAAAGAGATTGGTGTGGTTCATAACAACATCAGATTCTGTGTAAACCCAAGGGATGTTTTGATATTATTCATCAAACATTCCAGTGGTGTTAATAAGTCTCCTCCAGCAACGGTTGCCACTTCTGGGTGTAGCATAAAGGAAATTTCTGGAGTAAAGCTTCTGGTAGTAGAGGTAGAGGGACCCCTGACCATTTGGTCCAGTCGTGACCGACTCTGGGGTTGCGGCGCTCATCTCACTTTATTGGCCAAGGGAGCCGACGTACAGCTTCCAGGTCATGTGGCCAGCATGACTAAGCCGCTTCTGGCGAACCAGAGCAGCACACGGAAATGCCGTTTACCTTCCCACCAGAGCGGTACCTATTTATCTACTTGCACTTTGACGTGCTTTCGAACTGCTAGATGGGCAGGAGCAGGGACCGAACAACGGGAGCTCACCCTGTCGCGGGGATTCGAACAGCCGACCTTCTGATCAGCAAGTCCTAGGCTCTGTGGTTTAACCCACAGCGCCACCCACATCCCAAGCTTCTGGTATCTGATGATATTCAAAGGGAGACATTCCTTTGGGTTGGCAACAGATGAAGCACAGTCCTTATACACTTATTCCTCTTCATCAGTAGAGGCCTCTGCTAGAGAGGGTCTCAAAGGCTACCAAGCTGAGATGCCCTCAGATCCCATGACACCCTCCCACTTCTAATGAAGAGGTTTCTGAGTCCAGATCCTGGGTCTTGACACACTCCCTTAACCCTTTCTAGATTTTGATCCAGAGTACCGAAAGTGATCGAACCATTATGAGTGCCCAAGCAAATCTTGCTGGTATGTACCCTCCTACGGGTGATCAAATCTGGAATCCTAAAATCCTGTGGCAACCTATCACAGTGCATGTTGTACCAAAGGAAAGAAATCCGGTGAGTACCAGAGTCATAACCAATTTTGTCTGCCTTCCAGGCTCTTCCTCAGAAACCTAATACAGTATACCGAGAAGGAAGTGTATGCAAATGTTCATTTAAAATTATCATTTCCCTTAATCAGAGATTCTGCAACATATAGAAGAAGCACATTACCATTTGTAGCTCATTTATTTATAGCCCCGCCTTACTTTCTGCTGAAGGAAATAGCATTTGAATTTAGGATTTGGGGGCCAAGCTACCTTTGAGAGTGAGTTGATTCCTTGACTTCTAGTTCTGACATAGCGAACTGTCTTGTCCTCATGCAGGGACAGTTGGCTGTGTTGCAGCTGGTGTGATGTTGTAGTTGTTATCAGGGCCAATCCCAACACTGATTTAAATGTGCACATCAAAACCAGACAACTCTGTATCCACTGTACTGTTTTCATGAAAGGATAATGCTACAGCTTGTACATGTATATAAAGCTATATAAAGCTTTCTGTCTATTACTATAATATTTTTTCATACAACAGTAGCACCAACTGGACTTTCGCAAGCAGCAAAATATACTGAGATGTTTCAGAGCTGCAAGGAGCTTTGGCAAAGATCCGAGCAGTATCTTAGGCCACACTGTATGGTGCGCCAGAAAGCCTGCAGTATCTTTTCTTGCTTTAAGGTTTTTGTAGCTTTGGAGACTAAAGGACATTTGGAAAGAGTTTTCTTAAAGGCACAATGGAAACACGTCTCCCTTGCAAGTCTCAAATTGCTTCCTCAAAACCTTTTGTTGGGCTCTCCCTTACAACCCATTCCCAGCAGTAGGCAGGTTATTTCCCAGGGCGAACCAAGAGAGTTTCATCAGTCGTCATCATAATCATCATCTGTCAAGTAACAGGAGAGCCAGGAATAATTAGTTCTCATTTTGATGCCTGTTGGTTGCATGCGGCTGCAGTTTAGTTGGGCAAGAGCTACTACACCAGTCATGTGGGGTCTAATAACTGGCAGTTATCCACAAGTGAATCTCTTAGACCTATTCCTGGCCACATAATCTGTGCTGCGCTGAACTGTAGGCCTCAAGCAGGCTTCCTCAACCTCGGCCCTCCAGATGTTTTTGGCCTACAACTCCCATGGTCCCTAGCTAGCAGGACCAGTGGTCGGGGATGCTGGGAATTGTAGTCTCAAAACATCTGGAGGGCTTAGGTTGAGGAAGCCTGGCCTCAATTGCTGTCACTATGGAGCTGCTGCTCAGGAAATGTGATGCAAGGGCAAATGGCTGATGTTCTTTCTCTCTCAATTCTCTCAGAACTTAACTCTCCCCTCAAAATCTCCTCACCAAAACTCCCTTGTGTCAGGCAATGCAGGGTGTGGGGCGTTGAGGTCTAACCACCCCATGCCCAACCTCACAGTTCTGACAACATTCCTCACACAGAGCCAATTAGCTTTTTATTTGTTTTTTTTATCTTTTTGTAGGCGGAAACTCCCATTGATACCAATGCGAGAGGTTCCTCTTTTCACTAAGTGGTGGGTGAGGGAGTTTTGTGAAGGCTGAGGTGGTGCAACTCCCCACACGCTGCCTTACTCATCAATTGAGAGAGAACACTGAATATTAATTTAGCTTGACTCTGGGGATGCTTCCCTGCCAAACAGAAATGAGCTGCAGTCTTGATACCACACTGAGCAGCCATTCCCAAAGCTGGAAAAGCAAGAATTATATAGCACACATTTTGAGGGATAAGAAGTAAGAATTTTGATCATCTCTTCCCCACCTTCTCTCATCTGTCTTCCACTCATTTCTGGATTTTGGCCTGCAATGTTTGCATCAGATGTTGGGAGGATAGAAAAAGGAACAAAACTTCTTAGGCTCAACTCCTTGATTCATAGACGCTCCTTAACGCCACACAGACTGTCTGACATGAGTTCTAGTTCCTCACTGGGACGCCAAGCCCTTGGGACATACTCGCATTTATGGTGGGAATGCTCCTAGGTTAAATGCTTTGGGGATATAGCATTCCATGAAACTGGAACTATTATAAGGTGCCAAGTGACACCTTCTCCACAACTGGCAATATCTCCTTTATTCACTGAGGATTACACTGCTATGTACATTAAGGAATTAGTTGGGCACTTTCTTATTTGCAATTCACAACTGCAAAACTCTGCAGGGACTTGATATGAGTGAACCTGGTTTACTGGTATGGGAAAGTATGGGACATATTATTACCGGAGGGAAATGACATTCAAATTAAGAGTGCTTAGAGGACAAAATAAGAAAGATAATTTTATTTTGGTATGGCATGGTTGTGCAATGTACGTTAATATACAGGAACATGGAAGGTCTCAATATGCAGTTTCTAAACAGATTTAGATAATTTTAGTTCTACAAAGCAAGACCAATGTTACAATACGTCATTCTGACAACCAGAAAATATCTCAGTGATCATCTTCACTTTATTCTGTTAGTATATTAACAGCATGTCTATTTTGGTTTTAAAATAATATTTATTGAGTTTTCAAAAATTTAAATTTAAACACTACAAACAGATAAGCAAAGAAAAACAAACAAACGAAAAACAACACAATACAATACAAAAACACTACAAAACTAACACATAAGACAAATAAAACAAAACAAAGACCATTTAAAACATATTAAACAATTTCAATGTCATATCTTTTGTTCGCTTATTTCCACGACTTCCTTACACCTCCCTTTTTGTATTCCACATCAATTAATTATTTCAGCAATTCCTTTCCATCTTCCCCTGTTTTCTATCCTATAATTATCTTAACACATTCTAACCTTATTTTGTTCCCTTTAATACTCTATTGATCTATTTATACTTAATTCCTTATAACATTTCTGCGAAAGCCATATAACTTCATTCCAACTGTGTTCTAACATTCATTAATTTTGCAATATTTCTATAAATAGTCTTTAAACTTCCAGTCTTCTTCCACCAGCTCTTCTCCCTGGTCTCGGATTCTGCCAATTCTCTCAGCCAGCAAAAAGCAGATGATTCACAACAAAACTTAGGGGTCTGGCAGGGCAAGTCCACCTCCTTCTTTAGCATCCATTAATATCTTAAGTTTTACTCGGGGCTTCCTGCCCTGCCAAACAAATCTAGAGACGTCCCTCTGCCACCTCCTGAAACAATCCCTCCCATCCAAAGCTTGCAATGTTTGAAACAAAAACAGCATCCCCAACATCACAGCAACCCTCATCCCCACCACAACATCTCGGCCCAACAATAACCACTTCCAATTTAACCCTGTTTCCAAATCCCCCTTCTCTTCAAGCCAACGTCCTTCACAATTGCCCTTGAGTAAATTCACATTTTCCTCAGGTAGGGCTCTGATCCTCAATTTCATCTGTTTCTCTTTAAGTTCAGTCATAACCAGTGTCAGCTTGAATTCATAAAGTTGTCCTTGAATGGATGGGACTCTCTCCAGTTGAATTACTTTAACTTCAGCAGCAAGGGTTTTCTCCTTAACTTCATCCGCAGTTTGCCGTATCAGGATAGATTCCTGTATCAATTTCTGGGTGGTTTCTATATTAGTATTCACCTTTTGTCCCAGGTTATTTAAACTTTCTACCATTAAGTCAGTTTTAATATTTGCAGCATCCACTTTCATATTTATCACGTCCATTTTCTTGTGAAGTTGTTCCAGCGAGTCATTTATTTTCACTAATACAACCGCTAAGACCTCTTCTGGTGACATTCCGTCTTTCCCATCTGCCATAACACTCAATAGATTCAAGGTCAATCTCACAGTCTCACTGGTGTTATTTTACCGCTGGAAATTTCCCAGCCCAGATCTTATGTAGCCGCCAGTTTCAAGAACTTCCACTAGAGGGAAACAGTTTCTATTTGTATTGATACATAATATCCTCTTATAGGCACAGTTGAAACGGCCCAAAACTAATTTCAAAGTTACTTTCACTGCTGGAGACAGTAGAAACAATGTATCTTCTCTTATGCTAGCTGTCAATGAACGATCCAAATGCTGTCAATAAACATCCCACCAAGCGTCGGACCTACTAGCAGCCCGTTCCCAGGGTCCGAGCGGTGGTATTTTGCCTCTCTTGGTCTCTTCCGCAGGCAAACTCAGCCCACAACTCCCCCCCCCCGCGCTTCTCCTGCCTCCAAGGGGGGGATTATATTCTTTACTTATGGAAATTTAGTCTTTACAAAAGACTTTCCAAGACTTCAGCTTGCAGCCTCAATTGCTTCAGTCTATTTACAAAAGGGGAAGGCGGACTTCCTGTATTAAACCTTCCCCGTTTCGATGCCAAAGACGTTTTTAAAAATCCAATTTTCCCGATTAAGCTCTACTCACGGGTAGTTACTTTAGAGTCAAATTGTCCACAGGAAAAAGTCAGTGCTCTCCGACAACAGCTATGCGGCTTCACTCCGTGGAAGAAGCAGATGATTCGAAGCACCGTGCCGCTCACCCCACGTCGCTCCGGATCCCCGAAATCGGGTTTCCCCACGAGTGGGGGAGGCGCAAAAGGTGCCCACCGAATCCCACACTCACTGGCTTCTCCCGCCTGTGATTTTTAACGGGTCTCCGCGTTCGCCAGACCCAGATTTCCACGGGGCTGATTCCTCTCGGTCAGAGGAATCCAGCCATTGCCGGAGGCGCCTCCCCGGAAGTCAACAGCATGTCTATTTTGAAGCAGCTCCCATTGAGTTCAGTGGGGCTTACTGTATGTGTATGGATGGCGAGATCACTAAATCATGTGACTTCAAGCCAATGAACCCCTGCAGGTTATGAGACAGGTATAATTCAGAAATGGCATCATTGTGGCAAACATCAATCCTACATAGAGATAAGCACTCTACAAAAACCCAGCTGAGAAGCTTGAAGTGAGACAGAAGGCAGTTACAAGCATAGCTGTCAACCGTCCCTTATTTGGCGGGAAAGTCCCTTATCCCAGCACCGTGTCCCGCTGCTGTCCCTTATTGATGATGTCCCTTAAATTTCCCGGGTTTCAAAGGAAGCAGCTCCTCTCCCCTGCCGGCCAGGGAGGAGGGAGGCTCCAACTGTGTTGCTTGGCTGCCCAGCCCGCCCCCCTCCAGCCTCCTCTCACCAGCCTCGGCCCCCGGGAGCCCCTCCCCGCCGGGACTGAGGAGCCTTGAGAGGAGAGCAAGGGCAACCATAGAGAAAACAGTTCAGAGAGAGGAGGAGGAGGAGGAGGCAGAGGCGGAGGCACGGGCAGGTGTCCCAAGGGCTAACCATAGAGGGGGAAAGCGGAGGAAGGACCGCAAGCGCTTCTCCCATAGATTTGTAGTGGTAGACTACCATAGATGGTCTGATCTGTGGGTTTACTTCGGGCTCTACTCCCCCCCTCCTTCCTCCCGCCCTGCCTGATGGAACTGAGAGCTGCAGATGGAGCACGAGAGAAAAGATACAGAACTGCAGCAGCATCTTTGTGGCTTGGACGTCGTTTTTCGCGAAAAGTGGTTCCTGCTTGTAGTTATTTAATTGCAGTGTTTCATCAGCTGGTGTCCTGAGCAGCAACCTCTGGAAACGAAGGGCTAAAAACCAGCGCTGCTCTCCAAAATTATCTGGTCCCTTTTAACTTCGTATTTCAGCTGGTTGACTAAAATTCCTTATTTTGGCTGCTGACCCCTTATTTTCGAGGCTGCTGGTCCCTTATTTTCAAATCTGTAAGTTGACAGCTATGGTTACAAGTTGTGTCATTTTTGTTTCAGAAATTACGTTATCCAATTTTAAATTGTCCACGCTACCTGGAACTTCTGAAGGAAACGATGAAATCAAGTGAATTCCAGGCCAAAATTCAACCGTACAAGGTACTTTGTGCAGGATTGGGGGTGGGTATTGTGTCAGTAATATTTCCACTACAGCCTAGGGTCCAGACATTTCGAACTCTAGTGGGTAATTGCATTGCTGTTAGATTAAACCTCAATGTATCAAAACTAGCTTACTTAAAACATGTAGTATTTCTATATGCAAAGACCTATGCATACCGAACAATAAACACAGGCCCAGTTCAGATTATCAGTTCAGATGAGTAATTTGCCCACACATTGTGTTCGGATGCCACCTCTTCCTTCCTGTGTTAACCAGGAAATCTTCAGTCAACTATAATCCCTTAATTATTCCAAACTGAGAAATTTATGTTTAGAAAGTTCGGAACAAGCCAGGATCACAAACTAGGGTTGCCATACATCCAGAATCTTCCAGACATACCCAGAATACTGCAGTTGGAAACAGTGTCTGGGCAGATATTGGAAAATGTCCAGGAAAATCCATACATATGGCAACCCATGTCTCATGTCGGCAGTGTGATTGATTTTGCCCAAAAAGCTCAACAACTTCCCCCCAAAATGGTCAAGAGCTTTTGTGTCCGGATTTTCACTTTTTGAAATATGGCAACCCTGTCTTAAAACATGCTTGAAGTTGGTTTAAGATGCTGCATTTCCTGTTTATCCACTTTGGATGGAATGAGAAACTATGGTTAATTAAACTAGGGTTAATTCTGGGATAAATTGTGGTGCACTTTAAAGGGAATAAGGAAACTGCTGTGTACCCAGGCACAAGGCTAAGTTTATATCTCAGCTAGTTATTAAGCCAAGGTATGATCAACTGAAACAAGCCACAGTGTTAGTGCAGAGCCTATGGCTACAATCCTCCACACAGCCTGTAATAATACATAAGATGGATATTAATCTGACTTACCTATATGGAGAACTGCAGCCTATGAAATCTTAAGTGGCAAGTGACTACATTCCACAGACCTATCCATGCTTAGCAGTGTGCAGAATCATAACCTGTGCGATGAAAATATTAGAAAATCTTGGTGTCTGATTTGCATCTGAAGTATTCGTGTTCTCATTTCTTTTCAGGAATTTATAAAAACCATAGGTTTATATTCAGGATATGACCCTCAAGATCTCACCAATTTGGTCAACTTCAAAATCTGGCATGTACAGGATACTTTATTCTGTGAGGTATTTTTCTCTTTTTAAAAAATCTTTACAGTTTTATTGAGTTCTCCCATCAGACAGGGAGAAAACCCTGACTTATAATTAATTATTCAGTGGCACCTAAGAAAATTTAAAGGAGTGAAGGTGTTCATATACAAGTGCATAATAGTTTATGGAATGTTTTGTCTACATATAAATTTTATTTGGCTTAGAAAATGATGGGAAGGTGGATATTTTTGCAACTCATTAGAATATTTTCTCAGATAAAGGTAGGATTTCCAGAGAAAGGTACCAAGTACTGGGGCTGTTCAGATGTAACAGTAAACCATGGTTTGAAACAGGATAATCTGTGCACACACACCCATGTGTTGCTGATCTACATCTTTCCCTGCTTTCCTAATGGGAGCTGGAGTTCAGCCATAACTGGTAGGTCACAGATTTCCCATCCCTGATTTAGCAGACAAGCACAAACCATAGTTTGTCTTTGCAGATAGAATGGCAAGCTATGGTTTGACATTGAACCAAGACCTGAAGTTGCTATCTTGTAGAGAGCAACGGAAGAAAAGACAGCAGGGAGGTGAAGGAAAGATTGTATGAGCTTGAGTCTTATTACCGTCATACCTCGAGTTGAATGTGCTTCAGGTTGAGCGCTTTTGGGTTGCGCTCTGCGTCAACCCGGAAGTAACAGAGCGTGTTACTTTCGGGTTTCGCCACTTGCGCAGACACTCAAAATGATGTCATGCACATGCGCAGAAGCGTCAAAACGCGACCTGCGCACACGCTGACGCGCCATCGCACCTTACGTTCCATTCAGGATGCGAACGGGGCTCCGGAACAGATCCCGTTCGCATCCCGAGGTACCACTGTATAAGGGCATTACATCTCAACAGACATTTGGCATTACATCTCAACAGGTCCAGTATATGGCACCTCAATCTGATCTGAATGAAAATTTGCTCAGACTTAAAATCAAGGCCACAGACAGCAAAAATATAAAGCCAGATAGAGCTCTATTGGCTCATCAAATCACCTGATCCTGCCTGAACGCTTCTGTTCAGACATGATGGCATTAGACTCGCTGTTCTCTCTGCCTTTAAGTTTCCTTCGTAGGTGCAGAGAATAAAGCTTCCAGGCTTTGTTTCCAGACTCCCAAATTTGAGCCCTCCAGAGCCTTACTAGTTTTTATTCCATCTATGAACAGGGGCTATATCAACCATGTAGCTTGCAACAGCTTTTTGCGGCATGGAGAGCAAGGTAGAATCTATACTGTGATTTACTACTTAGAGGGATCATAGAATCATAGAGTTGGAAGAGACCACAAGGGCCATCGAGTCCAACCCCCTGCCAAGCAGGAAACACCATCAGAGCACTCCTGACATATGGTTGTCAAGCCTCTGCTTAAAGACCTCCAAAGTAGGAGACTCCACCACACTCCTTGGCAGCAAATTCCACTGTCGAACAGCTCTTACTGTCAGGAAGTTCCTCCTAATGTTTAGGTGGAATCTTCTTTCTTGTAGTTTGGATCCATTGCTCCGTGTCCGCTTCTCTGGAGCAGCAGAAAACAACCTTTCTCCCTCCTCTATGTGACATCCTTTTATATATTTGAACATGGCTATCATATCCTGGGGTCCTGCCAGAGTCAGACAGCAAATCCAAGTGTGACATTGATGGCAGGAGCCCAGAGGTAGAGATGGGTGAGGAAATAGTTCAGTATGCATTTTAATCTGAATTTATGCAATTTGTACTTCCTGAAACAACACACACACACACACACACACACAGAGAGAGAGAGAGAGAGAGAGAGAGAGAGAGAGAGAGAGAGAGAGAGAGAGAGAAACAATGGCCCAACATGGCAATAAAAAGCAGAGCTACAAAATGAGGTATTTCAAAAATAAGAGTAATGTGCTTCTTTCTATTGCAGTCTATTCACAATTTGACACTTCCTGTGTGGGCTACTAAAGAGGTGAGGGCAAAACTGGCTGAGCTGACCGTGTTATCCTTGTCGTCGTTATTTGGGATTTACAAAAGAGAAGAGAAGGCGCGGCTGCAAGGAGGTAACCAAGACCCTTTCACTGAGGCACTGTGATTGACTTCTCTTGCTTTGCAGCACACTCTAACTGAAACGAGACAGGCCTTAGGGCTTGGGTGCTCTTAGCTGGTGTAACTGGAACCTTAATTAACAAAAAGCCTTAGTGGGTTAATCAGTGCAAGCCAATTTTAATCAGTGATGGAGAATCTTAACTGGTGGAGCAGTGTGTTGAGGAGCACATGTTCATTTTGTTTCTGCTGTTTTATTGTGGTATATGCTGGGCTTATAACTCATCCTTGCCTCTCCAGTTGAAGGATGCAGGCTCTGGGACGGGGTGGCTAACTGATGGTGTTCCAAATGTTGTTGAACTCCAACTCCAACCAGTGCCAACCAGCTAGTGGTCAGGGATTATGGGATTTGTATCCCAGAAACATCTGGAGAGCCACAGGATAGTCACCCCATTCCTAGGACAATCCAGGGTGCTATCGAGCCCTAGAGGGCTCCAAATAAGTGGAAATGGACAAACGGGCAAAAAATATTTGATGATAAATGAATAGTTTGAGGAGTAGCTGAGGTGGACTGCGGTGCAATAATCTGGTTTTCAGTGTGGTTATGAAATAGTCTAGTGGTCTGGAGTTTTAAGTTCATACACAGGGTGGATCTACACTCATGGTTTATAACGCTAAGAAAACGTTTCAAAAAGGCCACCACCTGTCTGATAGCCATTGGAAGGGCGTTCCACAATACTGGGGCTGCTGCACTAAAAGCTGCATTTCAACATGGAGCATGCAACAATGCAAGAAGCATCTCCCGTTATGACTGCAGCACTAATATATACAGTGGTACCTCGGGTTAAGTACTTAATTTGTTCCGGAGGTCCGTTCTTAACCTGAAACTGTCCTTAACCTGAAGCACCACTTTAGCTATTGGGGCCTCCCGCTGCCGCTGCACCACCGGAGCATGATTTCTGTTCTCATCCTGAAGCAAAGTTCTTAACCTGAAGTAATATTTCTGGGTTAGTGAAGTCTGTAACCTGAAGCGTATGTAACCCAAGGTGCCGCTGTATAGGATAAAGCAATCTCCCAGGTTTCCTGGTCCCAGCTCTTAAGGACCAGTACTAAAACATTAAACCTGGCCCAGTACCATGGTAGATCCCTCAGTGTAGATCCCTCAGCACAGATGTTATATGCTGATGATAGGTCCAACAGCTGCTCACCTGGTGAGGCGGAGAAACAGCAATAACCTCCTGGCAGTAACAAGAATGTGTGGGTTAGGGTATTTTTTCGTATGTATTCATATATATTTTCCTACACATTTTTGTGTCTATTTTTCTTCTTCTCTTTTTCTTTGTATCGCTTTATTTCTTTATTATCGAAACCTTTTTGATAAAATTTTCAAGAAAATATTAATACACACACACACACACACACAAAGTCAGCAACAATGTTGGGGATGTGTGGTGCACCAGCAGAGACACAAACTGGCACTCCCACCAGGGACCCAGCATCAAACTGGCACTGCGTCACTGCTGCTGGGAAGTTATTGCTGTGGCTCCGCCCCACCTGGTGAACCACTCCTGAACAGGTTGCCCAGTTAGCATCCTAACCGCCATGTTCTGCTCCAGATGCACCTTCTGAGGCAAGCCCTGGGGCACCCCACATAGAACGCATTTCAGTTTTTAGAAAGCCATGTGGTTTTTAAAATAACTGAGTGAGCACAAAGTGTCTTTTAACTGCAGCTAAAACATACCATTTGGAACTTGAAAACAGCTTTTCCAGTTTACGGATCTATCACCTATATGCCCAGTAGATTGTGCCAGCTGTTAATACCTCAATGCAAATAACATGATGTAGTATCAAACACCCACACAAACTGAGGCATGAAAGAAAACACTCAGGTGTTGCTTGACCTGAATTTCATCCCACTGTATTAGATGAGCACTCCCATCATTGCACTGACATTTCACGTGCCTTCCTCCTTCAAATTATTGGCTGCGTCCCTAAAGTGCTTACCTTTGGTTGGATCATGTCCCTTCTAGCTTTGCCTTAGTTGTCTCGCAGTACTTATGTTTATATTATTTCATCACACTCGTGATGCTGCAGTAAGTGTATTTATTTCTAAATATCTCATTACAGTGGTACCTCAGGTTACAGATGCTTCAGGTTACAGACTATGCTAACCCAGAAATAGTACCTCAGGTTAAGAACTTTGCTTCAGGATGAGAACAGAAATCGCACAGCGGCAGCGGGAGGCCCCATTAGCTAAAGTGGGACCTCTGCGTAAGAACTGTTTCAGGTTAAGAACAGACCTCCGGAACGAATTAAGTTCTTAACCTGAGGTACTACTGTATCATATATATATTTTCTAAATCTGTAATTGGCTCAGGAAACATAAATATGTTGTAGTGATGAAAATGAAACAGTCTGTGACTGTTTACATTTGAAATGTAATTTTCTTAAAATGGGAAATTTAAAGTCACATCTTATTGTTGCTGGGGTTTTTTGTTTTTGTTTTGTTTTGTATATAAAAGTATTTCTATATGCCCCTACCCTAAAATATCTGGCTAGTGTACCGCGTTAAAACATAAAACACCATAAAAAAATAATAAAATGCAGATAATCACTAAGGTGACCGGCTAAAACAAAAAATTAAACAGCTACAAAGACCTGTCAGCATTAAAAGATCTTCATGAGAAGCCTGAAACTCAAAAGCGAGGCTGCCTTCTGAGTCAGCATTGGTTCAGCAGTGTTAAATGCCCTGACTTCTAGTTGAGCCCTGTAATGTAAGAGACTGCTTCTTGGGAGAAAAGCAATGACAAACCTAGACAGCATCTTAAACAGCAGAGACATCACCTTGCTGACAAAGGTCCGTATAGTTAAAGCTATGGTTTTCCCAGTAGTGATGTATGTAAGTGGGAGCTGGACCATAAAGAAGGCTGATCGCCAAAGAATTAATGGTTTTGAATTATGGTGCTGGAGGAGACTCTTGAGAGTCCCATGGACTGCAAGAAGATCAAACCTCTCCATTCTGAAGGAAATCAGCCCTGAGTGCTCACTGGAAGGACAGATCCTGAAGCTGAGGCTCCAATACTTTGGCCACCTCATGAGAAGAGAAGACTCCCTGGAAAAGACCCTGATGTTGGGAAAGATGGAGGGCACAAGGAGAAGGGGACGACAGAGGACGAGATGGTTGGATGGTTCTTGAAGCTTCCAACATGTGTTTGACCAAACTGTGGGAGGCATTGGAAGACAGGAGTGCCTGGAGTGCTCTGTTCCCCTGGGGTCACAAAGAGTTGGACATCACTAAATGACTAAACAACAACAATGTAAGGGACAGTTAGCAGCGGTCCTCTAAATGATTTTAATGATCTCACTGAGATATAAGGGCTTGTACAGCGTCCGTTTAGATACACACTGAATTATCATGATCTCTGGGCATAACTATCTATATTCCAGTGAGAATCACAGTTGAAAATAGCACCAGTATTGGACTCACAACTCACCCAGGGCACTTGCTAATTGCATGCTATCAGTGATTGATGATTGGATTTGGAATTACATCATATTTATATGTAATCGCTTGAGTGCTTGTTTCCCATGCTATAAGGACATAGCTGCCACTCTTGGCGATTTTTCATTTCATATAGAAAGAGGCAACAGAAAGACAATCTAGCAAAACTATTCTAGTAACTATTGACAGTTTTTAATTCAAAGCTATAAAACACATCAGATTTGAAGTTAAGTACTGATAAATTCCATTTATTTCAATTTGGAGAAACAGGCTGCATTCCTGTATGCACCTACCTGGGAGTGAGTCCATTGATCTCAGTAGGACTTACTTCTTGGTAGACATGTACTGTATAGGAATGTGCTTTTAAACATCTGCTTGACACTCCTGTTGACCAATGAATAACAAGTATTAATTAATTAAACTTAAACACTGCCCTTCATCCAAAGAGCACAGGGCAGCTCACAAGATAAAAATACAAAGCAACAACACAAAATGCATAATATAACAAAAGCAAACCAATATAACCCACCTCTCACAAACACATTATAAAGGACATAGAATGTTTAATCAGCCAAAGGCCTGGTTATAGAGAGACCAATGACAATTTTGGTGGGATGGTGACCCTGTTAATTGCTGGAGATTGCATAATTGGCTAATATATTATTGCCATTCATTATTATATTGAATCAATTCTTTTTTTGCTCCTTTCTATGCTATCCTGTATAGAAACCTCACAATTTACAGGGCAATCCTAACCTTGACTACTCAAGAGGTCATTCCTCTGTAAATTCAATGGCGCTTACTGCCAGATAAGTGAGATTCAGACTGTAGGTTTAGTACGTAATTTTGCAGTATTTTTTCTACATCAATATCAACACTATCTCACTTCTACTAAGGTCTCCTTGTGAAAAATATTCTAGAAAAAATCTCCAGGGCTGCTAAAGGTTCAGAAAAGAGGAAAATGCTCGTCTATTCTGCAGTGAGTATATTTCCCCCTAAAAACTTTGGTTGAAGTTGTGGGCATAGTTCGGCTGATCAATCTCAATTGGAATTTACTGTGTAATCCTAGAAAAGCCCACTCTGAAGCAAATCCCATGGAGTTCAATGGGACTTGCTCCCAGGTACGTGGGTATAGGATTATAGCATTAAGCAGTTTAAATCTGTGCAGGATTCCGCACTGCATCAAACTGGCTTTTAAGTTTAAAGCCCCGAGAACCTATTCACTCTCTAGCAAACCTGAGACCAAATGTACTTGTCAGAACCTGGTAATGAGAAAACGGGCCTGTCTCTCTCCGTCTCTGTGGATTCAGCTCTACAGCTGCAAATAAAAAGTTTTAAGTGTGCTGTAAAGTGCATTATGGGACGCGGGTGGCGCTGTGGGTAAAACCTCAGCGCCTAGGACTTGCCGATCGCATGGTCGGCGGTTCGAATCCCCACGGCGGGGTGAGCTCCCGTCGTTCGTTCCCAGCTCCTGCCCACCTAGCAGTTTGAAAGCACCCTTAAGTGCAAGTAGATAAATAGGTACCGCTTTATAGCGGGAAGGTAAACGGCGTTCCGTGTGCTGCTCTGGTGCCAGTTCGCCGGAGCAGCTTCGTCACACTGGCCATGTGACCCAGACAGCGCTGTCCTCCCGGCCTCTAGAGTGAGATGAGCGCACAGCCCTAGAGTCTGTCAAGACTGGCCCACATGGGCAGGCGTACCTTTACCTTTAAAGTGCATTATACAAATGTGACACTAGATGGTGATGGTGAGCTATGGCAAATTCTATATATTTTTCAAACTTTTTTTTTAGAAAAGCATTTTCACAACTTTTTTTATATGTGTCTAGATTCTGTCTGTCTGTATCTTTCTGTGTGTGTGTGTGTGTGTGTGAGAGAGAGAGAGAGAGAGAGAGAGAGAGAGAGAGAGAGAGATGGAGAATGGGTGAAGGAAGAAGATATGTTATACATTCTCAAGTCTGCTGAACCGTGTTCTGCATCTAGCAATTAATGAAAAGTTTTCAAATTAGCAATATCACCAATACAGTGGTGCCTCGCAAGACGAAATTAATTCGTTCCGCAATTCTCTTCGTCTTGCGGTTTTTTCGTCTTGCGATGCACGGTTTCCCATAGGAATGCATTGAAAATCAATTAATGCGTTCCTAGGGAAACCGCCTTCAGACCAGGTCCGGGGACAGTCTGTCCCCGGACCTCTTCTGAAGGCTGGGGGGGGGACAAGGGCTTTTCTTCCCACCCCCAGCATTTTAAAAAACCCCGGGACAGCGGAGGACTTCTCCCCTGTCCGGGGCGATCTTAAAATGCTGGCGGGCGGCATTTTAAAATCGCCCCGGACAGCGGAGGACTTCTCCGCTGTCCGGGGCGATTTAAAAGCCCCTGGGAAGGCAGGCAGGGGGGACAAAGACTTTTGCCCCCCGCCAGCCTTCAGAAGAGGTCCTGGACCTCTTCTGAAGGCTGGCGGGGGCGAAAGTCTTTGCTCCCCCCGCCTGCCTTCAAAAGCTGTCTGGCCCAGGCTTCCCGGACCTTTCCGCCAGCAGCGGCAGCGCTGCCACTGCTGGCGGAGACTTGCCGGCATGCAGAAGCCTGCGCGCAGCGCGCCCAGGCTTCGCGGATCTCTCCGCCAGCAGCGGCAGCGCTGCCGCTGCTGGCGGAGACTTGCCGGCATGCAGAAGCCTGCGCGCAGCGCGCCCAGGCTTCGCGGATCTCTCCGCCAGCAGCGGCAGCGCTGCCGCTGCTGGCGGAGACTTGCCGGCATGGAGAAGCCTGCGCGCAGCGCGCCCAGGCTTCGCGGATCTCTCCGCCAGCAGCGGCAGCGCTGCCGCTGCTGGCGGAGACTTGCCGGCATGTCGAAGCCTGCGCGCAGCGCGCCCAGGCTTCGCGGATCTCTCCGCCAGCAGCGGCAGCGCTGCCGCTGCTGGCGGAGACTCTCCTGCCTTCAAAAGCCGTCCGGGATAGCAGGAAGCGCTTCCCTGCTATCCCGGACTGCTTTTAAAATGCTGGCGCTGGGGAGCAAAGCCTTTCGGCCCCCGCCAGCCTTCCTGGACCTCTTCTGAAGGCCGGAGGGGGGGGGAAAGGCTTTGCTCCCCACCGCTAGCATTTAAAAGAGGTCCCCGGAGATTTCCCTATGGGCTTTCGTCTTGCGAAGCAAGCCCATAGGGAAATTCGTTTTGCAAAGCGCCTCCAAAACGGAAAACCCTTTCGTCTAGCGGGTTTTCCATCTTGCGAGGCGTTCGTCTTGCGGGGTACCACTGTAGTTACCTTTAGAAGCTGCCTTCATTCACAAAACTTTACAGATGTATGTTTGGGTTTCTTTTTCACAGCACGACACTACACTTGGTGCCTTGCAGATGGCACTCAATATCTACAACGAAAAGCTGCCACCATATGCAGCTTGCCAGTTTTTTGAACTGTATCAAGAAGATAATGGGCAAGTACTGTATTCTATTGTTTCCTCAACAATTGCAACTTTTCCCGTTATGTGTGCATTCAAATTCTAAAATTACTGTCCATGTACTGACTGTTCCCCAAAATGCATGAGGCTTAAATCTAGGGCCCAGAATCACAATGGCGTTTTGTCTACCTAGCTTTTCGAATTTATTTATTTTTAAATCTCTTAGTGGCTAATGTGGTTAAAACATGGGCAGCAATATAGATAAATAAGGACAACCTAAAATATCAGCCATCAAGCTCAGCACCAAACAGGAGTTTGGTGTGTGTGCATCAATGTTAGGGCATCTCAACCAAAAAGGGCCTGTCATAGAATCATAACACTGTAGGGTCAGAAGGGACCCCGAGGGCCATCTAGTCCAACCCCTGGAATGTAGGAATATGCAGCTGTCCCATATGGGGTTCGAACCTGCAACTTTGGCTTTATCAGCACCTTGCTCTGACCACCCGAGCTACCCATGCACTTTTCGCTCACCTCACTTCGGAAGCTGGGGAGGGCAGGAGCTGAAAATGTATTTCTATGAGGAATCTTAATAGCTGGGTACCCCCAAAAACCCATTTAGTTTAACCCTAGACTCATTACAATACAACTGAGAGGTTTTAATTGCCATACATTGCCCAGGTCAAGACTGAGATCTGCTTTTGCCTGTGTGGTATTACAGACTCTGGGTTTAGTTGTTCTCGAATAACTGTGGCTGTTGAGGCCTTTCCATTTCATTCCTGAATAGCACTCCTCCTATCGTTATAATTTAACTTATGCTACATTTTCCTTCTTCTTTTTTTCCTTGGTTCTGCAAATCAGAGAGCAAACCGTTGAAATGTATTTTCGGAATCACACTATGAAGGACCCCTATCAACAAACTCTTCCTGGTTGCTCATCTGCGTGTCCCCTGCCAAAGTTTGCTGACCTGGTTTCTCCCATCCTAGTAGACGACTGGGCCAATGCATGCGGGAACGTAGAAAAAAGAAAAGGTATTGTAATTTCCTTAGCTAGCCACACATGATCATCAGTACAGAAATGGCTGAGAGCTGTATATTGGCTATTGTACCAATATGAAAGCAGGGCTGGATCTACACTGACCTTTCTAACATTATTAGAACAATATTAGATATATCTTTCTAAAATGTCACAGGGCGTACTGGTGAATTAAAAAATGTTCCTCCATAGCAATTCAGTTTCCATTACTGCTGGCTCCTGGTTTCTCTGCAGCACCCTTTGGTGTCACATTTGAATAACACATTATTAATGTTACAAGCAAAACGTAATGTGACCACCACATTATGAAAAGCATTCCTTAATCCTTCCTTAACATTATAAACCATGAGTGTAGATCCGCCCCAGATGTGAGCAGTTGATTACTCAAGGCAAAAGTGGCCACCATTTGGACAGTGCTGCTCAAAAAAGCATTGCCAGTTAGTTTTGTTTGCCCTCCAGTGATGTCATCACATCGACAAACATGATTGTCTGCGTTGCACTGTGATCTCATCTTGTTTCATTGTATAGTTCCCCAACTGGCTGGTGACCACCCAGAAAATGCAGTAATCAGAAGCCACAAAAGGGGGGCTAATTGTGGCAGCAGGCAGGAGAGGAAAAGCAACAATAAATATGAGTGATAAATCACACATGGATGTCACAATTTGGGGGAGAAGAGGCAATATCGTTAGCTCAAAAATAGTGTTATGAGTTTGGAGGGAGGGGAGAGCAGGCTCTATGCCGAGACCATTATAATCCCTGGATCAAGCAAGTGTTAAAATATAAGCCAGGCTACCTTCATGATGGGATGCGGGTGGCGCTGTGGGTTAAACCACAGAGCCTAGGACTTGCCGATCAGAAGGTCAGCGGTTCGAATCCCCATGACGGTGAGCTCCCGTTGCTCGGTCCCTGCTCCTGCCAACCTAGCAGTTCGAAAGCACGTCAAAGTGCAATTAGATAAATAGGTACCGCACCGACAGGAAGGTCAACGGCGTTTCCGTGTGCTGCTCTGGTTCGCCAGATGTACTGGCCACATGTACGCCAGCTCCCTCGGCCAATAAAGCGAGATGAGCGCCGCAACTCCAGAGTTGGTCACGACTGGACCTAATGATCAGGGGTCCCTTTACCCTTTATATTTTTACCTTCATGATGAGGTGATCGCCTGGGAGATGAGCAATTAGGGGAGCAAAGGAAAGGGGCTCTGTGCGAGATGGCAAATTGATGGGGCCCCTCCCTCAACTTGCAGTAGTTAGAAAGACGAGAACAGAGAGTGCAGGAATGTGAACTAAACGAAAAGCAGCAAGCTGAAGAGAGAGTCAGAGCAATGTCTGATTTCTGCTTGAATCCAAGACTGCAGTTATGGGAGAAATGAACCTATTAGGGTGTTAATGCTGTGAACCCCTCCATCGTAGGCTCAGGTTGTATATATGTGTAAATAAACTATATATCATAAAGACACCACAGTCTCTGCTGTGCCTTGTTCTGAAGGAAACATAAACCCTAGGTAAGCGCCTGGAACCCCGGGAATCTCACACCACTCGGAGATTGGGGTGGCATGCAACAATACATATGAAACCTTTTTTAAATATGTAACCTATTTTTAATAACATCTATATTTTAATCATGACTCTCGAGCCAGGTCATGTGATCAAAATGCACTATAAAATGGACAGATTCTTCTGCAAAAATGTGTACATTAGGTATACAGAAATATGTTTATTAATAGAAATCCACACGAAAATGCTGACAGGTTTTTATCAGGATTGAAAAACAACAACACGTTTTAAAAATTGCTGCGGAAGTGTGGAGAGCTGAATTTAAACCTGGAAAAATGAGAAACTGAAAGAAGTGAAACTCACAGTTCCATCCACCCCGAACTGATTTTCTTACCACTTGCACAATCTTGGTAGCTGGACTGGGGGGGGGGGCAAACGCCAGGTGCAGTACCTGTTTGTCCCTGCAGTTTCTCATCCAGCCTGATTCTGAGCCCTCTTCTCCCGATATCAGGCATTGGGCTACACAATCTACAGTTTACCAATTCTAGGGCTGCCTCAGAGCCTTTAACATAACTTACCTAAAATAGGCATTTTGCTGCCACAAAATCCGAAAGCCAAGGAAGGGGAAGATGAAAAGGATGAGGGGATAAGTAAGAATATTGCAATAGCCTTTTAATTGTTTCTTACAGGAAAATGTTCCCAAGAAAATGAGCAGGCTTTGTGAAAGAAAGAAAGAAAGAAAGAAAGAAAGAAAGAAAGAAAGAAGATGCCTAACTGGAAAGAAGCAAGATGGAAGAGTAAACTGACCTTCTGCAACACCTTGAAATGTGATGCTGCCCAAATCGCAAATGTAAGGGTCTCTTTTTAAAGGCTGCATTGGATTAATAATAATAATAATAATAATAATAATAATAATAATAATCCCACTGCCTGATAACACTTCAACAATAAAGATTGCTTTAAATAAAGAACTGGGATTTTGGAGTTCACCTATTTCAATTGCCATCTGCTAGAGTTTGCATGGGCAGCAGGATTTTCCTTGTGTAGCTGGTTGTTGCTGTTTTAATGCCAGGCTGCTTCTAGGTCCCTTGGGAGATGCTGTGTCTCCTTGCCCTCTTCCAGCCGAGAGCAGGGGTGTTTGGTCCTGTGTGTCATTTCTGAACAAGTGGCTTCCATGTGGGGAAGGACATTCATGTGGGTTCTGCTGCAGAGCGTGGGAAGGCAGCAGGAGAGATCAGGAGGGAAAGCCACTTTGAGAAGGAGCACCCTGCACCCTGCACCCAAAGGCACCCCACCCCTAACTTCTCCTGGGAAGATACAGTCAGCCCAGGACGTCCATCTTCTCTCCTCCTAGGCCTTTTCGCTGCTTCTCCTTCTTGCTACCCAACCTCTTTCTTCCTGCCTCTGCTCATCCAACACCCCACCCTCTGACAGTCCTGGATCACTCTGGGTCACCTCACCTGACCCACAGGAATCCGGGGCTGCCTCCATCTGATTCAGGTGAACCATGGATCCCCCAGAATAGGCCCCATTCAGTTCAGGATTCAGCCCAGTCTGATGCACAACCACCATGTACATCTTACTAGTGATATAAATATTTGCACCCAGCCATCTGTTACATGACAGGCACTGAAACTGCCTGGTCTCCCTGTACAGACAACATCACTTCTGACTCCCTGTGTTCAGTTTCTGCCAAGGGCTAACGTCAACATGGTCCACTGATGGTTGGCTCTGCTTTGGCAATGTGATGTACCTGAGCTTTTTAACATTCTCTTGCTCAGTGAACACTTAATCTACGGAGCTAATGGTATTGTACCGTGCTGATGTCCTCATTGACTGACCATGCTGTAGACGTTTGATGCATGCAATTCCTTTGGATTATACGTACAGGCTATAATAACTGCACTTGTTACCATCCACATGAATGTTACAATCACGTATGTTTTTTTTAAAATATTGTATATGTAAAAGAAGAAATGGTTTAAAATTATTTACATACAAGCTTTTTTTTTAACGGAAATACACATCTGCATGACAATCAGAGGTTGAGACCCAGGAAATTGGCAGAGTGAGTGGAAGTAATTGGGAACACTTCCAGTGCTTAATTACTGCATGATAGCCTGCTGTTAAAAGCTTGGAAATACAGCCAACGGCAATGAAAAGTGGCAGTCCAATGCAGAATTAGTATTTATCAATAAACACATTGAAGGCACGTTAGAGTTGTTTTATCCCAGTTTCTTAATGATGATCATTGACCATGATAACAAAGGTTAGATTTTCAGAGGAAATTTTTCTAAGAAAATGCCTGAGATTTTTCATTTTCTATCCCCAAAAGAGAAAAGGCCACTTTGCAGAATTTTCTCTTACTACTCTCCACTATTTTTTGTGACAGCAGCCACTCTCCTCCTCTCCTACAAAGCCATGGATTGCTGATTGGTCCAGGGTATTGTTTTTTTGTTATTATTTATTTAATTGATACTCAAAAAAAGAAAAAAACAAGACAAGAATACAAACAGAACAGTAATAAAGACAATATTAGTTACAAATCAATAAAGCAAAAAGCAATCCTTGAACTATAGTCCCGACCTCCCATCCAGTCCTTGTTTCAGATATCTATTATTTGTTGCCAAGAATAGCAAGTCCGACTGCTTCCTCTGATCCAGTATCCAACTCCTGAAGTCCGTGCAGGCCCGACAGGGCGGCTGCTTCTTATTCGGTTGGCGGCCGGCAGAGGCTGCCTCTCCGCAGGATTTTCAGCCCTGGCCGTCGAGGCGGAGAAGGGGAAAGGGAAAGCGGGCGCCGGTCGGGACGTGCTGGGGCTGGGCGCCGCCATGTTGGGTGTGCACAAAGCATGCTGGGCCAGAAGGGGGAAAAGGAGGCTGAGAGTGGTTCTCAATGGCAACTCCAGTAGGCCGCTTCCCCTTTTCCTGTTTACGCTGGAGTCCTCTTTTGCTTGCCACGCCTGCGGGCTCTCTTCTGGCCAACGCTGCCAATGACAGATCTCAAAAACCTGGGGTCGGTGAGATTCGGATATCGCAGCACCTTGCGCCTGCTGGACCTCCTGAGTGGAGCGGGTTGTGTCTTGCTCCTCGTCAAGTAGGGCGAAATGTGAGGAGTGTTGCAAGCCGGTGCAGAGGCAGAAGGTCTGGCCGAGATGGTAGTGCACGGCTTCTCTGTCAGGGGCGTCTTCCTAACCCAGTGGAACACCAGTATCATACGCCTCTTGGATGGGTTGGACATGCTGGCTGAAGAAGATGCTGGAGGCCCAAAGACCAGGGTGACTTCAAAGCGGAGGACACAGCAGGCAGTTCCCTATCAATGGGGCCAAATCCAAGCTAATGTTAGCTCCAGTCCTGTTAAATCAATCCAGCAATTAGGAACGTTAAATAAGGAATTAATTCTTCAGGCAGTATGCAAAGACTCTATGTGGCTTTTCAATAGCTGGGAGCTCCCAACTACTGCCACTGTTGACAGCCTGTTGCCCCTTAAATCTACTTGAATGGGTTATGTCACAATGGTTCCTTAAGCCTTCATCAGGTGTTTGTGAGCATGAAAATGCTGTTGGGAGTTTCAGCAATGAAGGCTCAGGCATAACATACTGTTTGAAAGTCTGAACATTTCCTCTTTTTTTAAAAAATACCAAATTTATATACCACTTTTAGAATTTATATACAAATTATTAGGAGAGTAAGTTAAAAATATACTGTAGTTTATTCACTTATAAGCTACTTTACATACTGTATTCCTTCTTATACTTCTATCTCACCTTTCCTCCACAGAGCATATACACCTCTGCCTCCACCTTCTCCATTTTATCCTGACAGCAATATTGTGAGCTAGGGCCATAGCTCAGTGGTAGAACAACTGCTTAGCATGCAGAAGGCATCAGGTTCAGTCCCCAGCATCTCCTGGTGGGACTGGGAGAGATCATGCCTGAAATCTTTTTTATAATGGGCAATGTCACAGGCTCAATGTCACAGGTTTTGCGGCCTAGTCGAGCCCGTGCCACCCTCCCGGTGCCCCCCCCGCCGTAATAGCAAGCAGGCCGCGGCCTTGCTGGAGCCCTGCACCACCCGCCTGGGTAGGAAGGGGCACCGGGCAGGCGGCAGTGGGAAGCAATGCCGCCCCCCCCACCCAAATGCAAGCAGCCCGCTGCTGGGGCCCAGCTGGGGCCCACACCACCGCTGGCCATCACAAAAGGCTGGTAGGCCGACCTAGCGGTCTACTCAGGGGCCGTCCTGCCCACTCGGGCTGGCAGCGCCTTGGGCAAGCAGCTGCCGGTGGAGGAGCCGGCTCCCCCCCCCCCCAGGAAAAGCTCCAAAAAAGGCCACAATGTGCCTAACCAAGCACGCAAAATGCGGCCTAGCAAATCCCCCCCCAGGCAAAAGTAAAGAAGGCCGATTACTTACCTCAATCCGGGCGCCTGGACACGCTCCCGATCTTGATCCTGATCCTGGAAGGAAGACAGGCAAAAGAGGCTTGAGCCCAGGAGTCAGCCTCTTTTCCTTTTCGCCTTCGGTCATCCATTGTCCTCTCTGGCCAAGGACGGGTCAAAGGCCAGCTCAAGCAGGTGGGGGGCACCCGCCCAGGTGAGCGTCGCTCGGTGCAGCAAACCCCGCCCATCCGTGGGGAAGGGAGGGCAGATATTGTAATGAGAAATACTTAGTTCCTGGGCCAGGTCACAGGCTCACACCCTATTCGTATCTTAAATGTGCCCTTAAGACAGGATTTGTGAGGAAAGAGACAATGGGGAGGTTTCCCATTTTGACCTTGTAGAGAAAACATTTACTCAGTTTAGGAATCAAAATGGTTCCAGGTCAGTCTTCCTGTACTGTGCTTGGTTGGTACGCTTATGAACATTACCATATATCTAAGACCATAAAATTCCTATCACAGTAGTGTCCTTCCTTTTGGAGAAAAATCATGGGGCACATCCTCCGAAGTCCTGGCATCTGCCGTGTGAATTTATTGTATGGACTGCAGATTCTTTTAGTTTCCTTGTTTCCTTTGGATTATACGTACAGGCTATAATAACTGCACTTGTTACCATCCACATGAATGTTACGATCATGTATGTTTTTAAAAATATTTTATATGTAAAAGAAGAAATGGTTTAAAATTATTTACATACAAGCTTTTTTTAAATGGAAAAACACATTTGCATGACAATCAGAGGTTGAGACCCTGGAAATTGGCAGAGTGGAAGTAATTGGGAACACTTCCAGTGCTTAATTACTGCATGATAGCCTGCTGTTAAAAGCTTGGGAATACAGCCAACGACAATGAAAAGTGGCAGTCCAATGCAGAATTAGTATTTATCAATAAACACATTGAAGGCATGTTAGAGTTGTTTTATCCCAGTTTCTTAATGATGATCATTGACCATGATAACAAAGGTTAGATTTTCAGAGGAAATTTTTCTAAGAAAATGCCTGAGATTTTTCATGTTCTCTCCCCAAAAGAGAAAAGTCCACTTTGCAGAATTTCCTCTTACTACTCTCCACTATTTTTTGTGACAGCAGCCACCCTCCTCCTCTCCTACAAAGCCATGGATTGCTGATTGGTCCAGGGTATTGCTTTTTATTATTATTTATTTAATTGATACTCAAAAAAAGAAAAAAGCAAGGCAAGATTACAAAAAGAACAGTAATAAAGACAATATTAGAAATATTCCAACTCCTGAAGTCCGTGCAGGCCCGACAGGGCGGCTTCTTCTTATTCGGTTCGGCGGCCGGCAGAGGCTGCCTCTCCGCAGGATTTTCAGCCCTGGCCGTCAAGGCGGAGAAGGGGAAAGGGAAAGTGGGCGCCGGTCGGGACGTGCTGGGGCTGGGCGCCGCCATGTTGGGTGCGCGCAAAGCATGCTGGGCCAGAAGGGGGAAAAGGAGGCTGAGAGTGGTTCTCAATGGCAACTCCAGTAGGCCGCTTCCCCTTTTCCTGTTTACGCTGGAGTCCTCTTTTGCTTGCCACGCCTGCGGGCTCTCTTCCAGCCAACGCTGCCAATGACAGATCTCAAAAACCTGGGGTCGGTGAGATTCGGATATCGCAGCACCTTGCGCTTGCTGGACCTCCTGAGCGGAGCGGGTTGTGTCTTGCTCCTTGTCAAGTAGGGCGAAATGTGAGGAGTGTTGCAAGCCGGTGGAGAGGCAGAAGGTCTGGCCGAGATGGTAGAGCACGGCTTCTCTGTCAGGGGCGTCTTCCTAACCCAGTGGAACACCAGTATCATACGCCTCTTGGATGGGTTGGACATGGTGAAGAAGGTGCTGGAGGCCCAAAGACCAGGGTGACTTCAAAGTGGAGGACGCAGCAGGCAGTTCCCTATCAATGGGGCCAAATCCAAGCAAATGTTAGCTCCAGTCCTGTTAAATCGATCCAGCAATTAGGAACATTAAATAAGAAATTAATTCCTCAGGCAGTATGAAAAGTCTCTATGTGGCTTTTCAATAGCTGGGAGCTCCCAACTACTGCCACTGTTGACAGCCTGTTGCCCCTTAAATCTACTTGAATGGGTTATGTCACAATGGTTCCTTTAGCCTTCATCAGGTGTTTGTGAGCATGAAAATGCTGTTGGGAGTTTCAGCAATGAAGGCTCAGGCATAACACACTGTTTGAAAGTCTGAACATTTCCTCTTTTTTAAAAAAATTACCAAATTTATATACCACTTTTAGAATTTATATACAAATTATTAGGAGAGTAAGTTAAAAATATTTGTTGTTGTTGTTTAGTCGTTTAGTCGTGTCCGACTCTTCGTGACCCCATGGACCAGAGCACGCCAGGCACTTCTGTCTTCCACTGCCTCCCGCAGTTTGGTCAAAAGTTAAAAATATACTGTAGTTTATTCACTTATAGGCTAGTTTGCATACTTGATTCCTTCTTACACTTCTATCCCACCTTTCCTCCACAGAGCATATACACCTCTGCCTCCACCTTCTCCATTTTATCCTGAGAGCAATATTGTGAGCTAGGGCCATAGCTCAGTGGTAGAACAACTGCTTAGCATGCGGAAGGCATCAGGTTCAGTTCCCAGCATCTCCTGTTGGGAATGGGAGAGATCCTGCCTGAAATCTTTTTTTAAAAAATTATTATTACTTTATTAAATATTTCCTTGTTTTACAGAAGTATGTGTAACGTCTCTTGTATTTTTTCCATGTAACATTTTTACAAATCAGTTTCATTTGTTGAGACATTGGGGGGGGAGGTGTGGAGGGGGGGAAGATGGGGGGGTCGGGTGGCGATGTTTCTATTTTGCTTAATGTATGTAGGGTTTCATGTCAGCGCTGCTCGTGCTGGTTCTCTGCTGTTCAGTTGTGTTTCTTTGGTGGTGAGAGAGGTTGGGGTTGGCCTGGGGCAGGGGTCTGCAACCCGTGGCTCCGGAGCCGCATGTGGCTCTTTTACACCTTTGCTGCGGCTCCGGGGTGGATACTAGTGAGGGGAGGAGGCGCATTGTGCGCCCCGACACTCCCCACTGTGGCGGGCGCTGTACTGGCTGTGACGTCGCATGGGGGTGGTGCGTGCGTTAGTCACGCACCGTCCCAACGTCACCTTCCCGGTTTTGCGGCTCCCAGTTTTTTTCTTAGGAAACGGGTCCAAGTGGCTCTTTTTGTCTTAAAGGTTGCAGACCCCTGGCCTAGGGTGTGGTTGTTTGTTTGTGATTGGCTGTGGTGATCTTTGTTTTCGTGCATGAGTGGGGTGGGTGGGTGTTTTGGATCAGGTTAGCCATATTGATTTGTATGCTGTTGGTGGAGTATTGTCATTGTCTTGTTGGGCTGTGTATGTGATAAAGGGGAGCCATACCGGGGTGAAGGTGTATCTTTTATGATTGGTTCTAGCAAACAGCCAATAGGAATTTCAACCAGGCTGATTGGACAGAGACAGCCAAAGGAGGAGCAAGGGGGCTGGGCTGAGGGAATATAAGTGCTGGCCATCAGGGCTGGAAGGGCAGAGCTTTGGTATCCATATACCACTGTGTCTCTCATTTATTTGTCTGACAAATAAATTATTATTTTAATTTCTCTATTGCTGCGTTGAATATTTCATTCCAGCTAAGCGTTAACCACAAGCAGGGTGCTACACTAGTAGGGCTGTTTCCCATACTATTTGGTACCATTGGTCCATGCTTACTCCTGACAGGTCTCTCCAGTGTCTGGTTATGGTGTTTCTGGCTGCTGAAAGTTCATTTTGCAGGGCTGTGAAGCCGCTTGTCCCTTGCAGAAGTTTAAAGAACTGGTTTCTCCTGTTGTACCAGAGGAATGGCAACCAGAATGTAACAGTTAATGTAGGACGGCATCGTAAATGAGAGGTAAGATAGGGTTGAAACAAACACGTGTAAAATGGATGTTTCATCTTTCAACATCCTAGCTTGACCTTCCTCTCAAAATCATAATAACTAGAGGGGCTGGACTGTTTGAGGTTCGAGGTTTTAGGAATGCAGCTTCTACCCCCCACCTTCATCCTGCCCCAACCTCGAGACACTGGAAAGCAGACTGCCCTGTTATCCTGGGAACTGTAGTTCGTTAAGGCTGTCGGGAATTGTAGCTTTGTGAGGGGTAAAATGCAATTCCCAGTGTACTTTGGAGGACGTCACTGTTGGGAGGAAAGCTACAACAATTGTTACATAAAAAGGAGACAAGGCAGAAGACGTAAAGGCAGCCTATTCTTCCTCCTTACTGATTCCTACTTTTTTAGCAAATACTTATTGGTAAAAAAATTCACTTTCTTTCAGGCTTCAATTCCTTCATGCATCTTCTCCAAGTTTATTTGGAGTCAGTATGTTAACTAGTGTTGATTTCTTCTTAAGCAATTTCTGTTACCCTCTTTGCCACAAGTACTTTCCAGGTAATTAACAAAATGCAAGAAGTACCTTCGCCACCCCAGTTATCCTTAAACAACCCTATGAAGTGGGCTAGACTGTGTGGCTGCCCCAAGGTGAGTCAGTGTGCTTCATGGAAAAGTGGATTTGAACCCAGGTCTCCCTGGTCCTAGTCCTGCACGGTAACCGATACGTCACCCTGGCTTTCATGTACTATAGATGGACATAGATCTAAAAGGAATGCACATGTATACATAACATATAATGGCTATCTGCATATTTCCCAAATATATGTTTCTAAATATTGGCAGTGTTTTTGACCTTTCTGGATGTTGCTGTTATCTCTCATCTACCAGGATGAAAAGGAAAGTCAAATAAAGGGCAAATCAGCAAATTAACATCCTCAGGAAGGAAATGAGAGCAAATAAGTTGTGGGACACCAGAAGCAATACATGACTGTTGGTGCTTTCATGCAGTCCTCCTCATCAACATTTTCTTCTTCCCAGTGATGATTCTAATCAAATAAAAATCAGGCAAATAGTTGCAATAAATTAGTTTGAGCAAACACCACCAAATGCCACGTCATTTGCAAGTTAATGTGTATTTATACGCTGCTGAACTGTAAATTCTTGGGGTTGGGAAAGCGTGTGGGGGTTGGGGGGAAACAAGGATCTTTTTTGCAATGTTACTGACGCATATAAGGGTTAGGATAAAGCATTCCCAAGTGCTACTGAGCTTAATAATAATAATAATAATAATAATAATAATAATAATAATATATTTATACCCCACCCTTCTGGCTGGGTTTCCCCAGCCTCTCTGGGCGGCTCCCAACATAATATTAAAAACACGATAAAACATCAGACATTAAAAACTTCCCTAAACAGGTTTGCCTTCAGATGTCTTCTCAAAGTCAGATAGATGTTTATGTCATGTGACAAAGACATATGAGAGCAGAAGCAGCAAAGCAAAGCAGCAAAATTTCATGCACAAATCCTGTATTCTTCAAGCACCGCTTTCATTTATCGAGCTGTTGGATCGGCCAGAAGGTTTGAATTCTGACAACTCATCTAGTGTAGTAAACAATGAATACAGGTCATTTATGGGGGGTGGGGCGGGGGGCAGGCGATCTGCCAGCAACAATAAAGGAAAAACATTGGGAAAGGAGGACTGTGCTACCAGGACAATTTGTACAGGATCTCAGCTTATCACTGCGGCTCTGTTCAGTTCCTACAGCTTTGAAGTGCCTGATCCCATGCCAGCTGCAAAGGCTGTTCCAGCTCCCTCCTCCCTATGTCAAAGAAGATGTGTGGGTGGGGAGAGAAACATATTATTGCATGACACCCCAATCCCTGAGTGGAGTGAGATTCCAGGGATTCCAGACACTTTCCCAGACACTGTGTAGATGAAGGGAACACAGTGGATGTAGCCTACCTTGATTTCAGCAAGGCATTCGACAAGGTGCCCCATGATATTCTTGTAAAGAAGCTGGTAAAATGCGGTCTTGACTATGCTATCACTCAGTGGATTTGTAACTGGCTGACTGACTGAACCCAAAGGGTGCTCATCAATGGTTCCTCTTCATCCTGGAGAAGAGTGACTAGTGGGGTGCCACAGGGTTCTGTCTTGGGCCCGGTCTTATTCAACATCTTTATCAACGACTTGGATGATGGACTCAAGGGCATCCTGATCAAATTTGCAGATGACACCAAACTGGGAGGGGTGGCTAACACCCCAGAGGACAGGATCACACTTCAAAATGACCTTGACAGATTAGAGAACTGGGCAAAAACAAACAAGATGAATTTTAACAGGGAGAAATTTAAAGTATTGCACTTGGGCAAAAAAAAATGAGAGGCACAAATACAAGATGGGTGACACCTGGCTTGAGAGCAGTATATGTGAAAAGGATCTAGGAGTCTTGGTTGACCACAAACTTGACATGAGCCAACAGTGTGACGCGGCAGCTAAAAAAGCCAATGCAATTCTGGGCTGCATCAATAGGAGTATAGCGTCTAGATCAAGGGAAGTAATAGTGCCACTGTATTCTGCTCTAGTCAGACCTCACCTGGAGTACTGTGTCCAGTTCTGGGCACCACAGTTCAAGAAGGACACTGACAAACTGGAATGTGTCCAGAGGAGGGCAACCAAAATGGTCAAAGGTCTGGAAACGATGCCTTATGAGGAACGGCTAAGGGAGCTGGGCATGTTTAGCCTGGAGAAGAGGAGGTTAAGGGGTGATATGATAGCCATGTTCAAATATATAAAAGGATGTCATATAGAGGAGGGAGAAAGGTTGTTTTCTGCTGCTCCAGAGAAGTGGACACGGAGCAATGGATCCAAACTACAAGAAAGAAGATTCCACCTAAACATTAGGAAGAACTTCCTGACAGTAACAGCTGTTCGACAGTGGAATTTGCTGCCAAGGAGTGTGGTGGAGTCTCTCCTTCTTTGGAGGTCTTTAAGCAGAGGCTTGACAACCATATGTCAGGAGTGCTCTGATGGTGTTTCCTGCTTGGCAGGGGGTTGGACTCGATGGCCCTTGTGGTCTATTCCAACTCTATGATTCTATTCTATGATTCCCAGGGTTCATGTTTCCTTCAGAATGAGGTACAGCAGAGACTGTGGTGTCTTTATGATATATGGTTTATTTACACATATAGGCAATGGAGGAAATCACAACATCAACACTCCAAAAAGGTCTTGCTTCTCCCATTGCCACAGCCTTGGACTGAAGCAGAAATCCAGGGTCCATGCTTAGGGTCATTACCAAGAAGCTGGCCTGACTATTCCAGCAACAGAATCCTTGCTGGATCCAGCAATTAGAAGGGACTCAGGCGTACAGCCCATAGCTGTCAACGTTTCCCTTTTTTAAAGGGAAATTCCCTTATTCCGAATTGGATTCCTCGGAAGAAAATGGAAAAGTTGATAGCTATGGTACAGCCTAACCCTGCCAAAACAACAACAGCAACTCACAACAATTCTAATGGTTTGCCCTGCTGGCTTTGTCAAAATCAGTGCCAACCTGTCCTTTTTAAATGCGTATTTTTTCATAATACTGATAGCCTTGAACTTGTTAATGTCTTTCACCTGCATTTTCCAAATTACTGACAGCCTTCAACTTTTTGAGGTTGTAAAAGTATTTTGGCTCTGGTGTGCAAATAATTCAGATTCTATATTCCTGAATTCAGTAGTGGCACAACAACTATTAAAGATGCCCTTTCCTACTCTCTTTGGTGGCTTTTATTTATGTGGACATCGCCACCCTTCTACCTCTCTTTAGAGTTCTCAAACAGAAGTCATTTATACAGTATAGGGGTTTTTTGCAGCAGGTAATTGCGTTAAAATCCAACTGGTCATCAAATTGCATTGCACTCTATAAACAACTTTCTTTGTTCTTCTGCAAAAGTGGTATCAATATATCCATATTGAAACATATTCCTGAAGTGCTCAAGGTGTTGCTACTGTTTTTCCAGCAATAGATTTTGCAGGGAAAGAGTCTGCGTACTTGTATACTTCTGAATTATTATTATTATTAATTATTTTTATTTAATTTCTTTAAATAATTATTACAAAATATAAGCAAAGTATTAGAAATACATCCATCCATCTATATTTCAGATAACCACACATATATAAAAAGAACAAAAGAACAAAAGATAAAAAAGAAGTAAAGAAGAAATAAAAAAATACAGAGGAAAAAAGAAGAAAATTTGGAAGAATTTTTTCCAAATTTATTCTACAAATATTTCAATATGAAAATAATAATAAAATTTCATTGATTGACTTCCATCGCTTACACTGCACTTCCTATATACATTTTAAGCAAGATTGTATCTGTTATTCCTTATTTTTCCCATACTATCTCCCACAAATATTCTAAATAAATTTTCTAAATCTTTCATAAATCTATTCTAAACACAACCAATACCTTACATTTAATCTTTGTCTACATAAAGTTTATCCTATCAAAAAACAATTGTGGTCTTTTCATGATTAACCTGGGTTTGCGGTATTTAATATGGAGGATAACAGGACCCCTTTGGGCCATAATGAATGACCCCAATGAAGCATGTAGAACAAATGTGCCTATTGATTGGGTGTGCACAAATATCTAAACTGATGAAACTGTGAAAAAGATCTTACTCACTAGATGTCACTCTACTCCTTCAAATCTCAGATTGTGGTTAAGTCAGCCAGGGATGTTTTTCACTGTAAGTCAGAATCTCCACTCAAATAAACAAGGAATATTCGGTGGTATGTTGGAGGGGATGCCAGGAAACAGGGAATTATGTTCACATGTGGTGGGGGGGGTGTAAATATGTACAATAAAGTACAAATATGTACCTTTTTTTGGCAAGGGGTGTTTAAGGAGATAACAGAAATCATTGAGTTAAAGCTGACGAAAAGTCCAGAAGTAGCATTATTATCAATTTACGATGGCGTGGAAGGTTCACAGGCTATGAAGGACTTGCTCACAAATTTATTGACAGCTGCATGAATTATTATAGCTAGGAAGTGGAAGGGGCAAGCAGAATAGAAAATGGAAGAGTGGTATAAAGAGATGTGGGATATAGCTATTAATGATAAATTAGCATGTGCCATTAAGGTAAGATGGGGAATATGCAGGTGAAATTATTTTGAGGAGATATGGAGGGTGTCTGTAGAATTTGTACTGTTAAAATGGAAAGGGATCAAATCATCGCAAGAGGTGTTGAAATTTTGGGAGGTTGGATAGTTACAATGGAATGGTCTCGGTGGTGGAGTGCACATTTTTATTCTTATTTATTTATGATTATTACTTTGTCAAAATAAATAACAGTTTTTTAAAAACCCACAAAAGTAGGGGGGGAAATAATCTCCACTTTCTCCCCTTTCATAACATAATCAAATATTTGTTCTCCTGTGTTTTCCCTGTGCTTTTTCCAGTCTCTTTTGAGAACTCACAAAGCCTCGGTTGTTTTGGTAGGTGGGGTGGAAAACTGAACAGCAGTAGTATGATTGCTGCAGGCATAGATTTTTTTTGGCAAGGTAGTTCCACTCTTTCTGAAGGGGCGTAGTTTTGACATGCGCACCTTGATCCAAACGATTCCAAAGTGCTCCAGTTCAGGGGAACAGATTTGGGGACGGAAAGTAGCCTGTTGGTTCCTGCTTAATCGTTTTGGAGGCTAGGTGAAAAACCCTTCTTACCTAAACAGCTACCCCTTGAGTCATCAACCTTGGGGCGGGGGGGGGGGGGAATCTAAGGAGCTACCTGACCACAACTGCAGTAAGGTTTCTAATTGCAGCCTGGCCTTAGGCATGTTTCCTGCAAAGTAAGTCCTAATGAGTTCAAAGGATCTAACTACAGTTTCCAAAGAGTAGTAAAGGTAAAGGGACCCCTGACCATTAGGTCCAGTCGGGGCTGACTCTGGGATTGCGGCGCTCATCTCGCTTTATTTGACAAGGGAGCCAGCATACAGCTCCTGGGTCATGTGGCCAGCATGACTAAGCCACTTCTGGCAAACCAGAGCAGTGCACAGAAATGCCGTTTACCTTCCTGCCAGAGTGGTACCTATTTATCTACTTGCACTTTGACGTGCTTTTGAACTGCTAGGTTGGCAGGAGCAGGGACGGAGCAATGGGAGCTCACCCCGTTGCGGAGATTCGAACAGCCAACCTTCTGATCGGCAAGTCCTAGGCTCTGTGGTTTAACCCACAGCGCCACCTGCATACCTTTCAAAGGGTAGAAGTCAACTACATTTTACTCAGAGCAGACCAATTGAAATTAAGGATCAGGTAAATTCATTTCAGCACAGTGGTACCTCAGGTTAAGTACTTAATTCGTTCCGGAGGTCCGTACTTAACCTGAAACTGAAGCACCAATTTAGCTAATGGGGCCTCCTGCTGCTGCTGCGCCGCTGAAGCACCATTTCTGTTCTCATCCTGAAGCAAAGTTCTTAACCTGAAGCACTATTTCTGGGTTAGCAGAGTCTGTAACCTGAAGCTTATGTAACCTGAAGTGTATGTAACCTGAGGTACCACTGTAGGTCTGAGTAGCATTTAGTTGAATGTCACTCATAGAATCTTACCTTAAAGATAACCAAATTTATTATGGCATAAGAAGAGACTACGGTCCATTTATTTAGATGCATCTTTTTTTGGGGGGGGTGTACACACACGCACACACTCGCACACACATGGCTTGTGGAGATAAGGAGCAAACTTAGTGAGAGGACTTTGGTATAACAGTTGGTTCTGTGGCCGGCCCTACCATTGGGCAGAATAAAGCAACCACCTCAGCCAACAGTTATGATGAGTGGGGTGTGATGGTGAAGTGGGCAAGGGCTATGAGGAACTTAAAGAACGTTTTTCTCACTTGCCTTTATATTTTTAACTATATGCTCCTCAGATTCATTGGGCAAGGCTCCCACCTTTGACATGAAGCATTCTTGCTTCTTCTCCTCTCCTTGAAACATTGAACCTAGGAAGAGCCTGTGTACGTTACTGCTGTACATTACTTTAACAAGGGCAAACACACTCAGTGGGAGAGGTGAGGGAAAGAGCAGCCACCATTATGGGCAACTAACTCATTACCTCAGAAAGTTTAGATATGCCCAATGTTACCTTTCTGTAAGGCCCTGAACCTTTAAGTGCAGGTTGGTAGTGAGGCTTCCTTTAAACTTTCAAAATGGGTTATGAATTTCCTCAGCACTGTAAGTTCCCCACTTTTTTGGGTTGATACCTTTTTTTGTTATAAAGGGCTCTAAATTTTAGTTCCTGAGCATGACAACTTCTGAGAAAACTGCTGTGGAGCTGAGGTAAATGTGAAAATGTTGTTTCTGCTCCTGTCAGCGTGAAGCTCCAGCTTCAGGAGGCCACATCTCAAAAGACATTTCTGTGGAAAGTTTGCGCTATATGTTATTAATTTCACGACACTTCTGTAAATGATATCATTTTTGTGAAATCCATATTGATGTCCTGATATTCATGTTATTTACCTCTGTATAAAAACTTTGCTGTGAGTCCCTCCAGAGACCTTTGCTAAACAAACTAAATAAATTAAGGTCGGAGTTAAACAATACAAACTTAAAGCATTTGCAGATGACTTGGTTTTGACATTACAGGAGCCAACACCTAGTACTAAGAGGGCTTTGGAAGTAATCCAGGATTTTGGGCAGGTGGCAGGTTTTAAACTGAATAAGTTAAAAACTAAGGTTTTGGAGAAAAATTTGATGCCGATAGAGAGAGAGAGGTTTCAGAAAGAGACAGATTTAACATTAGTAAAGAAGGTAAAATACCTGGGGGTGAATATGACTTCTAAGAATGTGAATTTATTTAAAGATAACTATGAGAAATGTTGGACAGAAGTGAAAAAAGACTTAGAAATTTGGTCGAATTTGAAGCTTTCCTTGCTGGGTCGAATTGCTGTTATCAAGATGAATGTATTGCCGAGAATGTTATTTTTATTTCAATCATTGCAAATTATTGACAAGATGGATTGTTTCAAGTGGCAAAGAGATATATCTAGATTTGTCTGGCAGGGCAAAAAGCCCAGAATAAAATTTAAGATACTTACTGATGCTAAAGACAGAGGGGGGTTTGCCCTGCCAGACTTGAAACTTTATTATGAGGCAGCAGCCTTTTGCTGGCTGAAGGAATGGCTGCTTCTTGAAAATACAGATGTTTTGGATCTTGAAGGGTTTGACAACATATTTGGGTGGCATGCATATCTGTGGTATGGCAAGGTAAAAGCACATAAGGCATTTAAAAACCATATTGTCAGGAAAGCATTGTTTAATGTCTGGATAAGATATAAAGACTTTTTGGAGAGTAAAACTCCAAGGTGGCTATCACCTATGGAAGCGAAAGCTCTGAAAAAACTTAATATGGAGGCCAAATGGCCAAAATACTGGGAAATTTTAGAACAGGAAGGTGACAAATTGAAATTACAGAGTTATGACAAGCTCAAAGAGAAGGTGCGAGACTGGCTACATTATTTTCAAATAAGAGAGGTTTATAATTTGGATAAAAAAATTGGTTTCCAGGTGGAAAAATCAAAGTTAGAAACAGAACTGTTAGAACCCAATGCTAAGATATTATCAAGAATGTACAATCTGCTGTTGAAATGGAATACCGAGGAAGAAACAGTAAAATCTGCAATGATAAAATGGGCACAAGATATAGGATATAATATTATGTTTGCTGACTGGGAGAAGTTGTGGACCACTGGGATTAAATTCACGGCATGTAATGCCTTAAGAGAGAATATTATGAAAATGATGTATAGGTGGTACATGACTCCAGTCAAGCTTGCAAAAATCTATCACTTGCCGGATAACAAATGTTGGAAATGTAAAGAAATTGAAGGTACATTCTTTCACCTTTGGTGGACGTGCCCAAAGACTAAGGCTTTCTGGGAAATGATCTATAATGAAATGAAAAAGGTATTTAAATATACCTTTCTGAAGAAACCAGAGGCCTTTCTCCTGGGCATAGTTGGCCAATCGGTGTTAAAGAAGGATAGAACTTTTTTTATGTATGCTACAGCAGCAGCAAGAATTCTCATCGCAAAGCATTGGAAGACACAAGACCTACCCACTCTGGAAGAATGGCAAATGCAATTAATAGACTACATGGAAATGGCGGAAATGACTGGCAGAATCCAAGACCAGGGAGAAGAGTTGGTGGAAGAAGATTGAAGGAAATTTTAAATTTATTTACAGAAACATTGCAAAATTTTTGAATGCTGATGACGTTGAAATGAATAGAAGGGGTTTTAGCAACAAGGTAAAATGTAAGATGGGATTGATAATAGAGAAACTAAATTGGATATGAATTTGCTGAACCAATTTTTTAAAAAAGGGATACAAAAAAGGGAGGCATGAGGAAGTCAGGAAAATAAGTTAACTAAAGATGAGAGACTAAAAAAAGAGGGAGTTTTGTTTTTTCTTTATGTGTTTTTCTTTTTTCCCTTTCTTTTTGTGTTTAATGTTTGTATTTTTGTATTTTGACTTTGTATTTCTCTGTTTTTGTACTTTGTTGAATTCTTTCATTGATAAAACTTAATAAAATATTAATAATAATAAAAAACAAACTAAATAAATTAAATAGTTACATCTGTGCAGCTACAATGGTGCAGCTACACATCACAAAAATCCTGTTGCCCTAGAGTTTGCTATTCATATGTGAAAGCACCCCCATTTTGTTCTTATTTTTCAGGAAAAGATTATGGCAACGTGTCCTTTCCTTAGAGCCATGCAATATAATTTCCATTTCCCTCAAACAACCAGGTACACTCTGTTCCTCTCTTGCAAATCTTAGATGCCCTGTATTAGCTAAAGGGCATAATCCTGACCATAATGGATGCCTATGATGTCTGTGTCCAATTTCTGCTAAGGGCAAATGTTACTATGGTCCATTGGCGGTTGGGTCTGTTTCTACAATATTATGTACCTCAGCTTTTAAACATTCTCTTCTTCAATGAACACTTAATCTATGGAGATAATGGTATTGTGCTGTGCTGATGTCCTCCTTGACTGACCATGATTATTTGCCCATACGAATACTTCAATTGGCCATGAGATTATGCATCTGTACAGAATATCTTCTTCTTAATCATTTTTATTGGTTTTAAACATACAAAGTTATAAGCGAAGAATCGTAAAGTATATTCATATAGAGATTCCTCCAAATCTCAGGACTTCCTCCATCCCCTCCACGGGGTCCCATTTTAAACATTTAATACTGTACTACATATACTTCCACACTCCAATGTTTATATCAAACCATATTATCCATGGTAATTTTAACACTACAAGTAAAGTTAAAATTCTGCTTTTGTTTCCATCTGCTTACAGTGGTCTCCTAATTTCCCCCCATACTTTTATAAAGTTTTTGTCCTCTTGGTTTCTGACTGTTCTTGTCAGTATTGCCATCTCGGCATAGTCCATCAGCTTGCTTTGCCACTCTTCTCTGATAGGGACTTTGTCTTCTTTCCATCTTTGGGCTAGTAGCATCAGGGCGGCTGTTGTTCCATACATAAAAAGTCTTTTCTGCTCCTTTGGTATGTCGGTACCTATAACTCCTAATAAAAAGGCTTCTGGGTTCTTAACAAAAGTTATTTTCAGCACTTTTTAAATTTCATAATATATCATCTCCCAGAAAGCTTTTATTACCTTTCATGTCCGCCACATATGATAAAATGTACCTTTTTTCATTTCCAGCAGATATTATAACTTGTCCTATACATTTTTGCATACAATATCTTCTAAATAAAAGGTAAAGGGACCCCTGACCATTAGGTCCAGTCGTGGCCGACTCTGGGTTGCAGCGCTCATCTCGCTTTATTGGCCAAGGGAGCCGGCGTACTGCTTCCGGGTCATGTGGCCAGCATGACTAAGCCGCTCCTGGCGAACCAGAGCAGCGCACGGAAACGCTGTTTACCTTCCCGCCAGAGCCTAGATAGATACCTATTTATCTACTTGCACTTTGATGTGCTTTCGAACTGCTAGGTGGGCAGGAGCAGCAACGGAAGCTCACCCCATCGCGGGGATTCGAACCGCCGACCTTCTGATCGTAAAGTCCTAGGCTCTGTGGTTTAACCCACAGCGCCACCCACGTCCCTTTTATCTTCTAAATAGGTTTGGGTTATTGTTACCACCATCACTGACATACCTTTACCCTGAGTGACAACAAGTGTGGTGGGTGAGTGGCGTGTTTCTCCCCTCCTGGCAGCAATGCCACTATGTTTGCTTATTTATTTAGAAGATTTGCACCCCACCTACCACTGGATTGAGTGGTCCTCAAGGCAGCTAGCAAAAGACCGTAATAACATGAATGCATATACACAAACTGAGCTGGGGATGGCAAGGGGTTGGGGTAAGCTTCCTGCAGCTATTCCTTCTCTGGCCAATTGGAAAGGTCTAGGCTCACCTTCAAACTTCAAACTACCATGATGTTCTTCCTGGAGGCCTGAGACTGCAACCTCCCCATTATCTTTGGTTCCCTGCCCATAAGCAGAGACCTAAGTGTCCTTCCTTTTGGAGAAGCAATGGGGCACATCCCCCAGGCAAGTGTGGTCCTCTAGGCCTACAGAATTTGGCATCTCCTTCTCAGTCCTTGACTGTATTACAAAAAGACATAAATCAGTAGCCTTCAAGTTAAACTCCAAGATCAAATTTACAGATAGTCTCCACCCCTTGATTTGCTCTTTATAAAACACAACTTTCTCCCTTTCCACCTTCACTAACGGGGAGTAACGGGGTCAGTGATGCATCTGTGGCACGGTTTCAATAGCTGCGGCTTCGCCTTCTTCATCCTGTTCTTGGGTCTCCTTCTCCCAAGTATCACAGGAAGGGAACTGAAGCATGTTGTAGTGGTAAGCATGAGGTCTTCTTTTCATTGCTAACAATGACCTTGACAGTGTAGATCTTTGCTGTTCTTCTTTCTAAATTATGTTCCTGTGAATAATTTTATGCATTTTGACATGCTAAGTAGAATTTTTTTCAGAAGGTTTGTTTTTATGAGAAAATTTCTGAGCTTTTTCTCTTCCCTCCCCCCTTAAAAAAGACCACTAGGAATATCCCACCCCTACCCCCTATTTCTAACCATATTTTGTGGTTGCCATCTTTCCATTTTTCCCATCCCACACAATGCTTTTGATGAATGATGCTAAGTACCACCACACACAAAAAGCATTGTTTAAAGGACAGGGTATAAAATGTCTAAACGAGCAAGCAAGTATACAAACCAGAGCTTGAACAAGAATATTGTCTGATTGAATTTAAACTCTTGGTTTTTCTGGTCAGCTTTATGAAGAACACACAATGGGCAGTGCATTCAATATTTCACTTGACATCTGAATGTCAATGCCCAACTGTCAGCAGATTTTGCAATGCATGTTTTCTGAATATAAGAAAATGTTATATTCCCCTTTTGCTTCCTTTTTCCAACTGTACAGCACTAAAGTTGCATGCAAACTATCACTTATTCTTAGCAGCACACAACAGTATTGTTGACAGTCTTCCTTTTGTAGATACCCACCCTCAAAGTCTGTTAGCTCTAGAATAGGGCTTCCCGGACTGTGGTCCATGCCCTTCCTTCAGGTGGCCTGCAACATGTCCTCATGGAGTATTTGTGATGATTTTGAATACTTATTTTCTTTCTTCCATTTTTTTCAGTTTGAATTATATGAAATGCAAAGTGTAGTACAATAAGATATAAGACATGAAAGAAGCACTAAAAATATAATTAAAAATTATACAGCACAGAGCAGATTGCAAGCACTGCAGTAGTTAATAAAAACCATTAAGTGGTCCACCAAGACCATCAGCAGTTTTCAAATGGTCCAGGAGAAACCACTGCTCTAGAAATTCCTGATGTACATTGTGTTCTCTCAAAAGGACAAAAAACTAAATTCAAAATACAGCTGCATTAGCAAATCCCCTTCAACCTCTCCCCCCTGCACAGAATTGCAAAGGCACAGGACCGCTAGGAGATATTCTGGCGGCTTTTTCATAGTGCATTTCTCCGATAGACGAAGGCTATAATATTATAGCCACTTACTTAAAAAGCAGGACCTACTGAAGTCAAGTCATTGGGACTTCTGAGTAGACAGGTATGGGGTAATGTTGTGAGAGGGTTGTGTGCTTCACATTTAGAGTGGCAGTGTCAGGACTGGTCGTTGTCCTCTTCAGATCACCACACAAACGCTTCTTGTTCTTTTATAGATTTTTATTGTGTATTAACAAAATAATCTTATAAACAGTTCTTAACTATTATTCCTCAGAGTCACTTATTTCAGATACCTTCTGAGCTCTGCTTCTCCGTGACCAGTCACCCTCAAAATGGCGAAGGCGCCTTTCCCTTCGTTTTCCCGTTCTTTTTTCTAACCTCCTGGCTAGAGCTGGCCTGTATCTCCCCTCCTCCCAATCTGAGCTAGAACTTAACCCTTGCCTTTCCTGGGAACAGCCGGTCCCTCCCTGTTGTTCCTCTTGCTCCCTTCTATTAGATTCACTGCTTTCCCTACCCCCTTGGGGAATGCTTTCTCCCTCTGATAAACTGGAAACTTCTAACTCTTCCCTGACATCACCCCCTCCCCTAAGCCCCCCTTCCTCCTCCTCGCTCTCCTCTGTTTCTGAAGGACCGAACCCTATGAACTCTTCTTCCTCGCTATCTATATCTTCAAAAAATTCTTGAAGATGCCAGTTATGGGGTTTTGGCTTGTGGGGATATTTTCTATGAAATTCTCTCTGCAATTCTGGAACGTTAATTTTTTCTGCTGGTTCCCATGAGTTCTCAGACTCATCTAACCCTTTCCATGCAACCAAATACTGTAATTTCCTTCTACTTATTCTCGAGTCTAATATCTCTTCCACTTTGGTCTCCTCTTCCCCCATCATGGTGGGAAAAGGAGGTGGTTCCCTTGAACTTTGATACTTATGCGCTGGTACAAACACTGACAATAAAGATCTATGAAATACAGGGTGTATTCTCATATTTTCAGGTAAATGAAGCTTGAAAGCAACTGGGTTAATTTGAGCCTTTACTTGGAAAGGTCCCAGTCTCCTTGGTTCTAGCTTTTTACACCTCCCTCGTATTGGTAGTCCCTTGGTAGACAGCCATACCCAGCTCCCTACTTGGATTTCTTCCCCAACTCGCCGGTGCCTGTCTGCAGCTCTCTTGTAAGCCTCTTTAGCTTCTTCCAAATCCTCTTTCAATATCTCATGAATGCACCTCAACTCCTCTATCATTTCTTCTGCTGCTGCTACTGCTAACTGCTCCTCTTGACCTGGGAATGCCCTTGGGTGCAAGCCATAGTTTGCCACAAATGGGGCTCTGCCCGTAGATACATGCATTGCATTATTATACGCAAACTCTGCTAGACTCAACTTCTCTAACCACCCGCTGTGCTGATAACCAGCATAACACCTCAAATATTGTTGTAGTGTTGCATTTGTTCTTTCAGCTTCCCCATTGGTTTGCGGGTGTCTCGCCAACGTGAGGCTTAGCTCCACATCTAGTAACTGCATTAACCTCCTCCAAAATTGTGATGTAAATTGGGCCCCTCTATCTGAAATGATTTGTGATGGCATACCATGCAACCTAAAAATATTATCTAAAAACATCTTTGCAGTTTCCTGCGCGGTCGGAATTTTGGCACATGGTATGAAATGCGCCATCTTGGTTAGCATGTCAACCACCACAAAGATCACTGTATGCCTATGCGATGATGGTAGATCCGTTATAAAATCCATAGACACCACATCCCAAGGCCTTCCCGGCGTAGGCATAGGTTGTAACAACCCTGCAGGAGCTGCTCTGGGTGCCTTGGCTCGTTGACATACTTCACAACCTCTTATATATTGCGTTACGTCCTCCCTCAACTTTGGCCACCAGAACTGCCGTGTGATCTGATACAGGGTCTTTTCTCTACCAAAATGTCTTGCAGTCGGGTTATCATGATGTTGCCTCAACACTCTACCTCTTAATTCACCTGCAGGTACATACAGCACCCCTCTCCTGTACAACAATCCACCTTTTTCCTTGAAACCTTCCTCTTCCCCTCTACCTTTTCTCAGTTCCTCCATTTTCTTTTGTGCAAACTCATCTGTTGCTGTCAATCGCTGGAATTCTCTGCCGTCCACTGCTACGGCTGCACCCCCCACTGATCCGATCTCAGCATTTCTCGCAACCTGGGAGGTGCTTCTCCTTCCATATACTCAGGTTTGCGTGATAGCGCATCTGCACGAACGTTTTGATGCCCAGGTATGTACTCAAGCCTAAAATTATACCCAGCAAAAAATTCCGCCCACCTAATTTGCCTTTGGTTTAGCTGTCTAGCAGTTCTCCAATACTCTAAATTCTTATGATCTGTTTGTACCACCACCTGATGTGACGCCCCTTCCAAAAAATGTCTCCACACTTTAAAGGCAGCATGCACAGCTAAAAGTTCCTTATCAAATATGGTGTAGTTTTGTTCTGATTGATCTAATTTTCTAGAGTAGAATGCACAGGGTCTCCAGTCCCCTTCCTTGTCCTGTTGCAGGAGAATGGCCCCAATAGCCCTATCAGAGGCATCAGTTTCTACCTTCATATGTTTACTTGGATCTAGGTGCATAAGATATTTTTCTGAAGCAAACACTGCCTTTAATTTATCAAAGGCCTTCTGTGCTTCCTCAGACCATCTGAATGTCCCCTTGCCTCTTAGACAATCAGTCAGTGGTGTTGTGATTTTGGAGTAATTACCTATGAATTTACGGTAGAAATTAGCAAATCCTAAAAACCTCTGTAGTTCTTTCTTAGTTTTAGGTGCCTCCCACTCCACCACTGCCTGAACTTTACTGGGGTCCATATGCACCCCTTTGTGTGAAATGCAATATCCCAGGAACTCCACATTTTGTGTGTGGAACTTACACTTTTCTAACTTCACATATAACCTGTTGGTCCTCAATCTCTCTAACACCTGCGTGACATGTTTACATGTTCTTCCATACTTTCACTATATATTAAGAGGTCATCTAAATAAGAGACACAGAACTGATCCAGTATACCTGCCAAGACGTGATTGATGAAGGTTTGAAATACCCCTGAGCCATTTTGCAAGCCAAAAGGAATTACCAAGAATTCAAATGCACCATACTTAGTACAAAAACTGGTTTTCCACTCATCCCCTTCTCTGACCCTTATCAGATTATATGCTCCTCGTAGATCAAGCTTGGTAAAGACTTTGGCTGACCTTACTCTCTCTAAGAGGTCATCTATACGTGGCAGTGGGCACACGCGAGGCTTCATTTGGCTATTAAGGATTCTGAAGTCACATACTAATCTCGGTGCCCCTTCCTCCCCTTTCTTTTTGACAAAAAAGACAGGAGCACCCCCCGAGGCCGTGGACTCTCTAATAAAACCTCTCTGCAAATTCTTTTGCAGGAACTCCCTCAATGCTGCAGATTCTACTTCCGACATGGCATATATCTTGCTTGGTGGCAACTGTGCCCCAGGGACTAGATCTATCTTGCAATCATAGGGCCTGTGTGGTGGAAGTTTATCCACTTCTTTTTCACAAAAAACATCCCGATAAGCAATATATTGTGATGGAATCTCACTTTCATTCCCCATCAACTTCCCTTCCACCTCTGCTCCCATTACTTCCACCGAGATTTTCCCCTTTTGCCCCAAACAATGTGTCATACAATAGATCAAACCAAAAACCAAAGACCTTTGATGCCAGGCAATCACTGGATTGTGACGATTGAGCCAACTCATGCCCAGGACTATCGGGTGCCCAGCTAGTTTGGTCACATGAAATGCCCTGGTCTCTGAGTGATGACCCATATCCATTCTCATTGATGGAGTCTCGTAAGTCACTTCTCCTGACAGTAGTGGTCTGCTGTCGATTGTTTTCACTCATAGTGGGAAATTCAAAGGTAACAAAGCGATCTTGTGTTCCTGTACCAATTTCTGGTCTATGAAATCTGCTGACGCTCCTGAGTCTAACAGCGCCTCTACCTGGACCCTACGTCCATTGGGTAGTTGTAGTTGCACCTTCACCGTTCCTGGGATAGGTGGTTCCGCGTGAGAGCCTTCTATTGTTCCTCCACCCGGCTGCAAGCTCCCATTTCCAGCCGGGGACATTCTTTTCCCTGATGCAGTTCCTTTGGGCAATTGTCTTCTCCCATGTCTGCTCCAGATAGAGACTCCCATCCTTTACGATTGCGACATTGTCGTGCTAGATGCCCTGGTTTTCCACAGACAAAGCAACGCCTCGTGTCTCTTCCTCTCCCTGCATTTCCTCTTACCATGGACGAGGTAGTAACTGGGAGGGGTCTGGCTGCCCCTAATTCCATGGGCTCTGGCCGCTCTCGTCCTGGCACGTTGCCAATTCTGCTTTCTGTACTTTCGATATTGTTTTCCCGCCATCGCGGTCTCCATTGTTCCTTCTTTTCACTCGCCCTCCGTTCTATGTGTAGGCTCAATTGCAGACACGTTCGGACCAGAGAGTCCAAGGAACTAGGTTCTGGCATTTGGGTCAATTGGTCTAAAATCTCATTATTCAGTCCTTCCCTAAAAAGGGCTGCAACTGTTGGGGAATTCAGATCCCATTTTAATTTCTGCACCAGCAAACTAAAGTTGGACCAATAAACTCCCACAGTGTCTTTTCCTTGTCTCATTCTCAACAGCTGCCTAGCTGTGGTTGTTTCATGCGCAGGGTCTAAGAAAACCGTGTCTAGATACTGCAGAAACATTTGTAGATTTCCTAGGGCGGCATCCCTTCGAGATATTAGGGGTATAACACAGTCCTTAGCCCTCCCTTCCAAGAAATTAATCACATAAGCAACCTTCTCTTGCTCAGATTGAAATTCTTTATCCTTTATCTCAATTATGTAAGAAATTTCTGTCTTGAAAGCCATTTATTCAGAGGTTTCTCCCTTGAAGCTACGTGGACGTACAGTAAATGTTTTACTCACTCTGTTTCCCTGTGTCACTTGCAACATGGTTCTATGTTCTCCCAATGCTGCCAATAGTACGTCGACTTGACTTTTCAACTGTAAGTTCTGTTGCCATCAGTCCTGTCATGTTAGCTGGAGCGCTGGGGTTTCTCCTTGCCCAACTGGCGCCACAGCTCCCTCCATTTTGGCTTCTTCTTTACATATAGTGAAGAGGTGCAGAGCAGAAGGTATTCTGTCAGGACTGGTCGTGGTCCTCTTCAGATCACCACACAAATGCTTCTTGTTCTTTTATAACTTTTTATTGTGTATTAACAAAATAATCTTATAAACAGTTCTTAACTATTATTCCTCAGAGTCACTTATTTCAGATACCTTCTGAGCTCTGCTTCTCCGTGACCAGCCACCCTCAAAATGGCGAAGGCGCCTTTCCCTTCGTTTTCCCGCTCTTTTTTCTAACCTCCTGGCTAGAGCTGGCCTGTATCTCCCCTCCTCCGAATCTGAGCTGGAACTTAACCCTTGCCTTTCCTGGGAACAGCCAGTCCCTCCCTGTTGTTCCTCTTGCTCCCTTCTATTAGATTCACTGCTCTCCCTCCCCCCTTGGGGAATGCTTTCTCCCTCTGATAAACTGGAAACTTCTAACTCTTCCCTGACAGGCAGCAGGGCAGCTAATATTTCATTCTGATAGATTGCATCCAATTCTATTTTCTTGAAAACTAATGCAATCTTCAAAACATTTCACCAGGTTTACCGGCATGGCGACAGAAGCCCTCTTTCAACTTTTCCCACTAACGAGGTCAAGGAAGATGTCTGGCCACAAGGATATGGACAGCTCACAACGGTCTGATAATGCTCTAAGAAATGAAAACGTATTTTGTTGATTTGATTGCCTTTATATAATACTCATTAAGATACTAATTATTAGTTTTATTATTTTATTTAACGGAATGGCTATACTGCTCAAACGTCCAAATCTCTACAAAGCTTCTGAAACTTCTGAAACGTTGTTATTTATTATTTCAGGCTCCAATAATAGCAATGCCCATTTCAGTACAATGTACACAAACAGTAATATAATTTATGTATGGTCCACTAACCCAAATTACAGAATGTTAACTACATAAATTTATTTATTTATTTTTTTAAAAAAAGGCAAAGAGCAATCATAGTCTAAGGTCAATTGCAGCATTTAGAAATTTTGCAACGTTCTAATCCGTGTGCTGCGCTGGTGCCGGCTCGCCAGAGCAGCTTCGTCACGCTGGCCACGTGACCCGGAAGTGTCTCCAGACAGGGCTGGCCCCCGGCCTCTTAAGTGAGATGGGCGCACAACCCTAGAGTCGGACACGACTGGCCCGTAAGGGCAGGGAGGTACCTTAATCTTTTGCTGCTGTTGAGCATGGGTTCCATCTTCCTCACCTCAAACTGAGTCCTTAGAAACGACACTTCCTCATGAGGTAGTGTTGTTCCAAGAATATTGCTGTGGGCAAGAAGGGAAAAGCCATGCATCAAGCAGGATGTGGAATGGCAACAAAACATTGTTTAGAAGAAGAAAACCTGATGCCACCATCATAAGCCCCCGCTCAATGAAGAGCAGTGAACATTTTACTCCCAGGCTGCAAAAGTTGCCAAAATGCAACTCCCACTATCATAGTCCGCCATTTGGGCTGTGAATGTAAATGGCATTCATAACCCAGTTCTAGAACAATGCCAGTGATCTGAGAGCTACAGCCATATCAGCACACATCCATAACTTGTAACAGAATCTGGTCCAGCCTCTTTTTTCAGTCTTGGAGACCTGCCACAAATTTAGATGTTAACCTTGTTCTCCTGGTGCTGCGGAAAGGAACAGGCCAAAATCCAGAGCTTAGCTTTTTCATGATGATGTAATGTACACCCAACACCGCGAGCCTAGAATACACAAAGTCTTCCTTTATCCTTTGAAATAGTCAGAAGTAGCTTGGAGGGGACGGTAAATTGCATCTATGAGTTTTACATGCATACTTTTCCTTTTCCTTTTTCCCACAGCGTGGAATGCGACAGCAATACTTGTTGGGTCAATTCATAAAGGACAGATATAAGGACTTCTTAAGTGATGAATACAAGCGAAAGGAAGCAAGTATTGGAACTAACTTCCCCGTTTTCTCAGCAATAACATTTATACTAATATAATGTTAGGGTCAAACTATGATAATAATAATAATAATAATAAAATAAAATTTAAAAAATTATTTATATCCTACCCTCCCCAGCCGAAGCCGGGCTCAGAGCGGCTAACAACAGTAAATGTAACACAGTTTACATAAAATCACATTCAATTAATTGAAATACATTCTAAAATCAATTCATTCTAAAATGCCGCTTAGCTATGGGTGTGTTTCCCCATGCTTGTTGGATTGGGACAAGCAAATAGAAGCAGAAGTGTAGTGATTTCCACCATGTGTTCAAAATTTACTCATAATTGCAATCCCCACAAGCCTAGCAGCATCCGCAGTGACTTTCCATCGCCAACCTTTCCCCTCCTTACAATGGCTACTATGATCATTGCAGCAGAGAGGGCGAGAGAAGGTGAAAGACCCTGTCTTTCCTTTCCCGTGTCCTCCTGGTTCTGTCCCTCCCCTCCCACTGGATTTCCAGTTAGGAGATGGGGCACAGACAGAAAAAGAAGACAGCAGTCACCAGAACAGCAACCCTGAAAGTGGGTTGGTGTGGGTATGCAAGTTAGATCTAAACCTCCCCCTGTGGAAAACAACCATCTAGGATCAAAACAACAATACCATCCTGAGCCACTCTTTCATTTTTTCCTTCTCAGATTTATGTCCGAAGTACAGATTATGATCGAACCATTATGAGTGCTCAAGCCAATCTGGCCGGACTCTTTCCTCCTAAAGGAAACCAAATCTGGAACAAAGAGATCGCTTGGCAACCAATTCCAGTTCATACTGTGCCACTTTCAGAGGAAAGGGTAAGGAAATGTGTGGTATTTTTAACCTTTTCCACTCCCAGTTCAATGGAAACATGGCAACCTGAGAGGTGAATATTTCACTTAAATAGAGAGATAAATGCACCAGCAGAAGTTACAGTGTGCATTAAAATCCCTGCTCGGAGGGGCACACTTGACCCTTGCTGCAGTCACACTCAGACTCTGAGTAAGGAAAATAAGAATGTGAAGTTTATTGTAGGAAATATTTGTTGGATACCACAGATCCTAGGTGCAGCTGAGGTAAATGTACAAAGAACCATGCTTGCTCTTCCATCTCTGCAGTAGAGCGAGAAAGGAAAAATAACTCCTCTCAATGGTGGGGTGAAGAAGGAGGAAGTGAGGTCAGCAGCCCTGAGAGTATCAGTCTGAAGAAAGGTCAGCACTGAAAGTCTAGCAAACATGGAGGCTCTACTTTCTATCTCCATGCAAACCCACCAAGCCTTTAGCACAAGCCTCCCCTGACCAAGGCAACTTTTTGCAACAGAAAAAGTGGAAGTTGTAATCACACGCTACTGACTGGTTGCTCTTCAAGCATCTTCCCACTAATAATCTGAATTTAGGATGGACATATGTATTATACACAGGCAGATGACAATATGAGGAGGTCTTTTTAGCTGATATGTTTCATTTCATTTCATTAGTTGTTGCATTATCCTGTTCGCGCTCCATGTCCAAAGTTCGGTCAGCTTCTAAAGGAAACTTTTGGATCCAAAACAGTCCAGGAAAAACTGAAAAGTCAAATGGTAAGAAATGGAAAGGGGAAATCTTATGGCTGCAATCCATGCGAGTAAATCCCACTGAAATCAATGGTGCTTACTTCTGAGTAGACATACCTCAGAATGTGCTGCGAATGTCTGATAAGACAGCCAAATGCCTTTTGTTTCTTGATGTGACGTCTATTATAAACCGTTTTTCCTCATTATAAATTTGCTATTGTTTTGCTTACAGGTCCTTTTAGCAGGTGCAAGTCAAACTGACTTCCATGGGCTGCTTAAAACTGGAGATGAATCAACCGTCTCTCTGAAATTACAACCTGTGCACTGTGCAGCTTTGAAATGTTTTATTTTTCATGTTCCTGCCTGCTTGTAAAATAAAGCGAGAATCAATTTTCCCAAAGGGGGCAATGAAAGAGGTCTGGGCGGATTGCCTTGTTGGCTGTGGGGAGCAGGCCGTGGCGCTGCCAAGTTTGCAGGGGGCATGCACAAAATGCCAACTGGGGCCTCTCCTGCTCACTTTCCCTCTCCCTCCACCCCTCTGCCCTGGTTGGTTACTGCTCTCCACGTCCTTTTCACTAGCAAAAGGGAATGAAGGGGTCTCTTGTTCTTTGGGAGCAAAAATGAAAGAGAATGGGGTTCTTTTGTTCCTTTCCTCCTATCCGCTCTGAAGTGGAAAAATAAAATTCAGGACAGATGTAGAAATGTCCATGGGGGGTTGCGTTCCTGGCGCCCATGCGCATTGCTGGAGCATGCATAAGCCCACCCCACCTCATTAAACCCCATTATGCCCACACTCCCACCCCGAAGATCCGCAACAATGAGTGTGTGCACAGAGGTGCATCAATCGGACACACGTAAAATGGCCGCTGTCTGTACTATTTCACAGATGTGGAACACTGAGACTGGTGTCACTATCACCAGTTGTCAGGAGCACTTTTCTTTCAAAGCAGCCAGTAATTTCCTTTGACCAACTGTTCCCACCTGTGGTAAGGAGGACTGCAGAGATAAGACGGGCTTTGGCCGAATGTGGATTTTTCCAGCCTGCGGTAGCATCCCACCTGGAAGTAGTAAGAGGTTGGAAGTGTCCGTACTGGCAAATTCAAGTTGACTGGAGCTCAACAAAGCCACCATTCATATCCTATGTCTCCAAGGCAATCTAAATCTTTCCCACCTCGCAGTCGAAATGACCATTGCGTGGGTCTGCCTTTGAAGGCTCTTCCGAAGCTGTTACCTGACTGGTGCAGAACAATGGCAGTCAATTTTATTTCTGCTGCTGTCTTCAGGGGCCATTGAGCATGCTCCAAAGCACTCTGGTTGCCTATTAACGTCTTTGTTATGTACTGAGTTGAATAGGATCCAAAATGCAGCCGTCTGATTGGTCCTAGAACAATAGGATTCAGAATGCAGCAGTCTGATTGGTCCTAGAACAATAGGATTCGGAATGCAGCAGTCTGATTGGTCCTAGAACAATGCAGCAGTATGATTGGTCCACAGGAGCCACCCTATCCAGCTCCAGGCGGAAGTGAATCCGCAACCTGATTGGCCTACAGGAGAATCCCGGAATTAACCAATCACGTGCGGCCCATTTTGTAAATAATGTATATAAAGCAGACATTTGGGGGTAACTTTCATTCCTCACTATTATGAGCTGAATAAAGAGCATGAAATCCACACTCGACTCCGAGTATATTTCAGTCTTGTTTGCCAATAGCTTTCAATCCCCTTGTGCTCCTTAGGATCAAGCTCTGAAAGCCCACCATTTAATTCTGTCCTCTAAGATTGGGAGCTATTGCAGCACCCCCCACATTATGGAACTGGCAGGGCAAATACTCTGCCCCATTAAAAAATGGCAGTCACTGCAGGATCAGGCCCTACCATTCCTTTGCACTTACTGGTTCATTAATCCTTCTGCTCTTTATCTTTCAGCCATTTCTAGGTCAATTAGCATCTAACCTGGGATACGATATGAAGGCTCTTCTGGATTTTAACAGTCACAAACTCTGGAATGCGTACGATGCTTTACTTGTTCAGGTAATTTCTAGTAAACCTATATGAAACTCATTCATCCCCAACAAAACAGACCAAGGGGTTTAGGACAAGGTCAGGTGGCACATGGCAGATAAAAGCCACACTTGTGGCAAGGTCATTAATGATCCTGCTTTCAATATTATTTGTGCTGGAGGCTGTTGTAACCATAGTAGCAGAAGCTGCAGTGGTCCAAGCTACTGTTTACATTGTGGATGAGGAACCATTTTCAGCTTCAGGGACGCATTTCCATCTAGGAAACCTTCCAAGGTAGGACCACGTATCAGTGGTGGTTTTAGGGGGCAAGGTTGTGTAGAGCTATAAATGTACATTTTACCTTTGTGCGGTTCTCAGCCTGTGGGTCCCCAGATGTTGTTGGACTACAACTCCCACCATCCCTGAGCTCTGGCCTTGCTAGCTAGGGGTGATGGGAGTTGTAGTTCAACAACATCTGGGGACCCACAGGTTGAGAAAGGCTGGTATACACACACACAAAACCACACACACACACCTCTCTATGCTCCATATAAGAGACATTATCAGAAATCAAAGACACATTTCAGCCAAGCTAAAACACCCCTTTGGTTAGGCAGAGGCCTATTCTCCCCCCACAAAAAGGGGAACTTCTAGACTGAGTTCATCAACCCAGTTGGGACTGTGTGTTTTTTTTCTTTAACTGCCATAGACATGGGGCTGGGAGAGGAGACCTCAAAAACCTATGTAGTCTAATTCTAATCCTACAATTGTGGAAATTTATTTAGACCAAATCCCCTCTCATTGTAATAGGGTTTTATTGGCCGGCTGTGAGCCATTTTGTGTGGGCCCCAATGTGGCATGGAATGGGTTTTCCTATATAGAAACATGAAAGTCTGTGAAACAACAGAACAGATGAGAGTGAGAGAGCAAAGGCGTGGCTGACAGATGAATCACCACCCGCTTTTATTTCTTTTTAACTGTAGGAAAAACATAAGCAGTTCTTACCAGCCTGGGCTACTGACGAAGTCATGGACAATTTGAAAGATCTTTTGGCATTTTCCTTAAATGCAATGTTTGGGATACATGAAAGAGAAAAGAAATCACGACTACAAGGAGGTAAGAAAAAGCAAAACAAAGCCCACATCTTTCTGTGCTGCGTGCCTCATGTGTAGACACAAAGGCTGGAATTAGACTCATTAAAGAAACATCTCAGGAAAACGCATTATAAAGCTTAAGGTGGGAAGTCACATTGCCAAAGCGTCCAACTCTACAGCGCCAACTGGTGTCTCAATGTTACAGCGCATTTAAAACTCTCTTTCTTTCTTTCTTTCTTTCTTTCTTTCTTTCTTTCCTAATGTAGCTGAGTCAGAAGTCACATTCCTAGGTGTATATAGACCATCTCAGCACACATATAGTATACCCTTCAACTGTCCCAATTGAATTGGGAGTATTCCTAGAATGTTAGAACTTCTCTGCCCCAGCTGGAAAAAAAGTCTTTGCCAATTTACTTTAACAATTGGTTAAAGATAAAAGGGCTTCTTGTTTTCACCAGCATTTGTATTCCTTTCCATCACCATTAAGGTCTCCTTGTGAAAGATATTTTGAATAAGACGACAGAGGCTACTAAGTCCACTGATGGAAGAAAAATGTTAATGTATTCAGCTGTAAGTATGAACATTTAAAATTGACCAAACCTTCTGTAGCTCGCATTCTCCTGCTACTTTTTGGCTCCCCTCTTTAAGCAGAGTATTTGGAAATGAGATTTGTCTACTCAAGTAACATTATGCACATCACATCTTTTAAAAACAGGGTTGAAAAACAGAGTGTCACTTTTTACTTTGAAGGGGAAACAGTTATGCTCTTGATGAGTCGCCCTACCCTCCTGGTCTGGATTGGGCCACATTCTGTTCATTATCTTTGGGGGGGCTGTAGGGAGAGATTTGGGTAGGAAAACTGCATAGCCCTCCAGCCCAAATCAGGGTCCCAACACAGCTCATGTTCCTGCAAAATAAAAGTAATTACACAGAGAAAGAGAGAGAGATGATTGACATAAGGTTTCATCGATACTGAAGGCAGCCTCAGAGCTACAAATGTGAAGAAACTACATGTTAAAATACTAAATTAGCTGGCTGACTGCACATTTCATTCCCTTTAGTGCCTGCTTGGATTATTTGCAAGCATGATCCCTTTGCAATATCACATGTCCTAAAGACCATAATGAGGCCCTTGTCTAAAACGGCATCTTTTAAACTAGCAGAGTCTGAGATAAGAACTCTCTTTCTATATATTCATATATACACATATGTACACACAGAAAAACTTCTGTCATAAAAGTTATAAGGAATTCTTTTTTCTCCCTTTTATAGCATGATACCACAATAGTTGCTCTCCAAGTAGCACTCAATGTTTTCGACGTAAAGCTACCTCCATATGCTGCCTGCCTGTTTTTTGAGCTATATAAAGAAGACAGTGGGTAAATATGAACTCGTATATTCAATAATTATCAGTGATTTATTGGGTAAGCATCTGCAAATTCACTCATCTTCTCAAACACAGTATTTCTTCTCAAAATTCCTGCACTTCTGAAATGGGTCAAAAATCAGTTGCGTTCCCTCTGCGTTTGAGCTTGACATCTGGCTGTTCAAAATGCTATTGAAAAATTATTTCATAGCTGAGTGGGTGAGGTGTGCATACCTTTGAACAACCAGGCAGCTTGCGACAAAGGGCTGGTTTTGCTTCTTTAAGTAAATCCCATCAAGATGATTAGCATTCAGTCGAGAAAATCAGCAACTTGTCTTGAGCCTTCCGTGGTTAGCAGTACAGAAGTCCACCCATCTTATCAGAAGACTTCTCAGATCAGTTCTTATGAAATGGAAGTGAGACCTAGGTGATATATGGCTGCATCTTGTAGAAATGACTTCTTCTTTCTTTGGCGATCACTCATAGCCGAGTAAGATTGTCTTACATAAACACGGTTTTAACAATGAATCCACAAGTGACTGTGGAGGCCAATTCTGGATCCACATGTCCTTCCACAGTGGGGACATTGGTTTCCAGGCGGGAATTGATCACAGTGTGGATTTGCCAAGTATGCCTTCCTCCTAGCATGTTTCTCCCTTGCATCCTGAGTTCAAGCGTCTTCAAAGCCCATGACACCTTTGGTAAAGGCTGTTCTCCAACTGGAGCGCTTGCAGGCCAGTGTTTCCCACTTGTCAGTGTTTATACTACATTTTTTTAGATTTTCCTTGAGACAGTCTTTAAACCTCTTTTGTTGGCCACCAGCATTACGCTTTCCATTTTTAAGTTTGGAATAGAGTAGTTGCATTAGAAGACGATCATCAGGCATCCGCACAACATAATGCTCTTAATGACCTACATTTCTTCTTTTCAGTGAGTTCACCATTGAGATGCACTATCGGGCCCAAAAAAATCTTCCACCCCAAGCTCTTGTTTTACCGGGCTGTGAAGCGGCTTGCCCCTTGCAGAAGTTTAAAGAACTGGTTTCTCCTGTCATACCAGAGGACTGGCAAGCAGAATGTAATAGTTAATGTAGGATGGCATCATAAATGAGAGGTAAGATAGGTAGCAGGGTTGATACCAACACATATAAAACCAATGCATCAATGTTCAATTTCTCAGCTTGACCTTCCTCACAACACCCCTACGAGGTAGATGAGAATGAATGGCCCAAGGTCAAACAGTGCACTTCATGAGGCTACCTTTGACCGTGACTCGGAAACTGCAACTAATCCCGAATGTGGCAGCTAAATTGGTGTCTGGGAGCGGCCGCAGGGACCATATAACACCAATCCTGAAAGACCTGCATTGGCTTCCAGTATGTTTCCGAGCACAATTCAAAGTGTTGGTGCTGGCCTTTAAAGCCCTACATGGCCTCGGCCCAGTATACCTGAAGGAGTGTCTCCACCGCCATTGTTCACTAAGGTCCAGCTCTGAGGGCCTTCTGGCAGTTCCCTCACTGCAAGAAGTGAGGTTACAGGGAACCAGGCAGAGGGCCTTCTCAGTAGTGGCGCCTGCCCTGTGGAACGCCCTCCCATCAGATGTCAAGGAAATAAACATCTATCTGACTTGAGAAGAGACGTTAAGGCAACCTTGTATAGGGAACATTTTAGCATATGATGGCCTCCTATGTTTTTATATTTGGGGAGGAAGCCCAGGACAACCAAGTCAGATGAACGGGGTACAAATATTATTATTATACAGGTACACATATGTATATATAACTTATAATAACTATATGTGTATTTCCCGAAAAATATATTTCTAAATGATGGCAGTGTTGTTGGCCTTTTGACATGTTGCTATTGTCTCTCGTCTTCTACCAGGGTGAAAAGTAAAATCAAAGAAAAGGCAAATGAGGAAATTAACATCCCCAGGAAGGAAAGTGAACAGCAAATAAGTTGTAGGACACCAGAAACACTGCATGACTGTTGATGCTTCCGTGTGATTCTCATTATTAGGATTTTCATCTTCTCAGAAATTATTATGATCAAATAAATATCAAGCAAACAGATTCAAAAATTGACTTGAAAAACCCTGTCATCTGCTGCATCATTTACAAATTAACGTGTGTCTATATACTAAATCTAATGATGGGGGGGGGGTGATGGCTTGTGAATGCTCTCCACAAGAAATGCCTCTGCTCACTCAGAGATACATATATACATCCTTTATTTTACATATGTACAAGCAGCACACATAATCAAGCATCCGAACCCTCTGGGTCAGATTCTTGGAGTGACTTACGTCCACCCCTTTTCCAGCAGAAGAGGCGAGGCATTCTCATGTGATGTCTCTGCCCCCTCCTCTTTAACACTCACCTTTCCTGAGCAGATGGAACCGGCACTGCTTCGCTGTCCGTGCCAGAGCTTCCTGTGCGGTGTTGAGGCTATGCTCCAACATCTGAGAGCCTTCCCTCCTCCCAGTGGCGTAGCATGGGGGGTTCAGGGGGGGCCGGCCGCACGGGGCGCAACATCTGGGGGGGCGTACTCGCAGCTCTCTGCCCCTAGGGCAGAGGGGGCGCAAATTACTTGCCTTGCCCCGGGTGCTGACAACCCACGCTACGCCACTGCCTCCTCCTGAGTTTCCCTCCTTTCCTCCAATGGCACTTCCTGCCCCCCTTCCTCTACTTGTCTCTCCTCCTCCCCTGCGTTCTCCGTCAACACCATGACGGGGGGGTAGTAACAAAAGCCTGGGGAGAGAGCAGCAATTGATTTTGCAACCTTATTGACAATATTTTTAAAATACTGGTGGTTTTTTTTTAAAACAAGTTCAACTGTGCAACTGAGCTTCATATTCTTTTTTTAGAAGTCTATTTAACAGAAATGGTTAACATATTTTGGACATTAACCCCATATTCTTCAAATATTCTTATATAAATGTGAAACTGAGCACTTGTACAGTTCCCATTCATTTCAATGGGTGTTAGGACTTTTGAAGTCCCTGCTCCCATACAAAGTGTACAAGTTTTCTAGCCCCCTCCTCCCTGTTGCCAAATAAGATGAAAAGGAAACATAGGAATGTTTTGTCCTGCAGAGCATTTGCCTTCCTACTCAACTGAAACGGACAGGTGTTCCATCAACATCAGTGTCACCTTGTCCTTTAGATTTGTATTTGGCTTAATGCTGGTAACCTTGAACTTGTTTGTGTCTTTAACCTGCATTTTCCAAATTATTGACCCCCTTAAATTTATTGATGTTGTCAAAGCATTTAGACTCTATTGTGTTATGGTAAATAATACAAATAATTCAGATTCTATATCCCCAAAGTCAACGATGACATAGTTTAAGTATGTCCTTTCTGCAAAGCATGCAGAACAAATGTATATAGTGAATGGTTATTCCAAATCATTCCAAACTGATGAAACAGATTGTAAAAAAACACACATGTTAATCACTAGATGTCATTATTTAAAATATTAAACTAAGGTCAAATGAAGATGTTCCCACAGAACTTTACTCCAGAATTTCCACTTTCCCCCCACTCGTGTTTTATAGGGAAGTTATATGACATTAAAGGGAGTGGTTAGCGCTGTGGTCTAAACCACTGAGTCTCTTGGCCTGCTGATCAGAAGGTTGGCGGTTTGAATCCCCTAATGGGGTGAGCTCCCATTGCTCTGTCCCAGCTCCTGCCAACCTAGCAGTTTGAAAGCACACCAGTGCAAGTAGATAAACAGGTACCCCTGCAGCGGGAAGGTAAACAGTGTTTCCGTGCGCTCTGGTTTCCACCACAGTGTCCCGTTGTGCCAGAAATGGTTTAGTCCTGCTGGCCACATGACCACAAAGCTGTCTATGGACAAACACCGGCTCCCTCGGCCTGAAAGCAAGATGAGCGCCACACCCCATAGTCGCCTTTGACTGGACTTAACTGTCCAGGGGTCCCTTTACCTACACAGCATTGTTCTTCTGTGTTTTTCCTGTGTTCCTATGGTTTCTTTCTAGAACTTGCCCAACCTGATTTTTGGGGAAAGGGGGAGTACAACCAAACAGTATCATGATCTCCGCAGGTGTAGATCATTTTGGCACAGCAGTTCTGCCTTTCTGAAGGGGCGTAGCTTTGACACATGCACCTTAATCCAAACAAGTCTAAGGTGCTCCAGTTCAAGAGAACATATCTGAGAACATATTTACTGTGGCAAAGTCAGAGGTATTAGTGTTTACATGGTGGCAGCAGAATACCAGTAGTTGGGAGAATGTTTGAGGTTCTAGGAACCTAGAACTGGGGACCCTATAAGGCAAATAGGGTTTGAGAGAACCTTTGCCAAGCAAAGGGAGATTGGTGACTTGAATTAAAGGGCCCTCTTGCTCCTAAAGTGATGGACTTGGGCAGGGGAAGGTGCCTGGTTGTCAGGTGCTTTCAGGGGCAGGCAAGCCTTGCCCTCACCTGCATGACATCAGGCGTAGGGCGAGTGACTATGGTTTGCCCAAAACAGCTTCATGGGCCAAATGGGAAAGTCTGATGGGATGAGAATAAATAACGAACCCTGCCAAAACAACAACAGCAACTCACAACAATTCTAATGGTTTGTCCTGGTGGCTTTGTCAAAATCAGTGTCAACCTGCCCTTTTTTAATGCATATTTTTTTCATAATACTGATAGCCTTGAACTTGTTAATGTCTTTCACCTGCATTTTCCAATTTACTGACAGCCTTCAACTTTTTGAGGTTGTAAAAGCATTTTGGCTCTGATGTGCAAATAATTCAGATTCTATTTTCCTGAATTCGGTAGTGGCACAACAACTATTAAAGATGTCCTTTCCTACTCTCTTTGGTGGCTTTTATTTACATGGATGTTGCCACCCTTACCCCTCCCTTTAGATTTCTCAAACAGAAGTCATTTATATAGGTGGATTTTGCAGCAGGTAATTGTGTTAAAATCTTCAACTGGTCATCAAATTGCATTGCACTCTATAAACAACTTCTGAAAAAGTGGTATCAATATATCCATATTGAAAAATATTCCTGAAGGACTCAAGGAGTTGCTACTGTTTTTCCAGCAATAGAATTTGCAGGGAAGGAATCTGCATACTTGTATACTACTAAATTCAGACACTTCTGGATTTTACTAATTACAGAAACCAATAAGTTTATCCTATTAAAAAACAATCGTGGTCTTTTCATGATTAACCTGGGTGTGGGGTATTTACTATGGAGGATAACAGGACCCCTTTGGGCCATAATCAATGACCCCAATGAAGCATGTAGAACAAATGTACATATTGTTTGGGTGTGCACAAATATCTAAACTGATGAAATTGTGAAAAAGAACTTACTCACTAGATGTCACTCTACTCCTTCAAATCTCAGATTGTGGTTAAGTCAGCCAGGGATGTTTTTCACTGTAAGTCAGAATCTCCACTCAAATAAACAAGGAATATTCGGTGGTATGTTGGAGGGGATGCCAGGAAACAGGGAATTATGTTCACATGTGGTGGGGGTGTAAATATGTACAATAATGTACAAATATGTACTTTTTTTGGCAAGGGATGGTTAAGGAGATAACAGAAATCACTGAGTTAAAGCTGACCAAAAGTCCAGAAGTAGCATTATTATCAATTTACGATGGCCTGGAAAGTTCACAGGCTATGAAGGACTTGCTCACAAATTTATTGACAGCTGCATGAATTATTATAGCTAGGAAGTGGAAGGGGCAAGCAGAATATAAAATGGAAGAGTGGTATAAAGAGATGTGGGATATAGCTATTAATGATAAATTAGCATGTGCCATTAAGGTAAGATGGGGAATATGCAGGTGAAATTATTTTGAGGAGATATGGAGGGTGTCTGTAGAATTTGTACTGTTAAAACGGAAAGGGATCAAATCATCGCAAGAGGTGTTGAAATTTTGGGAGGTTGGATAGTTACAATGGAATGGTCTCGGTGGTGGAGTGCACATTTTTATTCTTATTTATTTATGATTATTACTTTGTCAAAATAAATAACAGTTTTTTAAAAACCCACAAAAATACGGAAAAAAATAATCTCCACTTTTCCCCCTTTCATAACATAATCAAATATTTGTTCTCCTGTGTTTTCCCTGTGCTTTTTCCAGTCTCTTTTGAGAACTCACAAAGCCTTGGTTGTTTTGGTAGGTGGGGTGGAAAACTGAACAGCAGTAGTATGATTGCTGCAGGCATAGATTTTTTTGGCAAGGTAGTTCCACCCTTTCTGAAGGGGCGTAGTTTTGACATGTGCACCTTGATCCAAACGATTCCAAGGTGCTCCAGTTCAGGGGAACAGATTTGGGGATGGAAAGTAGCCTGTTGGTTCCTGCTTAATCGTTTTGGAGGCTATGTGAAAAACCCTTCTTACCTAAACAGCTACCCCTTGAGTCATCAACCTTGGGGGGGGGGGGGAATCTAAGGAGCTACCTGACCACAACTGCAGTAAGGTTTCTAATTGCAGCCTGGACTTAGGCATGTTTCCTGCAAAGTAAGTCCTAATGAGTTCAAAGGATCTAACTACAGTTTCCAAAGAGTAGTAAAGGTAAAGGGACCCCTGACCATTAGGTCCAGTCGGGGCCGACTCTGGGATTGCGGCGCTCATCTCGCTTTATTTGACAAGGGAGCCAGCATACAGCTTCCGGGTCATGTGGCCAGCATGACTAAGCCACTTCTGGCAAACCAGAGCAGTGCACAGAAATGCTGTTTACCTTCCTGCCAGAGTGGTACCTATTTATCTACTTGCACTTTGACGTACTTTTGAACTGCTAGGTTGGCAGGAGCAGGGACCGAGCAATGGGAGCTCACCCCGTTGCGGGGATTCGAACTGCCGACCTTCTGATCAGCAAGTCCTAGGCTCTGTGGTTTAACCCACAGAGCTACCTGCATACCTTCCAAAGGGTAGAAGTCAACTACATTTTACTCAGAGCAGACCAATTGAAATTAAGGATCAGGAAAATTCATTTCAGCACAGTGGTACCTCAGGTTAAGTACTTAATTCGTTCCGAAGGTCCGTACTTAACCTGAAACTGAAGCACCACTTTAGCTAATGGGGCCTCCTGCTGCTGCCGTGCCGCTGAAGCGCCATTTCTGTTCTCATCCTGAAGCAAAGTTCTTAACCTGAAGCACTATTTCTGGAGCTTATGTAACCTGAAGCGTATGTAACCTGAGGTACCACTGTAGGTCTGAGTAGCATTTAGTTGAATGTCACCCATAGAATCTTACCTTAAAGATAACCAAATTTATTATGGCATAAGAAGAGACTACGGTCCATTTATTTAGATGCATCGTTTTTTTTGGGGGGGGTGTACACACACACACACACACGGCTTGTGGAGATAAGTAGCAAACTTAGTGAGAGGACTTTGGTATAACAGTTGGTTCTGTGGCCGGCCCTACCATTGGGCAGAAAAAAGCAACCACCTCAGCCAACAGTTATGATGAGTGGGGTGTGATGGTGAAGTGGGCAAGGGCTATGAGGAACTTAAAGAACGTTTTTCTCACTTGCCTTTATATTTTTAACTATATGCTCCTCAGATTCGTTGGGCAAAGCTCCCACCTTTGACATGAAGCATTCTTGCTTCTTCTCCTCTCCTTGAAACATTGAACCTAGGAAGAGCCTGTGTACGTTACTGCTGTACATTACTTTAACAAGGGCAAACACACTCAGTGGGAGAGGTGAGGGAAAGAGCAGCCACCATTATGGGCAACTAACTCATTACCTCAGAAAGTTTAGATATGCCCAATGTTACCTTTCTGTAAGGCCCTGAACCTTTAAGTGCAGGTTGGTAGTGAGGCTTCCTTTAAACTTTCAAAATGGGTTATGAATTTCCTCAGCACTGTAAGTTCCCCACTTTTTTTGGTTGATACCTTTTTTGTTATAAAGGGCTCTAAATTTTAGTTCCTGAGCATGACAACTTCTGAGAAAACTGCTGTGGAGCTGAGGTAAATGTGAAAATGTTGTTTCTGCTCCTGTCAGCGTGAAGCTCCAGCTTCAGGAGGCCACATCTCAAAAGACATTTCTGTGGAAAGTTTGTGCTATATGTTATTAATTTCACGACACTTCTGTAAATGATATCATTTTTGTGAAATCCATATTGATGTCCTGATATTCATGTTATTTACCTCTGTATAAAAACTTTGCTGTGAGTCCCTCCAGAGACCTTTGCTAAACAAACTAAATAAATTAAGGTCGGAGTTAAACAATACAAACTTAAAGCATTTGCAGATGACTTGGTTTTGACATTACAGGAGCCAACACCTAGTACTAAGAGGGCTTTGGAAGTAATCCAGGATTTTGGGCAGGTGGCAGGTTTTAAACTGAATAAGTTAAAAACTAAGGTTTTGGAGAAAAATTTGATGCCGATAGAGAGAGAGAGGTTTCAGAAAGAGACAGATTTAACATTAGTAAAGAAGGTAAAATACCTGGGGGTGAATATGACTTCTAAGAATGTGAATTTATTTAAAGATAACTATGAGAAATGTTGGACAGAAGTGAAAAAAGACTTAGAAATTTGGTCGAATTTGAAGCTTTCCTTGCTGGGTCGAATTGCTGTTATCAAGATGAATGTATTGCCGAGAATGTTATTTTTATTTCAATCATTGCAAATTATTGACAAGATGGATTGTTTCAAGTGGCAAAGAGATATATCTAGATTTGTCTGGCAGGGCAAAAAGCCCAGAATAAAATTTAAGATACTTACTGATGCTAAAGACAGAGGGGGGTTTGCCCTGCCAGACTTGAAACTTTATTATGAGGCAGCAGCCTTTTGCTGGCTGAAGGAATGGCTGCTTCTTGAAAATACAGATGTTTTGGATCTTGAAGGGTTTGACAACATATTTGGGTGGCATGCATATCTGTGGTTTGGCAAGGTAAAAGCACATAAGGCATTTAAAAACCATATTGTCAGGAAAGCATTGTTTAATGTCTGGATAAGATATAAAGACTTTTTGGAGAGTAAAACTCCAAGGTGGCTATCACCTATGGAAGCGAAAGCTCTGAAAAAACTTAATATGGAGGCCAAATGGCCAAAATACTGGGAAATTTTAGAACAGGAAGGTGACAAATTGAAATTACAGAGTTATGACAAGCTCAAAGAGAAGGTGCGAGACTGGCTACATTATTTTCAAATAAGAGAGGTTTATAATTTGGATAAAAAAATTGGTTTCCAGGTGGAAAAATCAAAGTTAGAAACAGAACTGTTAGAACCCAATGCTAAGATATTATCAAGAATGTACAATCTGCTGTTGAAATGGAATACCGAGGAAGAAACAGTAAAATCTGCAATGATAAAATGGGCACAAGATATAGGATATAATATTATGTTTGCTGACTGGGAGAAGTTGTGGACCACTGGGATTAAATTCACGGCATGTAATGCCTTAAGAGAGAATATTATGAAAATGATGTATAGGTGGTACATGACTCCAGTCAAGCTTGCAAAAATCTATCACTTGCCGGATAACAAATGTTGGAAATGTAAAGAAATTGAAGGTACATTCTTTCACCTTTGGTGGACGTGCCCAAAGACTAAGGCTTTCTGGGAAATGATCTATAATGAAATGAAAAAGGTATTTAAATATACCTTTCTGAAGAAACCAGAGGCCTTTCTCCTGGGCATAGTTGGCCAATCGGTGTTAAAGAAGGATAGAACTTTTTTTATGTATGCTACAGCAGCAGCAAGAATTCTCATCGCAAAGCATTGGAAGACACAAGACCTACCCACTCTGGAAGAATGGCAAATGCAATTAATAGACTACATGGAAATGGCGGAAATGACTGGCAGAATCCAAGACCAGGGAGAAGAGTTGGTGGAAGAAGATTGAAGGAAATTTTAAATTTATTTACAGAAACATTGCAAAATTTTTGAATGCTGATGACGTTGAAATGAATAGAAGGGGTTTTAGCAACAAGGTAAAATGTAAGATGGGATTGATAATAGAGAAACTAAATTGGATATGAATTTGCTGAACCAATTTTTTAAAAAAGGGATACAAAAAAGGGAGGCATGAGGAAGTCAGGAAAATAAGTTAACTAAAGATGAGAGACTAAAAAAAGAGGGAGTTTTGTTTTTTCTTTATGTGTTTTTCTTTTTTCCCTTTCTTTTTGTGTTTAATGTTTGTATTTTTGTATTTTGACTTTGTATTTCTCTGTTTTTGTACTTTTTTGAATTCTTTCACTGATAAAACTTAATAAAATATTAATAATAATAAAAAAACAAACTAAATAAATTCAATAGTTACATCTGTGCAGCTACAATGGTGCAGCTACACATCACAAAAATCCTGTTGCCCTAGAGTTTGCTATTCATATGTGAAAGCACCCCCATTTTGTTCTTATTTTTCAGGAAAAGATTATGGCAACGTGTCCTTTCCTTAGAGCCATGCAATATAATTTCCATTTCCCTCAAACAACCAGGTACACTCGGTTCCTCTCTTGCAAATCTTAGATGCCCTGTATTAGCTAAAGGGCATAATCCTGACCATAATGGATGCCTATGATGTCTGTGTCCAATTTCTGCTAAGGGCAAATGTTACTATGGTCCATTGGCGGTTGGGTCTGTTTCTACAATATTATGTACCTCAGCTTTTAAACATTCTCTTCTTCAATGAACACTTAATCTATGGAGATAATGGTATTGTGCTGTGCTGATGTCCTCCTTGACTGACCATGATTATTTGCCCATACGAATACTTCAATTGGCCATGAGATTATGCATCTGTACAGAATATCTTCTTCTTAATCATAATTATTGGTTTTAAACATACAAAGTTATAAGCGAAGAATCGTAAAGTATATTCATATAGAGATTCCTCCAAATCTCAGGACTTCCTCCATCCCCTCCACGGGGTCCCATTTTAAACATTTAATACTGTACTACATATACTTCCACACTCCAATGTTTATATCAAACCATATTATCCATGGTAATTTTAACACTACAAGTAAAGTTAAAATTCTGCTTTTGTTTCCATCTGCTTACAGTGGTCTCCTAATTTTCCCCCATACTTTTATAAAGTTTTTGTCCTCTTGGTTTCTGACTGTTCTTGTCAGTTTTGCCATCTCGGCATAGTCCATCAGCTTGCTTTGCCACTCTTCTCTGATAGGGACTTTGTCTTCTTTCCATCTTTGGGCTAGTAGCATCAGGGCGGCTGTTGTTCCATACATAAAAAGTCTTTTCTGCTCCTTTGGTATGTCGGTACCTATAACTCCTAATAAAAAGGCTTCTGGGTTCTTAACAAAAGTTATTTTCAGCACTTTTTAAATTTCATAATATATCATCTCCCAGAAAGCTTTTATTACCTTACATGTCCGCCACATATGATAAAATGTACCTTTTTTCATTTCCAGCAGATATTATAGCTTGTCCTATACATTTTTGCATACAATATCTTCTAAATAAAAGGTAAAGGGACCCCTGACCATTAGGTCCAGTCGTGGCCGACTCTGGGTTGCAGCGCTCATCTCGCTTTATTGGCCAAGGGAGCCGGCGTACTGCTTCCGGGTCATGTGGCCAGCATGACTAAGCCGCTCCTGGCGAACCAGAGCAGCGCACGGAAACGCTGTTTACCTTCCCGTCCTAGGCTCTGTGGTTTAACCCACAGCGCCACCCACGTCCCTTTTATCTTCTAAATAGGTTTGGGTTATTGTTACCACCATCACTGACATACCTTTACCCTGAGTGACAACAAGTGTGGTGGGCGAGTGGCGTGTTTCTCCCCTCCTGGCAGCAATGCCACTATGTTTGCTTATTTATTTAGAAGATTTGCACCCCACCTACCACTGGATTGAGTGGTCCTCAAGGCAGCTAGCAAAAGACCGTAATAACATGAATGCATATACACAAACTGAGCTGGGGATGGCAAGGGGTTGGGGTAAGCTTCCTGCAGCTATTCCTTCTCTGGCCAATTGGAAAGGTCTAGGCTCACCTTCAAACTTCAAACTACCATGATGTTCTTCCTGGAGGCCTGAGACTGCAACCTCCCCATTATCTTTGGTTCCCTGCCCATAAGCAGAGACCTAAGTGTCCTTCCTTTTGGAGAAGCAATGGGGCACATCCCCCAGGCAAGTGTGGTCCTCTAGGCCTACAGAATTTGGCATCTCCTTCTCAGTCCTTGACTGTATTACAAAAATACATAAATCAGTAGCCTTCAAGTTAAACTCCAAGATCAAATTTACAGATAGTCTCCACCCCTTGATTTGCTCTTTATAAAACACAACTTTCTCCCTTTCCACCTTCACTAACGGGGAGTAACGGGGTCAGTGATGCATCTGTGGCACGGTTTCAATAGCTGCGGCTTCGCCTTCTTCATCCTGTTCTTGGGTCTCCTTCTCCCAAGTATCACAGGAAGGGAACTGAAGCATGTTGTAGTGGTAAGCATGAGGTCTTCTTTTCATTGCTAACAATGACCTTGACAGTGTAGATCTTTGCTGTTCTTCTTTCTAAATTACGTTCCTGTGAATAATTTTATGCATTTTGACATGCTAAGTAGAATTTTTTTCAGAAGGTTTGTTTTTATGAGAAAATTTCTGAGCTTTTTCTCTTCCCTCCCCCCTTAAAAAAGACCACTAGGAATATCCCACCCCTACCCCCTATTTCTAACCATATTTTGTGGTTGCCATCTTTCCATTTTTCCCATCCCACACAATGCTTTTGATGAATGATGCTAAGTACCACCACACACAAAAAGCATTGTTTAAAGGACAGGGTATAAAATGTCTAAACGAGCAAGCAAGTATACAAACCAGAGCTTGAACAAGAATATTGTCTGATTGAATTTAAACTCTTGGTTTTTCTGGTCAGCTTTATGAAGAACACACAATGGGCAGTGCATTCAATATTTCACTTGACATCTGAATGTCAATGCCCAACTGTCAGCAGATTTTGCAATGCATGTTTTCTGAATATAAGAAAATGTTATATTCCCCTTTTGCTTCCTTTTTCCAACTGTACAGCACTAAAGTTGCATGCAAACTATCACTTATTCTTAGCAGCACACAACAGTATTGTTGACAGTCTTCCTTTTGTAGATACCCACCCTCAAAGTCTGTTAGCGCTAGAATAGGGCTTCCTGGACTGTGGTCCATGCCCTTCCTTCAGGGGCCTGCAACATGTCCTCATGAAGTATTCGTGATGATTTTGAATACTTATTTTCTTTCTTCCATTTTTTTCAGTTTGAATTATATGAAATGCAAAGTGTAGTACAATAAGATATAAGACATGTAAGAAGCACTAAAAATATAATTAAAAATTATACAGCACAGAGCAGATTGCAAGCACTACAGTAGTTAATAAAAACCATTAAGTGGTCCACCAAGACCATCAGCAGTTTTCAAATGGTCCAGGAGAAACCACTGCTCTAGAAATTCCTGGTGTACATTGTGTTCTCTCAAAAGGACAAAAACTAAATTCAAAATACAGCTGTATTAGCAAATCCCCTTCAACCTCTCCCCCCTGCACAGAATTGCAAAGGCACAGGACCGCTAGGAGATATTCTGGCGGCTTTTTCATAGTGCATTTCTCTGATAGACGAAGGCTATAATATTATAGCCACTTACTTAAAAAGCAGGACCTACTGAAGTCAAGTCATTGGGACTTCTGAGTAGACAGGTATGGGGTAATGTTGTGAGAGGGTTGTGTGCTTCACATTTAGAGTGGCAGTGTCAGGACTGGTCGTTGTCCTCTTCAGATCACCACACAAACGCTTCTTGTTCTTTTATAACTTTTTATTGTGTATTAACAAAATAATCTTATAAACAGTTCTTAACTATTATTCCTCAGAGTCACTTATTTCAGATACCTTCTGAGCTCTGCTTCTCCGTGACCAGTCACCCTCAAAATGGCGAAGGCGCCTTTCCCTTCGTTTTCCCGTTCTTTTTTCTAACCTCCTGGCTAGAGCTGGCCTGTATCTCCCCTCCTCCCAATCTGAGCTAGAACTTAACCCTTGCCTTTCCTGGGAACAGCCGGTCCCTCCCTGTTGTTCCTCTTGCTCCCTTCTATTAGATTCACTGCTTTCCCTACCCCCTTGGGGAATGCTTTCTCCCTCTGATAAACTGGAAACTTCTAACTCTTCCCTGACATCACCCCCTCCCCTAAGCCCCCCTTCCTCCTCCTCGCTCTCCTCTGTTTCTGAAGGACCGAACCCTATGAACTCTTCTTCCTCGCTATCTATATCTTCAAAAAATTCTTGAAGATGCCAGTTATGGGGTTTTGGCTTGTGGGGATATTTTCTATGAAATTCTCTCTGCAATTCTGGAATGTTAATTTTTTCTGCTGGTTCCCATGAGTTCTCAGACTCATCTAACCCTTTCCATGCAACCAAATACTGTAATTTCCTTCTACTTATTCTCGAGTCTAATATCTCTTCCACTTTGGTCTCCTCTTCCCCCATCATGGTGGGAAAAGGAGGTGGTTCCCTTGAACTTTGATACTTATGCGCTGGTACAAACACTGACAATAAAGATCTATGAAATACAGGGTGTATTCTCATATTTTCAGGTAAATGAAGCTTGAAAGCAACTGGGTTAATTTGAGCCTTTACTTGGAAAGGTCCCAGTCTCCTTGGTTCTAGCTTTTTACACCTCCCTCGTATTGGTAGTCCCTTGGTAGACAGCCATACCCAGCTCCCTACTTGGATTTCTTCCCCAACTCGCCGGTGCCTGTCTGCAGCTCTCTTGTAAGCCTCTTTAGCTTCTTCCAAATCCTCTTTCAATATCTCATGAATGCACCTCAACTCCTCTATCATTTCTTCTGCTGCTGGTACTGCTAACTGCTCCTCTTGACCTGGGAATGCCCTTGGGTGCAAGCCATAGTTTGCCACAAATGGGGCTCTGCCCGTAGATACATGCATTGCATTATTATACGCAAACTCTGCTAGACTCAACTTCTCTAACCACCCGCTGTGCTGATAACCAGCATAACACCTCAAATATTGTTGTAGTCTTGCATTTGTTCTTTCAGCTTCCCCATTGGTTTGCGGGTGTCTCGCCAACGTGAGGCTTAGCTCCACATCTAGTAACTGCATTAACCTCCTCCAAAATTGTGATGTAAATTGGGCCCCTCTATCTGAAATGATTTGTGATGGCATACCATGCAACCTAAAAATATTATCTAAAAACATCTTTGCAGTTTCCTGCGCGGTCGGAATTTTGGCACATGGTATGAAATGCGCCATCTTGGTTAGCATGTCAACCACCACAAAGATCACTGTATGCCTATGCGATGATGGTAGATCCGTTATAAAATCCATAGACACCACATCCCAAGGCCTTCCCGGCGTAGGCATAGGTTGTAACAACCCTGCAGGAGCTGCTCTGGGTGCCTTGGCTCGTTGACATACTTCACAACCTCTTATATATTGCGTTACGTCCTCCCTCAACTTTGGCCACCAGAACTGCCGTGTGATCTGATACAGGGTCTTTTCTCTACCAAAATGTCTTGCAGTCGGGTTATCATGATGTTGCCTCAACACTCTACCTCTTAATTCACCTGCAGGTACATACAGCACCCCTCTCCTGTACAACAATCCACCTTTTTCCTTGAAACCTTCCTCTTCCCCTCTACCTTTTCTCAGTTCCTCCATTTTCTTTTGTGCAAACTCATCTGTTGCTGTCAATCGCTGGAATTCTCTGCCGTCCACTGCTACGGCTGCACCCCCCACTGATCCGATCTCAGCATTTCTCGCAACCTGGGAGGTGCTTCTCCTTCCATATACTCAGGTTTGCGTGATAGCGCATCTGCACGAACGTTTTGATGCCCAGGTATGTACTCAAGCCTAAAATTATACCCAGCAAAAAATTCCGCCCACCTAATTTGCCTTTGGTTTAGCTGTCTAGCAGTTCTCCAATACTCTAAATTCTTATGATCTGTTTGTACCACCACCTGATGTGACGCCCCTTCCAAAAAATGTCTCCACACTTTAAAGGCAGCATGCACAGCTAAAAGTTCCTTATCAAATATGGTGTAGTTTTGTTCTGATTGATCTAATTTTCTAGAGTAGAATGCACAGGGTCTCCAGTCCCCTTCCTTGTCCTGTTGCAGGAGAATGGCCCCAATAGCCCTATCAGAGGCATCAGTTTCTACCTTCATATGTTTACTTGGATCTAGGTGCATAAGATATTTTTCTGAAGCAAACACTGCCTTTAATTTATCAAAGGCCTTCTGTGCTTCCTCAGACCATCTGAATGTCCCCTTGCCTCTTAGACAATCAGTCAGTGGTGTTGTGATTTTGGAGTAATTACCTATGAATTTACGGTAGAAATTAGCAAATCCTAAAAACCTCTGTAGTTCTTTCTTAGTTTTAGGTGCCTCCCACTCCACCACTGCCTGAACTTTACTGGGGTCCATATGCACCCCTTTGTGTGAAATGCAATATCCCAGGAACTCCACATTTTGTGTGTGGAACTTACACTTTTCTAACTTCACATATAACCTGTTGGTCCTCAATCTCTCTAACACCTGCGTGACATGTTTACATGTTCTTCCATACTTTCACTATATATTAAGAGGTCATCTAAATAAGAGACACAGAACTGATCCAGTATACCTGCCAAGACGTGATTGATGAAGGTTTGAAATACCCCTGAGCCATTTTGCAAGCCAAAAGGAATTACCAAGAATTCAAATGCACCATACTTAGTACAAAAACTGGTTTTCCACTCATCCCCTTCTCTGACCCTTATCAGATTATATGCTCCTCGTAGATCAAGCTTGGTAAAGACTTTGGCTGACCTTACTCTCTCTAAGAGGTCATCTATACGTGGCAGTGGGCACACGCGAGGCTTCATTTGGCTATTAAGGATTCTGAAGTCACATACTAATCTCGGTGCCCCTTCCTCCCCTTTCTTTTTGACAAAAAAGACAGGAGCACCCCCTGAGGCCGTGGACTCTCTAATAAAACCTCTCTGCAAATTCTTTTGCAGGAACTCCCTCAATGCTGCAGATTCTACTTCCGACATGGCATATATCTTGCTTGGTGGCAACTGTGCCCCAGGGACTAGATCTATCTTGCAATCATAGGGCCTGTGTGGTGGAAGTTTATCCACTTCTTTTTCACAAAAAACATCCCGATAAGCAATATATTGTGATGGAATCTCACTTTCATTCCCCATCAACTTCCCTTCCACCTCTGCTCCCATTACTTCCACCGAGATTTTCCCCTTTTGCCCCAAACAATGTGTCATACAATAGATCGAACCAAAAACCAAAGACCTTTGATGCCAGGCAATCACTGGATTGTGACGATTGAGCCAACTCATGCCCAGGACTATCGGGTGCCCAGCTAGTTTGGTCACATGAAATGCCCTGGTCTCTGAGTGATGACCCATATCCATTCTCATTGATGGAGTCTCGTAAGTCACTTCTCCTGACAGTAGTGGTCTGCTGTCGATTGTTTTCACTCATAGTGGGAAATTCAAAGGTAACAAAGCGATCTTGTGTTCCTGTACCAATTTCTGGTCTATGAAATCTGCTGACGCTCCTGAGTCTAACAGCGCCTCTACCTGGACCCTACGTCCATTGGGTAGTTGTAGTTGCACCTTCACCGTTCCTGGGATAGGTGGTTCCGCGTGAGAGCCTTCTATTGTTCCTCCACCCGGCTGCAAGCTCCCATTTCCAGCCGGGGACATTCTTTTCCCTGATGCAGTTCCTTTGGGCAATTGTCTTCTCCCATGTCTGCTCCAGATAGAGACTCCCATCCTTTACGATTGCGACATTGTCGTGCTAGATGCCCTGGTTTTCCACAGACAAAGCAACGCCTCGTGTCTCTTCCTCTCCCTGCATTTCCTCTTACCATGGACGAGGTAGTAACTGGGAGGGGTCTGGCTGCCCCTAATTCCATGGGCTCTGGCCGCTCTCGTCCTGGCACGTTGCCAATTCTGCTTTCTGTACTTTCGATATTGTTTTCCCGCCATCGCGGTCTCCATTGTTCCTTCTTTTCACTCGCCCTCCGTTCTATGCGTAGGCTCAATTGCAGGCACGTTCGGACCAGAGAGTCCAAGGAACTAGGTTCTGGCATTTGGGTCAATTGGTCTAAAATCTCATTATTCAGTCCTTCCCTAAAAAGGGCTGCAACTGTTGGGGAATTCAGATCCCATTTTAATTTCTGCACCAGCAAACTAAAGTTGGACCAATAAACTCCCACAGTGTCTTTTCCTTGTCTCATTCTCAACAGCTGCCTAGCTGTGGTTGTTTCATGCGCAGGGTCTAAGAAAACCGTGTCTAGATACTGCAGAAACATTTGTAGATTTCCTAGGGCGGCATCCCTTCGAGATATTAGGGGTATAACACAGTCCTTAGCCCTCCCTTCCAAGAAATTAATCACATAAGCAACCTTCTCTTGCTCAGATTGAAATTCTTTATCCTTTATCTCAATTATGTAAGAAATTTCTGTCTTGAAAGCCATGTATTCAGAGGTTTCTCCCTTGAAGCTACGCAGACGTACAGTAAATGTTTTACTCACTCTGTTTCCCTGTGTCACTTGCAACATGGTTCTATGTTCTCCCAATGCTGCCAATAGTACGTCGACTTGACTTTTCAACTGTAAGTTCTGTTGCCATAAGTCCTGTCATGTTAGCTGGAGCGCTGGGGTTTCTCCTTGCCCAACTGGCGCCACAGCTCCCTCCATTTTGGCTTCTTCTTTACATATAGTGAAGAGGTGCAGAGCAGAAGGTATTCTGTCAGGACTGGTCGTGGTCCTCTTCAGATCACCACACAAACGCTTCTTGTTCTTTTATAACTTTTTATTGTGTATTAACAAAATAATCTTATAAACAGTTCTTAACTATTATTCCTCAGAGTCACTTCTTTCAGATACCTTCTGAGCTCTGCTTCTCCATGACCAGCCACCCTCAAAATGGCGAAGGCGCCTTTCCCTTCGTTTTCCCGCTCTTTTTTCTAACCTCCTGGCTAGAGCTGGCCTGTATCTCCCCTCCTCCCAATCTGAGCTAGAACTTAACCTTGCCTTTCCTGGGAACAGCCGGTCCCTCCCTGTTGTTCCTTTTGCTCCCTTCTATTAGATTCACTGCTCTCCCTCCCCCCTTGGGGAATGCTTTCTCCCTCTGATAAACTGGAAACTTCTAACTCTTCCCTGACAGGCAGCAGGGCAGCTAATATTTCATTCTGATAGATTGCCTCCAATTCTATTTTCTTGAAAACTAATGCAATCTTCAAAACATTTCACCAGGTTTACCGGCATGGCGACAGAAGCCCTCTTTCAACTTTTCCCACTAACCTGGTCAAGGAAGATGTCTGGCCACAAGGATATGGACAGCTCACAACGGTCTGATAATGCTCTAAGAAATGAAAACGTATTTTGTTGATTTGATTGCCTTTATATAATACTCATTAAGATACTAATTATTAGTTTTATTATTTTATTTAACGGAATGGCTTTACTGCTCAAACGTCCAAATCTCTACAAAGCTTCTGAAACTTCTGAAACGTTGTTATTTATTATTTCAGGCTCCAATAATAGCAATGCCCATTTCAGTACAATGTACACAAACAGTAATATAATTTATGTATGGTCCACTAACTCAAATTACAGAATGTTAACTACATAAATTTATTTATTTATTTTTTTTAAAAAAGGCAAAGAGCAATCATAGTCTAAGGTCAATTGCAGCATTTAGAAATTTTGCAACTTTCTAATCCGTGTGCTGTGCTGGTGCTGGCTCGCCAGAGCAGCTTTGTCACGCTGGCCACGTGACCCGGAAGTGTCTCCGGACAAGGCTGGCCCCCGGCCTCTTAAGTGAGATGGGCGCACAACCCTAGAGTCGGACACGACTGTCCCGGAAGGGCAGGGAGGTACCTTAATCTTTTGCTGCTGTTGAGCATGGGTTCCATCTTCCTCACCTCAAACTGAGTTCTTAGAAACGACACTTCCTCATGAGGTAGTGTTGTTCCAAGAATATTGCCGTGGGCTACAAGGGAAAAGACATGCATCAAGCAGGATGTGGAATGGCAACAAAGCATTGTTTAGAAGAAGAAAACCTGATGCCACCATCATAAGCCCCCGCTCAACGAAGAGCAGTGAACATTTTACTCCCAGGCTGCAGAAGTTGCCAAAACACAGCTCCCACTATCATAGTCCACGGTTTGGGCTGTGAATGTAAATGGCGTTCATAACCCAGCTCTAGAACAATGCCAGTGATCTGAGAGCTACAGCCATATCAGCACACATCCATAACTTGTAACAGAATCTGGTCCAGCCTCTTTTTTCAGTCTTGGAGACCTGCCACAAATCTAGATGTTAACCTTGTTCTCCTGGTGCTGCGGAAAGGAACAGGCCAAAATCCAGAGCTTAGCTTTTTCATGATGATGTAATGTACACCCAACACCGCGAGCCTAGAATACACAAAGTGTTCCTTTATCCTTTGAAATAGTCAGAAGTAGCTTGGAGGGGACGGTAAATTGCATCTATGAGTTTTACATGCATACTTTTCCTTTTCCTTTTTCCCACAGCGTGGAATGCGACAGCAATACTTGTTGGGTCAACTCATAAAGGACAGATATAAGGACTTCTTAAGTGATGAATACAAGCGAAAGGAAGCAAGTATTGGAACTAACTTCCCCGTTTTCTCAGCAATAACATTTATACTAATATAATGTTAGGGTCAAATAATAATAATAATAATAATAATAATAATAATAATAATAATAATAATAATAATATAAATAAAATTTTATTTATATCCTGCCCTCCGCAGCCAAAGCCGGGCTCAGAGCGGCTAACAACAGTAAAAGTAACACAGTTTACATAAAATCACATTCAATTAATTGAAATACATTCTAAAATCAATTCATTCTAAAATGCCGCTTAGCTATGGATGGGTTTCCCCATGCTTGTTGGATTGGGACAAGCAAATAGAAGCAGAAGTGTAGTGATTTCCACCATGTGTTCAAAATTTACTCATAATTGCAATCCCCACAAGCCTAGCAGCATCCGCAGTGACTTTCCATCGCCAACCTTTCCCCTCCTTACAATGGCTACTATGATCATTGCAGCAGAGAGGGCGAGAGAAGGTGAAAGACCCTGTCTTTCCTTTCCCGTGTCCTCCTGGTTCTGTCCCTCCCCTCCCACTGGATTTCCAGTTAGGAGATGGGGCACAGACAGAAAAAGAAGACAGCAGTCACCAGAACAGCAACCCTGAAAGTGGGTTGGTGTGGGTATGCAAGTTAGATCTAAATCTCCCCCTGTGGAAAACAACCATCTAGGATCAAAACAACAATACCATCCTGAGCCACTCTTTCATTTTTTCCTTCTCAGATTTATGTCCGAAGTACAGATTATGATCGAACCATTATGAGTGCTCAAGCCAATCTGGCCGGACTCTTTCCTCCTAAAGGAAACCAAATCTGGAACAAAGAGATCGCTTGGCAACCAATTCCAGTTCATACTGTGCCACTTTCAGAGGAAAGGGTAAGGAAATGTGTGGTATTTTTAACCTTTTCCACTCCCAGTTCAATGGAAACATGGCAACCTGAGAGGTGAATATTTCAGTTAAATAGAGAGATAAATGCACCAGCAGAAGTTACAGTGTGCATTAAAATACCTGCTCGGAGGGGCACACTTGACCCTTGCTGCAGTCACACTCAGACTCTGAGAAAGGAAAATAAGAACGTGAAGTTTATTGTAGGAAATATTTGTTGGATAGCACAGATCCTAGGTGCAGCTGAGGTAAATGTACAAAGAACCATGCTTGCTCTTCCATCTCTGCAGTAGAGCGAGAAAGGAATAATAACTCCTCTCAATGGTGGGGTGAAGAAGGAGGAAGTGAGGTCAGCAGCCCTGAGAGTATCAGTCTGAAGAAAGGTCAGCACTGAAAGTCTAGCAAACATGGAAGCTCTACTTTCTATCTCCATGCAAACCCACCAAGCCTTTAGCACAAGCCGCCCCTGACCAAGGCAACTTTTTGCAACAGAAAAAGTGGAAGTTGTAATCACACGCTACTGACTGGTTGCTCTTCAAGCATCTTCCCACTAATAATCTGAATTTAGGATGGACATATGTATTATACACAGGCAGATGACAATATGAGGAGGTCTTTTTAGCTGATATGTTTCATTTCATTTCATTAGTTGTTGCATTATCCTGTTCGCGCTCCATGTCCAAAGTTCGGTCAGCTTCTAAAGGAAACTTTTGGATCCAAAACAGTCCAGGAAAAACTGAAAAGTCAAATGGTAAGAAATGGAAAGGGGAAATCTTATGGCTGCAATCCATGCGAGTAAATACCACTGAAATCAATGGTGCTTACTTCTGAGTAGACATACCTCAGAATGTGCTGCGAATGTCTGATAAGACAGCCAAATGCCTTTTGTTTCTTGATGTGACGTCTATTATAAACCGTTTTTCCTCATTATAAATTTGCTATTGTTTTGCTTACAGGTCCTTTTAGCAGTTGTGCAAGTCAAACTGACTTCCATGGGCTGCTTAAAACTGGAGATGAATCAACCGTCTCTCTGAAATTACAACCTGTGCACTGTGCAGCTTTGAAATGTTTTATTTTTCATGTTCCTGCCTGCTTGTAAAATAAAGCGAGAATCGATTTTCCCAAAGGGGGCAATGAAAGAGGTCTGGGCGGATTGCCTTGTTGGCTGTGGGGAGCAGGCCGTGGCGCTGCCAAGTTTGCAGGGGGCATGCACAAAATGCCCACTGGGGCCTCTCCTGCTCACTTTCCCTCTCCCTCCACCCCTCTGCCCTGGTTGGTTACTGCTCTCCACGTCCTTTTCACTAGCAAAAGGGAATGAAGGGGTCTCTTGTTCTTTGGGAGCAAAAATGAAAGAGAATGGGGTTCTTTTGTTCCTTTCCTCCTATCCGCTCTGAAGTGGAAAAATAAAATTCAGGACAGATGTAGAAATGTCCATGGGGGGTTGCGTTCCTGGCGCCCATGCGCATTGCTGGAGCATGCATAAGCCCACCCCACCTCATTAAACCCCATTATGCCCACACTCCCACCCCGAAGATCCGCAACAATGAGTGTGTGCACAGAGGTGCATCAATCGGACACACGTAAAATGGCCGCTGTCTGTACTATTTCACAGATGTGGAACACTGAGACTGGTGTCACTATCACCAGTTGTCAGGAGCACTTTTCTTTCAAAGCAGCCAGTAATTTCCTTTGACCACCTGTTCCCACCTGTGGTAAGGAGGACTGCAGAAATAAGACGGGCTTTGGCTGAATGTGGATTTTTCCAGCTTGTGGTAGCATCCCACCTGGAAGTAGTAAGAGGTTGGAAGTGTCCGTATTGGCAACTTCAAGTTGACTGGAGCTCAACAAAGCCACCATTCATATCCTATGTCTCCAAGGCAATCTAAATCTTTCCCACCTCGCAGTCGAAATGACCATTGCGTGGGTCTGCCTTTGAAGGCTCTTCCGAAGCTGTAACCTGACTGGTGCAGAACAATGGCAGTCAATTTTATTCCTGCTGCTGTCTTCAGGGGCCATTGAGCATGCTCCAAAGCACTCTGGTTGCCTATTAACGTCTTTGTTATGTACTGAGTTGAATAGGATCCAAAATGCAGCAGTCTGATTGGTCCTAGAACCAGTGGCGTAGCGTGGGGGGTGCAAGGGGGGCAGGCTGCACCGGGCGCAACATCTGGGGGGGGCGCTCGCTGCCTCCGGAGTCGCCGAAGAGCCTCGGGCGCAGGCTGTAGCAGAGCCGCATGTCTCGCGGCGCCCGGCTGAAGGCGCCCGGCAGGCAGCGGCTCTCAGCGCTTGCAGCGGAGGACGCGCCAGGCAGCCCCTCCTCATAGCCCCGCCTCCGCCGCTGCTGCTGCAGCTGCTGGGCCGTTGCATTTTCCTCGCCTCTCTGCCCCCCTCCTCCTCCGGGCAAGCGGCGTCGTTTGGGCAGCAGCGCCAGCGGCAATTCGCAGGTTAGGGGTTAGGGGGGGCGCAAATTACGTGCCTTGCCCCGGGTTAGGGGGCGCAAATTACTTGCGTTGCCCCGGGTGCTGACAACTCACGCTACGCCGCTGCCTAGAACAATAGGATTCAGAATGCAGCAGTCTGATTGGTCCTAGAACAATAGGATTCAGAATGCAGCAGTCTGATTGGTCCTAGAACAATGCAGCAGTATGATTGGTCCACAGGCGCCACCCTATCCAGCTCCAGGCGGAAGTGAATCCGCAACCTGATTGGCCTACAGGAGAATCCCGGAATTAACCAATCACGTGCGGCCCATTTTGTAAATAATGTATATAAAGCAGACATTTGGGGGTAACTTTCATTCCTCACTATTATGAGCTAAATAAAGAGCATGAAATCCACACTCGACTCCGAGTATATTTCAGTCTTGTTTGCCAATAGCTTTCAATCCCCTTGTGCTCCTTAGGATCAAGCTCTGAAAGCCCACCATTTAATTCTGTCCTCTAAGATTGGGGGCTATTGCAGCACCCCCCACATTATGGAACTGGCAGGGCAAATACTCTGCCCCATTAAAAAATGGCAGTCACTGCAGGATCAGGCCCTACCATTCCTTTGCACTTACTGGTTCATTAATCCTTCTGCTCTTTATCTTTCAGCCATTTCTAGGTCAATTAGCATCTAACCTGGGATACGATATGAAGGCTCTTCTGGATTTTAACAGTCACAAACTCTGGAATGCGTACGATGCTTTACTTGTTCAGGTAATTTCTAGTAAACCTATATGAAACTCATTCATCCCCAACAAAACAGACCAAGGGGTTTAGGACGAGGTCAGGTGGCACATGGCAGATAAAAGCCACACTTGTGGCAAGGTCATTAACGATCCTGCTTTCAATATTATTTGTGCTGGAGGCTGTTGGAACCATAGTAGCAGAAGCTGCAGTGGTCCAAGCTACTGTTTACATTGTGGATGAGGAACCATTTTCAGCTTCAGGGACGCATTTCCATCTAGGAAACCTTACAAGGAAGGACCACGTATCAGTGGTGGCTTTAGGGGGCAAGGTTGTGTAGAGCTATAAATGTACATTTTACCTTTGTGCGGTTTTCAACCTGTGGGTCCCCAGATGTTGTTGGACTACAACTCCCACCATCCCTGAGCTCTGGCCTTGCTAGCTAGGGGTGATGGGAGTTGTAGTTCAACAACATCTGGGGACCCACAGGTTGAGAAAGGCTGGTACACACACACAAAACCACACACACACACCTCTCTATGCTCCAAATAAGAGACATTATCAGAAATCAAAGACACATTTCAGCCAAGCTAAAACACCCCTTTAGTTAGGGAGAGGCCTATTCTCCCCCCACAAAAAGGGGAACTTCTAGTTGGGACTGTGTGTGTTTTTTCTTTAACTGCCATAGACATGGGGCTGGGAGAGGAGACCTCAAAAACCTATGTAGTCTAATTCTAATCCTACAATTGTGGAAATTTATTTAGACCAAATCCCCTCTCATTGTAATAGGGTTTTATTGGCTGGCTGTGAGCCATTTTGTGTGGGCCCCAATGTGGCATGGAATGGGTTTTCCTATATAGAAACATGAAAGTCTGTGAAACAACAGAACAGATGAGAGTGAGAGAGCAAAGGCGTGGCTGACAGATGAATCACCACCCGTTTTTATTTCTTTTTAACTGTAGGAAAAACATAAGCAGTTCTTACCAGCCTGGGCTACTAACGAAGTCATGGACAATTTGAAAGATCTTTTGGCATTTTCCTTAAATGCAATGTTTGGGATACATGAAAGAGAAAAGAAATCACGACTACAAGGAGGTAAGAAAAAGCAAAACAAAGCCCACATCTTTCTGTGCTGCGTGCCTCATGTGTAGACACAAAGGCTGGAATTAGACTCATTAAAGAAACATTTCAGGAAAACGCATTATAAAGCTTAAAGTGGGAAGTCATGTTGCCAAAGCGTCCAACTCTACAGCGGCAACTGGTGTCCCAATGTTACAGCGCATTTAAAACTCTCTTTCTTTCTTTCTTTCTTTCTTTCTTTCTTTCTTTCTTTCTTTCTTTCTTTCCTAATGTAGCTGAGTCGGAAGTCACATTCCTAGGTGTATATAGACCATCTCAGCACACATATGGTATACCCGTCAACTGTCCCAATTGAATTGGGAGTATTCCTAGAATGTTAGAACTTCTCTGCCCCAGCTGGAAAAAAAGTCTTTGCCAATTTACTTTAACAATTGGTTAAAGATAAAAGGGCTTCTTGGTTTCACCAGCATTTGTATTCCTTTCCATCACCATTAAGGTCTCCTTGTGAAAGATATTTTGAATAAGATGACAGAGGCTACTAAGTCCACTGATGGAAGAAAAATGTTAATGTATTCAGCCGTAAGTATGAACATTTAAAATTGACCAAACCTTCTGTAGCTCGCATTCTCCTGCTACTTTTTGGCTCCCCTCTTTAAGCAGAGTATTTGGAAATGAGATTTGTCTACTCAAGTAACATTATGCACATCACATCTTTTAAAAACAGGGTTGAAAAACAGAGTGTCACTTTTTACTTTGAAGGGGAAACAGTTATGCTCTTGATGAGTCGCCCTACCCTCCTGGTCTGGATTGGGCCACATTCTGTTCATTATCTTTGGGGGGCTGTAGGGAGAGATTTGGGTAGGAAAACTGCATAGCCCTCCAGCCCAAATCAGGGTCCCAACACAGCTCATGTTCCTGCAAAATAAAAGTAATTACACAGAGAAAGAGAGAGAGATGATTGACATAAGGTTTCATCGATACTGAAGGCAGCCTCAGAGCTACAAATGTGAAGAAACTACATGTTAAAATACTAAATTAGCTGGCTGACTGCACATTTCATTCCCTTTAGTGCCTGCTTGGATTATTTGCAAGCATGATCCCTTTGCAATATCACATGTCCTAAAGACCATAATGAGGCCCTTGTCTAAAACGGCATCTTTTAAACTAGCAGAGTCTGAGATAAGAACTCTCTTTCTATATATTCATATATACACATATGTACACACACAAAAACTTCTGTCATAAAAGTTATAAGGAATTTTTTTTCTCCCTTTTATAGCATGATACCACAATAGTTGCTCTCCAAGTAGCACTCAATGTTTTCGACGTAAAGCTACCTCCATATGCCGCCTGCCTGTTTTTTGAGCTATATAAAGAAGACAGTGGGTAAATATGAACTCGTATATTCAATAATTATCAGTGATTTATTGGGTAAGCATCTGCAAATTCATTCATCTTCTCAAACACAGTATTTCTTCTCAAAATTCCTGCACTGCTGAAATGGGTCAAAAATCAGTTGCGTTCCCTCTGCGTTTGAGCTTGACATCTGGCTGTTCAAAATGCTATTGAAAAATTATTTCATAGCTGAGTGGGTGAGGTGTGCATACCTTTGAACAACCAGGCAGCTTGCGACAAAGGGCTGGTTTTGCTTCTTTAAGTAAATCCCCTCAAGATGATTAGCATTCAGTCGAGAAAATCAGCAACTTGTCTTGAGCCTTCCGTGGTTAGCAGTACAGAAGTCCACCCATCTTATCAGAAGACTTCTCAGATCAGTTCTTATGAAATGGAAGTGAGACCTAGGTGATATATGGCTGCATCTTGTAGAAATGACTTCTTCTTTCTTTGGCGATCACTCATAGCCGAGTAAGATTGTCTTACATAAACACGGTTTTAACAATGAATCCACAAGTGACTGTGGAGGCCAATTCTGGATCCACATGTCCTTCCACAGTGGGGACATTGGTTTCCAGGCGGGAATTGATCACAGTGTGGATTTGCCAAGTATGCCTTCCTCCTAGCATGTTTCTCCCTTGCATCCTGAGTTCAAGCGTCTTCAAAGCCCATGACACCTTTGGTAAAGGCTGTTCTCCAACTGGAGCGCTTGCAGGCCAGTGTTTCCCACTTGTCAGTGTTTATACTACAGTTTTCTAGATTTACCTTGAAACAGTCTTTAAACCTCTTTTGTTGGCCACCAGCATTACGCTTTCCATTTTTAAGTTTGGAATAGAGTAGTTGCTTTAGAAGACGATCATCAGGCATCCGCACAACATAATGCTCTTAATGACCTACATTTCTTCTTTTCAGTGAGTTCACCATTGAGATGCACTATCGGGCCCAAAAAAATCTTCCACCCCAAGCTCTTGTTTTACCGGGCTGTGAAGCGGCTTGCCCCTTGCAGAAGTTTAAAGAACTGGTTTCTCCTGTCATACCAGAGGACTGGCAAGCAGAATGTAATAGTTAATGTAGGATGGCATCATAAATGAGAGGTAAGATAGGTAGCAGGGTTGATACCAACACATATAAAACCAATGCATCAATGTTCAATTTCTCAGCTTGACCTTCCTCACAACACCCCTATGAGGTAGATGAGGATGAATGGCCCAAGGTCAAACTGTGCACTTCATGAGGCTACCTTTGACCGTGACTCGGAAACTGCAACTAATCCCGAATGTGGCAGCTAAATTGGTGTCTGGGAGCGGCCGCAGGGACCATATAACACCAATCCTGAAAGACCTGCATTGGCTTCCAGTATGTTTCCGAGCACAATTCAAAGTGTTGGTGCTGGCCTTTAAAGCCCTACATGGCCTCGGCCCAGTATACCTGAAGGAGTGTCTCCACCGCCATTGTTCACTAAGGTCCAGCTCTGAGGGCCTTCTGGCAGTTCCCTCACTGCAAGAAGTGAGGTTACAGGGAACCAGGCAGAGGGCCTTCTCAGTAGTGGCGCCTGCCCTGTGGAACGCCCTCCCATCAGATGTCAAGGAAATAAACATCTATCTGACTCGAGAAGAGACGTTAAGGCAACCTTGTATAGGGAACATTTTAGCATATGATGGCCTCCTATGTTTTTATATTTGGGGAGGAAGCCCAGGACAACCAAGTCAGATGAACGGGGTACAAATATTATTATTATACAGGTACACATATGTATATATAACTTATAATAACTATATGTGTATTTCCCGAAAAATATATTTCTAAATGATGGCAGTGTTGTTGGCCTTTTGACATGTTGCTATTGTCTCTCGTCTTCTACCAGGGTGAAAAGTAAAATCAAAGAAAAGGCAAATGAGGAAATTAACATCCCCAGGAAGGAAAGTGAACAGCAAATAAGTTGTAGGACACCAGAAACACTGCATGACTGTTGATGCTTCCGTGTGATTCTCATTATTAGGATTTTCATCTTCTCAGAAATTATTGTGATCAAATAAATATCAAGCAAACAGATTCAAAAATTGACTTGAAAAACCCTGCCGTCTGCTGCATCATTTACAAATTAACGTGTCTATATACTAAATCTAATGATGGGGGGGTGATGGCTTGTGAATGCTCTCCGCAAGAAATGCCTCTGCTCACTCAGAGATACATATATACATCCTTTATTTTACATATGTACAAGCAGCACACATAATCAAGCATCCGAACCCTCTGGGTCAGATTCTCGGAGTGACTTACGTCCACCCCTTTTCCAGCAGAAGAGGCGAGGCATTCTCATGTGATGTCTCTGCCCCCTCCTCTTTAACACTCACCTTTCCTGAGCAGATGGAACCGGCACTGCTTCGCTGTCCGTGCCAGAGCTTCCTGTGCAGTGTTGAGGCTCTGCTCCAACATCTGTGAGCCTTCCCTCCTCCCAGTGGCGTAGTATGGGGGGTTCAGGGGGGGCCGGCCGCACGGGGCGCAACATCGGGGGGGCGCACTCGCACTCGCAGCTCTCTGCCCCTAGGGCAGAGGGGGCGCAAATTACTTGCCTTGCCCCGGGTGCTGACAACCCACGCTACGCCACTGCCTCCTCCTGAGTTTCCCTCCTTTCCTCCAATGGCACTTCCTGCCCCCCTTCCTCTACTTGTCTCTCCTCCTCCCCTGCGTTCTCCATCAATACCATGACGGGGGGGGGGGGTAGTAACAAAAGCCTGGGGAGAGAGCAGCAATTGATTTTGCAACCTTATTGACAATATTTTTAAAATACTGGTGGGTTTTTTTAAAAACAAGTTCAACTGTGCAACTGAGCTTCATATTCTTTTTTTAGAAGTCTATTTATCAAAAATGGTTAACATATTTTGGACATTAACCCCATATTCTTCAAATATTCTTATATAAATGTGAAACTGAGCACTTGTACAGTTCCCATTCATTTCAATGGGTGTTAGGACTTTTGAAGTCCCTGCTCCCATACAAAGTGTACAAGTTTTCTAGCCCCCTCCTCCCTGTTGCCAAATAAGATGAAAAGGAAACATAGGAATGTTTTGTCCTGCAGAGCATTTGCCTTCCTACTCAACTGAAACGGACAGGTGTTCCATCAACATCAGTGTCACCTTGTCCTTTAGATTTGTATTTGGCTTAATGCTGGTAACCTTGAACTTGTTTGTGCCTTTAACCTGCATTTTCCAAATTATTGACACCCTTAAATTTATTGATGTTGTCAAAGCATTTAGACTCTATTGTGTTATGGTAAATAATACAAATAATTCAGATTCTATATCCCCAAAGTCAACGATGACATAGTTTAAGTATGTCCTTTCTGCAAAGCATGCAGAACAAATGTATATAGTGAATGGTTATTCCAAATCATTCCAAACTGATGAAACAGATTGTAAAAAAAAGCCACATGTTAATCACTAGATGTCATTATTTAAAATATTAAACTAAGGTCAAATGAAGATGTTCCCACAGAACTTTACTCCAGAATTTCCACTTTCCCCCCACTCGTGTTTTATAGGGAAGTTATATGACATTAAAGGGAGTGGTTAGCGCTGTGGTCTAAACCACTGAGTCTCTTGGCCTGCTGATCAGAAGGTTGGCGGTTTGAATCCCCTAATGGGGTGAGCTCCCATTGCTCTGTCCCAGCTCCTGCCAACCTAGCAGTTTGAAAGCACACCAGTGCAAGTAGATAAACAGGTACCCCTGCAGCAGGAAGGTAAACGGTGTTTCCGTGCGCTCTGGTTTCCACCACAGTGTCCCGTTGTGCCAGAAATGGTTTAGTCCTGCTGGCCACATGACCACAAAGCTGTCTATGGACAAACACCGGCTCCCTCGGCCTGAAAGCGAGATGAGCGCCACACCCCATAGTCGCCTTTGACTGGACTTAACTGTCCAGGGGTCCCTTTACCTACACAGCATTGTTCTTCTGTGTTTTTCCTGTGTTCCTATGGTTTCTTTCTAGAACTTGCCCAACCTGATTTTTGGGGAAAGGGGGAGTACAACCAAACAGTATCATGATCTCCGCAGGTGTAGATCATTTTGGCACAGCAGTTCTGCCTTTCTGAAGGGGCGTAGCTTTGACACATGCACCTTAATCCAAACAAGTCTAAGGTGCTCCAGTTCAAGAGAACATATCTGAGAACATATTTACTGTGGCAAAGTCAGAGGTATTAGTGTTTACATGGTGGCAGCAGAATACCAGTAGTTGGGAGAATGTTTGAGGTTCTAGGAACCTAGAACTGGGGACCCTATAAGGCAAATAGGGTTTGAGAGAACCTTTGCCAAGCAAAAGGAGATTGGTGACTTGAATTAAAGGGCCCTCTTGCTCCTAAAGTGATGGACTTGGGCAGGGGAAGGTGCCTGGTTGTCAGGTGCTTTCAGGGGCAGGCAAGCCTTGCCCTCACCTGCATGACATCAGGCGTAGGGCGAGTGGCTATGGTTTGCCCGGAACAGCTTCATGGGCCAAATGGGAAAGTCTGATGGGATGAGAATAAATAACGAACCCTGCCAAAACAACAACAGCAACTCACAACAATTCTAATGGTTTGTCCTGGTGGCTTTGTCAAAATCAGTGTCAACCTGCCCTTTTTTAATGCATATTTTTTTCATAATACTGATAGCCTTGAACTTGTTAATGTCTTTCACCTGCATTTTCCAATTTACTGACAGCCTTCAACTTTTTGAGGTTGTAAAAGCATTTTGGCTCTGATGTGCAAATAATTCAGATTCTATTTTCCTGAATTCGGTAGTGGCACAACAACTATTAAAGATGTCCTTTCCTACTCTCTTTGGTGGCTTTTATTTACATGGATGTTGCCACCCTTACCCCTCCCTTTAGATTTCTCAAACAGAAGTCATTTATATACGTGGATTTTGCAGCAGGTAATTGTGTTAAAATCTTCAACTGGTCATCAAATTGCATTGCACTCTATAAACAACTTCTGAAAAAGTGGTATCAATATATCCATATTGAAAAATATTCCTGAAGGACTCAAGGAGTTGCTACTGTTTTTCCAGCAATAGAATTTGCAGGGAAGGAATCTGCATACTTGTATACTACTAAATTCAGACACTTCTGGATTTTACTAATTACAGAAACCAATAAGTTTATCCTATTAAAAAACAATCGTGGTCTTTTCATGATTAACCTGGGTGTGGGGTATTTACTATGGAGGATAACAGGACCCCTTTGGGCCATAATCAATGACCCCAATGAAGCATGTAGAACAAATGTACATATTGTTTGGGTGTGCACAAATATCTAAACTGATGAAATTGTGAAAAAGAACTTACTCACTAGATGTCACTCTACTCCTTCAAATCTCAGATTGTGGTTAAGTCAGCCAGGGATGTTTTTCACTGTAAGTCAGAATCTCCACTCAAATAAACAAGGAATATTCGGTGTTATGTTGGAGGGGATGCCAGGAAACAGGGAATTATGTTCACATGTGGTGGGGGGTGTGTAAATATGTACGTTAAGAAGAGCCTGTGTACGTTACTGCTGTACATTACTTTAACAAGGGCAAACACACTCAGTGGGAGAGGTGAGGGAAAGAGCAGCCACCATTATGAGCAACTAACTCGTTACCTCAGAAAGTTTAGATATGCCCAATGTTACCTTTCTGTAAGGCCCTGAACCTTTAAGTGCAGGTTGGTAGTGAGGCTTCCTTTAAACTTTCAAAATGGGTTATGAATTTCCTCAGCACAGTAAGTTCCCCACTTTTTTTGGTTGATACCTTTTTTGTTATAAAGGGCTCTAAATTTTAGTTCCTGAGCATGACAACTTCTGAGAAAACTGCTGTGGAGCTGAGGTAAATGTGAAAATGTTGTTTCTGCTCCTGTCAGCGTGAAGCTCAAGCTTCAGGAGGCCACATCTCAAAAGACATTTCTGTGGAAAGTTTGTGCTATATGTTATTAATTTCACGACACTTCTGTAAATGATATCATTTTTGTGAAATCCATATTGATGTCCTGATATTCATGTTATTTACCTCTGTATAAAAACTTTGCTGTGAGTCCCTCCAGAGACCTTTGCTAAACAAACTAAATAAATTAAATAGTTACATCTGTGCAGCTACAATGGTGCAGCTACACATCACTAAAATCCTGTTGCCCTAGAGTTTGCTATTCATATGTGAAAGCACCCCCATTTTGTTCTTATTTTTCAGGAAAAGATTATGGCAACGTGTCCTTTCCTTAGAGCCATGCAATATAATTTCCTTTTCCCTTAAACAACCAGGTACACTCGGTTCCTCTCTTGCAAATCTTAGGTGCCCTGTATTAGCTAAAGGGCATAATCCTGACCATAATGGATGCCTATGATGTCTGTGTCCAATTTCTGCTAAGGGCAAATGTTACTATGGTCCATTGGCGTTTGGGTCTGTTTCTACAATATTATGTACCTCAGCTTTTAAACATTCTCTTCTTCAATGAACACTTAATCTATGGAGATAATGGTATTGTGCTGTGCTGAAGTCCTCCTTGACTGACCATGATTATTTGCCCATACAAATACTTCAATTGGCCATGAGATTATGCATCTGTACAGAATATCTTCTTCTTAATCATTTTTATTGGTTTTACATATACAAAGTTATAAGTGAAGAATCGTAAAGTGTATTCATATAGAGATTCCTCCAAATTTCAGGTCTTCCCTCCATCCCCTCCACGGGGTCCCATTTTAAACATTTAATACTGTACTACATATTCTTCCACACTCCATTTTTTCATATCAAACCATATTATCCATGGTAATTTTAACACTACAAGGAAAGTTAAAATTCTGCTTTTGTTTCCATCTGCTTACAGTGGTCTCCTAAATTTTTCCCACACTTTTATAAAGTTTTTGTCCCCTTGGTTTCTGACTATTCCTGTCCGTTTTGCCATCTCGGCATAGTCCATCAGCTTGCTTTGCCACTCTTCTCTGATAGGGACTTTGTCTTCTTTCCATCTTTGGGCTAGTAGCATCAGGGCGGCTGTTGTTCCATACATAAAAAGTCTTTTCTGCTCCTTTGGTATGTCGGTACCTATAACTCCTAATAAAAAGGCTTCTGGGTTCTTAACAAAAGTTATTTTCAGCACTTTTAAAATTTCATAATATATCATCTCCCAGAAAGCTTTTATTACCTTACATGTCCGCCACATATGATAAAATGTACCTTTTTTCATTTCCAGCAGATATTATAACTTGTCCTATACATTTTTGCATAGAATATCTTCTAAATAAAAGTAAAGGGACCCCTGACCATTAGGTCCAGTCGTGGCCGACTCTGGGGTTGCAGCGCTCATCTCGCTTTATTGGCCAAGGGAGCCAGCGTACAGCTTCCGGGTCATGTGGCCAGCATGACTAAGCCGCTTCTGGCAAACCAGAGCAGCGCACGGAAACGCCGTTCCGGAGCGGTACTTATTTATCTACTTGCACTTTGATGTGCTTTCGAACTGCTAGGTGGGCAGGAGCAGGGACCGAGCAACGGAAGCTCACCCCGTCGCGGGGATTCGAACCGCCGACCTTTTGATCGGCAAGTCCTAGGCTCTGTGATTTAACCCACAGCGCCACCCGCGTCCCTTTTATCTTCTAAATAGGTTTGGGTTATTGTTACCACCATCACTGACATACCTTTACCCTGAGTGACAACAAGTGTGGTGGGCGAGTGGCATGTTTCTCCCCTCCTGGCAGCAATGCCACTATGTTTGCTTATTTATTTAGAAGATTTGCACCCCACCTACCACTGGATTGAGCGGTCCTCAAGGCAGCTAGCAAAAGACCGTAATAACATGAATGCATATACACACACTGAGCTGGGGATGGCAAGGGGTTGGGGTAAGCTTCCTGCATCTATTCCTTCTCTGGCCAATTGGAAAGGTCTAGGTTCACCTTCAAACAACCATGATGTTCTTCCTGGAGGTCTGAGAATGCAACCTCCCCATTATCTTTGGTTCCCTGCCCATAAGCAGAGACCTAAGTGTCCTTCCTTTTGGAGAAAAGCAATGGGGCACATCCCCCAGGCAAGTGTGGTCCTCCAGGCCTACAGAATTTGGCATCTTCTTCTCAGTCCTTGACTGTATTACAAAAATACATAAATCAGTAGCCTTCAGGTGAAACTCCAAGATCATATTTACAGAGAGTCTCCACCCCTTGATTTGCTCTTTATAAAACACAACTTTCTCCCTTTCCACCTTCACTAACGGGGAGTAACGGGGTCAGTGATGCATCTGTGGCACGGTTTCAATAGTTGTGGCTTCGCCTTCTTCATCCTGTTCTTGGGTCTCCTTCTCCCAAGTATCACAGGAAGGGAACTGAAGTATGTTGTAGTGGTAAGCGTGAGGTCTTCTTTTCATTGCTAACAATGACCTTGACAGTGTAGATCTTTGCTGTTCTTCTTTCTAAATTATGTTCCTGTGAATAATTTTATGCATTTTGACATGCTAAGTCGAATTTTTTTCAGAAGGTGTGTTTTTATGAGAAAATTTCTGAGCTTTTTCTCTTCTCTCCCCCCTTAAAAAAGACCACTAGGAATATCCCACCCCTACCCCCTATTTCTAACCATATTTTGTGGTGGCCATCTTTCCATTATTCCCATCCCACACAATGCTTTTGATGAATGATGCTAAGTACCACCACACACAAAAAGCATTGTTTAAAGGACAGGGTATAAAATGTCTAAACGAGCAAGCAAGTATACAAACCAGAGCTTGAACAAAAATATTGTCTGATTGAATTTAAACTCTTGGTTTTTCTGGTCAGCTTTATGAAGAACACACAATGGGCTTGTAAGTGTTCAGTGCATTCAATATTTCACTTGACATCTGCATGTCAATGCCCAACTGTCAGCAGATTTTGCAATGCATGTTTTCTGAATATGAGAAAATGTTATATTCCCCTTTTGCTTCCTTTTTCCAACCGTGCAGCACTAAAGTTGCATGCAAACTATCACTTATTCTTAGCAGCACACAACAGTATTGTTGACAGTCTTCCTTTTGTAGATACCCACCCTCAAAGTCTGTTAGCTCTAGAATAGGGCTTCCCGGACTGTGGTCCATGCCCTTCCTTCAGGGGCCTGCAACATGTCCTCATGAAGTATTTGTGATGATTTTGAATACTTATTTTCTTTCTTCCATTTTTTTCAGTTTGAATTATATGAAATGCAAAGTGTAGTACAATAAGATATAAGACATGAAAGAAGCACTAAAAATATAATTAAAAATTATACAGCACAGAGCAGATTGCAAGCACTACAGTAGTTAATAAAAACCATTAAGTGGTCCATCAGCAGTTTTCAAATGGTCCAGGAGAAACCACTGCTCTGGAAATTCCTGATGTACATTGTGTTCTCCTCTCAAAAGGACAAAAACTAAATTCAAAATACAGCTGTATTAGCGAATCCCCTTCAACCTCTCCCCCCTGCACAGAATTGCAAAGGCACAGGACCGCTAGGAGATATTCTGGCGGCTTTTTCATAGTGCATTTCTCTGATAGACGAAGGCTATAATATTATAGCCACTTACTTAAAAAGCAGGACCTACTGAAGTCAAGTCATTGGGACTTCTGAGTAGACAGGTATGGGGTAATGTTGTGAGAGGGTTGTGTGCTTCACATTTAGAGTGGCAGTGTCAGGACTGGTCGTTGTCCTCTTCAGATCACCACACAAACGCTTCTTGTTCTTTTATAACTTTTTATTGTGTATTAACAAAATAATCTTATAAACAGTTCTTAACTATTATTCCTCAGAGTCACTTATTTCAGATACCTTCTGAGCTCTGCTTCTCCGTGACCAGTCACCCTCAAAATGGCGAAGGCGCCTTTCCCTTCGTTTTCCCGTTCTTTTTTCTAACCTCCTGGCTAGAGCTGGCCTGTATCTCCCCTCCTCCCAATCTGAGCTAGAACTTAACCCTTGCCTTTCCTGGGAACAGCCGGTCCCTCCCTGTTGTTCCTCTTGCTCCCTTCTATTAGATTCACTGCTTTCCCTACCCCCTTGGGGAATGCTTTCTCCCTCTGATAAACTGGAAACTTCTAACTCTTCCCTGACATCACCCCCTCCCCTAAGCCCCCCTTCCTCCTCCTCGCTCTCCTCTGTTTCTGAAGGACCGAACCCTATGAACTCTTCTTCCTCGCTATCTATATCTTCAAAAAATTCTTGAAGATGCCAGTTATGGGGTTTTGGCTTGTGGGGATATTTTCTATGAAATTCTCTCTGCAATTCTGGAATGTTAATTTTTTCTGCTGGTTCCCATGAGTTCTCAGACTCATCTAACCCTTTCCATGCAACCAAATACTGTAATTTCCTTCTACTTATTCTCGAGTCTAATATCTCTTCCACTTTGGTCTCCTCTTCCCCCATCATGGTGGGAAAAGGAGGTGGTTCCCTTGAACTTTGATACTTATGCGCTGGTACAAACACTGACAATAAAGATCTATGAAATACAGGGTGTATTCTCATATTTTCAGGTAAATGAAGCTTGAAAGCAACTGGGTTAATTTGAGCCTTTACTTGGAAAGGTCCCAGTCTCCTTGGTTCTAGCTTTTTACACCTCCCTCGTATTGGTAGTCCCTTGGTAGACAGCCATACCCAGCTCCCTACTTGGATTTCTTCCCCAACTCGCCGGTGCCTGTCTGCAGCTCTCTTGTAAGCCTCTTTAGCTTCTTCCAAATCCTCTTTCAATATCTCATGAATGCACCTCAACTCCTCTATCATTTCTTCTGCTGCTGGTACTGCTAACTGCTCCTCTTGACCTGGGAATGCCCTTGGGTGCAAGCCATAGTTTGCCACAAATGGGGCTCTGCCCGTAGATACATGCATTGCATTATTATACGCAAACTCTGCTAGACTCAACTTCTCTAACCACCCGCTGTGCTGATAACCAGCATAACACCTCAAATATTGTTGTAGTCTTGCATTTGTTCTTTCAGCTTCCCCATTGGTTTGCGGGTGTCTCGCCAACGTGAGGCTTAGCTCCACATCTAGTAACTGCATTAACCTCCTCCAAAATTGTGATGTAAATTGGGCCCCTCTATCTGAAATGATTTGTGATGGCATACCATGCAACCTAAAAATATTATCTAAAAACATCTTTGCAGTTTCCTGCGCGGTCGGAATTTTGGCACATGGTATGAAATGCGCCATCTTGGTTAGCATGTCAACCACCACAAAGATCACTGTATGCCTATGCGATGATGGTAGATCCGTTATAAAATCCATAGACACCACATCCCAAGGCCTTCCCGGCGTAGGCATAGGTTGTAACAACCCTGCAGGAGCTGCTCTGGGTGCCTTGGCTCGTTGACATACTTCACAACCTCTTATATATTGCGTTACGTCCTCCCTCAACTTTGGCCACCAGAACTGCCGTGTGATCTGATACAGGGTCTTTTCTCTACCAAAATGTCTTGCAGTCGGGTTATCATGATGTTGCCTCAACACTCTACCTCTTAATTCACCTGCAGGTACATACAGCACCCCTCTCCTGTACAACAATCCACCTTTTTCCTTGAAACCTTCCTCTTCCCCTCTACCTTTTCTCAGTTCCTCCATTTTCTTTTGTGCAAACTCATCTGTTGCTGTCAATCGCTGGAATTCTCTGCCGTCCACTGCTACGGCTGCACCCCCCACTGATCCGATCTCAGCATTTCTCGCAACCTGGGAGGTGCTTCTCCTTCCATATACTCAGGTTTGCGTGATAGCGCATCTGCACGAACGTTTTGATGCCCAGGTATGTACTCAAGCCTAAAATTATACCCAGCAAAAAATTCCGCCCACCTAATTTGCCTTTGGTTTAGCTGTCTAGCAGTTCTCCAATACTCTAAATTCTTATGATCTGTTTGTACCACCACCTGATGTGACGCCCCTTCCAAAAAATGTCTCCACACTTTAAAGGCAGCATGCACAGCTAAAAGTTCCTTATCAAATATGGTGTAGTTTTGTTCTGATTGATCTAATTTTCTAGAGTAGAATGCACAGGGTCTCCAGTCCCCTTCCTTGTCCTGTTGCAGGAGAATGGCCCCAATAGCCCTATCAGAGGCATCAGTTTCTACCTTCATATGTTTACTTGGATCTAGGTGCATAAGATATTTTTCTGAAGCAAACACTGCCTTTAATTTATCAAAGGCCTTCTGTGCTTCCTCAGACCATCTGAATGTCCCCTTGCCTCTTAGACAATCAGTCAGTGGTGTTGTGATTTTGGAGTAATTACCTATGAATTTACGGTAGAAATTAGCAAATCCTAAAAACCTCTGTAGTTCTTTCTTAGTTTTAGGTGCCTCCCACTCCACCACTGCCTGAACTTTACTGGGGTCCATATGCACCCCTTTGTGTGAAATGCAATATCCCAGGAACTCCACATTTTGTGTGTGGAACTTACACTTTTCTAACTTCACATATAACCTGTTGGTCCTCAATCTCTCTAACACCTGCGTGACATGTTTACATGTTCTTCCATACTTTCACTATATATTAAGAGGTCATCTAAATAAGAGACACAGAACTGATCCAGTATACCTGCCAAGACGTGATTGATGAAGGTTTGAAATACCCCTGAGCCATTTTGCAAGCCAAAAGGAATTACCAAGAATTCAAATGCACCATACTTAGTACAAAAACTGGTTTTCCACTCATCCCCTTCTCTGACCCTTATCAGATTATATGCTCCTCGTAGATCAAGCTTGGTAAAGACTTTGGCTGACCTTACTCTCTCTAAGAGGTCATCTATACGTGGCAGTGGGCACACGCGAGGCTTCATTTGGCTATTAAGGATTCTGAAGTCACATACTAATCTCGGTGCCCCTTCCTCCCCTTTCTTTTTGACAAAAAAGACAGGAGCACCCCCCGAGGCCGTGGACTCTCTAATAAAACCTCTCTGCAAATTCTTTTGCAGGAACTCCCTCAATGCTGCAGATTCTACTTCCGACATGGCATATATCTTGCTTGGTGGCAACTGTGCCCCAGGGACTAGATCTATCTTGCAATCATAGGGCCTGTGTGGTGGAAGTTTATCCACTTCTTTTTCACAAAAAACATCCCGATAAGCAATATATTGTGATGGAATCTCACTTTCATTCCCCATCAACTTCCCTTCCACCTCTGCTCCCATTACTTCCACCGAGATTTTCCCCTTTTGCCCCAAACAATGTGTCATACAATAGATCGAACCAAAAACCAAAGACCTTTGATGCCAGGCAATCACTGGATTGTGACGATTGAGCCAACTCATGCCCAGGACTATCGGGTGCCCAGCTAGTTTGGTCACATGAAATGCCCTGGTCTCTGAGTGATGACCCATATCCATTCTCATTGATGGAGTCTCGTAAGTCACTTCTCCTGACAGTAGTGGTCTGCTGTCGATTGTTTTCACTCATAGTGGGAAATTCAAAGGTAACAAAGCGATCTTGTGTTCCTGTACCAATTTCTGGTCTATGAAATCTGCTGACGCTCCTGAGTCTAACAGCGCCTCTACCTGGACCCTACGTCCATTGGGTAGTTGTAGTTGCACCTTCACCGTTCCTGGGATAGGTGGTTCCGCGTGAGAGCCTTCTATTGTTCCTCCACCCGGCTGCAAGCTCCCATATCCAGCCGGGGACATTCTTTTCCCTGATGCAGTTCCTTTGGGCAATTGTCTTCTCCCATGTCTGCTCCAGATAGAGACTCCCATCCTTTACGATTGCGACATTGTCGTGCTAGATGCCCTGGTTTTCCACAGACAAAGCAACGCCTCGTGTCTCTTCCTCTCCCTGCATTTCCTCTTACCATGGACGAGGTAGTAACTGGGAGGGGTCTGGCTGCCCCTAATTCCATGGGCTCTGGCCGCTCTCGTCCTGGCACGTTGCCAATTCTGCTTTCTGTACTTTCGATATTGTTTTCCCGCCATCGCGGTCTCCATTGTTCCTTCTTTTCACTCGCCCTCCGTTCTATGCGTAGGCTCAATTGCAGGCACGTTCGGACCAGAGAGTCCAAGGAACTAGGTTCTGGCATTTGGGTCAATTGGTCTAAAATCTCATTATTCAGTCCTTCCCTAAAAAGGGCTGCAACTGTTGGGGAATTCAGATCCCATTTTAATTTCTGCACCAGCAAACTAAAGTTGGACCAATAAACTCCCACAGTGTCTTTTCCTTGTCTCATTCTCAACAGCTGCCTAGCTGTGGTTGTTTCATGCGCAGGGTCTAAGAAAACCGTGTCTAGATACTGCAGAAACATTTGTAGATTTCCTAGGGCGGCATCCCTTCGAGATATTAGGGGTATAACACAGTCCTTAGCCCTCCCTTCCAAGAAATTAATCACATAAGCAACCTTCTCTTGCTCAGATTGAAATTCTTTATCCTTTATCTCAATTATGTAAGAAATTTCTGTCTTGAAAGCCATGTATTCAGAGGTTTCTCCCTTGAAGCTACGCAGACGTACAGTAAATGTTTTACTCACTCTGTTTCCCTGTGTCACTTGCAACATGGTTCTATGTTCTCCCAATGCTGCCAATAGTACGTCGACTTGACTTTTCAACTGTAAGTTCTGTTGCCATAAGTCCTGTAATGTGAGCTGGAGCGCTGGGGTTTCTCCTTGCCCAACTGGTGCCACAGCTCCCTCCATTTTGGCTTCTTCTTTACATATAGTGAAGAGGTGCAGAGCAGAAGGTATTCTGTCAGGACTGGTCGTGGTCCTCTTCAGATCACCACACAAACGCTTCTTGTTCTTTTATAACTTTTTATTGTGTATTAACAAAATAATCTTATAAACAGTTCTTAACTATTATTCCTCAGAGTCACTTATTTCAGATACCTTCTGAGCTCTGCTTCTCCGTGACCAGCCACCCTCAAAATGGCGAAGGCGCCTTTCCCTTCGCTTTCCCGCTCTTTTTTCTAACCTCCTGGCTAGAGCTGGCCTGTATCTCCCCTCCTCCCAATCTGAGCTAGAACTTAACCCTTGCCTTTCCTGGGAACAGCCGGTCCCTCCCTGTTGTTCCTCTTGCTCCCTTCTATTAGATTCACTGCTCTCCCTCCCCGCTTGGGGAATGCTTTCTCCCTCTGATAAACTGGAAACTTCTAACTCTTCCCTGACAGGCAGCAGGGCAGCTAATATTTCATTCTGATAGATTGCATCCAATTCTATTTTCTTGAAAACTAACGCAATCTTCAAAATATTTCACCAGGTTTACCGGCATGGCGACAGAAACCCTCTTTCAACTTTTCCCACTAACATTCTCAAGGAAAATGTCTGGCCACAAGGATATGGACAGCTCACAACGGTCTGATAATGCTCTAAGAAATGAAAACGTATTCCGTTGATTTGTTTGCCTTTATATAATACTCATTAAGATACTAATTATTAGTCTTATTATTTTATTTAACGGAATGGCTTTACTGCTCAAACATCCAAAGCTTCTGAAACTTCTGAAATGTTGTTACCGTATTTTTCGCTCTATAGGACGCACTTTTTCTCCTTCAAAAATGAAGGGGAAATGTGTGTGCGTCCTATGGAGCGAAGACGCCGTAGCCCCGCGACCCTCTCCCGGCTGGAGAGGTGAAGCGCAGCTATGGCAGGAGCCTCTACAGCCCCACGTCACCTCTCCAGCCGGGAGAGCGCACGCGGGGCTAAAGAAGCACCTGCGACCCTCTCCTGGCTGGGGAGGTGACGCGCGGCTATAGAGGCTCCTGCCATAGCTGCGTGTCACCTCTCCAGCTGGGAGAGGGTCGCGGGAGGCTGCTTTAGCCCCGCGCACGTTCTCCCGGCTGGAGAGGTGACGCGTGGCTATGGCAGGAGCCTGTCCGCTGCGCCTTTCCGCTGCTCCCTGACCTGCTCTTTGGGGCTGGTGGTGGGCTTCCCCCTGCCAGCCCCAAAGAGCAGGTCGAAAGGAACCTGAAGCCTGGAGAGCGAGAGGGGTCAGTGCACACCGACCCCTCTCGCTCTCCAGGCTTCCGAGGTAGCCGCCTGAACGCACCTTAAACGGCACCTTGTTTTAGAGTGGGAAAACAAGAGGGGAAAGTTCTCCCCCTCTCTGTGCAGCGCCTCCTGCCGCTTCACTGAAGGGGCGCTGGGCAGAGAGGGGGAGATTTTTTTCCCCTTGTTCTCCCCCCTCTAAAACAAAGTGCGTCCTATTGTCCGGTGCGTCCAATGGTGCGAAAAATACGGTATTTATTATTTCAGGCTCCAATAATAGCAATGCCCATTTCAGTACAATGTACACAAACAGTAATATAATTTATGTATGATCCACTAACCCAAATTACAGAATGTTAACTACATAAATTTATTTTTGTTAAAAAAAAAAAAAGCAAAGAGCAATCATAGTCTAAGGTCAATTGCAGCATTTAGAAATTTTGCAACGTTCTAATCCGTGTGCTGCGCTGGTGCCGGCTCACCAGAGCAGCTTTGTCACGCTGGCCACGTGACCCGGAAGTGTCTCCGGACAGCGCTGGCCCCCGGCCTCTTAAGTGAGATGAGCACACAACCCTAGAGTCGGACACGACTGGCCGGTAAGGGCAGGGGGGTACCTTAATCTTTTGCTGCTGTTGAGCATGGGTTCCATCTTCCTCGCCCCAAACTGAGTCCTTAGAAACGACACTTCCTCATGAGGTAGTGTTGTTCCAAGAATATTGCTGTGGGCAAGAAGGGAAAAGCCATGCATCAAGCAGGATGTGGAATGGCAACAAAACATTGTTTAGAAGAAGAAAACCTGATGCCACCATCATAAGCCCCCGCTCAACGAAGAGCAGTGAACATTTTACTCCCAGGCTGCAGAAGATGCCAAAATGCAACTCCCACTATCATAGTCCGCCATTTGGGCTGTGAATGTAAATGGCGGTCATAACCCAGTTCTAGAACAATGCCAGTGATCTGAGAGCTACAGCCATATCAGCACACATCCATAACTTGTAACAGAATCTGGTCCAGCCTCTTTTTTCAGTCTTGGAGACCTGCTACAAATCTAGATGTTAACCTTGTTCCCCTGGTGCTGCGGAAAGGAACAGGCCAAAATCCAGAGCTTAGCTTTTTCATGATGATGTAATGTACACCCAACACCGCAAGCCTAGAATACACAAAGTGTTCCTTTATCCTTTGAAATAGTCAGAAGTAGCTTGGAGGGGACGGTAAATTGCATCAATGAGTTTTACATGCATACTTTTCCTTTTCCTTTTTCCCACAGCGTGGAATGCGACAGCAATACTTGTTGGGTCAATTCATAAAGGACAGATATAAGGACTTCTTAAGTGATGAATACAAGCGAAAGGAAGCAAGTATTGGAACTAACTTCACCGTTTTCTCAGCAATAACATTTATACTAATATAATGTTAGGGTCAAACTATGATAATAATAATAAATTTATTTATATCCTACCCTCCCCAGCTGAAGCCGGGCTCAGAGCGGCTAACAACAGTAAATGTAACACAGTTTACATAAAATCACATTCAATTAATTGAAATACATTCTAAAATCAATTCATTCTAAAATGCCGCTTAGCTATGGATGGGTTTCCCCATGCTTGTTGGATTGGGACAAGCAAATAGAAGCAGAAGTGTAGTGATTTCCACCATGTGTTCAAAATTTACTCATAATTGCAATCCCCACAAGCCTAGCAGCATCCGCAGTGACTTTCCATCGCCAACCTTTCCCCTCCTTACAATGGCTACTATGATCATTGCAGCAGAGAGGGCGAGAGAAGGTGAAAGACCCTGTCTTTCCTTTCCCGTGTCCTCCTGGTTCTGTCCCTCCCCTCCCACTGGATTTCCAGTTAGGAGATGGGGCACAGACAGAAAAAGAAGACAGCAGTCACCAGAACAGCAACCCTGAAAGTGGGTTGGTGTGGGTATGCAAGTTAGATCTAAATCTCCCCCTGTGGAAAACAACCATCTAGGATCAAAACAACAATACCATCCTGAGCCACTCTTTCATTTTTTCCTTCTCAGATTTATGTCCGAAGTACAGATTATGATCGAACCATTATGAGTGCTCAAGCCAATCTGGCCGGACTCTTTCCTCCTAAAGGAAACCAAATCTGGAACAAAGAGATCGCTTGGCAACCAATTCCAGTTCATACTGTTCCACGTTCAGAGGAAAGGGTAAGGAAACGTGTGGTATTTTTAACCTTTTCCACTCCCAGTTCAATGGAAACATGGCAACCTGAGAGGTGAATATTTCACTTAAATAGAGAGATAAATAGAGATAAGAGAGAGAGAAGTCTTGGAGTTATGATGCAGCGTTAGAGCTTCTATTTGCAAAAACCAGCTGTAAAGGTAAAGGGACCCCTGACCATTAGGTCCAGTCGTGACCGACTCTGGGGTTGCGGCGCTCATCTCGCTTTATTGGCAGAGGGAACCGGTGTACATCTTCCGGGTCACGTGGCCAGCATGACGAAGCCGCTTCTGGCAAACCAGAGCTGTGCACGTAAACACCGTTTACCTTCCCACCGGAGCGGTACCTATTTATCTACTTGCACTTTGACGTGCTTTCGAACTGCTAGGTTGGCAGAAGCTAGGACCAAACAACGGGAGCTCACCCCGTCACGGGGAGGCTCTGTGGTTTAACCCACAGCGCCATCCACATCCCTCCAAGGGCTTGGGGAAGGTAGTCTGTGACGGCACTTGGAGCTTAAATGCACCAGCAGAAGTTACAGTGTGCATTAAAATACCTGCTCGGAGGGGCACACTTGACCCTTGCTGCAGTCACACTCAGACTCTGAGTAAGGAAAATAAGAACGTGAAGTTTATTGTAGGAAATATTTGTTGGATACCACAGATCCTAGGTGCAGCTGAGGTAAATGTACTAAGAACCATGCTTGCTCTTCCATCTCTGCAGTAGAGCGAGAAAGGAAAAATAACTCCTCTCAATGGTGGGGTGAGGTCAGCAGCCCTGAGAATATCAGTCTGGCATCTGAAGAAAGGTCAGCACTGAAAGTCTAGCAAGCATGGAGGCTCTACTTTCTATCTCCATGCAAACCCACCAAGCCTTTAGCACAAGCCGCCCCTGACCAAGGCAACTTTTTGCAACAGAAAAAGTGGAAGTTGTAATCACACGCTACTGACTGGTTGCTCTTCAAGCATCTTCCCACTAATAATCTAAATTTAGGATGGACATATGTATTATACACAGGCAGATGACAATATGAGGAGGTCTTTTTAGCTGATATGTTTCGTTTAATTTCATTAGTTGTTGCATTATCCTGTTCGCGCTCCATGTCCAAAGTTCGGTCAGCTTCTAAAGGAAACTTTTGGATCCAAAACAGTCCAGGAAAAACTGAAAAGTCAAATGGTAAGAAATGGAAAGGGAAAATCTTATGGCTGCAATCCATGCGAGTAAATCCCACTGAAATCAATGGTGCTTACTTCTGAGTAGACATACCTCAGAATGTGCTGTGAATGTCTGATAAGACAGCCAAATGCCTTTTGTTTCTTGATGTAACGTCTATTATAAACCGTTTTTCTCATTATAAATTTGCTATTGTTTTGCTTACGGGTCCTTTTAGCAGTTGTGCAAGTCAAACTGACTTCCTTGAGCTGCTTAAAACTGGAGATGAATCAACTGTCCCCAGAGGGACTCTCTTATCTCTCTGAAATTACAACCTGTGCACTGTGCAGCTTTGAAATGTTTTATTTTTCATGTTCCTGCCTGCTTGTAAAATAAAGCGAGAATCGATTTTCCCAAAGGGGGCAATGAAAGAGGTCTGGGCGGATTGCCTTGTTGGCTGTGGGGAGCAGGCCGTGGCGCTGCCAAGTTTGCAGGGGGCATGCACAAAATGCCCACTGGGGCCTCTCCTGCTCACTTTCCCTCTCCCTCCACCCCTCTGCCCTGGTTGGTTACTGCTCTCCATGTCCTTTTCACTAGCAAAAGGGAATGAAGGGGTCTCTTGTTCTTTGGGAGCAAAAATGAAAGAGAATGGGGTTCTTTTGTTCCTTTCCTCCTATCCTCTCTGAAGTGGAACAATAAAATTCAGGACAGATTCAGAAATGTCCAGTCACAGGCAGCCCACTAATAAGAAACTCCTCATTTCCATGGGGGTTTCGTTCCTGGCGCCCATGCGCATTGCTGGAGCATGCATAAGCCCACCCCACCTCATTAAACCCCATTATGCCCACACTCCCACCCCGAAGATCCCAACAATGAGTGTGTGCACAGAGGTGCATCAATCGGACACACGTAAAATGGTCGCTGTCTGTACTATTTCACAGATGTGGAACACTGAGACTGGGGTCACTATCACCAGTTGTCAGGAGCACTTTTCTTTCAAAGCAGCCAGTAATTTCCTTTGACCACCTGTTCCCACCTGTGGTAAGGAGGACTGCAGAAATAAGACGGGCTTTGGCTGAATGCGGATTTTCAAACCCCTTGTGCTCCTTAAGATCAAGCTCTGAAAGCCCACCGTTTAATTCTGTCCTCTAAGATTGTGGGCTACTGCAGCACCCCCCACATTATGGAACTGGCAGGGCAAAACTCTGCCCCATTAAATGGCAGTCACTGCAGGACCAGGCCCTACCATTCATTTGCACTTACTGGTTCATTAATCCTTCTGCTCTTTATCTTTCAGCCATTTCTTGGTCAATTAGCATCTAACCTGGGATACGATATGAAGGCTCTTCTGGATTTTAACAGTCACAAACTCTGGAATGCGTACGATGCTTTACTTGTTCAGGTAATTTCTAGTAAACCTATATGAAACTCATTCATCCCCAACAAAACAGACCAAGGGGTTTAGGACGAGGTCAGGTGGCACATGGCAGATAAAAGCCACACTTGTGGCAAGGTCATTAACGATCCTGCTTTCAATATTATTTGTGCTGGAGGCTGTTGTAACCATAGTAGCAGAAGCTGCAGTGGTCCAAGCTACTGTTTACATTGTGGATGAGGAACCATTTTCAGCTTCAGGGACGCATTTCCATCTAGGAAACCTTCCAAGGTAGGACCACGTATCAGTGGTGGTTTTAGGGGGCAAGGTTGTGTAGAGCTATAAATGTACATTTTACCTTTGTGCGGTTTTCAACCTGTGGGTCCCCAGATGTTGTTGGACTACAACTCCCATCATCCCTGAGCTCTGGCCTTGCTAGCTAGGGGTGATGGAAGTTGTAGTTCAACAACATCTGGGGACCCACAGGTTGAGAAAGGCTGGTACACACACACAAAACCACACACACACACCTCTCTATGCTCCATATAAGAGACATTATCAGAAATCAAAGACACATTTCAGCCAAGCTAAAACACCCCTTTAGTTAGGCAGAGGCCTATTCTCCCCCCACAAAAAGGGGAACTTCTAGATTGAGTTCATCAACCCAGTTGGGACTGTGTGTTTTTTTCTTTAACTGCCATAGACATGGGGCTGGGAGAGGAGACCTCAAAAACCTATGTAGTCTAATTCTAATCCTGCAATTGTGGAAATTTATTTAGACCAAATCCCCTCTCATTGTAATAGGGTTTTATTGGCTGGCTGTGAGCCATTTTGTGTGGGCCCCAATGTGGCATGGAATGGGTTTTCCTATATAGAAACATGAAGGTCTGTGAAACAACAGAACAGATGAGAGTGAGAGAGCAAAGGCATGGCTGACAGATGAATCATAGAATCATAGAGTTGGAAGAGACCACAAGGGCCATCGAGTCCAACCCCCTGCCAAGCAGGAAACACCATCAGAGCACTCCTGACATATGGTTGTCAAGCCTCTGCTTAAAGATCTCCAAAGTAGGAGACTCCACCACACTCCTTGGCAGCAAATTCCACTGTCGAACAGCTCTTACTGTCAGAAAGTTCTTCCTAATGTTTAGGTGGAATCTTCTTTCTTGTAGTTTGGATCCATTGCTCCGTGTCCGCTTCTCTGGAGCAGCAGAAAACAACCTTTCTCCCTCCTCTATGTGACATCCTTTTATATATTTGAACATGGCTATCATATCACCCCTTAACCTCCTCTTCTCCAGGCTAAACATGCCCAGCTCCCTTAGCCGTTCCTCATAAGGCATCGTTTCCAGGCCTTTGACCATTTTGGTTGCCCTCCTCTGGACACGTTCCAGTTTGTCAGTGTCCTTCTTGAATTGTGGTGCCCAGAACTGGACACAGTACTCCAGGTGAGGTCTGACCAGAGCAGAATACAGTGGCACTATTACTTCCCTTGATCTAGATGCTATACTCCTATTGATGCAGCCCAGAATTGCATTGGCTTTTTTAGCTGCCGTGTCACCTTGTTGGCTCATGTCAAGTTTGTGGTCAACCAAGACTCCTAGATCCTTTTCACATGTACTGCTCTCAAGCCAGGTGTCACCCATCTTGTATTTGTGCCTCTCATTTTTTTTGCCCAAGTGCAATACTTTACATTTCTCCCTGTTAAAATTCATCTTGTTTGTTTTTGCCCAGTTCTCTAATCTGTCAAGGTCGTTTTGAAGTGTGATCCTGTCCTCTGGGGTGTTAGCCACCCCTCCCAGTTTGGTGTCATCTGCAAATTTGATCAGGATGCCCTTGAGTCCATCATCCAAGTCGTTGATAAAGATGTTGAACAAGACCGGGCCCAAGACAGAACCCTGTGGCACCCCACTAGTCACTCTTCTCCAGGATGAAGAGGAACCATTGATGAGCACCCTTTGGGTTCGGTCAGTCAGCCAGTTACAAATCCACTGAGTGGTAGCATAGTCAAGACCGCATTTTACCAGCTTCTTTACAAGAATATCATGGGGCACCTTGTCAAATGCCTTGCTGAAATCAAGGTAGGCTACATCCACTGCGTTCCCTTCATCTACCAGGCTTGTAATTCTGTCAAAAAAACGAGATCAGGTTAGTTTGACATGACTTATTTTTCAGAAATCCATGCTGACTATTGGTGATCACAGCATTCCTTTCTAGGTGCTCACAGACTGTTTGCTTAATGATCTGCTCCAGAATCTTCCCTGGTATTGATGTCAGACTGACTGGGCGGTAATTATTTGGGTCCTCTCTTTTCCCCTTTTTGAAAATAGGGACAACATTTGCCCTCCTCCAGTCTGCCGGGACTTCGCCTGTTCTCCAGGAATTCTCAAAGATGACTGCCAGTGGTTCTGAGATCACATCTGCCAGTTCTTTTAATACTCTTGGATGCAGTTCATCTGGCCCTGGAGACTTGAATACATCTAAACTAGCCAAATATTCTTGTACTATCTCCTTAGTTATTCTGGGCTGTGTTTCCTTTGCTGAATCATTTGCTCCAAATTCTTCAGGTCGGGCATTGTTTTCTTTATCGGAGAAGACTGAGGCAAAGAAGGCATTGAGGAGTTCAGCCCTTTCTGTGTCCCCTGTTTGCATTTCACCATCTTCTCCTCTGAGTGACCCCACTGTTTCTTTGTTCTTCCTTTTGCTACGAACATACCCATAAAAGCCTTTTTTGTTGCTTTTAACCTCTCTAGCAAGCCTGAGTTCATTCTGTGCTTTAGCTTTTCTGACTTTGTGTCTACACGTGCTGGCTATTTGTTTGAATTCCTCTTTGGTGGTTTCCCCCCTTTTCCATTTTTTGTACACATCCTTTTTTAATCTTAATTCAGTTAAAAGTTCTTTAGATAGCCACCCTGGCTTCTTTAGGCACCTTCCATGTTTCCGTCTCATTGGTATTGCCTGACATTGTGCTTTTACTATCTCCCTCTTAACAAACTCCCAGCCATCATGAACTCCCTTTCCTTTTAGTATTGCTGTCCATGGGATCTCACCCAGCACTTCCCTAAGTTTTATGAAGTCGGCTTTCTTAAAGTCAAGAAATTGAGTCCTAGTATGCTTGGCTGCTCCTTTCCACTGTATAGTAAACTTCAGAAGAGCATGATCACTCGCGCCTAATGATCCTTCCACATCTACCCCACTAACCAGGTCATCAACATTGGTTAGGACCAGATCTAAAATGGCTGTTCCTCTTGTTGCTTCTCCCACTTTCTGGACAATGAAGTTGTCTGCAAGGCCAGTGAGGAATCTGTTTGACCTCATGCTCTTGGCTGAGTTTGACGTCCAACAAATATCCGGGTAATTGAAGTCCCCCATTACTACTATCTCCCTTCCTTTTGCATGCTTGGCCATCTGTTCCAGGAAGGCATCATCTATGTCCTCCGTTTGGCTTGGGGATCTATAGTAAACTCCCACAATGAGGTCTCTGTTATTCTTCTCTCCCTTAATTTTGACCCAAATGCTCTCACTTTGGCTTTGAGGTTCTAAATCTTGGATCTCTTCACAGGTATACACATCCCTGACATATAATGCCACTCCTCCTCCTTTCTTGTCTGGTCTGTTTCTCTGAAATAGATTGTATCCTCCCATTATTACATTCCAATCGTGGGACTTATCCCACCAGGTTTCAGTGATGCCTATTATGTCATATTTAGTTTGCTGTACCAAGAGCTCAAGCTCATCTTGTTTATTTCCCATGTTTTGCGCATTAGTGTACAGACATTGAAGTCCATTAATCATTACCCCGTGTCTCTTATTTAAGGATTTTTTCCTCCCACCACTAGGTCCGCGTGCTGTTTGCTCCATTTGGTCTATGACATTTGGATGATCATCTTCATTAATTGATAGACTCCTACCTTCAGGAGCACTGTCTCCCTCCCCCACATTAGTCAGTTTAAAGCCCTCCTGATGAGGTTTCTGATATTTTTGGCAAAAACATTTCTCCCAAGCATTGTGAGGTGCAGCCCATCACTTGCCAGAAGTCCATCTTCAAGAAACTGCAGTCCGTGATCTAAGAATCCAAACCGTTCCTGTTTACACCATTTGCGAAGCCAGCTGTTCACTTCCACTATTTTCCCCTCTCTCCCTGGGTCACGTCGTTCAACTGGGAGGACAGACGAGATGACAATTTGTGCATTTAGTTGCTTCCATTTCCTGCCGAGAGCCTCGTAGTCTCTTTTGATCTTCTGGAGGCTATTGCTTGCAGTGTCATTGGTTCCCACATGAACCAAGAGGAAGGGGTATTTGTCAGTGGGTTTTATGATTCCTTGCAGTCGTTCAGTTACATCTTGTATCTTAGCCCCGGGGAGACAGCACACTTCCCGGGACATCTTGTCAGGCCCACAGATCACTGCTTCTGTTCCCCTCAGTAGGGAATCCCCTATCACCACTACACGCCTCCTCTTGGGTTTGGTCGGGGTTCTTCCGTGAGCTGTCCATTTCAAGGTCACCTACACATTCCCTGAGGACTGACTTTGCTGCTCGTCTTCATATACCTGATCGACTGTAATGAGGGAGAGATCCTCAAATGGAGTCTGCTCTCCGTCTTCCATGCTAGGGGAGAGGACCTCAAAGCGATTGTGTATTTCTAAACAATCAGAGTGAACCCTGGGCCTCCTACTTCTTTGAGTCACGTTTCTCCATATATCTGGCTCCTGTGTTGGTGAACTAGCCTCCTTCTCAGTCCCCTGTCTCCTCCTTGGTGGGGACGGTGTGCTCTGTTGCTTCCAAGAAGAGCTCCAGCTCTCTAATTCTTTGGAGCGTAGCTACACGTTCCTCCAGTTGCTGGACTTTGTCTTTTAAAAGGGCAATCAACATGCAATTGCTGCAGGTAAAGCTGCCTGCAACCTTTGGCAAGATGGCAAACATTGCGCAGGAATCGCAGGCGACTGCAGCTGTTCCCTCCCCTTCCATCTTGAGATCGTGTCGTTGGGGGTGGCTACAGAGGTCCTCCATCATAAAAAGCTTGAAGACAGGACAAATAACTTCCCCTGCAAAAAAAACCCTAGGTCTCCCCCAACAAACGTTTGAGACTAGCTCCCCTAAATCTAAAAGATGGGTATAACTGCGCGTGCCGCTAGGCGCGCGCTGCTGCCCTGCAAACTCTGATAAGCTCCTCCCACAGCTAATCCCCTGCCTCAACAGAAACCCTGCCCCCTCTGACCTTTACACAGGGAAAGCAGCTAATCAGCCACAAAGAAACACACACACACACACACACACACACAAGAAAACCCTTTTTGCTCCTTCTTCAACTGCTGCCCTGCAAACTCTGATAAGCTCCTCCCACAGCTAATCCCCTGCCTCAACAGAAACCCTGCCCCCTCTGACCTTTACACAGGGAAAACAGCTAATCAGCCACAAAGAAACACACACACACAAGAAAACCTTTTTTGCTCCTTCTTCAACTGCTGCCCTGAATCACCACCCGCTTTTATTTCTTTTTAACTGTAGAAAAAACATAAGCAGTTCTTACCAGCCTGGGCTACTGACGAAGTCATGGACAATTTGAAAGATCTTTTGGCATTTTCCTTAAATGCAATGTTTGGGATACACGAAAGAGAAAAGAAATCACGACTTCAAGGAGGTAAGAAAAAGCAAAACAAAGCCCACATCTTTCTGTGCTGCGTGCCTCATGTGTAGACACAAAGGCTGGATCTAGACTCATTAACAAACGTTTCAGGAAAACATATTAAAAAGCTTATAGTGGGAAGTCATGTTGCCAAAGGGTCCAACTCTACAGCGCCATCTGGTGTCCCAATGTTATAGCCCATTTAAAACACTTCCTTCCTCCCGTTGCTAATGTAGCTGAGTCCGAAGTCACATTCCTAATTGTATATAGACCAACTCAGCACCCATATTGTATACCCGTCAACTGTCCCAATTGAATTGGGAGTATTACTAGAATGTTAGAACTTCTCTGCCCCAGCTGGAAAAAAAGTCTTTGCCAATTTACTTTAACAATAGGCAAATCCCCAGGCCCAGACGGGCTTACCTCCAAATATTACAAGACACTGATGGAATATTTGACACAGCCATTAATGGAGGTATGCAATCAGATTATGGAAGGGAAGGGGGCACCAGAATCGTGGAAAGAAGCATCCATTACTCTGATACCAAAATTGGAATCTGAAAAGACTCAACTTAAAAATTATCGTCCCATCTCACTCCTAAATGTGGATTACAAAATTTTTGCTGATATTTTAGCAAACAGACTGAAAAAAGTTCTGAATGAAGTAATTCATAAGGACCAAGCAGGCTTTCTCCCTGGTAGGCATTTGTCTGATAATACCAGGAATATTATTGATGTTTTGGAGTTACTACAGACAAATATGAATACGAAAGCAGTCTTGATTTTTATAGACGCGGAGAAGGCCTTTGATAATATATCCTGGAAATTTATGAAGAAAAATTTGGAAGGGATGGGAGTGGGAAGGGCGTTTCAAAATAGTATTGAAGCAATCTATTCAGAACAAAAGGCCAAATTGATAGTAAACAGTGTGGTGACAGAGGAGTTTAAAATTGAAAAAGGGACACGACAGGGGTGCCCTCTATCACCCTTGCTATTTATTTCTGTCCTGGAGGTGTTGCTGAACTTGATTAGGAGGGATCAGCTGGTGGAGGGAATACAGGTCGGAGAAAAGCAATATAAACTTAAGGCCTTCGCAGACGATTTGGTTCTGACACTACAGGAGCCAGAAACCAGTACAAAAAGAGCTCTTGAACTAATTTCTGAGTTTGGTCGGGTGGCGGGATTCAAGTTGAACAAACAAAAAACTAAGGTTCTGGCAAAAAATTTGATACCCTCAGAAATAGATGGGTTCCAGAAGGAAACAGAATTAAATGTGGTCACAAAAGTGAAATACCTGGGGGTTAACTTGACTGGGAGAAATCTGAATTTATTTAAGGATAACTATGAAAAATGCTGGTCAGAAATTAAAAAGGATTTGGAAACTTGGTCAAGATTGAAACTCTCCTTGTCGGGAAGAATTGCAGCAGTAAAGATGAATGTATTGCCAAGAATGTTGTTCTTGTTTCAAACCCTTCAGATCGTGGACAGAGTGGAATGTTTTGGAAAGTGGCAGAGAGATATTACGAAATTTGTCTGGCAGGGCAAAAAGCCCCGAATAAAATTTAAGATATTAACAGATGCAAAGGAAAGAGGGGGGTTTGCCCTGCCGGACTTAAGATTGTATTATGAAGCTGCATCTCTCTGCTGGATGAAAGATTGGTTTCTGTTGGAAAACACTGATGTCCTAGATCTAGAAGGGCATAGTAACGCTTTTGGGTGGCATGCATATCTGTGGTACGACAAGGCAAAGTCTCATAAATTGTTTAAAAACCATATTGTCAGGAAAGCTTTATTCATCGTCTGGACTAAATACAAGGACTTACTTGAAAGCAAGACCCCGAGGTGGTTATCACCGACGGAGGCCAAGGCCATAAAATTACGTAATATGGAGAGTGGCTGGTTGAGATATTGTGAGATAATTGAGAGAGATGGTGATACTTGGAGGTTGCAGAGTTTCGAAAAATTGAAAGGAAAGGTGCGAGACTGGTTCCATTATGCCCAAATTTTAGAGACTTTCAAAAAGGACAAAAAAATTGGTTTCCAGATGGAAAAATCAAAATTAGAGACAGAATTGCTCGAACCTAAGACGAAAGTGCTTTCAAGAATGTATAACTTGTTGCTTAAATGGAATACTCAAGATGAGATAGTTAAATCAGCTATGATAAAATGGGCACAAGACATTGGGTACAACATTATGTCTGAAGACTGGGAAAGGTTGTGGACCACCGGTATGAAATTTACGGCATGTAGTGCCTTAAAGGAAAACATTATGAAAATGGTATACAGGTGGTACATGACCCCAGTCAAACTTGCAAAGATATATCATTTGTCTGATAATAAATGTTGGAAATGCAAGGAGGCTGAAGGAACTTTTTTTCACCTCTGGTGGACATGCCCGAGGGTGAAGGCTTTTTGGGAAATGATTTATAATGAGTTGAAAAATGTGTTTAAATACACCTTTCACAAGAAACCAGAGGCCTTCCTCCTGGGCATTGTGGGCCAGAGAGTGTTAAAAAAAGATAGAACTTTCTTTTTATATGCAACCACAGCAGCAAGGATCCTTATAGCTAAATACTGGAAGGCACAGGAACTACCTACGCTGGAAGAATGGCATTCGCAGCTGATCGATTACATGGAATTAGCCGAAATGACAGGCAGAATCCGAGATCTGGGAGAAGACGCAGTGGAAGAGGACTGGAAAAAATTTAAGGACTATTTACAAAAACATTATAAGTTATATGAATGCTGAGAGTTTGCTAAGTGCTCTGGAAAAACACGCTTCAGTATTGAAATTGGTAAATGATAGAAATTAAGTTTAAGATTTAGAAATGCATAAATTATGGATTATATAACTAAATGAAAACACAAAAACAACTGAAATAAGGTATTAATTTGCTGTTTATTTTTATTGTAAAGAAAGCAGGGGATGGAGGACGTGGGGAAGTCTGGTTGATTATGAAAATTGATTTGAAAAAGTGAATTTCTTTTTTCTCTTTATAATTTCTTTTCCTTTCTGTAAAATCGCTTTTGTTGTGTCATCGATGCTGTATTTTTACCCTGGAAAAAAGCAAATAAACAAAAACTATTATAACAATTGGTTAAAGATAAAAGGGCTTCTTGTTTTCACCAGCATTTGTATTCCTTTCCATCACCATTAAGGTCTCCTTGTGAAAGATATTTTGAATAAGACGACAGAGGCTACTAAGTCCACTGATGGAAGAAAAATGTTAATGTATTCAGCCGTAAGTATGAACATTTAAAATTGACCAAACCTTCTGTAGATCGCATTCTCCTGCTACTTTTTGGCTCCCCTCTTTAAGCAGACTATTTGGAAATGAGATTTGTCTACTCAAGTAACATTATGCACATCACATCTTTTAAAAACAGGGTTGAAAAACAGAGTGTCACTTTTTACTTTGAAGGGGAAACAGTTATGCTCTTGATGAGTCGCCCTACCCTCCTGGTCTGGATTGGGCCACATTCTGTTCATTATCTTTGGGGGGCTGTAGGGAGAGATTTGGGTAGGAAAACTGCATAGCCCTCCAGCCCAAATCAAGGTCCCAACACAGCTCATGTTCCTGCAAAATAAAAGTAATTACACAGAGAAAGAGAGAGAGATGGTTGACATAAGGTTTCATCGATACTGAAGGCAGCATCAGAGCTACAAATGTGAAGAAACTACATGTTAAAATACTAAATTAGCTGGCTGACTGCACATTTCATTCCCTTTAGTGCCTGCTTGGATTATTTGCAAGCATGATCCCTTTGCAATATCACATGTCCTAAAGACCATAATGAGGCCCTTGTCTAAAACAGCATCTTTTAAACTAGCAGAGTCTGAGATAAGAACTCTCTTTCTATATATTCATATATACACATATGTACACACAGAAAAACTTCTGTCATAAAAGTTATAAGGAATTCTTTTTTCTCCCTTTTATAGCATGATACCACAATAGTTGCTCTCCAAGTAGCACTCAATGTTTTCGACGTAAAGCTACCTCCATATGCCGCCTGCCTGTTTTTTGAGCTATATAAAGAAGACAGTGGGTAAATATGAACTCGTATATTCAATAATTATCAGTGATTTATTGGGTAAGCATCTGCAAATTCACTCATCTTCTCAAACACAGTATTTCTTCTCAAAATTCCTGCACTGCTGAAATGGGTCAAAAATCAGTTGCGTTCCCTCTGCGTTTGAGCTTGACGTCTGGCTCTGTTCAAAATGCTATTGAAAAATTATTTCATAGTTGAGTGGGTGAGGTGTGCATACCTTTGAAAGACAGAAAGGGGTTGAAAGGGTTGAGTCACACTTTGTGCCAAATCTACAATATTGATCATTGATGCAGAGCTGAGAAACCCCAATTAAATCATAATTACTTGAAACAGCAGGTTAGAATTGGGCAACAATGAAAAGGTGTCATGGGCCTCCTAAATGAGAGACGATTATTAAAGAAAAACAAGACTAAATTCCACAAAATATCCAATTTCATGAAAGGATTTCTTAAACCACATCCAAAACAATAGTGCAATTCTAGTCACACTTAATAGGTCATAAGCCCCACTGGGACTCACCTCTGAGACAACATGAGTATGATTATGCCTGAACGCACTTAATAGAGAAGAATCCCAACTGAACACAATGAAATTTACTTCTAAGCAACTATGCCCATAATTGCACTGCCTGAAGGCTACATTCCTGGGCAGAATTCAACAAGGGCTGCCTGTAGGCATGAAATCCTTTGCAGGCTTACTTCAGAATAAATCCCATTGATATCTGTGGGACATATTTCTAAATATATATGCATGAAATAAATTGAATAACCAGGCGGCTTGCGACAAAGGGCTGGTTTTGCTTCTTTAAGTAAATCCCATCAAGATGATTAGCATTCAGTCGAGAAAATCAGCAACTTGTCTTGAGCCTTCCGTGGTTAGCAGTACAGAAGTCCACCCATCTTATCAGAAGACTTCTCACATCAGTTCTTATGAAATGATATATATGGCTGCATCTTGTAGAAATGACTTCTTCTTTCTTTGGCGATCACTCATAGCCGAGTAAGATTGTCTTACATAAACACGGTTTTAACAATGAATCCACAAGTGACTGTGGAGGCCAATTCTGGATCCACATGTCCTTCCACAGTGGGGACATTGGTTTCCAGGCGGGAATTGATCACAGTGTGGATTTGCCAAGTATGCCTTCCTCCTAGCATGTTTCTCCCTTGCATCCTGAGTTCAATAATAATAATATAATAATAATTTATTATTTGTACCCCGCCCATCTGGCTGGGCCTCCCCAGCCACTCTGGGCGGCTTCCACAGAAACCAAAAAACACTAAAATATCATACATTAAAAGCTTCCCTGAATAGGGCCGCCTTAAGATGTTTTCTGAATGTCAGGTAGTTGTCCATCACCTTGACATCCGATGGGAGGGCATTCCACAGGGCGGGCGCCACCACCGAAAAGGCCCTCTGCCTGGTTCCCTGTAGCTTCGCTTCTCGCAATGAGGGAACCGCCAGAAGGCCCTCGGCGCTGGACCTCAGTGTCCGGGCAGAACGATGGGGGTGGAGACGCTCCTTCAGGTATACTGGGCGTCTTCAAAGCCCATGGCACCTTTGGTAAAGGCTGTTCTCCAACTGGAGCGCTTGCAGGCCAGTGTTTCCCAGTTGTCAATGTTTATACTACATTTTTTTTAGATTTGCCTTGAGACAGTCTTTAAACCTCTTTTGTTGGCCACCAGCATTACGCTTTCCATTTTTAAGTTTGGAATAGAGTAGTTGCTTTAGAAGACGATCATCAGGCATCCACACAACATAATGCTCTTAATGACCTACATTTCTTCTTTTCAGTGAGTTCACCATTGAGATGCACTATCGGGCCAAAAAAAAACTTCCACCCCAAGCTCTTGTTTTGCCCGGCTGTGTAGCGGCTTGCCCCTTGCAGATGTTTAAAGAACTGGTTTCTCCTGTCATACCAAAGGACTGGCAAGCAGAATGTAATAGTTAATGTAGGATGGCATCATAAATGAGAGGTAAGATAGGTAGCAGGGTTGATACCAACACATATAAAACCGATGCATCAACGTTCAATTTCTCAGCTTGACCTTCCTCACAACACCCCTATGAGGTAGATGAGGATGAATGGCCCAAGGTCAAACAGTGCACTTCATGAGGCTACCTTTGACCGTGACTCGGAAACTGCAACTAATCCCGAATGTGGCAGCTAAATTGGTGTCTGGGAGCGGCTGCAGGGACCATATAACACCAATCCTAAAAGACCTGCATTGGCTTCCAGTATGTTTCCGAGCACAATTCAAAGTGTTGGTGCTGGCCTTTAAAGCCCTACATGGCCTCGGCCCAGTATACCTGAAGGAGTGTCTCCACCGCCATTGTTCACTAAGTTCCAGCTCTGAGGGCCTTCTGGCGGTTCCCTCACTGCAAGAAGTGAGGTTACAGGGAACCAGGCAGAGTGGCGCCCACCCTGTGGAACGCCCTCCTATCACATGTCAAGGAAATAAACATCTATCTGACTTTGAGAAGAGACGTTAAGGCAACCTTGTATAGGGAAGTTTTTAGCATATGATGTCCTCCTGTGTTTTTATATTTTGGGGGGAAGCCACCCAGAGTGGCCAGGACAACCCAGTCATATGGACAGGGTACAAATATTATTATTATACAGGTACACAGATGTATACATAACTTGTAATAACTATATGTGTATTTCCCAAAAATATATTTCTAAATGATGGCAGTGTTGTTGACCTTTTAACATGTTGCTATTGTCTCTCATCTTCTACCAGGGTGAAAAGTAAAATCAAAGAAAAGGCAAATGAAAAAATTAACATCCCAAGGAAGGAAAGCGGACAGCAGAAACACTGTGTGACTGTTGATGCTTTTGTGTGATTCTCATTGTTAGGATTTTCATCTTCTCAAAAATAATTATAATCAAATAAATATCAAGCAAATAGATTCAAAAATTGACTTGAACAAACACTGCCGTCTGCCGCATCATTTACAAGTTAACGTGTGTCTATATACTAAATCTCATGACGGGCAGGGGGGGGGGGGGTAACAAAAGCCAGGGAGAGAGCAGCAATTGATTTTGCAACCTTATTGACGATATTTTTTAAATACTGATTTTTTTTAAAAAAAGTTCAAATGTGCAACTGAACTTCATATTCTTTTTTTAGAAGTCCATTTATCAAAAATGGTTTACATATTTTGGACATATTCATATTCTTCAAATACCACTCTTATATAAATGTGAAACCCCATATTCTTCAAATATTCTTATATAACTGTGAAAGTGAGCACTTGTACAGTTCCCATTCATTTCAATGGGTGTTAGGACTTTTGAAGTCCCTGCTCCCATACAAGGTGTACAAGTTTTCTAGCCCTCTCCTCCCTGTTGCCAAATAAGATGAAAAGGACACATAGGAATGTTTTGTCCTGCAGAGCATTTGCCTTCCTACTCAACTGAAACGGACAGGTGTTCCATCAACATCAGTGACACCTTGTCCTTTAGATTTGTATTTTGCTTAATGCTGGTAACCTTGAACTTGTTTGTGCCTTTAACCTGCATTTTCCAAATTATTGACATCCTTAAATTTATTAATGTTGTCAAAGCATTTAGACTCTGTTGTGTTATGGTAAATAATACAAATAATTCAGATTCTATATTCCCAAAGTCAATGATGACATAGCTATTAAGGATGTCCTTTCCTTCTCTGTTAGCTTTTGTTTATGTGACTGTTTCTTCCCTTTCACCTCCCTTTAGAGTTCTCAAACAGTAGATATATATCCACATATCTCTATCTTTATCTAGATATATAAACACACACACACAGACAATGTGTACATTTACCTGTAATGACCGCCCCCCCGCTTAAAACGGGGGGCGCCCTTTGCGTGGACGCGTGCAGCCCCTGGATCTGGAGCGGCCCCAACAGCATAGGCTTGGCTTTGCCTTCCCTCAGGTGGGATACCTGGAGGTCTCCGCCTACCTCAGTCAGTTGTCCAATCCCACCTGGGGGAAGCGTTGCCAAGGAGACCAGGCCAGGTAGGGGAGGGATTACCTGCCCACACAATAGAGGGAGGATCTTACCTAGGAATCCTCACTTGGCTCCAGAGCTTCTCCCACCCTACCCACCCTCAGTTAATGTCTTATTTTGCAGGTTAACTTTTCTTCACAGGTTTTGTAGGTTAACTTTTCTTCACAGGTATGCGGGCGCTGCTACGTTAAGGTCGCTGTTAAAGGGCCGGAAAGGAATTTCCCTGCATTGGCAGGTTTCGCCTTTCCCGTAGCAAAACATCACAACTTTGGCGGTATCAGGCCTTGGGCGGAATCGTTTTGTCCATCTTCCTCTTGCGGCGGCGATACCAGGGTTCCCCGTTAAAGGGGTTTTCTGAAGGGAGGCTTTGGCCGTACACCAAAAGGTCGTCATTGCTCTCTCCTGCGGCGGCGGCGTTACGGGGGCGGCCATCTCTGCTTGAACATATGTTCTCCAGAGCCGGCCCATCCCCCCCCCACACACTGGATAACCCTGATGTTCCCTAGGTCCCCGGCTGGGGACCGGGGAGGGAGAACGCCCAATGCCTGAGCCAAGGTCTACCCACATTTGAAATTTAATAAAGTTGTGGCCAATTTAATCCCATAGCACGTTGTCTTGAGTCATTATTCCACATGACGGGGGGACCGTGCAGGATCTGGGGACTCCGCCTGTCCACGCAATGGGTTAAACAATGAAAGGGCAGTTAATCATGTTAAAATCTACAACTGCTCATCAAATCATATTGTGCTCTATAAATAATATAGACTTCTTCTGAAACAGTGGTTATCAGGCCATAAAAAATGGCTGCAAGCAAAGCATGCAGAACAAATGTATATAGTGAATGGTTATTCCAAATCATTCCAAATTGATGAAACAGATTGTAAAAAAAACCCATTTTAATCACTAGATGCCATTATTTAAAATAAGACTAAGGTCAAATAAAGATGTTCCCACAGAACCTTACTCCAGAATTTCCACTTTCCCTCCACTCGTGTTTTATAGGGAAGCTATATGACATTAAAGGGAGTGGGCAGCACTGTGGTCTAAACCACCGAGCCTCTTGGGCTTGCTGATCAGAAGACTGGTGATTCGAATCCCCACGATGGGGTGAGCTCCCATTGCTCTGTTCCAGCTCCTGCCAACCTAGCAGTTCGAAAGCACACCAGTTCAAGTAGATAAACAAGTACCCCTGCAGCGGGAAGGTAAACAGTATTTCTGTGCGCTCTGGTTTCCGTCGCGGTGTCCCGTTGTGCCAGAAGTGGTTTATTTTTAATTTTTTAAAGATATTTATTGAAGTTTTACAAATTATATCAAACAAAACAATACACACAAACACACACACACACAAAAGTATAATTTCAGAACCTTATTTTCTTAAAACTTACTTCACCGACCTCCTCATACCTCCCCTTTCTGCATTCCCATTTCAAATATTTAGTTCAGCAAATCCTCACCCTTAATTTTATCTAATTGTCAACCTTTCTTTTCTTTTAACTTAATCTTTACAGCTGTACTCCATTTAATTTCTAAAGCCACATCATTCTAGCACTCATTAATTTTGCAATGTTTCTTAAGATAGTTCTTAAATTTCTTCCAATCTTCTTCCGCCGTCTCTTTTCCCTGGTCTCGGATTCTGCCAGTCATTTCTACCAGTCCCATGTAGTCTATCACCTTCATCTGCCATTCTTCCAAGGTGGGTAGATCTTGCGCCTTCCAATACTTTGCGATGAGTATTCTTGCTGCTGTTGTAGCATACATAAAGAATGTTCTGTCTTTCTTTGGCACCAATTGGCCAACAATGCCCAGGAGAAAGGCCTCTGGTTTCTTCAGGAAGGTATATTTAAATACCTTTTTCATTTCGTTGTATATCATTTCCAAGAAAGCCTTAATCTTTGGGCACGTCCACCAAAGGGGAAAAAAGTACCTTCAGTTTCTTTACATTTCCAACATTTATTATCAGGCATGTAGTAAATTTTTGCAAGCTTGACTGGTGTCATGTACCACCTATAAATCATTTTCATAATATTTTCCTTTAAGGTATTACATGCCGTAAATTTCATACTGGTGGTCCACAACTGTTCCCAGTCAGCAAACATGATGTTATGACCAATATCTTGTGCCCACTTTATCATAGCTGATTTCACTGTTTCATCTTGTGTATTCCATTTCAACAGCAAGTTATACATTCTTGACAAGTTCTTAGTATTGGGTTCTAACAGTTCTGTTTCTAAGTGCCAGAAGTGGTTTAGTCCTGCTGGCCACGTGACCCGCAAAGCTGTCTATGGGCAAATGCCAACTCCCTCGGCCTGCAAGCGAGATGAGCACCACACCCCATAGTCGCCTTTGGCTGGACTTAACTGTCCAGGGGTCCCTTTACCTACACAGCATTGTTCTTCTGTGTTTTTCCTGTGTTCCTATGGTTTCTTTCTAGAACTTGCCCAACCTCATTTTTGGGGAAAGGGGGGAGTAGAACCGAACAGTATCATGATCTCCGCAGGTGTAGATCATTTTGGCACAGCAGTTCTGCCTTTCTGAAGGGGCGTAGCTTTGACACATGCATCTTAATCCAAACAAGTCAAAGGTGCTCCAGTTCAAGAGAACATATCTGAGAACATATTTGCTGTGGCAAAGTCAGAGATATTAGTGTTTACATGGTGGCAGCAGAATACCAGTAGTTGGGAGAATGTTTGAGGTTCTAGGAACCTAGAACTGGGGACTCTATAAGGCAAATAGGGTTTGAGAGAACCTTTGCCAAGCAAAAGGAGATTGGTGATTTGTACTCTCTTGCTCCTAAAGTGATGGACTTGGGCAGGGGAAGGTGCCTGGTTGTCAGGTGCTTTCAGGGGCAGGCAAGCCTTGCCCTCACCTGCATGACATCAGGCGTAGGGCGAATGGCTATGGTTTGCCCAAAACAGCTTCATGGGCCAAATGGGAAAGTCTGATGGGCCGAGAATAAATAATTAAGAAATCACCTCAGAAGCTAGTGGTCTCTTGCTTTGTCTCAGGGAACAGTAAATGGACTTTTAAACATAATTTAAAATAAACACCACAAATATAGAGAAATATTATAACCTCTATCACCCTAACAACCAGGCACACTCAGCTCCTGTCTTGCCGTCCTTAAGGGAAAGGGACCCCTGACCATTAGGTCCAGCCATGGCCGACTGGGGTTGCTGCGCTCATCTCGCTTTATTAGCCGACTGAGCCGGCGTACAGCTTCCGGGTCATGTGGCCAGCAGGACTAAGCCGCTTCTGGCGAACCAGAGCAGCACACGGAAACCCCATTTACCTTCCCGCCGGAGCGGTACCTGTTTATCTACTTGCACCTTGACGTCCTTTTGAACCGCTAGGTAGGCAGGAGCAGGGACCGAACAATGGGAGCTCACCCGGTCAAGGGGATTCAAACCGCCGACCTTCTGATCGGCAAGTCCTAGGCTCTGTGGTTTAACCCATAGTGCCACCCACGTCCTTGCCGTCCTTAGTTGCCCTGTATTAACCAAGGAGCACGATTGTGATTGTGACCATAATGGATGCCCATGTCCTTTTAAAAAAGCTCTTGCCAAGCTACCTCACCAAGTACTCCTGAGTAAGCTTAGCAATCATGCAACAAGAGGAGAAGTCCTCTCTGGATCAGGAATCTGTTAAACAGCAGTGTTACGGGTGAGCAGTGAGGTGGCAAGATCAGAAGAATCTTTATTTGCCTTAGCCACTAGCCATCGCAATAAAATAAAATAAAATAAAATGTACTGAAGATAGAGGTAAAAACTTAACTGTACAAAATACATTTTGGAAGTTTTCATCAATAATCAAATAATAGATCTTATTCTAATTGCCCCTGCTAAAAAACCTTGCAGTTTTTGCTGTCACCTGATCATCTTGATCTGCTCAAAGAAAGGACACGGTAGCAATGGTTGAGCAACAGTAATAGAGGGGTGTAGTGGTTGGGAGTTACTCGTGCGTAATCCTGCCCCGTTTGAGCATTGGATTGCCTGGTTAAACCCTCCGGACTGCACAGCCCATCTCAGCGTGGCTGCCCTTAGTCACTCGTAGAATCTGTCTGTGGGCGTTTCTTAAAGCGCTGCCAACATAAGAGTTGTTTGACGCCCAATCGTTTCCTCCTCTCACTGCGCGGGAGTCTCCTGCGCAGGGTGGGCGTGGGCAGCGGGGTGCTTGGGCTCTCCTCGCTAACTTCCAACGAAGAGTCCTGGAGTCCCTGCACCTCCCTGTCCCGTTGCTCTCCTGGATCCCTGGTGTTACACTCATTCTCTTCCCCTCCTTCCCAGCTGAGTCTCCCCCTAGCGCTGGGACCTTCCCCTGCAGAATCAGAGACCCTCTCCTTCTCCCCTGCCTCTGATGGCAGTTCCCTGACAAGGGGTAATAACATCACTCCTCAAATCTTTATGAAGAGTGCAAGCCAGAAACACATGAGCCAAAGACTCAATACTGCCATCTCCACAGGGACATAACCATTTTTCCAGTGAAATTTTTTGAAATCGACCCTCAAGTACAGCCGAAGGCAGCATATTCAATCTTGCGAAAGTGAAAGCGCGTCTGTATTTTGGAACTGTTAAATTTTGCAAAGAGGGTGCCAACGTGTCAGAATGGCTAGGTAGAAAATAATCATACCATGGACAAAATGTCCTTATCGTGGCCAAATTATTCTGTCGCTCAATATCATATAGGCACTGTCTAATTAAATTATTTGCTTTACTGAAGCCCAGTATTAACAACTGTTGTTAAACCTGAAAAGTAAAGCTTTTGGTTGACAATTTTAGTCCAAGCACTCTCATGACTATCTTGCGATACTAAGGGTAGTAGATCAGTGGGGTTTAAATTTAGCCGAAGTCAATAATTAAATGTCCTACGCCAAATCTGTAATTCAACAGAGGGGAGATTAGCCTCCAAGTGCAATGAAGCATTTGGAACACAGGATGGAACAGGGGGTAAATTGCCTTAGGAACTCGGATTGAACAGCTTTTGTAAATCCAAGGTGAGTGCTTGTCCAAATCTGAGCCCCGTATAATAACTGTGCTTGGGGTTTAGCTTTAAACACTTCAAGGGCTGATGGTATGTGATTGCCAAGTGAGGTGGCAACGTTTGCCGAGGAGACTAAAGAGTTCAGGGTTGTTAAACCCAAAAGAGATTATGAAAGAGCTTCAAAAGAACCTCTCCAAACTTAGTGGGTGGGCAATTAAATGTAAAATGCAATTCAGTGTAAACAAGTGGAAAGTGATGTATGTTGGCATTAAAAAAGATCTTAATTGCACATTTATACTTATGGGGTCTGAACTGGTGGGGAATGATCAGGAACAAGACCTTGTGGTTATAATGGCTGCTTACCCAGTCCTGGGATGGGTGGCGGTTGTGGCTCTTAGTCAGGGGTCAGCAAACCTTTTCAGCAGGGGGCCGGTCCACTGTCCCTCAGATCTTGTGGGGGGCCGGACTATATGGGGGGGGGAGGAATGAACTATTTCCTATGCCCTACAAATAGCCCAGAGATGCATTTTAAATAAAAGGACACATTCTACTCATGTAAAAACACACTGGTTCCTGGACCTTCCATGGGCTGGATTTAGAAGGCAATTGGGCTTCTGCCCCCAGGCCTTAGTTTGCCTACCCAAGCTCTTAGTAGTGGGCTCTGAGCCTCAGGGAGCAACGCTGGTCTGGGCGCTTGGCAGTAGAGGAATCCCCAGATCAGCCGCTTAGAATGGCGGGAGTTCCCACTAGCTGTAATTTGAATTTTGGCCAGTCATTTTGAATACTGTGTACAAAAACCTCACAAAGGGTATTGCAGTGTTGGAAGGGGTTCAGAATAGGGCAACCAAAATAATCAAGTGACTCACCTCTGAAGAAAGTTTTTAGTATAGCGAAAAGGTGACTGAGAGGTAACATGAGAGAAGTTTATAAAGTTATTCATTGCATAGATATAGTGGCTAAGGAATAGTTTCTCCATCACTCTCTCTCCTAACAGTAGAACTCATGGACATCCAGTGGAGATTAATGCTGGAAGAATCCAGACAGATATGTGAAAGTACATCTGGAGATGCAATGAGGTTCAGGGTATTGTTGTTGTTTAGTCATTTAGTCGTGTCCGACTCTTCGTGACCCCCTGGACCAGAGCACGCCAGGCACTCCTGTCTTCCACTGCCTCCTGCAGTTTGGTCAAACTCATGCTGGTAGCTTCGAGAACACTGTCCAACCATCTCATCGTCTGTCGTCCCCTTCTCCTTGTGCCCTCCATGTTTCCCAACATCAGGGTCTTTTCCAGGGAGTCTTCTCTTCTCATGAGGTGGCCAAGTACTGGAGTCTCAGCTTCAGGATCTGTCCTTCCAGTGAGCACTCAGGGCGTTCCATCATATGCGGTGGACTTGTAAAAGGGTAAAAGAGTACTGGGAAATAATTTATAATGACCTGAAAAAAATGTTTTAAAGTACTCCCCCTCCCCCCCAAAAAACCAGAGTCCTTTTTGTTGATGATAATTCAGATGGAAATTCCCAGGTGTCAGATTGCCAGACGTTATTTATGTATGCCACTACTGCAACCCATGTTTTGTTAGCCCCAAAATGGAAAACCAGCAAGGTCCCAACCAAAGAAGAGCGGCAACTTAAACTGATGGAATATATGCAGCCAGCAGACTTAACAAGAGAACATACGTTTAAAGAAGATTGGAAAATGTTTATTGAATATCTGGGTGAAAATTGTGTATACTTAGAAACGCTGGTAGCGTTAAGATAAATTCAACAGTGTAAATAAGTTTTGATGGATGTAACAATGGAATATTCAGTGGTTTAGGTTATGCAGGGATGTATGGCATGCAAACTGAACCACGGAAGGAGAAGAAGGGGTTCCCATAGGAGGCAGTCATGACAACTTAGATGTCTGAGTTCAATTTCTGCTAAGGGTTAATGCCATTATGGCCCACTGGTGGTTGTTTCCCCTTGGCAATAAACTTTTTAACATTCTCTTGTTCAATGAGCACTTAATCTATGGAGCTAATGGTATTGTGTTGTGCTGATGTCCTCCTTGACTGACCATGCTGTGGAACCTTGATGTCCATGATTATTTGCCCATGCGAATACTTCAAGTGAGACTGTGAGATTCTATGCATAGCTATCTATGCAGAATATCTTATCGATACGCTTGGTCTATGGTTGCTCCCATCACTTTCATATCTGTACCTCGGTCCTGGATGACTTATTACGCGCACTAGCAACCAGGAACAGCCAATATGGCAGAGCACTGGTGTATTGCTGCCTGCCTAGCCATTAGCAGAGACTAGAGTGTCCTTCCTTTTGGAGAAGAATCATAGGGCACAGGCTCCGGGCATCTGTTGGGTGGCGAGTGTGGTCCTCCAGCCCTACAGAATTTGACCCCTCCTCCTCTGCCTGATGTTCTTCCTGGAAGTCTGAGACTGCAACCTCCCCATTATCTTTGGTTCCCTGCCCATAAGCAGAGACCTAAGTGTCCTTCCTTTTGGAGAAAAACCATGGGGCACAGCCTCCAGGCAAGTGTGGTCCTCCAGGCCTACAGAATTTGGCATTTCCTTTTCAGTCCTTGACTATATTACAAAAAGACATAAATCAGTAGCCATCAAGTTAAACTCCAAGATCAAATAATAATAATAATAATAACAATGAAATAATCAAACAATCAAATAATACAACATTCTAAAAACATTTCATTATAAAAATTAATTAAAATCAAATTGATGGCAACCGTTAAGCAAAATTCTGTGCAGGTTGCCAGAAGAGGGAGTCAGGCTGTGCCCTGACCAAAGGCCTGGTGGAACAACTCTGTCTTGCAGGCCCTGCGGAAAGATGTCAAGTCCCGCAGGGCCCTAGTCTCTTGTGACAGAGCGTTCCACCAGATTGGAGCCGCAGCTGAGAAAGCCCTGGCTCTAGTTGATGCCAGCCTAACCTCTCTGTGGCCTGGGACCTTCAGGATGTTTTTATTTGCAGACCGTAAGTTCCTCTGTGGGGCATACCAGAAGAGGCGGTCCCGTAGGTACGAGGGTCCTAGGCCGTATAGGGCTTTAAAGGTTAAAACCAACACCTTAAGCCTGATCCTGTACTCCACCGGGAGCCAGTGCAGCTGGTATAGTACCGGATGAATGTGATCTCACAGCGAAGACCCCATAAGGAGTCTCGCCGTGGCATTCTGCACCCACTGGAGTTTCTGGGTCAGTCTCAAGGGCAGCCCCACATAGAGTGAGTTACAATAATCCAGTCTGGAGGTGACCGTTGCGTGGATCACAGTGGCTAGGTCAGGGCGAGAGAGATAAGGGGCCAACTGCTTAGCTTGGCAGAGATGAAAAAATGCCGCCTTTGGTATAGCTGTAATCTGTGCCTCCATAGAGAGGGAGGTATCAAAGATTACACCCAAACTCTTAACGGACGGTGCTGGCACTAATTGTACCCTCGCAAGAGATGGGAGTTGCCCCCTCAATCCCATATTGTACCGTCCCAGCCAGAGGACCTCTGTCTTCGAAGGATTTAACTTCAACCGGCTCCCACGTAACCATCCAGCCACAGCTTCCAGACATCTGGTCAGTGTGTCTGGGACCGAGTCAGGATGGCCATCCATCAACAGACAGAGTTGGGTGTCATCGGCATACTGATGGCAACCCAGCCCAAAACTCCGGACAAGCTGGGCGAGGGGGCGCATAAAGATGTTAAAAAGCATTGGGGAGAGTATCACACCCTGAGGCACTCCACACACCAAGGAGTGGCGCAATGACAATTCCCCCCCAAGCACCACCCTCTGTCCCCGACCAGAGAGGAACGAGCGCAGCCATTGAAGGACTGTGCCCTGGATCCCCACGTCGGCAAAGTGGTGGTCCAGGAGTTCGTGATCGACCATGTCGAAGGCTGCTGACAGGTCTAGAAGAATCAGCAGCCCCGACCTGCCTCGATCCAGCTGCCTGCGGAGATCATCTGTTAGGGCGACCAGAGCCGTCTCGGTCCCATGACCAGTGTGGAAGCTGGACTGGAATGGATCCAGAGCCGATTTAGAGAGAGTCTCCACCCCTTGGTTTGCTCTTTATAAAACACAACTTTCCCCCTTCCCACCTTCACTAACTAGGCAATTCATAATTACTGCCAGGAGCAACGAGGTCAGTGATGCATCTGCTACACAATTTCAATAGCTGTGGCTTCGCCTTCTTCATCCTGTTCTTGGGTCTCCTTCTCCCGAGTATCACAGGAAGGGAACTGAAATTTGTTGTAGTGGTAAGCATGAGGTCTTCTTTTCATTGCTAACAATGACCTTGACATTGCAGATTTGTGCAATTCCTCTTTCTATAGCCGGATTCCATGAATAATAATGTGCATTTTTATAATGTACAGCTGAGGTGCAATAGTCTTATTTCAAAGATGATTTCAGATATTTTTATTTTCTCATCCCCTCCCTTTGGGGGGGGCAGGCAGGGAGGAAGGCCATTTTGCACAATTCTTTCTTCCTACACAATGCCTGGGAATGATGTTCAGTACAGGGCATTGCAGAGCATGCAAAATGGTGGCCAGGCTTCCAACGCATTTGCTCCAAGAAAGAGAGGAGAAAATGAGAGCAGTGGTGCTGCTGCTGCTGAGCCCTCCTTCCCAAGACACCGTTGGGAGGAATTTTCCTTCCCCAGGAGAAACTTGGTTAAATTGTCCCCCAATTCCTTTGCTCACAAACAGAATGGAGTTTTTTGAGAGGCAATTAGCACCCAGCCATAGCATTGTGTAGGGACGTGGGTGGCGCTGTGGGTTAAACCACAGAGCCTAGGACTTGCCAATCAGAAGGTCAGTGGTTTGAATCCCCGTGACGGGGTGAGCTCCCGTTGCTCGGTCCCTGCTCCTGCCAACCTAGCAGTTCGAAAGCACGTCATGTGCAAGTAGATAAATAGGTACCGCTCCGGCGGGAAGGTAAACGGTGTTTCTGTGTGCTGCTCTGGTTCGCCAGAAGCGACTTAGTCATGCTGGCCACATGACCCAGAAGCTGTACGCTGGCTCCCTCAGCCAGTAAAGCGAGATGAGCGCCGCAACCCCAGAGTCGGCCACGACTGGACCTAATAGTCAGGGGTCCCTTTACCTTTACAGCATTGTGTTCCACCTTGACAGAACACATCGTGGATCTGATCAAATAGGCATATAAAGCCAGTTTATTTCTATGTTGTCACTGGGGCAAAATTCAATTCATTTTTCATTTCAGTTTCTGAACCAGGGATGCCAACTTGAATAAAATATTGGGGGGGGCCAGAAAAGCCCCACCCCACATTATCGATCACATGACACCGTGCACACACACTATTTGAATGGCAATGCCCAGCAACTTTGGGGAGGCAGCCCCCTCAAATATTTTATTGGGGGGTGGCTGAAGTTGGCTCCTATGATGGCAGCTGAAAAACAGCTATCCTTGTAAATTCACATTTTTCTGAATTTTGCAATGTAATTATCCAGCTCACATACAAAATGCATTATATTGGAGAAGCAATCTCCACACAGTCTTTAGAGGCAACCCTTTTGCACTCCATTGTAATAGTCTATCCTGGAGGCAACCAGAGCATGAAAACATGCAAAGTGACTTGCAGTATCTGTGTTTCTGGTGCCTGCATTCAGATGTGATACAAAACTATGGTTAAGTACTGCATGAATGAATATTGGGTTTGTAATTCCCCCATTCCCTTTCCTCCTCCATCACAGCTGGAAGCATTTACTTCCATGTTCGACTAACTGCAGTTCATCTTTTTTTCCAAACGGTGGCTGGTTTTAACCGTGCTTTGCCCTTAACAGTTTACTTCAAATCCATGGTTTATGACTCTTGGTCATTCAGCAAAACCATAATCTGTAACTCTCAGTTTAAGCCTAGGTTGAAAAAGGAAGCAAATGTAGCAGTTCCATGGGAGAAAGAGAGGGATGGAGAAGACATGTGCAGATATTAAACCAGCTACTTTCCCTAACTTGCTACTTTAGACAGCAATTCCCATCAAACCCAGCCAGCATGGCCCAAGTTCAGGGATGATGGGAGTTGTAGTCAAAAAGGGGGAAAGGAACCAGATAAAGTAAGGCTATACTAAACCACAGCGCTTTGAGAGGGGGTGTAAAAAATGAGGTTGCAGTACTCATTTCTTGATAAAAAGTGTTGTGGGTGCCAGCACAAAATGGCTGAAGCAGACAGAGAGAGACGATGATCATGAACTTCTGAGTACCATCACACAAAAAAGCACTGTCTGAAGGACAGGGAATAAAAATGTCAAATCAAACAAGTAAGTAAAGACGCCAGAGCTTGAGCAAGCATTTGCTGAATTGAATTTAAAGTGGCTAGCTTTGTGAAGAACACACAGCGCATGGAATATTCTGCTGGAACCTGAATATAAATTCAAGAGACAGGGAGCTGATTTTGCAAAGTATATGTATTTTGAGTATAAGAAAACGTTTCATTCTTTCTTTGCTTCCTTTTTATGGATGAACCCCAGTAAAGTTACATGTAAATTATTACTTATAATTTGCAGCACAGAACTGTATTCTTGACAGCCTTTTAGTTTGTAAATCTGTTCCCTCTAGAACAGGGGTTTCCAAACCCATCACTTTTATCCAGGTGATCTGCAGCATGTCCTCATTAAATAGTCATATTGATTTTTTGAGCTATGGCAAGAAAGCGAATGTCTAATTCAGATAAATTGCAAACAATTATAGTTTCTCTGAAAGCTAATACGGTCTCCGAACCATTTTACTAGGTTTACCGACATGGCGACAGAAGCTCCCTTTCATCTTTTCCCACTAATGTTTACAACAAAGAAGATGCTTGGCCGCAAGGATTCGGACAACTCACGAAGGTTTGATAGCTGCTCTTAGAAATGGAAGCATATTTTGTTTCATATGTTTACATTTATTTCATGCTCATTAAGATACTAATTAATCAAAATATACTCCAAATGTTTTATTTTTATTTATTTTTTTAAGTTAACAATATCTAAATACAGGTGTTAACCTTGCTGTTGTCCTGAAGTTGTGAAAAAGAACAGAGCTTAGCTTTTTCATGATGCTGTAATGTACAATCAACATTGTCATCCTAGAATACACAAAGTCTTTATCCTCGGAATGGGCAGTCAAATGTATCAATCAGTTTTACATGCCTACTTTTCTTTTCTTTCCCCCTCAGCTTGGAATGCAGCAGCAATACGAATTGGGCCAATTCATAAGGAAGAGATATGAGGGCTTCTTAAGTACTGACTACAAGCCAAAGGAAGCAAGTATTGGAATTAACAAGAGACTTTAGCCCTGTTCATTTAGTGTTAACATTTATACAAACATAACGTTAGGGTCAAACTTCAGGTGAACTTTGGATTGGGACAAGCAGTTGCAAGTAGAAGTGCAGGATGTGTGTCTTCAGGGCAAGGGGAAACTGAGAATTGATTTCCCCTATTTACTCAAATTTACCCAACTTTACTCATAATTCCCATCCCCATGTGCCCCAAATCTCCTTGTCCAGCAGCAGTGGCAGAGCTAACAAGAGACTTTCCCCCTGTTCATTTAGCAGTAACATTTATGGAAACATAACAGATGCGTTTCCCCCATGCTCTTTAGATCGGGACAAGCAAATACAAGCAGAAGTGGAGAATGTGTGTGGAGGGAACGACAAATGATTTCCCTTTGGGGTTCTAAACTTACTCACAGTTGCGATCCCTATGTGCCCCAAATCTCCTTGTCCAGCAGCAGTGTCAGGGACTGCTGCCAAATACCGTATTTTTCGCTCTATAAGACGCACCAGACCACAAGACGCACCTAGTTTTTGGAGGAGGAAAACAAGAAAAAAAATATTCTGAACCTCAGAAGCCAGAACAGCAAGAGGGATCACTGCGCAGTGAAAGCAGCAATCCCTCTTGCTGTTCTGGTTTCTGGGATAGCTGCGCAGCCTGCATTCGCTCCATAAGACGCACCCACATTTCCCCTTACTTTTTAGGAGGCGAAAAGTGAGTCTTTTAGAGCAAAAAATACAGTATGTCTGTTTCCATGCTTCCTCCTCTGTTATCAGCATGGCAGCAGAGGAAAGAAGGTGAAGACCCCTCTCTTTCTTTTCCCATGTCCTCCTCTTCTTTGGTCCTCTCTGACCCACCCCCATTATTGTTGTAACGTCCCCTGGGACCTTACGGTGAAGGGCAGGGAATAAATTAAAATTATAACACTCACAACAAAAAGAATAAGAACAACACTGGGGAATAAGCCCCAGAAATCATTGACATTTCCCAGCATTTGGTGATTGAGGAAGAGAAGGGGGTTCTTCACTGGCTTGGACTAAACCAAAAGCTGGAGAAGGACTGGGTTCCAATGCCCGCCATATTTTAAGGCACATGTTATGAACTGCTATGGTTTGTATTCTGAGAAAATGAATTGTGAAGTCCAGTGACACGACTCACACTTTCACATACCCACATGAACTCGCCAGCCCTCACAACAGAGTGAACACGCAGGAACAGGTGGCCTGTCAGTCAAATCTACCTCATGGCTCCTGGCAGAAAAAGGGAAGAAATATTCACCAAGGATTCTCAAATGTTGTTCTTTCTTCTGTTTCTCTTTGGGGTATATGCTTAATGTCCAAGTCTCCCCAAGAGAGTATTTTACTGGGATTCAAATCAACTTTACATAGAATTATACCTTCGGTTGTAGGATCAAAAAACAAAACAAAACAAAAAAACACAACACTATCCTATAACTACACTTTTCCTTTTTTCCACTCTCTAGATTTATGTCCGAAGTACAGATACTGATCGAACCATTATGAGCGCTCAAGCCAATCTGGCCGGACTCTTTCCTCCTAAAGGAAACCAAATCTGGAACAAAGAGATCCTTTGGCAACCAATTCCAGTTCATACTGTGCCACGTTCAGATGACAAGGCAAGAAAGCGTGTGGTATTTTTAACCTTTCCTGCTCCCTGTGCAATGAAAACATGGGCTGAATCCAGACACATCAAAGAAGCGTTTCAGTTTAAAGTGTGGTCAATTTAAACAGGGAAAACAAGTAGAGAAAAACAGGACTCCATGTCGCCTCCTGGTGGCTCAATATTATATCGCACATACAACACATACAAAACACTTTTTCTTTACCATTCCAGCTGAATCCATGGTAACCTAAAAGAGAATATATACCGTATTTTTCATCCCATAGGACGCTCTGTCCCATAGGACGCACCTAGTTTTTTTTGGGGGGGGGAAATAAAGGGATTTTTCCCTTTATTTCCCCCCCCCCAAAAGCAGGTCGGGGAAACCGAACCAGGAACAGCGGGATGGCGGCACTGCGCCTCCTTGCTGTCCCCTTAGCTTGTGGGGCTGGCCGATGTCTGTCCGGTGCGCGGGGCGCTCCGCTTCAGGGCGCCTTTGCGCCGGGCGGCAGGCTGCTATCCTCAGCGTAGGGAGCCCTGCGGATGTGTTCCCGAAGCGGCGGGTGCTCTGCTCTCAGGGCTGCCTAGGCTGCGGATGTGTTCCTGAAGCCTGGAGAGCAAGAGGGGTCGGTGCGCACCGACCCCTCTCGCTCTCCAAGCTTCAGTGAAAGCCTGCATTCGCCCCATAGGACGCACCCAGATTTCCCCTTCATTTTTGGAGGGGAAAAAGTGTGTCCTATAGGGCGAAAAATACGGGATATGCACGCACGCACACACACATTAACAGAGAGAACACAGACCTATTCAAGGTGTAGACAGGTATATATTAAGAGAGATTGAGATATATATATATAAAGAGAGAGAAATAGAAGGCTTAGACCTGTAATGCTGGGTTGGAGGTGTAATGCAACAGAAATCAGACTCCAGCCTCAAGAGTCTCAACAGCATCAAGCTTTAAGCATTTTCCCGCCTGCCAAAGTTTTGAATGTGTGCAAACAACCTCAGACTATTAATCATAATCCAAATTTAGGATGGACACATGGATTATGCACAGGCAGGAGACACTATCAGGAGGCCTTTGTAGTTAGTTAATACATTTTATTTATTTGTTCTTATTTTAGTTGTTGTATTTTCCTGTCAAAGCCAAATGTCCGAAGTATGACCGACTTCTAAAGGAAACGTTTGAATCCGAAACAGTCAGGGGGAAACTGAAAAAGCACATGGTAAGAAAGGGAGAGGTGGTAACTTTAAAGCTGCAGTCCCTGCAAGGCAGTCCCACTGACGTCAGTGGGTCTTACTTTTGAGTAGACATCCCGAGGAATGTGCAGCAAATGTCTGATTTGACAGCCAAACCGTTGTAGCGCCAGACTATAAACCTGTTTGCTCATGACAAATTTGTCGCTGCTGTTTTCTTCCAGGTCATTTTTTAAAAAATTAGTTGTGCAAGCGCTCCTCTAGGCTACTTAAAACTAGAGGTGTATCAACTGACCAATAGGGAAACTCTTTCTCTACCTGAAAATGCAACCCATGTACTTGCGTATGTAGCTTGGAAGTGTTTTATTTCTCTTGTTCTCACTTGCTTGCAAAATAAACAGAGAATAAATTTTCCCAAAAGGGAAAGATGTCTAGACAGATTGTCATGTTCAGGGGTCAGCAAACTTTTTCAGCAGGGGGATAGTCCACTGTCCCTCAGACCTTGTGGGGAGCCAGACTATATTTGGGGGGGGAGGATGAAGGAATTCCTATGCCCCACAAATAACCCAGAGATGCATTTTAAATAAAAGGACACCTTCTACTCATGTAAAAACACGCTGATTCCCGGAGCATCTGCGGGCTAGATTTAGAAGGCGATGGGGCCGGATCCAGCCCCCAGGCCTTAGCTTGCCTACCCATGGTCTTGTTGTTTTGGCAAGGAAGACAAGAGCACTTCCAGATTTACAGGGTCCAATGTCAGTGTGCTTAACCCCTTCCCTTCTGAATACCAGAAGGGAATGAAGGGTCCCTTCCGCTTTCTTTGAGTGGCAGGTCGGAATGAGGGGAAAGGGCCCCCAATTTGCTCCCTTCCCATCATCTGGGAAGTGGAGAAACTGATCCTTTTATTCTTGAAAAGCCTGTACAGTATTAAAGGACAGGGCTAAACTTTGCCAAATCATAACACACCAACAGGAACAGGCGCTATTGATCCCTGCGTACCCATTCGCACTTAGTGATTTATTGATCCTTCTGCTCTTTCTCTTTCAGGAATTTCTAGGTAAAATGGCAGCTAACATGGGATACGACTTGCCAACGGTTCTGGATTATAAAAGTCTCAAACTCTGGAAGGCATACGATGCTTTAGTTGTTCAGGTATTTCTAAGAGAACTTTATCACTCATCCGGCTCCAATAACAACAACAAAATACAGTGGTACCTCGCAAGACGAATGCCTTGCAAGACAAAAACTCGCTAGACGAAAGGGTTTTTTGTTTTTTGAGCTGCTTCGCAAGACGATTTTCTCTATGGGCTTGCTTCGCAAGACGGAAAGGTCTTGCAAGTTTGTTTCCTTTTTCTTAACACCGTTAATACAGTTGCGACTTGACTTCGAGGAGCAACTCATAGAACGCGGTGTCGTAGCCTTTTTTGAGGTTTTTAAAGACTTTGGTGACTTTTGAAGCTTTTCCAAAACTTTCCCGACACTGTGCTTCGCAAGACGAAAAAAATCGCAAGACAACAAAACTCGTGGAACGAATTAATTTCGTCTTGCGAGGCACCACTGTAATAGGTTAGAACAAGATCTGGCAACCAAGGGCAAATGAGAGCACTTCATGTGGAACAATGATTAGCCAATGGCGGAGCTTCATGCTCCGGCACCGGGGGGCGGAGAGCAGGTGGGGGCGGGGCTAGCATGCGCCCCAGGGGCGTGCGCTCCCCCCACACCCCTCTTCCTCCACCAGTGTGATTAGCGGCCCTGTTTTCAATACTGCTTGTGTCACCATAGCAACAGAAACTGCAGAGTGGTCCAAGCTACTGTTTAGACCCAGGGGTGCCAACTTGAATAAAATATGGGGGGCAGGTAAGCCCTACCCCCGTAATCAATCACATGATGTGGCATACACACGCCATTTGGGGGCAATGCCTATCAACTTTGGGCCTGCCCCCCTCAAATATTTTATTGGGGGGCCCGAAGGGACCGTGGCCTCTAGGAGTTGGCTCCTATGTCACCAGGGTAGGGGAAAGGGAAGAAATAAATGTCCCATCATGAGCTCCGGCTACTTAGTTTCTGTGGCACAGGCAACACATCACCTGTACTGGGCCACCTCCTGAGTTATGGAAAGGCCCATTCTCCCAAAAAGGAGAATCTATCAGGCTAAGCTCATCCATCTTGGCTGACCACTCTAGCAGTCATTTTATTTAAACACCAGAGTCACAGGGTTGGGGAGGCGACTCCAAAAACCTATTTAGTCTAACTCTGACCTTAGAACCACAGAAATTTATTCAGACCAAGGACTCAGCTACACTCAGTCAACTATATCATTATAACTGTGTTATAAATATGTGACACCCTTTTTTTTAACTGTGTGTAGATCCAGCCCCAGCCTCCTCTCATTATAACATGTTTTTATCGGCTCTGGTTTTTGTTGGTGGTTGTGAGCCACTTTATGTAAACCAAAAGGTGGCATGTAATGGGTTTTCCTAAATATAGATATGAATCAAGAGAAGAGGTAACTGTGAGGGGGGGGCGGGGAGGGCATGGATCACAGGAGGGGGAAAAACCTTCTTTTTTCCTCACTGTAGAAAATCCATAACCTGCCTCGCCCAGACTGGGCTGATGATCAAGCCATGGACAAATTGGGAAAGCTTTTGGCCTTTTCTTTACATGCCATGTTTGGGGTACACAAAAGAGAAGAAAAATCACAACTACAAGGAGGTAAGGAGGGAAAATTCAATATGACATGCATGTATCCTTCTTTATCTTAAGTGGGGGCAGCTAATTTTTTTATTTTTTGCCTCAGGGGCTGCACTGAGGGTTGGACACACATACCTCAAGGGGCACATGACTCATGTGTGCAAAAGCACATGTATGTGTGTATGCCTACCTCTGCACCCGTCCAGCATGGGCCTAGGCTGCTCGCGTCACCATCCAGAGAGTGATGAGCAAATGCCTTTGTGGTTGCCAGCCTCTGCCAGGGAAACAGCCAGACTCTACAACATGTATTGATCACGTTATTATTGGTGACAGTGGTTGTGTTTGGAGGGCATTGCTAGGATTCCATATCACCTTGAAAACAACAACAACAACAACAACAACAAAGTTAGATGTTCTCAGTCCCAGCTTTTTGGGGAGCAGGGAGGAGTCACCACAGTGATAAAGGGGAGTGAAAGGCTGGGAATGGCTTACTGGTTTCACCATCATTTGTATTCTTTTTCATCACCATTAAGGTCTCCTTCTGCAAGAGATTTTGGATCAGATGACACAACTTCCTAAAGGAAGAAAAATGTTAATGTATTCAGCTGTACGTATGAACAGTTTTTAAATTGACCAAACCTTCTGTAGCTCACATTTTTCCTGCTCCTTTCTAGCTCCCCTTTCTGTTTGGCAACACTATTTGTCTACTCAATTCACATTACGCTCGTCACATATTTTAAAAGTTGGGTTAAAAGCTAACGCTTTTAAATTTGAAGGGAAAGCAGCTGTGCCCCTGATCTGTGGCCCTGCCCTCCTGATTCGGATTGGGCCCCACACAGTACATTGTACTTGGGAATATATGGGGAGGCTTGAGGCTAGGAAACCTGCAGAGCCCTCCAACCCAGGTCAGGTGTGGTGTGCTCTTTCTGCAAAACAGAAGTGGAAATCTCACATATATACAAGATTAATGCAACATCTCACTGATACTGAAGGCAACCTCAAGGCCATCCCCAGGTCTCATGAGTATAACTTAAAAGACAACAATAATGCAAAAAATAAATAAATCTCAGCTAGATTCTGGAGTCATGTTCTAGGGCAGAAAGGGGAGATCCCAAGTGTCTTGTAACATGTTGTCCGTTTCAGTGCTGGCATGTATTTGCTAAAGGGCTTTCTCCATTCTGTTACCGCTCACATTCTGTATTCCAAACCACAAATCATTCATTTTTCAATATGAATATGACAGGTTCTTACATAATTCACATTGTCAAGTTTCACTTTCTTATTGGCGCTGAATATAGACATGTGCCTCCGCCCCTCAGGGAGCAGAGTTGCGTATTGACTCCAAAATGCTTAATAGCCCTACTCAGTACTTTCTTGTAAACGTTAAACAAAATGGAAGGTAAATCAAAGCCCGCAGAACCCCACAGCACCCAAGCCACCTTCCCAAAGCACCACCTTCTGGGAACAACCCTCCAAGTTGGAGCAGAACAACTGCAAAACAACTTCCCCTACTCCCAACTCAGATAGTCTCTCAGAAGAATTCCATGGCTGGTGGCAATAAAAACCCCTGAGAGGTCAAGGAGACCCAACAGGGACATACTCTACCTTTCCATTGTTCATACATAGGACCTGCCTGTGCAATCCTTTTTAGGGCAGATAGATTGCATGACTGGAGTACACACATTTTATGTACAATATGTGTATACAGTCCTGGATTCATATGCAGAAGAGTGAGTAGCATAAACTTTATTTCAGATGGATGTATGCAGAATGAAGCACAAATGTGAAGTAACTACATGTTTAAACAATACTGAATAAATGTCTGAAACAAGGTCCTACATCCCCGGGGCTGCACATTTCATTCTCTTTAAATTCTTGCTTGGGTAATCTTGCGAAAGGGGTCCTTTTGCAATTAAATCCATCGCATGCCATAGACCACAGTGGAGGACTTTGTCTGATACCACATCCTTGGAACTTAAGGCCGGCCCAAGACATTTTGGCACTTGAGGTGGACACAAAATGTAGTGAAGATCTGCCTCAGGAAGAAAGGGGAAATAAAGATTGGCATCATTACCTGCTGCCCCTGTGCAACTTGCCACCTGGGGCAGTCATCTCACCTTGCCTCATGGGTGGGCCGGCCCGGCTTAGAGCTAACAGTGTCTAAGTACTCTATACACAAATGCACTTCTGTCATGGGAGTAGTAAGGAATTCTTTATTTTCTTTTTATAGCATGATGTCACACTAGCAGCTCTCCAGGTAGCATTGGGTGTTTTCAAAGAACATCTACCTCCCTTCGCCGCTTGCCATTTTTTTGAGCTATATAAAGAAGACAATGCGTAAGTACTGATGCATAGATAAAATAATCAGCAATGGTATATTGGGTAAACAAGATTCACTCACCTTCTCAAACCTGCACAGAACACAGTATTTCTTCTCACAATTCGTGCACTGCTAAAATGAGTCAAAAAAAAGTTGCGTTCCCAGACTCTCCAAGTGTTCCTATTTTCCAAGGACACCCCCAATTTAGAGAAGCTGTCCCAGTTTCTGATTTAATCCCAGAACTTCTCACTTTTTCTTAGAAAGTCCCTATTTTCATTGGAGAAATGTTGGAGGGTATGGAATTATCCCAGCCCTCAGCTGTCTGAAGGCAATCCTGTATAGGGAAGGTTGTTTTTAATGTTTAACATATTATCATGTTTTTATATACCGTATTTTTCGCTCTAAAGGACGCACCTGGCCATTGGACGCACCTTGTTTTAGAGGGGGAGAACAAGAAAAAAAAAATCTCCCCCTCTCTGCTCAGCGCCCTTTCAGCAAAGCGGCAGGAGAAACGGAGCCCCTTCCATTTCTCCTCCTGCTTGGCTGAAGGGACGCTGCACAGCTCTCCCTCTCTGCTGAAGCCGGGAGAGTCTTGCTCTCCTGGCTTCAGCAAAAGGAACCTGAAGCCTGTGGGGCGCAGCGGGAATTTGCGCTGCGCTCCGAAGGCTTCAGGCAGCTATCCTTGAATCCAGGAGAGCGAGAGGGGTCGGTGCGCACCGACCCCTCTTGCTCTCCAGGCTTCAGCGAAAGCAACGCGAAGCCTCCGGAGTGCAGAGGGAGCACTCCTTCTGTGCTTTGGAGGCTTTGCATTGCTATCGCTGAAGCCAAGGAGCCTGTATTCGCTCCATAAGACGCACACACATTTCCCCTTAATTTTTGGAGGGGGAAAAGTGTGTCCTATAGAGGAAAGAATATGATACGTTGGAAGCTGCCCAGAGTGGCTGGGGCAACCCAGTAAGATGTGTGGGGTATGAATTATCATTATGGAATGGGACGTCCCTATTTTCATTGGAGAAATGTTGGAGTGTATGCATTCCTCTGTGTTTGAGCTTGACACCCAGCTGTCCAAAATGCTATTGGAAGTGCATTTCATAGGTGAATGGCTGAGGTGTACCTGCCTTTGAAAGACAGAAAGGGATTGAAAGGGTTGAGCCACACTTTGTGCCAGCGTTCTTCAATCTAGAGTCCCCAGATGTTGTTGGACTACAGCTGCAACATCGACGGTCTTAAGACATAAGGCTGCTGCTGAAGCAACAGCTGCATTTTGCATGTAGGTCCTTCGGTGTTTTGCCACCTCTGCACAAGTCCCATTGTGGTGCATGCAAAGGTGTGCTTGAGAGGGCAGGTGGGGACACGCTTGAATTGCAGGATAGATGCACTGAAGGAAAGAAATGGAGTGGGCATTGCCAGACAACAGCAGTGCACAGCAGGGATAGTGGGCGGTGGGGGCAGGGGTGGAGGCCAGGCACCCACAGCAAAAGTTCTGTGGGTACCCGGCCCCCCGGCCCCCTGGAGTTAGCGCCAATGTCCCTGGGCAATATATGGCTGCATCTTATGAGAATGACCACATAGGAATCCAATCAGGGGGTGACCTGACTTTCTTCTTTTCAGTGAGTACACCGTCGAGATGTACTATCGGACCAGTACTGATGCTCCACCCCAACAGCTCGTTTTGCCAGGCTGTGAAGCGGTTTGTCCCTTTGGTCGGTTTAAACACCTGCTTTCTGATGTCATACCAAAATACTGGGAATTAGAATGTAACTATTGGTGGATGCGTGACCAAGAGGTAAGATAGGGTTGAAACAAACACGTGTAAAACGGATGTGTCATCATTCAAGGTCCCAGCTTGACTTTCCTCTCAAAATCATAATACAGTGGTACCTCGCGTTAAGTACTTAATTCGTTCCGGAGGTCCATTCTTAACCTGAAACTGTTCTTAACCTGAAGCACCACTTTAGCTAATGGGGCCTCCTGCTGCCGCTGCACCGTTGAAGCACGATTTCTCTTCTCATCCTGAAGCAAAGTTCTTAACCTAAGGTACTAAGGTACTATTTCTGGGTTATCGGACTCTGTAACCTGAAGCGTATGTAACCCGAGGTACCACTGTAATTAGTGGGGCTGGCCTGTTTGAAGTTTGAAGCTTTAGGAATGCAGCTCCCACCCCCCACCTTCATCCTGCCCCAACCTCGAGAAACTGGAAAGCAGACTGCCCTGTTATCCTGGAAACTATAGTTTGTTAAAGCTGTCGGGAATTATAGCTTTGTGAGGGGTAAAATGCAATTCCCAGTGTACTTTGGAGGACGTCACTGTTGGGAGGAAAGCTACAACAATTGTAATATGTTACCTAAAAAGGGAATGAAGTGGAAGACATAAAGGCAGACTATTCTTCCTCCTCACCGATTCCTACTTTTTTAGTAAATACTTACAGTCATACCTCGGGTTACAGATGCTTCAGGTTGCATTTTTCCGGGTTATGTTTTTTTAAAAAAATAATATTTATTACTTTTAAACACTACAAAAAAGGAAAGAAGAAAAAAAAGACAATACAATACAATATAAAAAAATTACACAACACTAACACAATAAACTAATCAAGACAAAACAAAAACAGTAACACACATCATACAATTTCAATATCTTATCTTACATTCACTTGTTTCAACGACCTCCTCACACCTCCCTTTTTGTATTCCACTTCTATTAATTATTTCAGCAATTCCTTTCCATCTTCCTCTATTTTCTATCCTATAATTCTCTTAACATATTCTACCCTTATTTTTCCTTTAATACTCTAATAATCTATTTATACCTAATTCCTTATAACATTTCTACTAAAGCCATATAACTTCATTCCAACATTTTTCTAACATTCATTAATTTTACAATATTTCTATAAATAGTCTTTAAACTTTTTCCATTCTTCTTCCACCGACTCTTCTCCCTGGTTTCGGATTCTGCCAGTCATTTCCGCCAGTTCCATATAGTCCATCAACCTGGTGATCTTCTGTCCGATGCTCTTAGCTCTTTTCCAAGTCCCGTCTGCAGATCTTCTTCATATTTATACAAAAACTTTACTTTGTCTTCTACTGATCTTATTTTTATTTTCCTTCCTTTGAAGCTGAAGAATAGACCTTGGGGAAACTCCCACCTAAAGATGATTTTATTCCTTCTCAGCAGGGCAACCAAATCTCCGTAGTTAGACCTAAGATCCAAAAGGTATTTCGGGACGTCTTTAAAAATTTCCACTCTTGGCTGTTGTACTTCTAGGTTCTTCTGGTACAGTCTCTTATTCTGTTCTTCTCTTTTTTCCCTCCTCTTCCAAATCTGAAGGCCCTCACAGTTTTAATCTCTTCTTGACCCAAATCCAAGTCCCCAAAATCAGCAAATTTCTGTGTGAAGAAGTCTATCAAACTTTCCTTCTCCAATTCAGGTAGGGCTCTGATCCTCAAATTCATCTGTTTTTCTTTAAATTCAAGCATAGCAAGCGTCGACTTATGGTCATCAAGTTGCCTCTGTAAGGCTGGGACTCTCTCTCTCTCCAATTGTGTTACTTTACATTCAGCAGCAACGGCTTTCTCCCTAGCTTCCTCCACAGTCTGCCGTGTCAAAATAGATTTCTGTATCAATTTCTGAATTGTTTCTGTGTTGATATTCACCTTTTGTCCCAGATTATTTATACTTTCTGTATTTAAGTCAATTTTAATAGTTGCAGCATCCACTTTCGCATTTATCACGTCTGTTTTCTTGTTAAGCTGTTCCAGTGAATCATTTATCTTACTTAATGCATCCGCTAAGGCCTCTTCTGTCGACATACCTCTTGATTTTGAATATATTGTCACAAACGCAATAGGAGAAGAAGCAGGGGGGCCTGATATTGAGGCTCTCCTAGATTGCTGCCAAGTCCTCCCAGACCTTAATGTTTTTTCAAGAATTGACTAGTCCGTTTTTTCCTTTCCATTTGCCATAACACTTAAACGATGCAAGGTCAGTCCCAGAGTCTCACAGCTTTTTATCTTGCAGCTGGAAATCCCCCCAGCCCAGCTCTTGTAACAGTTTCAAAGGCTTCCTCTAGGGGGAAACAGTTTCTGTTTATATTAGTCAATAATGTCCTCTTTTAAACACAGCTCAATCAATGAAGTTAGTTTCAATTTTCAGTTACTTTTACTCCTTTTTAAAAGCAGATGGAGACAGTAGAAACAACGTATTTCTCTTATTAGCTAACTGTCAAGGAACGTTCTAATCGCTGTCGGTGAGCCTTCCAAAAAACGTCAGTCCTGCTAGCAGCCAGTTTCCAGGGTCTGAGTGGCGGTATTTTAACACTCTTCACTCTCTCCCGCAGGCATATTCCGTTCACAACTCCCCCCCCCCATCTTCTCCTGCCTCCCAAGGGGGGATTTAATGTTCTTTACCGATGGAAATTTAGTCCTTTACAAGAGGCTTTCCAAGGCTTCAGCTTACAGCCTCAATGCTTCAGTCTATTTACAAAAGGGGAAGGCGGACTTCCTGTATTGAACCTCCCCATTACGATACCAAATTAAACTTTTAGAAATCCAATTCTCCCGCTTCAGCTCTACTCACGGCTAATTACTTTAAAATCAAATTATCCAAAGGAAAAAGTCAGCGCTCTCCGGCAACAGCAATGCGGCTTCACTCCGTGGAAGAAGCAGACGATTCGAAGCACCGCACTACTCCCCCCACGTCGCTCCGGACCCCCGAAACTGGGTTTCCCCGCGAGTAGGGAAGGCGCAAAAGGTGCCCGCCAAATCCCACGCTCACAGGCTTCTCCCGCCTGTGATTTTTTGTGGGTCTCCACCTTCGCCGTGACAGCCAGACCCAAATTCCCACAGGGAAACTTCCTCCCGATCAGAGGAATTCCGCCTTTACCAGAGGCACCAACCCAGAAGTCTGCATTTTTCCCGGGTTAAGGACCGCGGAAACCCAGAAGTACCAGAACGGGTTACTTCTGGGTTTCAGCGGTCGCACATGCGCAGAAGCGCTAAATCACACTTTCTGCATGCACAGAAGCGCCGAATTGCAACCCACGTGTGCACAGATGCGCAGGTGCGGGTTGCGAACGCTGCAGGTTGCGAACACGCATTCCACACGGATCATGTTCGCAACCTGAGCGTCCACTGTATAGGTAAAAAAATGCTTTACTAAATTTCAACCTTTTTAACATACACAGTCAAAACACACTTTCATATTTTCTCTTATTTTTGTTGACTTCCCACCCCATTTTCCAGATAATAGAGTTTGAAGGTTGACAACGTACCGGTAGGACAGGACACAGGATTCTGGCAAGAAATAAGGTGGGTGGGTGTGTATTTTTGTAAATTAAAACTGGTGTACGGACTCTGTCAAGTTGGATACCTACTGTTCTCCGGATGTGGAATTTCTGACAATTAAATGCAGACCTTTCTATCTTCCCCGGGAATTTACAACAGTGGTGTTAACAGCGGTGTACATATCAGGGCCATGAGCAGTATGCATGAAAACATCAATGCTAAATTGAGCAGATACCCGGAGGCTGTGCAGATTATTGCGAGGAACTTCAATCACACAGATGTGAGGGCAGTACTCCCAAAATTCCATCAGCACATTGAGTGTGCTACAAGAGGAGAAAATACTCTTGACAAGGTGTACACAAACATTAGACGGGCATATGAGGTCAAGACCTTGGCGCACCTCGGTGGTTCAGGTCATGTGTCCCTGCTTCTGACATCAGTATACACACCCCTCAGGAAACAAGGCCAGATACAAACACGGATGGTTACGGTGTGGCCTGAGGGAGCCTCTCAGCAACTGCAGGACTGTTTCCAGGAGACCGACTGGAATATCTTCGACCATGAAGATCTAGAAACTTATACATCAACGGTCCTGGATTATATTAGATTCTGCACAGCAAATGTCACCAGGGAAAAGTATGTTAAGTTGTATCCGAATAGGAAGCCCTGGATGACAGGAGAGGTTAGGAGATTATTGAAGGCCAGAAATTCTGCTTTTAGAACTGGGGACCGGGTATTGTATGGCATAGAAAGAGCGAACTTGAAGAGGGCTATCAGGAAAGCAAAAGCGGAGTACAGAGGAAAAATTGAGGACCATCTGAGAAATCATGATACTAGACAAATGTGGCAGGGAGTCCAACATCTGACTGGTTATAAATCAAGGAATTCATCAGTGGTAGAGAGTACTGCTTCCTTGGTGGGAGAGTTGAATACCTTCTTTGCCCGATTTGAGGTGACACCAACAGTGACTCCAACAGGGATGCCAGAGCTATTGGCGTCACTACCTACAGAAAATGCTGCCAGGGTGGAAGAGGGAGAAGTGAGGCAAATATTAAAGGAGGTAAACACGAGGAAGGCTATGGGCCCGGATGGGGTGGCTGGCAGGGTGCTAAGAGATTGTTCGGACCAACTGGCAGGAATCTTTACGAAGATTTGTAACCAGTCTCTGGCCCAAGCCACTGTTCCACCCTGTCTGAAATCTGCTACCATTATACCCCTGCCAAAAACATCAAAGATAGACAGTCTGAATGATTTTCGCCCTGTGGCACTGACATCCATTATAATGAAATGTTTCGAAAAACTGGTGAGGAAGCGCATCTTATCTTGTCTGCCAGTGGGACTTGACCCTTACCAGTTTGCGTACAAGCCAAAGAGATCCACAGAGGATGCTGTGGCAATGGCTTTATATGCTGTCCTGACTCATTTGGAGAAGCAAGGGAACTACGCGACACTGTTCTTTGTAGACTTTAGTTCTGCATTTAATACTATTCTTCCACATAGATTGGTGCCCAAATTATTAGACCTGGGACTTCCACCATGTTTGTGCAGGTGGATATTAGACTTTCTATCAAACCCTTCCCAAAGGGTCAGGTTGGGTTCCCACGTCTCTGCGGATCTCACCACGAATACGGGGACGCCGCAGGGGTGCGTGTTGAGCCCGCTTTTATACACGCTCTATACAGCTGACTGTGCCCCCCAATACCCCAGTAATAAGATCATTAAGTTCGCAGATGATACAACGGTGGTTGGTTTAATTACGGCTGGAGAGGGGGAGGCGGCCTATAGGAAGGAAGTTGAGCAGTTGGGGGAGTGGTGCAGGAAAAACAACTTACTGCTTAACTTAAAGAAAACAAAAGAGATCATTGTGGACTTTAGGAAATGTAAATTGAATATTCAGCCATTTATTATTGAGGGGAAGTGCGTGGAACAGGTCTCAGTGTTTCAATTTCTGGGAATGGAGTTGAGAGACGACCTAACCTGGGGAGAGAACAGCAAAGACCTGGTGAAGAGAGCACAGCAGAGGTTATATTTTCTGAGAATCCTCCGGAAAAACAATCTCTCAAACACCTGTTGATGGCATTCTACCATTGCACTGTGGAGAGCATACTAACTTATGGTCTGTGCGTGTGGTTTGGGAACTGCACGGCCAGGGAAAAAACAATGCTATCCAGGGTTGTAAAGAGAGAATTATTGGGTGCACTCTTCCCACCTTAGATCAAATCTATGCTGCCAGGTGCCATAAGAAAGCGGCAGAGATAGCGCAGGATAGTACGCACCCCGGAAATGATCTCTTTCAGCTTCTGCCTTCTGGAAGAAGGTATAGGGTTATAAAGGCCAGGACTCGCCGCCTGAAAAACAGTTTCTACGCTAATGCAATTCTGGTTCTAAACGCAGCATAAGGGGTCTCTGTAGTATAGTGTATTTTAAAATGGGGTTTTAGAGTTTTTTAGGGGTTTTTGAATGTTTTATGTAGTTTTATGTAGTTTTGTGGTAGTTTTATGTAGTTTTTATGTAGTTGTTATGTAGTTTTATGTAGTTTTTCAATTTCATTGTTCCGCAAGGAACAATGAGAGTAAAGATATCGGGGGGGGGGTGAGTTGCTGTTTCTCCCCTTCTGCTACACCCTGTTTTCTAGCTATCAAATGAAAGCCACAACATTATAATCTAATTCCTTCTGTTGTTCATAGCTCAAACCCTGCTGGCAAGTTCATCACACTATAACACTTCTTTAAATAGTCTGAAAAAGGCATCCTTTCTTCCATAAAAACACTCGTCATTAGATTCTCTGAATGCAAATGTATACATAACTTGTAATGACTATCTGCAAATTTCCTAAATATGTATTTCTAAATGTTTGCAGTGTTGTTGACCTTTTGTCATGTTGCTGTTGTCTCTCATCTTCTACCAGGATGAAAAGGAAAGCCAAAGAAAGGGGAAATCAGTAAACCGACCTCCTCAGGAAGGAAACTGGACGGCAAAGTTATAAATCACCGGCAACACTACATGATTGTTGATGCTTTTGTGTGGTGCTCATAATCAAGATTTTCTTCTTCTCGTTGAGATTTCCAATCAAATAAAATCAGGCACATAGGTGCACTAGATTAGCTTGAACAAACAGCATAATTTGCAAGTTAATGTGTGTCTATAGATTTAATCTAATTACTTGAGGGTGGGGAAAGCAGGGGTCTATTTTGCAACCTTACTAAGGGTTAGGAATATATGGATATTCCTAATTCCAAACTGCTGCAGAGCTTAACAACCTTTGTCAGAACCCCATTCATCCAAAATGGTTGACACATTTAATATATTACCCTGTATCAGTCCCTACAGCCGCAGCAGGCGCCGTAAGTCTGCAATGGTTTGACTTCACCCCTGAAGGCACACTCTTCAATTGTCTTCCAAGGCTGATAGCTGCCAACAATAACTTCAGTTGGCACTCTTATTTATCCAGCTGTTAGATTAGTCAGAAGGTTTAAATTCTCACACCCCATCTAGACCCAGCGAGAGTCACTGTGCAGTAAAAACACTGACAACTAACTGAGAGTGGAGAAAGGGAGAAAACTCGCCAGAAACAATAAAGGAAAAACAGAAAATGGAGGGATATGCTGTAATCATCACACTAGATGTCCTATCAGAACAATCTTTGCATGATCTCAGGTTATCACTGCAAGTTTGTTCTGTTTCTACAGCTTCTATTGCATGGGTAGGCAAACTAAGGCCCAAGGGCCGGATCCAGCCCAATCACCTTCTAAATCCAACCTGTGGACAGTCCGGGAATGAGCGTGTTTTTACATGAGTAGAATGTGTGCTTTTATTTAAAATGCATCTCTGGGTTATTTGTAGGGCATAGGAATTTGTTCATTTCCCCCCCTTCAAAATATAGTCTGGCCCCCCACAAGTCTGAGGGACAGTGGACTACCCCCCTGCTGAAAATTTTGCTGTCCCCTGTTCTATTGAATGGAAGCTCTTGCACAGTTCCCACAATTTCAATGGGACTTAGACAGGACTTTTGAAGTCCCTGCCCCCATGCAATCTGTATAGGTTTTCTAGCTCCCTCCTCCCTGTGCCAGATATGTTGAAAAAGAAATATAGGAATGGTTTGTCCTGCAGGCCATTCATTTGCCTTTGAAGCTTCCTACCCAAGTGAAACTGACCTGTGTTTTGTGCGCCAGTAGTGATTTAGTCATGCTGGCCACATGACCCGGAAAAGCAAGATGAGCACTGGTACCCCATAGTCACCTTTGACTGGACTTAACCATCCAGGGATCCTTTGCCTTAACTACATAAACAAAAGGAAAAGGTGTTTCCTTCCTCTAGAGTTCTCAAACAGGAGGCATGTACATATTGCAACGTGTACATTTAGTGGTGCAGCAATAAAACTGCTAGCACATTTGCAAAGTGAAGTATGTTTTGAAATTGGATGGGGGACCATGTCGTGTTGAAATTCTTGCATTGCACAGGGTTTGGACTAGATGACCCTCAGGGTTCCTTCCAATTCTATGTAGTGGGTTAATCAGTTAAAGGGCAGTAGCAGTTAACCATTTTCAAATATCCAGTTGGTCATCAAATCATATTGCGCTCTGTTAATACCTTCTTGACTTCTTCTGACTTCATAAGTATTGAAATGTTTGAGGATTTACCACCGTTTTTCCATTTATGGAAACTGAAGGAAAGGTTTGTATACTTCTGGGCTCACATACCTCTGGATTATTCGAAACCCAGAAATGTACCCTATGAAAAAACAATTGGAATTCATATGGTTACCTGTGGGCTTTTCATAATTAACCAGGGTACTTAGTGGAGGATAACAAAACCCATTTCGGCTATAATGAATGACCCCAAACAAAGCATGCAGAACAAATACTGTCTATATAGCAAATGGATGTTCCAAAACATCCAAAATGATGAAAAAGCAACTTAATCACTAGAGGTCACTCTATTCCTTCAAATCTCAGAAATAATCAACCAAGAATATTTCCACACTACTTCACTCTAGAATTTCTCACACACACACACACACACACACACACACACACACACACACACACTCTTTTATGGGGAACTTACATGACATCATCAAATCTTTGTTCTCTGTCTCTCCCCCCCCCCCCATACTTCTATGTTCTCTTTTGAGTGGTCACAAAAGCTCACAGGACAGGGTGGGCTGGATCTCTGCAGGTGTAGACCAGTCTGCCTTGGAAGGGGCATCGTTTTGGCATGTGCACCTTAATCCAAACAAGTCAGAGAGGCTCCAGTTCAAATCTGAGGTGGAGCAGGCAATGAGATCTCACCCTCCAACTCAAGGCCAAGTCGTTCTTGGCACCTGAGGCAGAAAATCCCAGAAAAAGCGAAGGGACATCATAGCGCAGCAGAAGAGCAGCTATGATATCCTCAGAATCTTAGAGAAAGGCTGTGAATGTCACTTCTCAGGAACCCTGCATAGCCGCTTCCAGTTAGCATAGACAATACCCAGCTTGAGGAACCAACAGCCTGACTCACTATGAACCAGCTTTCTACATAAGTGTGTTTCCTCTTCCCTGGTAGTAAAAAATACAGCAATACTAAATTAAACTGCTAACAGTTTGTTGCCCATTCGTAAAACTGCCTCCCTCTGCCTAATTAAAGGACAGACTCTGTAGCCCTTAGCCATCCACTGCCACGTAGAAACATTTAATTTTTTTTTTACTGCTATCTGACCTGCTGAGCTGAGGAATGTTGCTAAACTAACCCAGCTTTTTAGCACAACATTTTCTGCTGTTATTTGTCCCTTGTGCTACAAGTTTTTCATATTTTAGGACTGGCAATTTGGTTATGGTTAGTGAAGATCAGAAGGCCCTTAATGACATCCTTTTTGGATGGTACCTCAGGTTAGGAACTTAATTCGTTCTGGAGGTCTGTTCTTAACCTGAAACTGTTCTTAATCTGAGGTACCACTTAAGCTAATGGGGCCTCCCACTGCCGCTGCTAAACAATTTATGTTCTCATCCTGAAGCAAAGTTCTTAACCCAAGGTACTATTTATGGGTTAGCAGCGCCTGTAACCTGAAGCGTCTGTAACCCGAGGTACCACTGTATTGCAATCTGTGGTGTGTGGTCAGTGGACTAGCGGGACTGGGCTGGCCCCTAAACGTTCCTGGTAAATTAGAGGATTAAATCCTGGCACCTCTTTCCCAAAGCCTAGGAAGCTTCTGCCCAATTTAGGGAGGGAGGCGTGATGCTCACTGCGATGTCGCAACGTCACAACATCACTCTCTCAAACTGGCATCTCTGGCTGTGTTTCCTGACGAAAAATATTGCAGCTGATTGCAATGCAGTTATTTCCCGACACACACACATACCAAAAAAAAAAAAATCACTACTGATTGCAGTGCAAGGGTCTGTCTCTAAAGAGCCTCCAGAAACTTCTACGAGGTCCTCAATCACACCCCTTACAATGAAAAAGCAGCACGCAGTCAGTGAGTACTAAACGACCTTTTTGCACCCAGTGACTCTCTTTAAAGCCCTAAACGGCCTCAGCCCAGTATACCTGAAGGAGCGTCTCCACCCCTATCATTCTGCCCGGACGCTGAGGTCCAGCGCCGAGGGCCTTCTGGCGGTTCCCTCACTGTGAGAAGCAAAGCTACAAGGAACCTGGCACAGGGCCTTCTCGGTAGTGGCGCCTGCCCTGTGGAACGCCCTCCCATCAGATGTCAAAGAGATAAACAACTACCTGACATTTAGAAAACATCTGAAGGCAGCCCTCTTCAGGGAAGTTTTTAATGTGTGACATTTTGATGTATTTTTAATCTTTGTTGTAAGCTGCCCAGAGTGGCTGGGGAAACCCAGCCAGATGGGCGGGGTTCAAATGATAGATTTTTATTATTATTTCCCAATGCCACTACCGAATATCAGGAGGGGTGGGGTTGCGGGCTCACGACCCCACCCACACTCCCGCGGGGCTGGCCCCAGCCTCGCGGGAGCCGGGGATTCCCTTAATTAGCATACCCTCGTGCCGCCAGCCAATCGGCTGGCGGCGGGGGCGGGCCTACTATGGGCCATTTAAGGTCAGGGCAGCCCTCGGCTCGCCCCTTTTCTCTTCTTTCCAACGCGGTTTCCCACCCACCCGCCCTTTAGGTTCGTCCTTGACTTTGCTATGGGTTTCGACTGGTCGCCGCAAGGGGCCTGGTAGGAGTTTTTCCATTTGGCTAATTAGCTGGATTTTGAAGCCACTTGGTTTTTTCGCCTACCTCGTAGTAAAACGTCACAACTCATGGGTTTTGGCGGTAGGCATTGGCAGGGGTATTGTCATGCAGATGAGATCGGGGGGGAGGAGCGCCATCACCTCCCCCAAGGCTTGGAGGGTAGTTCGTTAAAGGACTCCGAGGGGCGTCGCCTCGTCTGAAACCTACGGAGGCTAGGGCCTAAAGCGCGCCCCCGAGCGGTAACCCCTCGGGAGCGCCTAGGGATATGCATCTCGGGTGGCTCCCCCTGTTGGTGCTTAACCCTCACCGGTTAGACCGATTAGTCTGGTAGGGCCAATGCCTAAAGCCAATACCACTCTTGCCTGTAATCAATAAAGTTGTGGCCATTTTCGCCCATTAACCTAAATTCTGGTGTCCTGTGTCTTCATTTACCATCTGTGGTGGGGGAGGGAATAGCCACGCAAACACTACATAACTGAAATAGGTGTCCCTGCCATATTGGCACCCCAGGCAGTTTCCTTACTTGCTTTTATGGTTGGGTCAGCCCTGAGTACAGCCAGCCTGGTTTACACATGTCCAGCTGAAGACCCCTTTATGCAAGTCTTCTGATCCCCAAGACAGACATTTGCCTCCTGCAGCTGCTGCTACTCCAGACAGGTTCCTGCTTAATTGTTCTAGAGGCTATCTGGAAAATCACCCTCTGTACCTAAATAGCACCTCTTGAACAATCAGGAAAAATAAAAATGCCAGAGAGTTAACTGGCCACAACTGCAGTAAGGTTTTAGTGGTGTGGTGGTACTTAGGCATGTTCTCTTCAAAATAAGTCCCAAAGCGTTAAAAGAGTCTGAGCAACAACTTCCATAGGAGTCGCCTGTTGCCACTTGCAGCAAATAAAAGAACCAAGGGTGGCATTCAAGTTTTACTCAGAAAAGGCTCATCAAAATGAGTGGCTCTAACCTAGTCATAAGGGACGCAGGTGGCGCTGTGGGTTAAACCACAGAGCCTAGGACTCACCGATCAGAAGGTCAGTGGTTCGAATCCCCGCGACGGGGTGAGCTTCCGTTGCTTGGTCCCTGCTCCTGCCAACCTAGCAGTTCGAAAGCACATCAAAGTGCAAGTAAATAAATAGGTACCGCTCCGGCAGGAAGGTAAACGGCGTTTTCGTGTGCTGCTCTGGTTCGCCAGAAGCGGCTTAGTCATGCTGGCCACATGACCCGGAAGCTGTACGCTGGCTCCCTCGGCCAATAAAGCGAGATGAGCACCGCAACCCCAGAGTCGGCCACGACTGGACCTAATGGTCAGGCGTCCCTTTACATTTAACCTAGTCATGTCCATTAATTTCAGTGGATCTACTCTGAGTGAGATTCAGCTGAATGCCAAATAATCTTGTTGCACTTAAAGACTTGCAAATTTATTGTGGCATAAGGGGCCATTCAACAGATGCATCGAGAGTCACCCTGAGTCGTATGTGTGTGAGTTATCTATCATCTATCTATCTATCTATCTATCTATCTATCTATCTATCTATCTATATACACATATGACTTTGGGGGAGAACCAGTGCTGGATTTATGTATAAGTTAAACAAGCTATAGCTTAGGGGCCCCCTAAAATTTAAAGGGGAAAAACCTGGATGTGCATTTCCAAAATATAAGGGGGGAAAAACCTACATATAGCAACAGTGTTTTGTGTTGTGTAGGCTCCTATGATGTAAGCAATGGGCCCCGCCTGCTAACCTGCTCCCTAAAATATCACTGGTTTGCTCATTTCTATATATAGGGTGCCCACATTCTGGATGGACTGGTTGTATGACAACATGTGCAAATGGCTTTAGTAATTAGGTCAACAAATTACCATATAGCATATATTCAACACAAAAAACAGCAACAATTTGTTGTTGACGAAGGACAGCTGGACATATAAAGGGCCCCATTACCTTCAGTAGCCTAAAACCATCAAGCCTAAAACCAGCCAAGGGGAGAGCCTAAGTGCACAAAGGACTAGATCCTTACTTAGTCAGATATTGTGACCCAGGTGTAGCTGGTTTTCTTGGCATTCCCTGTTAAAAATGTCTTAACAGCAGGGGGGCGGAGTGGCAACAACTGATGTTCTATAAAGGAGGCTCATTGCCTGCAATAGATAGCAAATGGGGAGAAGGTATAAAACGATTGCTGCTGGGTAGTTTTCTCTAGGGTGGTGGAATTTCAGAAATAACGTAAGCAGGATGTGGTACTCCAAAGGGTTTGGGTGCTTATTGTTGTGTTGCGTGATTGAGAGAGTGGCTTGTGCTACTATTGGGGAGTCTTCAAGGCACAAGCCAGTGACTGGGCAGCTGCAAAATGGCGCTAGTGAAGAATCTTCAAGGCAAACTGATGTACCTTCTCCTACGCAGCCCTTGACTTTGTTACCCACCAGCTCTCCGCGGCCTGTTGCGGTGCAATGCCACAAAGATGAAATGGTGATAGCCGTTCACAGAGATCTGTTTGGGACCGGGCAGCTGATCCAAGCTGTTGATCTCCACTTAGGCCTGCAAGGCTGCCGTTATACTTCTGCTGGTGCTTCTGACTTGGTTGTTTTTGAGGTGGGGCTTCAAGAGTGTGGCATCAATCTACAGGTAATGTGAGACTTGTGTACAAATAAGACCCTTCTTGTTTATATGTGTGTGTGTGTACAGTGGTACCTCGGGTTAAGTACTTAATTCGTTCCAGAGGTCTGTTCTTAACCTGAAACTGTTCTTAACCTGAAGCACCACTTTAGCTAATGGGGCCTCCTGCTGCCGCCGCGCTGCCAGAGCACAATTTCTGTTCTTATCCTGAAGCAAAGTTCTTAACCTGAAGCACTATTTCTGGGTTAGCAGAGTGTGTATCCTGAAGCTTATGTAACCCGAGGTACCACTCTGTGTGTGTGTGTGTGTGTGTGTGTGTGTGTGTGTGTGTGTATTCCTATATGCACTTACCTTGGAGTAAGTCCTGTTGTATTCAGTGGGGCTTCCTACTTTACAGAGTTATTCCCGTGGGAGTTTCTGCCTAAGGTGCCGAAATATCTCCCTCTTCCCAGCAGAATAAAGTGTAGCAATAATAAGTTACATAATAATTTGCTGCCCTTTTTATGATGTCCCAAACCCGAAGCAGCTGCCTTATTCTGCCTAATGAATAGGCTGTCCTGTCCTGTAAACAGCACTTTGGGGAGCAATTTGCAACTGAAAACTTATGCTGGGTCCTGCAAGTGTGTCTTCTCTGAAAATTAAAAGTGATCACATGAAATGTGCTTGTTTGAATCCATTATTAGGGATGGGGAAATATATCAACTTGAGTTTTTCAGTTTGTTTTTTCCAGTCATAAGTTCAGTTTGCTACACACACATTTCCACATAAGTTTGTGGGTTGTTGTTTTTTTTAAGCTCTCACATTTTAGTGTGAATTTTGCTTTGCGTTTGTGCAGCAGTTTCCCCATAATGCAGTTTTATGTCATTTTCACCAGTGTATGCATTTATGTGCATACTTCACCCTAGTGTTTGCATTCTTATACACATTACTTGACTTTCGATTTGCATTGTGAAATTTGGAGAAGTGAAAGTTCCAAAGGACAACTCCATTTCAGTTCACATATTGCTTGGCTAGAGTGGACTGGTTAGTTTCTTCCTGAAATGCAAGCTGATTCTAATTTCTCCTCCATCCCTGGCCAGGAATGTAGTTCCTTGAAAATGCAGCTCACCAAAGTTATGCAAAAATTAAAAACCAGCCCTTAATCATCCCTTGTGAAAATAGCCTGACCTTAGTTATGCTCACTCCACAACCACTTTGTATTAATAGGTAATGGGCCATAACTCTGAAAACTAAAAATACAGAATACAGTGGTACCTCGGGTTAAGTACTTAATTCGTTCCAGAGGTCCATTCTTAACCTGAAACTGTTCTTAACCTGAAGCACCATTTTAGCTAATGGGGCCTCCTGCTGCTGCCACGCCACCAAAGCACGAGTTCTGTTCTCACCCTGAAGCAAAGTTCTTAACCTGAAGCACTATTTCTAGGTTAGCAAAGTCTGTAACCTGAAGCGTATGTAACCTGAGGTACCTCTGTATTGAAACTTGCTGTGAAGTGAATTGTCTAAAGACTACCGGGTTGCTTTATTCTTCCAGACAACAGCAGACTCCCTGTTCTACCGCACAAGACTGTACTATAACCCAAGCTCTGCAAGCAGCCCTGGAATTGTAAGAAACAGCTCGGTAGAGATCCCTATTGAGTGCCACTACCCGAGGTGAGCATCTTAGGCCACAGTTCAATAACCCACTTGCATGTCAACATCCACTGAGTTGTATTTTTTCTTTTTCTTTTTAGGGAAGATAAGGTGAGCAGCAATGGCACCAAGCCCACCGGGGTTCCTTTTACTTCGACAAAGTCTGTGGAAAGAGGGTTCCGCTTTTCCTTGCGTCTGATGACCGGTAAGGGAGATTCCAAACCCTGAAGAGGACAGTTTGTCAGATACTATTTTAAGTCTCCCTCTCTCCCCTCCTCCTCGTCATCCTTCTCCTCCTCCTCCTTTCTTTTGTTTGTTATGGATGACTATAGATGACTGGAGTGCCGAGAGGGAGTCTACTCGATATTGGCTGGGCGACTATCTCCATATCCAAGCAGACATCGAGAGGGAAGACGACCATTTACCTCTCAGGCTATTGGTCGATAGCTGTGTGGCCAAACAAACACCAGAGGAAGATGCCAGCTTACAATATGCAATTCTTGACTTCCATGGGTAAGTAGCTTTAGTGGAACCTGTGGAAAGGGAATGTTACATGTCACTCCAATTTCTGAGCAGTGTGAGACTCCAGGAGTTACAGTGATTGCTCTCTCTGGTGAAAAACAGCATAGGGATTTGGGGGGGGGGGGGTAAATTCCTGTTAGTGACCCAATCCTCACGGGCAGCAGAGGATCTGTGTCTGCTTGCCCACCTCCAGAAGAGATGCACACAGAATCACTCCTGCCTATACCGACCTAGAATCAATTAAGGCTGCAATCCTAATGCAACTTACCTGGGAGTAAGTCCCTTTCAATGCAGGAGGACGTGCCTTTGAGTGGTCATGGTGAGGATTGTGCTGTAAGGCTGCAGTTCTACACGCACCTCCTTGGAAGTACAGTGGTACCTCGGGTTACATACGCTTCAGGTTACAGACTACGCTAACCCAGAAATAGTGCCTCGGGTTAAGAACTTTGCTTCAGGATGAGAACAGAAATCGTGCTCCGGCGACGCAGCAGCAGAAGGAGGCCCCATTAGCTAAAGTGGTGCTTCAGGTTAAGAACAGTTTCAGGTTAAGTACGGACCTCCAGAACGAATTAAGTACTTAACCCAAGGTACCACTGTAAACACCCTGGGCTTGCTTCTGCATAAACATACATGAGATCGAGTTGCACGTTTTAATGGGGCCCTCCATTCCCAAATAATTGCCACACTGGAATAACACTCAAGCGTTTTTTCTGACTGTACCATCTTTGGATCCAGATGCCTGGTCGACGGGAGAATTCATGATGTGAAATCCGCCTTCAAAATCCCAAGACCGCGCCTGGAAACACTCCAGTTCACCATAGAAGCGTTCAGATTTTCTGGGGACATAAGGAACTTGGTGAGAGGACTCCTTCGTCTCACTAGGTTCCAGGGCCAGCCCTACCATTGGGCAGAATAAAAGTGAGAGTGAGGGTGTTGATGGGCAAGGCTGGGTGATCCGCCCTGCACCTCCTTAAGAGTGCCTGCTGTCCTTAGCGGTGCTGAAGTAAGATTCAGCTGGCCGTGCAGTCTACGTCTTTCCATGCAGGCCATATTTTGTCTTGTGCCTGGACAGCTGGCCCTGTTTACATTTATTCATTTACAGTGAGATGGTGGCATTCCCCACTCTGACCCTGTTTAATTTCCTTTCAAGATCTACATTGCTTGCCACCTGAGAGTCGTTGCGACTGACAAAGGACCAGATCCTCTAAATAAAGCTTGTTCGTTCAACAGCCAAAGAAGCCTGTAAGTATCATAGCTTGCATTACGGGAAAGACAGGGCTTTGAGGAGTACTAATGTGACCTTTTTGTATGTATCAGTTGGCTACCAGTAGAAGGCTCTGAGGACATCTGCAACTGCTGTGAAACTGGGAACTGTGTGTCATCTAAAGGATGGCCCAGCACAAACAACCCCAGCAATCGCCGTACATCAGAACAGAGGGAACAAGTGACTTCAGGGTCAGGTATGCTCTAAACCTGGGCGGTGGGGGAACCTGTGGTCCTCCAGGTGGTGTTAGATTCTACCTGCCACCAGCTCCTTCCAGTATAGCCAGGTATAATGGGGGGTTGGGTCACATCCTACACCATATTTATAAAGCACATGGCTTCCCCCAAAGCATCCCAAGAACCACAGTTTGCTAATGGGGCAGGGGGTAAACTGCAGTTCCCAGGATTCTGTGGGGGAAGCCTTGGGCTTAACATCAGTCCTGAAAGATGTACATTGGCTCCCAGTATGTTTAAAAGTGTTGGTGCTGATCTTTAAAGCCCTAAACAGCCTTGGCCCAGTATACCTGAAGGAGCGTTTCCACTCCCATCATTCCACCCCCACTAAGGTCCAGCTCCGAGGGGCCTTCTGGTGGTTCCCTCACTGCAAGAAGTGAGGTTACAGGGAACCAGGCAGAGGGCCTTCTCGGTAGTGGCACCATCTCTGTGGAAGTTTTAATATTTTATGTTTTATCGTGTTTTTAATATTCTGTTGGGAGACGCCCCAAGTCGCTGGGGAAACCCAGCCAGATGGGTGGGGTATAAAGAATAAATTATTATAAGTGCATAGTATGGGTGTAACCTTGTACCCAAACAATAACTGGCCTGCCACAGACTCCTGACCCTGCTCTCAACTTACTCTGTGGCAGTAGCTCAGCTACTGAGAACTGCAAACTACACACTAGCTGGATATTCTGGAACCTTCTGCATCTCTAAACTGAGTGGGAATGCTTGCATGTTGTCATAAGTGATGCTAAGAGCAATGCTATACATTTTGTATATTTCAAAGGTAAAAGCCGTGCGCAAGGAGTTTCAAAAAATGTACAGTATTGTTTTCCACATGGCACAGAAAGCTTGTGGGTCCAGCTCTTGCCTTTAACACTGGGGATAAGCTTGCTTTAATGCTCTAAAACAACTTGTTCTGTTGTTCGCTTCTAGCCATCATTGGCCTCTCGGAAGGGGAAGCTGAAGCAGACCTTCTGGTGGGACCTCTCTTAATCCTCGATGCTCCTTGGGACCTCCAGAGAGGGGAAGTGGAAACAACAGACATGGGGGCCCAAGGTAAGAAAGGAAATGGCTAAATCAAAGGCTTGTGCTATGATAAAGTAGGGGTGGGCATCTGTGGCCCTCCACCTAACTTCCTGCAAGTGGGGAAATCCTAGAAGGGGACAAGAAGGGAAAAATTGCAGGGAAGGTGGTCAAAACAGATGAAGCCTTGACTCCTTCCGCAACTATTCAGTTCAGACCTGGCGAGAATGATCAGTTCCTTCCCAGGCAACCTCCTGAGGTGGACTGGATGGAGAAGTGGAGGTGCAGAGAGAAATTGGGGGGGCTGGGCCCCCACACAACAAGTGTGCAGTTCCCCAACAGAGAAGAGGAGGTTCTCCTTGAGGTGTTAGTTTTCAGGACCCACCCTATTCTTGTGCCTGTAACTTGTTTTAACTTTTTTAAATACTGAATTTTGAATTCTTGCCACACACACCCCAGGACTTGCTGGTTAAAGGCAGGTAACAAATTTTATCACCCTCCTTGTCTTCATGTCTATGTGGCATTCCTAGAGAGTTTCAAGCCACTTACCAATGGAAGCCTCTCATCTAAGCCTTGCGATGGGAAGAAATGATCAGTTTTCTTCAAGTTTTTGTGAAACATATTTACTTTCGTATTGGTGGAATGATCTTTCTTGAAGGAAGGGCTATTGATGACAAATGGCCTGGAGGCTGAGAACTTGCTATTTGCATGAAATGTACTTGTCTACAGGCTACAACATATAAAACCCTTGCTAGTTCTATGTTCTGGAGGATGGATGGCGGCTAACAGATTGAGGTTGAATCCTGACAAGACAGAAGTACTGTTTTTGGGGGACAGGAAGCGGGCGGGTGTGGAGGAATCCCTGGTCCTGAATGGGATAACTGTGCCCCTGAAGGACCAGGTGCGCAGCCTGGGAGTCATTCTGGACTCACAGCTGTCCATGGAGGCATAGGTCAATTCTGTGTCCAGGGCAGCTGTTTATCAGCTCCATCTGGTATGCAGGCTGAGACCCTACCTGCCCGCAGACTGCCTCGCCAGAGTGGTGCATGCTCTAGTTATCTCTCGCTTGGACTACTGCAATGCGCTCTATGTGGGGCTACCTTTGAAGGTGACCCGGAAACTACAACTTATCCAGAATGTGGCAGCTAGACTGGTGACTGGGAGTGGCCGTCGAGACCATATAACACCGGTCTTGAAACACCTATACTGGCTCCCAGTACGTTTCCGAGCACAATTCAAAGTGTTGGTGTTGGCCTTTAAAGCCCTAAAGGGCCTCAGTCCAGGATACCTGAAGGAGCGTTTCCACCCCCATCGTTCTGCCTGGACACTGAGGTCCAGTGCCAAGGGCCTCCTGGCGGTTCATGAGTACATAGGAAACTTATTAAATACTTAACTATACTGCAAGGCCAGAAAGTTCAGTTTATATCTGTCTTGTTGTGATTCCTTTCTTAAAGGTGAATCTCATGTGATAGAAGCCGAGGCTGACTCTACAGTTGGACGTCAGTTTATCCTCAAAGCAGACGAAGGACTCGGATGGCTCCTGGATTCCGATAAGGCTGTGACAACAACTGGTAAGGTCCTTTTAGAGAGCCAGTGTGGTGTAATGGACTAAGACCTGGGAGAGCAGGGTTCGAATCCCCACCCTGTCTTTAAGCTCACTGGGTGACCTTATGCCACAGTTACTCACCATCTCTTAGTCTAGTTGTGAGGATGAAATGAGGAGAACTATGTGGCCTTGATATCCTTGGAAGATAAAAGTGGCATATAAATGTAGTAAAATAAATAGATGGCTCAATATAAAAGAATCCATAGATTTCCCCAATGGCTCTTGCCTCTCAGTAACTGTAGTCATGGCTTCTGTTCCACCTTTTGCAATTTTGCTCTAAGAAATCTGCTCCAATAATTACTACAGCTATGGTGATTTTCTTTCCTAAACCAATATACTGGGATCTTGAGAAGTGTTAGAGAGGTTGTCTACCCAAATAAGTCCTGAGGCCAGAATGGAATAGACAAATGGGACCTGAAACAAAATGTTGCAGTGTGTAATGCTGCTATTTAGGATTCAAAAACCACCAGTCAGTCAACTCCGGAGCAAAAACAATCCTCATCTGACTGTTTTTTTGAGGGAATCCCTCTAAAGTTTGTGGGTGGGTGGTGCTGTTTAGGCTGCATAAGGTCTGGCACTCACGGATTGGAAAGATAGTCGTACCGTGGATCCCAAATGCCTCGCGAGTCAAACGGTTTGGCTCCCAAACGCCTCAAACCTGAAAGTGGGCGTTCCGGTCTATGAACGTTCTTTGGAACCTGAATGTCCGATGTAGCTTCTGATTGGCTGCAGGAGCTTCCTGCAGCCAATCAGAAGCCGCGCCTTGGTTTCCGAACATTTTGGAATTCGAATGGACTTCCGGAATGGATTCCATTTGAGTTCCAAGATACCATGGTAGAGAGGTGAAGATCAGAATTGTAATGAATGGCTAATTGTAGCTAACGCAGAACAAATCAAGATGCAGTTAAAAGCAACAGGAATTGTAACTTCCTTCCTTTCCCCTCCTCCTCCTCCTCCTCCTCCTCTTTAAAGCCCTGTAAGACTTTTTAAAAAGCAAAATGGTGGCTTTGCCTCTGAGCCTCCAAAGTTGCTGTTCTTGACAAACTCTTTGATAAACTCTTAACCCTCCTATTCCCTTGACTGTAGATGATGCACCACACACCAAATCTGAAAATGTTGCTGAGGCCAAGCTAACCTCTGCTACAGATGAAAGCTTGGGTGAACTGGCACCCTCTGTGGAGATAACAAAGTTGTCCCTGCAAGGTAATGGACATAATGAATGCATGGCACCGTTTACTAAAGGGGTTGGGTAGCGAGCCATGGGAGATGGAGCTCTTGGTTTTAATACTTCTTAAACTCCTTTTAGGCACTGCATCACAGAAGGGGACTGTCCTGGAACGAATCCAAACCACAGCAGCTGCAATCGTGGTGCTTGTACTACTGAGCTGCTTCCTCTAGATACGTGGATAAATCCATTTGCTTGTATATTGAAAACGGAGGTTTTTTTCTTGCAGCCTGAAACTGTAGAGCTGGCAACAATTGTTTATGTAATGTCTGCTGCACAAGCAAAGCTCGTGGCCAGGTGGATCATCCTCTGCAAGGGCTTAAGCAAAATAGAAAACTGAAATGAAAAATAAAATGCATGTGGTATTCACTGTTGTTTTCAATCGGCAATTGATGCATAACAATATGCAATTGATATTGTTTTCCCCCCATTTACATTGAGGTGAGGTCTCCTTTGAATTAGATAGTGCAGAATAATAATTATCTACATTAGTTGCTTTACTCACAAAAGCAACTCTAAATAGCTATGGTTTTATGTAAAATCTCATCACAGCGAGACTAATAACACAGCTTTTGCTGGAAGCCGAACTGCAGCAGAACAGTAGCTGCACAGCATGCAAACTAATACAGGGAGAAATGGAAATCAACGCCTTCAGTTGTAACACTCCATTGGCAGAGAAATTCTGCCTTCCAACAAAACTTCCCTCTCAAATCTTCTTGCAGCAGTTAAAAAGTCCTGTCGTAGAAGAACCTCAAATTACTGAGGTTCTTTTAAAAAATGGCTCAGTGGTGTTAACAGCTGAAACGCATAGCCTCAAGCCTATATAGTAAAACAAAACAGACAATCTGAGAAGGTAAAGTATAATTTTCTGCTGTAACTTGCAATTAAACTGGTATTATTCGGGTTTGAGTTACCTTAAGGCCTTGGTTAGTGATACAAATCCAACAAATGAAGATGTTTAAAGGCATATTTTCTCACATTTTCACCAGGGCGGGTGGCTAGCAAGTGGCCACGTGTTCCCCTTTGCAGAGAACAGTTCTTGGTTTCCAACGTCTGCAGAGGGCAGTCCTCTATTTGAAATACTGGACACTGTGTACTTGATATGCTAAATATATTGTGCATTGGCCAAATGCAACATGCAATGATAAACTGTAAACTAGATTGGAACGTCTATCATCTGATCCTAGTTGTTGAGTCGGGGTGTATGGGTGTTTCTAATCTCCATCTTGCTCCTAATTAGCAGGAATTCTTTACAGAACTCATGTTTTTAAGTGGAAATATTGTGTTTTATGCCTCAAGACTAGGAGTACCCTACCGTTGGCGAAAAAGCATGCCAGATTTTCAGTATGAGGCGAAGTCATGTGCTTGGCACAACCTTGTTTAACAGCTATTTAACAGGCTGCTGTAGGTCAAAGGAAGCAGAGCTAAAATCATTTCATTTGAACTTAGACCTTTGGCAAGCTCTCTTTAGTTTGTTTAGCGTCTAACCAGAAGAGCCGGTATTTTGCCATTTGTATGCCGGCAGCTGAAGTCAAGAGCTTTTGGTCTTTGTCTGCTGAGTCATCATTCGGAGTCCCTGTAAAATCTTGCTTTCATAGCTTTAAGCCAACAGCAGCAAACTGCTAACAATGATTGCATAAGGGGGGGGGGCTACAGTGACAGCTCGGAGCTCGACTTTAAAACCTCCCTCTTCAGCCTGACCAGAAAAAGAGAAATATTTTAAAAGACCCCTGTTTATTATTCAAAAGAAAGCGCCTGCTGCAATAGTCCTCAGAACAGTATAGCTGTAGAATACAAGCAAAGTTCTATTCAGTTTTCTTATCTCTTTTCTTTTGTAGAGGTAAGATGTTAATGGCCTGTTTTAAAATTTCAGTTATTTGACCAAGCCCTTGTAGGCCTTTAACCATTTATGCTAGGTGAATACAGTGGTACCTCAGGTTACATACGCTTCAGGTTACAGACTCCACTAACCCAGAAATAGTGCTTCAGGTTAAGAACTTTGCTTCAGGATGAGAACAGAAATCGTGCTCCGGCGGCGCGGCGGCATCAGGAGGCCCCATTAGCTAAAGTGGTACCTCAGGATAAGAACAGTTTCATGTTAAGAACAGACCTCCGGAACGAATTAAGTACTTAACCCGAGGTACCACTGTAATCCCCCCCCCCAAAAAAACCACACACACAAGTACTATTGGTCAACTTCTAAAAATCTATTTAATATTTGAGAAGATTGATAGGTATTGTCTGTCTGCTTCCTGTTATCCTGAAAGCTTCAAACAGCTGAGGCCTATCCACTCCATATAAATATACTGATGACTCGCTAATACAGTGACAAATCTTATTGTTGCTTGAAGAAACAGTATACTGCTGCCAGCATTTTATTCCTGCTTCCTTCCTGTTTTTTGCTGTACCCGATACTACTTCTACATTTATGCTTCATTTGGAGGCAAGGCTATGTTTACAGCAACCGTGCTGAACTCAGGCACCGTAAACAATCATTTTGCAGTATCTAAGTCCATGTAGATCAGCAATGTTTGCTTTATTCATCCTTGAGACGTACACACGCCCTCACTCTGAACAGGCACCCAGTTGCCCTCCCTCTCACCTTCCCAGCGGCTAGTCTTATCTCCTGCTTCCCTTCCACTGCATGCTTCCTTTTCTAGCCCTTTGATCACTGCTTTTATCACACAATTAAAAAACAGTCTGAAATATACTCTGAGTCGAGTGTGGATTTCATGCTCTTTATTCAGCTCAGAGTACCAGTAGTGAGGAATGGAAGTTCCCCCGAAATGTCTGCTTTATATACATTATTTACACAATGGGCCCCACGTGATTGTCTAATTCTGGGATTCTCCTGTAGGCCAATCAGGTTGCGGATTCACTTCCACCTAGAGTTGGATTGGGTGGCTCCTGCGGACCAATCAGACTGCTGCATTCTGAATCCTATTGTTCTAGGACCAATCAGACTGCTGCATTTTGGATCCTAGTCAACTCAGTCCATAACACAGTCCTTTCTGTAGATGGCGGAAGGACAAATGCCATGCTGTGAAAATTTTATCCATATACTGGCAATGGCGTATCAACCCCACCCAAAGGTTTACATTGGTTTAGTAGGACTTATTCTGAAGGGCAGGGATGGGGAGTCAGTGGTGTTGGACCCCAACTGCTGTCATCCCTGACCACTGGCCATGCTGGCCGGGGCTGATGAGAATTGGAGTTCAATAACATCTGGAGGGTCATGGATTTCCCATTCTACCCCTAGGGTGTAAGAGGATGTCTGACATTCACAAGAGCTTTCCAAGACAGCAACCTTTTTTCCCAACAGTGGCATGGAGGATAGCTCAGTCGATAAAGCATGAGACACTCAATCTCAGAGTTGTGAGTTTGAGCCCCTCATTGGGCAAGAGGATTACTGCATTGCAAGGGGTTGGACTGAATGACCCTCGAGGTCCCTTGCAATTCTGTGATTCTAAGTAAAGTGAGGGGCAAGTATGCAAACAGTAACTATGGTGCCAGAAGAAGAGCAGCCCTAAGCACCTGATCCTAGTGGACAATTCTTATTTTTTTTTAATAGTGAATGAATTGTCTACAGCATGATTCAAAGATGTGGGTAATTCTATTTTTCCTTGTTCAAAATTGCAATAGCGGTTCTGGAAACTATAAATGACTCTACTCCCTTTTCATCACAACAAATTCAGTAAAAAAAAAACCCAAACATGATTCAAATGACTATAAAATAAAACAGAGCTTTCCAAACGTTTCATGTTGGTGACACGCTTTTTAGCCATGCATCATTTCATGACACAGTAATTCAGTTTTACTAGCAAACCGCAGGTTAAACCCAACCCCTTTCCAGCCCTGGAAGAAGCACAGGGAGTGTTTTGATGACACACCTACACACTGCAGCCGACACACTAATGTGTTTGGAAAGCTCTGAAATAAAAGGGAAAAAAGGTTAAGCCGGTCGTTGCATTCTGCATTTCTGCTACCAACCAAGAGATCAGGTGTGAAATGTCATAACAATACACAAAGGTCGGCTATTAATCCCATATCAAGTCTAGAGAGTGTGTAAAGGTAAAGGTAAATGGACCCCTGACCATTAGGTCCAGTCGTAGCTGACTCTAGGGTTGCGGCGCTCATCTCGCTTTATTGGCCGAGGGAGCCAGTGTACAGCTTCCGAGTCATGTGGCCAGCTTGACTAAGCCGCTTCTGGCAAACCAGAGCAGCACACGGAAACGCTGTTTACCTTCCCACCAGAGCGGTACCTATTTATCTACTTGCACTTTGACGTGCTTTCGAACTGCTAGGTTGGCAGGAGCAGGGACTGAGCAACGGGAGCTCACCCCATCGCAGGGATTTGAACTGCTGACCTTCTGATCAGCAAGTCCTAGGCTCTGTGATTTAACCTACAGCGCCACCCACGTCCCATAGAGTGTGTAGTTGGTTGTTTTCAGTTTTTTCCTGCTTGCATCCAGAAAAGTAACATGCGTGTCCAGGGAGTTTGGATGTTACTGTGAGAGAGTTTGAACGTGCAACACGCCACACCACCTGTTTTCAAGGGCAGTGGAGTTCATGCGGAAACTTGTGTTTGCATAGCAGTAAAAGTAATTGATATAGGATGCTGAATTGATCCTCAAGTTGGGGTGAGAAATGCAAGCTTCTTCTGACAGCACCAACGCTACCCTTCCTTCCTTCCCACCAGCATCAAAGGTAAATGGAACATTCTCTGGGTTCGAATTACAAGAGCTAAGAGATGAGACTGGACGGAATTGGCCGTTCAGTTTTTTAGATGACAAAATGGGAAAGGCAGAAATGCAGGCAGGACTCTTCAACTGACACCGCTGGCATGGATGGCTAAAGCATAAAATGCTCAAGAATTTCCCTGTTGGGGACAGCCTTCCACAGATGGGGAGAGTATCACAGTGCATGGTTAAAACTAGATGTACCGTATTTCTCGCTCCATAAGATGCACTTTTTCCCTCCTAAAAGGTAAGGGGAAATGTGTGTGCGTCTTATGGAGCGAATGCAGGGGGGAGGCAGGCAGGAAGGAAAAGCCCCCAAGAGCCGCACACAAGCTCCGCGCGGCTCTTGCGGGCTTTTCCCCAGAAGGGAGAAGGGACTGACGCAACCAGTCAGTCCCTTCTCCCTCCTCGTAGAAAAGCCCGCAGGAGCCGCGTGCTCCTTAAAGGGTGCGCGGCTCCTGTGGGTTTTTGCGGGAGGTGGGGGAATTACCATAGCTGTGCGCAGCTTCTACCCGGCCGGAGAGGCTGCGCATGGCTAAAGAAGCCAAGACAGCCAGAGGGATGGATCCCGCTGGCTGTCTTGGCTTCTGCCATAGACAGCTAATGAAGCCAAGACAGCGAGCGGGATGGATCGCGCTCGCTGTCTTGGCTTCTTTAGCCACGTGCAGCCTCTCCTGGCCGGAGAGGTTGCGCACGGCTAAGGAGGAAGCCAAGACAGAAAGCAGGATGGATCTTGCTCACTGTCTTGGCTTCTTTGCTCGTTGGGGCTGGGGGGAGAAGCCCGGGCTTCCCCTGGCAGCCCCGAGAAGCTCTGGGAGAATATTTTTTTTCTTGATTTCCCCCTCTAAAAACTAGGTGCGCCTTATGGTCCGGTGCGGCTTATTGAGCAAAAAATAAGGATTTAAAATGGGATTAGACAAATTCATGGAGGATAATACTCCTAGTAGTTACTAATGATGAGTGCTATTTTTCTAGAAAAAAAGGTGCCGGGACTCACCACGAATGCTTCTCTTGTTCTCTTATGACAACAATGGCACCCACCTGAGAGGTGATGGAACTCAGTTCCGGTGAGTTCCAGCTGAAAAAAAGACCTAGGTAGCTAAATGCTACCTCCAGGAGCAGAGACAGCATTGCCCCTGCCATTCACATTTACAGGTCAGTTTATGGAGAATTACATATCATATCTTCCTAGAATGAGAGCTAATGAGTGCCTATGAGTAACAATTTCAAAGGAAGGAGCTATGTGACAGTGAAGCATTAGTGCCCTACGACCATTCAAGTTTTGAGGAAGAACTCTCAAAAACAGGCAGTAAAAAAAGAGAGGCAAAGCTGTTCAGTTGTAGGTTTGGGACTGTGCCGGCCTCCTTACACTTTCCTGAGCCACCATTTGGAGTGGTACAGATGTCCTACTGGCCAAACTACTTGATTCCTGATCACCTGAGCCAACATGGTACAGTGGTACCTCGCGTTAAGTACTTAATTCGTTCCGGAGGTCCGTTCTTAACCTGAAACTGTTCTTAACCTGAAGCACCACTTTAGCTAATGGGGCCTCCTGCTGCCGCCGCACCGCCGGAGCACAATGTCTGTTCTCATCCTGAAGCAAAGTTCTTAACCTGAAGCACTATTTCTGGGTTAGCGGAGTGTGTAACCTGAAGCGTATGTAACCTGAAGCGTATGTAACCTGAGGTACCACTGTATAGTCATTAAGAGTGCTGGACCTGGGTGACCAGGGTTCAAATCCCACCCCCCACCTCACTTCAGCCATGAAGCTCACTGGGTGACCCAGGGCCAGTGAGTCCCTCAGTCTAACCTACCTCACAGGGATGTTGTGAGAAGAAAATGGGGAGAGAACACTAATTAATGGGTAGATCAGGGGTCAGCAACCTTTTTCAGCAGGGGGCCAATCCACTGTCCCTCAGACCTTGTGGCGGGCCGACTATATTTTTTTTTTTGGGGGGGGGGACTGAACGAATTCCTATTCCCCACAAATAACCCAGAGATGCATTTTAAATAAAAGCACACATTCTACTCATGTAAAAACATGCTGATTCCCAGACAGTCAGATTTAGAAGGTGATTGGGCTGGATCCGGCCCCCGGGCCTTAGTCTGCCTACCCATGTGGTAGATGAACACTACCTTGAGCTCCTGGGAGAAAAGGCAGGATATAAATGTAAATAAATAAATACACGAATGAGCTTAGCCAACAGTGATAATATTTGGAGCAGGGGGGCATCCATAGGCGCCGACTCCATGGGGCTTGAGGGGGCCCGAGCCCCCTCAAAAATTCGTTTGGGGGGGGGCTCCGCCCCCCCAATAATCTCCGGCGCCCCTCCAGCAGAGCGCCATCGCCGCCCCTCCCCCAGCCCAAAATGCACAGGGTCGGGCTGCATGCCTCCTGCCCTCCCTCCCGAGCAAAAGCTCCACCCACTTTATTTGCATATTCATGAGCTTATTTATTATTCATGAGCTTTCCCGGGCCCCCCCCCAATATTTTTTATAAGTCCGCGTCCCTGGGGGCATCGTTTACAAAACTGAGCCCATGGATACTGGCACAGAGTTTAAAGCACAACCCAACAAAAATAAATAAATTCTTCCCTACCCCATGGGGCATAATTTTTATTTTTATTTTAAAGCACTGGGCAAAACATTTCTGCATTGCAGGGGATTGGACTAGATGACCCTTGTGACCTTTTCCCATTTTATGATTCTGCAACATGTCTCTCCAGTATTAAGTCTTTATAGCCACAGCGGGCGCTGTAACTCTGCAACGGCTTGATGTCCCCACCTGAAATGTGCGCTCTCCCATTGTCTCCCGAGACAGGCGGATGCCAATACATTTTGTGCTCCCACTTTGCATTTTCAATATTGTGAACAGCCCTGTGATCTTTGGGTGAAGGGCTGTATACATCCCGTCCCCCCCAAGGGCCATGCCTTCTTCCCCGAAAAGTGATCGGAAACAAAGCCTATAGACCTGAGAGAGACCTGCAGTTTTATAAGAGTTTATATTTAAAGTGGGATGCGGGTGGCGCTGTGGGTAAAACCTCAGCACCTAGGACTTGCCGATTGTATGGTCGGCGGTTCGAATCCCCGCGGTGGGATGAGCTCCCGCCGTTCGGTCCCAGCTCCTGCCCACCTAGCAGTTCGAAAGCACCCTTAAAGTGCAAGTAGATAAATAGGGACCGCTTACTAGCAGTCCACTTACTACATGGCCACTGGGCCCATCACCTCCTGGCAAATAGAAGGGGAAGAAATGGAGGCAGTGAGAGATTTTACCTTCTTGGGCTCCATGATCAGTGCAGATGGTGACAGCAGTCACGAAATTAAAAGACGCCTGCTCCTTGGGAGAAAGGCGATGGCAAACCTAGACAACATCTTAAAAAGCAGAGACATCACCTTGCCAACAAAGGTCCGTATAGTAAAAGCCATGGTTTTCCCAGTAGTGATGTATGGAAGTGAGAGCTGGACCATAAAGAAGGCTGATCGCCGAAGAATTGATGCTTTTGAATTATGGTGCTGGAGGAGACTCTTGAGAGTCCCATGGACTGCAAGGAGATCAAACCTCTCCATTCTGAAGGAAATCAGCCCTGAGTGCTCACTGGAAGGACAGATCGTGAAGCTGAGGCTCCAATACTTTGGCCACCTCATGAGAAGAGAAGACTCCCTGGAAAAGACCCTGATGTTGGGAAAGATGGAGGGCACAAGGAGAAGGGGACGACAGAGAATGAGATGGTTGGATGGTGCTCTTGAAGCTACCAGCATGAGTTTGATCAAACTGCGGGAGGCAGTGGAGGACAGAAGTGCCTGGCGCGCTCTGGTCCATGGGGTCACGAAGAGTCGGACACGACTAAACGACTAAACAACAACAACTAGCAGGAAGGTAAACGGCGTTTCCGTGTGCTGCGCTGGTGCCGGCTCGCCAGAGCAGCTTCGTCACGCTGGCCACGTGACCCGGAAGTGTCTTTGGACAGAGCTGGCTCACAGCCTCTTGAGTGAGATGAGCGCACAACCCTAGAGTCAGACACGACTGGCCCATATGGGCAGGGGTACGCATATTTAAAGTAGATAATTAAATGAGCAAATTAAATGAATTTAGATATGCAGCAGATTTTTTAAAAATTAATTTAAGGACCCACAGAAAGAGGAGGAAGTCAAACTTTGAAATGTTAAAATGATTGCAAAATTAATGAAAAGTATAAATTTGAAAAGTATAAATAAAAACCTTTATAAATATTGCCCTGGGAATGGACAGAGAGAACCTCCATTCCCAGGAGAACTCTACCTCACCTCACCCTCCCCGACCAGAGCGTGGGGCGTTCCCTCCCTTCGCTCCGCCCCTCTCTCCCTCCCTCCCTCCAGCTGCGCGCTCTGCGCATGCCCACTTCCCTCCGGCAATGGGAAGCGAGGCGAGGGGAAGGCGGCCGATTAACTGAGCGGGTCAGCTGAGCTCGTCGCGTGACCAGGCCGGGCAAGCGGCGGCGGCGGCGGCGGCCTGGGCCTGGACTGCGCGTGCGCGCGGAGGGTGGCTCCCCTGCCCGAGCGAAGATGGCGGCCTCCAGGGCTAGGCTCTGAGGGGAGGCGGCAGCGCTTCGGAGGGGTAGCGCCTGCAGCCCAGGAGGAGGAGGAAGAGGAGAAGCCCTCTCGGCAGCAACTGGGGGCTGCTGGCTCGCGGCGTCCCTTGTCAGTGCGAGGCTTTGGGGGTGCGGGACTGGACGGCGCCGCTTCCCGGCCAGGTAAATAAATGGGTGCCCCCCCCTTGAGGGCACAAAAAAGAGACTGAAGGGATCCTCCGAGGGCTTTGCATGCAGTGGGGGGCGGGGAGGGAAGGGAAACACGGACTTCCCCCCTTATTCATCCGAGCCAGTGACTTCTCTTTTCTCCCCACCCCCAATTCAGTAAGCACCCCCTCCCTATTTCTCCTAGGCAAATGGTGGCAAACAGGTTGGGGTGGGGGGTTAAAACAGGTGTCTAGCCCTCATTTCCGCATTTGCTCCAGGGAGGCTGGCACCCCGCTTGCAAAACCCCTCTTTCTATTTTTCTTTCTCTGTGGCCAAAGCAACAGGGGAGAAGCGGGCTGTGCACTATTATAGCATGTTAACTGTTGTGTTTCTAAGCACAAAAGCCTTCATGCTTCCACAATTGTATCTTATCAATGTGTTTGGAACAGTTCCCATGGTTTGGGGGCACCCCCTTTGCCTGGCTACCCCTGTGCTGCAAAGGTGGTGGGTTCAAACCCCTGCCAGAAACTTTCATGCGCTGGCTAGAGTTCATCTTTCCCACGGCTTGTTGCTTCCTTGCATGCTCCATCCAGTCTTTTGGGAAGAAAATTCATTGACTGACATAAAAATGGTATAGTCAATATGCGTTTAATTTCCACCCGCCTTGGAGTTTTCTTTAGAAATGTGGTAAGGTAGATGAATTATTGGGAGGTGGACAGAATTTGTGCACAATAGCTCCTGAATTGCATGATGCTGTGATTGAGAACTGCATCTTCAGTTCCATTCCAAATGGAAGTTCCACATCCAATATGTGTTTTGAATCCTGGGCTTGTATTGTAGGGTTAGCAAGGGTGTTTTATATAATTCACCACAAAGTAGGGAGTAATTTTTCTTCAAGGAAACTGCACTTACACTTGTGCACTGCAAGCCGTGGCTTTTAAGAGACTCTACTTGAGAGCTGCTTTTCTCACGCTGAGCCAGAATGGAAAAAGAAACAATCAATATATATAATAGACTTTAAACAAGATGTTAATGTATGTGCTGTCTTTGGCATCCAGGAATTGATACAAATAATTTGAAAGCAATTCTGGAATGCCCCCCACCTTCTGAGTAATTTGAATGCATGTTCACATGCATGAGTATCTGAGTAAATGTTTTTCCACTTGCCATCATTTAATCATTAACACCCAGAAGTAAGCTGCTTTCTGCTTTTTTTGTCCTTGTAATTCTTTATCTGCTGCATTTTCCCAGAAAGCCCACAACCCAGCTAACTTTTGTGGTAGATTGGCGAATGAAATAACTCTGGCAATTGGGCCATCTGGCAAGGGAGTGGCAGTATCTTTTAATTCCATACATAATTTGATGAATGCAGGAGCCCATGTGGTTATTCTCCTAGGAAAGTATGCAAGTTAATGTGTAAAATGCATAACCACAGTATATTCTGGAAACTGGATCTAGATAAGGCAAATCAGTTTTTCTTCTGAAATATATGTATGCTTTTTTTAAAAAGTTAATCAGCTTGTAGTCAGATACAGTGGTTTATTATTAAATTTGTATAGCACCCTTTATCTGAAGATGGTTCACAACAACAAAAATACAAGAGAACCCAAAATACATAATAAAAACAAGAACAAAAACAAACCAGTAACATGCCACCCACAAACACATTTAAAATGAAATAGAATATTAATCAGCCCAAGGCCTGGTTATCAGCCTTGTAGTGTCAATGTTGAGTTCAAAGACAGGAAAATAGATACAACTTGGTAAAAATGTTTTAACTATTTGTCTTGATGCTACTAGTGGTAGACCTTGGATTTCCCAAGTTTTAGCACAGGAGTCAACAAACTTACTGCGCCTCGGGCCGGTGTCTCCAGTGCTGATCGCGCGGTGGGCCGGGGGAGCGCGTGCCCATAAGCATGCGCACACACTATTTCTGGCGCACTTCTGGGTTGGAGGAGCACTGGAAATAGCTTGGGCGCATGTGCACGGGCCTCCTCCAACCCGGATGTACACCAGCAATAACGCTTGCATATGCATACAAGCTATTTCTGGTGCTCCTCCAACCCGGAAGTGAGCAGCAGCGCTGCACCGGTAAGAGCGGGCGGTGGGGGTCGCTGCGGGCCGGATAAATGAGTCCCTTGGGCCTTATCTGGCCCGCGGCCCTTAGTTTGGGGACCCCTGTTTTAGCATCTTATTGGAGCTTTGGTGGGTAAGGGTTTGTAGTGTACAGGGCAATCCTATATATGTCTACTCAGACGTAAGCCCCATTGAGTTCAGTGGGCCTTAACTACTGGGTAAGAATATTTGGAACTACAATCTTAAACATTTATTCCTTTATAATGGGTTCTGTGTGCCGGATGACCATTTCCATCATCCTTGGTCAGTATGGCCAGAGGTGATGGGAATTGTGTTGTGGTGGCTCCCCATTCGTGGAATGCTCTCCCCAGGGAGGCGTAGCTAGTGCCTTCATTACATATGTTTAGGTCCCAGGTGAAAACATTTCTCTTCAACCAGGCCTTTGGCTGATTATCATTTTATGGCCCTGTAAATGTATTTGTGGGAAGAGGATTATTGCTTTGCCTTTGTTTTTGTATTATGTATTTTGTCTTCTCATTTTGTATTTTGTCTGAACCACCCTCTGATCTTCAGAAGAAGTGTGGTATACAAATTTAATAAATAATAATAGTAATAGTTCAGCAACATCCAACGATCCAAAGGTTACTTGTCCCTGACCTATAACTAGTACAACACATTTGATACGAGATAATATTATAGACCTTTGTCCATGATTTCTTAGCTTCAGGGTTTTTTTTGTTTTGTTTTGAGACAAATGCTATACTACACGAATGGCAATAATTCATTATTGATTTTCAAACTGACTGAGTCAATGGAAAAGTCATTCATCAACGCTCCACCTTTCTGCTCTTCTTTTTTCCTTTCCTGAAACCTTTTCCCTTCAAACAACCTCTACAGCTGATTTGTTTCATTTTGTTAGAATGGCTGATGCACTTAAGCAGCAAATATTATGCTGTGTATGATACTTCCAACTTTACTGCACATCTTCAGATTAGTTAAAATAGCTGTCAAAAACATGTAGCCACTCATTAGAAACTTGCATCTAATGAAAGATTTGGTGGAATTCAGTTTTTCTTTGAAGTCATAATAAGTTACATTACAAATGTATAACCTGAGAGGTTGAAGGATGTGTGTGGAATTAGTATAATAGACAACGGGTGTTCTGCTTTACTTGAAAGAGAAATCAGCTGTCTCAGATATCTTGAAAGTCATGTTAGAGGGAGGGAGAGAATAGCATTACTTTTCTTCAAAGTGAGAATGCATTAATTGCATGCTGGCTGTGGCAGCTGCTAACAATGAAATTGAACTGGGGAATAATTTGGTAGACCAGGTCTGTTAGTGGAACATTGCAACCAAGTTGCTTAGTGAGAGAAGCTGCACAAACTAGTAGAATTTTTGGATAGAAAGATATTTGTGTATGTGTGTGCTTTCATTCTCAACTCAGGGCTCTCTAAACTTCCACTGGTGTTTATTGAGCAGGTTGTTTTTAACGGAGCATACCTAATTGGTTCAGCTGTCTTGCCTGATTCAGTTGTTCCTGAGTCATCTGACTCAACATGCTTTGGGCCTTAACATTTTATTAAGTGCACCATTTGAGACTCCTTAGCTGTGCTGGTGCCTTCCTTTTCTTCTCCCTGTGACTGTTACTGTGCCAGACACTCACAGATGCCAGTTCTTATAGTATACATAACGATACCATGCTGGTATCTACCAAATTTGGGCCACCTCCCTTGCTTCCCTTCGCTAGCTGGTAAAATCATTATTTCATCAGGACTGTTGAGATCGATTTTGTGATCGCTGGCATCACAGCATTTAAGTGGATTTCAATGTGTATTGTTTTGTTTTTTGTATTTTTATGTATTTCATTGTGCTGTTATCTGTTGCCCTTCTGGGCATTAAAAGGTGGGGTGGAAAGGTTTATAATTCAACTTCAATCTATATACAAGCTAAAGCATAATGAAGAGTTAAAACAGCCTTCATTTCTTGACTTCACGTGGCAGCTGATCTTTTAATGTCTTCTAAAGCTAGCCAGTGGAAAATGAGTAGCAATTCACCATTATCCATATAAGTAACAGTTATTTAGGCTTAAAATATGGAGCTCTAAATTGCACACAGTAATAGGGAAGAGATCAGAACTAAGATCATTGCTGGGTAGAGATGTGTGTTAGTGAGTGTATTTTAATTTTAAAACCCAAAAAAGGAATATTAATTGCACATATTGTTGAATATTATTTTTGAGTGACCCTCTGGGTTAATAACGTTAGGATGGAAATGATGAAAATTATTATATTCTACAAATCTGATAAAATGGTTATATGATACTACAAAGCCTGACTGGCTCTTTGCAAATGACATTCTTTGAACAATGAAAGCTTGTGATAATTTGGCCCAGTGGCATGGAAAAGCTGAAACTTGCCTGTAGCTATAGTGGCAAAAAGTAATTGTAACCTAGTAACTTGTACCTGTATCAAATATATTCCTTACAGCCTCTTGTTTACCTTAGTAGTACTGTATGCTTGTTCCCTCTTTCCTCCCCTTCTTCTCTAAGTTATTGCATAATAAGTACATCATGTACAATGCTGCTGATTGTAACTGCCAAAGAATTGGATCCATTTCTCCAGATTTATGGGAGCAAAGTCTCTAAATAGATAAGCATTTAGTATGAAAAGGCTGAATGAAACTGTTTTGTCTCTTTGCAGTATTTGAGACTTAACGCTTATATTTTGCGGTCAGTAAAAATTTGTGGTAGTACTTGACTTTTCATGCACTTACACACCCAGCAGAATGAGGTGATAGAAAGGAAAGAGCAACTTCAGGTTGCAGTAACACATGTCGGATTTCTGGGGCGGGGGGCAGGGATTGAAATTTGCATTGCATTGCAAAAATCTACAGTTTGCATTAAAAACAATCTTTAGCTTGGGTGGCTAACCTGTGACTCAGTTATGGCAGAGCTACAACTCCCATAATCTCTTTACCATTTTCCCTACTGACTAATGGTGATGGGAGTGGCAGCGCAGCATGTTTCCCTTGTATTTAGTAAAGGTAAAGGTACCCCTGACCGTTAGGTCCAGTCGCAGACAACTCTGGGGTTGCGCGCTCATCTCACTCTGTAGGCCGAGGGAGCCGGCGTTTGTCCTCAGACAGCTTCTGGGTCATGTGGCCAGCATGACTAAACTGCTTCTGGCAAACCAGAGCAGCGCATGGAAACACCGTTTACCTTCCTTCTGGAACCGTACATATTTATCTACCTGCACTTGACATGCTTTCGAACTGCTAGGTGGGCAGGAGCTGGGACCAAACAACAGGAGCTCACACCGTCGCGGGGATTCGAACCGCCAACCTTCTGATCGGCAAGCCCTAGGCTCTGTGGTTTATTTAGTAAAGAAGCCTAAAAACTTTGAAACAGAGTCAAGCTTGCCTAATATTTGCAGTTGGCACCCATTCATTGTAACTAACGAACTTAAAGAACTTGGAAAAAAGAGAGCTGGAAGATTTTCCACCCTGTATCACTGAATGCAGATAGGTGATCAAATTTTGACTGCTCCTCTGTGCTACTTACCCTGCAGATAAAAAACAGTACAGCAGACAAAAGCCTGCACTACAATGGTTGCCCTTGAAATACTACATTTATCTTTGCAGGGAATTCTTTTGTACATGAGAAGGTATTCAAAAGTGGTTTGTTGCAGCTGTACAGTGCCTTGAAGTGGTACAATCCCTTTTATCACGTAATTGTGTAGTCTATGTGAAGCTGCTTAGTAAAGAGATGTGAGAGAACTCCTGAACTATTGTCAGTCAGGGTCTCTTGCCTAATAGTTATGCAACGTTTTGAGTAACAAGCAACCCCTTCAGTAAACTGTACTGTATTGTGTATTCAGTAGAAAATGTATTTCTGTTCTGTGACAAATTGCTTTTATTAATCCCAAGCATATTTTGTTACAGGTTCTGGCACAAAATGAATATAATTAGGGAAAATAAAGATTTGGCCTGTTTCTACACAACTAAACATTCATGGAGGGGAAAGTAAGTAGCCTAGTTTATTTTATTCTACAGTTTTGAGGTGGTAATGACATACAATAACCTTTCTGCTGTCCAGCTGTGAGTTTTCAAACTGGTCTGCTAAAATTTCTTTGAATTGGAATATGCTAATAATCTAATAATCTCCTTGTGATTAATCATAAATAGCACTGATCTCCTAAACAGCATATTTTTATGTCAGCTTATGTTTCAAACAGCATTTATTAGTTTCAGGACATGTTCACACAATCAGTTGTTGAGTGGTCAATTTATTAACTGCTTCCTATACAATTTATGAACTAGAGATTGATTATTGCATTTCTATGCCGCTTTTCATTCAAATGAATCTCAAATAATAACATAATAGATCAGAATATCAGAAATGCAACATAAATCGTAAAATAATTAACAAATCATCAATGAAGCAATTACAGTTTATAAAACTGCTAACAAAAAGCGACTAAAAATAAGCTAAACATCACAATTACAGCAAAAGTCATATGATAAACTAATCAGTACAGCATTTAGTATCTTAAGTACAATATTATAGAGAAGTAACTATCCAATATACTAATATTAGACTCCATTAGAGTATTAATACGTATTGTAGCCTATATGGCACCGTCCAAGCACAAGAGGGAGGTATCAGCAGTTTTGGGGAAACTCCAACGTTTGCAGACCAACAAAGCCTATGTGGTGGCTGGGAGGGTACACTTAAGAGAGTGGGGGGGGGGGCAAACAGCTCAGTGAGGACTGAGCATGCTCAGTAGGCACAGAAGGCTGGGTGGGGTAGGGTAGGGTGGAAAGGGGAAATAGGAAAAAATACATTGAAAGAAAGCATGAGTTGGTGACTGGAACTCTGGAGAGAAGTGCCTCAAACTGCAACATATTGGACTTCCGGGTTAGCGCCTCCGGCAGTGGCGGATTTCCTCTGATCGGGAGGAATCCGCTCCGTGGAAATCAGGGTGTGGACCGCCACGGTGAGGCGGAGACCCACCAAAAACCACAGGCGGGAGAAGCCTGTGGACGTGGGATTCGGCTGGCACCTTTTGCGCCTCCTCTACTCGCGGGGAAACCCGGTTTTGGGGATCCAGAGTGATGTGGGGTGAGTGGCGCGGTGCTTTGAATCGACTGCTTCTTTCACGGAGTGAAGCCGCATTGCTGTTGCCGGAGAGCGCTGACTTTTTCCTGTGGACAATTGGACTCTAAAACAACTACCCGTGAGTAGAACGGAAAATTGGATCTCTAAACTTCTTAATTTGGTATCGAAACGGGAAGGCTTCAAACAGGAAGTCCGCCTTCCTCTTTTGTAAATAGATTGAAGCAAAGACGTTGCAAGCTAAAGCCTGGAAAGTCTTTTGTAAAGGATTAAATCTCCATCGGTTAAAATTACTAAACCCCCCTTGGAAGCAGGAGAAGAGGGGGGAAATTCTAGATCGTTTAAGCCTGCAGGAGAGAGAGTGAAGAAAGATAAATCACCACCGTTTCGAACCTGGGAACGGGCTGCCCGTAAGATTGACGTTTTGGGAAAGTTCATTGACTGTGAATAAAATGTATGTTGACAGATAGTTAAACAAGAGAAATATATTGTTTCCACTGTTTCCTTTTGCACTTAAAAAGGAGCAAAAAAAGTAACTGAAAATCGAAACTAACTCTGTCGCTGGATCTGCGTTTAAAAGGATGGATACAAATAGAAATTGTTTCCCCTAGAGGGAGCTTTTGAAACTGTTGCAGGAGTGGAGCTGGGGAATTTTCCAGCTGCAGAGATTAAAGAGCGTGAGAATCAGAGTCTGACTTTGGACAAGAATGTTGACAGAAGAAGCCTTGCAAGACAAGTGCTTTATTGGAACAGCTTCATGAGAAGATGGATGTGATGATTATTAAAATTGACAATTCGGGACAAAAAATGACTGAGTTTGGACAAAAAGGGAATACCTATACAGAAATTACTCAGGAATTAACCCAGGAATCTGTTTTGACATGGCAAGCTGTGGAGAAGACGAAGGAGAAAGTTGTTGTTGAACCTCAAGTAATTTAAGTGAAGAGAGCCCCGGCCTCACAGAGGCAATTTGATGAACATAAGCTGTTGCCCTTTATGATCGAATCTAGAGAAATCCAGACTTGGTGGGATGGAGTCCTGCTTGGATTGGAGAAGGAAAGTCGGATAGATCCTCCTATGCAGGGATGCTCTGGCCTTTGGGATCTGGATTTGGGTCAGGGGGAGATTGGAGTTGTGGGGGCCTTTAGCTTTGGAGGGATTTTGAAACACGCTCTGAAATATCTTTTGGACTTTAGTTCTGACTATGGAGAATGGGCTGACCTGTCAAGAAGGAATAAAGACACTGTTAGGTTGGAGTTTCCACGAGATCTACTCCTCAGTGCCAAAGGAAGGAAATTAAGAACAAGATCAGCAGAAGATAAAGTAAAATGCATGTATAAATATGAAGAAGATCTGCAGAAGGGACATGGAAAAGAGTTAAGAGCCTCGGACAGAAGGTCACCAGGTTGATGGACTATATGGTATTGATAGAAAGGACTGACAGAATCCGAGACCAGGGAGAAGAGACGGTGGAGGAAGATTGGAAAAAAGTTTTTAAAAATTTATTTAGAGAAATGTTGCAAAATTAATGAGTGATAGAAAAATGTTGGAATGAAATTATATGGCTTTAGTAGAAATGTTATAAGGAGTTAAGTATAAATAAGTTTTAGGGTTTTAATGGTAAGATAAGGTTAAAATAAATCAAGATAATTAAATGATAGAAAACAGTGAAAGATGGAAAGGATTTGCTGAAATAATTAATAACTAGAACACAAAAAGGGAGGTGTGAGGAGGTCGATGAAACAAGTTAATGAAAGATAAAGATATGGAAATGATGGATGTGTTTTAACTGCTTTTGCTTTTGTTTTGTTTTGATGTATTGTCTTTTGCTTTTTTTATATGTATTGTAATGTATTGATTTGTAGTGTTTATTTTTTCTCTTTCTTTTTTCTTTAATTCTTAAACTTTTAATAAATATTATTTTTTAAAAAACCAACAAACTGCAACATATTGTTGCAGGTCTCACACAACTATAATCCCATGTATTTGCTGTGACGCTGCTTCTTGCAATGCCTGCGTAATCCGTGTTATGATACAGCAGTGGCCAAGCAGCTTTTATGCATCCCATTTCAAACTCCTGCTTGCCATCAGAGTATATTTTAGGGTGGGATCTCAAGTTCCACAATGAATGCCTAACTTCTATCTCTTAGAAACATGACAAAGTGGGCAGGGGATAATTTTCCTTGCCCCAGATATTGGTGAGTCATGTTGATGATTCACCTGAAAGAAGCTTCATGAATGTTTATGGCTTATTTATAAAACAAAAGCGAATTTTGCTGCAATATCTCTCTCCTAATTCTGCAGTTTCCCTTAATGTCTTGTTTCTTGTTGGTATGTTTTTTAGGTATAAGCGAGTCTTTTCAGTCGGAAGTCATGCCATCACAACATACAATCCTAACACATTAGAAGTTACAAATCAGGTAATGCCAAATACATAGTAACTTCATGAAAATGTATTATCTCCAAAACTGGATTGAGTTGGTTTATATGCCAATCCTATTGAGAGAGGAAGGATGTTTGGGGACTAGAGGGAGTTGCATGAGTTAATGCCACCATTAAGGATTTGGCTAACTTACGTCACTTGGTATATCCTCATGATATCCTTCAAACTGGCAGTAAGATTGGGATTGGGATAATAAAGGTATATTTTCCCCATCCTTTCATTGCACATTTCGCAACAATATATAGATTTCCATCCATATTAGTGAATGTTAATATTAATGTGGAATGAAGTAGCGCTGTTATTTGGAACCCAGGAGTATATTTTTGGTGTCTGGTATCAGATAATGAAGAATAGCTGTTGACCTTGATTAAATGAAATGTTATATTTAGTTGCCTTAAGTTTGTACACTCTCCAAATGCTTTGTGGGGTTGATCAGCAATTTGATATGAGGGAGTAATAGAATTTTAAAATTACCAAGCGTAATTCTTTAGTTTTCTTTTTTATATCAGATTGCTTGATATCCCTGTTTGGCAATGATTGTTGTTGAGGAGACAGAAACCTGAAGGACTATAGACTTAATCACAATGCGAAATGTGTGTCATTTAACCTGGATCTTTTAATGCCTTCTCATTATGGATATTTTTTTTCCTTTGGTGCCATGATTGAGTAAAGAAACGCTGAATATGCAATACCTAGGACTGTTGGTATCAAAAAGTTTTAATATGAATAAAAATGAAAATAGAATACATTTTAAATTTAGAGTTGGCAGTCTGCCTTGGGTAACCTGGGGCTTAACTATCACATTCTCGTTAAACATGCAGATTGCTGCGATTTCTGACACTAGGGGACACACTGGAGGTGTCAGGTTTTTTTATCTTTGTGCATCTTGCAATGGTAGAGTTGGCTAATTAAGGGCGATGAACTTTAGAATAGGTTTCTGTGCCTGATCCTAGGAATATGGGACAGTGCTGGTTCTTTATCACAGTGCCACTGACTAATGGTCTCGCTACCTGGGCTCTTGGGTGTTCTGCGCTTGAAGTTCTGCTACCGGTGCTTTCAGAGGCATAAATGATCTCCTGTTTTCACTCTTCCAATATAAGAACTTCTAAACTTGGAGCACCTTAACATCTCTTGTCAGTCACTTGTAGGTTAATAGGATGGGATTCAAGCTATGGTTTATGGGTAACCAAACAATTAATGTACCTAGTGGCTAAAAGCCTTATAGTTCCTAAGGTTGGAAGACAAACAGCTCTCACCCAGTGGTTTAAAAATCTCACTTCCCTTTCTGCATTTGAATGCATAAAATGTTGTATGGATACCTAAATATGACTCCCTATACTAATTTAAATCAGGAAGGATGGAATACTTCCTGTTTGAAGTCAGTTGGCAATGGTTTTTTTGTTTTGTTTTTAAATATTATTATTACTTTTTTTTCTCTTTTTATTTTCAATGTACCATGTGACAAAAATCTCTGTATACGTTTGAGTCATTTATGTTGATATATGAATTTATGATACTATGGTGATAAAATAGAGCATTCTCCAACTCTGATCTTTTGGTTTAGTGGCCTTATGGAGATATCTGTAGCATCAGCCCTGTTGGCAAAGGACAAGGAACAGAATTCAGCCTCACATTTCGTAAGGGAAGTGGAAAAAAGTCTGAAACGCTTAAGTTTTCTACAGAACACAGAACAGAACTCCTCACAGAAGCCCTGGTAGGAAGCTTCTAGTTCTAAAAATCTGAATTCCTGGCTGCCTTGCACTCTTTATTGCTAACTGTAACGTAATGAGGAACATTCAGTTTCTGCTGGGTGCATGATTTTAGTGCAATATGCAACACATGCTTGCCATTTTTTAATTACTGATAACTCTCAGGACAGCAATTACACCTCCACCAGCTATACTTTGGAGCCAAGCTACAGGGTTGGGCTAAAACAACAGTGATCAAAAGGAAAATAGCCACCTAGTGCTCTTACAAGTTTGCAATGCTATGTAATAGATGGGCTGAATAGCAGTATTTATGCTTCTGCTTATGCAAGTTCTTTCCCATACAAAACATTTGGTTGCATCCAGTGAAACCCTGCCATTTGTGCAGTGGAACATCTCTTCACCCCAGGGGTCGGCAAGCTTACCGAAAGATGGGCCAGTCCACACTCCGTCTGTCGGGGGATGGGCCAGAGCATGTGCGCACTTGCTCTCTTCCAGGTTGGAGGAGTGCGCGTGTCTGCACACGCTATTTCTGGCGCTCCTCTGACCTGGATGTGTGCCGGAAATAGCGTATGCGCACGGGCGCTTCTCTGTCCTGCACACATGCGCACCCGCTATTTCCGGCGCACATCCAGATCAGAGGAGTGCCCATGCGCACAGGCGCCATCAACCCTGAAGTCTGTCCCCATGCCACGCCGCACTGTACCACACCGGTAAGAGTGGGGGGGCGGCAGGGGTCACCATGGGCTGGATAGACGAGCCCCGTGAACCGCTACCGGCCCATGGGCCTTAGGTTGCAGACCTCTGCTTCACGCCATGACCCCCAGTCTGTTATGAAGTGAATGGGGAACCCCCAGAGAGGATTTTGGGACACACAGGGAAGAAGAGGGAACCTCTGGTGTAAAGGCATATGTTCTTGCACAAACCGGATGAATTCGCTGGATATAATCCATTATCTTGGATTTAGTATGCTCTAGTATGAAGTATGAAATAGGCCTCCCATTAACTGGAAGCTCCTGTGAGTTGAGGGGTCCAGTTTGATGTGCTTGAACCTGAATTATCTGCAAAATAGTTTACAGAAACTTGTTTGGTGTGCTTACTGCTCATTCTATTTTTCCCCCTCCCTCTTTTCTGCCCCAGAGATTTAGAACTGATTTTGCTGAAGGAAAAATCACAGGAAGGGCAAGTATCTTTTGTCACATATTTTGGTTTAAAAAACAAACCTTGTTTTTATTAAAATTTTGCTTCCCTTCAAGGCTGAGGCATTTAAAGGTAAAGGTAAAGGGAACCCTGATCGTTAGGTCCAGCCACAGACGACTGTGGGGTTGCGGCGCTCATCTCGCTTTACTGGCCGAGGGAGCCGGCGTTTGTCCGCCGACAGCTTCCGGGTCATGTGGCCAGCATGACTTAAGTCGCTTCTAGCAAACCAGAGCTGCGCACGAAAACGCCGTTTACCTTCCCACCAGAGCTGTACCTATTTATCTACCTGCACGCCGTCGCAGGGATTCAAACCGCCGACCTTCTGATCGTAAATGCGCTTTGTGTGTGTTTCTATACACTGTGCATAACTCGGTGCCCTGGGACTGCAGAAGGGAGGGTGATGGGACTTTGGCCTTTGGTGCCAGCCAGAAAAACAAGGGCCATTTGAATGTTCAAGGGCCAGGAAGTGCACCATGGTAAGGCGGAGACTAGACTGGCTCCAGCCTTTGGCAAAGGAAGGAGCAATTGCAGACCTGCCTGCCTGCTAGAAATAACTCTACTCTCAACTTCCAGCTGCTTTGGGATTGCAGTAGTGAGGGGGAAAGTACCGTATTTTTCCGTCTATAAGACGTCCCCATGCATAAGACCCCCCCTATTTTGGTGGACTAAAAATTAAGAAAATGGGGGAGATTGCCCCCGTGTATAAGACTAATACCCCCCTTTTAACATTATTTTTCAGTAAAAAAAAAAAACCTAGTCTTATATGCGGAAAAGTACAGTAATTTTGTCCATTTCCACGCATTGGAAGACTTGAGGGTACTGGGTAACTTGTAAATTGCGTTAACGGCATTCAGGATCATTTGATCAGAAGTTGGAATAGAAATATTAAAATGACTTTTAAAATGACTCTTTAGCTTTATGTGCATTGTGTATTCTTTTCATGTTCTACTCATTACTTGAATTAATTGTAATGGGAATAATCTGCTAGAGATGTTTTGAGTTAGAGTCGTTCAAGTTTCAACATATGAAATTACCTCAGACTGACATCCTTCCTGCCTTGTGACTTGACAGATTTTGGTACTCTTGTCAAATCTATGCACTGAATGAAATTTAAATAAAAATTACCACCCATAGATTTGTGAACATTAGTAGCCTTCTAAAAGTGCATGCTTGAATAGTGTGTGGTTTTCACAGTGTTGCCTTGGTAAGTGTAGCGTAAGGCTGAAGTCAGAAATATCTTACTTTCTTTGTAACTATTTTCTACAGATGTCAGTTGATTTTACAGTAGCGTACACCATGTGTTTCTTTCAAAATTATGAACAGCATAAGAGTTTCTTTTACTTCCTGCAATTTTTACTTCGCTTATGTGTGAGAAAAGGAACTTTCTATTCTTCTGTTTAATTTTATGAAGCAATTTAAGGTTGCATTTCCTTCTTGGTCAATGCAACTCATTGTCATGTTTCACAGTATTGAAATCAGCCTTAAATTGCTCATCTTTTTTGGAATAGAACATCATTAATTAATGTTAGCAAGAGCAGTCTTTCATATGTTAATTTTTCCTCGGTCACAAAACATTTTAAAAATAAGTTAGGTGTGTTGGCCCATGGGGGTGGTGGAGGGGGAATCCAAATGCATATTTTTTACAGCATGCGTTAACCTCCGTGAAAATATGGAAAAAATGATGTATCGCTGGCATATTACTCCTGTTAAGCTTGGAAAAATGTACAAGACTGGAGACAAAAGATGTTGGAAATGTAAAAAAAAAGAGGGCGACTTCCATCATATGTGGTGGTCATGTGAAGAAGTGAAGAGGTTCTGGGGTTCTATCTATGATGAATTGAAAAAGATACTGAAATACACATTTCCTAAAAAACCAGAGGCATTTCTTCTGGGAATGGTCGGTGAGGAGATTAGAAAAGAAGATCAAACCATGTTCCAGTATGCAACAACAGCAGCTAGACTACTGTTGGCACAGAACTGGAAATCATCTAAAATCCCAACTATTAGTGAATGGCAAAACAAGCTATTTGAGTACTCTGAGCTAGCAAAAATGACACAGAAGATCAGGCATCAGAGTAATAAAATCTTTATTAATGATTGGAATAAATTTATATCATATATGGAGAAAAACTTAGGTAACATTAAAATAACAGTAGGTGAATTATAGAATCTGCGAAGTTAAGATAAAGGTAGAAAGAAGGAACTGCAAGAAGGGTATCAATGGAATATAGCTTAAATCGTGGTGGAGGGAAGTCAGAATGATGTTATGATAATACTTTTGGAGAAATGTATTTACGTCTTGATATTTTATTGTCTACATCTGTTTATTTTGCGATGTCTTTTTTTTACTTTCTTATTGTGATTTTAAAAGAGTGAATATTGGAAATAAAAGTTTATTAAAAAAAATTTTTAAAAAAAAACAAAATGCATATTTAGGCAATACCTTTATATGGCCAACTAAAACATAACAAAACAAAAAAAGCATTTGTGCGGGAAATGTGAAATTTTCATGTAGCTTTTCTGTGACAATGTCGTGCATTAATAGTATTTCACAGCTTGTACATGTTCACGGGACGCGGGTGGCGCTGTGATCTAAACCACAGAGCCTAGGGCTTGCTGATCAGAAGGTTGGCAGTTCGAATCCCTGCGACAGGGTGAGCTCCTGTTGCTCTGTCCCTGCTCCTGCCAACCTAGCAGTTTGAAACCATGTCAAAGTGCAAGTAGATAAATAGGTGCCACTCTGGCTGGAAGGTAAACGGCATTTCCGTGCACTACTCTGGTTCGCCAGAAGTGGCTTAGTCGTGCTGCTCCCTTGGCCAGTAAAGCGAGATGAGCACCGCAACCCCAGAGTCGTCTGCGACTGGACCTAACGGTCAGGGGTCCCTTTACCTTTACCTTTACATGTTCACGGAAACCACTGTTAATGCCGGTTTTTCAATATATTATGCATACTGCATAGAATCAAATGGTGAGCTGTGTGGCTCCATCATGCTGCAATCTATATACAGTGGTGCCTCGCAAGACAAAAATAATCCGTTCTGTGATTCTCTTCGTCTAGCGGTTTTTTTCGTCTTGCGAAGCAAGCCCATTGAAGGATTAGCGCTTTTAGAGGCTTTTAGCGGCTTATCTGCTGATCGGACCAGCTGATAAGCGGCTTAGCGCTATTAGCGGCTTATCTACTGATCGGATCAGCTGATAAGCGGCTTAGCGCTATTAGCGGCTTATCTGCTGATCGGATCAGCTGATAAACGGCTTAGCGCTATTAGCGCTATTACCGGCTTTTAGCTGCTTTTAGCGGCTTATCTGCTGATCGGATCAGCTGATAAGCGGCTTAGCGGCTTAGAGAAAGGGGGGGAAAACAGCAGGAACTCGCAAGACATTGTCGTAGGAGATTCGTTTTGCGAAGCACCTCCAAAACGGAAAACTCTTTCGTCTAGCGTGTTTTCCGTCTTGCGAGGCATTCGTCTTGCGGGGCACCACTGTATGTATTGAATGTTGCTTCTTACACACCTGAAATCTGTGGCAGGAATGCAGTATATGAAGAGAGTCTGATGTGCTTGTTGGATTTGCAGCACTGAAAATATAGTTAACTGCATGGCTAGCTGTGCTCACAAAATATTTTTAGACTTCTGTTCTTCTGCTTTCAACTGCTCCCCTACGTTATGGTACTGTGTGTGTGTGTGTGTGTGTGTGTGTGTGTGTGTGTATCCCCTCCGTGTCCTTACCTACCACTTCCTTTTCACAGAGATACAACTGTTATAAGCACCACTGGAGTGACACAAGAAAACCTGTAATTCTGGAAGTCACTCCTGGAGGCATTGACCAGATTGATCCTGCAACAAACAAAGTCCTATGTTCTTATGACTACAGAAATATTGAAGGATTTGTTGATCTGTCTGATTATGCTGGAGGCTTTTGTATACTTTATGGTGGATTTAGTAGACTAGTAAGTATCCTAACATTACAACTTCACCTATGCCTAAATCAAGACACCAATAAACTTGAATTTAGTAGACTTGGTTCATTTGACGAGGCCAGAAATTGTAACTGTGAGCTGTGCCAGAGAATCACCTCCCTTTTCCTATCCTGTATCTTTCAACATTCAGCTTTATTGAATGACCCTGTGTCCTGGTATCTTGATAAAGAAAAACTTCTCCACCCTGTGAATAATCGTATGCACCTCCTTCATGTCCCTCCTTATTCACATTTTTTTCTAAACTAAAAAGCCCCAAATTTTGTAGCCCTTTCTCATAAGAGAGTTGTCACATCCTCTCAGTCGTTTTGGTTGATCTTTTCTGCATGTTTTCCACCTGTAGAGGTGTTTTTGAGGTGTATTCCAAGTGTGGTTGCATTGTGCCCAGGTGTTTGAGCTAGAAAATACAACTGATCCTTAGCAAAACACAGTTATGCACTGATGGCTCTTGGATATTTTGATTCTTTTGTTCAGCTGGCGACCGGACAGTTGACAGAAGATGATAAGCTATGAATTATTTCATACTAATCACTATTCACTGTGTTCAGTTCTACAAATTCTTTTATAGCTCTTAGGAACTTATTGAGGTCTCTTGAATTTTTCAGCATTTGTTTGCTTCTGAGCAAAGGGAAGAAATTATTAAAAGTGCAATAGAACATGCTGGCAACTATGTTGGCATTTCCTTGAGGATAAGGAAGGAACCCTTGGAATTTGAGCAGTATTTGACGCTTCGCTTTGGAAAATACAGCAATGATGAATCTATTACTTCTTTAGCCGAGTTTGTGGTCCAAAAGATATCTCCTAGGCATTCGGTAAGGCTTAAAAATGTGAATACATTATTTGAGTCCTGAACTTGCGGGGGGAAATCCCTTTTGGAACTTGAATTGTGTGTTTCTTTGTGTGAATATGTACAACTTCTGTAAAGAATGTGCACGACTATTAGTATGTAACCTTGTGTTACCCTTAAAATTATTTTTTAAAATAAATTTTGGACACATCAAATGGCTAGGATACAAAGAAGAGAAAACTAGTTAAGTAAGTCCAGGGGCTTTACGTGCTCTTTTGTGGATGGCAGCTATCCATCCATGTCCCACTACATTTGAGAATTGTTTCCACAGAAGATGGTGGAGTGCCATTGTCTTTCAAGTTTCAAGGGGAAAAGTGAAAGTTGCATTAGTCTAGGCCATACCCCGTGCATTAGCTTAAGGAGCTGTCGATTTTTAACATCAAATAGTAAAATATGGGGGCAGCAGACATAGTATGATGATGCAGTTGTTCTAAGCATTGCCTGTAACTACTGTTTATCATGTATCTACTTAGATTTAATATTATTGGTTCAGTTTGTGTTTGTTCTTGTTCTTGTTCTTAGCTTGTATTTTTATGCTCTGAGCCACCCAGAGATCTACGGATGAAGGGCAGTATACAAATTGAATGAATGAATGAATGAAAATTTAGACATTCTATCAAATTTTTTAATTAAAAGATCAGTTACACTTAGACTTTGGTTATGATTCCCCCCCCCCCCAAATAGAAAGAACTGAGCTTCCTTCTATTTTTATATATTTTAAGGTAGATTGGCAATTGCCATTCATTCTAGGATTATTTCTTTGCTGAGTCACAGAATGAACGTTGGTGGTACTGTCAAGATGAAAATATTACCCTTTCTGGGGATTTGTACCCACTTTTTAAAATTATATAATTAATTTGTATACTACCCTTCATCCGGAGGACAGTTCACAGCGTAAATGCAAAACAAAAGCACAAATGCATATTCAGAACAAGAACCAAACAGACCAATAACCCCCGCCCTCCCACAAACACATTTATGAAAGGGGCATAGAATGTTAATCAGCCGAAGGCCTAGTTGAAGAGGAACTTTTTCGCCTGGCACCTAAAGATGTATAATGAAGGTGTCAGGTGAGCCTCCCTGGGCAAAGCCTTCCACAAATGGGAATCCACTATAGAAAAGTCCCGTGCGCATGTTGCCACCCTCTGGACCCCTCCCATGGAGGAGATGAAAGAACAGGGCCTCAGAAGATGATCTCAGGGTCTGGGTACGTTCATATGGGGAGAGGGGGTAAGCAATAGGATCATGGCCATTGGGTTGAATCAAGGTTTGGTCATACTTAGAACAAACCCATAGAAACTAACAGGCTTTCTCCATCCTGATGCCCTGTAGGTATATTGGATTACAACACTCATCAGCTGTGTTGGCCAGGGCTAATGGGATTGATAGTCCAAAACACTTGGAAGCCTGCAGTTAATTATGGCCGAGTCTGGATCCAAATCATAGCAATCGACATTACTTGCTACCAGAAGAAAATTGTCCCTAATGTGACATCTCTTACTTTAGCGTTGCCATACATCTGGCTTTCCCCAGACATATCTGGGATTCGGCGGGCGGCAGTAACATCCAGGCGGAATTTCCATAAATCGATCAAATGGGAGAAACCAGACGTACGGCAGCCCTGGTTGGCAACTCACCAGGCGGCCCTTGGCGGCTCCTCCAGCGAGGCCCTGGGCCTGCTTCATCTCAGCTCACCCCAGCTTCCGAGCAGACTAGGGACGTGCCGAGAAGAAGCGCCTCGCTGGAGGAGCAGCAGCAGCAACAGGAGCTTGCCACCAAAGGCCGCCTGGCAAGCCCACTGCTCGCAGCAGATCACGGAGGGCCTCTGCAATCTGGTGCAGGCAGTGGACTCGCCAGGCGGCCTTTGGTAGCAGTGGCATCAGCGGCTTCTCCAATGAGGCACTGGGACTGCTTCTTTGGACTAGGGACAAGCAGAGACTAGGGACAAGCCCAGCACCCTCACACCTTGAGCAGGAAGCCAAAGATAGAAAAGTAAGGCGGGCAACAGAGATGTGGGGTGGTGTTTGTGTGTGTGTGTCCCAAATGTGTGTGATGGGGGGGGGGTTGTCTGGGTTTTTGAACTTTGGAACATGGCGACCCAATCTTATTTGGTGTCTGTGACTATAGCAATTTGAATTTAAGCCTCTTCCCTTTATTTTTGTTTTTTGTTTAAAAGGAACCAGTGAAAAGGATATTGGCTCTTACAGAAACGTGCTTAGTGGAACGGGACCCAGCTACCTACAATATTGCAACACTGAAACCCTTAGGAGAGGTAGGGCGGAAACTTTTTTAGAGCTTTGGATGGGGTGGGAGGGAATAGTAACCTTTAAGCTATCTAAATCTACTGTTGTACGTCTATTAAAATCTGAAGTTTACACAACAAGATTGGTAACCAGCTCAAATGCAACCATAGTGGGATGTAGAAAAAACAAAGAGTATGTCGTTTACAGTACTGAAACTTTGAGTGTGTCATTTAAATACAGTGTGCAGAATAATGACAACCTGTTTGATACACTCTTTCTTTAAAGGTATTTGCGCTTGTGTGCGATTCTGAAAATCCACAGCTTTTTACCATAGAGTTTATCAAGGGACAAATCCGAAAATATTCTTCAACAGAGAGGTATTTTTAAACAGTTCTTGAACGGTTGTTCTTTACTGGCATGTCTTGGGTAAACCACGCAGTGCTTACATAGTTAGTTTCACTCCTACAACCAGGTCGCAATACTGCATTTACATTTGATTCATTTTAAGCTTATGCCACCTCCGGGAGGGAATACAGTAGCTTCTTGACATCAAGCCTTGCAAAAACTACAGAGGATTCAAATAGGATTCTGAAATAAGTTACCCAACAGATAGGTATAGGTAGGTAGGAATAGCCATTAGGGTTTGTTTGTTTGTTTGTATTTTTAAAGAATCCAGTTCTATCCCAGAAGGAAAAATAGAAAAATCAGATACACAAAGCAATGAATTACCAGTAAAAATGCGATATGCAGGTAGGCTTTTGTCCTTACTGAGTTTTAAAAATACTTAAAGGACTCACTGGAAAATGTCTCACCTAAACCTATCAGTTTTATTCCCTATCTCTGCAGATGAGTGCAGATGATGATGATGATATGGGAAATGTATTGTTGTCTCTCCTATTACCTTGCAGAAAGCTATTCATTAAACCACAGTTTCCCTCTCACTTAATCACAAGCTAGTTATCAGATCTCCATATGTCAACATGTTGCCTTAATCACTTTCCTTTCCCTCAAGTCACCCCCTGCAGTGCCGTGATACAGGTTAGAGTGTATTGAAAGGACTATCCAGTTAAAACTTCCTATTACGCAGCATTCTTACGTTGTGAACTGCCGTGTGATCTTTGGATGAAGGGCAGTCTACAAATTAAAGTAAATTCCGTGTTTGCAGCACTTGCCCTATATAATCTTTAGCAGAATGAAATGTGTATGTTCTTGTATTCTTATAAGCACGCTTAGCATCATTGGCTGGAAAAGCTAATTGTTGGGACAATTTTCCTAGGGACTCATTGTTAGCCAGTTTGCTGGATGGAGTAAGAGCCTCTGGAAATAGGGATGTCTGTGTGAAAATGACACCAACGGACAAGGGGCAGCGGTGGGGCTTGTTGAGCATGCCCGTGGAAGAGGAAGTCGAAAGCCTTCATCTCAGGTTCTTGGCAGCACCTCCAAGTAAGTCTTCTGCTTTCGGTTTCTAATATTTGAAACGAGTGCGTTGCAAGCTTTTTGCAAAGCAAGCTGCGCTGACGGTGCTGCAATATCAGTCTGCCTGACACTTATATCCATGCCTGTCCTGTTGCAGATGGCAACTTTGCAGATGCTGTTTTTAGGTTCAACTCCAACATTTCCTATAGTGGAGTTCTGCATGCAGTGACACAGGATGTAAGTTAAAAAGTCATTCTTCTGTACATTTTCTCTTCTGCTCCTGTCCAAAGGGTTAACACCTTTCCGCCTTCCTTCAGGGCTTGTTTTCAGAAAACAAAGAGAAGCTAATCAACAATGCCATAACAGCGTTGCTCTCGCAAGAGGGTGACATGACAGCATCAACCGCAGAGCTTGAAAGCCAGTTCCAAGCTGTTAGAAGATTAGTTGCATCCAAAGCAGGATTCCTTGCTTTCACTCAACTTCCAAGGTAGGTACTTGGCTTTCAGCAGCAAGTCTGTGAGTTACTTGTGTTCTGAGCCCAATTCTGAAGTTTGAGTCTTCCACAATGGTTTCTGCGAAGCAACATCAATACTGCTGTAACTGTCCCATCTCCCTTGCTTTGCTCTTCACTATTGTTAGCTGATCTCAGTGGTACATATTATCAGTGATGTATGTATAGACAGTTTTGCCGAAGCCAGCAGATAGCTCAGCCTTACCATTAGCCCGATGAAGATCAACATCTTGTGTTGCACCCCATGCATCAGCACTGGTGACCACACTCTTGAGGTGGTAGGCAGTTTTGTCTACCTGGTTTCCACCATAACCAGCAAGATTTCCATCAACACTGAGCTGGACAGGTGTATTGGCAAGGCAGCTATGGCAATGGCTCACCTCTCCAAAGCGGCCTGGGAGAATGTGATGCTAATGACCAGTACTAAGATGAAGATTGCGTGTTGAGCACGCTGCTTTATGGAAGCGAATTGTGGACAACCAAGCGACCACACAGAGCGGCACCTCAATGCCTTCCACATGCACTGTGTCAGGGAGATTTGGGGCATCACGTGGCAGGAGTCTCAAACAGATGCGCTCTCCCAAGCCCACATTCCCAGTATGTTCAAACTCTTGTCTCAGCGACATCTGTGCTGGCTTGCTTATGTCCACAGAATGCAAGCAGCACAACCAAATGCCTTTATTTGCCCCAGTTGCAACAAAACATGTCTCTCCCATATCAGTCTCTACAGCCCCAGCAGGCACTGTTACTTACCAACGATTTGATTTCATCCTCAACAGCGCACTCCTCCATTGTCTCCCAAGACTGCCGGATGCCAACAATTTATGGACAGTGCTGGGTTATTTAACTACAGTTAAAGGAGGATGGCGTCTTGGAAATAGCCCTCAAGTTTTTCACTCATTTTAAACTACAAGTTTGATTATAGCTCTGTACAGCAGTAATTACAAAGATCTTAAGAGTGAAATTTATGTACCTAGTGCTGCAAGCATGCACACAGTTATGAGTATCTATTAAAAGGTGTAGAAGCAGGTGGAAGAACTGTTACCCTTTCTAATAATCACTGGATCAACTCTATAAATGTATTGGAGGTTTAGTGCTGGAAATGATTTTTTTCCCTTTTGGCTTCTGCACATCTATTTACTTTGATTGTGCTTGGGGTTTTTGGGACACCTGATGACTTTAGTTCTGTTAGTTAAATAAAAAGTACCACCCGATCTTTTATGGGCCTCTCAGTGGCCTCCCATCCAGATTGCTGACCAAATGCATTAGGCTCAGTAATGCTACAGCTTTTGTGTTCCCAGGTCCAGCCATTGATCCCCAGCTTTTACTATTCTTAAACTTTGCTCTTCAAACACAGTTTGGCAGCTCAGTTGCACTTAGCCATGTAATTCATTTCCCGTGACAGACAAGGTCTTGATGCGCTTGTTTTCCCCCTGCTATTCTTGGCAGCAATTATTTGTTGTTGTTGTTGTTGTTGTTGTTTAGTCGTTTAGTCGTGTCCGACTCTTCGTGACCCCCTGGACCAGAGCACGCCAGGCACTTCTGTCCTCCACTGCCTCCCGCAGTTTGATCAAACTCATGCTGGTAGCTTCAAGAACACCATCCAACCATCTCATTCTCTGTCGTCCCCTTCTCCTTGTGCCCTCCATCTTTCCCAACATCATGGTCTTTTCCAGGGAGTCTTCTCTTCTCATGAGGTGGCCAAAGTATTGGAGCCTCAGCTTCACGATCTGTCCTTCCAGTGAGCACTCAGGGCTGATTTCCTTAAGAATGGAGAGGTTTGATCTTCTTGCAGTCCATGGGACTCTCAAGAGTCTCCTCCAGCACCATAATTCAAAAGCATCAATTCTTCGACGATCAGCCTTCTTTATGGTCCAGCTCTCACTTCCATACATCACTACTGGGAAAACCATGGCTTTTACTATACGGATCTTTGTTGGCAAGGTGATGTCTCTGCTTTTTAAGATGTTGTCTAGGTTTGCCATCGCCTTTCTCCCAAGGAGCAGGCGTCTTTTAATTTCGTGACTGCTGTCATCATCTGCACTGATCATGGAACCCAAGAAGGTAAAATCTCTCACTGCCTCCATTTCTTCCCCTTCTATTTGCCAGGAGGTGATGGGCCCAGTGGCCATGATCTTCGTTTTTTTGATGTTGAGCTTCAGACCATATTTTGCGCTCTCCTCTTTCACCCACATTAAAAGGTTCTTTAATTCCTCTTCACTTTCTGCCATCAAGGTTGTGTCATCTGCATATCTGAGGTTGTTGATATTTCTTCCGGCAATCTTAATTCCGGCTTGGGATTCATCCAACCCAGCCTTTCGCATGATGAATTCTGCATATAAGTTAAATAAGCAGGGAGACAATATACAGCCTTGCCGTACTCCTTTCCCAATTTGGAACCAATCAGTTGTTCCATATCCAGTTCTAACTGTAGCTTCTTGTCCCACATAGAGATTTCTCAGGAGACAGATGAGGTGATCAGGCACTCCCATTTCTTTAAGAACTTGCCATAGTTTGCTGTGGTCAACACAGTCAAAGGCTTTTGCATAGTCAATGAAGCAGAAGTAGATGTCTTTCTGGAACTCTCTAGCTTTCTCCATAATCCAGCGCATGTTTGCAATTTGGTCTCTGGTTCCTCTGCCTCTTCTAAATCCAGCTTGCACTTCTGGGAGTTCTCGGTCCACATACTGCTTGAGCCTTCCTTGTAGAATTTTAAGCATAACCTTGCTAGCGTGTGAAATGAGTGCAATTGTGCGGTAGTTGGAGCATTCTTTAGCACTGCCTTTCTTTGGGATTGGGATGTAGACTGATCTTCTCCAATCCTCTGGCCACTGCTGAGTTTTCCAAACTTGCTGGCATATTGAGTGTAGCACCTTAACAGCATCATCTTTTAAAATTTTAAACAGTTCAGCTGGAATACCATCACTTCCACTGGCCTTGTTATTTGCAGTGCTTTCTAAGGCCCATTTGACTTCACTCTCCAGGATGTCTGGCTCAAGGTCAGCAACCACACTACCTGGGGTGTACGAGACATCCATATCTTTCTGGTATAATTCCTCTGTGTATTCTTGCCACCTCTTCTTGATGTCTTCTGCTTCAGTTAGGTCTTTACCACTTTTGTCCTTTATTATGGTAATCTTTGTACGAAATGTTCCTTTCATATTTCCGATTTTCTTGAACAGAACTCTGGTTCTTCCCATTCTGTTGCTTTCCTCTAATTCTTTGCATTGCTCGTTTAAGAAGGCCTTCTTGTCTCTCCTTGCTATTCTTTGGAAATCTGCATTCAATTTCTTGTATCTTTCATTATCTCCCTCGCATTTTGCTTGCCTTCTCTCCCCCGCTATTTGTAAGGCCTCGTTGGACAGCCACTTTGCTTTCTTGCATTTCTTTTTCATTGGGATGGTTTTAGTTGCTGCCTCCTGTATAATGTTGCGAGCCTCCACCCATATTTCTTCAGGCACTCTGTCCAGCAAATCTAAATCCTTAAACCTGTTCCTCACTTCCACTGTGTATTCATAAGGGATTTGGTTTAGATTGTATCTTACCTGTCCAGTGGTTTTTCCTACTTTCTTCAGTTTAAGCTTGAATTTTGCTATAAGAAGCTGATGATCTGAGCCACAGTCAGCTCCAGGTCTTGTTTTTGCTGACTGTATAGAGCTTCTCCATCTTTGGCTGCAGAGAATATAATCAATCTGATTTCGATGTTGCCCATCTGGGGATGTCCATGTGTAGAGTCGTCTCTTGTGTTGTTGGAAAAGCGTGTTTGTGATGACCAGCTTGTTCTCTTGGCAGAACTCTATTAGCCTTTGCCCTGCTTCGTTTTGATCTCCAAGGCCAAACTTGCCAGTTGTTCCTTTTATCTCTTGATTCCCTACTTTAGCATTCCAATCCCCTATAATGAGCAGAACATCCTTCTTTGGTGTCACTTCTATAAGGTCTTGTAATTCTTCATAGAATTGGTCAATTTCAGTTTCTTCAGCACCAGTAGTTGGTGCATAAACTTGGATTACTGTGATGTTAAAAGGTCTGCCTTGGATTCGTATCGAGATCATTCTATCATTTTTGAGACTGCATCCCAGTACAGCTTTCGCCACTCTTTTGTTGACTATGAGGGCCACTCCATTTCTTTTACGGGTTTCTTGCCCACAGTAGTAGATATGATAGTCATCCGAACTGAATTCGCCCATTCCCGTCCATTTTAGCTCACTGATGCCCAGGATGTCAATATTTATTCTTGCCATCTCATTTTTGACCACATCCAACTTACCCAGGTTCATGGTTCTTACATTCCAGGTTCCTATGCAATATTTTTCTTTACAGCATTGGACTTTCCTTTCGCTTCCATGCATATCCGCAACTGAGCGTCCTTTCGGCTTTGGCCCAGCTGCTTCATCAGCTCTGGATCTACTTGTACTTGTCCTCCGCTCTTCCCCAGTAGCATGTTGGACACCTTCCGACCTGAGGGGCTCATCTTCCAGCGTCATAACTTTTATATGCCTGTTGTCTTTGTCCATGGAGTTTTCTTGGCAGGGATACTGGAGTGGCTTGCCGGTTCCTACTCCAGGTGGATCACGTTTGGTCAAAACTCTCCACTATGACCTGTTCATCTTGGGTGCCCAGCTCAGCATAGTTCATAGCTTCTCTGAGTTCTTCAAGCCCCTTCGCCACGGCAAGGCAGTGATCCATGAAGGGGCAATTATTTAGCTGTAGCTTATTAGAAGTTTTTCTTTTTACTGGCACTTATACTGTCCACAACTGCTAGGCCATATCATTGAACTTTCATGAATAATTTTGAAAAATCTAAAAAGAGAAGTAATTGACTGAACTTTTAGTAATGTTCAAGTTTACTGTTCCCCAAATATGCTGCTGTCAGTTATGCTTGAGTGTTTATTTATATACATTTTAAGTTAGGGCTTTTGATATTTGTCAAAATACTGCTACTATTTCAGTATTCGATCTGATGCTTTGCTATGTTTTGAAAGGTTTCGAGAGCGCCTGGGAGTGAAGGTCGTGAAAGCTCTTAAAAGGAACAATGATGGAGTAACTCACGCTTCCATTGATATGCTATGTGCCCTCATGTGTGTGAGTACTCTTAATACGAGTAAGCTAAAATAGGATATTTATTTTCTTGGTTTGATGGGTTATAATTCCTACAATGTCATAGCCTCCATAGGAAGAAGCAGCACTATGTGGAGTTGTATAGCTTTATCTGAACCCCATCAGTACAGGTTTTGAGTGATAAACAGGTAACTGCCTATTCAGCTCTCCCCAAGGCTAAATACTGTATACCTAATCAATCAATGGTGGGGACAATGTTAGAGGAGCAAGAAGCTTTTTCTCTCTTCCTTTACGGGTGTGGGGATTATGTGATCCTTGATGGTGGAGCAGGGGAGGAGTAAAGGGCGGAGAGCCTTAGCTACACAAGGAAGCTTGAGTGACTTGTTTTAGCTTAAGTAGATTTTCTGATGTTATAAGAACCATCGTTTTAGCAAGTAGGATATTGCAGTGTATCTCATTTAAAGAATGGATGTTGTCTTGATATATGACCTCCCAAGAGCATAGCCTATCTATGTTAAAGGTAAAGGGACCCCTGACCATTAGGTCCAGTCGTGACCGACTCTGGGGTTGCGGCGCTCATCTCGCTTTATTGGCCAAGGGAGCCGGCGTACAGCTTCCGGGTCATGTGGCCAGCATGACCAAGCCGCTTCTGGCGAACCAGAGCAGCGCACGGAAATGCCGTTTAACTTCCCGCCGGAGTGGTACCTATTTATCTACTTGCACTTTGACGTGCTTTTGAACTGCTAGGTTGGCAGGAGCAGGGACCGAGCAATGGGAGCTCACCCCATCGCGGGGATTCGAACCACCAACCTTCTGATTGGCAAGCCCTAGACTCTGTGGTTTAGACCACAGTGCCACCCGCATCCCCTATCTATGTTATTTTGGAACAAATAAGGCAAACTATGAACTCTTTAATTTTTATCATGCATTTCCTGCTAGCACGTGTTTCCATTTAGCTAGAGCCTTAAGAGTGTTTGAGACCTACATTCTGATGAAATGCTATCTTTTATCCATAGCCTATGCATGATGATTATGACCTGAGGCAAGAACAACTAAATAAAGCATCTCTTCTTTCTTCAAAGAAGTTCTTGGAAAACTTGTTGGAGAAATTTAATTCCCATGTGGTAAATATTTCACATCAGTCAAATAATAAAGGGTTCTATGTTTTGTGGGGGGTGGGGTGGATATGTGGGACAGAGGTCCTACAGTTTAGATAATTTAGAGATTTGTAAGGATGTTCTGTCTTGCGTCTTGGTTTTGGTCTGATCATGCCTCTCCGTTGAATACACAGTTGTATTTGAAAACCTAAGCGGAGGCAGTGAGACATAGCAAGGGAGTGCCACTTTGTAGCTCATAAGCCAAAGACAATTTTAGCGAGAGTTTTTCAAAAAGCATATTCATCTATTTTTGCATGCTGCTTTATCTGACATATCTGATCTTCCTTTTTCAATTTCAGGAACATGGAACAGGTGCCCTAGTTATCAGTTCACTTTTGGACTTCCTTACTTTTGCCCTCTGTGCTCCATATAGTGAGACGACGGAAGGGCAGCAGTTTGATATGTTACTAGAGATGGTTGCATCTAATGGGAGAACCCTCTTCAAGCTCTTTCAGGTGAGTTTAACGTTAAGAGTTTGGATTTGGATTTGATATCCCGCCTTTCACTCCCCTTCAGGAGTCTCAAAGCGGCTAACATTCTCCTTTCCCTTCCTCCCCCACAACAAACACTCTGTGAGGTGAGTGGGGCTGAGAGACTTCACAGAAGTGTGACTGGCCCAAGGTCACCCAGCAGCTGCATGTGGAGGAGCGGAGACACGAACCCGGTTTCCCAGATTACGTGACTACCGCTCTTAACCACTACACCACACTGGCTCTCAGTGTGGAGACAGCAAAGGGAGACAGCAAAGATTCCACCTTGTTTCTCCTGCTAGTTGAACTGACCTATTACTCTTGAGGGAAATTAACACCGTATGATGGTAATTTGCCATAACATATAATGCAAGCTGTCCCACATTATTTTACTAACTCCCATTTTTGTAGGCTAAGAACTTTGTTGTATGGGAACAGGTCCAGCTTTGGAGCAGAGAGGCTTTTGATTGGAAAACCCATTAAAACCCTCAACAAGTAGCAAGAGCCAGAATGACAGCTGTGGTTCTAGATCTGTGTATTAAATCTGTCCCAGTACTGTAAATTCTTTACTGTAACAGGTCACTTAATGCTGTAGTGGGAAATAATAATGATAGATCATAGAGTTGGAAGGGACCCTGAGGATCATCTAGTCCAGCCCCTCAGTGCAGGAATATTCAGCTGTCCCTCATGGGAATCGAACCTGCAATCTTGGCATTATCAGCACCATGCTCTAACCAACTTTGCTATCCATACACGCCTTTTTATTACTTGTTTTGCAGCATCCTTCCATGGCCATTGTGAAAGGAGCTGGATTGGTTATGAAGGCAATAATAGAGGTAATGCATCTATGCAGTCTTGTCATGTTTTACTTCCTTATAAATAGGAATTGCTTAGTTAATCGGACATGCATCCAAAGCCTTTTTTTTCCAGGAAGAAAATTTTCTGTTATAACTTATTGCACAGGCATTCAGCTGTTTGGAAGGAGAAGTTGGCTCACATCTTGAGGGTGTTTTCTCAGGGGTGTTGAGTGATGCTGCTCTCTTGTGGCTGCAGACAGGAATCGTAGACTGTTCTTTGTCCATGAGACACACACCCATCACTTCAATCTCTTGACTGACAAGCTACAGGAACAGGCAGGCTATATAACTCAGCTCACATAAGGAAAATAGTACAGTGGCACCTTGGTTTACAACCATAATATGTTCTGGAGGTCCATTTGTAAACCAAAGCAGGTTGTAACCCAAGGCGCGCTTTTGCCAATGGGGCCTCCAAAAAAACATTTGTTTGTAATCCAAAAAAAGTTTGCAAACCAGGACACACATTTCCGGATTTGACGTGTTTGTAATCCAAAACGTATGCAAACCAGACTGTTTGCAAACCTAGATACCACTATAATTGGAAAAACAGCAAGAACATCAGCCAAACTACTGAAAGAACACTGTACTAAACGTATAGTAGTAAAAAAGGTAACTGTGGCCAACTGGGTGGTTTGATTCATCACCTTCAGGAAACACCCTTCTGAAATTTGGAATGAAATGAAATGTGTTCATAAGCCCCAAAAGGATGGCAGACCCAATATACAGAGAATTATTCACACACACACACACACACACACACACACACACAAACCACTTCGTAAATTCTAGGTAGCACACAGAATGAAATACAGTGAATTCAGTAAAATTCAATTTTGAATCCTAAACAACTCTAAATACCTAACATCCTTAGAAATAGCAACCACAGGCAAATCATTTAACTCCAAAAGGGAGATATTATCATGAAACTAAAATCTACCCAGCCACCAACAAATGCACATTAGTTTGTGCCGAAATAGCCTGGGAGCTAGGAGTAATAATAACAATAATTTATTATTTATACCCTGCCCATCTGGCTGGGTTTCCCCAGCCACTCTGGGCGGCTCCCAACAGAATATTAAAACAGAATAAAACATCATGGCCACGTTCTCTATTTGAAAAATATGAAAGCAAACTACTCTTCAGTTCTCCCTGTAGCCAAGGGACATGGCAGAGGTAAAAAAAAGCACATAGTTTTATAAAGTACCTTCATTTTAAATACCGTCTACGCTGTGAAAGCAGTATATTATCTCTGATTCCAAACACTCCATTGTTTGGCATTGCAAGCTAAAGGCAGAACAACTTAACTAAGATTCTTTCATGGTTATCCTCTTGCTCTGTTTCCAAAGGAGGGAGACAAGGAAATAGCAACCAAAATGCAAGATCTTGCCCTCAGCGAAGGTGCCTTACCTCGTCATTTGCACACTGCTATGTTTACAATAAGCACAGATCAAAGGATGCTTACGAATAGGTAAGTCTATGTCGCTTGCTTGCTATCATTCCTCTTGTATGATAACCTCCTAATTGTATAACCTGCCTTTTCCCAACTGATCACTGCACAGACAGTACGTGTCTCATTAACGTTTTGTCCCGTCCCACCCTACCACTGAGTAGACCACCTGAATTGAAGGTAGCAGGTTAGAAATCAGTAGGCAAAATTATTGGAGAGAACATGCTGAAAACCACTGTTCTGTGGTAATGGCAATTTGAAAAATAACCACAGATAACCAGTGCTTACAGTTGGCATTAAGAAGTCTGCAATCTAAGTACAGTTATTTGTAGTCTATCCTAAGACTTCAGGAAGTGTAGGCTGCATAGCAGAAATACAGTTAAGTTGGGAGTTAGACTCCATATATTTAACAGCAGCTGCAAAACAATGAAACGTATTACATGGTCTGAAGTTTAATCATTTTCTGGCAAATAAGTAGCACATTTATCAATCTCTGTATTTCTCAGACAGCTGAGTAGGCATCTAGTGGGCCTCTGGACAGCTGAAAATGCAACGGCGTTAAACTTGTTGAAGCGTATTTTGGTAAGAGTCTACATTAAATGTCATTCTTAATTTTGCTTGTGCTGTTTTGTAGTTGACTCAGCTCTGTCTAATCAACAAATGCTTTAAGTAGGCTGTGTAGAAATGGGTGTTGAATAAATGTTATACTTGGATGTACACATATTGACGGAAGATTTCATGGTGGCGCTCCTTCAGGTATACTGGGCTGAGGCTGTTTAGGGCTTTAAAGGTCAGCACCAACACTTTGAATTGTGCTTGGAAACGTACTGGGAGCCAATGTCGGTCTTTCAATACTGGTGTTATGTGGTCTCGGCAGCCATTCCCTGTCACCAGTCTAGCTGCCACATTCTGAATTAATTGTAGTTTCCGGGTCACCTTCAAATGCCCCACATAGAGTGCATTGCAGTAGTCGAAGCGGGAGATAACTTGAGCATGCACCACTCTGGTTTTGTTAATAAACATATGTTCTTCGACTCAAGAAACTTGAAGCTTTTTGTGGTTTTAGCCCGCAGGCCTGCTCTTATACCTGGACAGTAGCGACCCTGTTCCTGAAAAAGATGCTGACCGGATGCATATTAGGGATAACTTAAAAATTGCAAATGTAAGTATGACATGCTCCACCTTTAAGAGGCTGGAATTCCCTTCCTTTGCATTGTTGTTGCTTAGTGCCCTACATGGTGCATGATCTGAGGACGAGGCAGCCTTGGATATAATCATTGTAACATATTTCAGTGTTTCACCTCGCAGTTCCCGTGAAATTAATTTGGATTAACGATGAGCTTTGTTCTGCAGGATCAATACGGAAAATTTAATAAAGTGCCAGAGTGGCAAAGGCTTGCAGGAAAAGCTGCTAAAGAAGTTGAAAAATTTGCCAAAGAGAAGGTGGATTTGGTATTGATGCACTGGAGAGACAAAATGGGGATAGCTCAGAAAGAGGTAATACGCTTAATCCTATGCCTTTGTACTTTAAGCACCAATGCTTTTTTTTTTTTAATAGTACCACCCGAAAAGTTAACGAAGAAGACTTAGCTTTTATTTTATTGGTATCTTTGTGCATTTAATTAAGTTCCAAATACATTTTTATCCAAAGAGAAATTTGCAGGGGTGGGGGAGAGGATTTCTCCATTAAAGGTGATGACTGGACTTGCATAATGAACATCAGTGCTCTTTGTGGTCTCAAAAAAGAAGGTCAAAATAGTGTGAGTTCTGCAGTGCTCCTGCCATACTTTCACCTTTTGAGCTTGGGCAACTGGTACGCTCCTTGTAGAATGCATGACCTGGTGCTTCCTTTCCTAATACTTTCAGTAACATTGGGCCAAAGCTGTCCATTCATTTTACCTCTTTCCTACCTTCCTTCTTGTAGCAATTGTGAAGTTTAACAGGCTTCTGTGCCTGCTGTGCGGTGGTAAAATTTGCTACTCTTCCTTGATGCCAAATGTACTGTTAGTGGTGCTTGATGAATGGTGGTTAGATAAGTGTGGAGGGGCAATGGTGTGATTTAGATCCCTGCTCCCTCTTGGAATTCCTCTTTTCAGGATCTGGATCCTGTTTTCCCATGCTTTTATTTAGTATTCTTTTGTGCATTTGGTTTACTTGTGATTCTTCTGGCATTCTGCACTTTGGCATCTCGGACAAACGGAAGTCTAAATCGCAATGGCCTGTTTGTCAAATGTGCTTTCACTTTGTTGTGTGAGGGCTTGTCATTTGACTTGCTTTTGACTTGGCAGGGAATAAGGGGTGATGCATCTTATGCAGGGCATCGTATGCAAGTACTTTGTCCAAAGTACTTGACCTGAAATAAATGAAGACCAAAAAAACCCCCACTTAGCTTCACATCAAATTATATAGCTGTTATATCAAAACTTTATGTGACAGGTTGAGAAATGGGGCATGGCTTCCATTTTGGTTTACAGGTGGTCTTTCTGTTGAGTTGCTTCGTAGATAACACATGATATGGGGACTGTAGCTAGATTTTCCAGAGCTACAATTACATTGCCTTACGGTTAACTGCCAAATAGTCTTGTGTTTAGCTACTTATGGGCTGTAGAATCTGGGGGTGAATTTGAGGATTCTATTCTGTGATGAAGTTACCTTGGAAGGTTTCTTGTAGATGATTATTCTAGGTGTTCAAACATGTGAGAGGAGCTTTTGTTAAAAATTCAACTTTTGTTTTTCTTTCTACTTCCCAAATACTACCAGGACAGAAATAATATGGTGAGTCTTGAGTCCTTATTCCCTTCTGTAGAGTGTAGATGGCCTTGAATTATACCTGGCATGTAGTGACCTGTCTGTCTGTATATGTTAGTTTGAACTATTTCTCGTTCAAGTTTGGCTTGCATTCTTCTGAGCTGCTCCTTTATGTCTCCATTCTGCAAGGAAGTAATCCTCTACTCGCCAATTTAAACCCCATCCATCCAGTTCTAGTTACACAATTCCAGATTTAACAGGCATGATTGATTGTCTTGTCATTCCCATTCATTTTGGTAACACTCTAAAGATGTGGCTTTCCTGCATGCACATTTATTCTGTAACACAGTTGTGGTCTTATTGCATTGCTCCCACAGTACCTGATCCAAAGAAGTTGGACTCATTGGCAGTAAAGTGTAATCAAAGAGATAGCCAGGTCACAGTCAAGAGGTCACAGCCTTACTTGATTTGCTCTCTTAATTTTTATATGATTGGTACATGCTGGTAAAGTTGTTCATTCTTGTTTTCTAACACCCCCCACTTTGTTGCTTTAGATAGGAAAAATGTGCCTCTTTTTAGCAATGAGACAGACCTATGTTGGAGTAGAACATAACACATTTAACTTTTTGTTTAGTTTATTGGAATCTATGCGATCTCATCTCACAGCGTGTTGACAGTTTTGGATTCACAAATCTTCCTTTGCAGAACGTTAATCAAAAGCCGGTCATACTGAGGAAACGAAGGCAAAGGATAAAAATACAAGCAAACTGGGATCTCTTCTATTACAGGTACAATTCTTTTGCTTTAGCCCAGGGATGGGCAAACCTCTCTTTGGCCCTTTGAACCCTCCCTCGGTCACAAATCTTCACTGGCCTTGTTTCTCCCTTGCCTGGCTGGAACTCAGATAGTGACTTGTGCTTGCCAGAATGGAGGCTAGAGAGGGATGTTTGAATGTGTGTCAAAATGAGGTACAAAGGTAAAATCTGCATTCATTGTGCTGCCCACTTCTGTCTCCAGCACTGCCTCCCCTCCACGCCCACAAAGCATGTATGGCTCCTGGAAGGTTGCTAAAAGGGGTAATGATCAGGCCCTCGCCCCTGTTTTGGTATAGATTAGAAGAACTGCGTGTCAGATCAAAATTGGAGCAATGCCACTTTTGTGTAAAATGCGCGTTGCAGAAATGAAGTGTGCTTTAGGAAGATTTAGAGAAACCTTGGTAGGAATGCTCATGTGCCAATGGGATGCGCACTCTGCTTTTTTAAATAGCAGCTGCCGAGGTTTGTTGCAAGCAACCTTTTGAGGTTTCCCCAAGTTTCAAAAAGATGCTCACTTTTATAGAAAGAGGGTGCAAAGCCATTTTAAAAACACAACAGGGGGAATATCATTAAGTGGTTCTGGGGATTGTTGCCCTTAATTCCTATTAAATGTGCATTACTTTAAGCACATAGTTTGTAACTTTAAGAAGAGTTTGGATTTGATATCCTGCTTTATCACTACCCAAAGGAGTCTCAAAGCCTTTCCCTTCCTCCCCCACAACAAACACTCTGTGAGGTGAGTGGGGCTGAGAGACTTCAAAGAAGTGTGACTAGCCCAAGGTCACCCAGCAGCTGCAAGTGGAGGAGTGGACATGAGAACCCGGTTCCCCAGATTACGAATCTACCACTCTTAACCACTACACCAAAGCTACACATACAATAAAAAGGACTGAAACTGCCTGAACTGACTGTCAGCATTATTTACTTGCTATCCTGAGCTGGTTAGCGTGTGGATTACAAGTTTGAAACATACTTTATGTTTCTTTTTTAATGTATATCTTGCCTTACAACACCAAAAGCGGGCAATACAATTTAAAAAGTTTTAAATTATTTTACATTTGTTCAAACATTCAAGTTATTGATTTAAGTTGGCTTTAAAACTATACAGTGGTACCTTGTTTTGAGTCTGGGATCCATTCCAGAGCCCCAGACACTTGACGAAAAGTGTGCTCAACAAAGCGCCGCTCTGTGCAAACACGCGGAGCGGTTTGTGTTTCTGCGCATGCGTGAAGCGCAATTTAGCGCTTCTCATGCACGAGCGGCAAACCCAGATGTAAGCCCTTCCTGCTTTGCCGCGGACGTCCGCCGAAATGGATGCTGGACGGGGCGGACATATACGGAGGTACCACTGTAGTTGGTATAGAGTAGCATCTGGCTGAGAAGATTTCACCCCTCCCATATCCAAGAATCTGCTGATGTTCTCTGCTGATTCTCCAGAGAGGAGGGCCGGTTTTCTGCTCACTACTTATTCCGCTCCAGCATCACATCAAAGAGAGCAGAAAGAGAGAGAGAGACTGAGTGTTAGAGAGAGATCGTGTGTATAGATAAGGTTGCTGCTAAGAGCAGCTGCAGACACTCAGTGCAGTTCAGCATTTTTCGTTTAGACCTCACTTAGCTCTGTATATAGTTGTGTATTATAGTTGTAGATAGAATAAAGAAGATATTCTACAGAGCTGCTCTCCGAGTCATTTATGCTCTGCTATACTCTGCTGTGCGACGACTGTCTTCTTGTGGAAGTGAATCCGGTGCTCACAACTCTAAGCTGTGAGTCCACAGCACTTTGACCTGTTCCTGTGCAGAAGGTGGTCTCTGGAAGTGCTACCCAGCTCGCCTAGCCCAGTCGGGGCTGAAGTGGATGAGTCTAGTTGGTGACACTGGCTCAAGGGTGATGCTGACACTGGCTAGCTTGAATGCTAATTGCTGAGCAGTTTTCAGATCTGTAGATATATGTAGCAGAATATACTACATAGTACATATTAGTTTAGTCCTTGGTGAGTCACGGTTGCCAGTTTGATACTTTCCAGTACTGTTATCAGTGGGTGGGTGCTTTAAATTCAGAAATTTAGTCCCCCCCCCCCATAACATGTAGTTAAATGCTACACACAATCTGCTTCCCATGTGTTTCTGTACTAAGATTTCTCCAAGATCATGCTAGATCCAATTTGATTTGGAATTTCAAAACGCGGGAAGAACTAAGAGATACCCTGGAGTCTGAGATGCGGGCATTTCAGATCGACAGAGAACTTGGCAGTGCTAATGTCATCTCCTGGAATCACCATGAATTTGAGGTACGCCTTTACACAGCGCTTGTGTTTCATGTAAAGTCATCGTTGATTTTGAACATCCCTGTATTGATACCTGGATACGTGTGCTGTTACTTACAGATGCTAGAATAAAAAGCGAGCTTCAGTTTGAAATAGCTTTATATAGTCTGCAGATTCTGTCAACTTAAGTTGCCATTCTTCTTTGGTTGGGACCTTGCTCAGCTTGCAGACTTAACATGTAGAATAAGAGAACAAGAAGAACATACGTTTACAGAAGATTAAAAAAACATTTATTGAATATATGGGAAATAATTGTGTACAGCTGAAAACGCTGGCAGCATTGAGATAAATTCAACAGTGTAAATAAGTTTGGATGGATGCAATAATGGAATACTGAATGGTATAGTTTATGTAAAATATGCAGGGATTTATGATATGTAAAATGAACCAGGGAAAGAAGAAGAAGATAAGTCATTGATACCTTAAGGATGCAAAATGAGTATTTTAAATTATAAAACAGAAAATTTTATAAAAATTATATGAAAGAAAAAAAGAAATAGCTTTTTACAGTTCAGTGACCTTTACATAATGAAACTTTTATATCCGCGCAGTTCCTGCTTACAGTAATTACTGGGACTGTCATTATAGCAAAGAAATTTAATCAGTTCATCTTACTGATTTTATTTTGTCGTTGCTCTAATTTTACTTGAGCATTTCTAATCTGAAACAAGACCTTTTCAGTTCAGTGGAGCTTACTCCCAGATAAGGACGCAAGTGGCGCTGCAGTCTAAACCACTGAGCCTCTTGGGCTTGCCAATCGTAAGGTCAGCAGTTCAAATCCACGCAATGGGGTGAGCTCCCATTGCTTTGTCCCAGCTACAGTTCGAAAGCATACTACCACAAGTAGATAAATTGGTACTACAGCCTCGGCCCAGTATACCTGAAGGTGCGTCTCCACCCCCATCATTCTGCCCAGATTAATAATAATAATAATAATAATAATAATAATAATAATAATAATAATAAATTACTGCAGCAGTAAGCAGTGTTTCCATGCGCTCTAGCTTCCGTCACGGTGTCCCGTTGCACCAGGAACAATGTAATCATGCTGGCCACATGACATGAAAAAGATGTCTGCAGACAAACGCCAGCTCCCTCAGCCTGAAAGCGAGATGAGCGCCACACCCCATAGTTGAATTCAACTGGACTTAACTGTCCAGGGGTTCTTTACCTTTACTCCCAGATAGGATTGCAGCCCTAGTCTTTTGATGATTTCATTTAAACTGACAAAAAGGGCAACAGTTCTAAAGGAAGAAAACATACACTTTGCTTTTAGATGTTGTGGCTGTGCCATAGCAAGCACCCTGATATAACAGCTCTCCCCCTTCCCTTTTTTGTGTACGAGGGATGCACCGCTTCTAAGATGGTGTTTGTCATCTATACTCTTTATTTACAAATAATATTTTTTATGCAGTTAATTGGGGTCCTCTTTTAAAGCAACATTTTAAATCGATCAGACTGTTTTAGTCAAATAATACCTCATATTTATTATCAGGTGTAGAAAACTGCCTGATACGTAGGTGTTTCAGAAAAGCTTATCTTGAATATCTTAAACTGAGTATTTTAAGCTAATCTTCTGGCACATACAAACACAATCCATTCTCTCTCTGTTGATGAGGTTCATATATGTATGGTGGGTTTTTCTTCATTGTATGTTTTAGCTTACAAACTAAAATGTAAAATAGAGTATTATAACTGACCAGTTTGTTGATTCTGGAACTTCATTCAAAAGTTATGTTCCCACCACACAACCTTGATTCCTTGGCAATTACGTCAGGAGCTTTTGCTCACTTCCTGTATCTTATTTTTCTCTTCAAAAGGTGAAGTATGAATGCCTGTCGGATGAAATCAAAATAGGGGATTATTACTTGAGATTGCTGTTGGAAGAAGATGAAAGTGAAGACAGTGGAGCGATAAAGAAATCGTGAGTTACTATTATCTTAATATTCCCTCTGAAATCTTAATTTTCTGCATAATAAACCTTTTGTTCTACCTTTTTCTTCCTACAGGTATGAATTTTTCAATGAGTTGTATCACCGTTTCCTGCTCACTCCTAAAATAAGTATGAAATGCCTCTGTTTGCAAGCCTTGGCCATTGTTTATGGAAGATGCCATGAGGAGATTGGCCCATTTAGCGACACTAAATATATTATAGGGATGTTGGAGAGGGTAAGCATTTTTTAAATTACTGCACACAATTCGGGAGAGCACAGCAGGCATATTGAAGTTTGTTTTTTGGAATTTCAGTTAACAATGCCATGTGGCCATTGGACTAAGAGGACTAGACTAGTCCCCTAATTGTTCCCATGGTGCGTTGTTCCCAAACCCCAGGAAGCTTCTGCCTGACTTAGGGAGGGAGGTACGATGATCACAGGCGTGACATCAGCTCCACGCCCCTGAAAAATTGCCGTTACAAACTAGTGTTTCTTCCCCTAACTGTTCCCCTACGAAAAAATTCACCGCACGCCACTGATTGCTCTGGTGAGATGTCATGGTTTAATTGTAGCCTCCTCTGAGCTTGGCCTGTTTCTCCCCGCTCCTACATAACTTGGGGGAGTTTCAGAAACTCCTGCTGAACTCTGACTCTCTCTTTTTGTTCTGAATTGGGGTTTGTGCTATAACGCTATGCTTTAAAACCATAGTTAGTGTTGAAGCCAAACTTCAGCAAAAGATTCTTGTGGGAGAGTCAGGGAGAAAACTAGGCTTGTTCACAATAATGCTACTTCTGAACATGGTCAGTGACCTATGGTTTGTCCTTCAGACTTGTACTTGAATAAAGTTTTTTTTAAAAAAAAATACTTACTTTGAGAATTTTATAATTTGCTGAACCTTTCTGAGTTACTTTAGAGTGGATGTGATTAACTGTAGCATTTGCACCTTCAACTTTTAAGGAAGCTAAACAAACCATGTAAACTTTTAAGTATAAAAAAATGACAACTAGCTTTTCGTGTTCTGCCTGGTCAAGCGGCACATCTGTGTTGATCCTTTTTTGACGGTTACACTTTAGACTTGCGAGCAGTAAAATAAAGGAGCTAAAATGGTACATTTTGGAGAGCAATCCCTACAGTTGCTTCAGTTCTGGTTTCAGCTATAGATCTGCTTTGCTTTTGTTCATCCATGTTTTAGTAGATCACTTTCTAGCACTGATAAGAGGATAATTGCGCCTTCAACATAGCAGCATATTTAATCTTAAATAAATGATAACATTGTAGCACATTTTCAGACTTTTCCCTATTATTCCTGTATTTTTCTCTAGTGCACTGATAGACTTGAGCGGGACCGATTGATAGTGTTCCTAAACAAGCTGATTCTCAACAAGGTGAGCAACCTCACATTTCTGCATAAATTGTGCCATTTTTAATAAATTTAAATACAGTGGTACCTCAGGTTAAGTACTTAATTCGTTCCGGAGGTCTGTTCTTAACCTGAAACTGTTCTTAACCTGAAGCACCACTTTAGCTAATGGGGCCTTCTGCTGCCACTGCGCAGCTGGAGCACGATTTCTGTTCTCATCCTGAAGCAAAGTTCTTAACCTGAAGCACTATTTCTGGGTTAGCGGAGTCTGTAACCTGAAGCGTATGTAACCTGAGGTACCACTGTACGTGCACAGCAGCATTTATTTGTAGCTTGGGGTGCTCATAAATGCCTCCTTCTCCAAACATCTTGTCGCTCTCTTTCATTTGTGTTATGGAATTGGAGGAGATACTACAATTTTGATCAAAAACCATGTCATTAGATTTGTTGAATTGCTGAGAGAATATTGCATGTCTTACAAGGAGATAATAATAAGAATGATATTCTCATTTATACCCCGCCCATCTGGCTGGGTTTCCGCAGCCACTCTGCACAGCATCCAGCAAAATGTAAAAAATAATAAAATGTCAAATATTAAAAACTTCCTGATACAGGGCTTCCTTCAGATATCTTCTAAAAATTGTGTAGTTCTTTATCTCCTTGACATCTGATGGGAGGGTGCCACTGTCGAGAAGGCCCTCTGCCTGGTTCCCTGTAACTTCACTTCCACCTAATATTTTCCTTATTTCACAAAGGATACGATACTTTTGGTTGGAAAATTGTAAGCCACTCTAGTTTGTTACCCTTTGAATCACAAATATTGAACAGAAAGGCCTATAAAAGTCTCACCAGTTATTTATTTGGTATTTGCTATTAATCCACCCCTCTGCAATATAGGAATCATTTGCCCAACGTGGGACTCCAACCATGACCCTGAAATTAAAAATCTCATGCTCTACTGACTGCGCTACCCCAGCTGTCAGTCCACTGGCTTTAAGAAAGTATTTTAGATGTTTCATGGACAAACACAGTTCATATGTATGTTTTTTATTTTACCTGTCCTGATCTTTTAAGAGATAGGCTCAGCTAAAAATCCCAAATCCATAAAACAAATTCTATTCTTGTATTAAGGAATAAGGTAAAAATAGACATCAGGGGTGCCCCCCCCCCCGTTAAAATAGATAGCTATGGCTCTTAGAATATATCTGTGATTTTTATAAGTGTGTGCTAATTTTAAAGGTTCTGACGTATTTGTTTGTACATCAGTTTATGTATTTGTGTGTATTAGTGTCATTAAGTACTGGGTAATTGTGTAGCATGAAGTTAATGGATTATGCTGAACTAAATCACTTAATCTTGTATCTTATGTTGCAGTTGAACACACGTGACCGTTGTTTTCCCTTTCTTGCAGAAAAATGTCAAGGAGCTCATGGATTCAAATGGCATTCGGATCCTCGTGGACCTCCTTACTCTTGCCCATCTGCACACAAGTCGGGCAACCGTGCCGTTGCAAGTAGGACATCTTTAATTTCTTTTCCTTCCATGTATATAATTTAGGAGTGGGTTATTAAAAAGCTCCTTAGCCATATTGTAGTTTCTATGAAATAAGCTTCAAATCGAAGCATTTAGCGCTGTGAAAGTAGTTCATATGTGTGTTGTTTCTGACTCTAAATGGGGTTGTTGTTTTTCATTTTTAAGAGCAATGTAATTGAAGCATCACCTGATATGAAGAGAGAGAGTGAAAAAGAGTGGTACTTTGGCAATGCAGACAAAGAGAGGAGTGGTCCTTACAGCTTGAACGAGGTAACTTTTCAAGTGGCGGTTGCGCCTTTTGAGTCAAAGGTAACGAACACAAAAAGCACAACGTTGTTTGAGCAACCTTCCCCACTCTGGTGACCCTCAAATATTTGGGGCTCTCGCTCCATCAGTCCCATCCAACGTGGCCAATTATCAGGGGGTTTCAGAGCAGGTTGAGAAAGGCTGTGTTACAGCATGCCCCGTAACACTTGAGGAAAGGATGTGCTTATAGACATATCTCATTTGGTCATTGTTGTTCTTGGGAATTTCAGCTTCCACAATTAACAGGTATAATTTCAGAGCCAGCACATGCTGTGTGGTTTGTATGGTTTGCTTTGGAGGGGAAATGTCCCACTTCTTGGTTGACAATTCCCTAAAGGTGGGGCACCTCCTATTAATCCCTTCATTTGGGTCTGCAGAACTGGGAGAATTTGACAAAGAATGGCTGGCAGGTTGCGCCAAATGGATGTTACCATTTCTTCCTGACTGGCTTTTGGGGTTTTTTTGTACTGCACATTTGCTAGCAACTGCTTTTTTAAAAACTTAGTCCTCTTAGTCATTTGGCACTATTTGCATTGCAAATGTCTTCCATTTGTGGCCTCAGCGGATCCATAACCTGTTTGATTGCCCATTTTGGTTGAGTCAAAAGTTCTTAGGTTTGCTAAAATTCTGTAGTGTCTTGATATGATATCCAGGGATAGGTTGTTTAAAGGGTATGGTAGTGTCGGAACGAAAGTGCCTTCAGCACAACTTCCTAAAGACATAGTTTAAAAGAGACAACTGCATTATGGCTTTCTGTTTTCTCTGTGGCAATCCATTCCTAACATAGATGCAGGAACTGTGGACCAAAGGGGTATTGACTTCCAAAACCAGGTGCTGGGCCCAGGGCATGGATGGATGGCGTCCGCTGCAAGTTATCCCTCAGCTGAAATGGTGTCTGCTTGCCACTGGGCAAGCTGTGTTGAATGAGACGGACCTTGCTACACTTATCCTCAACATGCTTGTCACAATGTGTAGCTATTTCCCCAGTAGGTAAGGTGTAAACAAAGAAGTTGGGTGGGGGGGAGTTGGGAAGGTGGGGGTTTGGACTAGAAGATCCTTGGGGTCCTTACCAACTCTACAGTTCTGTGGTTTTCTTTTCACGCAAACACCCATAGCCTTTATTCACCCCCTACACAGTTCCATCGACCTGAGGAGGTCTGTATCAACCACTTTGAGGGTAACCCTGTTTTACAGTACAGTGGTACCTCGGGTTACATACGCTTCAGGTTATATACGCTTCAGGTTACAGACTCTGCTAACTCAGAAATAGTACCTCGGGTTAAGAGCTTTGCTTCAGGATGAGAACCGGAATCGTGCTCCAGCGGTGTGGCAGCAGCAGGATGCCCCATTAGCTAAAGTGGTGCCTCAGGTTAAGAACAGTTTCAGGTTAAGTACGGACCTCTGGAACGAATTAAGTACTTAACCTGAGGCACCACTGTACCAGCTGGCCATTGTGCACTTCAAACGCTGATTAGGGAAACTTCTTCCCTTTCAGAGACCAGGATAATGCCATTATAAGGCCTTTGCCCAGAGTGAAGAGGCTCCTTTCTGACAGCACTTGCCTTCCTCACATCATTCAGGTAAGCTGATCTGCAGTCTGATCGTCAAGATTTAGATGGCTTGCTTTTCAGCATATTTTGCTTTTTGAAAAGAGAATAAATCTTGGAACTTTGATTGGGAGCAGTAGCCCTGATCTGAAATGCACAATTTAAAACCATGTTAAGTTGTTGTTTTTTTGCATTGCAGCTGCTGCTGACCTTTGATCCCATTCTTGTTGAGAAAGTGGCCATATTGCTTTTCTACATCATGCAAGACAACCCACAGTTACCTCGCCTTTACCTCAGTGGAGTATTCTTCTTCATCATGATGTATACCGGTTCCAACGTGCTCCCCGTTGCAAGGTGAAAGCAATAAATGTTTAGCATCTGTTGTATGTTTACTTAAACATAGAGTTTCACACCAGGTAAGTGTGAATGCAAGGATATAGCATTCGTTTCTGAGAGATTTTAAGTCAAAAAATCATTTTACACTTTTCGTCTCTGGACCACCTTAAAGAAACCAGGCTACATTGTATAATGGTAATAGTGAGGGGTCGTTTGATGAAGAGAGTCCCTAGGGGCTGTATTTAGTGCTAGATGGCCAGTGAGAGCCCAAGAATCAGACGGGTTAGAGGGCAGGTGCAAGTTTTATAGTCCCATTAACCTGCATTCTGAGCTCATGCCATTGAGCTAAAAGTATATATGAATTATTTTCTAGGTTTTTGAAGTATACACATTCGAAGCAGGCCTTCAAGTCTGAAGAGGTAAGCAGCAATTAATATTACAAAAGAAACTGGCAATGCTTCAACAAAACAAGTCAATTCCAAGTATGCGCTAAGTATAAGCATTTAAACAGAGAAAATGTCTGGGGGGTCTTGTTGCTATCTGAAACAACTCTCTCTCTTCAGAATGTGCTGGATCCTTTTAAAAGGCAAATTGACAAAAGTTTGTTGCGCTATTAGCTACACCATGTTTAACCAAACAGTTGGAAATATGTAACTGAATTTAGCGTTAGGAAGTTTTGGTGGAGATGAATGTGGAGACAACTCAAAAGCGTTAAATGCATTGGTAGTTGTGCTGCAATGTGATTGTGGAGGCAAACCGCAGAGCAGTTTGTAGTTGTAGGAGTTGAAATTCCTTGAGACCAAGACAGCAATGCTGTACTCACTCACTGCTGGGTACACATGTACAGTGGTACCTCGGGTTAAGTACTTAATTCGTTCCGGAGGTCCGTTCTTAACCTGAAACTGTTCTTAACCTGAAGCACCACTTTAGCTAATGGGGCCTCCTGCTGCTGCCGCACCGCTGGAGCACGATTTCTGTTCTCATCCTGAAGCAAAGTTCTTAACCCGAGGTAGTATTTCTGGGTTAGCGGAGTCTGTAACCTGAAGCGTATGTAACCCGAGGTACCACTGTACGGCAAGGGCAATAAACCTTCAGGCTCGTTCCATTCACTTCTGGGCAGCCTTGCAGGGCCCACATATCCCGGGGGGGGGGGGGCAGACCAGATACAGAGAATCTGGCTTTTATAGCAGACTGTATCCCATCCATGCAAAAGTCAGAGGCTTTTCCTTCTCCTATAAAGGTATTCTCATGGTTCAATGACACATTCCAGCCGGGGAAGAGTACTGGGGGTCGGGGGTGTAGGGGTTTTAGACCAAGACAGTGCTTGGTGCGGCCTATATAGCCCAGGACCTTCATACTTATGGGATCGCCTTCTGGTATGCCCCGTGGAGGACCTTACGGTCCGCAAATAATATCTTGGAGGTCCTGGGCCTCGAGGTTAAACTGGCCTCAACCAGGGCCAAGGCCTTTTCATCTTTGGCCCCAGCCTGGTGGAACGCTCTATCGCAGGAGACCAGCACCCTGCGGGACTTGACATCCTTTCACAGGGCCTACAAGACGGAGCTGTTCCACTTGGCCTTCGGTCTGGGCCCAGTTTGACTCCCCTCTATGGACCCTGTAAGTTACCCCTCTGGCTTTTTTATCACCTCGTGTGGGACCAGCATGGATAGCTGGTCCTGATGAATACTTGAGTTTCCCGACCCCTATAGTTGTAATTCATGGGCAGTCATTTAATTTTATCCTGGTTCTAATTTTTAAGCTGTATTTTAATCAGTTGTTTGATTGTGTTTTAATGTATTTGATGTTAGCCGCCCTGAGCCCAGTCTTGGCCAGGGAGGGCGGAGTATAAATAAAAATTTATTTACTTACTTACTTACTATGGAGAGGGTGGAATAAAGAGGCATGAAGGGCCGCCTTTGGACTCTGCGCCTGAGGCTCCTAACTCTTGATATATTTCAAGGGGGTTGGACTAGATGCCCCTCAGGGTCCCCCTGCCAACTCTGTGATTCTGCAAGTTGTGCTGCACATAGTGGCTTGTGAAAATTAATACCTCCATTATCACAAAAGCAACCGGTAAAGACGTGCAAAAGCGTGTTCATTTCATTTTCACACTTACTTTTTTTTAATTAATATTTTATTATGTTTTATCAGTCAAAAAATTCAGAAAGAATACAAAAACACCAATCCTTCTTTAACACCAATTGGCCAACTATGCCCAGGAGAAAGGCCTCTGGTTTCTTCAGGAAGGTATATTTAAATACCTTTTCATTTCATTTTCACACTTACATCCCGACAACTTCTTTTTTTAGATGAAAGGGCAAGATATAGTTCAGAGAAGCATTCTTGGACACATCCTGCCGGAAGCTATGGTGTGTTACTTGGAAAACTATGAACCAGAAAAATTTTCTGAAATTTTTTTGGGCGAATTCGACACTCCAGAAGCTATTTGGAGCAGTGAAATGAGGTAATTTGATTTATACGCTTCCAGCAAAAGAGGTGGGTTCCCCCCCATCAGTATTCCGCCCCCCTTTTTTCAGTTTGCTGACTGTAATTAAATTCACCTGATATCTTTGTGACTTGCCACAGATAACAAGGTTTAATGGTTTAGTGATCTGGAAGAAAGTTAGCAATTGTTTGCTTCAAAATGCCTTTTGCAATTCACAGGCGCCTTATGATAGAGAAGATTGCTGCTCATCTTGCGGACTTCACCCCTCGTCTTCAAAGTAACACAAGAGCGCTTTACCAGTACTGCCCGATACCACTAATCAACTATCCTCAGCTGGAGAACGAGCTGTTTTGTAACATCTATTACCTCAGGCATCTTTGTGATAAACTTCGGTTTCCTGACTGGCCAATTAAAGACCCTGTAAGTTAAATGCCTTGCACTCTTCCTCAATCTGCAGCAAAGCAGAATTGAAAAATAAAAAGGGGAAATGCGAGAGCCATGACTGCTTTACTGGCATCTTGAGTGTGCCGTGATCTTAACAGTTCTGTTTTAAATTATACAGTTTCAAAGCCAGTTAAGTTTAAACAAGGAGTGTGTTCAATGTGGTGGGGATGTAAGAAAGCTAAGGGATATTGGAAGATGATATACACAGAAATAAAAAAAGATGCTGAGGTTGACATTCCCCCCCCCAAAAAAAAACCCCCGAGATGTTCTTTTTGTGTATGATAGAGGGTGAGATACCTAAGAATGCATTAAATCTTGCTCTTTATACAACTGCTGCGGCCAGAATAGCCTATGCACAAATGTGGAAGGATAAAAACAGTCCAACAAAAGAGGATTGGCAGAATAAGTTAATAGAATATGTGGAGTTGATGCTGACTGTAAAGATAAGAAACCAGAATGAACATACCATAAGAGAGGAATGGGAAAACTTTGGAGATTGTTTAAAGAATTATAACAGTTTCATAAATCTCCCAAGTAGGACTAGATCGATGAACAGCAGCTAAATCAATTAGAAGGTAGAGAAAGATGTGTATCACAGCTAAGAGTAAAAGGGAACCCATGGGAGGGCTGGGGTGGGAAAGTTGAATAATGTATTCTTATTTTTTTTTATTGAGTATATATACCACCCTATACCTGGAAGTCTCAGGGCAGTTCACAGAAAAGATCACAGCATATATAATCAGAATAAAAACGAGGATAATGAAGATTATTGTGAAATGGATGTACCAATTTACTGTTAAAGCATCAATAAAAATTAAAATAAATAAAGGAGTGTATTCTAATTTTCCAATATAAACAACAAAACTCCTATATTGTAGGTTTTCTAATAGAGAGGAGGGCCAGGTGGCTGAGTAATAGCAGCTATCTCCCCCTTCCTCTCCCTCACCCCCACCCCGGGAAGATCTGGAAGTTACATTAGAAGAACTCATTTGGAATTTTCTGTCTCCCACCACCCTGCCCAGGTTAAACTCTTAAAAGATACCCTAGATGCTTGGAAGAAGGAGGTGGATAAGAAGGCGCCCACAATGTCAATAGATGATGCTTATGAAGTTCTCCATCTCCCAAAGGGACAAGGACAGTAAGTTATGTGCTCTTTGGTTCCACTGACATTTTCATATAAATGACCCTTAGCTTGTGTATCTTGTATCTTTTAAACTTAGTTGCCCTGTGATTAAGTTCTAGAACCAGAAGAACAGCTGGCATGGCTGAAGTTCTGTACAGGAACAATAGTATAATGGTTCAGCATTGGACCGCCTCTATTTCAGACCAGCCTGACCTATTGATTTGGAGGCATAGCGGTTAACTAAAGTGCAGGAGCCCACATAGCAGTGTGCAGAGAGGATGGGGGGGGGGAATCCAGTTTCCAAGACCGGATTGCCATAATAGTTTACACAGGCCTTGCTATTGTCCCATCGGCAGTCCTGAGAAGTCACTGAAAATGCACCATTAGCGCTGCCACCTCTACTCAGCATTACATAGGAGACAGACTGGCCTAGATCTTATGGATAACTTTTGTAGCTAACTCATAAAACATGCTTTGGAAAGTGACCTAAAATCTGTCGTTCAAAATAACCTGCCAGAGTTTAGTTTGAAATCTATGTTATATTCCCCCCCGCCCTGACTGAACGACAGCATATTGAATCCTAGGTAAGCAAATTCTTTATGTATCTGACAGGCACGATGAGAGCAAAATCAGGAAGGCTTATTTCAGACTGGCCCAGAAATACCACCCTGACAAGAATCCAGAAGGTCGAGTAAGTGCTATGTATTAAATATATATTATGCCTATAGGATGTATTGGGTCTGGTCTGGTGTCTGAGCACAGGCTCTCTACTGTATACATGGATCTATCCCAGTTACTGCAATGGGGGGAGCAGATTCAAGTGTGCATTTGTTCAAATGTGCAGAGTCACTCCTTTTATGTCATCAGGACTGCCCATTTATGCACAAATTCCTGCATAATAGAAGTGCAACTGTTTGTTTGCTAAAGCTCTTAAATATATACATTTTTACATCAGAAAGGGGAAACAATTTTGAGTTATGGACCCCATTACATTCCAGTAGTGGAAGTTGCCAGATCCACACACAATCAGAGTCTCTCTCTCTCTCTCTCTCTCTCTCTCTCTCTCTCACACACACACACACACACACACACACACACACCCCTACACCTTTTCCCCATGGTAACAGAGGCATATATTTCCTTTTAGTAACTCCATTCAAGTTTCACCTTCCATTTTCTTGTGGGGGGAAATAGCTCTCCCAATGCCCCTTTTATCTGTCCTTTCTGTGCAAATGTGGCAAAGCTCTGTAATCCCAGCAGAAGAATGTAAATGAAGTCAGCACATCGCTGAACTGGAAGTCCTTAATCACAACTGTTTTAAGCCTCAAACTTCAAAATGTAATTGCATCCCCAAAATTGTATGGACTACTTTTAGCACATCTGCCAGGAATACAGGTCTGTTAATTTCTCCTTCGTCTTTGATCTGATTGTGAGGGAAGAAGTCGTAATTGCACAATTTGCACAACTTCAAAGACCCTTTCCCTTCCTGCTGTACAACTTAAGGTTGGGAGGGGAAATCTGAGTGCAGGTCTCATCCCTTCTTTACATTAAGTAATCCTTAGCCAAATACTGGAATACTGCGTGCGATGCTGTCTGTACACGTGGCTGTTCTGAATAGGTTGTACTTACGTTTCTTGTTAACTCTGTTGTCCTTCTGTGTGTCTACGTGTAGGACTTTTCATAGAAGAGTATGGAATAAGAGTCAGAAAAACATTAAAATAAGCTCAAAATTAGAACCGTGTCTTTGAAGATTATGTAGTAGGAGACAGTCTTTCTCGAAAATCCTGGCCTGATTCTTTTGCAACATCAACTGATTTATTTTGAGATTGGATTCATATCTGCTTCCTTACATGCATTGTATTTGCAGGATATGTTTGAAAAGGTGAATAAAGCGTATGAGTTTTTGTGTACAAAGTCAGCCAAAGTGGTGGATGGTCCAGATCCTGAGAATATAATTCTAATTTTGAAAGCTCAAAGCATCCTTTTCAACAGACACAAAGATGGTAATTATACTTAGCACCTGAAGACATAATTTTGTTTTGTAAAATACTAAATCTCATTTATGTGTTATTGAAAACTTTGGGCTTATTTGGGAGCTCACTGATTACAACCGATACAAATCATGTGGCAAACTATCAAGCTCTACCTTCTCAGGTGCATCACCTTGGTTTCATTGGAGAGTGGATTTCTGAAGGAGGGGAGGCCCCTGTACTTCTGGAGGCTACAGTCCAGTCCAAAATGGACATTTCTTTGAATGCAGTGAATACTCTTTTTTCCAGCAATTTAAAATCACCCAGTCTCCACTGATTAATAGGTGGACCTTTGTTGGTAGAAAACCTAGGACTTGTTCTAAAGCAGAAAGTCTTCATTCAAAACAGAGCCTTGAGATTCTATTTTCCAAATGTTGCTCTGATTCACCTGTATACTTTCCGAGGAGCTGCCCAGAATTTTGGGGAATTCAACCTTGTTCAATACGTGTTAGGAGCTAATTTGTTTAGTGCATTCTGTGTTACACTTCTCCTTTCTCCTGTGTTGTTGGCCTTTGAAGTAAGAAGCCAGAAAATAATTTGTTTGATATAGAGTAAGTGTCACCATAAGACTGATTCACATGTGAATGTTAATTCTTGGCATTCTTTTCTTTTCAAGATTTGAAGCCTTATAAATACGCAGGCTACCCCATGTTGATTAAGACAATCACAATAGAAACTTCAGACGACCTCTTGTTCTCCAAAGAATCTCCCCTGTTGCCTGCTGCTACTGAGTTAGCTTTCTACACTGTCAACTGCTCAGCACTTAATGCAGAAGAACTAAGAAGAGAGAACGGTATTGAGGTAGGCTCAAAATCCTCCTGTGGGTTGTGTTTTGCAGAGAGTGAGTTTTATTCTTTGCATCCTTTCTATTAAGCTCTGGTTTGCAAAATGCATTTTAATAACCCTTTTTGGCTGGGTGTTGTCTGCAAAGCCAGCTTTCCCTCATGTTTTCTAGCTATCTGTAAGTACATCTCAGAACTGCTGTTGCTGACTATTCTGTAAGCTTGCATAACCAATCCTGAATATTTCATGTCTTTGGCTTAATTTGCCTAAGAATAAGCAAGTAGATTGTTATTAAAAAACACAAATATTAACTTCTAACTAATATCAAGCAAAAGAAACAATAACTGGGCTTCTAAGAAATGTTGCTAATATTACACCAGATAATTTCAGATTATTGGTTTGGCTTAGAATACTTGAACGTCTCTTTCTCTAACAAGTAGGCATTTGAAGTATTAAATTTTACATTGTGGCTTTAAAATGGCATCCAAAAATTTGTAGAGAAATATTTGCTAAATGAGAACAATCGTCTCAACTTTTGCTGCTGACAGTGTTCAGGGGGGAAAAATGTCTTTTCTATCTCCACAGATTCTGCAAGAGGCTTTTAATCGCTGTGTTGCTGTCCTGACACACTTTAGTAAAACAGATGATATGTCAGTTCAGGTAAGTGTACAGAATAATCCAGTAATGGAGGATTTAGCATACGTGTGAATGTGAACTAAAATGTGAACTGGCCATAGGAGACCATATTTGGGCAACTGTTCTAACTATTTACACTAACATACTTCTCACATCATATTAAAACTGTAGATAACTATTTACACTAACATACTTCTCACATCATATTAAAACTGTAGATAAAATAAACTATGGTTTAATGTGAATAAGAACAAACCTTGGCTACCTGCTTGTGGTTGGTTTGGAGAGAAACAAACCACCAGTCCAGGCTCGGATAACACAAGAAGCTATGGCTTATTTTTGGTGGTATAGCAGCAACAGGGAAGGAAGAAAGCACCTGCAATTTCAGTGGTGCGTACCAGCATTCTGCTTATTCTCATTAAAGCATAGTTTCTTTTAACGATGGAGGTACCAAAGACTGAACCTGAGAACTTCCACATGCAAAATGTGCACCTTACCGTTCTTCCATTTTGCCACAGCCCGTTTCTGGTGCCAACATTAAAGGTAAAGAGTAAAGGGACCTCTGACCATTAGGTCCAGTCGTGGCCGACTCAGGGGTTGCGGCGCTCATCTCGCTTTACTGGCCGAGGGAGCCGGCATACAGCTTCCGGGTCATGTGGCCAGCATGACTAAGCCGCTTCTGGCGAACCAGAGCAGCGCACAGAAATGCTGTTTACCTTCCCACCGGAGTGGTACCTATTTATCTACTTGCACTTTGACGAGCTTTCGAAGTGCTAGGTTGGTAGGAGCAGGGACCAAGCAACAGGAGCTCACCCCGTCGTGGGGATTCGATCTTCCGATCGGCAAGCCCTAGGCTCTGTGGTTTAACCCACAGCGCCACCCACGTCCCAGGTGCCAACATTAGACACTTCATAAATTGAAAAGAAGTAACAATGCTTCACAAGACTGAAAGAAGTAATCACTTGGCAAATTACAATGCTGTGTCTGCCTTCCAGGGAGCTCTTTATCATTCCTTTTCAACTTCTGAAGCGTGTATATTTGTAGTGCCTCTTATTATACACTGTCCCAACACCATATGACTTCGCATTTTTCACTTAATAGGTGTGTGGGCATGTAAGTAAATGTTACAGTGTGGCAGCCCAATTTGAAGACTGCAGGGAGAAAATAACTGAAATGCCAAATATCATCAAGGATCTCTGCAGAGTACTGTATTATGGCAAGGTAAGCTCTTGTATGACTCCTATCTTCCTTTTCTAGCCTCCCATTTCTGTAGAACCTCTGGAGTGTCCATTAAGTGGATGCAATCACTTGGGCCTATTGCCTTCCTTTTGAAAGCTGTAGAACTTCCTGTCAGAGCCCCAGTTCACATAAGACTTCCTGGGGCATGTAGACAGTTTTGTTTGCACATTGTCAATGGAATGTACAGACACAGTCCTTCTGTTTACCCTATTATATTCTTATTTATTCTGTTTACCCTATTCTGCAATGTGATTAAAGCGCCACACTGCAGAAGCAAGAAACAAAAAGTGTGAAGAACGTGCCACTATTGCATTTTGTCATTTTTACGTCAGAAACACCGCTTGTCTCGTCCCTGCTGAACTGAAGCATTTCTCACCCAAAGCAAATGTTTTCTTTCCTACTCAGAACATTCCCCGCGTGGCTTCCCTAGGGGTTGAGTGTGTCAGCTCCTTTGCTGTGGACTACTGGCTACAGACGCATCTGTTCCAAGCTGGAGTTCTGTGGTATTTGCTCGGCTACATCTTCAACTATGATTACACACTAGAAGAGAGTGGGATTCAGAAGAGTGAAGATTCCAATCAGCAGGTAATGATAATAAGGAACTGTGAATAGACTGCTGTGCTTTAAATATATCCTGGGCAGCATTTCTGAGATGACTGTAGGAACTTACAGTCATTATTTTAAAATCAAACACATTGCTTAATGTGCTGTGTTTTTAGGTAAAACTATGCCTGTGTGTTGTAGCCTTTTTTTGTGCGATTCAAATGACATTCTCAAGATCAGTTGTGCTTGCTTGTGCCAAGCTTTGATCCAAAGAGAAAAGGAAGTTTGAAGAAGGGAACTTCTTTAAATTCTTTTAAAAAAACAACACACCCATCTGCAGCACCCAAAAAGCCCCTCTAGAGAGTTTGAGAACCCTCCTGAATAGTGCACAGTGGGGTATAAGGAGACACAATGGCAAGTGGCAGTCGCCCCAAATTGGGCAATGACATTTTTGCAAGTTGTGTCCATTTTATTTTGCGGTATTGCTTGTGAAGGAGGGGTGGTCTTGTTTCTTCATCTACTCAGGAAATCTATGCATGAGATTGATTCCCTATTTTCTGCTAACAGGAAGTAGCCAATACCCTTGCCAAGCTTAGCCTCCTTGCTTTGAGCCGTCTTGGCGGATATCTTCCCGGAGAACAAGCTACGCCTGAAAACCCAACCATCAGAAAAAGTCTTGCAGGCATGCTGACGCCATATATTGCAAGAAAACTTGCTGTGGTCAATCCTGCTGAGGTACAAGAACATTTTAATATCCACGTTAATGTTTTTCCGCTTTTCTTGACAAGTATGCTGAGCATGTAAGTTCAGTATGAAAATTTAGTAATTTAGAAAAGGAGTCTTGATTGAGGCACTTGCGAGCACCTTCAGTCCTCTGTGTTACAGCCAATGGATTTTTGTTTAAGATAGTGGAGTGTTAATAGAGATGTGCTGATTCGTATAGTAGTCATCCTACTATTTCTAACTTGTCGTGTCTTTCTTGCCAGATACTAAGGGCTATTTCTCATGATATTACTGCTACAGTATTTTTGAGTGACTACTGCATATGGCAAACCAGGAATATTTGTGTGTGTGTGCACGCAAACAGAAGAGAGAAACAGTGCTTGCTGCACTCAATAGTTGCAGAATAGAGACTGTTTCAGATTACTTCGGTAGCGCTTGAAATCATAAAGTGTGCATCTAGCCAGAGCTGGAGTTTTTAAGAGCAAATTCCAAATAGACTCGTGTTAAAGAATAAATAAGAGGAAATAACGTGCACATTGAGAAAGCTAGAAGGGTTACAGTGGTTTTGTTGTGGTATTAAGCTGGCCGGATGTAGATGCTGTAGAAAAAATGAAATATTTGTCTTGCATTCAAATCTGTCTTGCCATAACTGTTTCTTAACCTAGATTCTGAAAATGCTGAACAGCAACACAGAAAGCCCGTACCTTATTTGGAACAATCGGACAAGAGCTGAACTCCTTGAGTTCTTGGAATCTCAGCAGGAAAGCATGATTAAAAGAGTGAGGCACTTTTTCCTTTTTGTCAGGCTTGTTAGTTGGGAGTTTCTGAGGCAGGGAACTGAAAGAAGCAGCAAGTAATTCTTGTCGCTGCATTTTTCAGAATCATTAAACTGAGGTGTACAAAAGCCACACGGCCAGCTTCTTTTAATGTACAGTTGTACGTCGGGTTAAGAACTTAATTCGTTCTGGAGGTCTGTTCTTAACCTGAAACTGTTCTTAACCTGAAGCACCACTTTAGCTAATGGGGTCTCCTGCTGTTGCCGCGCCGCCGGCATGCGATATCTGTTCTTATCCTGAAGCAAAGTTCCTAACATGAGGTAATATTTCTGGGTTAGCAGAGTCTGTAACCTGAAGCATATGTAACCTGAAGCATATGTAACTCGAGGTACCACTGTACCAGGCCACAAAAGTTTGGTGTCCTCCCGTGGGATTTATAGATTTCATCCTCTCATTTCTCCATTTATGGTCTCATGTTGTAAACAGCATCCTTTAACAAAAGCAAATGTAAATAACTCTGATCCTAATTCGCCATCAGTGAACAGAAAGGCTCCTTCAGTTCAGACATGACCTAAAACCAGGAGAGGCTCTTGGTGGCAGAGGTGGAGGAGACAGTTTTTCCTGATTCCTTTATCCCCTTTGTTGCATCTCATATTGCTCTGGATGGAGAAGATGTTGAAGCAGCACAAGGGGCTGAGGGGTGACTTGTTTTCCCTCAGATATTTGCCCTCAATTGAGTGATCGAGAGCTCTTTCTTTGCCAGTAGTACAGCTCAGCTCTTGCTTAGCATCTTCTTCTTATCACTTGTAGCTGAATATGATTGTCATACGTATTCAAGTTCTGCAGCTGGAGGTAAAAGAACAATTTCAAAACAAGCTGCTTTTGGTTGCAGGATTCCTGTTGTAGCACCACACGTGTTAAAAGATCATTGAGGGTTAAAGTGCGACCTGTGCAGGAATTAGCAACAGCCATGGGAAAGGACAGAAGTAATAGATCTCTTCCCAAGTGCTGGCCAACTCTCCTACTACCTTCACCTGCTTACATTTCTAGCTTTTTCTTGCAAAGGAAATGAGAACTGAAATCAAATTCTGTCCCCGCTTCATGGCTCCAAGCTTAAAGTAGACAATTCATATTGGGGAACTGTACTGCTTTTGCGTCCATTCGGCTTAATGTTTTTACTATGGGAAGCTGCAAATATATTCAATTGATTTTTACTTTCTAAAGGGTGACTGTGATAAAAGCTATGGATCTGAATTCATCTTCAGTGATCATGCAAAAGAGCTTATTGTAGGAGAGATTTTTGTTAGAGTTTACAATGAAGTCCCCACATTCCAACTGGAGGTAAGATTCTACTTCTTGTTATTTGGTGAAGTCTTTTGGTTTTAAATTGGTTAATCCCTTTCTTCTTCTTCTTCTTCTTCTTCTTTGCATACCAATACAAAACATGTTAGATATTAAAGCTCCTTTCCTTGTCAAAATATAGGATGTACTAATTTGTTCTCAGTAAATCATCAACACAGCAGAAACGTTCAGAGGATCTATATCCATTCCCTCTGAATTTTGTTACATGTTTGTTATAACTCTTGGTTAAAAAATTCAAACGATGGGAAAGCAATCTTTTCAGAATGGAGTAACCCTATACTATAGAACTTCCTAGACTTTTATATAGCAGTCTTACCCTTCCTTTGTTATAATCTTGTGAGGAAGCCTTGCCACATGAAGCTGAAACACTTACTGGTGATGTATCCTGATAGAGCATTTGATTGTTCATCCCTTAATTGTAAATAGTTTGTAAAATATGGATACACTGTGTTAAGAAGCAGCAACAAAATGTTTACTTCCTATCTATCTTTTTAATTTTCCTTCTTGCTTGTTTGTTATCCTACAGCTTCCAAAATCATTTGCTGCAAGCCTCTTGGATTACATAGGCTCACAAGCCCAGTACCTTCATACATTAATGGCCATGACTCACACAGGGAAAGTGGAGTCAAACCAACATGGAGAGAGGCTCAGAAGGGTTGAGATGGCCTTGGAGGCTCTGAGAAATGTAATAAAACACAACCCAGGTAAGTGAGGCATGTTAGACACCTTAAACATTCCTGTCGAACGAAACCTCACTTTAGATTTTGGACGTTTTAGATGAATGCTTAGTCATACAGCTTATCACCAAACTAAAATGGCTGTTTAAGCTGATTAAGGTGGATATTTTTAATTTAAAAAATGTTTTTAAGATACCTTTGCTTGAAAGTGCTTTAGTTTAGTCCACTTTAACCATAGCAGCTGTTTTTCTCCACGCAGGTTCAGAATGTGAATGCATAGGTCACTTTAAGTTAATCTTCTCCCTTCTGCGTGTCCACGGAGCTGGTCAAGTCCAACAGCTGGCTCTGGAGGTAAAAACCAAAGCGATAAAAGTTTCTTGCCATAGGAGAAAGTTCTTTACTTCGGAATATATTGTGTAGATTAATCAAAGCGGTGTTCACTTTTATGACAAATGTAAGGACGTTATTTTACACTCAGCCAGTAATGATTCTGATTTTGGGCTTTCTAGCTAGAGAATGGAGTTCAGGGCATCAAAATAGCTACCGTACATGACTTTATACCTTCAGTTCAGAGACTATGTGAATAGTACTAAGGAATGTGCATTTAGCAGGCAGTAGAACACAATGACATTTGTCCAAATGTTCTTTCTGAAGGCAACAGTGGCAGTCTTAATCTCTTACCAGAAGTCGCATCATTTGGCAGAAGCAATGGCCCGAGTTGCCTTGGCAAAAGTGACTGATATCTTTGCACCGACACTGTTATCCAGAGTATTAAAAAACGGTTATTCCCTCGCCCACCCCTATACACGAATATCCACTCCCCCCCCCCCCGGCTTACATTTCCACAGCTATTTGCCTGTTCTAAGAAGCTGGCTAAGTGTCAGATTTTTGGGGGACAGCGAGTCTTTTTTCAGCCCACATGATCCCAGATAATCACAGGTCATATATCTGTCGTTACACAAATCAGATTTGGCTACCTCGCCAAGGGTAAATGAAGCCTTTGCTTTGACCTCACTCTGAATGGGTAGGGACAGCGATGCTGGGTTGGGAAGAGATAGAGAACTAGGGTCACGGCTTTTACCTGATGGTGCTCCTTCTGTTGCAAAATTAAACTATTGTTTGAAAACAGCATTTGGTCAAATATTTTGAAAGACATTTTCTGCTATAAATATTCACAGAAAATTCAGAGCGGCCTTTCTGGAAGCAAAGCTTGAATTTATGTATCCAATCAATATGTAGAAAATCCTTGTCTTGAAGGAATCAAGATTGACAACTAGCTGCTTCCATACCAGTCTAGCAGTTTTTGTTTTTATTTTATTTTATTTATTTCTTTCACAGGTGGTGAACATAGTGACTAGTAACCAAGAATGTGTAAATAATATTGCAGAAGCAATGGTTCTTTCCAACTTACTAGCCCTCCTACATTCACTACCTTCAAGTACGTAGAGCGTGAGTTTACTTATTCAGTGACAAAAATACACGTTTAGAAAACTCTTTAGATACCAAAAGATAAACTCCTCCCCCCCCCTTTACAAGCGTGCATATAAAATTGTGGCTCCAACTTGGGAAGGGCATTGAGGTCTCAGGCCTGTGTAGAGACAAATATTCTCTAAACTGGAGATCTTGCCCTCTGACTACAGATCTCTTGGGGAAATTATAGGAGGTCACTAATGAAGTAAAATCGCCTGTGTTGGGGTGTTGTCTTTGGCATTCAAAATAGATCTAGAGAAAAACCCTCAGTGAATGTTAGGTCATACTTTCAGTATGTGTTCAGAATACACCCATTTTGTGAATGAAGGCATCTTGCCACAATCAGCCCTTTGGAACTTCTTTCTCTATTAGGGACTTGCTTTTAAGGGAAAGGCTAGACCTGTGATGTTTTTATTGTATTGTATATGTCTGTGATTTTTTAAATATGCATATATTTTAATTCTACTAGTGCTTAGTTCTTTGACTTAAGCTGATCTTTCATAGGATTTTTTTTTTAAGTACCTTTGCTGACTTTGGAACTCAGTCCATGGAAGGCTTTTGTTTCGCCTCATAAACAGCTCTTTCCTGAGGGGCCAGCTAAACTAGGCAACAGTGCAGGCCCCATTGTCCAACTCTAAACAAGCCCTGTTGTGTTTTTACTTCATCTTTGCTAAACAGAGACACACAAAAGCTGGGTTTCGCTCACGGTTTTTCCTCTTGGCAGGTCGGCAGCTTGTTCTGGAAACTCTGTATGCTTTGACATCCAGTACCAAAATAGTTAAAGAGGCCATGGCAAAAGGTACAGTGAGCGCTGTTGTTCTTTGTTGAAACATTACCCAAAAGTAATGTTTCAAACTTACTGTGATTGGAAGAGGCAACAGTTCATTTGTTTTTATCTATCAGAATATTCATAGGCTGCCATAAGGCCCTCTGTTTCTCTGTCCCTTCCTAGGTGCTTTAATCTACTTACTTGATATGTTCTGCAACTCAACACATCCCCAAGTTCGATCTCAGACTGCAGAGCTTTTTGCTAAAATGACAGCCGACAAGCTGGTTGGTCCAAAGGTGAGTGTGTTTTGCTTCATTTTTGGACATTGTAACTGGCCCTTTTAAAAGCATGCTTTTAACACTAAATAGCACAATGTCTGTTAGACTTGATTTGCAACAAGCTTATAAAAAATGCTGTTCAACCCTGTACTAGGAGTTAACATTACACAGGCCGTATTCATCTTTATCATCCCTTCATATGGGCTGGGAAACAAGCCACGAAGCTGCTGTTACCATGGCTTCCCATTATACCTAAGCTAGCAAACTATGATTAATAGCTTCCCAGCAAACCAGGATACATAAGCCAGCTTTGAAATATGACTTACTGCCATTCTTTATTTGGAAGCCATTAGTCATAGTTTTCCTGGTTTGGACGCAAGAGGAATTGGCGACGTCTTCCTGCCTTGGTTTTTCCACTTAACGTGAAGGGTGGGGAGAGCCAAGTGGCTGTCTGCCTGTTCGTAGCTTGGCTTCTCAGTCCAAGATCTGATTGTCTGGATGCAGCCAATGTGCATCACTTCGAATAAACAGCCCTCACGTGGTGCAAGCTTTACATTTCACTCTCTGCAAGCTACTAGTCTTGTAGAGCAACATGCTGGTTGGAAAGCATGGCAACATAAGAAGAGCCGTTCTGGATCAGGCCAGCAGCCCATTTGGCCCAGCATATAATACTCGCAATGGCCAACCACATGCCTGTGGGAAGTCATAACCAGGAGTATAGCAGCATTCTCCCCAAATGCGAATCCCTGCAACGGGTTCCTTTAGGCATTCTGCCTCCAACAGTGGGCATAGTAGCCATTGATAGCCTTATGTAAAGGTAAAGGGACCCCTGACCGTTAGGTTCAGTCGTGGCCGACTCTGGGTTGCAGCGTTCATCTCGCTTTATTGACTGAGGGAGCCAGTGTACAGCTTCCGGGTCATGTGGCCAGCATGACTAAGCCGCTTCTGGCGAACCAGAGCAGTGCACGGAACCACCATTTACCTTCCCGCCGGAGCGGTACCTATTTATCTACTTACACTTTGACATGCTTTCGAATTGTTAGGTTGGCAGGAGCTGGGACCAAGCAACGGGAGCTCACCCCGTCATGGGGATTCAAACTGCCAACCTTCTGATTGGCAAGCCCTAGGCTCTGTGGTTTAGACCACCCTTATTCTTCATGAATTGTGAAACCTAAAATTATATTATATTATTATATTATATTATATTATATTATATTATATTATATTATATTATATTATATTATATTATATTATATTATCCATCTGACTGGATTGCCGCAGCCACTCTGGGAGGCTTCCAGCGAATTAAAACATTAAACACAGTAAGACATCAAGCATTGAAAGCATCCCTATACAGAGCTGCCTTCAGATGTCTTCTAAAAGTCAGATAGTTGCTTATTTCCTTGACATCTGATGGGAGAGCATTCCACAGGGCGGGTGCCACTACCAAGAAGGCTCTCTGCCTGGTTCCCTGTCACCTTGCAGCGAGGAAAGAGGCAGATGGCTGTCAGAGCTGGATCTCTGTCTGGGCTGAACAATGGGGATTCACAATGCCCCTCCATCAAGTTCAGTAGTCAGCCATACAAAGGCATTCCCCACACAGGTTTAAGAATTGCTATGTGTTGATAAGGCAAATTCCTTTCAAAAACATTTTCCCCATGCTTTGCTAGATGTCAGTATTACAAGCTGTTCATTTGATTCACTGGAAACCTTTGTTAGCGGTGACAGAATCTGCAATCTGGTGTGTTCTTTTCTAGGTTAGAATTACCCTAATGAAGTTTCTACCTGGTGTCTTTATGGATGCCATGAGAGATAACCCTGAAGCTGCTGTTCACATTTTTGAAGGAACGCATGAAAATCCAGAGTTGATATGGAATGACAACTCCAGAGAGAAAGTGTCTACAACTGTTCGAGAAATGATGCTAGAGTATGTTACAGTTGTGGTGAATAATGGTTGTACTTTTGTAGTCAGTTTCGTGGTAAAACGTAGCAGAACTGTAAAGCCAACGATTAGATTCAGTTTGGAATCCTCTGGGATTGTAGTACAGGGTCTATTCCAGGCGGCATAATGCAAAAAATATAACCAGATATTCTGTATTGATCAAAACTGCTGAAAGCGATTAGAGTGCAAATAAGCCAGTTTGATTTTAACCTCAGGCGAGGGAACCGTTTAGAATTTAATTCATTTTTACCCCTTGCTTGCAGAAGAATTTGTTAATGGGTTTTCTGACTTTTTTTTTAAGGCACTTTAAACTACAGAGAGACAACCCTGATATTAACTGGAAGGTAAGCAAAATTTAAACGTTAAGGGGGAAATTAAGACAAAGCATGGGTGTGGTTTTCCTTTGTATCCTTTTGCATTTTCTCTTTTTCGCTACTGCTCAGTCTTATCTCGCTGTACCATGACTAATAGCATGAAACTGCATGGTAGGACAGAGACCGGGGGGGCAGTAGCGTAGCGTGGGGGGTGCGGGGGGGCTGGCCGCATCGGGCGCAACATCTGGGGGTTAGGGGGCGCAAATCCACGGGTTAGGGAGCGCAAATTACTTGCCTTGCCCCGGCTGCTGACAACCCACGCTACGCCACTGGGGGGGGGGGCAATGAAACTCTGGATGTTCCTGCACTAAAACTCCCGCTCTGGCCACGTCATGCTACTTTTGGTCCTATGGAAGCAGGAGCCCAGCATCCAGCATTCAACAGCCCTGCTGCAAAGTATTCTGCATTGCTACAGACCCTTATAATCGTAGTTGGGCTCACACCTGTGTTGTTAGTCCCCCTCCCTTTCTAATAAACCAAATGTAACTTTCCTAATGCACGAACTCAGTGACATTTTTCTCTCTCGTTGATCCAGCTGCCTGAGGACTTTGCTGTGGTGTACGGTGAAGCAGAGGGTGAACTTTCTGTAGGAGGGGTCTTCCTAAGAATCTTTATTGCCCAGCCGGCCTGGGTGCTGCGAAAACCTAGGGAATTTCTCATTGCACTGTTAGAAAAATTCACCGAACTCCTGGAGAAAAACAACCCCCATGTAAGTGGAGTTGATTGGTTGCGTGTTAGCTTTGTGCAACTGCATTTGTGAAAGCGAGCTCCGGTCCACTGAAAGGTGCTGTTGCTGCTATTATTGTTACTACTTCCTACCACTGTTTGTTTCATTTATGAATAGCTTGCCCTGAGCAGTTTACAATAAAGACCTTTAAGGATGCGGTTAGTTCTGCTTCTTGCTCTGTAAACCTGCCTAGGCTTGTGCTGTGAAATAATTGGCACATAACAGCAGCAAACCCATGGTGGTTAAAGGCAGTAGGAGAGCAATTTGTTTAGTTTGAAGAACAACGAATGAATGGCCACTAAATGAATGCATCCTAGCACAAGCCGTTGTGCGGCATGCAGTTGCATAGGTGATCAGGCAGCTGTTCGAAACAGCTTATGCACACGCATTAGATCTGTGCGTGCAGTTTGGGTTTTCCCCATACAAGATTCTGACCGAAGAAACGGTAACTGCTCAGTACGTTGAAGAGGTTCTTATTCTTCAGGTTATGGCTGTCATTCTCTGCTTCTTAACAAGATAAGCCTAAAGGTAAAAGTACCCCTGACCATTAGGTCCAGTCGCGGATGACTCTGGAGTTGCGGCACTCATCTGGCTTTACTGGCCGAGGGAGTTTGTCTGCAGACAGCTTCCGAGTCATGTGGCCAGCATGACTAAGCTGCTTCTGGTGAACCAGAGCAGCGCACGGAAACGCCGTTTACCTTCCCGCCGGAGTGGTACCTATTTATCTACTTGCACTTCGAACTGCTTTCGAACTGCTAGGTGGGCAGGAGCAGGGACTGAACAAAGGGGGCTCACCCCGTCGCAGGGATTCGAACCGCTGACCTTCTGATCGGCAAGCCCTAGGGCTCTGTGGTTTAGACCACAACGCCACCTGCGTCCCTTTAAGATAAGCCTACGTTCCCACAAATTAATCAAGATGTTCATACATGCGACTCCTGAGTGTCATTAAACGGTTGATTGTAAACTGGCCGCTTGTTGACTGACTTCAATAGTGGAGCAGGAAATTTCATTGACTTGCTCTGTGCTTTGTGTTCCGAAACAGGGGGAAACTTTAGAAACTTTAACAACAGCGACGGTGTGCCTCTTTAGTGCTCAGCCTCAGCTGGCAGACCAAGTTCCCCCTCTTGGTCATCTTCCCAAGATTCTCCAGGCCCTGAATCACAAGAACAACGCCATTCCGAAAAGCGCAATGCGTGTCATACACATGCTGTCTGATAATGAGGTATGAGGATATGGATTTATTGTGTTATTGTTTGCTGGAAGAACTTTCATCTCAGGTGCTTGTTGTATGTTCCTGATGATGTAGATTGGATTTCAAATGTTTCCCCCCCTGAAACCAGTACCAGGGATGGTAAATCTAGCTAGGCACAGTATAAAGCAGGGTTCAATTTAACTCATATTACACCCTAGATTAGATTGTCTCCAGCTGGGATCATAGTATATAAAACTGTCAACTCAGTCAGTTGAAGAGATCAGGTCCATGCACGCTTCAACCTATTTACATTGCAGGCAAACTGTTGCTTCCAGTCTCTCAGTATGTAGCAACCCCAACACTATCCTGATGTGGTGCCCTAAACTATGTTGGTTGCCTAGTTGTTTGAACTCTCTATCAACCAATAGTTTGAATTAATCCAGGGTATGGAAAATTAGCAGCAATTAGCCTTAAGGAATGTTGCCTACTACTTCTGCAGCCCAGGTTGGAAAATGGGTGTTAACTCAAGTTGGTATGCTAGACCAGGGGTCAGCAACCTTTTTTAGCCATGGGCCGGTCCTCTGTCCCTCAGACCTTGTGGGGGGCCGGACTATATTGGGGGGGGGGGAGAGAAATGAATGAATTCCTATGCCCCACAAATAACCCAGAGATGCATTTTAAATAAAAGGACACATTCTGCTCGTGTAAAAACGCACTGATTCCCAGACCGTCCACAGGCCGGATTTTGAAGGCGATTGGGCCGCATCCGGCCCCAGGGCCTTAGGTTGCCTACCGCCGTGCTAGACATTTCTTGGGGTCTTGTAACCTCATCTTTTAAATGAGAATCTTCAACAGCCTAAATCAAACTGCTTTCCCCCTCCACAGCTTTGTGTTCGCTCAATGGCAGCGCTAGAGACCATTGGACCCGTGATGAATGGAATGAAGAAACGGCCAGATACGATTGGAGTAGCCTGCGAGGCACTTAATCGAATGTTTCAAAAGGAACAAAATGATCTTGTAGTCCAAGTAAGCAAGCCGGAACCGTGCCCTTTAAAGGCATTTGTATAGCAATCTAAATATGTGTCCATTCAATTTGTTATGCTAGCTTCGTGGTGTTGTGTGGAGTGGTGTGGAATGAAAGCATTTCCCTGCGGCAGCTTGTGTGTGGGTTGCTTAGGGCAACAAGAAAAAGTGAGGCTCACTTTACAAAGCTGCGGGTGGAATGTCCTTGCATTAACATGCATCCTTGCTCATTCGCTCACACATGTATCCGTATTTTCTAAGAGTGACCACACCACAGGGATGTTGCCATGCATGCTGATATCCGTAATACACCATAAATATCTCCCTGAGTTATTGGCAGAGTTCTGTGTGCAACACTAAATGCAGAGTTCCTAACATTTGCTGTTTGGAGTACCTTACCAGTAGGAGCAGTGTGTATTGAATGGCCAAACAGAGGCACATGCTTGTGCAGAAAAGGAATCTGGTATAGAAAAAGGCATTTGCGTACAGCAATAATCCTGCATCTCAGGGCAAGACTAACCCCAATGGTACATGCCACTCATTACCTCCTCAGTCACTGATGAAGATTTTGGTAATACAGTCGTACCTTGGAAGTTGAATGGAATGAAAGCCAATCAGAAGCTGTGGAAGCCCCATTGGACGTTTGGCTTCCAGAAGAACGTTTGCAAACTGGAACAATCACTTCTGGGTTTGCTGTGTTTGGGAGCCAAGGTACGACTGTACCTATCTGTCTATTAGAGCTGGAGTTGTCTTTACCATAAAATCATGTGGAATTACTGTTAGAACGTTGGGGAAGGTGGTGAATTCACCCTTTAGTATTTTTGCAGTGGTTCTGGGTGGCCATATTTGAGATGACCTGAGTTGTTGAGTTAGGCAGGAGAGCAAAGAATTTTAGGAGGCAGGCTCGGTCCATCAGTTCTTTTTCACCTGCCTGATGGATAGGAGCATTTCTTGCTTTGGAATGCCCTTGGGCTATCATTAAGTACCCTGTAACCTTGTTTTGCAGGCTTTGAAAGTAGAGTTGGTTCCATACCTCCTGCGATTGCTTGAAGGCGTCGGTCTTGAGAATCTGGAAAGCCCCTCGGCCACGAAAGCTCAGATCGTTAAAGCTTTGAAATCTATGTCTCGCAGTCTACAGTATGGAGAGCAGGTAAAGCACCCTGAATTCCTTTCAGTTGAGGTATCTGCATTTTGTATTTTTGACCCCCCCCCCAAAAAAAAAAATGCTCCAGATTTGTGCAATTACAAAAGCTGCTGCTAATGGCAGGGTCAGTTTCATAATGACAGCAGCCAGTTATAAAGAACAGCAGGGGAAATGAAACAAACGTTTCCTGAGCTATATGTTTCTTGCAGGTGAATGAAATTCTCTCTCGTTCCTCTGTGTGGAGTGCCTTCAAAGATCAGAAACATGACTTGTTCATTTCTGAGACTCAAACAGCAGGATACCTCACTGGTCAGTAAACATTCTAATTTAGGCTTTTCCTGTTGTGTTTCCCTTCTTTCGTGTATCATGTGGCTTGTTTATTCTGGGATAACATCTTAATTCAGCCCCCTTAATTTGATTGTAGAATTGTAAGGTTGGAAAAGGGGCCACAAGGAGCAATGGATGCTCCAACTGGACTTCAGTTTTAATTCTGGACATATCCAGGGTAGAAATTTGAAGGGGGCAAATGATTAATGTGTCCGTTACAAACCACCTCGGGACACTACGGAGTGATGCTTCACTTTTGCTTCCAAGGGCTTTGCTGTCTGTACTTCCCTTGCGTCTGGTTTCTTTCTCCCCCAGGTATCTCCTCTCCTTCCCTTCTATCTGGTAGCAGTCCTCTTCATCTCAGAAGTGGGCTTTAGATCTACTTTGGCAGGCAGCTTGCTAAACTTCTCTCTAGCACTCTCTAAAAGCAGGTAGATACCACTTTGCTCAGTGCATGCTGCATCGGCGCAGTTCCTAGAACAAAATGCTTCCTTAGGTGCATGGCAGTACAGTGGTAGCAGACATGTGACTGTTGTAGAACATTGCGCAATGCCACGTTTTGGAACTCGTGATTTTTATTCCCCTGCGACTGTGACATCAGGGTTCCAAATGGTAGGTGCCTGAGGGTACGTATCAGTGGTTCTCAAACTCTTCCCCCCACACAGACCACTTGAAAAATTTGCAAGGAGTCTCAACGGGCCATTTAGTATTTTCTTCTATAGCGCAAAAGAACAATCTAGCCTTGCCTTTCTAATATGATGGATAGATTAACTATGAAAGCAAGCAACATTTTTTGCTTCCACACTAGCATTGTTGCAAAAAATGAGAGGTACCTCTAATCGACAAAGCTAGTAGGCTTATTATGTAAACAACTGACCCACCGTTTCATTGGCGAGTTTAATCATCCTGCCCTGGTCCAAACAGCCTAAAAAACAAATCAAGTTTAGGGTGAAGTTCAGATAATCTTGTCTGTTTTGCAACCTTTCTGCGAACTGACCATAGTTTGAAAACCTCTGGTACATGTATGTGTGTTTGTGTATGTGTATATGTATATTTTTGTGGATATATTATTGCAGTTGAGTTAAAACATAAATCCTAGATAACATAGTGACTAGTGATATGGAAATCTGATCTCCAGTAACGTGTATCAATCTAGATAAATGTAAGCTGGACACAAATGTCATGGGTAAGACAGATCACTCTGGTTTGTCTGATCAGAACTAACAACTTTGAAAACACTCGTGTTAATGATACAGCGTTTTAAAGAAAACTGTTTGTTCCTTCCTATCTTTCCCCCCTGGTACAGGTCCTGGAGTTGCTGGCTATCTTACTGCAGGGAGGTCTTCATCGGTTCTGCCCAGTGTCCCCCCTCCAGTAGACCACGAAGCTGGAGACCACAGCTAAAGGACATGAAATGCAAGAGACTCCGAAACAGACTGGCGGGGGTGAGGAAGGCCCCATTCCTTGGCCTGTCCACCGAAACAGATTTCTGCCTGCCTTTCCAGTTTCATGACAGTGTTATTCCTTTTTCTATGAATATATTTTTTTTAGGGGGGAAAGACAAGGTTCCACGATTCTATCACACTGTAACATAAGAAGAAAGTACTTTGGGGATCAGCCTAAAGGGGTACGCAAGAAGTTTTTGTTTCTTGCTGTACGTAAGCACATTTTTTGTTCCTTTATATTTTTGTTTACAAGACTGTGAATCGAAACACTTTTTCCTAGTTTTTTGTATTTTATGAGCTAAGCATGACTGAAGTTGAACTGCAGTCTCGAAGAAATTGGGCTAAATCACTTGATCCTCCTACTCCTCTCCAAGTTGGACAAGATAATCCTCCCAAAACTTGACAGACTTGGTGTTTGCCTCTCTCCTCAATCATTAACATTTCCTTCACCAGACCTAACAAGATATTTGTATGTATAACTGGCTTTACCAAATTGAAAAATTAAAATGCAGCAAAAAAAAAAACCTATTTAAAAATGACGTTAACATGTTATATATAAAAAGCATAGTGTAATTGTGATATGTTCTATACATTATCCAGTATATAAAACTTTCTATATTGAATGTACATTATACAGATCATTCGTATGTACATAAAATTTTAAAAAATAAAGGGAACTGAACTGTTAATGTGACAGGCTTGTACTTCTGCTGTTCTATTCCTTTGTAAACCTGGAAAGAAAATGAGGGTTCGATACCTGAAATCTATTTTGAGGGCGAGAGAACCAAACCTGCATCTTAGATGGCGCACAAAATGTTACTTGACTACAATTCCCACCATCCCTGACCACTGGTCCTGCTAACTAGGGATGATGGGAGTTGTAGTCCAACAGCAGCTGGGGACTCCCGTTTGAGAAACACTGCTGGGAATGCATTTCTTGGGGCTGAATAAATGTCCCACCCCTGCTTTAAAAAAAACAACAGAAGGAGCAAAACCCAGTGTGCAATTGAGTAGGAATCTTACATTTTATGCAACCCAACTGCAGGGAAAGGTATCAAAATTCTGATGACAGGCCTATTCTAGACCTTCCCTCTTGGGTTTAGATGGCCCAACACGTAAGCTTCTGCGTGAAGCCATTTTGTCTGCAAGTGAAAGTATCAGTAAAGGAATTGTTGCTAGTAGAATTAGTAAGAGTGAGTTTACTTAAGAAATATCCATAATTGAGAACAGTGTCAAATCTACAGTCCCCTGCCCCATAAGCTTTCAGCCTAACTTAAAGAAAATGGTTTAAAATTATTGTGGTACCATCACGACTTCAAGCAAGCAAAATATTACAGATGTGCACTCAGGTGTTTCGCTTGGTCCTGCAGCTCTTGCCTTGCAATTACGGAGAGGTGAACTTCATCGGGCCCGTCTGCTATGCGTAACGTCCGGATGTAGGCAAACCTGCAGGAGGAACAGAGCAGTTGCAGATGGTCTGGCCATTTCAACACCACAACAGGAAGGCTTGCTGGTTTATACCTTAGGTCTCTACCTCTAATTATATAGAATTGTCGAGTTAGAAGGGAATTGTGAGGCTCAAACCCATGAACCCTGAGTCAAAAGTCTCGTGCTCTGTCACTCCCCACTTTCTCTTAACATACCAAGGACGGCTTTCGATGATATAGACTTCATACTCTAGCCCAAGCTGGTGCCCTCCAGATGTTGCAATACTACAACTCCCCTCACCACTGACTATGCTGGCCAAAACTGATGGGAGTTGTAGTCAGGAACATCTGGAGGCAAACAAGTTGGAGACCGCTGTAAGTCTCATGAGCATCTTGGCTCTTTCAGCACAGTCAGTGGGGCTTTTAAAATGTGCAACTTCAACAGAATCATTTTTTTTTATTTAAAAACACTTTTACACTGCTTGACTGTAAAACAAAAACACTTCCAAGCAGTTTATAAGAATAATGCCATATACAGATTCGGCTTTGGAAAGGACTTTGTAGGTCAAATCCAACCAACCCCACCATGCAAAAGTTGTGGGATACAGTACTGTACATGGATTTCTGCTAGGGCACAATTCCCAGGATTAAATGACTATAAACGCATATAACGCTTATGGCTCAAAAGCTTGTATTGTGAATTTTAATTTTTTATTACTCTCAGAGCGACTTCTGAATAAGAGAGCACTAGATACATTCTTTAAATAAAACTAAGCTCAGCTACTATACCTTTTTTAAAAAAAATCCTAATTTTTTAGATTAGAATGTGAGCAAAGGAAATTTTTTAATTCAGTCCCAACAGCTTAGATTAAGCATGGTTTGTTGGATCACCTCTTCCACCTTACCCCATGTGCTTCCAAGCAACTGAGACCCAAAGCAAGAGCAAGCTTTGGAGAAACAAGGCTTGTTATCTCATCTGCGAGACAACTTGTGGTTTGTTGAACAAACCATGGTTAAAGTAAACTATGGCTCAGCTTTATGTGCAAACAGGAGCTTGTGCAGGAGCTATATGTGCAGGAGCCTGACACGACGCCTGTGTGTTGGCAGCTAAAGGAGGAGCACTGAGCCTCTACTGAGCCACCACACACAGCTCGTGGGATGTGTTTGGCTTACAATATTGGCCTCTCCTAAGAATAACTTTCACTTACATTTCAGCCAATGGGAAGTCTTGGGAGACTCCGGCACCTCCACAAACTTGAATGGCGCAGTCAATCACTTTAAGGACTGCCCGGGGGGCCACCACTTTGATCATTGCAACCTGTAAAGATGAGGAAATGCTTTTTAAAAAAAGATTTGCTCATGAACAAACAAGCAAAACCCTATTGCAGGCTTGCAATTCAGAAAAGATGCGAAGCACCCCCATGCCACTGGACACATTTGTGAGCGTTTCTGTTTGCTGTTTTGCAACTTGCCTAAAAGCCAGGACGACTCTGGGTGCAGGACAACATACACCAAGGCAGCATGCTTGCTGGTGTAGTGGGAGGTTGTAGTTTCTAGAGTGCTTACTAAAAGTTGTTTCTGAGAAAATCCAGATCCTACAGAGCCAATCTAACCCAGCCAGCTTAAGCAAGAACACTGATTGTTGAGAATTTGGTGAACTTCCAGTTGAACTTGTCGATAGCCACAGTTGAATAAGAATAGCCAAAGCGATCTTTGTAGCACATAGCTAGAGGGTCAGACTCAGATCAGGAGACCCAAGCTGAAATATCTACTCAGCCATGAAGCCCATTGGGTGCTCCCTGGAGATAACGGCACAAAGGTAATGAAACAGCATTGAATTAAAACAAAAAATGCAGTTCCTGATCAAATTCTGTTTGCTTTCTTGAAAGCTGGAAGACTGTGGTGATTGCCATTAGTCTTATTGGAATGGTCTGCCATGTGTAGGAACAAGTCATACCACTGGTCCTCCTGCACTGACTGGCAGGGGCTTTCCAGGCAGGGTGACCTTCTGCATCCAAAATAGAAGAAGAAGAAGAAGAGTTTGGATTTGATATCCCGCCTTTCACTCCCTTTAAGGAGTCTCAAAGCGGCTAACATTCTCCTTTCCCTTCCTCCCCCACAACAAACACTCTGTGAGGTGAGTGGGGCTGAGAGACTTCAAATAAGTGTGACTGGCCCAAGGTCACCCAGCAGCTGCATGTGGAGGAGCGGGGACGCGAACCCGGTTCCCCAGATTACGTGTCTACCGCTCTTAACCACTACACCACACTGGCTGTGCGCCTGCGCCAAGGCTGCTTGCACTAAATCCACGACATGTTCGCCAAGAAAAATTACAAGGTTGCTGTATTTGCCAAAATACAGTCGTACCTTGGAAGTCAAACAGAATCCGTTCAACTTCCAAAACGTTTGGAAACCAAGGCATGGCTTCCGATTGGCTGCAGGAAGTTCCTGCAGCCAATCAGAAGCCGCAGCAGACATTTGGGTTCCAAAGAACATTCGCAAACCGGAACACTCACTTCTGGGTTTGCGGCATTCAGGAGCCAAAACGTTCGACTTGCAAGGCATTCAGGATTCAAGGTACAACTGTACACACAGGTGGGATTGATTGTCCAGGTATGAAATAATGGATTTTTTTTGCTATTGGCAGAGATGGTGAAATTCTAATTCCTAGGTCAGGAAAGCCAAGATAGTGCTATCCCATGAGCCCCAAGCCAGCATAGCCAGTGGTCAAGGATGATAGGAGCTGTAGTCCACAATCTCTGGAGGACTCCACCCCAGTTACCCCTGGCTTAAGACACATCTGCTAACAAGATGCTATTTTCTCCAGCTTGCAGCACTTGCCCTGTTACCTCTTTTCTGGCTTCTTTGTTGCCCATGGCATCTATTTTGCTGGCTGCTTTCAACGTCAGCAGTCTTGCCTGTTCGATAGCAATGCGGCATTCAGCAATCCAGTGAGCGACAACTTCCTGCAGTCGTAAGGATAACCAAAGAAAAGTGAAAATTAGCACCCCGCTTAAGTAACACAACCAATCTCATTACACCTACTAGCGGTCTTACTTGAACGTGGATACTTAATATAGATCTGCAGTTTTGGACAGTATCAGAATACATACTTCCAGTTGGAAGATGATTTGAAGAAGAAGAAGTAGTGTTTGGATTTGATATCCCGCTTTATCACTACCCGAAGGAGTCTCAAAGCGGCTAACATTCTCCTTTCCCTTCCTCCCCCACAACAAACACTCTATGAGGTGAGTGGGGCTGACAGGCTTCAAAGAAGCGTGACTAGCCCAAGGTCACCCAGCAGCTGCATGTGGAGGAGCGGGGAAGCGGACCCGGTTCACCAGATTACGAGTCTACTGTTCTTAACCACTACACCACACTGGGTCACTGATTTGAAGAATCATGCTCGTGAACCACAGTACACTGATGCCTGCTAAAACTAGCAATTTTTGCTAATGGTGATAGAAACTATAGGAGCTAAACGACTTTGAAAGACTTTACAAGCAACTCCCATTTTGTGCGCATTCAATGCATGTGCAATCGCAACTGGAACGCCATGTTCAGCACCGGAAGAGGGCAGGGCAGGGGCAGAACGGGGTGTTATGCATGCTCTGCTGACATGCACCATGTAAGGTAAAGGTCCAGTTGTGGCCGACTCTGGGGTTGCGGCGCTCATCTCGCTTTATTTGCCGAGGGAGCTGGCGTACAGCTTCCGGGTCATGTGGCCAGCATGACTAAGCCGCTTCTGGCGAACCAGAGCAGCACACGGAAACGCCGTTTACCTTCCCGCCGGAGTGGTACCTATTTATCTACTTGCACTTTGACATGCTTTCGAACTGCTAGTTGGCAGGGGCAGGGACCGAGCAACAGGAGCTCACCCCGTTGCGGGGATTCGAACCACCGACCTTCTGATTGGCAAATCCTAGGCTCTGTGGTTTAACCCACAGCGCCACCCGTGTCCCCGTAACATGCACCGTGACCCTTGCATAAATGAGAGGAAGCCTGTATTCTCAATTTTATTTTATTTTTCCCCAGTCCCTGCTGCCCAGTGGTTCCGTTCATGAGATATTTTGAACAGCATGAAAACACAACATCAGACTATTGGTCCATCTAGTTCAAAATTGTCTCTTATCTAGCACATAAACATTCTGCTTCCTAGCGTGCTACTGAAGCTTTAGCTACGCCTCCTGTCACTGGATCTGACACACCTTTGAGTTAAGAAAAGAGTTACACCTACTGAAGTAGAGAGACAACTCACGTGATGGTAGAGCTTCTTCCCAAATGCCACCCTCTGGGCTGAGCGCTTGCACAGGATCTGCAGAGCAGTTTCAGCTGCCCCTATGGACCGCATGCAATGATGTATGCGGCCTGGCCCAAGTCTTCCTTGCGCGATTTCAAATCCTCTTCCTTCTCCTGGGTTCAGAGAGACAGAGAGAGACAGAAAGGTTCTTTGCCTTTCTGGGAACGAGATTGCATCTGCACCACTAATGTGGTGTTGTTCCATAGCTAGCACGTAACAGTGGAGAGACTGCTGAAGTTTCAGTGGGGATACATGGGAACATGGAAAAAATGACCACAGACAAGGTCAGTTTGTCCAGATGTTTTGAATGAGAACTCCCACCAACCCCAGGCTAGCTGGGGCTGATCAGAGTTGGAGCCCAAAACATACACAGGGCACCAGGTGGGAAGACGTTGCAGCAGAGTTTTGCAGAGCTCTGTAATAATAAATAATAATACTTTTTATTATTTATACCCCACCCATCTGGCTGGGTCTTCCCCACCAACTCTGGGCGACTTACAGCATATATAAAACATCAAACATAAAAAAACTTCTCTAGCAAAGAAATGTTGAGACTCACCAAGGATTAAATGAGAGGCAGGTACCCGGACGTTGTTAAAATGCACCTCAAAATGTCCGCCATGGAAATAATCTATAAAGTTGTGAAAAGAACAAAGGCAAGTGTCAGCTGAGGGAAATTGCTAGCGTCAGTATATAAAGGTAAAGGTAAAGGGACCCCTGACCATTAGGTCCAGTCGTGGCCGACTCTGGGGTTGCGGCGCTCATCTCACTTTACTGGCCGAGGGAGCCAGCGTACAGCTTCCGGGTCATGTGGCCAGCATGACTAAGCCGCTTCTGGCAAACCAGAGCAGCGCACGGAAACGCCGTTTACCTTCCTGCTGGAGCTGTACCTATTTATCTACCTGCACTTTGATGTGTTTTAGAACTGCTAGGTGGGCAGGAGCAGGGACCAAACAACAGGAGCTCACCCCATCGCGGGGATTCGAACCGCCGACCAGTATGTACATATTTTAAAACTGCAGGATCTGTGCCAGTCTTTTCTATATCCAGTATTCACAGTATAGCAGCCCAACAGCAGCAGCTGCATGAGCTACTGGGAGCCCTGTCCTATGGGATAGCTCAGTCAGTACTGCTGGGAATCAAGCCTTTATCAGGAGAAACTGGCCACTCTCCAGGCACCCGGCTTGATCTCCGGTTGACCTTCCTGTCTGCATTTCCCGGCAGGATACAGGCTAGGTCGCAATAGGCGATCCTTCTAAGCGTGAGAAGAACACACCCCCTCTTTCCTGCCCCCCCCCCCCGGGCAGGGGAAAGAGATAGACAGAAAACGTATTTACATGCCTTTATTTCTGTCTTTGCAGCATTACAGAAAACACGTCTGCTCTCTTCAAACCCCAACAGCCGAGAGACAAACTCCTCCTATACTTCCTGTACAGCTCATATTACACTCTGAGCTAATTCCGGTGCTTCGCACTGTGAATAGACTGTCCCTCTGTTTCCCACCGAACAGTCCCAACATTCCCATCATGTTTTGCTTTCCAGCTAGCAGCTCGCGGCCGCATTGGTTCTATATCGTAACAAGTACAGCTTAATCAAAGGTTGTGAGTTCGAGTCTCACATTGTGCAAAATAGCCCTGCATTGCAGGGGGTTGATGACCCTTGTAGTCCCTTCAAACTCTACGATTCTGTGAGTCTTAAGTGTCTCCAATCCAGTGACAGAGCATCAAGACATGAGAGTAAGGGACACCCATTTATTTAGTGGTTTAAATTAAAGCAGGCATAGGCAAACTCGGCCCTCCAGATGTTTTTGGCCTACAACTCCCATGATCCCTAGCTAGCAGGACCAGTGGTCAGGGATGATGGGACTGTAGTCTCAAAACATCTGGAGGGCCAAGTTTGCCTATGCCTGAATTAAAGCAACAGCTCAGACCAGTTAGGGCACCGAGATCTAGGAGCCAAATCCAAGGGCTTGGAAGGTGCTTGATGATGACAATGATGATCGTAAGTACTTGGCAAACCAACTTACCCCAGTATCCAAAGACTGAAAGAGGCCTTATAAGTTTGACACCCGGTGTATCCATTGGCACAATGATCATACTGTGCTGTTTATATCTAAAAAAATTAAAAAGTGGTGCTGGGAATTAACTGTGAGTTTTTAAAAAAACAGATACGAGAGAGAGATGGAGAGCGCAGTACCTGATTTATGTATAAGCTAAACAAGCTATAGCTTAGGGCCCCACTCTCTTGGGAGCCCCAAAAATTTTTAATGATAAAATACATACTTTGTTTTGTGCAAATGGGTTTAGATACCTATTAGGTCCATAAATTACCATATATCATATATTCAACACACAATAAAGGGACAATTTGTTGTTGACAAAGGACAGCTGGAAATATAAAGGGTTGAATTACCTTCAGTAGCTTAGGGCCTCATCAAACCTAAATCCGGCCCTGAGAGAGAGGCACTGAAACTAGAAATCTGGCAACTAAACTTTTATTACCTCTACCTCTTGAGCAGCAGCTGAGTATTAATGAACACAGAAACTGCTGACTATTAATGGACACAGAAAGCTGCCATTGGTCCAGTATTGTCTACACCAGGAATAGGGAAGCTCAGACCTGGAGGCTCAATCTGGCCCTTCAGACCTTTCAATCTGGCCCTTGGAACTTTCCTGAGGCCCTGCCACTCACCGACCCCGCTTTGCACTATTTTTGCCTAGCTGGAACTCTGGCAAGATAGAGGGACATGAGAATGTGTACCCTGCTGCACAAAGGTAACCCGCACATTTGTTGCTCTGTCTGCTTTCGCCTCTACCACAGTGTGGCCCCTTTCTGAGGGTGGCCCAGAAGGATATATGTCCCTCAGACTTAAAAAGGTTCCCCCTCTCTGGTCTGTAAAGGGACCCCTGACCATTAGGTCCAATCACGGACGACTCTGGGGTTGCGGCACTCATCTCGCTTTATTGGCCGAGGGAGCCGGCGTACAGCTTCCGGGTCATGTGGCCAGCATGACTAAGCCGCTTCTGGGGAAACCAGAGCAGTGCACGGAAACGCCGTTTACCTTCCTGCCGGAGCGGTACCTATTTATCTACTTGCACTTTGACACGCTTTCGAACTGCTAGGTTGGCAGGAGCAGGGACCGAGCGACGGGAGCTCACCCGATCACGGGGATTCAAACCGCCAACCTTCTGATCGGCAAGCCCTAGGCTGTGTGGTTTAACCCACAGCGCCTGATGGGCAAAAGCTCCACAGGATTCCCAGCAGGGGTCTTTGCCAGCTGTTCACGGAGATGCCAAGGATCGAAACTCTTGGCTTGCAAAGTATGCAAAGCATACCTAACCTATGGGTCTTCTATCGCAGGGATGGGAAGGCAGAGAGGTGTCTTGTTCAGTGCCATGCAGGCCATAGCTACTGACTGGTCCAAGTTCAGGCAGTGTGAGCACGAATGCCGGGGTCAAGGCTCGTGCAAGGTATTGTGCAGTTGCATGCATGCACTTGCATAAGACTGACTCGGGCACCTTCTGCCCCAGCATGCTGGCCAGGAAGGACACAAGGTGGTCCCCCTTGGTCACTATGCAGTGGTGACAGCCTCTTCTTGCATGCCATAGCCCTTCTTGAGCTTCCTCTCTGTTCATAAGAACATCTGTCTTGCATTTGGAGATATTGCTTTTGTATAAAAATAGAATATAAGAAAGTAGCAATACAAATGCAATTCAAACTCGATATGGATATTTAATGTGATGGATGTGCCATCTCCCATCTTCAACCACAAATTCACAGACAGGTTGCAGTGCAGCTCTCACAGACCACAGTCTGGGAACTCCTAGCAGAGACAATATCGAGTTAGATGGACCCATTTTTAGACCTGGCTTAACATTTTATCATGGTTTTCTTCTTACCTGGATGCAGATGTGTTTTTATCTCTGGCCATCACAATAGCAAACTTGCAGTCTGGATTTCCAGCTCCTACAAAATGGACAAGTTCCCAGTGAACAGTTTTAGGGTTGGGCTAAAAGGCTGTGATACTAATCCAATCTCATTTAGCAAGAAACAACATTCCTAGGTACACATTTACTTGAAAGCAAATTCTGTCCCCAGTTAAAAAGAGCAGCTGATGGGAAAAGAAAATCTAGAGACCCAACTACCTGTCAGAGCAGACAGTACAGTGGTACCTTGGAAGTTGAACGGAATCAGTTCCAGAAGTCCGTTCAACTTCCAAAATCTTCGAAAACTGAAGCGCGGCTTCTGATTGGCTGCAAGAAGCTGCTGCAGCCAATCAGAAGCTGTGGAAGCCCTGTTGGATGTTCGGCTTCCAAAAGAATGCTCACTTCCAGGTTTTGATCGTTTCGGAATCAAGGCGTTTGAGAACTAGGCTGTTCAAAAACCAAGTTATGACTGTACTGTACTTTATGGACCAACAGTCGGATTCGAGAAAGGGCAGCTTAAGGTGGAAATCCCACACATTCAGCTGCCTGAAATGATCCACAAACCAGCCAGATTTAAACTGGCTTAACTGACTTGTTGGTCTGGTTGTTAGGATGCATGAAATGTATATTTTTGAAATACCAGTTTGAGGCATGCAAACAATTTTTAGCAGACTGTGTTGAGTATAACCTGACGGTTGTGCTGCAGCAGGGGAATGGGGCACCCTCCATTTAAAGCCAGATACCTGCCCTATAGGCCATACTGCCACTTGTCAGCCCTGCAACAGCAAACTTCAGTGCCCAGGATTCTTAGGGGAGCTGGGGGGAGAGAGATGTGCTTTAAAGGCATGGTACATACGCAGCCCTTATCTGAGCTAAAATACGCTTAGCAACCCTGACCAAACTTCTACCTCGATCCTATTCCCATTGTCGAAACTCCACACCAATAACTGGGTTTTCAACAAAGTTTTTTTCTGTCTTTCAGGTTAAAAGGCAACGCTGAGCCAGCAAACGGAGCTGCCCTTTGGCTCAACTGAAACAGATGTTTTCCAGGAAAGCACAAGTGCTGCTGGCAAATGAGGGTGGGCGGAGGAAAGAGAATGGAAATGTAAGGGGGGTGGTTCTGGAGAATAATTGTGAGTCAGAAACCAAAACAGCATTGCACAGGAGGAGTTCAATGAAGCAGCTCCTGAAAAGAGGAAAACAGGTCAGCAATTTCATTTTATCATTTTTATAAATGATTAGAAAACAGTCTGCAGTGACCTTTTGCTGTGTGTGTGTGTGTGTGTGTGTGTGTGTGTTCCCTCAAGTGGCTTCCCGGATACTGCAGTTTGCGAAGGGTGCCGAGAGTTGTTGTGAGAACTCTCGCGGAGCTACCGTTCCCAGCACCCTTAACGAACTACCCTTAACGAACTACAACTCCCAGGATTCTTGGGGGGGGGGAGTCATGACTGCTAAGGTGCAGGACAGATGTGACCTTGCCGCGGCTCTCTGGCGTTTACAAGAGAGAGACGCTGGGAATTAAAGCTGGGACCAAAACATGTGCTCTGCTGCTACTACTAGGCTTACACTCCTTTTTCCTTGCGGGATCCCAGAGGCGTAGCGTGGAGGGGCTGGGAGGGGGGCTGTTGCCCCAGGTGCAGTTTTGGGAGGGGGCACAGGGTGCCATGAGCTGCTGCATCCTTCCCAGCTGAAGGGTGCCCAAAAAGGACGCAAGACTACTGTACTGATTGTTAAATTTGTGCCCATTGCTCTGCCTGCAACTGGAAGGGTGCAGCCCTCCTGGCGCTCTAACCTCTTATTTGTACAGATAAAATCCTGCTCTCAAACATCCCATGGCACTAGGGCTGCCCAAAGACAGAAGCCAAGGGGGATAAAATGCACACAGATAAAAGGATAGGGTTACTAGGGGACAGGCAGATGATCATAGAATTGTAGAGTTGGAAGGGACAAGGGTTGTCTAGTCCAACTCCCTGCAATGCAGGAATCCAAATTTAAAGCAGCCAGGGGGAAGATAACAAAGCCCACCACTGTTAAAAGTATTATATGTAGTGTCTTGGAAACCAGCCATTCCAACCAGCCACAGCAGTCACCTAGCTGTTTATGGAGGAAAGTGGGAGGCTGGAATATCCCCAGGCACACATGGTAGATCAAGAGAAAACTTTTCGACTTCAAAAAAAATAATACTTGGGATCTTTGTCGATCAGCGAAAGAAATCCCACCGGCTACAATTAGTTAGATGTTGGAAGATTTCACTTGGGCGCACGGAGGAACAATTTGAGACTCTCAGGAATCTAGCCGCCGACATCTAAAAAAAGAACTTCCTGTATCCATCTGCTCATTTGCAGCTTCAGGAAAACAAAAAGGACAGCCCAGGAGTAAAGCGGGTCTTCCGCCAACTCAGCTGAAATTAATTACTTGGACCAAGAACTTCAAGGGCAAACCGTTGAAAGAAAGCCGCAGGTTTGGCATTCCTGCCTTATCTTAATTTTGTTTTTTTTTTAATAAAATTTTTATTGGGTTTTCCGCTTTTATAAAGACAATACGAACAATAACACAAGACACAAACATGTATAAATTCAGCAGATCCTCTTCTCATAACCTTGTTCCCTGACTTCCCCCCACCCCCCCTCATGCATCCCAATTCCCAAGATTATATCAGCAAGTTGGTATTTCTCCTCTTAACCATCTTATTCATTTTGTTGCCTCTTTTCTAATAAAAAAAATTGGATTTTCCTAAGTTGGACTTAAGTTCTCTTCCATCGATTTTTCATTTTGTCTTGAATAAAAGTCATATTAACCAAACATGAAAGTCTTAAGAGTTTTTAAGAATCTCCTCTTCCCTCCCTCCCATCCCCGGTTTTTGTCCCTTCCCAATAAAAATCCAAAGTCAAGATTCTCAGCCTGGGTTCCTCACGTCCGAGGCTTTCAAGTCCCTTTCAGTCCCTCTCCGCCGGTCTCGTTGGTAGTCCTTTATGTCAATCGTCGAGTCTGGAAAAGGATCTTTCACCATCAAAACATATTCTCTTCCCACAAGGAGATTTGAAAGCAACTGCTGGAGTGTTTCCACAAAGCCTGTATCCTCAAAGTCAAAGTCCAAATGGAGGCCCCAATCATATTTCTTTATTTTAAGTTCCTGTGCATATTGTCCCAGAGCCTCCTCCTTCTTCTTCTGCATCTTTCGCAGACTTGTGGTAGATGTGTTCCCAGAGTCTCCTTGCTTGTGTTCCGCAGATGTCAGCTTTTGGTTGTTGCTTCCCAAGGTTACTTTCTCTTTTTCTTGTTTAGTCTCTTCCACCTCTGTAGACATTGTTTCCCATTCAGCTGTGAATTCTTTCTCATTCAGGTCCTCAATACAAACAGCAGAGTTGCCTGTTCCCAAGGTCATAATGTTAAGTTGTTTATTCATGGCTAAACTCTGCTCTTGTAAGGTTCCCACCAATTGAAACATCCTTTCGATTTCCACTAGTAACTTTCCATCCACAGCCATTGTATCCATTGTAGTTTCACAGAATTCCCCCTAGAGGGAATCTGGTTACTTATTAGTCTTTTCTCCAACAGTCCTTTAGCTTGTTATTGTTACTTTGTTTCCAACAATTTTAACTCAATTATAACTCATCTTATTCCAGAGGGATCTTAAATAGTTATTTTTCCGCTTTAAACTGCCCGTTTGACAGCTTTGACAGCTGTCAAACTCCGCAGCTCTTACACAGGCTCAAAGGCAGGACGTTCCCGAGCCCGGGAGGGGGGGTTGTTCAAAACATAAAGAAGGTCTCCAAAACTCCACTCTCCAGCACAAAATTTCCTTTAACTAAATCTTGAAAGTTAGTGTCCTTTTTAACTCACCCCACCAAGGGTAGGCTCTCCAGCTTAGCTCTTATGTCGTTGCTTGAATCGTCTGCAGGGGGGGGGTGCGGACTTCCTTTTAGCACACCCCCCGGTCGTCTCCAATTCAGGGAAAAAATTTTTAAAGTCCCAATCCGTTACTCACGGGTGATTCTTTCAGTCCAAATTTTCAAGGAAGCAAGTCAGCGCTTTTCAGCCATGGCACACGGCTTCGCTCTGCTGGGGTAGCGGTTTACTCTCAGCACCACGCCACTCTCCGTATCCTCTCCGTAGCCTTTAAAAAGGCTCTTCGTGAATCGGGGAGGGCGCTTAAGGTGCCCACCGAGTCACCAGGTCCTCAGGCATCCGCGCCTGAGGTTTTTGAGGGTCCCCGCGTCGCCGTCGCGGCCGGACCCGTCCCCAGCGGAGCCGATTCCCTCCGGAGCTCGGAGGGAATCCGCCATTAGCTGTCCGCGCCAACCCGGAAGTCTGCCTTATCTTAATTTTGAAAGCTGCAGGGCTTTACTGCCTGGACTAGTCTCGCTGTAAGCTTATATTATTATACTGCAATCATTTTTTATATAGCTCACTGTTTATTTTGCATCATTGTTCATAAATGCATCGTTTACATTGCCTTCATTCTACATATTAGCAATTTTTACCATTTACTTTTAATAAGTTTTCTGATGTATTTTCTTTTGGCGTGATTCTGGGTCTTTGCTCACTGGAACAAATTAATATCATCTAAACTGAGAGTCTGTTTTTTCTGATGACATGGTCCCACTTCACATCGTTGGCTCCCAGGGGTGCCAACTTGAATAAAATATGGGGGGGGGGAGGGCAAATAAACCCCTACCCTGCATAAACGATTACATGCTGCAGCGCACAGATGCATGGAATGGCAATGCCCACTAACTTTGGAGGGGTCCGGCCCCCTCAAATATTTTACGGGGGGGGGGAGACTACTCGGCCCTAGGAGTTGGCTGCTAATGGTTGGAGGCTGTTGTAATAGTAAGGAAGGAATGGGGGAGAGGAGGTGCTATGTTTAGCAACACCCATGTGTTTATTCATTGTAATGCCTAGTTTAGCCCTGCATGAGGGTAAGAGCCCTTGAAGATTATAGTGTATGTCTGGAGTCTTTGATTCAAGTATTTAAAATCTATTTCCAAATGCCACCAATGATGTGGAACAAAATCCCCTCCCCACATTGTTCATTCATAACAATGAATGGATACCAGCTGCAAAAATATAATGTTACGCAAGTGTGTCAGTTTCAAATGCTTTAGTTTTCTTTATGAAATAAAAGTAAAATAAACATGTAAAATTAGATCACTCTCTAGGATCTCAGTACATTTTCTGATGTAACAAAAGGTATTTATCTCCCTTTACTAAACAAAAGTGAAACGAACAGCCTTCTGCAACTAATCCAGAATGCGGCAGCTAGACTGGTGACTGGGAGTGGCCGCCAAGACCATGTCCTGAAAGACCTACATTGGCTCCCAGTATGTTTCCGAACACAATTCAAAGTGTTGGTGCTGACCTTTGAAGCCTTAATGGCCTCAGCCGGGTATACCTGAAGGAGCGTCTCTACCCACATCGTTCAGCCTCCAAGGGCCTTCTGGCTGTTCCCTCCCTCCGAGAAGTGAGGTTACAGGGAACCAGGCAGAGGGCCTTCTTGGTAGTGGTGCCCGCCCTGTGGAACACCCTCCCATCAGAGGTCAAGGAAATAAACAACTATCTGACTTTTAGAAGACATCTGGAGGCAGTCCTGTTTAGGGAAGTTTTAATGTTTGATTTTATTCTGTTTTTAATGTTCTGTTGAAAGCCGCCCAGAGTGGCTGGGGAAACCCAGCCAGATGGGCGGGTAGAAATAATATATCATCATCATCATCATCCTTGAATCACATCATAAGGCATCAAGAAATCTTCTGAGGTGAGGCATAAAAAATTTATTTAAAAAAAAAAATCTTCTGAGGCAAGCTGGAAATCAATCTAATTTGTACAGGAAATTCCCCCAATCCAAAATTTCCTGGAAAACTAACATCCACTGGGTGCAATTAACTTCCCTCCACCCCACCCTGTCTTTCAGATTCTACCATGGAGCTCTCTACAGAAGGATACCACTACAATGATTATGAACTGAACACTACTTTTGACTATGCTTCCTTCGAAATGCTTTGCTACAAAGGTGAGGTCAGAGCATTCATCACCTCGTTCCTACCGGCATTCTACTCTGCCGTTTTCTTTGTTGGGCTCGCTGGGAATTCCCTGGTGGTGGCATTCTTCGCCTACATCAGAAAACTAAAGACCAGGGTGGATGTATACATCATGAACTTGGCGATCGCCGATTTGTTACTACTCTGCACTCTTCCCTTTTGGGCTGTGAGTGCCGCCCACGGATGGGTCCTAGGTATCCCTTTGTGCAAGATCACGTCCGCTATCTACACAATGACCTTTAGTGCTAGCATGCAATTTCTGGCCTGCATCAGCGTCGATAGATACAAAGCCATTGTCAAATCCCAAGCTAAACCAGGGGCCATCAACCAATGCGTCAAAACGTCTTTCCTTGTCTGGGCAGCCGCCATGTTCCTTTGCATTCCTGAACTCGTCTTTAACACAGTCGTGGAGTTCAACAACAGGCTTACATGTTTTCCCGCATTTCCTCAAAGCACGGGGAACGTAATTAACGTAACCATCGAAATAGCAGAAATGTTGCTGAGTTTTGCGCTGCCTTTCCTCATCATGCTGGTTTGCTACTCGGCTGTGGCCAGAACTCTCATTTCGAGCCCCAGTGTTAAAAAATGCCGGCCTCTGAAAGTTCTTGTCGCAGCGGTGTCGGTCTTTATCGTCACGCAACTGCCTTATAACATCGTCAAGCTTTGGAAAGCCATTGACATTATCTACCCGCTTATTACAGACTGCAGCACAAGCAAAACCATTGATATCGTATTCCAGGTGACTAACAGCATTGCTTTGTTCCACTGCTGCCTGAACCCCATCCTTTATTTTTTTATGGGAGCCTCTTTCAAAATGCACATGGTCAAAATGGCAAAGCGTTGCGGCTACTGGAGAAGACAGCAGAGCGCAGCAAATGAAGAAATTCCTGTGGACTATGAAGATTCTGGGCAAGAGACCAGTAGCTTCACTATTTAGAAAATGGGGAGAAGGAAAGCAATCCGTGTTTGCTTAAGCCAGTCAATGCCTGGCTGTGCTGGGTTGACACAGAGAGATCCTTGATAAAAGAACTGAGTATCGATTGTGATTGCTTCACGTGGTAGGATGAAGCTGTTCCAATTGAGCAGATAGCTGGACCTAGCATACCTGCTCTCTGCTAACCTAGTTTAAATGGGCTGATCTATGCATACAGGAAATGCTGCACATTATTTCTAGCATCAAATAATACAAACTAATGCTGCACATTATTGCTAGCATCAAATAATACAAACCCTCCAGCCGCTGCCCGCCTCCTCCAGCCCTAAAAAAAGGTCAACTCTGGGAAAGGGGAGGGCGCCGGCGGGATCTTTGCACCACGGCGCCGGATATGCTTAAGACGGCCCTGCCACTGATCATACTGATGGGGGTTGATGGGAGCCAGAGTCCAACAACCCCAATGGATCAATGCTTCCCCCCAAGCCCTGCTATAAATCCTGGTGCCATTGTGCTAAGTTTTCTCCACCCAGATAATTTACATGGAACAGGAATCCAGAAAACGCATAGGATAATGGCATCAGTTCATGGGGTACATGTTGCCTTGTGTTCCTGAAAGATGGAATACTAGACATGGGGATGCCATGTTCAGTTGCTGCTCAAGAATGCATCTGGATACTTATATGGACAAGAATACACCTAAACACTTATTTACACAAATAGTAATTTTTCGGTGGCAGGGGGAACCTTATTTCTTCATCTAATGGAATTTGAAGTGCAGGACTTAATGGGTAGAATTTCCTAATACGATTAGAACTGTCACGTAACGACACCTACAGCATTTCCATTAAGTCACCCACAACACAATCTTATGTTTTGTTATTCCTATTGTATTTTATTAATATATATTATGCTTCATTTTTATATACAATAAAAGAGCTTCAACGGAAGAGAAAGGAACCAAGCGTATAAAACAATCCCTGAACTACTATGGGGTTTTTTTATAGGGGAATCTTTCAAACTCAAAATTCAGGAGGGTCCCTTATTGCCTTGCAGAAGTTTTGGGATATCAGCTAATTAGCATCCCATACTATTCCGATTCAAAAGATGGATACGTCTGTAGCTTCACACATTGTTAAACAACTTGTGTGTAAAACATATTCCAAAGGAGTCATTGGTTTACATCAGGGGTTCCCAAACTTCAGCTGTTCTTGGACTACAACTCCCATCATCCCTAGTTAGCAGGACGAGTGATCAGGGATGATGGGAATTGTAGTCCAAAACCAGTTTGAGGCCCAAGTTTGGGAAACACTGATTTACATGTACGCAGCACAGCGTTGAGACTCAGCACAATTAATGTGTATTCTCCACTATTTATAGAACACTCAGTTTGAGAAGGCCCTTAGGTGACTTCAGTTCACCTAAGTTCAGGAGCAAACCTTAATGCTGGAGTCCCATGTGACTTAATCCATTGATAAAATATAATGGAATATCTAGCATGCAAATGCGAAAGCCTGTTCAAGCATGACGCTAGGAAAAAAATAAAAGTCATCTTTCTTAGTCCTCATGCACTCAATATGGAAACATGGGAGGGAGGACAGAATTCTGAGATGGAATTGACCTCATCATTCCAGGAAAACTTTGTTTTACTCACCGCTGCTCCACCACTTTTGGCCGTTGATTACATAGCTGTCTCCATCTCTCTCGAGGCTGCATTCCATATTGGTGGCATCACTCGAAGCGACGCCAGGTTCTGTTCAAACAAAATACCAATCATGGCTTACTGAAGCTGGAGTAATTGAAAACAGAATTTAACTTAGCCCATTTTATCACCAAGCAGAGGTGATAGAAGCAGCATCAGTGGTCTGCAAGGAGAAAAGGCAGTCCGTCCGTCCCCACCACCCTCAGCAGATGATGTGTCTATTTATGTGGTTTCATTATGTTGCTCCGGCAGGAAGGTAAACAGCGTTTCCGTGCGTTGCTCTGGTTCTGCCAAAAGCAGCTTAATTATGCTGGCCACATGACCCGGAAAAAACTGTCTGCAGAAGCGGACAAATGCCGGCTCCCTCGGCCTGTAAAGTGGGATGAGCACCGCAACCCCAGAGTCATTCGCGACTGGACTTAATTGTCAGGGGTCCCTTTACCTTTTTATTATGTTGCTTAATATTCCCCTATGGGACATGGGTGGCGCTGTGGGTTAAACCACAGAGCCTAGGACTTGCTGATCAGAAGGTTGGCGGTTCAAATCCCCTTAACGGGGTGAGCTCCCGTTGTTCGATCCCTGCTCCTGCCAATCTAGCAGTTCGAAAGCACATCAAAGTGCAAGTAGATAACTAGGTACCACTCCAACGGGAAGGTAAATGGCGTTTCCATGCGCTGCTCTGGTTCGCCAGAAGTGGCTTAGTCATGCTGGCCACATGACCCAGAAGCTGTACGCCAGCTCCCTCGGCCAATAAAGCGAGATGAGCGCCGCAACCCCAGAGTCTGTCACGACTGGACCTAATGGTCAGGGATCCCTTTACCTTTAATGTTCCCCTAGTTGTTTTAAAGCACTTCTGGGGACCACACAGACTGGTTGGCATTTTTCCTGGTCCTTCTTGATTGGTTTGGGAAGTGGCCTTACTATTTATTCTGCTGAAGATCTTAGATCAGCGGTGGTGAACCTTTTAAAGACCGAGTGTCCAAACTGCAACCCAAAACCCACTTATTTCTCGCAAAGTGCCAACACAAAGTGCCCTGAGTTGTTGAACTTCTTTGCGGGGGGGTTGCACACTGTTGTTGAGCTTTCATTGGGGGGAATGTCTAGGTTTGCTGAGCTTTTTGGGGGGAGGCAGCCGCCAAACTAATACAGAGGAAGCCAATCGACAACAGGCAATAATCTCCTGCCCAATCGCCGCAGACAATCTCCGGCTCGCACAAGCAAAACATAACCCGTTTCTGGCTCGCAGTGGCATGGGGGGGGGGGCAGAGGAACTCTAGTGAGACTTTCCTGCCCACAGTGGTTGGGGGGGCGCCTGCCCACTTTGCCAACCCCAAGCAACGGTGCAGATTGAACCGATGGCGCGTGTGCCCACAGAGAGGGCTCTGAATGCCCACTCTGGCACAGGTGCCATACATTTGCCACCACTGTCTCAGATTGTTTCTAAGTTAATCTAAGGAGAATGTCAAAGAGCTCAAATATATATGTAGATTTATTAGTTGAGAATTCTTAGCAACATGCAATTCTATGTGATGTAGAAAGATGAACGGTGATGAGAAGGACAGGGAATATTTTAAACCTGGTTTAAGCTCTATTTGTTTTATTACTGCAATGTTTCTTACAGGTTATTGAATTTCACACTTATATAACAAAACATATAAACATCTCAAATTATTTAAAAACAGTATAAAAATAAGACAAACGTACAAAAAATAATAATTGGAGCAGATGTAAATTATAAAGAAAAGATATTCCTGGCAAAATACTACAGAGGAACTGTTGTGGACTATCAATACTAAAACCATTATATTTCTCTGTATGTAATACAAATGTCAGAAGTGCAGTCCCTATTGGAGGATTTTTGTAGCACCGTATCACAATCCTTAGTTTTAGGAGGAGAAGAAGAAACTATTACCTGTCATGCAGAAGCAAGAACTTATTTTCCCTTCTAGGAGAGGCTCCAGCCATTGTTTCTTTTGTTCTTGGGTCCCATACATGTGCAGGACCTCCATGTTTCCTGTGTCTGGGGGGGAGACAAACAGAAAAGACGCTGTTGCGGTTCCCGCTCCATCAGACACACAGTGATCACTGCATAGAGGCAAGGATGGGAGCCAGCTGCAGCACCTCAGGACTCATTATCCAGCCCTCAGGACAACTCCCAAGGTCACGTCTGTCACCAGCCCTGCTTTGCACCCTCCTTGAGTGTTTTTGCCTGGCTGGAATGTGCCCTTCAACTCTGAAAATGCTTCTACCTTTCTAGATGTAGGATGAGGGGTGTGCAAATGGTGTCTGTAGGAACCAGTCAAAGGTCTAATGCACATCTGTCTCTGGCATGCGGTCCCTCAGGAGAAAGCATGGCACTTGAGCTAAGAAAGGTTCCCCGTCAGGTACTAGGATAGCCCAGTTGGTTAGAGCATGAGACTCTTAATCTCAGGGTAATGGGTTCGATTCCCAGGTTTGGCATTGCAGCAGGTTGGACTAGAAAACCCTTGAGGTCCCTTCCAACTCTACAGCTCTGTGATTCCACGATCCCTGGTATGAGTGTCATAACAATTCACTGACCTGGGGCGTGGCAGTTGAACACGTTGGGCGCGAAGAAGCACTTCCCGGTCTCTTCTGCGATTAAGGCATAGTCCAGCTGGCCAAGACCACTAACCCCTGGCAGGAAAAGGTTCCAGAGACCCTCTGCCTTGGCCCTTTCCTGATGAGAGAAGTAAGAGGGATCAGCCAAGTCATGGTGGCACTGAACGACCATTCTAATATTTTAGCTAGAAGTGGGATAGATAATACTTAAATATAATAAAATAAATAATTTAAGAGCTGGGATGCTTACAGCATTTGGGGAAATATATGTATTTTAATATAATCCCAGTAAAATAAATGCCAATCTGATTGACAGCACTCAGAAAACACCAAGCCAAATTATTGGTTCTGGCATTGCCATAAACAGCTTCACTTATTCTCTCTCTCTCTCTCTCTCTCTCTCTCTCTCTCTCTCTCTCTCTCTCCCCCCCCCCTTTCTCTTTCCTTCTTTCCTTCTCTCTCTCTCTCTCTCTCTCTCTCTCATATACACCCCAGATCTTAAACTCTGGTTCCAACCAACCTAATTCCATTAAGGAAGTCCAAATGAGTCAGAGCATCTTACTCCTGACAAGGTGTCTTAGTGTGAAATTATTTTTTCCTTCTTGGTTATAGAAACTAAGAATTACACATTGCAGAGATTTCTGTCTTTCCACAGTGTTATTCAGCAAAACATCTATGATTAACGGCCCAGAGTGTAAGCCTGTGAAACTGCAGAAGAAATTTGGCCTAGGCTTGCCTGCAGTTGAAATCAATTGACCTAAAGTGCTTTAAAGCAAAAGTGTCGCCGTTTTATCAGGCCTGTGGATCAGGGTGATAAACTATTCTTTCTCTTCAAAACTTTACCTGCCATTTTAATTGGAATAAGATCCCCAAACATCAGATAAGCTATTCTTCAAGTGACATTTGCACAGCTACAGAACTGTATCAGGTAATTTCTTCCATTATTAACACCACAAAGTGAAAAAATACAAGCACCTTCAGTCTCTCAATCACGGCAGGCTTTTTCCATACGTCTGGCGAATTTTTATTTCTGGCGTAATACTCCACCATTTCCTAGGAAAATAAAATACATCAATAGAGAACACACAACAGCCAATAAAGCCACATCAGTGCATTTTCTCCCCTCAGTACATTTCACTAGATTGCTACTTACTCTGCTTTTCATATGGTTTGTGAGTAATTGGAGGGAAGAGTCATAAAGACACAGAACTGTGAACATGAGCACCTGAAGTCCAATAGACTGGATGAATAGCGAAGCAATATTCCCCTCACACATCTACGGTAAATGACTTTATGACTTTCAGAAAACATCCCAGTACAACAGGGAATTTTTAAATGTTTGACGTTTTATTCTGCTTTTAATATTTTGCTGGGAGCCACCCAGAGTGGCTGGGACAGCCCAGTCAGATGGGCATCATATAAATAATAAAATAATACAGTGGTACCTCGGGTTACGAACTTAATTCATGCCGGAGGTCCGTTCTTAACCTGAAACTGTTCTTAACCTGAGGCGCGCTTTCGCTAATGGGGCCTCTCACTGCTGCTGCGGCGCACAATTTCCGTTCTCATCCTGGGGCAAAGTTCTCAACCTGAGGTACTACTTCTGGGTTAGCGGAGTTTCTAACCCAAAGTGTTTGTAACCCAAAGCGTTTGTAACCCGAGGTACCACTGTAAAATAAAAGGACTCCTGTAAAGCCATTACAGTGGTACCTCAGATTACATACGCTTCAGGTTACATACACTTCAGGTTACAGACTCTGCTAACCCAGAAATAGTGCTTCGGGTTAAGAACTTTGCTTCAGGATAAGAACAGAAATTGTGCTCCGGCGGTGCGGCAGCAGCAGGAGGCCCCATTAGCTAAAGTGGTGCTTCAGGTTAAGAACAGTTTCAGGTTAAGTACGGGCCTCCGGAACGAATTAAGTACTTAACCCGAGGTACCACTGTACTGTTGAATCATATACTAGAGAAATCTTAATAAACCAGGGCAAAATCCAGCCACATTTCTGTTCCTAATCAATGATTAGGCTCTCAATCTGTGCCTGATTAGTACCAGTGTTCTGAATATGCTACATCATGTCTCACCATTTCAGCTGGAAAAACATATTTCTTCATGAAATCCTTCACCGTTTCAAGCACTTCTTTGCCCTCTTTAGACTGGTGGAATAATTCTCCTGTGCTACAGGGCTGACTCTCAGTGGCAAAAGATGTTCTAGAAGAAAAACCCAGATGGGACAGTAATTGCATTTTTCTTCAGCTACATAACCTTAAAGCAGAAACAAATTCATCTCCCCGACTCCTCATGCAATACCCCACACTACGACCTCAACTGCTTTGGAGTGAACTCGTTGCCATTTTTTAAAAAAAAAATCTGAATAAACCATTCTTACTTTTTTGATACCAGTAATCCAGTTTCTGCCAAAGGTTTCACCATACTGCCAAACTTGTGGCTGTTTTCCGCAACGGAATTTCCCTGAAGGTATCTGGCGTAGATGCCCTAAGGAACATATAAACAAAAGTATATGTGATTTGGCTTTTTATTTCATTCAAGAACCCACTTGCTAAAACAATATGTCATGTAGAAATTGTGATATGGCACAACACTTAGTACTGAACAGCCAAACAATTCTGCCTCTGAAACAACTGATAAAATATAAAATTTGGAGAGCTGTTGTTTGTTACTAGCTAAAGTAATATATAATGACCTTTGTTATTTTATTTTGAAATACTTTTTATTAAAGGTTTTCTTGAATTACAAAAGAACTGCAATGTCTCTCTCTCTCTCGTTACGTTCAGTGTAAGACAATGTTGTTGATGTTCCAGAGCTGTTTATTTTTAAAAAATGTTAGGGTGTTGAGGACACTGACACAAACCCACTGCAGGGTGGCTAAAATTCAGCTCCTGTAGGCTGTGGAGAACTAAATATGAAGTATGGTAGTAGTAATAATCTCAACTAGCCCCGCAAAATCTCACAGCTGGATCTGCCAGTGTTTAAGGTGAACCAAAAACAGGACTGGTTCCCCGCTGCCACCCAGTTATTAAATTTTGTGTTCATGTGAATGTTAAGGGGCATTTGAATTGTGTGATTGACACATGCCTGAGACATATCTGATCACATTCTAGGAAATATGCATATCAAAGTAATGCTCAGTTTCTTGTTGAACTTCAAAAAACTTCACTAACATTATGTAGGAGTATGGTTTGCAGTATTTCTCCCTGAAACTTAAAATATGTTTAAAATGGGCAGGTTATAGCCACAACTATTACCTGCATTATTGAAGCCACTTTAAAATACGAGAGAGCAAGGAAGAAATTCAGGTTGGGCACAGCAGCGCTGATACCTCTGCAGCGACAGTACGTCGCGATCACTTCTTCAGCCGAAGGAATTCCTAGGAAATTGATACGGAATAATGTGAAAACTTGGCTTTGGTGTGCTGGTTACACAGGGTTGTTGTTGTCTTAATTGTATGCAACAGGGGTGTAAATAGATATACAGTCATACCTTGGGTTACAGACGCTTCGGGTTGCGCGATTTCGGGTTGTGCACCGTGCCAAACCCAGAAGTACCAGAACGGGTTACTTCCAGGTTTTGGCGCATGCGCAGAAGTGCTGAATCGCAACTCACGCATGCACAGATGCAGCGCTGCTGGCTGCAAATGCTGCGGGTTGCAAAAGTGCTTCCCGCATGGATCACGTTCGCAACCTGAGCGTCCACTGTACTAGTACTGCATCTATTTTCTCATGCAGCAATATAGCTATCAGATCATAGAATCATAGAGAGATAGAGCTGGAAGGAACGACAAGGGTCATCTATACCAAGCCCCTGCAAAACAAGAATATTCTGCCTAATATGGGGCTCAAACACACAACCCTGAGATTAAGAGTCTCATGCTGTACCAACTGAGATAGCTAACAGGTTGTATCCAATGCAGTGCTTATGTGAGAATGCTCCCACATCTCATACGCATACACTGAGCTGTTGTTGCCTACCAGTCACATGGAGCTGGCAGCTGGTAATTCCTTTACCCCACAGATAAACCTTTTTTAAAAAAAAACTTTGGTGGGGGTGGTGGGTGGGAAAAAGAGAGAGGAGCAATGGAGATAATCCCACTTGCTCAGGCGGTGTGTTGTTGCCTGCCAGTCACGTGGAGCTGGCAGCAGGAACTTCCTTTACCCTATTGAGTTTCTAATACAAAAAAAGTCTGGTTGTGAAAAGGTGTGTGTGTCCATATGAACTTACTTCTGTGGATTATTACTAGATTGTGGCACATGCAAGGTAAGTGGTATAACCTAATATGACAAGAGGTACCCCATCATGAATTTTTGTGCCCCTGGTACCAGTCTGATCCCAGCCTCGGCTCCTGAAAGGCATCCAGGCATACCTTGAGTTCCTTGCATAAAAATCAGCACATGCAAATTTAGTTGCCAAGTACAATCTATGCACCCCTTGATTGGAGACCATCAAGATAATGTTAGGAGATAATTTGAAGGCAGGGAGCAGACAAAAGACAACCGGCTCAGTTCCTCTTCACTAGGATGGTAGTCTTTCAAACCCTTAATTTGCAAGGTGGAAATGGGCAGGAACCCCGGTGGAAAGACAGTATCTACTATAAAAATTCCTTATCCCAAATCCATTTCTCTTCTCCATGAAGGAAACGATATAATAAAAGAACCCTAAAATTTGTAGCCAGTGGCTCTCATCGCTCTAGCGAGGACCTTCATTCAGCTCACTGGTCCCCAAAGGTTGGTGACCCCCCAATACATAGGCACAGAACATATAAAGAAAGACGGGTGCATACCTGCAATATTGTTTATATACTGGAAATTTGCCATTTGCAAATGTTTGAGGGATCTGGGCCAAAACCAGAGAGAAGCACTGTAAGCAAAGTCTGCCAGAGGGTGCCCTATAGTCGAAAGTTCCCAGTCCAGCACTGCCACAACACGGGCCTGGAGAGAGAGGAATACAGGGGGGGGGGACCAGTGGCAATGGTGAAAAGGTTTAGATCAACATTCATCAACCTGGTGCCCTCTAGGTGTTGTTGGATTGCAGCAAAGCTGGCTGGGGCTGATGGGAGTTGTAGTCCAGCAACATCTGGAGGGTAAAGAAATGGAAGGTACATTCTTTCACCTTTGGTGGACGTGCCCAAAGATTAAGGCTTTCTGGGAAATGATATATAATGAACTGAAAAAGGTATTTAAATATACCTTCCTGAAGAAACCAGAGGCCTTTCTCCTGGGCATGGTCGGCCAATTGGTGCCAAAGAAGGACAGAACATTCTTTATGTATGCTACAACAGCAGCAAGAATACTCATTGCAAAGTATTGGAAGACACAAGATTTAACCACTCTGGAAGAATGGCAGATGAAGGTGATCGACTACATGGAATTGGCGGAAATGACTGGCAGAATCCGAGACCAGGGAGAAGAGTTGGTGAAAGAAGACTGGAAGAAATTTAAAGACTATTTACAGAAATATTGTAAAACTAATGAATGTTAGAAGGATGTTGGATAGAAACTAAGGGGTTTCCCGCTGTAATGCTTTAGGAGATACGAAAGAAAAGGTTTATAAATGGGTAAAAGCTTAATGGTAAGGATTTGCTGAACTAACAAATTGAAGTGGAATACAAAGAAGGGAGGTATGAGGAGGTCTGGGGAAATAAGCGTAAGGAAGATAAGTTTTGGAAAATTATCTGTTTTTTAACTGTTTTTATGTTGTATTTTGTTTTGTTTTTTATTTTCATTGTTATATTTTAAAAACTTTAATAAATATCTTTTGGAGGAAAAAACACTCCCAAAAAAAACCCAAAAAAACAACAACATCTGGAGGGCAGCAGTTCTGCAAGGGCTGGATTAGGTCAGCAGTCCCCAACCACTGACTCCAGCGTACACACAAGGCTCTAGTATAAAGGGACCATTAACACCAGTCCATCTTCAGTGCCCTGCTTCCATTCATTCAACTTCTGAGAAGCTTCTTTTTATTACATAGGCAGCCACTCCAAAATACTGATGCGGAATTTACATACAAGCATTTATATCTATCATGTAAAACAACAGCAACTAATCATGTTCCATTGGCTGCATCCTGCCCCCAAGGTGGTTTTTTTTTTTTGTGACCCTCCCCACCCTTGTCATTTTTTAAAAAGAATCATAGAATTGTAGAGTTGGAAGGGACCCTGAAGATCATCTAATCCAACCCCCTGCAATATAGGAGGATCGAACCTGCAACCTTGGTGTTACCATCTCTAAAGAGTCACTTTAAAAAAATAATGACTGGTTCTATGGGTCTCTCACTATGATTCCATGATGTCGGGAGCCACCCCAATATTTGTCTCAATGTTAAGAGATTTAGAAAATGGCAAAACCATGCAATTATTATGCAGTTAAAACTGTGGTTTGCAATCTTGGTTTGCCTGTAAACTGCAGTTTGCATATGCCACCGTTTGCCCAGTATCAAGGCAAAAGCAAATGAGGGTTTGCCACTAAATTGGAAGTGATGGGGGGAGAGAATCACAAAGCATGCAAGCACAGTGCTCATTCTGATTGCACCCATTATTTTCTGGCATTGTATCAAGCCCCCACCCACATGTGTCCAATAATTGCTTTGGAATGGACTACTGCAATGCGCTCTATGTGGGACTACCTTTGAAGGTGACCCGGAAACTACAACTAATCCAGAATGCGGCAGCTAGACTGGTGGCTGGGAGTGGCTGCCGGACCATATAACACCGGTCCTGAAAGACCTACATTGGCTCCCAGTACTTTTCCGAGCACAATTCAAAGTGCTGGTACTGACCTTTAAAGCCCTAAACGGCCTCGGTCCAGTATACCTGAAGGAGCGTCTCCACCTCCATCATTCTGCCTGGACACTGAGGTCCAGGGTCGAGGGCCTTCTGGCGGTTCCCTTGCTGCGAGAAGCCAAGTTACAGGGAACCAGGCAGAGGGCCTTCTCGGTAGTGGGCACCCACCCTGTGGAATGCCCTCCCACCAGATGTCAAAGAGAAAAACAACTAGCAGACTTTTAGAAGACATCTGAAGGCAGCCCTATTTAGGGAAGCTTTTAATGTTTAATAGACTATTGCATTTTAATATTCTGTTGGAAGCCGCCCATAGTGGCTGGGGAAACCCAGCCAGATGGGCGGGGTATAAATAATAATAATAATAATAATAATAATAATAATAATAATAATAATAATAATAATAATAATAATTATTATTATTATTATTATTATTATTATTATTATTATTATTATTATTATTACATCACACTGAATAAGGATATTACTGTGTTGCAATGGAAGGTTGAGGAAAACCTCTCAGAACTAGAGGCACAGCCTACTAGGCAAGGGCTAGGTCCACTGAAACAAGCAAGAATTGCAAAAAAAAACCACCACCACCTTTGTATCAGTGTCCTGTATAACATGCTGCTACTTTACCGGACTAGTATTTTGTGGAAAGAATTTGCACTTAAGGGGACGATTGCAGAGAATAAGCCTGAACTGACTGTCGTTATGGTCATGAGACCGAAGCGGAGATTTGGACTTTATTCTACAAGTGTTGCGTAACTTGTTCCTTGCGCAAAAAGGACTCAACTTTCACTCACAAAAGAGGTAGCACAGAGATGCTGGAGGGGAGTTTTAAAGGGCTCTTTTTAGAATGATCCCTCCCACCGGGTAGTTATGTAACTATGTGAATTTATTTACAGGGTTAATGACCAACTGTTTGGGTTAATGCCCAACTGGTTTCCTCAGCTCGGTTCAAACCACGAGCAAGATACGCCTAGAGGTTACAGCTCAACTGCCCAGATTTTAAATTTCTTCCCTCATTCTGAAGCATTTTATTTCACACTGTCCTTTTCCCTGACATTCTGTCACAACATGTCATTCAGAAGAAGTCAGATAAGCTTCCCAAGCATGGAGGTCGATTCCTATGACTGCTGACTCCGTTCAGTATTACAACATCTCTATGTACATCTCTGAAGTCTATTATTCTATTAGCAATATAAAATATAATTCTAAATCTTTCCTTTCTAAATCTAAAGACATTTGTATATCTAATTGAGCAGTAAGAGGCCTCCTTCACCGAGGAACATTGTTATCAATGTCCTTTCTCGTAACTGTCTACTTGTCACGATAAAAACAAGTAAATCAGTAAAACAAAACAGCCAAATAATACCCCCTTCTTCCCTCAGACACATTTAAAAGGCTGTAGAATATTAATCTGCCCAAGGCCTAGTTGAAGAGGTACGTTTTCATTATATATATTTTAGGCTCTAGGCAAACTTCCCGAGGAGAGCTTTCCACAAACTGGGAGCCACTACAGAGAAGGCCCTCCAGACCTCGGATGCAGAAGACACACAAATAAGGGCCTCAGATTATGAACACATAGTCTGGGACAGTTTATATGGGGAGGGTTTGTCCTTCAAGTCCTTTTTTTATGTAATATGGTGAAGGAATGATCCATGAGGGTAATGGCACCAAATTGACTCAAACCTATGGAATAAATAAATTTGAGGCACGACAAAAAGGATTATGCAGACATACTCTTAGAGAATTGGAAACCAATTGCACGAGTCACCCTCAACACCATCCAATCTTTGAGTGGAAATGTCCCCCCTTCTAACAGACTCCTTTATTCTTGTATCATTTGCAAAGCATTCCATAGCCTGATCTTTCTTTCTTTCTTTCGTTCGTTCGTTCATTCCAGTCCTTTTTCAGAGTGGCCACTGGTGACAAATTTAAACAAATTGCGCCTAACCAATAGAGCAATGTCAACCGTGACTTGCTTCTGATGACACACAAAAGTATCTGGACATCTCCCCCAGAGGCAGAAAATGCACTATCTTACGAAGCACACAGAAATAAGAGGGACTCGCCTCGCAAGACGGAAAACTCGCTAGACGAAAGGTGCTTCGCAAAACAAATCTCCTATGGGCTTGCTTCGCAAGACGACAATGTCTTGCGAGTTCCTGCTGGGTTTTTTTCCTCCCCCCCCCCTTTCTAAGCCGCTAATCAGCTGATCCGATCAGCAGATAAGCCGCTAAAAGCCTCTAATAGCGCTAATATGCTAATCCTTCAATGGGCTTGCTTGGCAAGACGAAAAAAACCGCTAGACGAAGAGAATCACAGAACGGATTCTTTTCGTCTTGCGAGGCACCACCGTACTTTTATCTCAGGGCTCTATGCACGTAGTCCTGCAAATGCTACAAGCCTAACTGAAGCCGTATGCACGATACCTCTGTTGGATGAAATATGATGTTGTCTAATCGAAAATCTCCATGGACCAACTTTTCTTCAGTATCACCAGCAGGCACGTTGCTGGTTAACCATTCAGCCAATTCATCCATAGCTGGGATGTTTGCATGAGCAGCTGCTTGATACTGTCTTCTCCAAGTTGATACCTGAAAACAAAATCAGTAAGGGATGGGGGGAAATATATGTTAGACGGAGGCCTAACTGAAGGGAAAATGTTATGGTTGTGATCAAAAAATAAATTGCTTAAGCTCAGACGAAAGGTTTGCGCTACAGGACTTTCCCATGGCTCTTTTGGATTATATCACAATATTGCTTTCAAAAGCAGATTGCAGACTTTTTTGGATCCTACTCCAGGAGTTCCCAAAATGTGAATCATGGACTTCATTCAGGCAGTCTGCAGTGTGTCTATGGATTTGTGATTGAAGACGAAAGAGGGCACATCCATCATAATCAATTTTTAGTTAATTTTTATTGCTTCTTTCATTTCCCGTATTGCATTTTATTGTATTTGTTATAGGATAAAATGCAATTTATAAGAAACCAATGAAGCAAAAAATCAAAACAAAAAACCTTTTAAAATAATGCAGCATCAAGCAGAGTGAATTACAATTGCTGCAACAGGAAGAAAAATCGTTAAGTGGTCAGCTAAGACGCTCAGCGATTTTCAAGTGCTCCGTGGGGGATAAAGTTTGGGAACCACTATCCTAATCCATACAATTCATAGCCTTATTTCCTTCTTTCAAAAGGCAACACTTCCTCACACAGCAAATGAGTAGCACAATTCAAATGGGGTTTTTTTAATGAGAGTCAGAAGCACAGGTGTTGTAAAGGTGTGATCTGTTGTGCAAAACTGATAATGGGAAGATCAGCAGTGAAGTAAGAGGAGGAGGAGCCAAGAAAGGGCAAAGTGAACACTGTTGGGGTGTGTTTGTGTAAGCAGAACTGCAAGTGTAAGAGACCTGCAGAAAACCTATTTGCTTGATCAGCAGCTGCAGTTAAATCAAACTGGAAATGACCATTGGTCTCTGGCCATTGCTGCTGCTGCTGCTTCTGTAAATGTGCTCCATTAGTTGCTGGCACCAGCCACTTAAATATCGCCCAAGACTTGCAGAAAGCTAACTTTCTTGTTTAGAGCTGACATACGTATCCTTTGCCTGACACCAAAAAAACAACAACAATAAAACAATAAAATAAAATAAAATAAAATAAAATAAAATGTGTGTGTGTGTGTGTGTGGAGGGAAGTCAGTCACTCTGTAAATGGCAAAGAAAACATTACTGGTGAAGAAAGTCATATGATGAGGCTGAAACATTGGAAAGGTTTTGTAGATCATTTACCTGCCTCTTACAGTAACCTGGTCCTCTTCCATAGCCTTGAAGTCCCAGTGAATTCACATTGAATGAGTGTAGCTTGGCCAGAGTTTCTATTACAGCTATGTATAGAGCAGATCTTTCCACTGGACTTATGCCAGGTAACGCAGTGTTTCGGAAGATGCGACCCTAAAGACACCAGGAGCCAAATATAAGGTGGGCGAGAAGCAAATAGGGAGGATTACAGCTTTAAAACACAAGATGCACCAGACCATCTGAACTGTGCATTTAAAGAAATATCATGCCACTTTAAACAGCCATGGCTGCCCCTAAATAATCCTGGGAACTGTAGTTTGTTCAGGGTACTGAGTGTTGTTAGGAGACCTGTATCCCTCCCCTCATCCCAGAGAGCTACAAGTCTTACAGTTGGGTTAACAGCAAATCACTCTTCCCAGGGAAATTTGGGGAAGAGGGGTCTCACAGAACCCTTAACAAACTACAGTTTGTTTAGGGAAGTTTTTAATGTTTGGTGCATTACTGTATTTTAATATTTGGTTGGAAGCCACCCAGAGTGGCTGGGGAAGCCCAGCCAGATGGGGGGGGTATAAATAAACTATTATTATTATTATTATTATTATTATTATTATTATTATTATTCCAGTTCCCAGGAATCTTTGAGGGAACCCATGACTGTTGGTATGGTACGATACTGTTTTAAATTTATAGTGCAGATAGAGCCTAATATATCGGCTCAGAATCAATTACAAAGTCAGTGATGACTTTGTCTTACTGGTTTTCAGAAGCACTGAGACATAGATATGCTGCTTCACCTTAGTTGAGCAATGAAGATAAACCAAGAGATCGGATTAGTAACATACTTAGGGGAAAACAACACGTGATCATAACTTCATAGTTCTGTCCTTGAATGCAGAATTTATTTTCACAAATTGGAAGGGGCTGGTGTGTGTGATTTTAATCTTTTGCTCCTGGCTGTGATCCTCATTGCCACCTCGCCACCCCCCACAAACAAAATATGCATTGAAGAGAGGAGGAAAAGAGCCCATCCATTTTTAAAGAAACATTTCTGCAATGCATATTGCAAGCATCATAGAGCTGATCTCAATCAGAACTGCAGTAAAGGGTAAAAGTTTAGAGTCCCCCTCTTCCCATACTCTAGGGTCCTGATCCAGATGGGGAGTCCCAGGCAGTACCCAAGACATTTTGGCACCTGAGGTGAACCACAAAATGCACCCCCCCACACACCAACCAAGGGAAGAAGGGGTAATAATTTATTATTTAAACCCTGCCCATCCGGCTGGGTTTCCCCAGCCACTCTGGCGGCTTCCAACAGAATATTAAAATACAATAACCTATTAAACATTAAAAGCTTCCCTAAATAGGGCTGCCTTCAGATGTCTTCTAAAAGTCTGGTAGCTGTTTTTCTCTTTGACATCTGGTGGGAGGGCGTTCCACAGGGCGGGTGCCACTACCAAGAAGGCCCTCTGCCTGGTTCCCTGTAACTTGGCTTCTCACAGCGAGGGAACCGCCAGAAGGGCCTCGGCGCTGGACCTCAGTGTCTGGGCAGAACTATGGAGGTGGAGACACTCCTTCAGGTATACTGGACCGAGGCCTTTTAGGGCTTTAAAGGTCAGCACCAACACGGGTGAAGTGAAGACCTACACCAGAAGCAAGGAGGAGGAATAAAGATTTATTTCAGGAACAAGGGTGGGAGGGGACCAGTGCTTTATGTAGAGGCTACTGTGCTCATGCCCTGCTGGAGGGCTTCTCGGTCACTGTAATAACAAGACGTTAGACTTCATAGGCCTTTGATCTGGTTCAGTGGGAACATTCTTATGTTTTTAAGCATTCTGGGCTAAATTTGCCCGTGGAGCAGGTAAAGTGTGTGCAATAAATGCTGTTGCAATCAAGGCACCAACCTGTACATGTTGCATCACATAAAACTCCGTTCCAATCACAGAAGCATCGCTACAGTATAAGAGAGGCTCAGGAACTGGGAATCCAACGGCAAACAAGGCTTTCTGAACCTGATATTCTCTGTCGACCTGAACAGGATTATGGTAGGATATACAATAATGTGAGTGATAGGAGCTTAAGTGACAAAAGCTGTGATCCACAGAAATGGATGCGCTTGCCCTATTCAGATCAGTAGAACTTAAGAATTGGGCAATTCTTATGCGTTTCAGAAAGATTTACAGCACAATCCCATAGAAGTTTATTCAATGGTAAGCCCAGCTAAGTTCAATGGCGCAGACTCCCAGCAAACATGCATAAGACTGCAATTTTAAGTTTACAACCCTGTACCAAATTTCCTGAGTGCAAGTTCAGCTGAGCTCAGTGGAGCTTACTTCAAATACCCCGGCCTATTATCCAGCATTCACAAATCCTTAAAGGTGCAATGAAGCCATTAGAAATGAATCACAATCGTTACCACTTACTCAAATGTATGCAAGTGCTATCTGATTGCCCATTTAAGTACGGTAATTTATAGATTATTAACAATATTTGAAGCAATTTACTTTTAAAAAAAAAAATCCAAATATGTAAATATACAGTAAACACCATCTCAATAACTTTAGAAGAAGAAAAGTCCACATGCACAGATGTACGGCACAGGACAATAACCATACACGTAACAATAACCACGCCAATACAAAAGTCTAAAACGAAGAACCGTATCATTTGTTAAACAAGCCCACATAGACATTCCACCCACACAACAGTTCTCGCAATTTATCACTTTCATTAGCCACCCACACCAAATATGCAACCTTACCAGGGTTATATTTCTTTTTTGATTACACAGCTTTACATCAGTCTCACACATGTAACAGCCAATAAAAACCAAACACACTAACCAGAATAACACCCGTATATTCCTTTCCTCTCTGTGGCTCAAGAGCTGAACACAAGTGCAGGTACCTGCAGGCAGGTGCTAATCTAGCCATCTCACATGGTTTATTTCTATGGATCAGTTCAGCTGACATAAGTTTAATATAAAATATGCATGCGAAGGACATACAGGTCATTATCTTAGATGTGACCTGGAATGAATATCTACCATCTGCACCCCAATAGTTGCAGAAAGTACCAACGTACTAATGATTGTTTCAGCAAAATTTGGCCACCGCCCTCCTGTAAGCAGGAGCCAGACTTTACAGAGACAGTGGGATCTCTTTCAAGGTAAACGTATAGATAAATGTGTGGTCTCCTCAAAATTAAGGCTGTGCCCTCCTTACATTGAAGCTATCCCAGGAGTAAACAACAGTTCAAAGGATGTGGGCGTTTCAGTCTTCAGTCATTCAGGAAGCCCCTTTCTCTACCAAGTTTTGTTAGATTCAGGCTATACCGAAACCCCAGATTTTGAATGGTTCATTGTCTCACAGCTCAAACAGGACCCCCCCCACACACACACTCTTTTATTTCTTAAGGATCAATCCTATCCTTTGCTAGACAACCAAAGGCACAGGTGAGAGAGGATGTTGGCTTGTGGACCTAGGATTTTAAAGGGGAAGCTTAATTCCCCGACTTTGTGTTCTGTGTGCTTCTAGAACAGGTGTACACCCCTCCCTCTCTTATAGTTCTTTCTTTTTAATGTGAGCCTGTGGCACTCACTCTTTAGGGGTAGTTAGGGACTCTATTCCTTAGAATTAAGGTGTGTACGTGTCTAATGAGTGTTTGCTGAAACATCCATATGCTCTGTCTCTTTTCATTTCCGCGTAATAAACCATTTTTTGCCCTACTTCCTGATGTGACAAGTTCGTTACTGGGCATGAGGGTTAAAGGTATACACAGTATCACATTTTATTTTTAACAGATGCATGTAATGGCTCCACGCAAAGGGTGCCAACCCTCTCAGAGCTTCACGTTGAGTTCATGCATGTGGTGGACACGCATGTGGTTTCAGACATACACCTCGTCACAGGAGGGGGTCTTTAAAACTCTGAAACCCCCAAGCCCCAACACACTGCACCAACTCCATCCCATAACACAACCACATCACATTGCTAGTAACAAATGTTAATGCCAACTACTGACAAATCCTCGACACAAATCTAGCATAAAATGGAAGACAAGATCAGGGGCAATCCTGGACGGTAGCAGTTCTGCTTTTTATACCTGCGAGCCTAGTCCTTACGGTCAACTGAAGGAGCCATTCTCCTTCTCCACCCTGTTGCTAACCAAATCAATGTTTTCAAACGAAAGCCAAATATATTTCATGAATGGATTGTTTTACAACAGCAAATTTACCTTATGAGCTTGTGGTAGGAGTGAGCCATGAGGTTTCTTCCTCAGTACGTAGGTCTTGAGGCCTTTTTCCAAGTAAAAAGTTGGGTTTGACTGCCCTGAGCTATGTGAGCAAAGATATGCATTATTATTATTATTATTATTATTATTAATTTTAAAACTTGTTAGTCACTTTTTACACACACAAAAGCTCACCAGGTGAGTTACAACATTTTAAGAAGGTAAGCGTAAGTACACCCCAACACATGCTGGTTATAGAATCATAGAATGGTAGAGTTGGAAAGGACCACAAGAGCAATCCAGACCAACTCCTTGTGACACAGGAGTATTTTGCTCACGACCCTGAGATTAAGAGTCTCGCACTCTACCGAGGTATGAATGAAGGAGATTCCTAGGGCAGCAAACAAAAATTCAGCACATTGAGCTCTTTGGGCCATGGAAATGTAGTGATGAATAAGAGGCTTTCTGCTGCCCATCAGGCAATGGCTTTTCCCACCTATCTTGGCCTACCTTCCAGCCCTAGGAGGCTTCCTAAGAGAGCTGCTCCAGAGGAAGAACTGTGAGGGGTGAGAGAGACTCTGCTATTCATCAATCAATGGCTTTTTCCACCTGCTTTGCCCCACCCTCCAGCCCTAGGACTTTCCCCCAGACCAGCACTTTGAGAAGCAGCTGGGAAGAGAGAATAGGAGTTCAGGGATATTAAAAAATAAAATAAAATTATAAGCTGTGTCCTTGTTTCTCAGTTTGATCCTTCTACATGGTTTTGTATGTTTTGCGGTATTTCATGCATTGTGACTTGCCAATATTTTTTATTGATTCTAGTTTATTAATTCTTTATTGTAATTGATAAGTGCAAACCGTTTCATTATTATTTGCTGATATTTAATTTTACTGTTTACTATAATATTCCAATGGATTATTGAATATTGCTTTATTGGATATAAGTTGCTTATTTAAAAGTTATTGTGACTTTTTTTGTATCGGATCAGATTTGTTAATACTTGTGTGATCTTTGCCGTCTGTTTTGTTGTTTCTTCAGCCTATAAACTGCCTTGTGTATAGTAATACAGCAAGCCAGTATACAAATTAAAAGTGAAATGAAAGGCAACAGAAACCAAATCAGGGATTAAAAAGGGATGGGGAACCTGTGGCCCTTTGATGTGACTGGACTCCATACACCATCAGCTCTAGCCTGCATGGCCAATGGCCAGGGATGATAGGAGTTGTGGTCCAGTCTTATTCTTATTATTTGGCGATCACTCGTAGCCGACCATGATTGTCTTCCATAAACACGGTTTTAACAGTGAGTCCACAAGTGACTGTGGAGGCCAATTCTGGATCCACACATCCTTCCACAGTAGGGACATTGGTTTCTGGGCGGGAGTTGATCATGGTGTGGATTTGCCAAGCGTGCCTTCCTCCTAGCACATTTATCCCTTGCGCCCTGAGTTCGAGTGTTTTCAAAGCCCATGACACCTTTGGTAAAGGCTGTTCTCCAACTGGAGCACTCGCAGGCCAGTGTTTCCCAGTTGTCAGTGTTTATACTCCATTTTTTTTAGATTTGCCTTGAGAGAGTCTTTAAACATCTTTTGTTGACCACCAGCATTATGCTTTCCATTTTTAAGTTTGGAATAGAATAGTCGCTTTGAAAGACAATAATCAGGCATCTGAACTACATGACCAGTCCAACAAAGGTGATGTTGAAGAATCATTGCTTTGACACTGGTGATCTTTGCTTCTTCCAGTACACTGCCATTAGTTCGCCTGTCTTCCCAAGTGATATGGAACATCTTTCAGAGACACCGTTGATGAAATCTTTCAAGGAGTTGGAGATGGTGTTTATAAGTGGTCAACGTTTCACAAGTGTACAGTAAGGTTGGTAGTACAATAGCTTTGCAAACAAGCATTTTGGTTTCCCTGCAAATGTCCCGGTCCTCAAACACTCTGCAATTCAACTGAGAGAAAGCCATGCTTGCAGAGTTCAGGTGATGCTGGATTTCGGCATCAATGTCAGCCATTGTGGAAGGATAACTGCCCAGGCAGGAGAAGTGATCAACATTTTCAAAAGTTACACCATTGAGTTGGATTAGTGGCACTGCCAAGGGTTTGTTTTGTGCTTGTTGGTTCAGTGACATCTGGAAGACCCTTACCAAATCTAATAACTTTGGTTTAACTAGTTAAAAGTCTGGGTACATGGAAGAACAACCACACCTGTGAAATTTTCTCATGAAACACTTGCACAAGCAAATTGCTTTGATGATCAAAGCAACATATTTTGGGGCAAGCCTTTTCAGCAGAGGCATACCAGTGGATTCGAAACGGGTTTTTTACATCTGAAATTGCTTTTATTTTATTTTATTTTTATTTTGTAAGAAACACAATTTTTATTGTTGATGCTTTTACCCCGATATCGCTTCAAGATACTTTATGGGAAGCGATTCACAAATGTAATCTAAATAAATAAATATAAATACTAAATCTGGAGTCGACGTTCAGAGCACGCATAGCACATCTGCTCATTACGTGGCAAGTTTTCTCTCTGAAGCCATAACAACCCCAGATTTGGTGCTGAGGGGAAAAACAGCACAAAAGCAGAATGCAGTGTGCTCTATGAGTTCAGAGGGCAATAATTAGACTCTATAACTCACTAAAAAAAAGTTATCTGGTCCTTACAAACAACAGGTGTATTGCTGGTAGGATATGGGTTTCTGGAACACAGTTTCAAAGCTAGTTAATTAGTTGCAACGGTCCAAGATAACAACAGAGTCTGTCTCTTGCCTGTTTGCGTCCTTTGTTCCTCCCTTTGGGGATTGCTCAAACACAACCAGGATAGGCAGGTCAGTATGAGGAGCTACAACCATAAATGGGCTAGGATTGTTGTAAAATTGGGCATTCCAACAGAAGAGACCACCTTGGCAAAGTTGCCACGTCTCTCCTTTGTTAGGTGAACTACAGGTAAATGGCCCACAAAGCCACTTCCGGGCCTGCCCCAGGAGGTGGGGTTGCGGGCATCACGCCCTTCCCCACGTGAGCGGGGGCTGCTCTCAGCCCCCGCGAGAGCAGGGGAATCCCGTCCGGCCACGCCTCCCGGCCAGCCAATCGGCTGGCTGGAGGGGGCGTGGCCTGCCCTATTTAGGGCCGGAGCGGAGGGGGCTCGCCCTCTCTTCTCCGGCTAGCCCCACGTTAGTCCAAAGTTGTGGCCTAATTCGCCCAATTAACCTTAATTATGGTGTCTCGTGTGTTTATTTACCTTGGTGGGGGGCGGGAACTCGCCACGCAATGAGGAAACAGTTGGAGAGCCATTATGGGGGGAAAGGCATTACTGTCTCCTCCCCCATTAGCTAAAACTATTGTAATCTGTGTAGCTGTGGGGAAAACAAAGTACAAACTGAAGTGAGTGAGATCCAGAAAGATACATAGAGCTGTATATGGGTTCTCAGACTGCTGGCTTTCTTCCTAGAGATCTGATTTGAGAGCAGATAGACTGGCTATCTGGTGGACTGTTTAGAGCAGGCATGGCCAAACTTGGCCCTCCAGCTGTTTTGGGACTACAATTCCCACCATCCCTGACCACTAGTCCTGTTAGCTAGAGATGATGGGAGTTATAGTCCCAAAACAGCTGGAGGGCCAAGTATGGCCATGCCTGGTTTAGAAGCTCTCCACCTATAAACAGCCTGTACATTTGTAAATGAGTGCAAATATTACAAAATGCCAATGTTTTTCAAATGCTCTCTTTCCAAATTAAATATCACCTGGATAAGCAAGTGTTCTCACCACTCTGAGAAGCCGAATAACATTACATAACACTTTTCTGGCCTCAAAAAAGCCTTTCAAACAGCCCTGTGCTGCTCTTTGAACCACTGGGTTTTCGTAGGTTCAAAGAGCAGCACTGGGCTGGTTGAAAGCATGCGTGAGAAAACCTTTAGATGTTGTCAGTGTTTGCTGGGGCTAATGGCAGTTGGGAGTCCAAAAACTGCCTGGAAAGTCTGCTTTAAAGTCGCAGAACTTGTCAGCAACCTGGGGAGAGAGGAAGGGGAGGGGTACCTGGGAGAAAAAGAATCATGGATATATGTTCTGTGTAGAACTAGGAAGGGAAGATTTGCCTCTTTTAATATATTGGAATGTTTCCATAAAAATAGATGACACGGGTGTCCTTGGTGGAGGTGGGGAAGGAAGTAAAACACTGAAAAGGCAAAAGCAGACTTATTTCTGACAAAAAAAGTGCCTTTACGTTTTGCTTCATATCTCAGGTTCTACAAAGGATAGAAGCTGGGGGATCTGGGGGTTATTGTTCACCTACTGGAGATGTCCTAACTTATTCAAGCATCTTTAATTCACACTTCTAAAAATACAGTGGTACCTCTGGTACCAAAAGTAGAGACATCACCTTGCCAACAAAGGTCCGTATAGTAAAAGCTATGGTTTTCCCAGTAGTGATGTATGGAAGTGAGAGCTGGACCATAAAGAAGGCTAATCGCCGAAGAATTGATGCTTTTGAATTATGGTGCTGGAGGAGACTCTTGAGAGTCCCATGGACTGCAAGAAGAACAAACCTATCCATTCTTAAGGAAATCAGCCCTGAGTGCTCACTGGAAGGACAGATTGTGAAACTGAGGCTCCAATACTTTGGCAACCTCATGAGAAGAGAAGACTCCCTGGAAAAGACCCTGATGTTGGGAAAGATGGAGGGCACAAGGAGAAGGGGACGACGGAGGACGAGATGGTTGGACAGTGTTCTCAAAGCTACCAGCATGAGTTTGACCAAACTGCGGGAGGCAGTGGAAGACAGGAGTGCCTGGCGTGCTCTGGTCCAGGGGGTAACGAAGAGTCGGACATGACTAAATGACTAAACAACAACAACCTCTGGTTATGTACTTAATTCGTTCCGGAGGTCCGTTCTTAACCTGAAACTGTTCTTAACCTGAAGCACCACTTTAGCTAATGGGGCCTCCCGCTGCTGCCCAATTTCTGTTCTCATCCTGAAGCAAAGTTCTTAACCCGAGGTAATATTTCTGGGTTAGCAGAGTCTGTAACCTGAAGCGTATGTAACCTGAGGTACCACTGTATAGGGTACCTCAGGGGATAAGGAAGAATGTGCAGGAGAAAGGAAACCAATCTTATCCTATCAGATTTCAGTGAAATGTTTGCAGCTTAATGCACTCGTTTCCATCTCTCTCCACACACTGATTTAAGAGTCCTAAGGCTGCAGCGCTATCAGCGTTTATCAAAGGCTGCGAACACACGTGAACTTAAAAGCACAATTTATTTCCCAAGGAAGCCTAGGGGCAGAGGTGGGTTTAGGGGACGGCAACCGGTTTGGTCATTGGGTGCACTGCAGAGTCTTGGGGGCTGTCACCGGAGACGGAGCAATTACGCTTTAGAATTACGCTTTAAAGGGACCCCGAGGGTCATCTAGCCCAACCCCCTGCGATGCAGGAATCTCGCTGAATTCAGTGCCCTGATTTCCGAGCACCATTGCTCCGCGAAGCTGCCATCCTTACCTGTACTGCCTGACCCTCAGCGCTTCGGGTGGGTGCTGCGGGAAGCCCGGCAGGTGCCGGCACAGGTATCTCTCCAAGGCTCCCTGGTCAAATCTGTGCGGCTTCCTCACTTCGGTGGTATCGGGCTCACTTGCCATTTTGCAGAGGCTCCTCTCCAACTGCGGAGTCGCGTCCTCGAACCGCTTCGCTGACCTGTTGCTACACTGGAGGCGAGAGCAAAGAGGGCGGTGGGGTGAAGTAATCATTGCAGCGCAAAGGTTGCTGCAGCCGCTCCTCCAAAGGCGACATACCTCCAAACTATAGGGCTGCCTCTGAAGTTACTCCAAAGCGTTTGCAAAGACGCTCCTCCTCCTCACCCAGAGCAGAAAGAGCTGTTTGGGCTGCTTCCCCTGCGGCTCAGACCATACTCTTTTCTGGAGACCGAGCTGAACTCTGACTGAAATAATTCTTTCATCGGGTCTGCCCAAGGCGTTTGGCTTTCCCCCCTCAAGGGTGGCGGTGTCGTAGCCCAGACCTAGTCGCTGCTTTAGAGAGCAGGTCCACTGACTTCAATGGGTCCACTCCCAAGTCTTGCGTGGAAGGGGGCTGCTCAGCTTGCCCCCCCCCCTTAAACCCACTTGCAAGGCAATGCAAAACCCGGGGGATGAGGGCAAAGCAAAATGGTGCACTTTTTATGGGCGTAGCCGGTATTTTTGTTTTGGTGTGGGGCAGGCTTTATGGGGGGGGGGAGAACCCGTTATTTTTTTATTGTGGGGGCAGTTGCTCCCCCCTGGCCGCCCACCTCTCCTTGGCCGCCCTTTTGCTTGCAAGGGGGGCAACCAGGATTTTGGTTTTGGTGGGGGAGCAGGCTTTATGTGTGTGGGGGGGGTAGAGAACCTCCGTTATTTTTTATTATGGGGGGCAGTCGCTCCTCCCTGCCCGTCCACGCCTCTTTGGCCGCCCTTTTGCTTGCAAGGGGGGCAACCAGGATTTTTGTTTTGGTGTGGGGCAGCTTTATGGGTGGGGGGGTAGAGAACTTCAGCTTTTTTTATTGTGGGGGGCAGTTGCTCCCCCCTGCCCGCCCGCCCCTCCTTGGCCGCCCCTTTGCTTGCAACCAGGTTCCCCACCCAACGGTTCGCCCGCCACCCCCGGACTCTGAAACTCGCAGCAACTTTCTGAAAGGAGCGAGAACTCTGAAGGCCGGAACTGTGGTCGCCGGCGCTGCGTTGCGCGGGGGGAAGCCTTTTGCCGTGACTCCCGGAAGCGCCGGTTGGGGAGACGTGTCTCTGGCAGCAGCAGCAGCGGCGGCGGCGAGGGGTTGGGCTGAGCAGCCGGTACTGCGGTCTTTCCGCTGAGGGATCGCCATGGCCGCCTCGGAGAAGCTGGTGGAGCAGCTGCGGCGCCGCGTCCGGGAGCTGGAGGAAGAGCTGGGCCGGGGGGAAGGAGGCGGGCAAGGCCGGCGGGCGAGGATCGAGCAGATGAGCCCGGAGGTGACCGACTCCAACCCGTACAGGTGAGCGGGTCTTTGGGGCAGGGGAGAGTGGTCGTGAATTACATTGCAGGGGGGGTTGGGCTAGATGACCATTGTGGGGCGGGGGCCCCTCGCAGCTCTACCATTCTGTGATCCCGCCCTTTCCCTCCAAGGAGGAGCGCAAGGTTCTCCCCCCCCCCACCTCCACAACAGCCCTACGAGGTAGCTTATAGGCTACCTGGCCCAGGGTCACCCAGTGACCTCCATGTAAAATAACATTATTTTTTCCAAATTTTTTAATTAATTTTTCAAAATAATAAAACAAACATACATCCTGTTTAAATCTTGGTAACATTATTAAGTGACTTCCTCAAATCCCCTTGATTGAATTTCATTATATATCATTTTAGCAGTTTTCCAAAGTAAAATATTAATAATTTATTCCCCACCCATCTGGCTGGGTTTCCCCAGCCACTCTAGGCAGCTCCCAACAGAAAATTAAAAACACGATAAGACATCAAACATTAAAAACTTCCTTAAACAGATGTCTTCTAAATGTCAGTTGTTTATTTCCTTGACATCTGATGGGAGGGCGTTCCACAGGGTGGGCGCCACAACCGAGAAGGCCCTCTGCCTGGTTCCCTGTAACCTCACTTCCCGCATTGAGGGGACTGCCAGAAAGCCCTCGGAGCTGGACCTCAGTGTCCAGGCAGAACGATGGCGGTGGAGATGCTCCTTCTGGTATACCTGGCTGAGGCCGTTTAGGGCTTTAAAGGTCAGCACCAACACTTTGAATTGGGCTCAGAAACGTACTGGGAGCTAATGTAGGTCTTTCAGGACCGGTGTTATATGGTCTCAGCGGTCACTCCAAGTCACTAGTCTAGCTGCCGCATTCTGGATTAGTTGTAGTTTCCGAGTCAGCTTCAAAGGCTGAGCTGGATTTGCAGATCCTGGGCTCCCAGATCCTAGTTCGGCACTCTGGCCCAGCTATTCTTAACCTCTGGAGGCACACAAAAGAAGGGCCTCAAGATTGCGGGGTCTGCGTTGGTTCCTATGGGGAGATGTGGTCCTTGAGGTACGGCGGTCCTGAGCTATTTAAGACTTTATAGGTTGAAGCCAGCACTTTGAATTGGGCTCCAGAAGCTCATGGGTAGCCAGGGCAGTTGGGCCAGGGTTAGTGTTGTGTGCTCAAACCAGCCTGCCCCAGGGAGCAACCTGGTTGCTGAATTCTGCACCAGCTGGAGTTTCAGAACTCTTCAGAGGCAGCCCTGGTTTTTTAACTTTTAGAAATATGGCAGCCCTGTGTCAGTGGATAGATGGAAGTCCTTAACAGCTGGTCAAGAAGTGGTATGGCGTTTTCAGCTACTGTAATGGAACAGTAAGAAGCAAGTACAGTGGTGCCTCACAAGACGAAAATCCATTCTGTGATTCTCTTCGTCTAGCGGTTTTTTCGTCTTGCGAAGCAAGCCCATTGACGGATTAGCGGCTTTTAGCGACATATCGGATCAGCTGATAAGTGGCTTAGCGGCTTAGAAAAAGGGGGGGAAAGGAAAAAAACCCACAGGAACTCGCAAGACATTTTCATCTTGTGAAGCAAGCCCATAGGAGATTCGTTTTGCGAAGCACCTCCAAAACGGAAAACTCTTTCATCTAGCGAGTTTTCCGTCTTGCGAGGCATTCGTCTTGCGGGGCACCACTGTAATGGCTATTCCTAGTGGCAGCACAGAAATTAGTGGCATGAACAGGCTGTATCCACACCTTCAAAGTGTTTCCGTTTAGCCCTTTTCACCAATCTGGAGGCTGTTGATTTATGTTTCAGGATGTCTTAAATGAATCCATACTTAATTTAATCACTGTGGGAGATCTGGAGCTGTTGAAATATCCAAGACAAACAGGGATTTCAGCGCACTTCAATTGTGCACCATGGAATTTGCTAATCTCCTTTTGATTTTGAAATAGCTGTGCCATGTGAATGACGCCCACTTGACAAAAGTGTTTTTGTTTCTTCCCTCTCCCTAGTCGCCTGATGGCGCTGAAAAGAATGGGAATTGTGAAAGACTATGAGGTGGGATAATGTTTCTTATAGAAGTTTGCATTAGTGATGTAAACACATGGCACAAAATGCTTACCAGTGTTGGTTTCTTGTTGCAGAAAATCCGCTCCTTTGCTGTCGCGGTGGTGGGTGTTGGTGGGGTTGGCAGCGTAACTGCTGAGATGCTGACAAGATGTGGCATTGGTAAGGTAATAATGCGTTTCTTCCTTATAACAACACTGTCCTGAGTAAAATCAGTGGTGCTTTGGTGAAAGATTAATTTCCCTTTGTCAACTTAAATGTATTCACAGTGGCCTCTGTAATGGGTAAAGGGTGGTCACCTACATGGTGATTAGTGACTGTTTAGAAGCTGTAGTTGGCAGAGGCTCCTGGAAGTATGTTTACTGTGCATTTTAGGACACACAGTTCTCCTTGCATGTCCTTTTTGGTTCTTATACTGGTACTTCATTTTTCTAAAATTGTTGAAGCAACATACATGGATTTATCTCATTTAATTCTAACAACAGTCCTGTAGGGTAGGTTAGGAAGAGAGGAAATGACTTGCCCATGGCCAAAGAGCAAACATCAATGTTGAAGCTTTATTTCCTACATCCAACCCCCCCCTCCCCGATCTCCAGTACAGTGGTACCTCGGGTTACATACACTTCAGTTTTCAGACTCTGCTAACCCATAAATAGTACCTTGGGTTAAGAACTTTGCTTCAGAATGAGAACAGAAATCGTGCAAGCGGGAGGCCCCATTAGCTAAAGTGGTGCTTCAGGTTAAGAACAATTTCAGGTTAAGAACGGACCTCCAGAACGAATTAAGTACTTAACCCAAGGTACCACTGTACTGTTGTTCTCTGATTCTTTTATCTCTGCCACAGAAGCACATGAGAGACAAATGGGAGCTTTCTTGTGGAAGTAACCCTTAAAAAGTTATTATTTAAAGCTGATGGGCGTCTGTGATTAATTTAAATTTTGAATCTCATTTTACTTAAACTATCACAATCTTTAAAAACTGAATTTCAGGTGTTTTAGAAATAAATATGTTTGCCACTTTAGAATCCGTAGGAATAATATTTGTTAGCCCAAGGGCTGTGACCCTGTCTGTCCTAAACGTGAACCTGCCCAAAGGCCATTCATGTGTCACTGTAATCTTTCTTTTAGCTGCTCCTGTTTGATTATGATAAGGTGGAGCTGGCCAATATGAACAGGCTCTTTTTCCAACCCCACCAAGCTGGACTGAGTAAAGTGCAAGCAGCAGAGCACACTTTGAGGTATGTGAAAGTGGGAGGTGCCATCCAGTTATGGAATGCAACTTCAGACATGCGGAACTTCCAACTTTTTTTAAAAAAAAAGTTTCATGAGAAACTAATCTTAAAGAAATCATGCTGCGTACGTTTATGCGGAAGGAAGTTCTTCTGAGTCCAGTAGGATTTATTCCCAAGGAAGAGCATGGGATTGCAACCTTAGTATGTTAGAATTTGCAACACAAACGTGTGGGGCTCCTTTCAGAGATGTTCGTGTTAAAGCTGCAGTGTTTATTTTATCCTTAAGGAACATCAACCCCGATGTGCAGTTCGAAGTACATAACTACAACATCACAACCGTGGACAACTTTCAACATTTTATGGACAGGATCAGGTAACGTATCTTTCGGGGGCTGGTAGTGGTGGTCGTAACGAAACACTACTAATTCACATTTCTCTAAATCAGGGGGTTGGTAACCTCAGGCCTGGAGGGTCAAATGCAGCTCTCCAGGCTTCTCTGTTTGGCCTTGGGACTCTCTAGGCCACACACCCTTTCTCCCAGGCCACACTGCTGTCTGGCCTAGCCTTACCCCATCCTTGAGGGCTTTTGTTGTTGTTGTTTAGTCATGTCCGACTCTTCGTGACCCCATGGACCAGAGCATGCCAGGCACTCCTGTCTTCCACTGCCTTCCACAGTTTGGTCAAACTCATGCTGGTAGCTTCGAGAACACTGTCCAACCATCTCGTCCTCTGTTGTCCCCTTCTCCTTGTGCCCTCCATCTTTCCCAACATCAGGGTCTTTTCCAGGGAGTCTTCTCATGAGGTGGCCAAAGTATTGGAGCCTCAGCTTCAGGATCTGTCCTTCCAGTGAGCACTCAGGGCTGATTTCCTTAAGAATGGATAGGGCTTTTAGCTGGCTGGAAATAACCCTTTAACTCTTATAATGATTCTCCCTATTTTGGATGGAGGATAGAGGGGTCTCTGTAAGCAACTAGCCCATGGGTAGGCAAACTAGGGGCCGGATCTGGCCCAATCGCCTTAGCCTAATTGTACAAAGGTTAAATTGGCATTTGTCATTCTGGCCCTGCCCATTGCTGGCATGTGGGCCATGTAAGATTTCCTAGGAGAAGATGCAACCCTTGAGCAGAGGAGGATTCCATGCTAATAATGAATGGAGAGTTTCATGGTAAAACAGCTTCCTTGATCTTCTTGCAAGGAACCTTAATATTTCCATTTTCTCCCCTTTTTATTTATAGCAATGGAGGTTTAGAAGAAGGGAAACCTGTTGATCTTGTATTGAGCTGCGTGGATAATTTTGAAGCACGCATGGCAATTAACACGGTAAGTGTAGCAACAGCAACGCACACATGCCTCCTGTTACCACCCAAGTACACATTGCACACCTATTGCTAGAAGCTGTGGATCTCGTACCCAGTACATTGTAGCAGGTATGGCTGCTGTGCCATCTCAGTGGGGGAGGCAGAGGGTTCCCAAGCGAGCCACTTCTGAAAAGATATGGCTGTTCCACAGTAGCTGTGCTTGGTGCCTTTGCAGTATCATCGTGCCTTGAGCCTGTGTATGTTACATGAAAGCAGGATACACAAAAACAGTAATACTAGAGATGGAACTGCATTTCGTTGGCGACTTCAGCTTCATCCTTGGGTGAATACAGACTTCTGTGACATGGACATGAATGGGATCCGTTTTCCAGATCTGGTTTGAGGGATTGCTGAAGTCTGTCACAAAACTCAAATGAAGTTTTGCTTTCCTAAGAACTTATTTTCAATTGGAATTCTTCAGATGACCAACTCCCCTACAATGAGTTCATTTTCAGGCCTGGAAACCAGGAGTGTGCTACCGATTCTTGCCTTTGAATTTGGGTCACCTGATGTCATGGTGACGGGCAGGTGATTTTACAGCAAAGGTGTCCTGGCTCATCTTTCAAAGTAGCCACCGGTCAGTTGGGGGGGGGGGCGGGAGCTCAAGATCTAGACAGTTCCCCTCCCCTGAGATAAGCCTTTAGCTTGATTCAGCAGGACTCTTCTTATATCCATAAGCAGTTTAGATTTTTGCAGCAAGTGCAACTTATGCATGTATAAATAGTACGTGTTTTATGTTTTTTAAGGCTTGTAATGAGCTTGGACAAATATGGATGGAATCTGGAGTGAGCGAAAACGCTGTGTCTGGCCATATCCAACTCATCATCCCTGGTGAATCGGCTTGTTTTGCGGTATGTGATGTTATGCTTTCTAAGTTCCATTGTGCTGTCCTTCTAAGGTGAAGTGAAAGTTGTTGGAATCTAAAGTCATTTTTGTTGGATCCTTCTCCTGTTCGTGGGTTTTTCAAATGCCCCTTTTATGATTCTCAAACTCCTCTTCCCTTTTTGGCTAGTGTGCACCTCCACTTGTTGTAGCGGCAAATATAGATGAGAAAACGCTCAAACGGGAGGGAGTTTGTGCCGCCAGCCTTCCCACCACTATGGGAGTGGTCGCCGGTCTTCTTGTTCAAAACGTCCTGAAGTAAGTGACTGAGATGCCTCGATTTTAAAAAAAAGTTTAAGTGGGAATTGGTTCATGGCAAAAGAATTACATCAAGCATATTGGGTGAGATCCAGAGTAGTGTGAGCAGCTGTGTCCTTGTGCATTCTCCATCTGTTCCCTCCACACCCTCCTATATTTGCTGCAGATAGTTAGGGACCCTCCAGAGCAGATTTTCGGGGTGCACAGGTGCTGAAGGAGAACTCCTGTTGTGCAAGAGTTCTGTTGCGCAAGTAGGCAAGCATAATTGGATGTCACCTGTCAGGGAACTGCCATCGGAGCCAGGGGGAGAGGGAGGGCTCCAGAGGGATTCCGGAGAGCGTCCCGGGAGGGAGAGAAGCAGCACATCTTCTGGGGAAGGAAATCAGCGTCGCACCAGTGGAGAAGGGGGGCAGATGGGGGAATCGGCGAGGTGGCTCCATGATTCTTCGCCAGGGACCAGCGGGGAGAGCACGGGTCCTCCGCTGCCCACACCCTCCCTGCGCAGAAGGCTTCCGCGCAGGGAGACTAGGCGTCAAAGAACTTCTTTGCTGGAAGAAGTTCAAGAAACGCCCACTGACGGATTCTGCCAGCGATTGAGACAGCCACGAGCGAGTGGCTGTCGGGACAGAAAAGGTTCACTCAGGCAACCCAGGCAGGTGTGGCGCCGATTTACGCACGAGCAACCCCTAGAACCATTACATCACCCATAATGAACCAAAGTGCTGTGTCTTCCGTCTGACACATCCAAACAATAAACTGTTCTCTTTTTTTATCCTTCCTGCATTTCCCCCCCAGATATTTACTGAATTTTGGCACAGTGAGCTTTTACCTTGGCTATAACGCAATGCAGGATTTTTTCCCCTCCATGACGATGAAGCCAAATCCACAGTGCGATGACAGAAACTGTAGACACCAGCAGGAAGAGTACAAGGTAAAATAAATAGCTAAAAGAGTTCAGGCTCCTTTTCCAATTCCTTGAAAGGGGTGGATAACTTGTCCAGCGGAAGTTAGAAAATGTGGCATGAACTCTTTGGAGCTATTTACCCTAGTATGGTCATTCTGAATGGGCCTCTAGCATATAATTATTTAACTTTTCCCATTATTTAGAGTGGGAAGAAAAACCACTTGTGACTGTGTTTGTATTTCCAGAAAAAAGCAGCAGAAAATCCTAAAATAGAAGTAATTGAACAGGAAGAAGAAATAGTTCATGAAGAGAATGACTGGGGTGAGTTAAGATACTAAGACAATGCAAATTGCTAGCTTACTACTCTTGGAACTAGTAAAATGCCCATCAGCCTAAGCAGCTTTCTCTCTTGTGAATGATTTCAATTGAGCCCCTGCCCCAAAAAGCAGGTAGCTGTAAGTGAGGACATAGTTGTGACAGCAGCACAAGCTATTGTGATCTATTATTGTCATGAAAGGGTACCCCACATTATGAACCCACTTTGGCATGTTATGCTTAATTAGGGTTTAAAAACCCCTAAACATTACCACTGCTCCCAAATCCACTGGGCCTGTCCAACACGGGGGAGGGTAACAGCCCCACTCCCTGCCCTTTCAATTGCCTGAAGAGGTTTTTGACTGTAAGAAGTACAGTGGTACCTTGTGTTGCGTAACCTCCAGGTTACAGAATCTTCGGGTTATGGCCACGGCAAACCCGGAAGTGTATACTTCCGGGTTTCACCGTGCATACGCAGAAGGGCGCCTCCAGTTACGAAGTTTTTGGGATACAGCCGGGCCTCCAGAGCGGATCCCGTTTGTAACCGGACGTACCACTGTAATGTCTTTATCTGCCCTGAAACACAAGTTCAGTCTGTAACTTTTTTGTATTTGTAGACAATTACTGTGTATACCATTAATCTGCACTAATGCTTTCCCTTGCATTGATGTGTTTGGGGCTATTCAGGGATAGAGTTGGTATCGGAAGTTTCAGAGGAAGAATTAAAAGCTGCTTCAGGTCCAGTTCTCGATCTTCCAGAAGGAATCACAATGGCATACACAATACCAAACAAGGTGGTAAGTTGTTTTTAGCTAACGTCAAGAACATTTTATTTGGATTGGCTTTAACTTGTCAAGTTGCATGTGGGAATGAGCAATCAGTGCTGCTGTTCTGCAGTCTTCACTTCCATCGTGTACGTCAATGAAGTTGATGTTAGGATTCCTGCTCCGTGTTTGCAGTCATAGGATTGTTGTCGTATCACATGACAGTGTATGTTTTCATTCCACAGTGTGGGAAGTGACGGAAACAGGATGTTTTGTGTTACTGTGTTCCGGAAAGTGGGACTATTGTCCTTTGGTTTTTTTTCCTCTTTGCTGTCTGATGAGAAAGAGGAAGGAGTTAAGTCAGAATGCTCCGAGTGTATTATATGTAAATAAAAGTAGATTAGCCAAAATGCAGTGCTACTGAGTTCTGTTGTGCGAAATGCAAATACTCTGCAGAATCTTAAGTGTCTGATGCCTCTTGGCATCAGTCGCTGTGGTGTTTGGGCAGAAAAAAGCTTTTGAAGCTCCCGAACGATCGACCAGGAGGGAGAGAACATGCCAGTCAGGCACAGAACCTGTGTCTCTACCAGGTTCATACACGAAAGTAGGACAATCTTAACAGCCCACAACTGCTGTCATAGCCACAGCAGCACTGCACACTTTGACGTGTGCACCTTCCAAGCTTGGCTGTCATAGCTTCCTTGGTGGAGAGAGCCTCTGCTCACTTGGCACGTACCTGCTTCGCTAACCTTTGCTTTACAATGGGGTGGGAACCTCTGGCTTGTGAGGCCTCCAGATATCAGGCAAAGGGCATGCAGAGATGCAGTTGCCAGTGCACAGTTTGCAGCCTTGAAGTGTCCTTCTGCTTGTGGAAGGATGCTATATCACCTGATAGGCCTTAACTAAAGCTCATTGGGATGAACTTCTGAGTTTCCCCCATAGGGATTCAGTAGCGTAGCCAACCGCTGCAGAAGGTGGAGTTTGAAGTCAGCATTGATCATTGGTAACTTTCAGCCTGGCGAGACTAAGCTTGGATTTTCTGTACTTGACATGCAAGGAAGGAAGAATGAGTCCCCTGACATGATGGTGATGTTGGGTGACTGACAGGTGTTAGTACAGTGGTACCCCGCAAGACGAATGCCTCGCAAGACGGAAAACCCGCAAGACGAAAGGGTTTTCTGTTTTGGAGGCGCTTCGCAAGACGAATTTCCCTATGGGCTTGCATCGCAAGACGAAAGCCCATAGGGAAATGCTGGCGGTCGGGAGCAAAGACTTTCGCCCACAGCCGGCCTTCAGAAGAGGACCTCTTCTGAAGGCCGGCGGGGGGCAAAAGTCTTTGCTCCCCCCCCCCCGCCTGCCTTCCCCCCGCCTGCCCCGGCGATCTTAAAATGCTGGCGGGCGGGAGCGAAGCGTTCGCTGCCGACCCCCAGCATTTTAAAATCTCCAAGGGACAGCAGAGAAGTCTCTGTCCCGGGGAGATCTTAAAATGCTGGGGGTCGGGAGCGAAGCGCTGCCGACCCCCAGCATTTTAAAATCTCCCCGTGTCCCGGGGAGATCTTAAAATGCTGGGGGTCGGGAGCGAAGCGCTGCCGACCCCCAGCATTTTAAAATCTCCCCCTGTCCCGGGGAGATTTTAAAATGCTGGGGGTCGGGAGCGTTCGCTGCCGACCCCCAGCATTTTAAAACGCTGTTCCGAAGCGGGGGGCGGGAACATCTGCCCCAGCCGCCCCACTTCGGAACGCTGTTCCGAAGTGGGGAGGGGGGGGCGGGAACAGCTGCCCCAGCCGCCCCACTTCGGAACGCTGTTCCGAAGTGGGGAGTGGGGGCGGGAACAGCTGCCCCATCCGCCCCACTTCGGAACGCTGTTCCGAAGGGGGGAGGGGGGCGGGAACAGCTGCCCCATCCGCCCCACTTCGGAACGCTGTTCCGAAGGGGGGAGGGGGGGCGGGAACAGCTGCCCCATCCGCCCCACTTCGGAACGCTGTTCCGAAGGGGGGAGGGGGGCGGGAACAGCTGCCCCATCCGCCCCACTTCGGAACGCTGTTCCGAAGGGGGGAGGGGGGCGGGAACAGCTGCCCCATCCGCCCCACTTCGGAACGCTGTTCCGAAGTGGGGGGGGGCGGGAACAGCTGCCCCATCCACCCCACTTCGGAACGCTGTTCCGAAGTGGGGAGGGGGGGCGGGAACAGCTGCCCCATCCGCCCCACTTCGGAAAGCTGTTCCGAAGTGGGGAGGGGGGGCGGGAACAGCTGCCCCATCCGCCCCACTTCGGAAAGCTGTTCCGAAGTGGGGCGGGGGGCGGGAACACCTGGCCCAGCCGCCCCACTTCGGAAAGCTGTTCCGAAGTGGGGCGGGGGGGGCGGGGACACCAGCCCCAGCCGCCCCACTTCGGAAAGCTGTTCCGAAGTGGGGCGGGGGGCGGGAACACCTTCTGAAGGCGGGCAGGGGGCGAAAGTCTTTGTCCCCCCTGCCTGCCTTCCCAGGGGCTTTTAAATCGCCCCGGACAGCGGAGAAGTCCTCCGCTGTCCCGGGGCGATTTTAAAATGCCGCCCGCCAGCATTTTAAGATCGCCCCGGACAGCGGAGAAGTCCTCCGCTGTCCCAGGGTTTTTTAAAATGCTGGGGGTGGGAAGAAAAGCCCTTGTCCCCCCCCCCCCAGCCTTCAGAAGAGGTCGGGGGACAGACTGTCCCCGGACCTGGTCTGAAGGCGGTTTCCCTAGGAACGCATTAATTGATTTTCAATGCATTCCTATGGGAAACCGTGCATCGCAAGACGAAAAAACCGCAAGACGAAGAGACTTGCGGAACGAATTAATTTCGTCTTGCGAGGCACCACTGTATTTAATTACGTTTGTATCCGGCCTATTTTACTATAATGTGTGTGGTGTTCAGCACCCCAAGCTTGTTGGGGCTTTTGGATTTGAGGCTATAGTGAAAAGGTGTAAAGGCATTTACTACTCTTCTCCCCTCACCAGGAAGAGAACGCTGTTACTGGGGAAACTGTTCCAGAATCTGAAGAAAGTCTAGAAGAACTTATGGCTAAGATGAAGAGCATCTAGCACAAAGAACACTTCGAGATTACTGTAATTTCAGCAGCCAGTGATGTGTAACAGATTTAGTCTTTCATGAATAGTGCATCGTCATGTCTTTTTGTTAATTATGTGAAGACTTTATGGTATGAGGGTCCAGTGAAAACCAAGGCAAGCTGACAGGTTTAATATATAACACAATGCCAAACTGCCTTTTAAGCCCAGTTCAGGTGAGAGTAAATTTGTTGAGCGTAATCAGTTCCTCCTTAGGATGCCTGGATTGGAAAAGTGTCTAAAATAGTAACACTTGATCCGCTTAAGCTTATAGTTAGAAGAATGAAAAGCTATACGATATATAGAGAGAGCCTTGTTTAAAAAATGATTATCATTGTCATACACCCTAGCCAATTATATATGACCGTTACATGGAAAAGTAACTGTTTGGTATACTTTTGTTAGCCGCAAGAGAAGTCTTTTGGAAGACTTAGTGGGCTGAAAATGTGGGACGAGCCAATATCTGGTTCCTCTGGCCATGCATTGTGTAATAGGAAGCATTGAATGCTAAAATTTGCTATCACCGATATACCATTATGGGAGAATACTGAATTTGGAAATGCTCTTGAGCCATCATGCCTAAAATCCTCAGTTTCCAAATAAGAAGAAAATAAAGGAATGAGGTGAAAGTTGCTTTGAATTGATAAGAGAAAACTGCACTATGAGGAAGTTGATTGCAGCCCCCATGGTGTTTGGCAAATGATCTAGTCTATTATGTTCAATTGTAGATTATCACTCAAGTGGTGTAGGATAAAAAGCTCTGGGAAGCAGAAGTTGCCAGGGCTTCCTCCACCAAAGCATTTAATTCCCTTTCTAATCCGGGCAGGTCAACCAAAAACTGAAAGTTAGGCAGGGTTAATGACACTTGCAGTCGCTCAGCACTTACAAGGCCTCTTGCCAGTTGCTTTCTAATAATGTCACCTTAGTAGTATTTATTTAAGTAATATTCCAGGTATATTTTTAGTAAACAAAGAAGCTGCAATCCAAGAGAAGCCTATTTAGAATCAATGGCCCTAAGGCTAACTATTTTTAAACCACCAGCAATAAACTACAGTTTATGCTTGCTGGACTGAATGTTGTACGGTCAGTTGGATAAGCCTGTTGGAGAAATGCTTTTGTCATTAGCTGGTGATTAACATAAACATAAAGACAGATTTGGGGGGAAAAAGTGGTTTGGAAGTTTGATGGTTCTAGGCAATCCCACAATTAATTGCTTCAACTACTTGTTCAACCACACTCCATTCTCTTTCCATTTTGCATTTTTACAACAGCATTTTTGTGTGTCCTTCCTGTGAGTTACTTTCTTGGAAATAAACTTTATTACTAAAATAAGCTCAGCATCAACCAACCAATGTGTTACCTACTTGTGTGCTTTTATAGATTGCTTTCTACCTCAGGACTTTGTGCTCAACTGACAACTATTAAATTTGTTACAAGAGTTTTGAAATTTAGACTACCAACATTTCTAGAATTCCGCTTTAACAGAACTAATATTGGTGCAGTTTATACCATATACAAGTTTTGCTGCCAAAGGCCTGCTTATAAACATTTCAGATTAAATTATTATTGGAGTGCAAACAAATAGGGTTAAGACTAATTGAACCATTTGTTTCTAAGCTACCACTGCTTCAGCCTGATGCCTAATACAAAGAAAGGAATATTTAATACTTACTTTACTGCAGCCCTGTTCAATAATCACCCATAAGTATGATTTGTTTTCAGTGGGGGTTGCTAATAAGCATGCATGAATATGGTTGCTGTGCTAGGGAAAACACTTCAAAGGGCCTGTGCAGAGTGCCACGTATCAAGGGGAATATATTAACTGCGAGAAAGCAAAGCTGTATAGAACCAGGTAAGATGGAACAAAAAATGATAAGGGAAATTAGGAAGCCTTCAAATGTGTATAATTTTTTAAAATAAATGGTGTACAGTGGTGCCTCGCAAGACGAAATTAATTCGTTCCGCAAGTCTCTTCGTCTTGCGAGTTTTTCGTCTTGCGATGCACGGTTTCCCATAGGAATGCATTGAAAATCAATTAATGCGTTCCTAGGGAAACCGCCTTCAGACCAGGTCCGAGGACAGTCTGTCCCCGGACCTCTTCTGAAGGCTGGGGGGGGGGGGGGACAAGGGCTTTTCTTCCCACCCCCAGCATTTTAAAAAACCCCGGGACAGCGGAGGACTTCTCCGCTGTCCGGGCGATCTTAAAATGCTGGCGGGCGGCATTTTAAAATCGCCCCGGGACAGCGGAGGACTTCTCCGCTGTCCGGGGCGATTTAAAAGCCCCTGGGAAGGCAGGCAGGGGGGGGACAAAGACTTTTGCCCCCCGCCAGCCTTCAGAAGAGGTCCTGGACCTCTTCTGAAGGCGGGCGGGGGGCGAAAGTCTTTGCTCCCCCCGCCTGCCTTCAAAAGCCCTCCGGGACAGGCAGGCAGGGGGGAGCAAAGACTTTCGCCCCCCGCCCGCCTTCAGAAGGTGTTCCCTCCCCCCCGCCCGGCTTCGGAGCACCGTTCCGAAGCCTGGCGGCGGCGGGAGGAGGCGTTCCCGCCCCACCGCCCGGCTTCGGAGGAGGTCCGAGGACAGTGGGGAAGACGCGCTGCGCTCCCCCGCTGTCCCGGATATTTCCCTATGGGCTGTCGTCTTGCGAAGCAAGCCCATAGGGAAATTCGTCTTGCGAAGCGCCTCCAAAACGGAAAACCCTTTCGTCTAGCGGGTTTTCCGTCTTGCGAGGCGTTCGTCTTGCGAGGTACCACTGTATTTCTTCATGCCCAACTGCGAACTATAGCTGTGTGTCTGCCCCACACATAAGCCATTCCTGAACGTCAAAAGAAAAGCACCCCACACAGCTCAAGAGTACATGGTCTTTGAGTCCCGGCTCTAGATTTTGAATATGTGGCAAACACAAAGCAGACTATTCAGTTAAGAGTTTCACTTCCTCACAATTTAATGTATATCTCAAAGGATGTATAACTGGACAGCTACAAATACTGCTTTTAAATTTCATAATTTACAGAAAGATTGATAGTCAAATGTTTTTTCTTTTTTCTCTCCACTTTGGAGATATAATAACAATAATAATTTATTCTTTAGACCCCACCCATCTGGCTGGGTTTCCCCAGCCACTCTGGGCGGCTCCCAACAGAATATTAAAAACATGATAAAACATCCAACATTAAAAACTTCCCTAAACAGGGCTGCCTTCAGATGTCTTCTAAAAGTCAGATAGTTGCTTATTTCCTTGACATCTGGTGGGAGGGCGTTCCACAGGGCGGGCGCCACCACCGAGAAGGCCCTCTTCTTGGTATCAAAAGCTCTGACTGTAGAGTCACATTAAATCCAACAGAAGTAGGAAAAGACATTACAGAATGACAGCTCAGTTCCAACAAATCCTCTATACCTGGTCAAGGAAAGAAGGTGCTGTAACTAAAAAAACCTCATTATTATGTAACACGAATAAGCCTTGGGCTTGTGTACTCCCTATCTTCTCTAGTGCAGCCACAAGGAGTTCATTAGCCATCACTTTCAATTGTGTTGTGTCCAACCCAAAATTTCTGGTTAAGCTTAACTATGGTCTATTGAAACAAATGAACATCATAAAACCCAGTTTGAAGTTGGCTTTCCTCTGTAAACTGCAGGACAAATGACAGTTTTGAGTTCAGCGAGTTAAAAACAAGGGGAAGCCTCTGTTCCTTTTGTGGAAGATAACTCACCTTGGATAACTCTACTTGGCTGGAAATAAGGGAGGCATGCAACTTAGCTTTCTGCCCCAATCAGGAAGCATCCCCCTGTTTTTGCTCAAATCAAGAACCTCCATCTTTCTGCACCTCTATCGTTACTACTTCACCTGAGCCTCCATTCTCTTCCTGGAAAGACTCTGCACCTAAGAAAGGTATTATAGATTATATACGTACCTGTCCTTATAATCAATGGGACTTAAATCCATGTAATGTATGCAGGACTGGAGTGTCAATATAACTAAAACTACTTTTTAACTGTGTGGAACAGTCTGCAAAACATTCGGCAATACTGGGGGGAAAAAGGTGTTCAGGGCACTGGCATCCTCCTGTTATTCAGACAAACCCATTTGATGTGGGTGGCGCTGTGGTCTAAACCACTGAGCCTCTTGGGCTTACCGATCAGAAGGTTGGCGGTTTGAATCCCCGCAACGGAGTGAGCTCCCGTTGCTCTGTCCCAGCTCCTGCCAACCTAGCAGTTCGAAAGTACGCCAGTGCAAGTAGATAAATAGGTACCGCTGCAGCGGGAAGGTAAACAGCATTTCCATATGCTCTGTTTTCTGTCACGGTGTCCCATTGTGCCAGAAGCGGTTTAGTCATGCTGGCCACATGACCCAGAAAGCTGTCTGAACAAACGCCGGCTCCCTCGGCCTGAAAGCAAGATGAGCGCTGCACCCCATAGTCGCCTTTGATTGGACTTCACTGTCCAGGGGTCCTTTACCTTATCATCACCTTTGTCCATGTTGCAAAAAAACATTGGGAGAGAAAGCACTCTTCAAACTGAGGGTGTCTCCACTGGATGAATGACGGGACGCTGCCTTGCCACCAATCAACAAAGTCTCTGCTTCTTTGATTTCCATGGCTCTCTTATAGAGCTCGGCAGCCTTCTCAAAATCTCCTCCCTCATAGCTGGGGGGGGGGGGGGATGAGAGAAAACAAAGGAACAAAAAACATTCCACATTGCTATTCCAGAACATTTGCAGATTAGTAGTAGAACTGAAAAAAGTTATCAAACATTAACTTGTATTTCCCACTTTTCTAGAGATTAAAGTCACCCCCCACCCCCAAATCAAAATATACTACTTCTGTATCACATTAAAAAGCTTCAAAGAAACTTTGTCAGGTATTTCTGAACCCCCCACCATACTGCAGCTTTTGCTCTGGTCCAAAGATCTGGTGTGTGAACCTAGGATTATTCAGTAAGCAAGTAGTGAACATATACACTTTTTTAAAATAACAAGGTGGGTTGGTTAGATTAAATGTTACCTAAGCACAGCCAAATTCTTTAATGTTTCTCCCACACGAGGATGCATACGCCCAAAGCTGTCTTCATAAATTTTCAGCGCTCGTTCGTAAAGAGGCAAGGCTTCAGATTGTTTTTTCTAGAGGTATTAGGGCACAAAAGATAACAGGTATTGCCAAAAGTGTTTGTTCAGATCTGAGCGGAACACTTAAGTTTCATTAAAATTTTACATTCCAACTACTGGAAACCGTAAGATGTCTGAGCCTAGGAGAATAGCTTGTAACTACTCTCACATTTTGGCTAAGGTTATTGTAGTGGTTGGGAGTTACTCGTGCGTAATCCTGCCCCGTTTGAGCATTGGATTGCCTGGTTAAACCCTCCGGACTGCACAGCCCATCTCAGCGTGGCTGCCCTTAGTCACTCGTAGAATCTGTCTGTGGGCGTTTCTTAAAGCGCTGCCAACATAAGAGTTGTTTGACGCCCAATCGTCTCCGCCTCTCACTGCGCGGGAGTCTCCTGCGCAGGGTGGGCGTGGGCAGCGGGGTGCTTGGGCTCTCCTCGCTAACTTCCAACGAAGAGTCCTGGAGCCCCTGCACCTCCCTGTCCCGTTGCTCTCCTGGATCCCTGGTGTTACACTCATTCTCTTCCCCTCCTTCCCAGCTGAGTCTCCCCCTAGCGCTGGGACCTTCTCCTGCAGAATCAGAGACCCTCTCCTTCTCCCGTGCCTCTGATGTCAGTTCCCTGACAGTTATGATAAAAATCTGAGAGCTGGAAGGCAGGAACGGGTGCTGCAACTTTTATAAATTAAGCCAGGACACCAAGCCAAAGAATTAAAACAGGCTGTGCAAGGCTTAACTCCTGAAGATGAGAAAAGCTGGGCTCATAAGTTGGCCTGAATGCAGACTGAGTCCAAAGGAATGAATACAATGCAAGCAATGAACACCAAATATTGCAGCCAGAGTTTGTCTGTCTCCCTGCCTGCCTGCCAAAAAAGAAAAACATTTGAAGAAGTCATGAGTCTTCTTCAAAGATCGCCAGCTATTACAGAGCACTTGGATATCCTCATTTGCAAGCAAAACCACAAAAAACAGAAACTGTATGGTAGGTGAGGTTTGCGTAGGAGAATTTTCCAATGTAAAGTGTCCCTTGGGGTTTTCTGCCTATTCTGTCCTGTGCTATAAACAGATAAGAAAGGGTGCTCTGTGAAACTCCCAAAGGAACCATGTGAGTAAGGGCTTTGCTAGGGAGCCTGATCTGCCTGATGCGAATTATGACAAGCAGAACACACACATCCCTTCCTGTGAACTACAGTGGTGCCTCGCAAGACGAAAAGAATCCGTTCCGCGAGTCTCTTTGTCTTGCGGTTTTTTCGTTTTGCGAAGCAAGCCCATTAGCGGATTAGCGGATTAGCGCTATTAGCGTCTTAGCGGATCAGCTGATAAGCGGTTTAGCGGATCAGCTGTTAAGCGGCTTAGCGGCTTGGGAAAAAGGGGGGAGGGAAAAACCCCCGCAGGAACTCGCAAGACATTTTCGTCTTGCGAAGCAAGCCCATAGGAAATTCGTTTTGCGAAGCACCTCCAAAACGGAAAAGCCTTTCATCTAGCGGGTTTTCCGTCTTGCGAGGCATTCGTCTTGCACCACTGTAACTTGTGTGGCAGTCAGGGAGGAAGGTGAAGGAAAACTGAGAAAATAATAACCCTGCTGTTTCATATCCAAACCGCTGTGTGTGAGAGAGAAATCTTGCTGCATGCCAGAGGATTTGGGCAAGAGAAGCGATGAGTGGTAAGCGAGCCAACCTAACACCTGTGAGATCCTGCTTATGGGTTTTTTAACAGGTTCCATCATGCTCTGGGGGTTTGCTAGCAAGCAAGGACTTGTGTAAGTGGAATGGGGAAAGTCATTGGCAGCTGTGCTCAAAAAGTACTATAGTAAAGGTAAAGGGACCCCTGACCATTAGGTCCAGTCGTGACCAACTCTGGGGTTGCGGCACTCATCTCGCTTTATTGGCTGAGGGAGCCGGCATTTGTCCTCAGACAGCTTCCGGGTCATGTGGCCAGCATGACTAAGCTGCTTCTGGCGAAACAGAGCAGCACACGGAAATGCCATTTACCTTCCCACCGGAGTGGTACCTATTTATCTACTTGCACTTTGACGTGCTTTCGAACTGCTAGGTGGGCAGGAGCTGGGACCGAGCAACGGGAGCTCACCCCGTTGCAGGAATTTGAACCGTCGACCTTCTGATCAGCAAGTCCTAGGCTCTGTGGTTTAACCCACAGCGCCACCCGCGTCCCTTACAAAAAGTAGTATAAAGCTATACAAAAATGTGAACCGCCCTGAGATCTTATGATAATACTATGCTGTGCCTCTGTATCTGCTTCCAATTAATGTGAAAACACACATTTTTAGTCCTATTTAAAACCAACATTTTATATTTACTTCAGGGAGCTGCAATAGAGATTTTAATCTGGTGTCCCCCCCCCCTTCTTATTGGCTACATTGAATTGTGGCATATGTTGTGCAAATCATTCATTAACCATCCCTGATATTGTGTATAAAAGGAGAGGGCAGAGAAAACTTACCATCTGGCAGTAAAGAACTGCTAAGTTCACTAAAGCAGTGGCCACACTCGGGTGCTTTGGACCAAAAGATTTCTGCCTGATTTCAACAGCCAACTCGTACAGAGGAACAGCTTTGTCAAGCTTTCCCTAGGAAACAAAGCAAGCGTGAGCTTGAGAGGCAGATCGCTATAGCCTTCTTTCCTTTTAAAAATGCAGCACATTCAATCCATGCTGTCATCAACCGTTGGTTGAAGTCAAATGAAAATGTCACTATTTGCAGCGCTGTGCGATTACTCTGGACTTAATTTACTTGGCATAATTTATTCTGCTTCTGTTATTTCCACCGCACTGTCACCGCAAGCTACTGCGTAAAGCCCCAAGCTAGGTGAGAGCTTCTGACACCTAAAATGAATAGCACATTCACACGTCTATTGCTCTTACCATCTTCTTGTACAGCACAGCAAGGTGTTTCACCGTGTAAGCCAGAGACGGGTGGTCTGGGGCCAGCGCTCTTTTCCTGATGTTCAGTGCCCTTTCGTACAGCTCCTCTGCCTTGTCGTAGTTCTTCTTCTCGTTGCTGAGGGCTGCTAGATTATTCAGAGACTGGGCACAATCTGGGTGGTCAGGCCCGAGAACGCGCTCTCTCATTTCCAGGGAGCGTTTGAGGAAAAGCTCTGCTGTCCTAGAAGAATGTCCGTTTTAAGGGAAACCATTAAATCTGCTGCAGCGAGACTGAAAACGCAGAACTGTAAGTGATTTAGTCAATGCATCCATCAAAAGTGGATTAGCTCATACCAGAACTTGCAGAGCAGTTGTACATCCTTTGTTTTACCAGTGCTGCAGGATGGTATAATTCTACTCCAAAGCCAGTGTGTTCCACTGCTGATGAAGAATCGTGACCCTTCAGTATATTGTGCAAGGAATTTGGCTTGCTTTGTCAACCCTTGACTTTTCCTTTCAAGAAGGAAAAAGGTTTCTGCCTAACCAGGTTTGCAAGTGCTGGTTCATTCAAGAGTTTGCTCCACGCATGAGCAATACCCACTGTCCTTAAAATGTACTTGCATATGCAAATGAAACAGATGATCTAGGTAGCCAGGGACACAGCAATTCCCATAATTGCACCACCACTTACCCCAGGACCTGTGATTGCTCAATGTTTGTTGGACCTGCCCTGATACGCATCTGCTAATTTTATCAAAAATCAAAGCAGAAAACTCAAAACCCCAATAAGAGAACTGACGATGCATTTAGGACCACATTCGACAGTCTTTCTCCTGATGGTCCTGAAGTCATCTGATATCACTATGGGCATAATGTAGCCCTTCTCTACATAACAGACACCATGAAAATTAGGGGTAGGGTTGAAATTAAGCATACACATTTAGAACACAATGCCTAACACAGGCTTCCTCAAACTCGGCCCTCCAGATGTTGTTGGCCTACAACTCCCATGATCCCTAGCTAGCAAGACCAGTGGTCAGGGATGATGGGAACTGTAGTCTCAAAACATCTGGAGGGCTGAGTTTGAGGAAGCCTAACACATCTGGAAAAATAAGTAGAGAGGGATTGGGATTGTCCAGCAGATTCTGGCCCCCTATCTCACATGTCACCTGCATATGGATAATGCTGGCTGCAAAATTATGCTTCGGTCCAAGCTGATAAAAATCAAGCTGCCTTATAACTTTGAAACTGGTGTAGATAGGTGTGAAGTGGCCCAAAGTCCATGTAGGAAGATACTTGTGTTAGAATTCCTGCTCCATGGTTGCAGTCATGGGATTGTTGTCTTTCACATGATGGTATATGTTTTGACTCCACAGAGTGGGAAGCGACGGAGACTATGTTAGAGAGAGAGGGAGCCATGTTGCAGTGCTCCGTATGTGTTTATATGTAAATAGATTAGCCAAAAGCTGAGTTGCTGAGGCCTGTTACGCAACTGCGCAAATTCTGTGGATCCCTAAGTGTGCCGATGCTTGTTGGCATCGGTCGCTGTGATGTTCGGGCTGAAGAAAGCTTATGAAGCTCCCGAACAATCGACCAGGAGGGAGGGAACATGCCAGTCGGGCATGTGTCTCTGCCAGGGTCCTACTCGAGTGTAGGCTGAGCTCCTGACAACTTGCACATTGGAATTGCAAGTCCTTTTGGCCATTTCCTTCAAAATGGCAGGAAATGCAGCAATGATACAAACCTGCAACCTGAGTTTGTATATTTGATGTTCCTTCTTCCATATGGAACGCAGGCTACAAAACTTGTATGGCATTGCTCCTGTCAGGAATAATGGCACCCTCCCAGCCAGTTCTAAGAGAAAGGAAGCCGTATAGGTTGTTACAGAATCAGTACTTACTCAAGATTATTTTGGAGGTAGTAGAGAACTCCGAGCTCGTTAAGCGTCCGAGCATTATCGGACGTATCTTTTCCCAAAGTGAGCTCTTCTAGCTGCAGGGCTCGTTGGCGAAGAAGAGCAAATCCATACTAAAAAGGAGATTAAGAAACTCACTGCCTTGACCTTCTATATTTTAAGCCTTGAAATAGCAAAAGCCATATAACAAAGGAATAAAACATTTACCAGGCTTCCTTTACGTCTCACAGCTTTTTGCTGAATTTTTAAGGATTTCTTCCTTAGCTGTTCAGCTTGTTCGTATCTAAAATGAATAAAATCAATTACGATTTTGTTTGACTAACTTACTAAGAGTTCAACAGTGCTTTTAACGGGGGGATATAACCCTTCTTTCTCACCAGGCTAGTGGGAGATCTTGACTTCTTGGGGTGCAATTTAATGAGCAAGTATTTATCAGGGTTTGTTTCAGTACTGTAATGGCCTATATATGGAGGACGACACAGCCGCCGCCGCTGCCTATAAAAAGCCACCAGTGACTGGGTTTCTGTATAAACAGAAGCACATTTCCTCTTTTCATTCCACTTGCTGCATGGATTACAGAAATTAGGCACAGTTGCAGGTGCCCAGGTGAGATGTGGGACATGGGTGTAATTCGACACCCATTGTATCACATTAACATGAGCATAAATATCTAAACTGGCCCATGGATGGAAGCAAGCATCTGTGAAGCCCAACAAAAACAATTCCTTAAAACCTGATTTCAAAAGACCCACAAAATCAGTTGGTACAGATGACCGAAAAGAAGAAGGCTACCAGGCAATTTAACAGTACTCTCTGCCTCAAACCAATCTCCTATCCCACTCTATAATTTTTCGGGAGACATAAAATAATGCTGAACATCAAAGCATCATTAGCATACATCCCTTGCCATACTAGTCCGCCTAAAGAGAGGGAGGCTCTCTCCCCAGCCTAAAGGCTTCCACAACCTCCTTCCCAAACTACCCTTCCGATGTCCCAAAACCAAATTTCTTTGCCCCAGAGGTTTTGCAGCCCAGCTGCCACTCTGGAGAAACATCTTAGGGAGGAGAAAAAGAGAGAGAGAGATGAAGGAGAAAATGGCTGTGCTTACTTGTTCTGTTTTTGATACAACATTGCGAGAGCATCAAGTTCACGAGCGACCCTGAGATGTTCGGTCCCGTAAGCATTTTCAGAGATTTCCAGAGCTTGTTTATACAACTGTTCAGCATTACCAAACTTCTTCCATTGCACATAAACGCCAGCTAACTGATGGAGTGACTGGGCAACTCTGGGGTGGTCTGGATCAAGGGCAGTCTCCCGAATCTCCAGTGAGCGCTGCAAAGGAGCAATGGCCTGTAAAAGAATATATATATATATATATATATGTGTGTGTGTGTGTGTGTGTGTGTGTGCCAGGACATTTGCAAAGCTAAGCAGGGTCCGGTACAGTTTTAAACTGGATGGGAGACCACATGTTGAGATACCTGCATTGTAGTGGGATTGGACTGGATGATGCTCGGGCTCCCTTCAACACTATGATTCTATGACTCTGAAAACTTTCCACTAGGTGAATCGAACTGTCTGTTTGACTCCATATAAAAACGTAGTTGCATACATTGTGAAGGAGGAAATGAAACACTGCTTTCTCTGGGTGTTGGGAGATGCCGCGTACACCTTATACAGGTTTTTCCAATCACTTTCCACAACTATGCCAGTCCTTCAACGGACTACCTCCAGATTGGTCTGAATTGTCTTTTAAGAGGCTTGATGTGAGCCGAAGATTCCATCTCTGGTCTCTTGAGACCTAACAGAATGACTGTGGGTGTTCTCCTCCACCGTAATCTTCCCCGGGATAAATATAGTTATCTCCATTAAAAAAATAGATAAAGCTTTTTACAAAATACAGTGGTACCTTGGGTTACATACGCCTCAGGTTACAGACTCTGCTAACCCAGAAATAGTACCTCAGGTTAAGAACTTTGCTTCAGGATGGGAACAGAAACCGTGTTCCGGAAGCGGGAGGCCCCGTTAGCTCAAGTGGTGCTTCAGGCTAAGAACAGTTTCAGGTTAAGAACGGACCTCCAGAACAAATTAAGTTCTTAACCCAAGGTACCACTGTAATAGCAAAAAATAATGAACCATTTGAATGAAAACTACAGTTCTCCGTGTATCCAAAACTGCGCAAAATGGCATACCCGTGGCGTGTCACTGTGGGACATAAGATTTTCATTTGCTCTTTTGCCCACCAAATGCACTTACCTGACTGAGAAGACCCAGGTCTTTAAGAAATCGCCCCAGAGTCTCATAAAGATCAGCAAGAGAGATCATGCTTTCTTCCCCCTCGCAGCTTTGCTCGTAAAGTTTAAGGGAGCTAAAATACTCTGCCGCCATGGAGCTCTTATCTTTCCCAAGAAGTTGCCAGTAACTCAGCAGTTCTGCAAAATGGCCCCTGCAAGCAAGGAAATACGATGCAGGAGAAGTTCCAAGGAGTAAATTCTAAACACATTCAATAAAATAAAATAAAAATCCTTCCAGTAGCACCTTAGAGACCAACTAAGTTTGTTATTGGTATGAGCTTCTGTGTGCATGCAGACATCTTCAGATACACTGAAACAGAAGTCACCAGACCCTTATATATAGTAAGATATATATATATAGAGAGAGAGAGGGTGGGGAGGGGTATTACTCAGAAGGGTGGTGGGAATGGGTGATTGGCTGATAGGTGTGGTAAACCAGTTGACGACTGTTAATGACTGCAATTGGTCTTACAGGAAAAAGCAAGAGGTGAGATGGCCAAAAATAGCTTTATCGTGATACCCCTCCCAACCCTCTCACTATATATAAGGGTCTGGTGACTTCTGTTTCAGTGTATCTGAAGAAGTGTGTATGCACACGAAAGCTCATACCAATAACAAACTTAGTTGGTCTCTAAGGTGCTACTGGAAGGAATTTTTTGTTTGTTTGTTTGTTTCGACTACGGCAGACCAACACGGCTACCTACCTATATCTAGAACATTTAATAAAGGTTCTGGCCCCATAAATTCATTTGGTGGACACCTATGTTACTCCTTATGTTCATCACGCTGGGTCTAAAACAGCCAACGCAGTCCATCAAGGTCTGAGGGCTGCTCATCCCCCCAAAATTACTACCCCAATCAAGCTCTTAATAACAGTATCCAATTTAATCGTCCTCCTTCTCTAGTCAGGAACCTATGAAGCTAGACCATGGTGAGCAATTGATAGGAGGGCTTCTGAGTCTCGTTTTGTTATGAGCTGCTGGGTGAGCAAGTTATCCAAAATGTGTCAAAGTTTTGGGAGAGGTCTCTAGGACAGCACAATGACACTCCCCCCCTCACAATCAGTATACGTGCCAACTCTTTCGCAAGTATACACATGGGCTCTCTCAATTGTCATTTGCTGCTTAATTCAACTACGTCTAAAACCGTATAAGAAGAGCTGCACCATTTAAGTATGTTAAATTATAAACATGTATGGCCAAAAGGAGCTATCTAGCCTAGCACTGTCCACTCCCGCTGAAAGCAGCTCTGTTGGAAATGTAAAGATAAAGAAGGTTCCTTTTATCATATGTGGTGGGAGTGTAAGAAAGTGAAAGGCTTCTGGGAATTGATATATAATGAATTGAAGAAGATACTAAAATACACATTCGTAAAGAAACCAGAGGCCTTTCTGTTAGGGATTTTAGGAAATGAGATAAAGAGAAAAGACTGTAAATTTTTTCAATATGCAGTTACAGCTGCAAGAGTGTTACTGGCTCAGAAATGGAAACAACAGGAAATACCGACGATGGAAGAATAGAGAATGAAGCTGTTAGACCATGCTGAGTTGGACAAATTGACTGGGAAGATTAGATATCTAAGAGACCAAAAGTTCATCGAGGACTGGGGGAAATTTGTGGAATATCTGAGAAGTATAAGTGAGGGGCAGATAACGCTAGAGGGATTTAAAGAAGCACTGTGAAATTTGAGAAGTATTGTTAAAAGGGACTAGAAGGGGAAAGAATTAAATAATGACAATACAAACTTAAGGAATGCGTAACTTAAATATTGACTATGGATAATTTACGGAGAAGCTGAAGGAAGTCCAGAAAAGAAATATTTTGTGAAAAATTGGATGTGAAACTATTGTGTGTTTTTGTTGTAAATTAATAAAAATTATTTTAAAAAAAGAAAAAGAAAGCAGCTCTCCAAGGCCAGGTCTTTCCCAGATCTACTACCAGAGAGTCTTCTCAACTCTATAAGGTTTCTGAACTCTTCCTTACATGAGCCCAAGGCTCATTCTCACCTATGGCTCAGCATGATGAATCAATGAATCAACACAGCCATTGGTTCTGCCTTACTGGTCAGTCCCACAAAAGATGAGGAAAAACACACTTTAGTTCGTTCCCCCAAATTCTGACTACCACAATCTTTTGCAGAGTCTTCCCGCTTACTACACATATCAGATTCTCTTTCATTCTCCCCAGTCCTGACACAATAGCATCAAAGGTCCTGGCAGTTCCCTCTCTTTTGAACCCAGGGCTCCCTTGCATGAGCCAAAAAATATGGGGGAAATAAGGCGCAAAAAGAAAATGTAACCAAAGCCTCTGTTGCTATTTGCACCGAGGAAAGGGAATTAAGAACTCTTGAGCAGCTGGGGTGCTTGAATTAGATACTCATGATGTTACTCAATATTACTATCTGGAATGAGTGTGTCTGTATGTATTTCTAGGACTGTGTGCTTATTTAGAAATGACACACTAGCAATAAGAACCTGCAAACCAAGGCATAGTTCTTCTTACCTTTTATAAAGGTTCTGAGACACAAAGAGATTCAGCAGGCACTTCTGCAACTTTTGCCTGTCCCCTTGCTGCTGGAACAACCAGGGGAGTTCATCTGCACTCCTCCAAGTCACTCTTTCTTCGCTGATAGGAGAACAGAAAGCAAAATACAGGGGTTGATAAAATAGTCATCCACATTGGGCAATATTACAACACATCATCTGCAAAATGCCTTATCTGCATAGAGTCTATCTAATGTATTGGGTTAGATCCAATACTAGCCATAGTCAGAGCAGACCCACTGAAATTAATAGACATGCCTAACTTTGGTCTATTACTTTCAATAGGTCTCCTCTGAGTAGAACTTAGATGGATAAAACCACACATTGTTTCAATTTATATCCTGCATTTTTAAAAAATCAGCACCCAAAGCAGCTAAGCAAAGGATATTGAAAAAACAACAACTATTAAAACACCTTTAACAGAAGATGAAAAAAAGCAGATAAAACCAAGTTGAGACCCTATTGCCAGATTTTTGCCTGGGAATCACCAAAATCTTGCCCTGGTCCCAAGTTAATGCTTTGCCTAAATCCACCCACTGAGTCTATAGCAGAAGTGAAATCTGAGATGAAGACTTCCTGGTCTACAGTTCAGACTTTTAGCCACTGAGTTATAAAAACCATCTGTCAACTATAGGAAATACTGAATTATTTGTTTCTCTAATTTCCTGAAAAGTCTACCTTAGTTGCATGGTGAAGTAGTCTATGAGTTTTTCTCTGAAAGTAGCAAAAACATTCTGACCGTCTTCCATGTATTGCAGCTTGACAGTCTCCCAAGCCTAAAAAACACACACATAAAACACACAGAAGACAATGGTTGCATTGTATAAATTGCAGCACAATTCTACGCATATCTTTTCAGAAGTAAGCCCCACAGAGTCCAATTAGACCTACTTCCAGGTAAGTGTGCGTTACAATGCAATCCTATGCATGTTACTCAGAAATAAGTCATAGTACGTACAATAGGGTTCGGTTAATAAAATAGGTTTAGGAGTGCAGCATTAATCTCTCAGATTAGTAAATCGTGAACTGAGGATTTCGAAGTCTCATCAGAGAAAGCAATGAAGAAAAACCAAGGCTGGTACATTGCATAACTTAACTGCTTAATATAAGGCTGGTAAGGCAAGGAAATCCAAAAATCTGGAATGAATTTTACATTAAGAACATAATTCCTCATGCCTGGGGCATGTCTGTGTGCAAGAGAAAGAGGGAGACAAAGCTTCCCATCAGGACTGGAACTATAATTTATAACAGAATGGATCTTAAAAGATTTTTTTTGTAGAAAATATTTGAAAATGCAAGGAGGAGGAGTGATATGCATATATTCTTTCATTTTGCCTTCTATAAGAAGCTGGCAGGTGTCAGATACCTTTGCAAGAACATCTTACCTGAAGGTGTCGAAACTTTAACAAGCCACAGCCGTACGTCAAAAAGCACATCTTGTGCAAACTGTAAACTAACGAGGCCAGCACTTCCCATGACAGCGCAGGACATAGTTCCATCAGTTCTGATTCGCTGACTCCGTTGTGACTAACACTGATGAGGCAAAGTATCTACAGTGCAAGAATACAAATAATTTTAATAAAATTTATTTTATTAATTTATCTTTTTTAATAAAATTTATTTTACTAATTTATTAAATTATTTATTTTCTGAGTCTGGTGTATGACCAGTAATAAATAATACAGCACAGCAGCAAAACAAAACCAGTAGATGCTTCAGGATCAAGCTAAAAAAATATTGAAACAATTAACGTAATAAGCATTAGCATTGAATCTAGATGATGGACAGCTCTCCAGGCAGTTCTGTCTACATTCTTAAAAAAGTGGGGGAGTTCCCACAACAAAAAGTAACCTCATAAAAATCTCAGCACAGAGATTTAAATGTGCCTAAACAATATAAGAAGCTTTCAGAATGCTTGACAGGCATACAAGATTTTAGATCTAAGGGATTTTGATATTAGCTCTTTCAGAAGAGCTGAAAGATGAAAACATGACTGCAAACTTATCAATTACTGCTTTTGAAAACTGGCTACAGCATAAATTGTGTTTGCTGCAAATCTTTCGTCTTATTAGTATAAATTCAATAGATACTTTATCTGAAGAGATGTAACAAAAGATTTTAGCCACCGCAGACCTACAACAGAGCACTGAAGAAAGAACGGATTTATCTTTTAAACAAGCAGTAACTTTTAAAATGTCAGCATTTCAACTGTTCAGAATTTCCTATTTGCCGGCCCAAATAAAACTCCATGATAAATCAAATTGCTTTGAATGTGCATTTGGTCATTGACTTTGGAATGGAAAAGTTTATTTTTAGATAGCAAGCCTGAAGGCAGGGCCTTCTCGTAAAGCACTTAATTTTGTTTTAATGGAGCACTGCTTGCGCCTGATCTACTAAATTATAAAGCATGCATGTTGCTGTGCATGTGTCCATGTTCTGCAGAAACTATGTGTGTAGTACATGTCCTTGAAATCTGCTGAGATGTGGGAAGGTCTACAAAAGTGAGGCCAACATTGCCATGTGGTAGAATATGGCATCTTTAACCCTCTGTGCTACAGACTACGGTACAATTGTTATAACCAACTGAACATGGTGGCGAAAGGTGGGGATCTAAATGTGGATTTTACAATTTGGACTTGGGGCCATTGAGTTTACCACCACCCTATGCTTTTCATTTTACTAACAAAAAACTGTTTCTATTAAAGTACATACACATTTCACCCCCCCTCCAAAAAAAGAGAGCTTCTTTAGACTTCGTAACTTGCCTCTTTCATGAGGTTTTTGTCTTTTTCACTTTTCAAGGATTCTTCGACTGAATTCAGAACTAGCTTGTACAGTGACACTGTGTCTTGGCACTGCAAAAACTTCTGAAGGATTACGTCAATGTCTTCTGCACTTCCAGCACTGGGAAGGAGGAGGAGGAAACAAAGGATTTAAAAAGAAACCTGAAACTGAGTATTTAAATTACTACAGAAAATGACTATTTATTATGGACTTCAGCCACGCCTGTGCCCAACTGGAAAAACATCTGCTGGTGTATGTTTCTAAATTTGGGTGGGGGTGGGAAATCAAAATATCAGGCACAAAGCAAAATGCCTTCAGGTTAAAAAAAAATCCTATAAAGTAAGAGTTTTGAGTTTTGTTTTTTAAAAGATTAAAGCTACTAGCACAAAAACACTTAAAGCAAGGCAGATATTTATTACATTCAAGCTGAGTCCTAAATTAAGTATAACAAATAAACAAGGATTGTTCATAAACATCTGTGCGATGAATGTTTTATGGTGTGATTCCACATAAGCCTTGCTGCTGACACTTGTCAAGAATTACAACCGTTTCTTTGCTTGTTTTTCTTTGCAGATTTTTCTTCTCCCTCCGGACAACTCCTTGTCATCCCACCACCAATTCCCTGGCTCTGAGTCTTCTTCCCTTGGGGGGGGGGGGTTCCCCAGCTGGTGTCTCTCTCTCTCTCCCCCCACCACCACCACCAATTCCTCTGCATCCAGCCAGTCCATGACACAAGGTACAAACAAGGGGCTGTGATTTCCAACAAACACATCAGGTTTTTTAACAAGCCAAATTCAAACCATGAGATGTGAAGCTGGTTTGTTTAACTAACCAAAGTTGGTTTTAACCGATGATCTCTGGGTGCACGTGGAAAGTGAAATTAGACTTTGTCCAAGTTTAGTGGGAGGAGGAGAAGAAGGATGTAAGACATCATGAACCCATGGTAGTTCCTTTGTCCTTGCACTAAACCATGGTTTTAGTTTACATTCTAAATCAGGTCATAGTTTAAACTAGACAGAGTTCCCTCCAGTTAATATGTCATGATAAACTATGGTTAGTTTTAAACAGGAAGTGGATGTTTCAAAAGAAGACGAGGACAACCAAGTCTGAGTCTTGTTCCTTAAAATTTATTGCTTGTTAAATTTTATATTTATTAAATTTATATTCCTCTGGGGAATACCTCCACAAAGGATCTTAAAGCCCAGGTCAGTTCATATGCAGCACTAAAAAAATATTGTACCATTATATCTGAATCAGGCCGCTGTGAAATCTAGATCCCACTAAAAACAGTGAAGAAGTCCCATTGAATTTAGTGGATCTGGATTCCAAAAACACAGCTTTTAACTTTTCATCCACAGTTTGTGGTTACAGAACACATGCGAAGCACTACAGTTTCCGTATTTCTTTCAACATACCCAGCCATCATTCTGCCCAAGAGAGTGACATACAGGGCATTGCAAGTTGTAGCAGAATGACCATGTTTCTCAAGCTTCTTCTCCTAGAGTAGGTTTGAACACAAACGTTAAGGATTCTATGAGAATCTGAAAATTCTGCACAAATATACAAGCTGAAGTAGAGCACAAGAACAGCAACACATTGTGGGCAGTATACAGTGGTGCCTCACAAGACAAAATTAATCCGTTCCGCGAGTCTCTTCGTCTTGCGGTTTTTTCGTCTTGCGAAGCACGGCTATTAGCGGCTTAGCAGCTATTAACGGCTTAGCGGCTTTAAGAAAAAGGAAACAAACTCGCAAGAACTCGCAAGACGTTTCATCTTGCAAAGCAAGCCCATAGGGAAATTCGTCTTGCGGAACGACTCAAAAAACGAAAAACTCTTTCGTCTTGCGCGTTTTTCGTCTTGCGAGGCATTCGTCTTGCGAGGTACCACTGTACAAAATATACTCAGGACGGTGCAATGTAAATTATATGACTTTTTTTAAAAACCACATTACTGTATCAATTGCCATCATTCTAGTTGATGATCTTTTTTGCAGTAGGGAAAAGATAAAGCACATGACAGACTAGAGAGTAACTTGCTGAGCTTATTTATGTTGTATTGTCTACAAACTGCCACACTCATAGAAATGCTTACTCACAGGAAACTCATTCCGCAATCTTTTTGTACTGTTTTAGTTTGAAGAATGCAGTGATTCAATTCAGACATCGCGTCAAACCATGGTTTGCACTAATAGTTTAGAACCCAAACCATGTTTTTTTCCCAAGCCATACCAGCAAACCATGGTTCACAGTGACTTGCTTACTTTTTTCTCCATCTGCTGAATACCCTGATTTCTAAAGTGTTGTGGCCTCTTGAGGTACAACAATGACTATAACTAGGTTTTTGTCAAAATTACTCTGGCTATAGCCCAGGCTATGGTGTGCAAAAACCACTTTAAACTATAGTTTCTGGTTTGCTTGCCTGATCACAAACCATGATCTGCCAATTCAGACATACCAAATCATAGTTTAGCTGCCTTTCATTTGATGTGATATTTGGGTTGAGCTAATGACGGCTTAAGTGTTGGTAAGGTCAAAGATTTTGCTAACTCTTTTTGGCAAATAAATATGTAGATGATCAGAATTCTCTCTCCTTGTTCATTTATCTAACACTACAAAAGCCAAAGCTTTGTGGAGTGGGGGCTGGTGTGGTTCAGTGGTTACTCTGTTGGACCTGGGAGACCAACGTTCAAATAACCACCGGGTGACCTTAGGCTAGTCAAGCTCAGTGTAGTCAACACCACAGGGTTATTAAGAAGACAAAATGGGTGGGATCCTTGGAGAAAAGGGAGGAAAGAAATGCAAGCACGCATTTATATGCAGATAACTGTGGGTTAAACCACAGAGCCTAGGACTTGCCAATCAGAAGGTCGGCGGTTCGAATCCCCGCAATGGGGTGAGCTCCCATTGCTCAGTCCCTGCTCCTGCCGACCTAGCAGTTCAAAAGCACAAAGTGCAAGTAGATAAATAGGTACCGCTCTGGCGGGAAGGCAACCGGCGTTTCCATGCGCTGCTCTGGTTCGCCAGAAGCAGCTTAGTCATGTTGACCACATGGCCCGGAAGCTGTACGCTGGCTCCCTCAGCCAATAAAGCGAGATGAGCGTCGCAACCCCAAAGTCGGTCACGACTGGACCTAATGGTCAGGGGTCCCTTTACCTTTTTAACCAAATAATTCCAAAGGGATTTTATGCATGATGAATCAAGCCCTTTGAGTGAATTACAGTTATTGGTTTTCCACATTTTACAGCGTTTTGCTTCATTTTAACAAAGAATTTAGTTACCCATGTAGAGCTTTAGGAGTTTTCTTCTTGAGTCAAGGTCTCTCTCACTTTGTCAGTAGATAACGTCTCCCAGGCTAAAGCATTCACACATATATAAAGAATCAATACCTGTTCTTTTGTCAGTTTCAGGTCCACACAGCTGCATTCTTCATTAATGAGAGATTTCACATCCTTCGCATTTAATGGATCAAGATGAAGGGTTGGCCACAACCTTTCAGTGAGAGAGTGGAAATCACTTCCTTGTAAAGAACAGATTTAAAGACTAGAACAGTATTTTTTTAAAAAAATCTAATGCACAATTTGAAGCCTTTACTATTGAGCTCTGGATGACAATATAGTTTTGATCTATGCAGTCTGACTATATCAAAGTACTGCAAGTCCCTACATGCACATACCCAAGATTAGCGCACAGGAGATATTTTTTTTTTTTTTTTTTGAGATAATGGTTGTATTTCAAAGCCCTAAATACGGGGGAGACTTACCATTCTCTGCTAAGAGGGAACACTTAGAAGAGAATGAACTGAACACTTTTTTACTCCTTGGTACATTCCAGCCATTATCAGCCTTGCTGCACAAAGACCTAAAATGGGTGAGAGACCTTTCCGGGCATTAGATTACCATGCAGCACAATCACAGCGGCTGTTCATTTGTTGCACAGGATCTGGAAGGATGCCACATTTCCCTAGCTGTATAACTTTGCTGGGGCAACCTTCTTCTTCCAGGTTATGCAGCAGCTGCATCTTGTTGCAGTGCTACAGCGAATGTGGCTGCACAAATGCTATTGCACATACAGTGGTACCTCTGGATGCGAACGGGATCCGTTCCGGAGCCCCGTTCGCATCCTGAAGCGAATGTAAGACGCAACTGTGCGTGCGCGGGTCGCGTTTCGGCGCTTCTGCGCATGCGCGTGACGTCATTTTGAGTATCTGCGCATGCGCGAGCAGCGAAACCCAGAAGTAACGCGCTCTGTTACTTCCGGGTCACCATGGAGCGCAACCCAAAAATATTTAAGCTGAAGCATATTCATCCCAAGGTATGACTGTACTGCATTATGCCCAAATGATCACTGATGATAGGGAGACTAAGCACCACCTTCCTAAGTGGCCCGCACATTTTATGGACTCATTCCACCATCACCACCGCTAAGACTTTTAAATTGTTGTTGTTGAGTGTGCATTACCTACTGCCACAGAAGTGCTTGCAGCTACCTTAAGACTGGAGGCACAGTTCAATTGTATGTCCAGGGAGACTGACTACCAGCTCCATCTGGTATGATGGCTGAGACCCTACCTGCCTGTGCCCTGTCTCACCAAAGTGGTCCATGCTCTGGTTATCTCCTGCTTGGGTTACTGCAATGCACTCTACATGGGGCTACCTCTGAAGGTGACTCAGAAACTACAACTAATCAAGAAGGCGGCAGCTAGACACCAGTGACTGGGAGCTGACGACGGGACCATATAATAGAGTCCCAAAGGATCTACATTGGCTCCCTATGTTTCCAAGCACAATTCAAGGCATTGGTACTGACATTTAAAGTCCTAAATGGCTTTCGCCCTCTACACCTGAAGGAGTGTCTCCACCGCCATTGTTCAACCCAGACACTGAGATCCAGCTCCAAGGGCCTTCTGGCCGTTCCCTCACTGCGAGAAGTGAAGTTTCAGGGAAACAGCCAGAGGGCCTTCTCGGTAGTGGAGCCTGCCCTGTGGAACATCCTCCCATCAGATGTCAATGAGATAAACAACTACCTGACCTTTAAAAGACATCTGAAGGCAGCCCTGTACAGGGAGGTTTTTAGTGTTTGAGGTTTTTAGTGTTTAAATATGTTGTTGGGAGTTGCCCAGAGTGGCTGGGGCAACCCAGTCGGATGGGTGGCATATAATAATAAAACCATCACCATCAAAAGAAAAGCAGTCAGGTTGCCTCCTGCTTCTAGTATTGCTCTGTTGCTGGAAAAATTGAGAAATGGAAATGCCCAGATTAAGACTGCCAATTCTATGCACACTTTCCTAAAAGTAAGGCACGCTGAACACAACAAAAGAAAATTTAGCCTTCCAGTTCCAGGGTCTACCAATGATTCATAATTCAGGGTTGGGTGCATAGGGGTTCCTATTTGAATGCAGTTTATGTGGGGACAACATTGCATATAACAAAAGCTTTGACGCAAGGATGAATCACAACCTAGCCTTCTCCCCCCCCATGAGACAGCTTTAAAATGCATGGCATTTTTGATACGAGAACAAGCCGCCTGTCACCTGCACTCTGAAGTGCTAGAGTCCCAGGACCATACATGCCTTTTCTGAATCATCTCCTAGGCCTCTTTCAGTGCAGTTAATCCTTCCCTCCCCCAGCAGGAAAATGCAATGTGGCTCCCCCTACATCTCTCTCTTGCCCCATTTCTTATTCAGTGGTACCTCAGGTTACAGGCGCTTCAAATTACAGACTCCGCTAACCCAGAAATAGTACCTCGGTTAAGAACTTTGCTTCGGGATGAGAACAGAAACCGTGCTCCGGTGGCGCGGCTCAGGTTAAGAAATTGTTATTTAGGGGATTTGAATTTAATTCTAAATTATATACTGGAAATGTGGGCGATTACAAGGGGTAAAAAAAAATAAAAATGGATGTACCGTGACATATTAGAAGCAAAAAAACTTGTTTTGATGAATCAGAAGAGCCGCAAAAAGATTCCATTGAGTAAATGGATTGATAATATGGACAGACCAGCTACATACAAACAAACTGCATATCAACGCAAATTAAGAATGGATAAATATGACGAAATCTGGAAGGAATAAGGTGGACAGTGGTGGGAAGTAGGGGGAGGAGACGTGGGGAAATATTGTCAAAAAGGTGTAGTTATAGGTATATCAGTACTCAAATCTGAATTGTTAAATTGTGTTATTAGTGTTATTGTGATTTTATTTGTATGTGTTTTTTGTGGTTGCTGTTTGTATTGAAAAAACGATTAAATAAATTAAAAATAAAAACCTCAGGTTGAGAACAGTTTCAGGTTAAGAAAAGACCTCCAGAGCGAATTAAGTTCTTAACTAGAGGTACCACTGTATTGGGAAAGGGTGTCATGCTGCAAGCGCCGTTTGAGCATCAAGTTTGTGACTGAAGAGGCTCTTGCAGAACACCCTTTGTTGACAACTTAAAGGCACCTCCTGACTCCTGCCAACTGAACAGTTTAAGCAGATTGCATTTGAGCATCTCCAGAACAAACTTACCTCCACGCTGGGGGACAAGTTTCAACATTCACAGACACTACGACCCTCACGTTCACTGGCAGGGGGTCAATCAGCCATTTCATATGCTTTTCAGCTTGCTAAGAAACAAAGAGTTGAATTCAAACTCATAAGCATGCTGAACAGAACACAGATTTCACCCCACCGCAGGACAACTGTTACACCCCTGATTTTTCCCTTTCAGCAGTCCCCATAAGTCACAAATGCACGGATTTCCTATAGCCCCCAACAGAAAAATGGTGCAGTGCTGGATTTATGTATAAGTGAAACAAACTTTAGTTTAGGGCCCCACTCTCTTGAGGGCCCCCCAAAAAATCAAAGAAAAAAACTGGATGTACCGTATTTTTCGCCCTATAGGACGCACTTTTTCCCCTCCAAAAATGAAGGGGAAATCTGGGTGCGTCCTATGGGGCGAATGCAGGCTTTTGCTGAAGCTTGGAGAGCGAGAGGGGTCGGTGCGCACCAACCCCTCTCGCTCTCCAGGCTTCAGGAACAGATCCGCAGCCTAGGCAGCCCTACGGGAGGTCCGGCAGGGATGTCTAGGCTGCGGATAGCAGCCTGCCGCCCGGCGGGTGGGGCGCCCTGAAGCAGAGCGCCCCCCACACCAGGCAGACATCCGCAGCGTGGGGAGCCTTGCCGGACTTCCCGGCAAGGCTCCCCACGCTGCGGATAGCAGCCTGCCGGCCCCGCAGGGGGGGGCGCCCTGATGCAGAGCGCCCCTCGCGCGGGGCAGACATCGGCCAGCCCCACAAGCTCGGGGGACAGCAAGGAGGCGCAGCGCCGCCATCCCGCTGTTCCTCGACCTGGTTCTGTTTCCCCGACCTGCTTTTGGGGGGGAAATAAAGGGATTTTTTTTCCCTTTATTTCCCCCCCCAAAAAACTAGGTGCGTCCTATGGGACGGAGCGTCCTATGGGGCAAAAAATACGGTACATTGCCAAAATGTAAGATAAAAACAAACAAAATAAAACCTACATACAGCAACAGTGTTTTGTGTCGTGTAGGCTCCTATAATGTAAGTAATGGGCCCTGCCTGCTAGCCTGCTCCCTAAAATATCACCGGTTTGCTCATTCTGCATGGACTGGTTGCATGGCAACATGTGCAAATGGCTTTAGATACCTGTTAAGTCCATAAATTACCATAGAGCATATATTCAACACAACAAACAGCGACAATTTGTTGTTGACAAAGAACAGCTGGACATATAAAGGGCTCCATTACCTTCAGGTAATGGTTAAAATGGTTTAAAGGTAAAGGCAAAGGGACCCCTGACCATTAGGTCCAGTCGTGGCCGACTCTGGGGTTGCGGTGCTCATCTCGCTTTATTGGCCGAGGGAGCCGCCGTACAGCTTCCGGGTCATGTGGCCAGCATGACTAAGCCGCTTCCGGCAAACTAGAGCAGCGGAAACACCGTTTACCTTCCCACTGGAGCGGTACCTATTGATCTACTTGCACTTTGACGTGCTTTCGAACTGCTAGGTTGGCAGGAGCAGGGACCGAGCAACGGGAGCTCACCCCGTCGCGGGGATTCAAACCACCGACCTTCTGATCGGCAAGTCCTAGGCTCTGTGGTTTAACCCACAGTGCCACCTGTGTCCAACACAAAAAACAGCGACAATTTGTTGGGCATATAAAGGGCTCCATTAGCTTCAGTAGCTTAGGGCCTCATTAACCCTAAATCTGGCCCTGAAATGGTTTTCACTTTCCAAGTCTATGTATCTGTGGCCACTGGGAATGCAGTAAACATCTATAATTTCCCCCACCCCCTTCTACATAATGCGTTGCAAGAGTTGTGTGTGTTGTGTCAGTGTTGTGTTCTAGGCCCACTACTCCCAAACTTTTTTTTTAAAAACCACCTCAGTAATATCGAATAAGCATCATCCATTAGCAACGAAAAGGCTGAATGGTGAAATAGCTAATGCACAATAATCAATACAATTCTAAATTCATTTTTCAGTACTGTTATCAAGTCAAGTATACTGCAAATGTTACCTGGATCCGATCAATAGAGTCAATAATTATTATAATGCCGCCTTGGTGGTGAGCAGAAAGTTTCTCCAGCCAACGAGGAAATTCTTCTAATAGCTTTACAGGATCGAGTGTCAAAGGTGAGACTGACCAGGAATGCTGCATAAGCTACAACATTGTAAATGTGAGTAAAATATGCTTTACCTAATTTTCCAGCAGGGAACACACAGAAACAGTAAATTAAAGGCAATATATGACCCCATGCTATTTCTTGTTAATTACATTTTCGTTGTAAAGAGAACCAAAAAGCGGATTAAAATACCGTATCCATCTGTTTAAAATGATTTTATCAAAATAAGAAGATGAATAATTCTTTCCAGAGATACGTGAACGATGCTGAAATTAAATATAGTCTTTTATGACGTGTCAGGATTGAAGAGCATTAGGTTGGTTTTATTCTCCTGAAAGGAGAATAAAATACTGAGAATTGGACGCTGACACATTATGCTATCACTGACTGCCCAGCCCTATAGATTTGCTACAAATTGTTGCTTGCATCATAATAGGTCATGGTGGGCAATATCTGCTTTTCAACATTGTGATAAATCACTAGCTAAACATTGCGATCTACCGGTATATCACAATGTTTGAAATAATGATGGAGCTATGTAGAGGCATTGGCTGGCTTTACGGTTTTTCCTGAATTGTGATTTTCCCCCAGCACCTCCTCTTGTGATCGAGAGAAGAATTGGCTGGCTTCGCGGTTTCCCTCACATTGTGATTGTTGCATAGCACACACACGCACACACCATGATTCAATATATACTGCCAGGTCAAAAATTATGAAACCGATATCACAATATGGACTTCGATCTGGGTATTGAGAGAGAGAGAGAGAGAGAGAGAGAGAGAGAGAGAGAAGAGAAAAGAAGAGAAGAGAAGAGAAGAGAAGAGAAGAGAAGAGAAGAGAAGAGAAGAGAAGAGAAGAGAAGAGAAGACTCCCTGGAAAAGACCCTGATGTTGGGAAACATTGAGGGCACAAGGAGAAGGGGACGACAGAGGATGAGATGGTTGGACAGTGTTCTCGAAGCTACCAGCATGAGTCTGACCAAACTGCGGAAGGCAGTGGAAGACAGGAGTGCCTGGCGTGCTCTTGTGCATGGGGTCACGAAGAGTCGGACACGACTAAATGACTAAACAGCAACAACATTATATCTATATCTATATCTATATCTATATCTATATCTATATCTATATCTCTTGCCTAGCCCTAGCGGTATCCTATTAAAACTTTTGTCTGTATATGATGGGATGGTAGACCTCTCCAGAATGTAGACCTGCTTCTTCCCAGTGGGGCTGAATAGTCCGTAGAATGCAAAATAGGTGGATGGGTAGAGAAGAATGTTGATTTACTGGCTCAGATTCAGGAGAAGGGATCTCTGTCGTTATAAGTGCTACATCACCATTTTTGTCCCAGTAGTTGACCTGGCATTGCCCAGCATATGAGGAACCACACAACATCCTGGGTGGCAGGGAGAGGGGACTGAGGACCCACGTATGAATCAATGCCAAGCATAATGAACCATCGTCTTTTTTAAAAAAAGAACAGTCATATCTTTAAACAACTGCTACACTTATACTTCGCAGAATGGCTTGCATATGGTTCCCTTCCCAGGCAGCTCACAAGGCCAGAACAGCCCAGCTTCAACAGTAGACACTGATTCACTTTGCCTTCACACTACTTTCGGGTCCCCGAATTAGGGTATTATTCTAAAAATATGACTGCATGTATCTAAATCAAGAGAGACGAACTCAGCAGCAGTGCAGTGTGCTGCCAACTGAAAAACGCCGACTGGGTTTGCCTGGAGCCTCAAACAGACGAAATACCACCTGTCTCTACTTCTTTGTCCAGATGGCTGGGAATAGCCAGGAAAACATATTACTCAGTGCATTAACTCTCAGGGTTGTTGTTTTTTTGTTATGAACTAACTGGTATTCCTAAGATATATATATATTTCAGTGTCCTAGAGATTGTTTTTGCAGTTTCATGGCATTTGAGACAAAGCAGATATTGCTCACGTCCAAATATCATGTGAAGTCCATCTTTAACTGGCTCCCAAGAAGGAAAATGCAGCCATTTTGCTCTTCTCCATGTTATGGGGGTCAATGGAGCACACCTGCTAGACCAGCATTTGGCTTAACATGTCATCCAAAACCAAGATCATGGTTAAGGCCTCTTCTCCTCAACCACAACCTGTAACCATAGGCCAAATCTTGGCTACGCCCCATGGTTAACAAGGGGAGGCCTTAACCGTGGTCCAAGATTCCACAACATACTAAGCCTAACCTTTGCTTCGCTGCAATCCCGTGTTGACCCGAAGGCCCAGGGAAGGAAAAAATGGGAATGACCTCCTTGCCAGGGATCAGAATGTTCACAGTACACCATATGATGGCTTACTGTCAAATCAGAAATTCAAATTCCATTAAAATAGTTCTTGACTTTTTCTTTAGCACACAGGCATTCAGGTCCTTAAAAAGACTTTGACGATTCTGCCCTGCCCAGTTTTCACTTTATTTTATTTTTTTGAAATACCTTTAAAGTGAGACGTCTGAGAATCAGCGCAGGCTCTGAACTGCTAGACAAAGGTTTCCCAACGAAATGATATAGGATGAGAGTATTTGGCGAATGCTTCTGTTGCAACTGAATCCTAGGGAGAAGGTGGAGAGACAAACAAGGCAGAAGATGGGTTTCTCATGAACATACATTTTCAAAGTTGCATTACGGCATCTAAATGGTGCCAATGATCTTTTGGAATGTTAGTTTACTGTTTTTACTGTTTTTAATATTTTGAGACGGCTGTATTTAAATGTAAAAAAAAATGAGCAGAGAAGGATGATCAGTATGCGGGAAATATTGGGACCAGTATAGGAATGTAGGAAGATGCTTTGCACCAAGTTGAAACCATTGGTCCGTTTAGCCCAGTACAGTGGTACCTCGGGTTACATATGCTTCAGCTTACATACGCTTCAGGTTACAGACTCTGCTAACCCAGAAATAGTACCTCGGGTTAAGAACTTTGCTTCAGGATGAGAACAGCGTGGCAGCAGCAGGAGGCCCCATTAGCTAAAGCGGTGCTTCAGGTTAAGAACAGTTTCAGGTTAAGAACAGACCTCCGGAACGAATTAAGTACGTAACCAGAGGTAGAGGTAAAGGGACCCCTGACCGTTAGGTCCAGTCATGGCCGACTCTGGGGTTGTGGCGCTCCTCTTGCTTTATTGGCCGAGGGAGCCGGCATACAGCTTCCGGGTCATGTGGCCAGCATGACTAAGCCGCTTCTGGCGAACCAGAGCAGCGCACGGAAATGCCGTTTACCTTCCCGCCGGAGTGGTACCTATTTGTCTACTTGCACTTTGACGTGCTTTCGAACTGCTAGGTTGGCAGTTTCAGGTTACGTTTCAGGTTAAGAACGGGCCTCTGGAACAAATTAAGTACTTAACCCGAGGTACCACTGTACTAGTTCTCAGGCAGGGTTCATTCCCAGCCCGGCTTGAGGTGCTGGACCCTTCTGCATGCACAACATGTGCCCTGCCACTGAGTTTGTTGACAGCACTTATAAATGCACTGTGCTTTCAGGGGGCATTAGCCAAATTGACCATTCTGACCATCCATGTCTTGCTGCAAGGGAACCGGGGGTGTATACACATATTTTGAAAGTGGACAAACAGAAGCAGCCAGCTGTCTGGACTTAAAGTCTGTACAGCATATTATTTGGAGACAACCCACTCTGTCCAAAGGGGATTCGTGCTTATGGGGCTTATCAGCCGAATGATTTCTCTCAACAGGACAGAGGTAGTTAATCAGTGGGTGAGGAAGGTCTGTGTGATCACCTCCCAGCCACCTCAGATTTGCTCTTCAACCATTTTGAGACCACTAAAAAGATGGCAAAAACCTGACCCTGCAGTTATTAGGCATGTGCGGGATTTCCTTCCGACCCACAGAAAGGCAAAACACTTGGGCGTGGCCACAATAGAAGCAGGACAGAGAACCTGTGGCCATCCAAATGTTGCTGGACTACCATCCCATCATCCCCAACCATTGGCTTTGCTGGCTGGGGTTGATGGGATCTGTAGTTCAGCAACAGCCGGAAGGCAACAGGCTGCCCACCTGTTACATAACAATAATAATAATAATAATAATAATAATAATAATAATAATAATAATAATAATAATAATTTTATTTATACCCCGCCCTCCCCAGCCAAGACCAGGCTCAGTGCAGCTAACACCCGATATAAAAAAACTGATTTAAATACAACTTGAAACAAGATTAAAATACAACATTAAAACATTAAAATACAGCCTCATTTCCGTGGAAACTCAAATCAAAAACTTTGGGGGGGATGAAAATGTCAAAAGCCAGGGAAGTCCCCAAATAGGAGTTCCATCACAGAAGGAGAAAGGAAAAAAGAAAGAGGGGGAGGGAATGAAATTGGCTCCAAGCCAAAGGCCAGGCGGAACAACTCTGTCCTACAGGCCCTGCGGAAAGAAATCAGATCTTGCAGGGCCCTGGTCTCATGAGGCAGAGCGTTCCACCAGGCCGGAGCCAGTGTTGAAAAGGCCCTGGCTCTGGTTGAGGCTAATCTGACTTCCTTAGGGCCCGGGACCTCTAAGGTGTTGCCATTTATGGACCTTAAGGTCCTCCATGGGGCATACCAGGAGAGGCAGTCCCGTAGGTACGAGGGTCCTATTTCCAAGAGAAATAGTTTCTCTTGGCTTCCAAAAGGACCGTGCTTTTGAACATTTGCAGAGTACCTTCTATCTGCCAGGTTTATTTCTATCCAAGAGCTATTTTGTGGACTTGGGACTTCTTATTCAGCAGCATCCATGGGATTTAGGCAGGGAAATCAACACCCAGAGGATCATGGCTTCCCCATCTTTGCTACGGAATATCGGGGGGTGGGGTTGTTAAAAAAAACCCCACACAGAACTGAAAGGCTGAGGAGGAGGAGACAGAGCAGGAACAGACCCTGTCCTGCTACAGGAGCTAGAGTCCAGCTTTGACTCCATTTTGCAAAAGAAGGTCCCTAGGAAACACTAACTCTGCTCTAAGCAAGGCAACTGAACCCCCATTACGTCCCCTTAGCTGTCACGCTAGGGCTGGCATATCTGGTTCAGCTCTGAAAGGCTGCTCTTGTGAACTTTCTCCGTTATATCCTGCAACTTTATTGGGTACAACTATGGGGACCCATAGAAGAAGAAGAAGAAGAAGAAGAGTTTGGATTTGATATCCCGCCTTTCACTCCCTTTAAGGAGTCTCAAAGCGGCTAACATTCTCCTTTCCCTTCCTCCCCCACAACAAACACTCTGTGAGGTGAGTGGGGCTGAGAGACTTCAGAGAAGTGTGACTAGCCCAAGGTCACCCAGCAGCTGCATGTGGAGGAGCGGAGACTTGAACCCGGTTCCCCAGATTACGAGACTACCGCTCTTAACCACTACACCACACTGGCTCTCGTAAAAACAAAGAAGGAAAACACTTAAAAGACTATACCATTTTGACAGAAGGAGAGATTTTCCTGAGCCTGGCCCTCCAGACACGAGAAGGGGCGGGATTGGCGCTGGGGCTGCCACCAAGTCATTCAGGCGTTCGTAATACTGCAAACGAAAATCAGGCATCGTAACAAAGAGCTCTGGGGTTAAGTCAAGAAACAGAGTGATTCAAAAAACTAAGCATCTACTTCATCTTGAGGCTCTGTGTGATATAATAAGAAGATATAACAGCATCTTGGGTCCCCCAAACGCTCAGTTCTAACCACATTGACTCGTAAGTCATGCTGAATTTAATTGGCTGTGTCCACATTAGTATTCTTAAGGACACTGTCTTGGTCACAGATTAGCTCACCATCACTCAGCGGAGGCAGAGCTGAGCTAAGTTTACTTTCTCATGCACCACATGGTTAATAGGCTAGCAAGTAATGACCGCTGGTTTCATGCTTATGTCTGAACCAGGGATCATTGTTTATTTCCTCTATGCATGAGTGGGAGGAGCAATAGAGCTCTCCAAGGCATGATCACAGCAAACCACTAACCATCATATGCAAGCCACATACCGTATTTTTTGCACCATAACACTCACTTTTTTCCTCCTAGAAAGTAAGGGGAAATGTCTGTGCGTGTTATGGAGGAAATGCCTACGGGTGGCATGCCTACGGATTTTCCTCCTCTAAAAACTACGTGCGTGTTATGGTCGGGTGCATGTTATAGAGCGAAAAATACGGTAAATATTTCACAAGTAGACTTGAATGTCTGGATCCCTTTGCCCTTTTTTTAAAAAAAAATCCAGATATTCAATTAGGGGGTCTCTCAGCATCATGTCATTGAAAGTGTCATAGCACATGCTCTTATAACTAAAAGATTTAGTATGATTCTTCAAAATTCTGGAGGGACCGCTTTGCTTTTAGCCTAGGCCCCTTTCCCCACCAAAATGCAGAATCGCCTCTTACAGCCAATATACTGAAATTCAACATACCCATAAACAGATGCAATCCTTCCAACATAGATTTATATAAATGTGATAGAAAAGATACATCCGCAAAACTCTTAAATTCACTTAGCATGAAACAATTTCTTCCAATGTATGACTTTTTGAACTCTAGGAGCACCACTATTCCGTGAGCTACATTTCTAACGTGAGTACAGTGGTACCTCGGGTTACAGATGCTTCAGGTTACATACGCTTCAGGTTACAGACTCCGCTAACCTGGAAATAGTACCTTGGGTTAAGAACTTTGCTTCAGGATGAGAATAGAAATCGCGCGGCAGCAGCAGGAGGCCCCATTAGCTAAAGTGGTACCTCAGGTTAAGAACAGTTTCAGGTTAAGAACGGACCTCCAGAACGAATTAAGAAGCGTATGTAACCCGAGGTACCACTGTACTTGTTACTTCAACAGAAAGGAAGCATACAGCCAGCTGGAATATGATCATTACATTTCCTCCTTGGTATAGGCACATTTGGCAATTGTCCCAGAACCAACCGAATCGTCTGCCTGAGACATATGGCCTCCTTCAGCCTGAAGACTGAAAGCCTCCGGGGATGTTTGCAAACCCCACTCTTCCTGCAAGAGTGGCAGCCCTGCTGCAAGTGAAGGAAAACAGACACAAACACTTATTGTGTGCCTTAAAATAGGGCACAAACTTACTTTCTCAAATCCAAGCTCAGAAGTTGAACTGGACGCCTGCTGGAATGCCTCCATCTGTTCTTGTTCATCGTGAGCATCCCACAGCACGTCTCCAAAAATTTCCTCTTCGGGAATGGAAGGCTCAGCACTGTCTGTTGCGCCCTTCCTTTCCAGTTGTGTAATTTCACAGCCCAGTATATCCTATGTTAGCAGAAAAACAAATCCTATGAAGAAGCAGTGAGTGACTCTTGTCTATAAAGTGGTCAGTGTCCAAAGAAGGAGGTAAAGTAAAGGTAAAGGGACCCCTGACCATTAGGTCCAGTCGTGACCGACTCTGGGGATGCGGTGCTCATCTCGCTTTACTGGTCGAGGGAGCTGGCATACAGCTTCCGGGTCATGTGGCCAGCATGACTAAGCCGCTTCTGGTGAACCAGAGCAGCGCACGGAAACGCCATAGCAGTACCTATTTATCTACTCGCACTTGATGTGCTTTCGAACTGCTAGGTTGGCAGGAGCAGGGACCGAGCAACGGGAGCTCACCCCGTAGTGGGGATTCGAACCGCTGACCTTCTGATCGGCAAGTCCTAGGCTCTGTGGTTTAACCCACAGCACCACCCGCGTCCCTAAAGAAGGAGGTGCAGGGGCTTAAATCTCCCATTGCTCTGTCCCAGCTCCTGCCAACCTAGCAGTTCAAAAGCATGCCAGTGCAAGTAGATAAATAGGTACTGCTGTGACGGTAAGGTAAACAGCATTTCCGTGTGCTCTGGTTTCCGTCACGGTGTCCCGTTGCGCCAGAATCAGTTTAAGTCATGCTGGCCACAAGACCTGGAAAGCTGTCTGTGGACAAGCACCAGCTCCCTCGGCCTGAAAGTGAGATGAGCGCCGCAACCCCATAGTCACCTTTGACTGGACTTAACAGTCCAGGGGTCATTTACCTTTCTTCTTCTTTACAATTTCAGGGTGGTTATTGAGAACAAGCCGGGGTCAAATCATAATTTCAGATCTTTGCTTGTTCTCACCAACCATAGTTAAAGCAACCCACAGTTTCCTGAAGTTTGCATATTACCTAAACCTGCAATTAGTTTTAAAGCTGAAGCCAAATTGCTTTTGGCTTCCCCCCTCTGGCTTTAAATAAGATCCTTTAAAATATACTTTAGATATGCATATAATAATGCAATGTGTGAAGCAACCCCAATTTATGCAAACGAAAGTCAAGAACCCCATGTTTATTTACAGTGGTGCCCCGCAAGACGAATGCCTCGCAAGACGGAAAACTCGCTAGATGAAAGAGTTTTCCGTTTTGGAGGTGCTTCGCAAAACGAATTTCCTCTGGGCTTGCTTCGCAAGACGACAATGTCTTGCGAGTTCCTGATGGTTTTTCCCCCCCCCTTTTTCTAAGCCGCTAAGCCACTTATCAGCTGATCCGATCAGCAGATAAGCCGCTAAAAGCTGCTAATAGCGCTAATCCTCTAATCCGTCAATGGGCTTGCTTCGCAAGACGAAAAAACCGCTAGACGAAGAGAATCACAGAACGGATTCTTTTCGTCTTGCAAGGCACCACTGTATTCCTTTAAAAAAAATCACAGCATTTATACACTGCTTTTCCACCAGACAACTGGCCTTTGGGGAAATACCTGTTTTATGGTCTTTTCCACATAATTATAGACTTCACGGGCTCCTTCCTCTTCTCCTCCCATATGGCTGATGATCTGGGGTAGGAGGAGAGAGAAATGATTCTGAAAAGACTACGTCTCCAGATAGAAGTAAGTTGTTTTTACAGACCTGGGACATCTTATTCAGAAAAGATTTGCACACTTTAAAAAAACAGAAAGTCAGTTCAGCATACTACTCTCCTAGGCAACAATAATTCAATCTCCTGATTCCATAGGAAGCCTAGATGAGCTACTCTTTTCCTTTTAAAAATTACTTTGTTACATACACAAACTTATTTACATTTTAAAATTAAATATCACAAAAAGAATTAAACGGGGTTGTTGCTTTTCAAAGGGTGTGGATCATCAGGCCAAGCTGCGTATTTGGATGAAGGGCTGTATTTAAAATTTGCACCAATATGCAATAACCACCCAATCATAGCCAAACTCAGTAGTACAAAGAGCAGGAATGACAGAAGACAAACATGAATGTTAGTAGGGAAGAGTAATTCGAAGTATCTTCATTCTTTGAATCAAATTAATTTTAAGGACAGAACATTTTTTTCAGAAGTGAACTACATAAACAAAAGCACATTTTAAAGGCCAAAAAAATAAAAATAAAAATCCTTCCTCATTAAGGTTCAAGGTGAATAATATTACTATCACAGCAATCTTAGAAGCAATATCTCTTTTGGGAAACCTCAACCTTTTTTCCACTAGATATTTATATTAAAGACAGAAACAACTATTGCAGCGTGACAGTAAACAACTATCTGGGAAGCAAAATTGATTTGGGATTGCACGATCAGGTTGCATTCAATTGCCTGAATGTGTGCTATTCCATTATCTTCCTGCATGCACTATCCTAAAAAAAAAAAAAATTATTTAAGGCGTCACATACAAATTATGTTAACACCAGCTTCTACAAACGGTTACAAAATAAGAAAACTGATAAACGTACCAACCTTCAGCACATTCTGATTACCTTTGTTTTGTTCACATAACGAACTTGCTCAACTAATCGCTGCACAGAATCCGAACCGACTTGTCCATCTTCCAGTCGGTGACAAATAAGCCGGGGCTTCCCTTCAGGGTTTTTCAAGAAGGCTTCTTCACACTCATCCAGCAGGCAGCTAGATTGAAAAGCCAGCATTTTTGTGCTATATACTATTCTGCTGTAGCACACAGTTTTCATCAACATCAGCCGCAAGGGTGCACTTTTTTCTACAAAAGGCTCCAGTCAAAAAGGGACAAGCCTTTTTATCACAAAACAAGCAACATGCCTTTAAAAAACTGAGGGCAAAAACGTACTGAGATTCAGAGTTGTAAAGAAAGAAACAAAAATAAATAAAACCAAATGGGTCTTTTAAGGGAAAGTACCCTTAGGCTGCAATCCTATAAACCCCATTAAACACAGTAAGTAGGCATTAGACATTGCGCTCTTAGTATTCTTCCTAGGAAGAATTCTGGTGTATACATTTGAATAAAGTAAGCGTACTTCAATTGGAATATGTTAGAAAACCTGTGGTGTTGAGACAAGTTGAGTTTTTTAAATCTGGTTTAAGGCAGGTTCTGTATTCAAGTATTTAAAAATAAAACTGATTGAAAATATATTCCATATACCCAGGAACATCTTAGTGACATAGTCCACTTTGACTGATGTACTTGCCTGTTTCTGTTTAACGGTTTCCTAAGCTGCTAACTCACCTTGGCAAATTTAGATGCAAGAACAAAATGGCTAAAGAGCTTTTCTCAATTTCCCATTTTCTCACAGCCTGGAAAGTACTTTCGGTTTCTACTGGAAAATGGACAGCTTGGAAGAAGTATTCCATTGTTTCACAATATTTCCGAAGTTTGGGAGAGTATTTCTGAAAGTTAAGAGGAAAATGTGGGTTTTGTTATGGGCGCTAAATTGCCATCACAAAAAACAAGATTGAGCAAGCTAAGCCATTGTTTCGCTGGGTTAACACAAGAAACTCTGGCTAGCAGTAATCACTGTTAACCATTAAGTCTACTCTCAGCCACAGTCATTCATAAATGATTACTAGTAGTGGGTTGTAAGCCTGACATGCTGGAAACCACCTTCCTTCCTAAATCGATTTATTTTCTCTCCAGTTAGCTACAAGACGCTCTGGATGATGCCAAGGACATGCCTAGAGACAGTCCCGTTCTTTCGTTTCTCAGATTTATTTACTTACAATAATTTATAACTCGCTTTTCTATACAAGGATACTCAAACTGGTCCACACAACCGAGCAAAGATAGTACTGAAAGACCAAAATAATATATTATACCAGCACAAGAATAATATCCAAGATCACAGCACAATTTCACGCACAGCTGAAAATAGAAGAGTTTCAAATCAGTTGACGTAAGACCCAAAAGCTAACTAGAACAGACGTATTTTCATTGCTCCAAGAAACATGGGTAGCAATGGTGTCGGACGGACCCCTGTTGGAAGAGTGTTCCACAACACTGGACCTCCCACCCATTTCACCTCCAATGGTCGCAGAATCCAGATTTCAACATTGATTTTAGTGCTCAGGTAGGTTCAAACTGAAGGCAGCAGTTCTGGTTTGGAGGGGTTTGAACTTCCCTTTCTCAAAAAGGTTTGCAAAAGCCCAGGGGCATTTCAAGCTAAGCATAACTATAATAAAACACTTATCCAGTTGCTGTACATTATACTGAGATTTTGTTGGTAGATAGGTAAATAAATGACAGTGTGGACTACAACCAGGTGGGTGGAAGTTACATTCTGATCAAACCAAAATTCAAAATAAAGTTGCTGTGTCACACAGCCAGAATAATACACTCTTTGCACTGAAGTGATTCATTGTGTCACACACCAGGTCACCAAGGCAACATAAATTCAGAAAATTCCGCTCCATATGACAGAAAAAAGCCACATTATTTATGAGCCAAGTAATATATTTAAGGCTTATACTGTCTGCTCTGGTGGGTAGCAGTTCTCTATACCTTGAGGCAGACACCTTGCTCAGCAATATGACTCAAAATTACTTTTAAACTAGAAAATGGCAAGCAGTAACCTAGAAATCTTATCAATACAAAACACAGGCTTTACTAACTGGGCAATGTTCCCTGTTTCGAAAACTGTGAAATCTGGATACGGTTTATTGTCCATGTGAAGCAGATTGCAAAGTGTTGTGACAACAGAACACAGAAAAGTGTAGAAAATCACTAGTATATCCTGCACGCATTTTTCTCACCTGTATGAAGATGTCTACTTCGTGCTGAGTCTCTTCCGTACTGATGAGATACACCCTAACTGTATTGCTCCACAAAGAGTGGGAAAACAAGGGAGTGACTTGCAGCAAACTAGCGACAGCTGCATCCCAGTCATCTGCAAACGTAAGAAAAGACAACACACACAAACACATTGTTAGCCGATTCAAAACCACCAATCAGCTTAATGCAGCCCAGCCAGTCCATCCCTCCCACCAAGCTCTTCCAACAGCCACAGGGGACGGTATGCAATTGGCCTGGCCTGTCAATGTTGCCAGGCTGGAACTTAAGGTCCACAAAATGATGCTCATTCATCAATATTTCTTTAAACTGAATGTCACGTTTCGAAGCAGCGAATGAAAATATCCTGTGCTACCAAGTACGTGTGCCGTAGTGCTCTCTTTAAAAAGAAAAGAAGTCCCTTTGGGTGGCTTCACACAAAGAGAGACACACATATGACTTCTGAATTTGAAAAGTGATGCTTCTAACAACCACAACAACACAACACAACACCCATTTCAGGATAGGGAGGGAAGATTCATTCATTCAATCAATCAATCAATCAATCAATCAATCAATCGTTATTTCACCAGTTTAAACCTCAATTGCCACTACAGGTCATCTGCAAAGAAGCTGGAATTTGTGCCGGTACATGATATAACTAAAACACTGATGAAAAGATGAATTGTTCTGCAGGTCGACTCCGCATTTCAGCCACAGTTTGTCTTGAAGTGATACAACACTGCAAGATTTTGTCTCAGGTCTTTTAAAATTTTAATCACCCTTGCTTCAGAGAGAACCAAGCCCTTACCTCTGTTGACATTTGCAAATGGCCCTTCCACATCTATGGAGCTATGGGCAAACTCAGGGCCTCGGAAGGACTGCTGCAGCTGTATCATGCTGCCCATGGAAGGCTCACTTCCCAAAGCTCCGCCAGTCCAATACTCGGTCTGAGCTCCAGTGGCTTAAAAATGAAACAAGCATTTACTGGTGGATACCTATTGTTTACATAGACTGGTCATCAATTGCCTAGTCATTTAGGCGACATGCAACAATTTAATCAGCATAACATAAATCAAATGATGAATGATCAAATTAGGTAACATAAAACAACAGCTTAAAACACAATCAGATTATTTTGCAGATAGGTAGCCGTGTTGGTCTGCCATAGTCAAAATAAAAAAAATCCTTCCAGTAGCACCTTAAAGACCAACTAAGTTAGTTCTTGGTATGAGCTTTCGTGTGCATGCACACTTCTTCAGATACACTGAAACAGAAGTATATACAAACAGTCCATTGTATATAGCCAGGCACTACGTTACAGCCGCATCTGTTCCAATTCTACAGACAGAGACTCTCACCTAAGAGATCTACAGCAAACCTTTTCAGAACTAAAATACCCAGCAGATGAAGTTAGACAACAGATCAACAGAGCCAGACTGATACCCAGAGAGAACTTGCTGCAAGACAGACCCAAAAAAGAAAATAACAGAACACCTCTAGTCATCACATACAGCTCCCAAGTTAAAACAGTACAACGAATCATCAGAGATCTACAACCTCTCCTGGACAATGACAGTTCTCTTTCTCAAGCTCTGGGAGGAAGACCTTTCATTGCCTACAGACAGCCACCCAATCTTAAACAACTCCTAACCCACAATAATACTACAACCAGACTTAACACGGACACTGGCACCAGAGCCTGCAATAAACCCAGATGCCAACTTTGCTGCCACATACACCCGGACAACACCATTACTGGCCCCAACAACATCACACATACCATCTCGGGACTATTTAATTGCTCATCGTCTAACATTGTGTATGCCATCAAATGCCAACAGTGTCCTTCAGCTCTCTATATTGGACAAACAGGCCAAACCTTACGCCAAAGAATAAACGGACATAAATCTGACATCAAGAATCACAAAACAGAGAAACCAGTAGAACACTTCAATCTCCCAGGACATTCTATACAAGATCTCAAAGTAGCTGTTTTACTACAAAGGAATTTCAGAAATAGACTGGAAAGAGAAGCTGCTGAATTGCAACTCATTACCAAACTTAAAACCATGGAGAGACCTGGTCTGAACAAAGACATTGGATTCTTATCTCATTATACATGACTAAGCCATTTCTCACCTTCTCACCCCTTGCCTTTTCCTGTAAGACCTATTACAGTCGTTAAGAGTCGTCAACAGGCTCATCTCAGCTATCTGCCAATCTCCCATTCCCACCACCCTTCTGAGTAATACCCCTCCCCACCTTCTCACTATATAGAAGGATCTGGCAACTTCTGTTTCAGTGTATCTGAAGAAGTGTGCATGCACACGAAAGCTCATACCAAGAACTAACTTAGTTGGTCTTTAAGGTGCTACTGGAAGGAATTTTTTTAATCAGATTATTATCATTGTATAACCCAGGCTAGCTTCTGGTGTTGATATAATATCTTGGGTGTTTGGCCATTAAGGGAAACAAAGGAAAGACGCTCAGTGTGAGATGGCAAATAGTTAGAAGGACAAAGCCTGAGTTTAGGAGTTGAGTTGCAGTGATGTGACCAAGAATTAAATCAGTAAGCTGGAGAGTCAGAACAGTATTTGAGAGCAATTGTTTGATTTCTGTTTGAATCCAACACTGCAACTGTAGGAAAATCAAGACCTTTTTGGAGTGTTAATGCTGCAACCCCTTCATCATAGGCTCAGGTTGTATATATGTGTAGATAAAACTTTATATCATAAAGACACCGCAGTCTCTGCTGTGCCTCGTTTCCAAAAGGAAACATGAACACTGGGGAAGCGCCTAAGACCCACGGAATCTTGCACCGCTAGGAGTTTGGGGTGGGGTGCAACATTACATTTGGGGGTCAAATAGCATCTTTTGGCAGTGGTGCACGTGAGGATTACTGCCAAAATTACTGGCAAAAGCTGCAGGTTAAAATTCTTACCGGTAACCTCCGTGCAGCTGTCATCTGAATCCGACTCCTCAGGATCAAAGACCTGGATGCCTTGGGCCTGTAGCCTCTGCAGTTTTGCCTCCAGATCCCGCTTAGCCCTCAGTAAATCCTGAATTTCATTTTCCTTGGTTTCTCTAAAAATCTATATAAAAAAGTAAGGTTAACTATATAAACCTAACGACCAGCCAGAATTTACAGCTGTTATAAAACACCACTTAATAGTATGTGAGAGTCCTTTCATTCTGGCATGAAACTAACACCAGCTGGGACAGTCCGTTGTACAAGCAACAGGACCCTCAGCCCCCACCACGACGCAATGTGAAAGGCAGAAGGAAAATAAGTAGACACAAATGGGAACTGCAACAAAATCTTGCAGTGTGGAGTGGCCCTGTTTAGGGTTTCGGCCACTTTTCCTTCTTCAAAATGCTCCATTTGATTCCTTCCTCTACTTTTGTGTTTTCTCCCATTAACAGACACTCAGCATACATGTTCAGTGCCCACCGAGTTGCAGGGAGGTCTCCCCTTGAATATTCCCAAAGCATATTGATACCTCCTTTTTGTTTCGCAGCGGCCAGTCCTGGTTTCAAAAGCTACCGGCACTCAGCACCTGAATTGGCTGCTAGAAGGAGCGATTTACCTTGAACTGCCTCTTAACTTTGTCCCGGTCGTGTTCAAATGTAGCTGCTCTCTCCATGGCTTGATATTTGGCTTCTAGAGCACTTTCTTTCTCCCGGAGTATCTTTTGATAGGTTTTCTGAAGTGCCTAAAAAAAGACCGGTGTTATTGAGAAAGAGAGAGAGTTCTCCCTCGGATGAAAAATTACAGCTAAGCAATGGTTTTGACTGTTAACGTCTAAGTGTCAGAATAGAAAAATTGGCAGCTTGCAAGAAGCTGCTCTCCAATTCCAAAGCGGTGTTGTTGTTGTTGTTTTATTATGTTTGGTCTTGTAAACCTATGCCTCTTTTTGCTAGCCCAAGATGGCTGCCCCAGCCTTTCAAGTTACCTGTAGCTCTGCCCGAAGTCTCTTGTTCTCCTTATCCAGCTTGTTCTCCTTTTTCATCATAGAGGCCACCTCGTTGTTCTTGCTGATGCGGAAGATCTCGTATTCCTTTTTCAGGCGCTCGTACTCTGCCATGCATTCCAGCTCCTGTACGGACGCTGTGGACTTGAAGCTGGCTCCGATGAGGCCTCCAGGCCGCGACGTCCCTACACGGCGGAAGGAGCTGCGCAGGAGGCGGGCTTTGGGCTTCACCTCCACGGGGATCTCGCAAGCTTCGCCACCACCTCCCTCGTAAGTGTCTTCAATCACCTCCCCGACCGTGCCGATGGGGTTCACCAACGATGAAGCAGTCCCCATAGCGCCTTCCTCAACCCCGTCTCTTCTTGATGGAAGTTACTGCCTTACTCAAAGGTTACACCAAAATGCCAGGCATTCACCCATCCTCAGTATTTATGCCAAGACCTGCAACTGCAGCTTTAAAGCTCTGTGCCAGCCCTATAGCCACAGGTCGGCCTCCATTCTCCCATTCCACTTAGCCATGAACTGTTCCAAGATTGTCCGGCTGCTTCAGCTAGCCAGCTCTTTATGTTCGCAACATGGCCAGGGTTTTTTAATGCACAGTCTTCAGGGCTCTGCATCTTCTAGATACTCAACAAGGAAATATTTTTAAAATTTGCAAATCAGCACGTACAGATGAAGAATGACAACCCTACTCCCCCTGACAAAAGTTATTTTATTTTATTATTTTTCTTAAACCCCAACACACTACCAAGCACTGGATTCTCCTCCTGGGTCAATTCTTACACTGCCAAGACTGCAGCCACATGGTAAAGATTTTGTGAGTCTAGCCATCAGTACTACCACACCCGACTTCTGAATTTACCCGGCCAGCTGACCATCCCTGACTCACCGATAAATGTCTCCTGAAACAGTCTGGGTGAGTCTTCTTTTCGGTCCACTTTCATCCCCGGCACCGGCTGACAGAACAGCAGTGCAGCCCTTAGACACACTTACCTGAGGGCAAGTTCGTGTGAACTCAATGGGGCTCCCTGCTGAGCAGACACGCGTATAGGATTTGCAGCGCAAACCCCGTCCTGTCCCGCTCTCCTAATAATGCACGCTTACTAGGGGGCGAGTCCCGCTGACTCGCAAGTAAACGCGAGCGCAGGGCCGGGCTGCATTCTGACGTGACTTTTCTAAAAGGCTGAAACCCTCCTACCCTCCCAGGGATGACCCAAGACTGCCCAGTCCGGTCAATATCTCCACCCCTCTTGCTAGAAAGGCAGAAGTCGCCAAAAGTTTCCCAGAGCGCCCGACGCAGAAGGCAGGAGGGGCTAAGCGCTAGACCGCCTTCCTCTGTCTGACTGACTTTTTGCAGCTCCCTCGCTGCTTCCCGCAGCAACGGAGGGGGAGAAAGGAAGGAGGGAAGGGGAAAGAGGGAGGAGGAGGAGGAGGCAGTGACGTGGCTGCTTCTCCCTCCCTCGCTTCTGCCTCGGGCAGCGGACGGAGGCGCCGTCGAGGGAAGAAGGCGCAGCGCCGGTGTCTGCGCTCGCCCTTTCCACCGCGCGGTTACTTCTCTTTCTCCCAACTTTCGCAGCTCAGCCCCATCCGGAGGGTTTGCAGCTGGTCAACGGCCTGAGGGTGCTTGAGCCGCAGAGTCTGAAGGGAACCCCAAGGGTCATCTAGTCCAACCCCGTATCCCTCTCCCATGCAGGAATCTCAGCTAAAGCGCTGCTTAGGAAAACCTCCAGGGAAGGAGATTTCACAACCTCCCGAGGGAGGCGAGGTGTCTGTGACCAAAAAAAATGTCTCTCGCTCAATGTAAACAAACTGTGAAAAAAGACTCTTACGAATTGATAGAGGTACCTTTTATCTGTTTTGTAACACACGCACAGAAAACCCTTAACAAAAACTAATTTTTAAAAAAAACTTCTGCCAGAGGTTTAGTCAAGTCAAGTCATTGCTGGATTTACGAATAAGCTAAACAAGCTATAGCTTAGGGCCTCACTCTCTTGGCCCCCCCCCCAAAAAAAAAATTAAGGGGGGGAAACGGGATGTATGTTTCCAAACTATAAGATTAAAAAAAAACAACCTACATACAGCAACAGTGATTTGTGTTGTGTAGGCTCCTGTGATATAAGTAATGGTCCCCGCCTGCTAACCTGTTCCCTAAAATATCACTGGTTTGCTCATTTCTATATATAGGGTGCCTACATTCTGCATGTGCAAATGGCTTTAGGTACCTATTAGGTCCATAAATTACCATATAGCATATATTCCACACAGAAAACAGCGACAATTTGTTGTTGACAAAGGACAGCTGGACATATAAAGGGCCCCATTGCCTTCAGTAGCTTAGGGCAGTGTTTCCCAACCTTTTTTGGGCAAAGGCACACTTGTTTCATGAAAAAAATCTCGAGGCACACCACCATTACAGCCCCGTGACGTCAGCGCGCAGCGTCACGCCGGGAGGGACATGAATTGCTAGCAAATTACATAATCACCTCCTTGAGGGCTGGCTCATCTTCTCCGAAGGCAGAACCCCATTAATTAACAGCACAGACTCACACCATAGCCAAGACGAGGGGGGAAAACCTCAGTCATGCACATGTGGGGGCTAAATGAGGATGAAGACCGGGCAGAGAGCAGGGTTCAAATCACCCCACCTGGCCAGGACAATCCCTGGGTGCTCCCTTGGGCCACTCGCCTGACCCACCTCGCAGGATAACACGGGGAGAACCACGCGCGCCCCCGGGAGCTCCTTGGAGGAGAAAGCGGGCGATGAATGCAATGCACGAAATATATGAGAGGCGACCAGGTTTTGCAGGTGAGGGGCCCCCGCCAGCCTCCACTTCCAACACCCGGCGCAACGATGCCGAAGTTTCCCCCCGGGCTCTGCTCGGGGAGCAGCGCTGCTCCCCCCCGGCTCCCCTTCGCCCTCCCGGCTCTCTCTGCCGCCCACTGGGGACCCCCCTCACCTGCCAAGTCTGGAGCGCCGGTGGAAGTTGCATGCATGCATGCAGGGCGCCGCGTTGCCATTGCATTGCATTGCACTCCATGCAACGCCTGCACGCATGCATTGCCTTGCACGCCCGCCAAGGGGTCTCCCCGCGGTCCGATGCATCCCCTCCGGCGCGGATGCAGCATTGCAAAAATTAAAAAAACCCCTACGCAGCCCTACCTGGGGGGCAGCCTCTGCCTCCGCCGCTCCGCCTCCGTGGGGATCCCCGGGCTCCATCCTGCCGCCCGATCTCCGCGGGGGCGCAGGCAGGCTGCGCAGGGTCTGCGCGGAAGAGCCCCTGGCCACCGCCGCTGCGCTCATTCCATGGCCGGGAGAAGAGCGCTTCAAACAAAACGCCCGGCCCGCCAGGCCACGCTGGGAAACGGAGTTCGCGCACCCCGCGCGGGCGCGGAGCCCAAGGGCGAGGGGACTACGGATCCCGGCAGCCCCCGCGCCGGGGACTGAGGGGGAGAGGCCGGGTGCAGGGATGGAGGGACGGGTGGGCGAGCGAGTGAGTGAGTGGCAGCCGCCAAGCCTTGGCCGAGAGCCAGGAAGGGCCTCCCCGGAGGAGGAGGAGGAGGAGGGAGGCGCAGAGCGGGAGGGAGGGAGGGAACCCCAGGGGTCATCTAGTGACGGCGCCCCAATCGAAAATTTGACTTTTAAAAAAAAATCTTTCGAATTTTTTAATTTTTCCCGCGGCACACCAGGCAACATCTCGCGGCACACTAGTGTGCCGCGGAACAATGGTTGGGAAACACTGGCTTAGGGCCTCATCAAACCTAAATCCAGCCCTGTGAATCAAGTCCTACTCTCTAAAGCCACGTGGCAAAGCACATAGCTCCCCAACAGCACCCAAGATCCTGGGAACTGTAGGTTAAAGGTGCTGGGAATTGTAGCTACCAACTCCACATCTGGTACGCAGGCTGAGACCATACCTGCCCGCGGACTGTCTCGCCAGAGTGGTGCATGCTCTAGTTATCTCCCGCTTGGACTACTGCAATGCGCTCTACATGGGGCTACCTTTGAAGGTGACTCAGAAACTACAACTAATCCAGAATGCGGCAGCTAGACTGGTGACTGGGGGCGGCCGCCGAGACCACATAACACCGGTCTTGAAAGACCTACATTGGCTCCCAGTACGTTTCCAAGCACAATTCAAAGTGCTGGTGTTGACCTTTAAAGCCCTAAACAGCCTCGGTCCAGTATACCTGAAGGAGCGTCTCCCCCCCCCATCGTTCTGCCCGGACACTGAGGTCCAGCGCCGAGGGCCTTCTGGCGGTTCCCTCATTGCGAGAAGCAAAGCTACAGGGAACCAGGCAGAGGGCCTTCTCGGTAGTGGCGCCCGCGCTGTGGAACGCCCTCCCATCAGATGTCAAAGCGATAAACAACTACCTGACATTCAGAAGACATCTTAAGGCAGCCCTGTTCAGGGAAGTTTTTAATGTGTGATATTTTAGTGTATTTTTGGTTTCTAAGGAAGCCGCCCAGAGTGGCTGGGGAAACCCAGCCAGATAGGCGGGGTATAAATAATAAATTATCATTATTATTATTATTAGCTTGGTGAAGGGTAAACTTTGGTGCACATGATGGTTTGGGAAAAGTCATGTGCTTTAAATGGATGGTGTGAGTGTGACCATGGCCTCAGATTTTAGTGGAAGCACAAGTTTTTTGCACTTCTCACTGAAATCAATGGGTTTTTTCCGGAACAACCGAAGGAGGTAGCCCATTAATTACAGATTCTGTACTTTAAGAGGCTTCATTGAGGACAATTGTAAACTGGCACGTAAGAAAATGGCTGCTTCCTAAACATAACATAGCAGATGATTTTGCTGTGCAAATAGGGCTCCACATGCTGTTCTCTGAAGTGCAATGCAACCTCGTCCAGGGAAACATGCCACATGTATTATTCATCCATGCAAAATGAAGGTAGATTTAGAGCTTTGATTGTGAAAATAAAATTGCTGCGATCATTCACACATATCCCAATGCTGTTTGTTGGTAGGAAATTACCCAGAGCCCAGAATTAAGCAGATGTTCGGTTTGCAAAGCGTACCAACCCAGCAGCTGGCCGCATTAGTATTTCAGAAGAATTTCTTACAAAGAGGTATGGAAATTAACAAAGAAATAATATGCATCTGAAAGTAGACTTTTAGAGAATGGGCTGCTGGGTTCCTAATTTCCATGATAGGGATTCATTTTACACCGAAGTGCTATCCTTTCACCATTTTATTTATTATTTTTTCCAGAAAATAGGGAACCCATTACAATGGTTTTATTAGCAACTGCTTTAGATAGGCAGTTCAGTACAGCCTTTTAAAAAGGCTGCATGCAACTGAATATGAATTCTGCATGCAACTGAATATGAATTCAAACTGGGACAAACCAAATTATGTGGGTGATGGTTAGCAGACCACTCATACTTGGCCCTGGCATTCTTGGCATCTGTCCTGACAGGAGTGACTTTGCTGCCTCAGGCTTTTTTTATAAGTAGTTCTGGCCAACAACACTCCAAACAGTACTGGTTGGTTGGTTTCCAGCCACCATTTCATTTCCCACAATTCCCCAAACAATTGCGGGGAAGTATCAGTTTGAATCCCCGCGACGGGGTGAGCTCCCGTTGCTCGGTCCCTGCTCCTGCCAAGCTAGCAGTTCAAAAGCTCGTCAAAGTGCAAGTAGATAAATAGGTACTGCTCCAGCAGGAAGGTAAACGGTGTTTCCGTGCGCTGCTCTGGTTCGCCAGAGTCATGCTGGTCACATGACCCGGAAGCTGTATGCCGGCTCCCTCGGCCAATAAAGCGAGATGAGCGCCGCAACCCCAGAGTCAGTCACGACTGGACCTAATGGTCAGGGGTCCTTTTACCTTTACCTTTTATAGGAAATTAAAATGGTGGCTTGCAGGAAAGCAAGGGTATTTTGGGAAATGATAAATGATTAGATCTTTTAAAAAATATGTTTAAAATGAGTATATCAAAAAAGCATGAAGCGTTTCTGTTAGGGATTATAGGGGCAGAAAAAATGTTAAAGATTTTTTTTTCTGTATATAGCAACAGCTGCTAGGATTATGCACAGAAATGGAAGGAAGAAGTTCCTACCAAAGAAGATGGGATAAGTAAGATAATCGACTATGCAGAACTGGCAAAATTAAGAGAATCTAATGATGAGTGTTTTATAAATGCCTTTTTTGGACTACTGAAAGAAATATAATTTGATGAACTCGTGAGCAGAATTTGAGCTATGAGCAACTGAAGTAAAATTGAAGTAATATTGTAGTTTTGATTTGATAGATAGAAGGTAGGGTGCAGCTGAAGGGGAAAAACCAACTCCATGGAAAACGGGGTGAGAAGTCGACAAAAAGAAAAGATGAAATTATGTTTTGAATGTTGAAACTTAATAAAAAAAATTGTTTTGGGAGAAAAGGAAATTAAAATGGTAGCTAGACTTACCCACCCAGTTCTATTTGGTGCACAGTTCTTTGCCACCACTGCCAACTAAATCCACTAATTGATGGACCCCTACCCAGACACTCCTTAACCTGGAACCAGATCTAGTGGTAGTGAGGAATATATAGCTGAGCATTTTTTTTTCTTCCAAACTCAGTCACGATAATGGATGGCTTTCCCACTACAGGGGGGGGGGGGGAATGCTTCCTTATTTGCTATGTTCATTTGCCAATGGTTTGACTACTGCTTTTTGAAGTCTTTGGGCTCCACTGTTTGCTGGTTTCCCCTTCTTTTTGTGCCTTAGGATACCCTCCCCCCATTCATTCATTCATTCATTCATTTGCATAACTGATAGCAAAGCAGTTCACACAACTGACAATAATAAAATCACCCAGACCCAAAAAGCGAACACAAAATAAAATCCAATGAAATATTAAGCAGAACTTCAAAACAGAAATACTAAGCAGTGTGATCAGAAAATTAAGAGCCAGGGGAAACCTGATGAAACAAGTTCTTTTCTTTATGTTTTTTACTTATATCTGCTCCATCTGTCTCTTGTCTACCAAATCTTATGCTTTAATAAGCATATTAGTTTTTTTAAGTGCCACGGGACTGCCTACCTGCTGTTTTTACTAAAACAGATTTGGTTTTCCATCTAGAGTACGCCTGTTTTTGAAACTCAAAGAATCTAGTGGTGATTTGAGCATTTGGACATGTTCTGTGTAAAGGATGCATGAGGTTTATCAAACCACCTGTTGCAGAGCCTATAAGGAATCAGAGGAGCTGCTCCAAACACTCAGGAAGTTGAACATCTAACCCAGGATAAATTTCCCTTTTCATCTAATGAAACAAGCTCTTTGCTAGATGCTCCCACTGCCATCTGGGTTCTGGCAGTAGGCCAGAATTGGCCCTCCCTATGATGCTGAACTCCCCAATGCCTATCATCCCCGGCAGGAGCTGATGGATATTGAGAGTCTAATGTCTGGAGGTTCCCCACTCCTGCTGTAGGTCAAGACTGGCTAAGTCAGTCAGCAAAAGCCCAATGGCCAACCTTCTTGCACTCAAAGGTTTCCTATTTCCTCACTATCTCCACAGTCATGTAGCTCCTTCCAGCCAGTGAGACTGAGGGAGCACAGGATCTGAGTGACATTTTTGATGCTGGTTTTCCTTGAGGGCTTCTGGAGCAGCCTGTTTACAGCAGTCCAGAGAGAGGTTCGCTGATGGGATTCTATGTTTGCTCTGATTCCATTTATGCTCTTTCCAGCTGCCAAACGTCCGTGTCCTATTATACACATGACAGTCCTCTGTTTGAAGGTCTCTCTGTTCCAGATCAGGTTAAAGATCAAAAACCCTAAAAAGGGAGAGGAGGAGTCGTCTTGAAATTGCCCATCAACACTCAGCACCTAGAGCAAGCACACGCATCAATCATCCAATCATACAGTCTTGCTCACTATTGTGAAATATATTGTATGTCTATTTAGAATATAGTAGTTATGTCTAAACATATAGTCAGTGCTTTTTTTCTGGGGGTACGCATACCCCTAAACATTTTGTGAACCTTTGTACTTTTGTCCATTTACTGTATTTATTTTTCCTGATTTGAACTATAAAATGGTGCTTTTCTTGAGTCAAAATGAGAGTATCCCTAAACATTTTTTTTTTAAGAAAAAAGCACTGCATACAGTTATAGATGCAAATTAGCATGTGGGAATTTCATGCAAAGTTGTGCCCTTTTTTTGTCCTCTGTTTTGATGATGCATTCCCGCTTCTTTGTGGATGTGTTAGGGACCACAGGAAGATGAAACTGAGTCACCTGTTGATCTGTTTTCTCTCATAGGGATCTGGGCAAAAGTTGCCCAGTATTTGCCCAGTAAAGGTAAAGGGACCCCTGACCATTAGGTCCAGTCATGGATGACTCTGGGGTTGCGGCACTCATCTCGCTTTATTGGCCGAGGGAGCCGGCGTACAGCTTCCGGGTCATGTGGCCAGCAGGACTAAGCCGCTTCTGGCGAACCAGAGCAGTGCACGGAAACGCCGTTTACCTTCCCGCCAGAGCGGTACCTATTTATCTACTTGCACTAACGTGCTTTCGAACTGGTAGGTTGGCAGGAGCTGGGACTGAAGAACGGGAGCTCACCCCGTTGCGGGGATTCAAACTGCCCATCTTCTGATCGGCAAGTCCTAGGCTCTGTGGTTTAACCCACAATGCCACCCACGTCCCTACTCCTGGTCTATAAGGATAACCAATTTTTTAAAATGGATGGAAACAATATGCAGATCTGATCAATTTCAAGATTTAGAACTCCTAATTAATCCAATATAAGAGTTTGTTTCTACCCTACAGCTGCACTAATAAAAATGCACAGGACAGCCCGGTGAGCTACCTAAAAAGGTGTACCATGTTATTTCTTTTAAACAGGTAAATTGTGAATTCAAAGAGCAGTTCTTCGTGCAATGATATCAACACAATTTAAGGAGCAGATGCAGCCTTAGACTGCAATCTTAGGCACACCGGTATGAATTTAGTCCACTGAATTCAGAACAAACTTCTGAGTAATAATGCAAACGATCTCATTCCACAAGAACAAGATCAACAGGGCTGTGACACTGTGCTCTTGAAATTTAACAGCATCTATCGCTAGAGGGCAGCAAGACTTAGGGAATAAATGGGGAGTGGCTGTGTGTGTAGAAGGGCAGGTTTTCCAAAGAGATTTTGGATATTTTGCAAACACGCTCAAATTATGGCACAAAAGCAGCAGCCAGAGAGTGCCATTCCTTCTCACTGTCTGGCTTGGGCTAAGGACAGAAGGGAGAGAAGATCATCTCTTGAACCCTGTGGAAGGTGAACAAGGACTGACTGACCAAGTAACCTCTACTATCCTAGCATCTGCAGACAGCCCACCTAGCGCATCTACGAATTCACCTGGTGGCCCTTTGTCAGGTGGGGCACCTAGAAAAAGGAGGCGGATCCCCAAACACACTGTCCTTCCTTTGCAATCTGAGGGCCATGTTCCCTCCTGAGCAACTTTCCAGGGGCCACGCGCCTGTGCCAGATGGGGCCCGAGGCGAAATGCAGGTGCAGCAAAACGACGTGAATCTTTGTGCGATAGGTGACATTCCAGCCAGGCACACATAACTCTCAAACTGGACAAAAGAGAGGCATTGTCACAGTTCAAAAACACATCCCAGCCAGTCAACAGCACACGAAGGAGGAGTGGAGCAGGGGCATTGACATATCAGAATCTCCGCTTGACCGAGGTGATAAAGCTCATCCTCCTCCAGCCGAGTCCTCCAGAATCGCCTCCGACGATAATTAACGACCTGAGCCTCTGGCTCCAGGCACATCCCATTCAGCAGAGAATCAAAGCAGCACGCAGAAGTGATGAGGTTTATGGCTACATGGCTATGCTTTATTTTCTAAGCTACGCAGACAGAAAAAAATACATCGTCTCTCTGTGAGAGCAGAGAGCAACCGAAAACAAACAAAGGAACAGGAAACCAGTAACGTCTCATCCGTCTCCCGTGAGACTTCCAACAGTATGGAATCCCAGGAATGTAAACAGAGTCCTGTGACTCCAAGCACTGCACAGTGGCAACACACAGAAACCAACATCACATGTGTGACCTGGGAAGAGAGAGTGTGACCCAGGAAGAGGCCCAAAGCTGGATAGAAATGTCGGAGGCTCCCAGGTCTAAGGTTGCCTGGCCCTGTGCTGCACTCAGAGATGGCAACTTTCAAAGCCCTATGTGGAGAGGCTGGGGATTGAACCTTGGACCTTTTGGGTGCAAAGCAGATTCTCTTACCGCTGAGCTAAAGCCCTTCCAATCACTCTTAAGGAGCAGAGTTCAAGGTCTAGTGTCTGATTCAAACAGGAACTCTGTCCACCTGTCAAAATTCGTGGGATTCCACTTATTTACCTTAATTGTAACTGATGTCAAGTGCAGAAAAAGGTTTGGTTTGAAGTGCTTCTGTTCGCTCTAGACAGATAGAGTTGCCAAATGCCAAGCAAGAATTTGAGTCTTCACGCTGTATCCTGTGACTCAGCAATCACACTTGGTTTCGGTCTTGGATGCAGCTCAATAGCAGCCTTGCCTCACCCCCCTCTGCTTCGTGAACGCTGGACCGTCTGTCCAAAAGTGTGTCAGAATCGCAGCAAGAGAAAACATCTCTTTCAACGTCCCTGTATGCATAACGAGCTGGAAAAAATGCAACCGTTTCATCCCGAGTTTGTGCCAGCTTTCCGTAGAAATGATGCATTTGGTGTTTGCCCTTATGCAAAGCAAATCAGGGTTCAGGACATCCCTGGTGCCGTTGAAATGTCATGACCCGCTGATTTGCACTGATAAATTAAGCTATAATTTCCCTGGTTGGCTTTAGGCTAGATGCTGTATCTCAGCTGCTGCCCCCCACTGAAGGAACACAGGGCTACAAAATGCTTTTGTCAGACAAAATGCTGGGTCAGACGAAAGGTCCATTTAATTCAGTATTCTTTTTCTTGCAGTGGCACTGAAGGGCCATTAGAATATTGTTCTATAGATGATCCCAAAAACTCTTTGAGGCATTTTCTCCTCTCTCATATGTTATCCCAAAACCCCCTTCCTTTAAGGCCTGGAGGTTTTACACCAGCCAGAAGAGCAAGGCTTTTTTCCCCCTCTTAGATGTTACAGAGAAGGTGTGAAGGGTTAATCTTCATATTTTCTGCACATAGTGAGTTTCTGCCCTAAACTTACTTCTGCAAAATTGTGGTCAAGCCAACTAGCTGAAACTGCTGCTAACGAAAAACCTACCAGACAGGCTGAGGTGCCATTTCCTGCCTTGCGCTTCCTGCTTCAGTAATGCAAGATAAGAATAGACACGTACAAGGGGCTGCTTAGCTAGCAAAAAGGACACGTGTACGAAGGAGAGGGGAGGGACTGCTAAGCAAGCAGAAAGGCACACGTACAGGGGTAAGAGGAGGAAGTGCTTAGCCTGCAATATAGATATGCCCTAAAAGGGAATAAGTGAAAACTTGCCAGCTGATTGGGGAAGTTTTGGGGGAGGTCTGAGAGGTGGGTGAATGCTTTCAGGTATAAGAAAGTTTGCTGATGTGTATTACTTTGCAGCCAGATTTCAGAAATGATTCTGCTGGCTGTCTCTGTGCACAGATTAAACCCTTTTCTCCAAAGAAAAAACTTTCCTGGTGTTATTTTACTCTTTCTTTGGTCCTGGGGACGCGGGCAAAACGATTCCCTGGCGAAATAAGGCTTTAGGTGGAGAATGTGTTGCTTAAGCAAATGAAGATAAGAACAAGGCTGGCAGGGCCTCTCAAAATTTTGTTCAAGGTTGTAAAGAGACAAGGAGGACTCAGGAATGCCCGTTGCTAATATGCCCATGTAAGGAAATAGAAACTTAATATACATAGCTGTCAACTTACAGATTTGAAAATAAGGGACCTGCAGCCTTGAAAATAAGGGACCTGCAGCCTCACCTGTTCCAGGCACTCCAGTCTTCCTGTCCTCCTGCAGTCTGGTCAAACTCATGCTGGTAGCTTCGAGAGCACTGTTCAACCAACTTTGTAACCAGAGGTTCAACTGAATAGAATCTGAATCACATGCACCACAAGGCCTATGCAGCCTCAACTTAAGATGGCTCCCCAGCCTGGCTTTGCACTGCAAAGTTTGCAGCAGCACGTGCAACAAAATGGCGTCCAGCATTCAAAAACTCCCTCAGCTTGCATTAACTAGCCACACACAAGGCATGCAAGCTCCACCCCCAGTCATTCTTAGACTTCTTATTGGGTGAGCAACACAGCCAAGCAACACAGTTGGAGCCTCCCTCCTCCCTGGCCGGCAGGGAGGGACGGAGAGGAGCTGCTTCCTTTGAAATTTAAGGGACCTCATTTAAGGGACATCCATCAATAAGGGACAGCAGCGGGACATGGCGCTGGAATAAGGGACTGTCCCTTCAAATAAGGGACACTTGACAGCTATGTTAATATAACTTTCAATTTCCCAGAAATCAGGTGGTTTACAAGAAATCAGGTGGTATTGTATTCTGCAAATGTATAAAAAGCTGGCTTGCTCAGAATTGAGTGTGCAGACTGCGAGCTTATTGCGCATCACCTTTGCTATGCATATGCATTTCAAATAAACTCTGTGGTACCCTGCAAGGTCGTTTTGCCACTTTGTGTGACTCTGTGCTCCGGGGACCCAATAGCAGACAAGGAAAAGGTCCTACAGCACAAGAGAGGTATGCTGTCTCTCGAGATTATGTTTTAAGTATCATGGCCAATAGCCATTGATCCACCATGCTTTCATTCTCCTTATCCCTTCCAAACCCCTCTAGTCATTGCATCCTGAATTCCATAAACAAATTACTTATGGTGTGATTTCACAGACCCCTTGGCATGTGCCAGAACATGTAGAAGGTTCAGAGTGTGAATGGTGGCAGGCAGTGATGCTCATGCAGACATTGGAGGAGAGGTGGGAGCTTGAAGACATGGATGCAGTATTCACATGTTCCTGAACTGAACGGTAGCTTTTCAGCTTTTCAGCTTGAGATAAGGCCCCTTCTTATGCCCCTGTGTTTTCTTCTCCCCACTGCCACACACAGCACATAAGTGTCATATAAAAACAAAGTGTTCCTTTCTCCCCTTCAGTAATATTGTTTTATCTATGTGTGAATATATGCAAATTCATTCAGTTGATTAACTGAGTTAAACTTACATGATTTAGCACAGGGGTCAGCAAACTTTTTCAGCAGGGGGCCGGCCCACTGTCCCTCAGATCTTGAGGGGGGCCGGACTATATTTTGGAAAGAAAAAAAATGAACAAATTCCTATGCCCCACAAATAACCCAGAGATGCATTTTAAATACAGTGGTGCCTCGCAAGACGAAATTAATCCGTTCCGCGAGTCTCTTCGTCTAGCGGTTTTTTCGTCTTGCGAAGCAACCCTATTAGCGGATTAGCGCTATTAGCGGTTTAGCGGCTATTAAAGGCTTAGCGGCTATTAAATGCTTAGTGGCTATTAAAGGCTTAGCGGATTAGCGGCTTAGCGGCTTAGAAAAAGGGGGGGGGAGCGGGGAAAAATCGGAACACTTGCAAGACGTTTTCGTCTTGCAAAGCAAGCCGATAGGGAAAATCATCTTGCGAAGCAGCTCAAAAATGGAAAACCCTTTCGTCTAGCGGGTTTTCCGTCTTGCGAGGCATTCGTCTTGCGGGGCACCACTGTAAAAGCACACATTGTTCTCATGTAAAAACATCAGGCAGGCCCCATAAATAACCCAGAGGTGCATTTTAAATAAAAGGACACATTCTACTCATGTAAAAACACGCTGATTCCTGGACCATCCAAGGGGCCAGATTTAGAAGGCGATTGGGCCAGATCCAGCCCCCGGGCCTTAGTTTGCCTACACATGATTTAGCCCATAACCTATCCTACCTTGGCTTTAAGATCCATCAATGAGGCTCATCTCGTTCTTCCGCCTCCAGATGAAGTATGCAATTCAGTAATCTGAGACAGGGCCTTCTCGGTGGTAGCTGCCCTGGTTGTGAGATGCCGTCCCCCTTGAAGTTTAATTGGTGCTTACATTGCTTGATTTTCTGTGCCACCTAAAGACTTAGGTACCTCTTTGTCCAAGTTTCTTTTGGTGGGGAGAGGGGCTGCTATAGTGAGGCCTGGTGTGTTTATATTAAAAGTTGACTTTGTAAGCCTATGGTAAGATTTCTGTGTTGTTTTAATGTTACTGTGCATATATATATAATTGTTTGGCACTTAAGGGCAGGATGGAAATGTTTGCTACTAACCCCAAAATGGAAAACGATTGAGGTCCCAACTAAAGAATGGCAACGTAAGCTGATGGAATATGCACAGCTTGCGGACTTAACAATATAGAATAAGAGAACAAGAAGAACACACATTTAGAGAAGATTGGACAAAGTTTATTGGATATATGGGAAATAATTGTGTAGAACTGAAAATGTTGGCAGCATGCAACAGTGTAAATAAGTTTAACAGTGTAAATAAATTCAACAGTGTAAATAAGTTTTGATTGATGTTATAATGGAATACTGAATGGTTTAGTTTATGTAAAATAAGCAGGGATTTATGTTATGCAAAATGAACCATGGAAAGAGAAGAAGGGAGGTCACTGATATTTTAAGGATGTTTAAATGAGTATTCAAAACTGTAAAACAAAAAAATTAATTAAAATTATAGATAGATGATAGATAGATATGAAATGTTTGCTACTACTATTCATACTAATAATATGATTGATTGATTGATTGATTTAACTAACTGGCAGCTTTTTAAAAAAAAAAAGTCTAAAAGTGGTTAAAGAAATGGAATTTAATGTCCTCTTTTAGAACAAGCAGTTCCCAAAAATCCTATTGTGAATGTTCTTGTAATAGGTTCTCCATGTCAGACCTACATCTGCCAAGTTAACACAGTAAAATGTGGTTTATGTCAAGCCTTGGTCACTGCATGACATACTTTACGAGTCACCTAACTTAGCTTTGTGACAAAACGCTTGAACATGTTTTTTCCCCCCAATATGCCATCTGTAGCATTTTAATTTGATATGGGGCTTATGCCGTGAAATGTGTACAAAATTTGAATGATGTGTCCCTGTAACAACTAAAATATTGTCTCAGTTTTTCCCCAGGTATAACTGGTTAATTACCAGGGCTTTTTTAAAAATTAAACAATTCTGAACACCTCAATTACTTGTAAAGCCTAAATGTGATTAGTCAAAAGATCATGGTTAAATACTTCTGCGTGAAATGGAGTTAATGGAACCTAGTGTACACTGAGCAGTTTTAAACCATCACACAATTTTTAAGCATCACAGTGGGCAGTCAGGAGGGTAAGAACAGCAAAAGGGCCACCTGACTTTTCTCTGAAACATTTGAAGCGGGCTTTTGCATTAACTCTGTAGGGAGAACTTTAGATTGAAAGTGGAAAGGTCTGTGATTACATTTCAGACTCGTGCCACAAGGCATTTTACTTCAGGAGTGCTGTAGCAATGAACTGTGACCAGAGGAAAATGGGAAGTTGGGGTGAAGGAAGAAGGATTGAGGGCTGAGATTTCAGCTAAACGCACCAGTAAAGAAGACTCTTTCCCCTCCTCCGTTGAAGGGGGCTATGAATCCCCAAATGCCAATGAATTCACAAGGTACACTGTTGTGGGATTCTTTATACAGGCACGTATTGATTTTTAGCAACCGAGGCCTGCAGCAAAATGTTGTATGTGTCAAGGGTGGCCTGAAACAAGATGGCGGCATCCATGCCAAATTACAGAAGTTGACCAGACTGGCAACTGAACCTTACTTCAACGTTGATCAGTGTCCTCTACCACATCTAGAGGCAGCAGGGAGAAATTTGATTCAATTCACATTCAAATTCTTAACTAATCTGCACTTTACAAAACAATGCACAAACTTAAATAGAGCCACTCTTCAAAATTCACACCAATGGATGAAGACAGAAAACCTAAATCTTGATTGATTTGATGTTTTCCTTTTTATTCAATAACTCTTGTTCTTTTATAATGGGATCTTGTTAGAAGCCAGCCTAGGATTGTCCTCCAATAGTCTTTTAGATTGTTCACATGTCTCATCATATATTGAACACCAACTAATGGTGTTTACGAACGGAACATGTCTGGTATCCGGTTTAGAACAGAAACAACTTCCGCCTGCAAAAAATAAGAGGTTTAAGCATTTTTATTCACAGCGACCGATGGTCCTTCATTTCTCACAACTGAGTTGATGTAAAACTTTGCTTTAAATGTTTCTTTTGGAGACAGAAAATAGCCAGATTTATAATTCTCAAATTCCAAGGCAATTAACTCTGGGTTTAAAATATGCTTTAGAAATTAATTCCTTATAAAAGAACATGCTGTGGTGCAAAAATATGCATTCTGTGGCTATATTAAAAGAATACAGACCCAACATTTTTCATCAGGGTACAAGTCTGTCATTAATTTGGAAACCTGAGTTCTGAGTTTTTAATATTTTCATTTGTCCCTTCAGACATGAATGTGTGAACTCAAGTTATTTTTTAAAGTTATTATATCTATTTTTTCCCTGTTCTGGTTTGCAGTCCTTCAATATACTCCAAGTAAATGTTCAGTTCTGCTCCTCATCTTTGTAAATCAGGGTTAGAAATTAAATCTACATAAAAATAAAGTAAATTAACTGCTTCTTAATGTCACCTCATTTCTCCAGGAGCAAGAGTTTAGAATTTCAATATCACAGCACAGATTGCCACTACGAAAACGTGAATAAATTCTACACACCTGTTCACTGTCAGGTTGGCCATATCGTAGCATGGCAGCAAAATGTTCACAGTTCATCGTTTCCACATCGTAGTCGATCTCCATCCCAACACATTGGTTTGCAATGCTAATTATTTCACTTACAGGCCTGGCATTATATTTTCTGTCCTTCTCGTTGTTGACCTTCCAGCCGCTTATCCCCGCCACAATTGAAAGCTTTTCTTTCTTCACCATTGCCTTTGTTGTGTCAGCAGACAGGGGAATAGAGAAAATACTTCCTGGACCCCCATCTCAAGAATAGAGAGAGAAAAGAAACTCAGAAGCAGTGACCATTAGGCCTGGATTCCCATCATTTCATCAACAACATTGTCTTCAAGAAGACATCAGTAGTTGTTGTTTTGACAAATACTATTATTTTCTAAAAATTGTTAGTCACTCTTATCTTGCCCAAGGCAACCCAAAACAACTTACAACCAACCAGAATGCAATCTCTTGGCTACAAAGCAGTCCTCTAACTGGCTTACAACAATTGCAAGTATCAGGACATAGAAATTCCAGCAACAATTAGTCCCTAAGCCAGTGGTGGGGAACCTTCCTGTTTCTTCAGGGGTAATCTGCCAATGTTCTCTTATCTTATTCTTCCCTCTCATAAAACCACCCTTTCTAGGAAATAATGAGAAGCTCTTACCTGTAGAAGTCAGGTGGACCACATATCCATCGCCTACGTAGATAGCCCAGTGTTGGTAACCCAATCGATAAATCTCAATCTGGTCTCCAGGCTTTGGTCTCTGCCAGACGTAAGTGAGCCAATGTATTGCGTCGTAAAACAGCTGTGCAAGTTTATTCAGAAGTAAGTCCCACTAGGTTCAATGAAACACACTCCCAAATACATAGGATCACAGCCACAGAGGCAGCCTTTTCTTTTTTACTGTAGCTCAGGGATGGAGAACTTGTGGCCTTCCAGATGTTGCTGGACTACAACTCCCATAGTCCCTGGACATTAGCCATAGTTGCTAGGGTTGATGGGAGTTCGAATCCAACCACATCTGGAGGACCACAAATTTCTTACACCTGTGTAGCTTATGGCAAATATTTCTCCGAGACCTCACTCTGTGGCATCGTTATCTTTTTTAGTGTATTTATCATTTTCAATTTTATAAATTTGCACAATAATATTAAGCCAAAATACAAACCATACATTTTCCACTGACTTCCCTTCTCCCCCATCCATGGTTCATTTCATTAAACCTTTAACACTGCATAGTCTATATTTTCCATTTTCTCTCTTTTTCACTTTTTGTTCCAGTATACCTCATACTGCTGAAATCCTGTTAACATTTTAATATGTTTGTAATGATTTTTCAAATATTCCATAAATCTTTCCCAGTCTTCTTTAAAAGTTCTTTCTTATTCTAGGGCTGCCACACGTCCTGGCTGATTTTTGCTGAATCCAACTTTGAAAAATCCCCCCAAAGTGGAAACTCTGGCCATTGTGTGTGTGTGTGTGTGTGTGTGTGTGTGTGTGTGTGTGTGTGTGTGTGTTCATCACCAGGGGGGAAATAAATACAGTTCAAATTGGGGAAAATAAATACAGTTGCACCTCAGTTTTCCAACAGCTTAGTTCTCGAACTACTTGGAACCTGAATACTTCAAACCTGGAAATGAGCGTTCCGGTTTTGGAACCTTTTTCAGAAGCTGAACGTGCTCTGTTCTGAGTATAACTTCCATTTTGAGTGCCACACTTCCATTTTCCTAGTGAGGGAAGGCGGGCGGGCGACAAGCGAGCAGGCACCTGCCGCCCTCCAGTGCTGGTTCCAGCCACTGCTGCCACAACAGCAACCACCCCCTCCTCCTCCAGCTGTGGCAGCCCTGGCGCTGAGTGAGGGAAGGCCGGGCCTGAGTGGCAAGCAAGCAGGCAAGGAATGCACATGGAAACGTCGTTTACCTGCCCCCCCCCCCCCCGCAGCAATGCCTATTTATCTATTTGCACTGGCGTGCTTTCAGATGGGAGCTCACAGGGATTTGAACTGCTGACCTTCCAATCAGCAAGCCGAAGAGGCTCAGTGGTTTAGTCCACAGCGCCACCTGCTCCACTATGAGAACAGGATCCTGGACTAGGTAGATGGGCCATTCCCTGATCTAGCAGGCTATTCTCATGTTCTTTATGTCTGAGAAAAGCAGCACATGACCTCCTGCAAGATGCTGCAAGGCCAGATGGAAACCCCTTCACTGCGGAAATCCCCCTATTCTTAGCTCTTTCCTGCTCTTGAGGTCTGCTTTCCTTTCTTCCCAGTTCTAGTGTGCAGGAGTTTACTCTTTTTAAAGACGAAATGTTTATTGGTTTTATAACGAGCCAAAGGCAGAAACAAAAATCAGTTCAAATATTGCACAATAAAGTAAAGTATAAAAATGAAAGTCAAGCAAACTTAAATAAAAATATTTAAGTCAAGAAAACTTACATAAAATTACAGGCATATAAACAGTACAGAGCCCAGCGCTTTACTGAGTTGCTGCTCTTATCGTGGATTTCATTCCAAGCTCTCTTTTCGCAATAAATAAAAACTTAGTATCCATGGCTTGCAGGAGCCTCGCTCTCTTCCCACGAGCAGATGAATTTGGGACCCTGTGATTATTCACCACGGTTTTTCTAAGTCAGACTTGCAAGGCAGGGGAAAGGAGCTAAAGCAGAGCTTTCCAAACTTTTCTTGCTGGTGACACACTTTTTATACACGCAGCATTTTGTGACACAGTAATTCAGTTTGACTAGCAAACCGAAGGTTAAACCAACCCTTTTCCAGCCCAGGAGGAGCGCAGGGACCATTCTCATGAAAACACCGACACACTGCAGCCGACACACGAATGTGTCGCAACACGCAGTTTGGAAAGCTCTGAGCTAGAGACAAAACTATCCTAAGCATTCTTACACAGAAGTTAGTCTCACTGTGTTCAACATACGTTAGCTTGCAGCCAGAGATAGCAGTATAAGGCAGACAGCAAGTCAAGTGGAAACTCTTTCTTTGAAAAAACAGTCAAAGGTAAGACAATCAAAGGGAAGGTATTTTGGACAGGGTGGGGATCAATAGCCAATGTCCCCAATGCAGAGATGTACTTACCTCAGCCATAATGTTTTGCTCTCACCATCCTCTCCTTTCAGTCCTCAGATATTTATAGATCTTTTTCAGTTTCGTTTTCACTTTATAGCCTTAAAAAACAACATGTTATCAGCAAGGCAACAGTTGTCATCAGTATAAAATCTCCTGGCAACACTTGCCAGGATAGTTTTCCACATGTCAAAGAGGCCTAGAGCTCCCACCCCAACTCACCAATATTCCAACATTTTAGAGGTCATTCCTGGTTCCTTTCACTTCTAGAAGTGTAAGGAAAAGACTTCTACCCAATTACACAACAAAAAGGAAAATAACCATATCACTTTTTTCCTGTCCTCCCAGTCTGCTAGGCTCCTTGTATTTATGTTCTGGCTGTTCTGCAATGGTTTCCTGCCCTACAAGACCCATTCACCACAATCTCTGTCTGAGGCAGGGGTAGCCAACATGCTGCTCTCTACATATTGTTGGACTCCATTGCCCATCACCATGGCCAATGTCTGCAGGGTCACAGGTTCACCACCCCTCTAGCAGGTGATGCTTTTCCTTGGCATGGGCATACAGTTGATTGGGAAGACTTCCCCTTCACAACTGCTGAATCCTAGAAGCTGCAGCTATCTCTGTCTTCCAGACAGTTTCTTTCTGATCCTTGTACCTGCTTTGACGACAAGTGTGTTTGTTTGTTTGTTTGCTTGCTTGTCTGTCTGTCTGCCTGCCTGCCTGCTTCTCTCTCTCTCTCTCTCTCTCTCTCTCTCTCTCTCTGTGTGTGTGTGTGTGTGTCCCAATTCTCCAAGCATTGAGGAGTTCAGGGGCTCAGAATGTCCTCAGGTTCTGCTTCCACTGCAATGAAGTCACTGGAGACTCATTGGCATTTTGTGATATAGGACTTGCATAATTACATGGGTTGACTGTAGGTAAAGATTCACAGCATTAAACACCCTAGAAATCTTCCGAAGAGCTCCCAGGAATCTCTTGGATCCTCTGCCTGATCTTGTTTCCAGAAGTTTAAGAAGTATGGAGAAGGACTTTACCCCCACCTGAAAAAATGGCCCTTCCCATTTCCCACCCACAAATGGGGCCATCATGTTATTTTCAAAGTGAAGAAACACCACGTTCAGATGTCTTGGAGAACAACTATGGGGCTGATGTTTGTGGCTCTCTAATTGTGCCAAAATAGCAGCCCACCTGCTCCACGTAAAATTCCGTTAGACTCTAATGCTAAGCAAATCCATGTGGAAAGAAGCTTCCTCAGGGTCACTGCGATCCACTTTCAAAGAAGTGTGTTTGTTATTAAGCAACCAACAATTCATTTCAAAATTAAGAGTACTGAACCAGATAAGGCCTAATTAATAGCTCACTACCAGCATTTTGCTCTACCTTTTTAAATGTAGCTCTGGAGCCAAGTAACTAATTTGAGCTCAGTTGCATTAACACTATTACCATATTTCCGAAGCTGTAAATGGGTGGACCGGTATGTGAAACTCTTTCTTCAGTTTCAATGGCTCCTTTGCTTCTTCAATTTTAGAAATCCCATTTGTGTGTGTGTTTTAAGTATTCAACATGCATCTGTTTTTAGCTAATGGGACATCTTTATTTCATCAACAACATTCCCAAGTACAGTCGTACCTCGAAAGTCGAACAGAATCCGTTCCAGAAGTCCATTAGACTTCCAAAACGTTCGACTTCCATAGCACGGCTTCTGATTGGCTGCAGGAAACTCCTGCAGCCAATCAGAAGCCATGATAGTCCTGTCAGACATTCAGCTTCCAAACGAACATTCTAAAACTGGAACACTCACTTCTGGGTTTTGACTGTTCGGGAGCCGGAACGTTTGACTCCCAAGGCATTCAGGAGCCGAGGTACGACTGTATTTGCAAAGTCCAAACACCAGGAGCCAAAGGGCTATGCTTAACCTACCATGAATGCATGAGGATTCCCAGCCTGCCCACCCCCTTTGAAAAGCCAACCTTTAAGACCAGGGCACATTCTCTTTCAATATTTTTTAATAATGATGTTTCTTGGATATATTTTTTTCCTTCTCCTTTAATTTTTAATTATGGTATTGTTGTTCATGAGTTTCTTTTAACTAGATTTTTTTTATTCATGGCAGAGCAGAGAAAGAAAGAAAGAAAGAAAGAAAGAAAGAAAGAAAGAAAGAAAGAAAGAAAGAAAGAGCTTCTGTCACTTTTGGGAAGTTGAGGTGAAGGAAGAAGGATTGAGGGCTGAGATTTCAGCTAAACACACAAGTAAAGAAGACTCTTTCCCCTCCTCCATTGAAGGGGGCTATGAAACCCCAAATGCCAATGAATTCACAAGCTACATTGTTGTGGGATTCTTTATACAGGCATGTATTGATTTTTAACAACCAAGGCCTGCAGCAAAATGTTGTATGTGTCAAGGGTGGCCTGAAACAAGATGGCGGCATCCTCCATTCCAAGTACAGAAGTTGACCAGACTTGATCAGTGTCCTCTACCACATCTAGAGGCAGCAGGGAGAAATTTGATTCAATTCACATTCAAATTCTTAACTAATCTGCACTTTACAAAACAATGCACAAACTGAAACAGAGCCATCCTCCGAAATTCACACCAATGGAAAAAGACACAAAACCTAAATCTTGATTGATTTGATGTTTTTATTTTTATTCAATAACTGTTGTTCTTTTATAATGGGATCTTGTTAGAAGCCAGCCTAGGATTGTCCTCCAACAGTCTTTTAGATTGTTCACACGTCTCATCATATATTGAACACCAACTAATGGTGTTTACCAACGGAACATGTCTGCTATCCGGCTTAGAAAAGAAAGCTCTTCCACCTGCAAAAAAATAAGAGATTTAAGCATTTTTATTCACAGTGGCTGATGGTCCTTCATTTCTCACAACTGAGTTGATATGAAACTTTGCTTTAAATGTTTCTTTTGGAGACAGAAAATAGACAGATTTGAAATTCAGATTCCAAGGCAATTAACTCTGGGTTTAAAATGCTTTAAAAATTATTTCCTTGTAACAGAACATGCTTTTGTGCAAAAATCTGAGTTCTGTGGCTATAGTTAGAAAAATATTAAAAGAATACAGACCCAACGTTTTTCATCAGGGTACAAGCCTGTCATTAATTTGGAAACCTGAGTTCTGAGTTTTTAATCTTTTCATTTGTTCCTTCAGACAATTTGAATGTGTGAACTCAAGTTACTTTTAGAAGTTATAATATCCATTTTTTTCTGTTCTGGTTTGCAGTCCTTCAATATACTACAAGTAAAGATGGCGTCGTTAGTGGTAGCATCGGCGTGAGCTCCGCATCAGTCGTGCGGTTTTTATTATTTTTATCAGTCTTTTATTAGCTTTTATTAGTATATTATATATATATCATTTGGCAGCTTTTCCTCAACTATTATATTCACATAAAAATAAAGTAAATTAACTGCTTCTTAATCTCACCTAATTTTCCAGGATCAAGAGTTTAGAAAGAATTTCAGTATCACAGCACAGATTGCCACTATGAAAACATGAATGAATTCTACACACCTGTCTACTGTCAGGTTGGCCATATCGTAGTATGGCGGCAAAATGTTCACAGTTATTCGTGACCACATTGTAGTCTATCTTCTTCCCAACACATCGGTTTGCAATGCTAATTATTTCGCTTACGGGCCTGGCTTTATATTTTCTGTCCTTCTCGTTGTTGACCTTCCAGCTGCTTAGCCCCGCCACATATGAAAGCTTTTCTTTCTTCACCATTGCCTTTTTTGTGTCGGCAGAGAAAAAATTTCCTATACCCCCATCTCAAGAACAGAGAGAGAAAAGAAACTCAGAAACAGTGACTGTTAGGCCTGGATTCCCTGCATTTCATCAACAACATTGTCTTCAAGAAGACATCAGTTGTTGTTGTTTTGACAAATACTATTATTTTTTTTAAAAAAATTAGTCACTCTTATCTTGCTCAAGGCAACCCAAAACAACTTACAACCAACCAGAATGCAATCTCTTGGTTACAAAGCAGTCCTCTAACTGGCTTACAACAATTGCAAGTATCAGGACATAGACCTTCCAGCAACAATTAGTCCCTAAGCCAGTGGTGGGGAACCCCCCCCCCCCCAGGGCTGTGTTTCTTCAGGGGTAATCTGCCAATGTTCTCTTATCTTATTCTTCCCTCTCATAAAACCACCCTTTCTAGGAAATAATGAGAAGCTCTTACCTGCAGCAGTCAGGTGGACCACATATCCATCGCCTACGTAGATAGCCCAGTGTTGGTAACCCAATCGAGAAATCTCAATCTGGTCTCCAGGCTTTGGTCTCTGCCAGATGTAAGTGGGCCCATGTATTGCGTCGTAAAACAGCTGTGCAAGTTTATTCAGAAGTAAGTCCCACTAGGTTCAATGAAACACACTCCCAAATACATAGGATCACAGCCACAGAGGCAGCCTTTTCTTTGATACTGTAGCTCAGGGATGGAGAACTTGGGGCCTTCCAGATGTTGCTGGACTACAACTCCCATAGTCCCTTGACATTAGCCATAGTTGCTAGGGTTGATGGGAGTTCAAATCCAACCACATCTGGAGGACCACAGATTTCTTACACCTGTGTAGCTTATGGCAAATATTTCTCCCAGACCTCACTCTGTGGCATCGTTATCTTTTTTAGTGTATTTATCATTTTCAATTTTACAAATCTGCACAATAATATTAAGCCAAAATACAAACCATACATTTTCCACTGACTTCCCTTCTCCCCCGTCCATGGTTCATTTTATTAAACCTTTACCACTGCATATTCTATATTTTCCATTTTCTCTCTTTTTCACTTTTTGTTCCAGTATACTTCATACCGCTGAAATCCTGTTAACATTTAATATGTTTGTAATGATTTTTCAAATATTCTACAAATCTTTCCCAGTCTTCTTTAAAAGTTCTTTCTTATTCTAGGGCTGCCATACGTCCTGGCTGATTTTTGCTGAATCCAACTTTAAAAAATCCCCCCAAATTGGAAACTCTGGCCATTTATTTGTGTGTGCGTGCGTGTGTTGTGTGTTCACCACTTGGGGGGAAATAAATACAGTTCAAATTGGGGAAAATAAATACAGTTGCACCTCAGTTTACGAACAGCTTAGTTCTCAAACTACTTGGAACCTGAATACTTCAAACGTGGAAATGAGCGTTCCGGTTTTGGAACCTTTTTCAGAAGCTGAACGTGCTCTGTTCTGAGTATAACTTCCATTTTGAGTGCCACACTTCCGTTTTCCTAGTGAGGGAAGGCGGGCGGGCGACAAGCGAGCAGGCACCTGCCGCCCTCCAGTGCTGGCTCCAGCCACTGCTGCTACAACAGCAACCACCCCCTCCTCCAGCTGTGGCAGCCCTGGCGCTGAGTGAGGGAAGGCCGGGCCTGAGTGGCAAGCGAGCAGGCAAGGAATGTCCCCGTCCCACCTGCTCCCGCTTGTAGGAGTGGGATCGGGTTTCTCCGCTAGGCAGCGTTGCTGCTTGCACGGGAACAGGAGCTGGATCGCGGCTGCTCAGCTGGGGAGGTACAAGCGTATAAACAGTACAGAGCCCAACTCTTTACTGAGTTGCTGCTCTTATCGTGGATTTCATTCCAAGCTCTCTTTTTGCAAGAAATCGAAACTTAGTATCCATGGCTTGCAGGAGCCTCGCTCTCTTCCCCCACCCCACAAGAAGATGAATTTTCCAACCTTTGGACCCTGTGATTATTCATCGCAGTTTTTGTAAGTCAGACTTGCAAGGCAGGGGGAAGGAGCTAAAGCAGAGCTTTCCAAACTTTTCACGCTAGTGACACACTTTTTATACACGCAGCATTTTGTGACACAGTAATTCAGTTTCACTAGCAAACCGGAGGTTAAACTAACCCATTTCCAGCCCGGGAGGAGCGCAGGGACCATTCTTATGAAAACACCGACACACTGCAGCCGACACACGAATGTGTCGCAACACACAGTTTGGAAAGTTCTGAGCTAGAGACAAAACTATCCTAAGCATTCTTACTCAGAAGTTAGTCTCACTGTTTTCAATGACACTTTGCTCCTAAACTGCACGTTGGCTTGTAGCCAGAGATAGCAGGGTATAACAGACAGCAAGTCAAGTGGCAATTCTGACTTTGAAAAAAAACAGTCCAAGGGAAAACAATCAAAGGGAAGGTATTTTGGACTGGGTGGGGATTGATAGAAAATGTCCCCTATTCAAAGGGGTTCTTACCTCAGCCATAATGTTCTGCTCTCACCTCCTTTCAATCCTCAGATATTTTTGTTCATTTTCATTTTCGTTTTAACTTTATATACTAAATAAATAAATAAATAAATAAATAAATAAATAATGTTCTCAGCAGGGCAACAGTTGACGTCAATATAACATCTCCTGGCAACACTTCCTTAGTGTAGAAACACGTTTTCCCTGCCAGGATATTTTTCCACAAAGAGGCCTAGAGCCCCCACCCCAACTCCCCAATATCTCAACATTTTAGAGGTCATTCCTAGTTCTTTTCACTTCTAGAAGTGTAACTAGATTTTTTCGATTCATGGCAGAGCAGAGAAAGAAAGAAAGAAAGAAAGAAAGAAAGAAAGAAAGAAAGAAAGAAAGAAAGAAAGAAAGAAAGAAAGAAAGAAAGAAAGAACTGGAAAAGCATTCCATGAAAAATGACTTACACCAAAGGAGCTATTGAAACAATCCCTCCCTTTGGATTCCTCTATGAAAACTGCTACTAAGATGCTTGCAGGAACCTCACTGACATCCATGAAAAATGGGGGTAGTAAATCAGATGTGAATAATTGTAACCCATCAAGTCAAAAGCAGCGCACTAGCTATGGGTTGTGGGTTTGGCCAGAGCTTCTGTCACTTTTGATCTCAGATGGGAACCAAAACCAGGAAGACAAAACGTATTGAGACAGATGGGACTCTGTTCAACATTACTGAACGTTGGAGACAGTTTTGTTTAAGAAGGCTTTCCCCAAGGCACAACCCAGTCATTTATGACTTGTACCTTGGTAGGAATGGTTTCATTGCCTTTTGAGTGTGTAGGAATGGTCTCACTGTTTTTAGAATTCCTTTATTTTTTGTATTTTTTAAAATTTTAATCTTGTACTTTGCTTTGATGACCTCAGGCCATCAAATAATAAATGACTATTATTATTTATCAAAACTTGTGTGCGTACTCAATGGTAAAAAGTTTCGTAAGAGGAGGGACCTATTTCCCCCTTATATAAATTGGGCATTTTCTGTGGCAGCCCTAAGCAACGTAACAGAGGTGTGCCTGGCACCATCATTATATAGCTTCTGGCAAATGCCAGAAGTAATTAATAAGAATAATTAATAAGAATAATTAACAATAAAATATTTATATATAATTTTCTTTTGCATTTTCCTATCATACTGAGATTAGTGTTTATAGAAACTTCTCAGTAGATATGTTCAGGAATATACACTTACTTTTTAAAAAATGTCAAATTAATGCACCACATTATCCCAGGGCAGTGCCACACAACAAATAAAAGTTGGCTTGAATTCCAAAGGCTGGGGTCACCAGGGACTGAGATCAGATTGAGCCTTCACCTCATTGGTATTCCTAAGTGTACCACTTTGTTTTATTTTCTCCCATTTTAATTTCTTTTACCATTCATACGTTTGGGGGGAAACTAACACACTGGACTTGTGAACTCCTTGCTAGTGAATGGGACAACACTGCCTTTCACTGAGGGAGACCGTACAGGGAATTGCTCAATACTCAATACTATGCCAAAGGTCCTAGGTTCAGCTATAAACATCTCCAGGGAACATTCTGACAATGAGGAGAATGTATATGGAGGTACATTCTGACCCCTGTCAGAAGCCCCAGAGAGCCCCAGCCAATCAGTGTGGACATTACTGAGCCACATGGACCAATAGTTCTGACTCAGTCTAAGACATGTACCTCCATATACATTCTCCTCATTGTCATGACTGGCATTATGCTAATCAGTCGTAAACAAACAAACAAACAAACAAACAAACAAACAAACAAACAGGTAATCGTCCACCCATATGCCTCCCAAATACTAGAAGCTTGACACATTTAAAAAATTTAAAAATAACCCTTTCCCTCTTTTTAATCGCAGGAGCTGCTGTTTCCATCTCCACCGGCACTGTGTTTTATGGCCTTCTATTTGCAGTTATTGGCTATGCTTTCATTTTCATTGTCACTTGTCCACAATCGGTGTGCTTTCCTGGAAACCACCTGTTTCATTGAATTACAGGTACGTCACCTTAGAATTGCTTCTGAAGGAGCAAAAAATAACCAGGATAATAAGGAAATAATCAGCAATAAGGAAGCAGTTCAATTAATACTGGAAATATAGAATTGTACTATTTGGCTATGGAAAACCTGGCAACCTAAGATTGCACCTATAACCTTTCCATTAATCCCAATATCACATCAGCCAGATTTTCCCCCCCAGCAAGGGAGAGATAAGCAATTTGAACCCTGGGGATCCAAAGGTTAATACACATTATGACATTTATATATCAACAATCAACCTGTATCTATTAGCCATATAAATTTAACTTTGTCAAATCTTAATACTAACTGGATTTATTTAAATCAAATGAAGCTCTGAGACCCTTAACACAATTTGAAAAGTTCTATAAGTACAATGAGTGGGGGAGGAGAGGATTAGTTTCTAAATCGTACTCCGTGTTGCTTAATGTAACTTACAGATCTATGGAACCCCTAAAAAATATGGTAACTACATACTAGCAAACAAATTCTTCCCAAGGATTGGAATAAAATTTGGGGATTGTGACCCTTAAAATCTCTTTTCTGCTGGTTGTAATAACTGTAATGTGCTGTATTTAGATGCTATATGATTTTTAATTGTATTTTTACAAACACGCCACAGACCACCTAAATGAAACTCAAGGACTACTAGGGGCATCATAAGAGTTACTGGTGGGTGTGCAGGCCCCCCCCTGCACCCCCCACGCTACGCCACTGCGTACAGTTGATTGGGAAGACTTCCCCTTCACAACTGCTGCATCCTAGAAGATGCAGCTATCACTGTCTTCCAGACAGTTTCTTTCTGATCCTTGTACCTGCTTTGACAACGAGTGTGTTTGTTTGTTTGTCTGCCTGCCTGCCTGCCTGCCTGTCTCTCTCTGTGTGTGTGTGTGCCCCAATTCTCCAAGCATTGAGGAGTTCAGGGGCTCAGAATGTCCTCAGGTTCTGCTTCCACTGCAATGAAGTCACTGGAGACTCATTGGCATTTTGTGATATAGGACTTGCATAATTACATGGGTTGACTGTAGGTAAAGATTCACAGCATTAAACACCCTAGAAATCTTCCGAACAGCTCCCAGGAATCTCTTGGATCCTCTGCCTGATCTTGTTTCCAGAAGTTTAAGAAGTATGGAGAAGGACGTTACCCCCGCCTGAAAAAAATGGCCCTTCCCATTTCCCACCCACAAATGGGGCAGTCAGGTTATTTTCAAAGTGAAGAAACGCCACGTTCAGATGTCTTGGAGAACAACTATGGGGCTGATGTTTGTGGCTCTATAATTGTGCCAAAATAGCAGCCCACCTGCTGCACGTAAAATTCCATTAGACTCTAATGTTAAGCAAATCCATGTGGAAAAAGCTTCCTCAGGGTCACTGCGATCCACTTTCAAAGAAGTGTGTTTGTTATTAAGCAACCAACAATTCATTTCAAAATTAAGAGTACTGAACCAGATAAGGCCTAATTAATAGCTCACTACCAGCATTTTGCTCTACCTTTTTAAATGTAGCTCTGGAGCCAAGTAACTAATTTGAGCTCAGTTGCATTAACACCATTACCATATTTCCGAAGCTGTAAATGGGTGGACCGGTATGTGAAACTCTTTCTTCAGTTTCAATGGCTCCTTTGCTCCTTCAATTTTAGAAATCCCATTTGTGTGTGTGTTTTAAGTATTCAACATGCATCTGTTTTTAGCTAATGGGACGTCTTTATTTCATCAACAACATTCCCAAGTACAGTCGTACCTCGGAAGTCGAACAGAATCTGTTCCGGAAGTCCATTAGACTTCTAAAACGTTCGACTTTCATAGCACGGCTTCTGATTGGCTGCAGGAAACTCCTGCAGCCAATCAGAAGCCATGATAGTCCTGTCAGACATTCAGCTTCCAAACGAACATTCTAAAACTGGAACACTCACTTCTGGGTTTTGACTGTTCGGGAGCCGGAACGTTTGACTCCCAAGGCATTCAGGAGCCGAGGTACGACTGTATTTGCAAAGTCCAAACACCAGGAGCCAAAGGGCTATGCTTAACCTACCATGAATGCATGAGGATTCCCAGCCTGCCCACCCCCTTTGAAAAGCCAGCCTTGAAGACCAGGGCACATTCTCTTTCAATATTTTTTAATAATGATGTTTCTTGGATATATTTTTTTCCTTCTCCTTTAATTTTTAATTATGGTATTGTTGTTCATGAGTTTCTTTTAACTAGATTTTTTTTATTCATGGCAGAGCAGAGAAAGAAAGAAAGAAAGAAAGAAAGAAAGAAAGAAAGAAAGAAAGAAAGAAAGAAAGAAAGAAAGAAAGAGCTTCTGTCACTTTTGGTCTCAGATGGGAGATGGGAACCAAAACCAGGAAGCAAAAACATATTGAGAAAATGGGAAGTTGAGGTGAAGGAAGAAGGATTGAGGGCTGAGATTTCAGCTAAACACACAAGTAAAGAAGACTCTTTCCCCTCCTCCATTGAAGGGGGCTATGAAACCCCAAATGCCAATGAATTCACAAGCTACATTGTTGTGGGATTCTTTATACAGGCATGTATTGATTTTTAACAACCAAGGCCTGCAGCAAAATGTTGTATGTGTCAAGGGTGGCCTGAAACAAGATGGCGGCATCCTCCATTCCAAGTACAGAAGTTGACCAGACTTGATCAGTGTCCTCTACCACATCTAGAGGCAGCAGGGAGAAATTTGATTCAATTCACATTCAAATTCTTAACTAATCTGCACTTTACAAAACAATGCACAAACTGAAACAGAGCCATCCTCCGAAATTCACACCAATGGAAAAAGACACAAAACCTAAATCTTGATTGATTTGATGTTTTTATTTTTATTCAATAACTGTTGTTCTTTTATAATGGGATCTTGTTAGAAGCCAGCCTAGGATTGTCCTCCAACAGTCTTTTAGATTGTTCACACGTCTCATCATATATTGAACACCAACTAATGGTGTTTACCAACGGAACATGTCTGCTATCCGGCTTAGAAAAGAAAGCTCTTCCACCTGCAAAAAATAAGAGATTTAAGAATTTTTATTCACAGTGGCTGATGGTCCTTCATTTCTCACAACTGAGTTGATATGAAACTTTGCTTTAAATGTTTCTTTTGGAGACAGAAAATAGACAGATTTGAAATTCAGATTCCAAGGCAATTAACTCTGGGTTTAAAATGCTTTAAAAATTATTTCCTTGTAACAGAACATGCTTTTGTGCAAAAATCTGAGTTCTGTGGCTATAGTTAGAAAAATATTAAAAGAATACAGACCCAACGTTTTTCATCAGGGTACAAGCCTGTCATTAATTTGGAAACCTGAGTTCTGAGTTTTTAATCTTTTCATTTGTTCCTTCAGACAATTTGAATGTGTGAACTCAAGTTACTTTTAGAAGTTATAATATCCATTTTTTTCTGTTCTGGTTTGCAGTCCTTCAATATACTACAAGTAAAGATGGCGTCGTTAGTGGTAGCATCGGCGTGAGCTCCGCATCAGTCGTGCGGTTTTTATTATTTTTATCAGTCTTTTATTAGCTTTTATTAGTATTTTATATATATCATTTGGCAGCTTTTCCTCAACTATTATATTCACATAAAAATAAAATAAATTAACTGCTTCTTAATCTCACCTAATTTTCCAGGATCAAGAGTTTAGAAAGAATTTCAGTATCACAGCACAGATTGCCACTATGAAAACATGAATGAATTCTACACACCTGTCTACTGTCAGGTTGGCCATATCGTAGTATGGCGGCAAAATGTTCACAGTTATTCGTGACCACATTGTAGTCTATCTTCTTCCCAACACATCGGTTTGCAATGCTAATTATTTCGCTTACGGGCCTGGCTTTATATTTTCTGTCCTTCTCGTTGTTGACCTTCCAGCTGCTTAGCCCCGCCACATATGAAAGCTTTTCTTTCTTCACCATTGCCTTTTTTGTGTCGGCAGAGAAAAAATTTCCTATACCCCCATCTCAAGAACAGAGAGAGAAAAGAAACTCAGAAACAGTGACTGTTAGGCCTGGATTCCCTGCATTTCATCAACAACATTGTCTTCAAGAAGACATCAGTTGTTGTTGTTTTGACAAATACTGTCAGAGCTGCTTCAAGATCCTAGCTCACAGAGGATCACGCTAGCCAGCGGTCATTAAGTAAAAGTCTTTATTGAGTTACAGTTTCCATTCCCAAGCTGCTGCGTGCAACTCTACGTCTAATGGCTAGATCGGCGAAGCTCCGTCTGAGTCTCCGCCCCTTGTGCACCAACTTAATATCCTCGCCCTGCTCCACCTTTTCCGCCTGACTGCTCTCCTCTGGGTCCCTCTGCCCCCCGGGGTCTCTTCCTTCCGGGATTCTTCTGACGCCGACCCCCCGGAACTCCCTGTCTCCTTGCACCGGGCTTTAGGACCTGGCTCCCTTTCCTGGCTGCCTACTGCGTCACTTTCCTGTGCATTTGAACTTGGCGCGCGCGCCCAACCTTCCACTTTCCGTCTGACCGTTTCTTCACTCCCCGATGGAGGTGTGGCCACTCCTGACTCGTGCCCTCCCCCCTGTTGCGAGCTGCCAGCGCTTGATCTCTGGCGCTCCTCCTCTTCCCTGCTCTCTGGCTGTGACGCTGGTCCCGATTTCCAACTGCTCTCCTCTGAGTCCCCTCTGGCTCTATCTTCCTGGGGTGTCCCCCTAGGCTCCCCCCTTGCCCTGACCACTGGTGCTCCTTTCTGTGAATCTTCTGATTCACTGGAAAGACTCGGAGATCTCGGGTCGTCGTCATCACTCATCTTTTCTTCTGCCTCCTCCCCCTCGCTCTCTGTTTCCTCCCTTGCCCTTGCCTCTGCTCCTGAACCCCTGACATCCATCCCCCCCTCGAAGCCCCCTGTTCCCCCCTCCCCTCCTTCCGGTGCGGGAACTGGGTGCTGCTGTGTCAGAGGGACGAACGTCGGATACAGTTCGCTTCCCGTGGCGGGCCTCCATCTGAAGTCTCCCGGTTCTGCCTCCCTGCTCTCGTCGACGACGGTCACCTCCGCTTCCATCTCTGTGCCGCCGTGCTCGAAACCAGGGTCGTCCCCGAAAACGTCCATGTCCGTCTCTCCCTCACTTCCTCCTGGCGGCGTTGCTCGTCCTGGACCTTCCTGCCACTTCCTGCGCCACTGCTCCTCTGGTCTATCGTCCCACCAATACGAGGGTTCTGAGGCAGATCCCGAGGGTGACCCCTCCGGGGAACGGGCGTCTCGTATCGGGTCCTCGTCCGAGTCGAACCCCCGGAACGTGCTGGCAGAAAGCGTTGGCGTGAAAAGCCAGTCGTCGAAAAATTCTGCTGGCATTGGTCTATGTGGGAAGAGGGCATGAAACTCGTCTTTGAGCAGAGGTTCGTCCAAGGCGTAGCCCGGCACCCAGCTGTTCGCACTGGCCGGGGTGCCCTCCTTGGCGAGAAGGTATTCTACCCCTTCTTCCCCCCATCTGGAGTCCAAAATCTCCGTGACTTCGTTGATGCGTTCCTTCTGTGCCACTCCCGCGTGCCCGGTTCCTTCTCTGAGCGGACTCGGTGCCGTTCCAGGTTCCTGAAACCTGTGCGGTGCCTTGTAGGGGGTGAGCACCGATCTGTGGAACACCGGATGCATTCTGGAACCCTCCGGAAGCGCCAGCCTGAAAGCCACCCGGTTGACCTGCTCTTCGACTTGGTAGGGCCCCAGTTGCTTATGCCCCAGCTTCTTCTTGGCCAACGACCTGGCCGGCACTGCGTGGGCTGCTAACCAGACCCAGTCTCCCACATGGATCTCTTCGCCAACGCTTCTGTGTTTGTCCGCTTGCACCTTGTATGCATGTTTGGCCAGCTCCAGGTGTCGCCGCAGCTGATCGTGGACCTCCTGCAACTCCGACGCGAACGCATCTGCTGTCTGCAGCTCCCCCTCCCCCTTCCTTTCCAGTCCCGGGAAGGTTCTGGGGTGCCTCCCGTTGTTAGCGAAGAACGGCGTGACCCCCGTGGACACGTGCTTCGTGTTGTTGTAGGCAAACTCGGCGAGCGGCAGGTAATCCACCCACGTCGCAGGCTGGTGATTCGCATAACATATCAGGTACTGCTGCATGATGGCATTGACCCGCTCCGCCTGCCCGTTGGTCTGCGGGTGTCTCGCCGACGCCAGGTTGATCTTGACGTTCAGGAAGCCCATCAGCTTCTGCCAGAAATTCGAGATGAACTGTCGCCCCCGGTCGGACAGAATAGACCGTGGCAGACCGTGAACCTTGAACACGTGGTCTATGAACAGTTTGGCGGTTTGCTCCGCCGTGGCCACCTTGGCACACGGAATGAAATGTGCCATCTTGGAGAACAAGTCCACCACCACCAGCACGGCCGTCTTGCCCCTCGAGCTGGGCAGATCCGTGACAAAGTCCAGGGCCACCCTCTCCCATGGTTCGACCGGAGTTTGCAGCGGTTCCAACAGTCCGGCCGGTGGTTTGTGCACCGGTTTGGCCCTCTGGCAGGTGTCACACCTCGCCACGTAGTCCGCGACCTCCCCTCTCATTCCGGGCCACCAGAAGTCCCTGGCGACTAATTCCACCGTCTTCTCCTTGCCAAAGTGCCCGGCAGTGGGCGCGTTGTGCAGCTGCTGCAGTACCTTGGCGCGAAGTTCGTCTCCCGGCACGTAGATGGCCCCTTTACGGATGAGCAATCCATCTCTCAGCTGGAACTCGTTGGTCGCTGCCGTGCCCCTTTGCACCTCTGCCATCTTTGCTTGCGCGAAGGAGTCATCCTGCAACGCTCGCCGCACCGCCTCCAGGTCCACTGTTGCCGCAGCGCACGCCCACACTGTTGGTGCGAAGATGTGCATGGCGGCCGCTGGCTTGGCGTCCTCCAGATATTGTGGCTTACGAGAGAGAGCGTCCGCCATGATGTTGGTGTCCCCCGGGACATACTCTATTCGGAAGTTAAAGTTCGCAAAGAACTCAGCCCAACGTATCTGCCTTTGGTTCAGGAACTGTGCCGTGCGCCAGTGCTCCAGATTCTTGTGGTCCGTGCAGACCTGCACCGTGTGCTTGGCGCCGATCAGGAAGTGCCTCCATGCTTTGAATGCTGCATGAATGGCCAGCAACTCCCTGTCCCAGATGGTGTAGTTCTGTTCGGACTTGCTGAGCTTCCTGGAGTAAAACGCTCCCGGCCGCCAAACCCCCTGCGGGTCTTTCTGCAGCAGGACTGCTCCCACGGCTCTGTCCGAGGCGTCTGTCTCCACCCTCATCGGCCTGCTGGGGTCGACATGCAGCAGCTGCTCTTCCGACGCGAAGAGACGCTTGAGTGCCTGAAAGGACTGCTCCGCCTGCTCTGTCCAGATGAACTTCTTTTTTTTGGAGCTAAGCGTGTCCGTGATGGCCGCTGTCTGCATAGCGAAGCCTTTGATAAACTTGCGATAGAAGTTCGCGAAGCCGACAAACCGTTGGACCTCCTTCCGGTTGCATGGGCTCTTCCAGTCCAACACCGCTCGAACCTTGGCGCTGTCCATGGCGAGCCCCTTGTCAGACAACTTGTAGCCCAGAAAATCCACCTCAATCACGTCGAATTGGCACTTCTCCAGCTTGGCGTAGAGCCTATGCTGCTGTAGCCTGCTTAGCACTTCTTTGACGTGTCTGTCATGGTCCTGCTGCGATTCCGAAAAGATCAGGATGTCATCTAAGAAACAGACGCACGTCTTGTAGAGGAGCCCCGCCAACACGTGATGCATGAACGCTTGAAAAACGTGGGAGCCATTTTGCAATCCAAAAGGCATAACTCTATATTCGTAGGTGCCCAGCGGCGTGAACATGGCTGTCTTCCACTCATCCCCTTCCCGCATGCGAATGAGGTTGTACGCCCCTCGCAGGTCTAACTTGGTGAACACGCTGCCCTTCCGTACCTTTGCGAGGAGGTCGTCGATTCGGGGCATGGGGAAGTCCGATGGCTTGGTCACACTGTTTAAGATGCGATAGTCCACCACAAGTCTTTTTTGGGGCGTGTCCCGCTTCTTAACAAAGAATACAGGACTGCCCCCCGCTGCCTTGGACTCCCGGATGAAACCGCGCTCCAAATTATGATCTATGAACTCTTTGAGTTCCTGCAGTTCGTCCTCAGACATGGAATACAGCTTCCCTTTAGGCAGCGCCGCCCCCGGCAGCAGGTCAATTTTGCAGTCATATGGTCTGTGGGGGGGTAGCTTGTCTGCCTCCTTCTCGCAGAAAACCTCCAAAAATTCTGCGTACTTGTGGGGAATCGCTTGCAGCGTGCCTAGCAGCAGCTGTGTCTCCTCTTCCTCTCCTTCCTGCCGGGGGATGATGCAGTGTTCAGCACAAAAGGAAGAGCCGAAGGTCAGCTGCCTCTGGTACCAAGCCAGCGTTGGGCTGTGCTTGTCCAGCCAACTCATGCCCAATACAATGGGCGTGTCCGATAGTTGAGTGACGTTGAAGCTGATGATTTCCTTGTGATTCCCAAGGCGCATCACCATTGGTGGCGTCTGCTTCACCACTTGCCCCCCTAGCAGCTCCCTGCCATCCACCGTGACCACCTGCAGGGGCAGCGTGGCCGGCAGCAACTGTATAGCGTGCCGGTCTACAAAGTCTTGCCCTATAAAGTCCGCATTGCTTCCTGAGTCAATGGTGAGCGGCACGTCCATGGTGATTCCATTGGGCAGCTGGAGCGATGCGGTGAGCCTCACTACTGGTTTGGGCGGGAGGGGGTCCATGGGCTGTGAAATCTCTTCTTCACTGACACGTCTGGCTGGGCCCCATTGCCTCTTCCTCCAGCCAGACATCGTCGTTTCCCTGCTGTGGTCCTCCTTGTTGCGTTGCTGCAGTTACCATTGCTGAGGCTGCAGTGTGCTTGTGGAGCCTCCGGGGACACTCTTTCGCCATATGCCCTGGATCCTCGCAGATGTAACACTTCCTGTTCCCTCTAGGAGGCTTCGCTTTCACTGTTGTCGGTGCTAGGGCTCTGGCTGCTGATTGAGCCCTTGCACTTCCAACCTCCATAGGTTCCACTCCTCCTCCTGGCGGAGGCGTGGATTGCGCACGCGCTGCTTCTCTGGGAAGGAAGGAGGAGCCCCTGGCTGGTTCGCGCCCTCCACGCCCCTCGTCCCTGCTCCACGGACGTTCTTCCAGCCGCACCCCCACGGCTAGCGCCCTCTGAACGATCTCCTGCGTGGTCCGGGGTCTCTCCCCCCTCGCAATTTCATCTTTAACAGAGCCGTGCAATCCCTCCCAAAACAGGTCTCTTACAGGAGCCGAATCCCTGTCCCATTCCAGAGCACTGACCAAAGCGAAAAAGCGGGCATGATACTGCCTTACGCTGGCCCTCCCTTGTTTCAGTCCATGTATCTGCTGCCGAGCAAGATCCACGTCAATGCTTGATAAGAAACACCCATCCATCGCTTTAATAAAGGCATCCGCATTTTGGAGCGCCGGATCCTTATCCCTCCACAAATTGCGCAGCCATGCTTTAGCTTCCCCATGCAAATGGGACATGATGAACCCCACTTTCTCTTGCTCATCTCTAAAGTCTTTTTTCAGCAGTTCCAGTGCGCACATTACATCTGCTCTAAAGTTGGGGTACTGCTGCAGGTTCCCATCGAAGTGAGAGACCAGACCGCCTGTTCGTCTCGCCAACCCAATTCCCTCCTGTCTGGGTGTCAGTTGCCCGTGCTTCGTAAGCATGTCCAACCTGACCTGGAGATCCCTGCAGGCGGCAGCTGCCTCCTCCTCTCTCTTCCTGGATGCGAGAGCCTCGGCATTCAGTTGTGACACTGCTTTTCTGAGTTCCTCTATCTGCTGCTCAGCCGTCATGTTGTCTGCCGTTCGTGAGCTAGCTAGTAGGCACCTGCTTCTCTCCTCTCCTCGAGGCTGTAGATGCCCACAATTTTGGAGACGGAGCTTACTGTCAGAGCTGCTTCAAGATCCTAGCTCACAGAGGATCACGCTAGCCAGCGGTCATTAAGTAAAAGTCTTTATTGAGTTACAGTTTCCATTCCCAAGCTGCTGCGTGCAACTCTACGTCTAATGGCTAGATCGGCGAAGCTCCGTCTGAGTCTCCGCCCCTTGTGCACCAACTTAATATCCTCGCCCTGCTCCACCTTTTCCGCCTGACTGCTCTCCTCTGGGTCCCTCTGCCCCCCGGGGTCTCTTCCTTCCGGGATTCTTCTGACGCCGACCCCCCGGAACTCCCTGTCTCCTTGCGCCGGGCTTTAGGACCTGGCTCCCTTTCCTGGCTGCCTACTGCGTCACTTTCCTGTGCATTTGAACTTGGCGCGCGCGCCCAACCTTCCACTTTCCGTCTGACCGTTTCTTCACTCCCCGATGGAGGTGTGGCCACTCCTGACTCGTGCCCTCCCCCCTGTTGCGAGCTGCCAGCGCTTGATCTCTGGCGCTCCTCCTCTTCCCTGCTCTCTGGCTGTGACGCTGGTCCCGATTTCCAACTGCTCTCCTCTGAGTCCCCTCTGGCTCTATCTTCCTGGGGTGTCCCCCTAGGCTCCCCCCTTGCCCTGACCACTGGTGCTCCTTTCTGTGAATCTTCTGATTCACTGGAAAGACTCGGAGATCTCGGGTCGTCGTCATCACTCATCTTTTCTTCTGCCTGCTCCCCCTCGCTCTCTGTTTCCTCCCTTGCCCTTGCCTCTGCTCCTGAACCCCTGACAAATACTATTATTTTTTTAAAAAAAATTAGTCACTCTTATCTTGCTCAAGGCAACCCAAAACAACTTACAACCAACCAGAATGCAATCTCTTGGTTACAAAGCAGTCCTCTAACTGGCTTACAACAATTGCAAGTATCAGGACATAGACCTTCCAGCAACAATTAGTCCCTAAGCCAGTGGTGGGGAACCCCCCCCCCCCAAGGGCTGTGTTTCTTCAGGGGTAATCTGCCAATGTTCTCTTATCTTATTCTTCCCTCTCATAAAACCACCCTTTCTAGGAAATAATGAGAAGCTCTTACCTGCAGCAGTCAGGTGGACCACATATCCATCGCCTACGTAGATAGCCCAGTGTTGGTAACCCAATCGAGAAATCTCAATCTGGTCTCCAGGCTTTGGTCTCTGCCAGATGTAAGTGGGCCCATGTATTGCGTCGTAAAACAGCTGTGCAAGTTTATTCAGAAGTAAGTCCCACTAGGTTCAATGAAACACACTCCCAAATACATAGGATCACAGCCACAGAGGCAGCCTTTTCTTTGATACTGTAGCTCAGGGATGGAGAACTTGGGGCCTTCCAGATGTTGCTGGACTACAATTCCCATAGTTCCTGGACATTAGCCATAGATGCTAGGGTTGATGGGAGTTCAAATCCAGCCGCATCTGGAGGACCACAGATTTCTTACACCTGTGTAGCTTATGGCAAATATTTATCCCAGACCTCACTCTGTGGCATCATTATCTTGTTTATTCTATCCATCATTTTCAATTTTACAAATTTGCACAATAATATTAAGCCAAAATACAAGCCATACATTTCCCACTGACTTCCCTTCTCCCCCGTCCATGATTCATTTTATTAAACCTCTACCACTGCATATTCTATATTTTCCATTTTCTCTCTTTTTCACTTTTTGTTCCAGTATACTTCATACCGCTGAAATCCTGTTAACATTTAATATGTTTGTAATGATTTTTCAAATATTCTACAAATCTTTCCCAGTCTTCTTTAAAAGTTCTTTCTTATTCTAGGGCTGCCATACGTCCTGGCTGATTTTTGCTGAATCCAGCTTTAAAAAATCCCCCCCAAAGTGGAAACTCTGGCCATTTATTTGTGTGTGTGTGTGTGTGTGTGTGTGTGTGTGTGTATTCACCGGGGGGGGGGAATAAATACAGTTCAAATTGAGGAAAACAAATACAGTTGCACCTCAGTTTTCCAACAGCTTAGTTTCTCGAACTACTTGGAACCTGAATACTTCAAACCTGGAAATGAGTGTTCCAGTTTTGGAACCTTTTTCAGAAGCTGAACGTGCTCTGTTCTGAGTATAACTTCCATTTTGAGTGCCACACTTCCGTTTTCCTAGTGAGGGAAGGCGGGCGGGCGACAAGCGAGCAGGCACCTGCCGCCCTCCAGTGCTGGCTCCAGCCACTGCTGCTACAACAGCAACCACCCCCTCCTCCAGCTGTGGCAGCCCTGGCGCTGAGTGAGGGAAGGCCGGGCCTGAGTGGCAAGCGAGCAGGCAAGGAATGTCCCCGCCCCACCTGCTCCCACTTGTGGGCTAGTAGGAGTGGGATCGGGCTTTTCCGCTAGGCAGCGTTGCTGCTTGCACGGGAAAGGGAGCTGGATCGCGACTGCTCTGCTGGGGAGGTACAAGCGTATAAACAGTACAGAGCCCAACTCTTTACTGAGTTGCTGCTCTTATCGTGGATTTCATTCCAAGCTCTCTTTTTGCAAGAAATCGAAACTTAGTATCCATGGCTTGCAGGAGCCTCGCTCTCTTCCCCCACCCCACAAGTAGATGAATTTTTCAACCTTTGGACCCTGTGATTATTCATTGCAGTTTTTGTAAGTCAGACATGCAAGGCAGGGGGAAGGAGCTAAAGCAGAGCTTTCCAAACTTTTCACGCTAGTGACACACTTTTTATACACGCAGCATTTTGTGACACAGTAATTCAGTTTCACTAGCAAACCAGAGGTTAAACTAACCCTTTTCCAGCCCAGGAGGAGTGCAGGGACCATTCGCGTGAAAACACCTACACACTGCAGCCGACACACGAATGTGTCGCAACACACAGTTTGGAAAGTTCTGAGCTAGAGACAAAACTATCCTAAGCATTCTTACACAGAAGTAAGTCTCACTGTGTTCAATGACACTTTGCTCCTAAACTGCACGTTGGCTTGTAGCCAGAGATAGCAGGGTATAACAGACAGCAAGTCAAGTGGCAATTCTTACTTCGGGGAAAAAACAGTCAAAGGGAAAACAATCAAAGGGAAGATATTTTGGACTGGGTGGGGATTGATAGAAAATATCCCCTATTCAAAGGGGTTCTTACCTGAGCCATAATGTTCTGCTCTCACCTCCTTTCAATCCTCAGATATTTTTGTTCATTTTCATTTTCGTTTTAACTTTATATACTAAATAAATAAATAAATAAATAATGTTCTCAGCAGGGCAACAGTTGACGTCAATATAACATCTCCTGGCAACACTTCCTTAGTGTAGAAAAACAGAGAACACAGACATTTTGGATTTAGAAGGTTTTAATAATGTTTTTGGGTGGCATGCATACTTGTGGTACGACAAGGTTAAAGCACATAAAGCATTTAAAAACCATATTGTCAGGAAAGCACTGTTTAATGTCTGGACAAGATATAAAGACTTACTTGAAAATAAAACCCCAAGGTGGTTGTCACCGATGGAGGCGAAGGCTCAGAAAAAGCTCAATATGGAGGCCAAGTGGCCGAAATATTGGGAAATTTTGGTGCAGGAAGGAGATAATCTGAAATTGCAAAGTTTTGAGAAACTAAAAGATAAAGTGCGAGATTGGCTTCACTATTATCAGATAAGAGAGACCTTTAATCTAGATTAAAAAATTGGCTTCCAGGTGGAAAAATCAAAATTGGAAACAGAACTGTTAGACCCTAAAACAAAGATACTTTCAAGAATGTATAACTTGCTGTTAAAATGGAACACACAGGATGAGACGGTTAAATCTGCTATGATTAAATGGGCACAAGATGTTGGACATAATATTATGTTTGCTGACTGGGAACAGTTGTGGACCACAGGTATAAAATTTACGGCATATAATGCCCTAAGAGAGAATATTATGAAAATGATTTATAGATGGTACATGACCCCAGTCAAGCTTGCAAAAATCTATCATTTGCCCGATAATAAATGTTGGAAATGTAAAGAAACTGAAGGTACATTCTTTCACCTTTGGTGGACGTGCCCAAAGATTAAGGCTTTCTGGGAGATGATCTATAATGAAATGAAAAAGGTATTTAAATATACCTTCCTGAAGAAACCAGAGGCCTTTCTCTTGGGCATAGTCGGCCAATTGGTGCCAAAGAAGGACAGAACTTTTTTAATGTATGCAACAACAGCAGCAAGAATATTGATTGCAAAGTATTGGAAAACACAAGATTTACCCACACTGGAAGAATGGCAGATGAAGGTGATGGACTACATGGAACTGGCAGAAATCCGAGATCAGGGAGAAGAAGTGGTGGAAGAAGACTGGAAGAAATTTAAAGACTATTTGCAGAAATACTGTAAAATTAATGAATGCTAAAGGGATGTTGGATTGAAAATAAGCGGTATTGGTAAAAAGATTAATAAGAATATGTAAATACGGATTGACAATGGTTGGAAAGATATAGTTATAAATAGGTTAAGATATTAAGTAAAGATAAATGATAGAGGGTAAGGATTTGCTGAATTAAATATTTGAACTGGAATACAAAAAAGGGGTGTGTGAGGAGGTCAGGAAACAAGTAATTGAAATATAAAACATGAAAATATTGATTCTTTTTTTTCTAACTTTCTTTTTACTTTTTATGTATTTTGTCTTTGTATTTTCGTATCTTTTTTCTTTTATTATTGTTATTCTGTTCTATTTTTTATCCTTAATTCTGTAACTTTTTACTGTTTGTAAAATTCTAATAAATATCTTTTTTTTAAAAAAAGAAAGAAAAAGAAAAACAGCAGGAAACACGTTTTCCCTGCCAGGATATTTTGCCACAAAGAGGCCTAGAGCCCCACCCCAACTCCCCAATATCTCAACATTTTAGAGGTCATTCCTAGTTCTTTTCACTTCTAGAAGTGTAACTAGATTTTTTCGATTCATGGCAGAGCAGAGAAAGAAAGAAAGAAAGAAAGAAAGAAAGAAAGAAAGAAAGAAAGAAAGAAAGAAAGAAAGAAAGAAAGAACTGGAAAAGCATTCCATGAAAAATGACTTCCACCAAAGGAGCTATTGAAACAATCCCTCCCTTTGGATTCCTCTATGAAAACTGCTACTAAGATGCTTGCAGGAACCTCACTGACATCCATGAAAAATGGGGGTTGTAAATCAGATGTGAATAATTGTAACCCATCAAGTCAAAAGCAGCGCACTAGCTATGGGTTGTGGGTTTGGCCAGAGCTTCTGTCACTTTTGATCTCAGATGGGAACCAAAACCAGGAAGACAAAACGTATTGAGACAGATGGGACTCTGTTCAACATTACTGAACGTTGGAGACAGTTTTGTTTAAGAAGGCTTTCCCCAAGGCCCAACCCAGTCATTTATGACTTGTACCTTGGTAGGAATGGTTTCATTGCCTTTTGAGTGTGTAGGAATGGTCTCACTGTTTTTAGAATTCCTTTTTTTGTTTTGTTTTTAAATCTTAGTCTTGTACTTTGCTTTGATGACCTCAGGCCATCAAATAATAAATGAATATTATTAATCGTCAAAACTTGTGTGCGCACTCAATGGTAAAATGTTTCATAAGAGGAGGAACCTATTTCCCCCTTATATCAATTGGGCATTTTCTGTGGCAGCCCTAAGCAACGTAACAGAGGTGTGCCTGGCACCATCATTATATAGCTTCTGGCAAATGCCAGAAGTAATTAATAAGAATAATTAATAAGAATAATTAACAATAAAATATTTATATATAATTTTCTTTTGCATTTTCCTATCATACTGAGATTAGTGTTTATAGAAACTTCTCAGTAGATATGTTCAGGGATATACACTTACTTTTTTAAAAATTTCAAATTAATGCACCAGGGCAGTGCCACACAGCAAATAAAAGTTGGCTTGAATTCCAAAGGCTGGGGTCACCAGGGACTGAGATCAGACTGAGCCTTCACCTCATTGGTATTCCTAAGTGTACCACTTTGTTTTATTTTCTCCCATTTTAATTTCTTTTACCATTCATACGTTTGGGGGAAACTAACACACTGGACTTGTGAACTCCTTGCTAGTGAATGGGACAACACTTCCTTTCACTGAGGGGGACCGTACAGGGAATGGCTCAATTTACAATACTATGCCAAAGGTCCTAGGTTCAGCTACCAACATCTCCAGGGGACATTCTGACAATGAGGAGAATGTATATGGAGGTATATTCTGACCCCTGTCAGAAGCCCCAGAGACCCCCAGCCAATCAGTGTGGACATTACTGAGCCACATGGACCAATAGTTCTGACTCAGTCTAAGACATGTACCTCCATATACATTCTCCTCATTGTCATGACTGGCATTATGCTAATCAGTCGTAAACAACAACAACAACAACAACAACAACAATAATAATAATAATAATAATAATAATAATTTATTATTTATACCCCGCCCATCTGGCTGGGCCTCCCCAGCCACTCTGGGCGGCTTCCATAAAAACCAGAAATACAGTAAAATGTCACACGTTAAAAACTTCCCTGAACAGGGCTGCCTTAAGATGTCTCCTGAATGTCAGGTAGTTGTTTATCGCTTTGACATCTGCTGGAAGGGCGTTCCACAGGGCGGGCGCCACTACCGAGAAGGCCCTCTGCCTGGTTCCCTGTAGCTTTGCTTCTCGCAGTGAGGGAACCGCCAGAAGGCCCTCGGCGCTGGACCTCAGCGTCCGGGCAGACTGATGGGGGTGGAGACGCTCCTTCAGGTATACTGGACCGAGGCCGTTTAGGGCTTTAAAGGTCAGCACCAACACTTTGAATTGTGCTCGGAAACGTACTGGGAGCCAATGCAGGTCTTTCAAGACCGGTGTTATATGGTCTCGGCGGCCGCTCCCAGTCACCAGTCTAGCTGCCGCATTCTGGATTAGTTGTAGTTTCCGCGTCACCTTCAAAGGTAGCCCCACGTAGAGCGCATTGCAGTAGTCCAAGCGGGAGATAACCAGAGCATGCACCACTCTGGCGAGACAGTCCGCAGGCAGATAGGGTCTCAGCCTACGTACCAGATGGAGCTGGTAAACAGCTGCCCTGGACACAGATGTGACCTGTGTCTCCATGGACAGCTGTGAGTCCAAAATGACTCCCAGGCTGCGCACCTGGTCCTTCAGGGGCACAGTTACCCCATTCAGGACCAGGGAATCCTCCACACCTGCCCGCCTCCTGTCCCCCAAAAACAGTACTTCTGTCTTGTCAGGATTCAACCTCAATCTGTTAGCCGCCATCCATCCTCCAACCGCCTCCAGACACTCACACAGGACCTTCACCGCCTTCACTGGTTCTGATTTAAAAGAGAGGTAGAGCTGGGTGTCATCCGCATACTGATGAACACCCAGCCCAAACCTCCTGATGATCTCTCCCAGCGGCTTCATATAGATGTTAAAAAGCATGGGGGAGAGGACAGAACCCTGAGGCACCCCACAAGTGAGGGCCCAAGGGTCTGAACACTCATCCCCCACCACCACTTTCTGAACACGGCCCAGGAGGAAGGAGCGGAACCACTGTATAACAGTGCCCCCAGCTCCCAGCCCCTCAAGACGGTCCAGAAGGATGCTATGGTCGATGGTATCAAACGCCGCTGAGAGATCCAGCAGAACTAGGAAACAGCTCTCACCTTTGTCCCTAGCCCGCCGGAGATCATCAACCAGTGCGACCAAGGCAGTTTCAGTCCCATGATGAGGCCTGAATCCCGACTGGAAGGGATCCAAATGGTCCGCTTCTTCCAGGTGTGCCTGGAGTTGTTCAGCAACCACTCGCTCAATCACCTTGCCCAGGAATGGAAGATTTGAGACTGGGCGATAGTTGGCCATCGTGGCCGCATCTAAAGATGGTTTTTTAAGAAGCGGTTTAATAACCGCCTCTTTCAGCGGGTCTGGGAAGGCTCCCTCACGGAGGGAAGCATTCACCACCCCACGAAGCCCATCGCCCAGTCCTTCCCGGCTAGCTTTTATAAGCCAGGAAGGGCAAGGATCCAGGAGACAGGTGGTTGGTTTCACTCGTCCAAGCAGCCTGTCCACATCCTCGGAGGTAACAGGTTGAAATTGATCCCACTCAACTTGACTAGACAGAACTCTAGCACTCTCCCGCCCCGGCCCTGCTCCCACGGTGGAGTCTACTTCTTCCCGAATCTGGGCGATTTTATCTGCAAAAAACTTTGCAAAATCATTGCAGGAGAACATGTGGCCCGTACTGGGCCCCGATGTTGCAGGTGGTTCCACTAAATTGTGAACCACCTGAAAAAGTCTCCTGCTGCTGTTTTCTGCAGATGCAATAGAGGCGGTGAAGAAATTCTTCTTCGCCGTCGCTATCGCCACTTGATAGGCTCGACGTTGAGCTCTAACCTGTGTCCGGTCAGATTCGGAATGAGTTATCCGCCACCGGCGCTCTAGCCGTCTCAACGATTGTTTCATTGCCCTCAGATCCGTGGAAAACCACGGGGCTGTCCGGGCTCCATGCAATCGGAGAGGGCGCTTCGGAGCCAAACAGTCAATAGCCCTGGTTAACTCCACATTAACAAACAAACAAACAAACAAACAAACAAACAAACAAACAAACAAACAGGGAATCATCCACCCATATGCCTCCCAAATGCTAGAAGCTTGACACATTTCAAAATTTAAAAATAACCCTTTCCCTCTTTTTAATCGCAGGAGCTGCTGTTTCCATCTCCACCGGCACTGTGTTTTATGGCCTTCTATTTCCAGTTATTGGCTATGCTTTCATTTTCATTGTCACTTGTCCACAATCGGTGTGCTTTCCTGGAAACCACCTGTTTCATTGAATTACAGGTGCGTCACTTTAGAATTGCTTCTGGAGGAGCAAAAAATAACCAGGATAATAAGGAAATAATCAGCAATAAGGAAGCAGTTCAATCAATACTGGAAATATAGAATTGTACTATTTGGCTATGGAAAACCTGGCAACCTAAGATTGCAACTATAACTTTTCCATTAATCCCAATATCACATCAGCTAAATTTTTCCCCCCAGCAAGGGAGAGATAAGCAATTTGAACCCTGGGGATCCAAAGGTTAATACACATTACGACATTTCTATATCAACAATCAACCTGTATCTATTAGCCATATAAATTTAACTTTGTCAAATCTTAATACTAACTGGATTTATTTAAATCAAATGAAGCTCTGAGACCCTTAACACAATTTGAAAAGTTCTATAAGCACAATGAGTGGGGGGGGGGAGGATTAGTTTCTAAATCATACTCCGTGTTGCTTAATGTAACTTACAGATCTATGGAACCCCTAAAAATATGGTAACTAGATACTAGCAAACAAATTCTTCTCAAGGATTGGAATAAATTTTGGGGATTGTGACCCTTAAAATCTCTTTTTTGCTGGTTGTAGTAACTGTAATGTGCTGTATTTAGATGCTATATGATTTTTAATTGTATTTTTACAAACACGCCACAGACCACCTAAATGAAACTCAAGGACCACTAGGGGCACCATAAGAGTTACTGGTGGGTGTGCTGGTGCCCACGGGCACCAGGCTGACAATCCTTGCAAGGAAGACAGGGCTTGCTTTGCAGTATAAATACACCTGCTCGTGTTTCTAAGTTGGTCTGAAATAAAATCAACAAATGGCTATCAAAAGTGCTAGGAACATGGAAAATGGATCTTGCAATGATTTCCCAAAGTTTTAGGTTTCTCACAACCAAAACATCAATCAGGCACAAATAGCCATTCCATTCTTTTTCTAAAAGGCAGTTCAAAAGGGAAGGAGAAAGGATTACCAGCACGACCCGTTTTCTTAGCTTCAATACAGCGAAGTGGCAATTCCATCTTTCTTGAACAAGCCAAAGAAACCCATAAAGAAGCAGAGCTCAGAACCGTCAAAAGCTGCGCAACCTGTAAATCAGAAAGAAACATTTCCTCACACCTTCAGTTTTACAAGGACTCTTAAATCTTATTGTAGATAGGTAGCCGTGTTGGTCTGCCATAGTCAAAATAAAAAAAATTCCTTCCAGTAGCACCTTAAAGACCAACTAATTAGTTCTTGGTATGAGCTTTCGTGTGCATGAAGAAGTGTGCATGCACACGAAAGCTCATACCAAGAACTAACTTAGTTGGTCTTTAAGGTGCTACTGGAAGGAATTTTTTTTATCTTAAATCTTAAACGCAAAGAACCAGGATTTTGTTTGTAACTGAACAATTGATGAACATTAGCCCTTGAGTGGCCGTTATAGAGAAAACGTTTTCTTACCTGTCTGACAAAACCGTTCAGTTAATGCAGTTTAGTAAAGGTAAAGGGACCCCTGACCATTAGGTCCAGTCATCATTAATAGGACATAAAAGGGCCTCTGCCAAGTCTAAGGGTGTGAGCAGGCTTTCATGGAAGGAGGCAATCTCTTATGATGGTGAAGGGAAGATTCCTCTCCCTGTTCCCAACACGTGAGAATCATGCTATAAGCTGCCCAGAGTGGCTGGGGACACCCAGCCAGATGGGCAGGGTATAAATCATCATCATCATCATCATCATCATCATCATCATCATCATCATCATCATCTGACTCTGCCATATCCCATCTCCTATATCCAAAATGCGAATTAAAGGAGAATTTGTGGGATGTGAAACTCCTTCTGGACCGTCTTGAGGGGCTGGGAGCTGGGGGCACTGTCATACAGTGGTTCCGCTCCTTCCTCCTGGGCCGTGTTCAGAAAGTGGTGGTGGGGGATGAGTGTTCAGACCCCTGGGCTCTCACTTGTGGGGTGCCTCAGGGTTCTGTCCTCTCCCCCATGCTTTTCAACATTTACATGCAGCCACTGGGAGAGATCATCAGGAGGTTTGGGCTGGGTGTTCATCAGTATGCGGATGATACCCAGCTCTATCTCTCTTTTAAATCAGAACCAGTGAAGGCGGTGAAAGTCGTGTATGCGTGTCTGGAGGCGGTTGGAGGATGGATGGCGGCTAACAGATTGAGGTTGAATCCTGACAAGACAGAAGTACTGTTTTTGGGGGACAGGAGGCGGGCAGGTGTGGAGGATTCCCTAGTCCTGAATGGGGTAACTGTGCCCCTGAAGGAGCAGGTGCGCAGCCTGGGAGTCATTTTGGACTCACAGCTGTCCATGGAGGCACAGGTCAAATCTGTATCCAGGGCAGCTGTTTACCAGCTCCATCTGGTACGTAGGCTGAGACCCTATCTGCCTGCATACTGTCTCGCCAGAGTGGTGCATGCTCTGGTTATCTCCCGCTTGGACTACTGCAATGCGCTCTACGTGGGGCTACCTTTGAAGGTGACCCAGAAACTACAACTAATCCAGAACGCAGCAGCCAGATCGAAATTAAAAACAGAACTGTTAGAACCTAAGACCAAGGTACTTTCAAAAATGTATAACTTGCTGTTGAAATGGAATACGCAGGATGAAACTGTCAAATCAGCTATGATAAAATGGGCACAGGATATTGGGTACAATATTATGTTTGCTGACTGGGAAAAGTTATGGACCACCGGAGTAAGGTTTACGGCATGCAGTGCCTTGAAAGAAAATATTATGAAAATGATATACAGGTGGTACATGACCCCAGTCAAGCTGGCAAAAATATATCATTTGCCTGATAATAAATGTTGGAAATGTAAAGGAACTGAAGGAACATTCTTTCACCTCTGGTGGACGTGCCCAAGGGTTAAGGCTTTCTGGGAAATGATCTACAATGAATTAAAAAAGGTATTTAAGTATACCTTCCTTAAGAAACCAGAGGCCTTCCTTTTGGGCATTGTCAGCCAAGGGGTGTTAAAGAAAGATAGAATCATTTTTATGTATGCAACAACAGCAGCAAGAATTCTCATCGCAAAGCACTGGAAGACCCAAGATTTACCCACACTGGAAGAATGGCAGACGCAACTGATAGACTACATGGAACTGGCTGAAATGACTGGCAGAATTCGGGACCTGGGAGAAGAGACGGTGGAAGAGGACTGGAAAAAAATTAAAGAATATCTACAAAAACACTATAAATTGTACGAATGTTAGGAGAATGCACGACTGAAAGTAACACGGCAGCAGTAAATTTTGTTGTAAGATATATAAGAATAAGTGAGGTTTTAAGGAAGTGATGAAATTTGAAGCAATATTATGTTTAAATCAAGCAGTTAAATTTATGATAAAGTTACCTTAAATTCGGGACATAATATTTGAGATTTATAGAATAAGAATTGAAATAAGGTAATAAATTGCTGTCTATAACTATGACTGAGAACGCAGGGAAGGGCGATGTGAGGAAGTCCAAAGATTAAGAAATTATAACTTATGAACAACTGTACTTTACATGTATTTTTCTTTCACTCTTTGTTTATTTCTTAATTTTGTTTTGATTTTTTCTGTGTCTATGGTGATGGTATTTTATATTTTTGGTGGTTTGTATGTTGTTTAAAAAATTGCAATAAATATATATTTTTTTAAAAAAACAAAAACAGAACGCAGCAGCCAGACTGGTGACTGGGAGCGGCCGCCGAGACCATATAACACCGGTCTTTAAAGACCTACATTGGCTCCCAGTATGTTTCCGAGCACAATTCAAAGTGTTGGTGCTGACCTTTAAAGCCCTAAACGGCCTCGGTCCAGTATACCTGAAGGAGCGTCTCTACCCCCATCGTTCTACCCGGACACTAAGGTCCAGCACCGAGGGCCTTCTGGCAGTTCCCTCGGAGGGAACAGAGGGCCTTCTCGGTAGTGGTGCCCTCCCTGTGGAACGCCCTCCCACCAGATGTCAAAGAGAACAACAACTACCAGACTTTTAGAAGACATCTGAAGGCAGCCCTGTTTAGGGAAGCTTTTAATGTTTGATGTATCACAGTATTTTAATATTCTTTTGGAAGCCGCCCAGAGTGGCTGGGGAAGCCCAGCCAGATGGGCGGGGTATAAATAATAAATTATTATTATTATTATTATTATTATTATTATTATTATTATTATTATTATTATTATAGCAGTCAAGTACAACATTCCTAGAGTGGATATGCTACGGAATGCTTTGTATCACCCAGGAGAAAACTTCCTGTTTCCTCCTGAGCCGGGACAAAACTTCCTCTGCATGTGACTAGAGTTTGTGAGGCCAAACCTGGCCAATGGAGCACAGCTCCTTCCTTTGTCTCTTCTCCATTTTGCTGTGCTACATGTGAGCAGAAGTGACTGCCTGTTTGCAGTCACTTAGGAACTATTCCCTTATGGGATAGTTCCAAATGTGTATATAGTTTTGTAACCTAAGTCTGCCTTCAGGGATCCAACTGTGAACTGAATGATTGTGAGTAAACTGCTTTTATATTCACTTTAATAAGATTGTCATTTCTATTCTTTTTAAGAGGGACAAGAAGGGATCTTACCAAGAATCTTATATAGAGAGGTTCAGACAAACTTGCAACAAGCAAACCGCTGTGCGTTTAAAGCAAGAGTAGGCAAACTAAAGCTGGATGCGGCCCAACCGCCTTCTAAATCTGTCCCACAGACAGTCCAGGAATCAGCGTGTTTTTACATTAGTAGAATGTGTCCTTTGATTTAAAATGCATCTCTGGGGGCACTTCCGGGTTGGCGCCATCGCCGAATGGCGGACTCCCTCCGAGCTCCGGAGGGAGCCTGCTCGGCAGGGGTTGGGTCCTACCGCGCCGGCGACGCGGGGACCCTCAAAAACCACGGGCACGGAGCCCGTGGACATGGTTGACTCGGCGGGCACCGTTAGCGCCCCCCCAACCCGCGAAGGAGCCTTTTTAAAGGCTACGGAGCGGGGGATGGGAGTGGCGTGGTGCTATGAGTCCTCTGCTTTCCCTGCCGAGCGAAGCCGCAGGCCATTCGATGGAGAGTGCTGACTTATTCTATTGAAAATTTGGACTATAAACAACAACCCGTGAGTAATTTGGAAATCGGACTTAAAAGGAGAAAATTTTTTTTTTTCGGATTCGGCACGAGCGGGGGAGATCCAAAAAGGAAGTCAGTCTCCCCCCTATTGTAGACATTTTAAAACAAGTATTCGGCAACTAAGGTCGAGAAAGGAGCGTTGCTTCTGTTTATTGATAAAAATTATTAATTCCACGATGGGAAATTATAAGAACTGTGCTGGAGGAGAAGAGTGGATGGTGAGAGTGAAAGTGCAACCCCCCCGGGAACCGGGGCGATCCGTGAGAGAGCCTGGCGAAGAGAGACAGAGACTTTGACAGCTGTCAAAGTAGCTGTCAAAGTTGGAGAATATAAAGAGGATTTTGCTATGAGGACTTTGCTGGTTAGTTTTGTTACAATTTGGATATAAATTGTCGAAAATAAGGAATAACAATTTGACTTTTGGATTTGAAGAAACAAAGTTACTACAATCCCCCTAGAGGGGCTTTGGGACATTACAAGAACAGTCGTAAGTGGAAAAATACTCTTGGAATCGTACAGAACTTGTTATCTTCTGGGAAAGCTGCAAAAACGAAACAGTATTTTGTCTACAGAGGTGTTTATATTTAAAGGAGACAATAGAATCATCTATTGAAGAATGGAAGGGACTGGACGTAAGTTTTTGTTCCTGAACTAACAACAACCTCTGTAGAGGCATTAAATTTCTGAATTAGAATGTTTTTGCAGCGGAACAGTAAAAGAAACCTGAGAAATTGAGAAAAAAGAACAAAGGACTGATGACGACTTGGAAAGAACAAGGGAGGAGCCATACTATTGTGAAAGACCAAGGAAAACTAAAGGCCTGTTAGGGGCCTCTTTAAGACTGGGCGTTTGAAGTTAAATATTATTAAAAAAAAGAGAAAAAACCGGCAAGGTGGAACCGGCTATGGACGTGAGATCTCCAGGCTGACAGTAGATAGATTGATGGACATGGGGATTCGAAACCGGGGAAGGGTGGGGGGAAACCTGGAATCCAAAGGGTGTACAATTATTTTTTGAATTTTTTTTATATTCTTTACCTTGTTTGGACGTGTTTATCAAAAAAAGGGAATTCGTGGAAGGAAAATTGGGGTGGGCCTTGGGGGGAAAAAACTTTCTTTTAATGATGAGGGATGGTGGAATGTAAAGGGAAAGTGGCTATATTACTAAATTGAATAGTGGGTTAAACAAAATAAGTTTTAAATTGGGAGTAAGAACTTGTGGAACTAAATTAATGAAAGGGGAATACAATAGGGAGGGGGTTGGGGGAGTCCTGGAAAGATGTTAATGAAAGTAAGGTTTCAATTTGTTAAGGTTTATTTTTTCTTTTTCTTTTGTTTTTTCTTTTTTGAGTTTTGGAAATTTCAATAAATATGATTTTAAAAAATTAAAAAATAAAATGCATCTCTGGGTTATTTGTGAGGCCTGCCTGGTGTTTTTCTTGAATGGTTTCTTTAAATGTAAAGGTTCATCATTGTTCCACTCCATGTGTATGTCTTTAAGGGGCCGGAGCAAGGGCCAGAGCAAGATAACGAGACCCAGCTTTACAGCTGTGTAACATAGCAGGTGCTGCTGAGTTGTATTTGATTAAGGTGTGTCAGCATCTGGGTGTAGTATATAAGGAGCAGCACCTAGCTCTCCCATTACCCTGGGGGATGGGTTGGTGGTTGGGTCTGGTTTGTTGATGTATTTAGTGTAAATGGAGTTTTTGTTTTTCTTATTAAAACCTTCTTTAAGTTATTTTTGAGTCCTTTCTTTTTAATGCATGATCTCCCCAGCAAGCTCTCTGCAGCGCTACCATACTGCAAAAAGCCAACATCTTTGGTTATGGGCCCAGCTGCTGAGTGGATGACTGCATATTTTTGGACTCTGAGAAAGGTTTGAAAACTCCTTCTCCTGTTAGCGTAGTTTTTGTGGGTCTGGAAGAGTTCCAGAATGGTTGACCGGGTTCCTGAAGCTGAGAAGGCTCTGGTCTTCCCACAGCTAACAGATGAGAACTATAGTTTATGGTCTTTTCGGGTGGAGGCGCTTTTAACCTCTAGAGAAGTATGGACCTATGTAACTGATGACCCTCCTGACCCTGTAACTAATGCTTGGTCGAAAGGAGATGCAAAAGCCAGGGCGATAATTAATTTGGCAGTCAGCGACCAGCAAGTAGTCTATATAAGAAATAAGAAAACTGCCAAAGAAATGTGGGACAGTCTTGCAGCAGTGCATGTTAGAAAAGAGTCAGCATCTGCATTGACGTTTTTCAAGCAGTTGTACCAGACGAAGTTGCAGCCTGGTGGTGATTTGGCAGCACACTTGAGACGTCTGGAGGCAATACGCGGCGAGTTAATTCGAAGGGACATGGAGATACCTGATATTCAGTATATTTTTATCATCCTTTGTTCCCTTAATGAGGACTTTGATGGTATAGCTAGCCAGATATCTGCCGTTCCACCAGCACAATTAACTGTGGAAGGGGTAACGGCAAGATTAATGGGCGAGTTGGATAGAAGGGAGGCTTGTGCCATAAGCACTCCTGTTTCCAGAAAGAATGAGGAACGCCATATGCAAACCTGTGGTGATACAACTGCATTTAAAGCTGCAGAGCGTTGTTGGTTCTGCAATAAGCAAGGACATTTTGCAAGGGACTGCAGATCCAAAAGAAAGCAAAGTACTCCCAAGCCTGTTTCTGTTCGTCAGTCACGGTCGTCAGCCCAGCAGCCGACATCATACCGTAAAGACAGAAACGAGCCGCGAGCTTTTCACGCTCGGACTAAAGATCGTAAAAGAATTAAAGATGCCAAGTGGAAGTCTTTTGTTATCGACTCAGCCGCATCTCAGCATATATGCAACAATCGAAGCTTGTTTATTTCTTTCGAAGAGGAAATTGGTAATGTACATTTAGCCAATTCACAAGTCCTGCAGTCGCTTGGCAGGGGTACCGTTAAACTTGACTCTTTAAACATTACTATAGCGAACTGCATTTACTGCCCGTCAGTGGACAATTTATTGTCAGTAAGGTGTTTTGCCCGTCAAGGCATAACTGTGCGTTTCTTAAAGTCTATGTGTGAGTTTTTCGAGGGGAACAAACGTCTATTGTATGCCCGGGAATCTGATGGTTTATATAGACTGTATTTTCACACCTACTCCCAATCGCCTATAAATTGCAGAGCAGCACAGTTAAGCCAGGAGTTGAGGAATGTAAGGCCACATTCTGGGTGTATCCACGTGGTGCACAGAATTTTGGGACACCTGAATTTTGCTGATGTAATTAAGACACAGAATATTGTCAATGGCCTCAGCTTAAAACCATGTAAATTCTTTATGCAGTGTCTATCTTGTTGCAAGAATAAGATTAAGGTTGCACGCAAGGGTAGGTGCTCAGATAGGAAAGTAACTGAGCCATTTGAGCGTGTACATTGTGATTTAGTTGGGCCACTCCCACCATCATTAGGAGGTTCTAAGTACTGGCTTACTCTCATAGACCAGTATAGTAGATATTGTTGGACTTATGCAATAGCTGAGAAGTCCCAAGCATTTGAGAAGTACAAAGCTTTTTGCAACTGGGTAAAAACGCACTTTAACAAACCTATTAAGAACCTGTTTTCTGACCGGGGTGGGGAATTTGTTTCTGAAGATTTTGAGAAATTCCTGGAAGCGCAGGGGACTACTCATGAGTTATCTTGCCCCCGAAGTCCCTGGCAAAATGGGCTTGTTGAAGTTGTGCAGCGTGACCTGCAGGCAGGGGTTAAAACTTATCTGCATGATGCTAATCTGCCCAAAGACTTTTGGGCTGAAGCGCTCCATGCCTTTTGTTATGTTAGAAATCGCAGTTATCATTCTGGTTTAGATGTCACCCCCTATGAGAAGCTGTTTAAAAAACGCCCTAATCTGAAATACCTACGCATTTGGGGTTCAGATGTAATTATGCATTATCCTGCTAAGCAGAAATTGGGTGAGCGTAGTGTTCAGGGAAAATTAATGGGCTACCAGCAGGGGGCGTACAGAATTTACATACCAGCAACTGGCAAATTTCATATTACCAGAAGCATGATACAAACTGTAAATTGGAATGGGGTTGCTGTTTTCCAAGATACCGATGGTATAAATGATACTGAGGAAGAAGAGGAAGAAGCAGCAGCAGCAGCAGGAGGAGGAAATGGTGATTCTGAATTAATAGAAAAAGACAAAAAGCCTGTTGAATCTGGTAATTTGTTTGATTTAAAGTCACAGGCACCCGAGGGGAGGTTAGATTCTCTTGAGTTTTCTGACCGTGAGCTTAGCCTACAGGCACCTCTTCAGTCTGACAATGATGATTTACAACCTGAAACTAGTAGTTCACTGAGTCCCATTAAGTCTGAGGAGTCTGACTCTCCTTCCGGACTGAGACGTTCAGATAGAAAGAAACAGAAGCCACAACGTTTCGCAGATGAACATTTTAATACTGTGTATGCCAATAAGGCGGTTTTTGAGCCAAAAAGCTACAATGATGTTCAGAATTTACCTAAGCACCAAGCTGTAAATTGGTATAAAGCTATGAACTCTGAGATAGCTTCTTTAAAAGAGCATAACACTTGGTCTCTTGTACCACAAACCCCAGATATGAGACTTATTGATTCAAAATGGGTTTATAGAGTTAAAATGAATGACAAAAATGAAGTTGTAAGGTACAAGGCAAGACTAGTTGCTAGGGGCTTTCAACAAATTCCAGGAGAAGATTATGATTTATGATTCACTAAGTGTAAAATATGAAACAGTTAAGCTTTTGTTAAAAGATACATCAATTTGTGGAAAAGCTCACTACACAATGTTTTTCTGCTCTTAAGAGAGTAGTGATGTACCTTAAACATACCAAACATTATAGGTTGCAGTTTACATTACACATGAAAAACATGTACAAAGTATGCTTTATGTTTTTGTTCCACAATAATGAACCGCAGGGGAAATCTTGAATGGTTTCTTTAAATGTAAAGGTTCATCATTGTTCCACTCCATGTGTATGTCTTTAAGGGGCCGGAGCAAGGGCCAGAGCAAGATAACGAGACCCAGCTTTACAGCTGTGTAACATAGCAGGTGCTGCTGAGTTGTATTTGATTAAGGTGTGTCAGCATCTGGGTGTAGTATATAAGGAGCAGCACCTAGCTCTCCCATTACCCTGGGGGATGGGTTGGTGGTTGGGTCTGGTTTGTTGATGTATTTAGTGTAAATGGAGTTTTTGTTTTTCTTATTAAAACCTTCTTTAAGTTATTTTTGAGTCCTTTCTTTTTAATGCATGATCTCCCCAGCAAGCTCTCTGCAGCGCTACCATACTGCAAAAAGCCAACAGTTTTTACATGAGTAAAGTACATGAGTGTGCTTTTATTTAAAATGCATCTCTGGGTTATTTGTGGGGCATAGGAATTTGTTCATCCCCCAAAAAAATATAGTCCGGCCCCCCACAAGGTCTGAGGGACAGTGGAAAAAGTTTACTGACTCCTGGTTTAAAGGGGAATGTTTAAACTCTGCTAAGATATAGAACTTGCTAGCGCAAGTTAGGAAGGATATCATTAAACAATATATCTTCTCCTGCCTCTCTCCCACAGAATTGTCATCAAATCAGCAAATTATATTTTAGATCTGGCTCCACTGCTGCTCTTCCATCGCTGTGAGGAAAAAATATGCTGAGAACATCTAAAGCAAGCAAACTGGTAATAAAGATGAGCATAGCTCCAACAATGAATTCAAAGTCTGCTGAAATAACAAACCGAATGATTGCTCTGTTGCTAGGATGCTTCTTCAAGTACTCATTTTGGCACCAGCCTTATTCATGAAACCTGTGTCATATAAATCAATAGTTGAGGCAGTTCTTATCCACAAAAAACCTCAAAATTAAAATCGATGGCACTGCAACAATTGCATCTCCGGTAACAGTGGGTTTCCATTCTCCAATATACACTCCATTTCTTATATCAGTGTATATCTTAGCATTTTCAGATAGCCGGTGTCTTTTTTCCATTTTCCATTCTGAGAGATCTGTTTGTCTCTCTTCCACCCCGCCTTTGGTCTTCCCTGTGTTTTCATTCACTTAGCCATAATTCCAGGAGGCTTCAGAGGCATCCTAGACATATTACATCTGCATTGCCATTTAGTAATTTGTAGGGATAATTGCAGCCAAATGTGGAGATAATTACAGTCAAATGTGATGGATGCACATAACACTGATGCAAATGGTATTGGGAATGGGCCCATTCACCCATCTAGCTTTGATGGGTTTAATATCCTCATATTTCCTCCCTTGGTGCAAAACTTGTTCAGTTTCCCTCTTCCTTCATTATAATAATATGTGCCCACAAACCATGCATATATATGTAACTTTCAACTCAGGATAATACTTCACGAATCCAATGGAGGGGATTGTAATCTGTGGAGCCTTATGCCACAACTCACTGTTCGTCACAGGACTCTTTGGTATCATAATATTAGCACACTTGTTACTAACTGAGTAACAAGTCAGAGTATAAGAATAGATGCAGCATCTTAAAGCCCATCAGATGTTATACCTCCCACGCAACTAAGCTAAACTGTTCTTTTCTAACTAAGAATTTCCGCTATTTCTTTGTACCACCGTTATTTCAAAAGTGTCAGCTACAACAACATATTGCTACCCAAGCAATTTGTATTTTGTGTTGTTGTTGTTTTGGGTGGTGGTGGGAACTCAATTTCCCCTTTTAAAACTCAAACTGAAGCAGGCTCTCGCTATTCACTGAACGACCACCTGACTGATCACTTGCACTTAATGAGCTCCTTGGACTTCCCCATTTCTATAAATTGTCCATATATCATCATTGGCACTGTACCAGCCCCTGTGTTTGTAAGGTTGCTCTTGAGATGCCCTTAAGGTATTTGCTCCGGCCAGAGATGATATCTGACACTCTACTAAAGCACAAGTCCTTCTGACACCTGGAAGCTTGTCAGAAGGGTGTGGAGAAAGAAATAAATGTCTGCCAGGGGAGTTATTAAGGGACGCAGGTGGCGCTGTGGGTTAAACCAGAGAGCCTAGGGCTTGCTGATCAGAAGGTCGGCGGTTCAAATCCCTGGATGGCGTGAGCTCCCGTTGTTCGGTCCCTGCTCCTGCCAATCTAGCAGTTCGAAAGCATGTCAAAGTGCAAGTAGATAAATAGGTACCGCTCCAGCAGGAAGGTAAACGGCGTTTCCGTGCGCTGCTCTGGTTCGCCAGAAGCGGCTTAGTCATGCTGGCCACATGACCCGGAAGCTGTACGCCGGCTCCCTCGGCCAATAAAGCAAGATGAGCGCCACAACCCCAGAGTCGGTCACGACTGGACCTAATGGTCAGGAGTCCCTTGGGGAGTTATTGACACCCTTGCTTTGGCTATTCAGTTGCAGGCCCCAATAAACCTGCACCAGTCTTGTCTTCCCTCTTCTGCTTCCTTCTCCCCTTCTTCCACTTGCCACTGGCACTGGTCTAGGTTTGTGGTCATCTGGAACCAGTACTATTTTTAGAGAAAAAGAGGTGCCGGAACTCACCACGAACCCTTGTCCTCTTATTATGGCAATGGTGCCCACCTGAAAGGTGCCAGAACTAAGTTTCAGCAGGAGAAAATCCCTGTCTGGAACACACTGACTATTTCTGAAGCATCTCTAACCCTAAGGACCTTTTCTAGTTGGTATTTCTCTCAGTACTACAGCTAGCTAAACAGAGAGGCACTCTGAAATCGAAGGAAAGCTACCTGGGAGGGCCCAATTTTCTTCCTAAAAGAACATTTAAGCTATGGCTGGGAAGAAGGGAGATCTACTGGTAGATCTCAGAGTGATTAGCAGTAGATCAGCAAGTATTTCTGATTCCCAGTTGTTTAACCATAGCAACTGCAAACCATCTTTCCCCACCTAAATTAGACAGCTGTAAGGAAAGAAGAGCTAATACCAGGAGTGGACCTTTGTGTGCAAGGACCATGAATTCGGCTGAAAATAAACTCTTAGGCTCAGAATGTGCTCAGAGGCATCTTATGCTTTCATTGAAAGGACATGTCTTTTTAAATCTGGCTCTGATGACCAGAACTTGGGGTTCTAGTAAAATACAAAGTAGATCCAACAGAGCTATACTCTGCACCCCACTCTGCTTTAAGTTATGACGTAATTGTACTTTTCCAATGAATGGACTTGTGACCCCAATTTCTCCCTGTTTCTACATGCTTCTTACTTTATGCTTTTCTCCTCATACAGTATAAGAAGCTTGCTTGCTTTGCAAAATGACTCTAATATTGCAAGACATTGAAAGAACAAGGTCAACTAGTCTGAAGCCCCGACAGCTTGCTAATTCTTCCTGCATCCCCAATTAGTGAATAGAAGATGCATTTCTGTCTTTCTGCTAGCATAATACCCATCACGAGCCTCTCGCTGGCCTTCAGCAGAAGACTGGGGGAATGGCATTAAAGCCAGGAGAACAATAATTTCATTGGACTCAGACATTCTTCATGTAGCAAGATAACACTGACAGAGAAATGAAACATTCTCTATGGGACAAATTTATAACTTTGCTTACATATATCTGTTGCTATGGCATTGTGCAGGACACAGGAGCAATTCCGGGCCCAATTCAAAGTGCTGGTTTTGATCTATAAAGCCTTAACCGGCTCAGGACTGCAATACCTTTATCTGTATGAACCTACCCAGACCCTGAGATCATCTTCTGAGGCCCTTCTTTGTGTGCCTCCTCATGAGGTCTGGGGGGGGGGGCAACACGAGAACAGGGCCTTCTCTGCAGTGGCTCCCCATCTGTGGAATGCTCTCCCCAGGGATGTTCGCCTGGCGCCTTCATTATACACCTTTAGGTGCCAGGCAAAAACATTCCTTTTTAACCAGGCCTTTGGTTGACCTGATCAACATCCCATACCCTTTTAAAATTTGGCTCTTTTGGGGGGGGGGTGTATTATTGGACTATTGCTTTTATTTTTGTTTTATATACTGTTATCTTTTTATATGAACCGCCGGGCAGTATATTATTAATAATAATAATAATAATAATAATAATAGTGTAGAGATAGCCAATTAGGATGGTTTAAGCTTAAGATTGTGTGAGATCATGATGGTGGTGAGGACCACCATGCTCTCATGAGAAAAAACAGGAAGTCCTGGTTTTACTGGGATAGTTGAGGGGTATGAGATGGCCACATTATTTGTCTCCCTAAGTTTTATTCTGGTTAGTTGAAAGATACTATCAAGAGCAAGTGTCATACATCTCAACAGTATGTGCTTTCCCATGTACTTTGCCCTGAACGACAATGTCTTTTTTCCCGTTAATTACTTAGTGCCTTGGCACATTCTGAAAGCAAGTATTTTATCAACATGACAATCTGTGGGTGTCTTGCTGTCAGGCGCAGGTTTTGCTTTCCATCTTTAAATGGAAGGTTTCAATTTGTGCTAAAACCGAGCGTCATCCTTCATGTGATCTCTTAGCTGCTTCGTGAAGCTTTCCCTATGAATGAATGTTTCATCTTGGTGAGATACATCGACATCAGTCCCTCTGTTCGCGAACTCCGGTAGTGAGTGCCAACAGATAGTAAAACATATGGCAAAATAGATCCTGAGGTTTACAACAGTTTGGTGTATATGATTTTTGCTCTGTACTTTCTTTTCTGCCTTTCTTCTTTTTAGTTTAACTAGCTATGTTAGGTAATTTAAAAATGAAAATTACAATGAAAATCACTTTGTGTATACAGATGCACAAAAAACAAATGTTTCAGGATCAACTATTGAGGATTTTTAGAGTTTTTTTTAACTCATGTTGTTGCATCAAGGCTTAATTTATTACAGCATTTGTATTCTTCATATATAAGCATATATATTTTTCAATGTTGAGGGCTAAGGATTTGCATAAGCCTCAGATTTTCATCCTGTGTGAAACATGTGCTGCTCTTGGAAGAAAGATAATAAATATATTTGACATTAAAAAAAGAAAACTACAAATCACTGCAAACCCAAATCACTGCAATGCTTACAATATTATTTACCTGTGTTTGCCGGTCTAAACGCTACTTTCAACTGTAAAATAAACTGTAACCGCAACTGTCCCACCACTTTCTCATGATCTACTTTTTTTTTAATATTTTTTTTTTTTTTGCTTGCTTACTGGCAGGAACCCTGAGCCCTGCTACTAGGATAAAGGTTATATAGCACAACACTTGGTTGTAGGTTCCTTTAATGACAAATAGACTATCAAGGAACAAAACCCACCCATTCATATTTGGGCAAAGGGTAAACTCCAAGGTATAAGACAAGGAAACAAGATATTTAAGCACCATGTTTTGCAGGTTTTTATGAACTCGTCAAATTATTATTTTTTTAAAGTCTTTCTAGCCAGCTTTTTCATTTTTTTTTAAGGCTCAAAGCTGCTTACAATCTAATAAGAATAACACAATAAAAATTCAAAATAGGAAACAAGCAAGTAGATAAGAGGACACAGACAACACATATCCGAGTTGGGTTGCCATATTTCAAACAGTGAAAATCCAGATAGTTGTTGAGCTTTTTTGGGCAAAGTTGGTGAGCTATTTTTAGGTTGCCATGCGTCCCTATATATACATGGGGGGGAAGCATCTCTGCATAGTGTCGGAAAGTCATCAGAGAGGGAACAAGAGTTGGTTAGGGATTCCATTTTGACTTGGTTCCTCCATTTCAATATAAATTCACTGGCTGATTTGGTTTCATAAATAAAAGAATGTGAAAACAGATAACAGATGGATGTGCTCTCTCCGCATCTACAAAATAGACTTTAAAAAGGTGAGGAGACTAACATTTTGTTCTTTTTCCATTTCAGTGGCATAGCACAGTTTCGTCACACAACAAAGCCTCCAATTTCTCAGTTGCCTTGTTCCCATCCCTCATATTGGTGTCTTCTCCTGACCAGGTGAAGCAATCTAGTAAGGGGTCACAATGTCACAGGACTGCATGCTTGCCTTCCTGCTTACTTCCAAGGGTATAAAATAGAAAAGCAGACTAGGAAACCACTATCTATGAAGTATCTGTAAATAGTGGTTAGTTCTTATCATTGCATAAAATAAAGTGAGGATACTCAAAATACTTATCTGCTTTACGTTTATAATTTCACACAGTGCTCCATTAGAGTGCAAGATTAACCTATAATATAGAGCTTTGCCTAATGAGGCTATGGAAAGACGCAGTGGAGGGATCCCATCTGGCAAGAAACAGATTACCTTTTTTGCATAGTTTTGCAAAGCAGCCATCTGATTTCTCAGGATATAGAGTAAAAAAAAATAAATGTTGGTGTCAGACTTTTATTATTATTTTTGCCCCCGCTTAGGAAGTCTGGGTTACAAATGGAGGACTCAAGTTTAATCCTCATGTAAATTGAGGAGAATTCTGAGGTTAATAGCTGATTGCATTTCTTAATGACACAGACTGGGATCATTATTATTATTTTGTTCAGTTCTGTTTATCTTGAGATTAAGGGATGGAACTCTACTACAAAATGCAGTTGTCCAATCAGTGATACAAAAATTTGCTTGGGAGCCATACCTCTGAATGAGGAATGAATCAAAAAAATTAAAAAATGAAAATGGGTAATGCCACTGTAGCAGTATGTGGAAGTCTTTCAAGTGACTGAAAAACTTCATATTAAAAAGGATAAATATCTTTACAGGTTACTGGGGTGGAGAGGAAAATAAGCTACTGCCAGACAGCTATTTCTTTTATAGACACATTCCAGCGGGATGAGGTTGGGAGGGGGGTATTAGTTTGTGGTTTTCTTTTTGGTTCCTGTTTTTATTATGTATTTTGTGTTTTTATCTTGTATTTTTATGTTATGTACTTGAGATCTACAGAGATGAAGGGTGGCATACAAATTTAATTTGTTGTTGTTGTAATTTCAGTATATGTTTCTCTTTTTTTAAAAAAACCATTTGAAAGGTCAATAATATTTTAAGTTTGGTAGCATCTGCTTTTTATGTCCTTTCGGAAAAAGAAATCGATTTTTCATTATATTTTGGAGAATTTGCAACATGAACCTCCTGTTCTGCAACATTTGCATTTTAGGTCCTGTAAGAAGAGTATAGGGACGCGGGTGGCGCTGTGGGTAAAACCTCAGCGCCTAGGACTTGCCGATCACATGGTTGGCGGTTCAAATCCCCGCGGCGGGGTGAGCTCCTGTCGTTCGGTCCCAGCTCCTGCCCACCTAGCAGTTCGAAAGCACCCTTAAGTGCAAGTAGATAAATAGGTACCGCTTATAGCGGGAAGGTAAACGGCGTTTCCGTGTGCTGCGCTGATGCTTGCTCGCCAGAGCAGCTTTGTCACGCTGGCCACGTGACCCGGAAGTGTCTGCAGACAGCGCTGGCTCCCGGCCTCTTAAGCGAGATGGGCACGCAACCCCAGAGTTGGATACGACTGGCCCGTACGGGCAGGGGTACCTTTACCTTTTAAGAAGAGGATAAGGGTTTTTAAATCTATTTTTATTGAATTTTATCCATATAACCCAAAGGACAAAATAGAACCTCATGAGACAAACAAATAAAAACTAAACCCAACCAAGGCTGGCATGAGATGTTACATTCAGAAGAAAAAAATAATAAAGCCGGATATTTATAATGAGATGCAGAAAGGTAAGTGGAAAGTACCATCATAAGGAATGAGGCCAATGGCTTGCAAGATACAGTGGTACCTCAGGTTACATATGCTTCAGGTTACATATACTTCAGGTTACAGACTCCGCTAACCCAGATATATTACCTCGGGTTAAGAACTTTGCTTCAGGATGAGAACAGAAATTGTGCTCCGGCGGAGCAGTGGCAGCAGGAGGCCCCATTAGCTAAAGTGGTGCTTTAGGTTAAGAACAGTTTCAGGTTAAGAACGGACCTCCGGAACAAATTAAGTATGTAACCAGAGGTACCACTGTATACAGAAACATAAGCCTGTGACTGAAACCATCAGAAGCACAAAGAGTACCAAGAACAGAAAGGCTTTATTTTACATCAAGTGAAATGTTGAACCGGTTAGATGTTAAAAAAGGTAAAGGGACCCCTGACCATTATGTCCAGTCGTGACCGACTCTGGGGTTGCGGCGCTCATCTCGCTTTATTGGCCGAGGGAGCCGGCCTACAGCTTCCAGGTCATGTGGCCAGCATGACTAAGCCACTTCTGGTGAACCAGAGCAGCGCATGGAAACGCCGTTTACCTTTCCGCCGGAGAGGTACCTACTTATATACTTGCACTTTGACGTGCTTTCGAACTGCTAGGTTGGCAGGAGCTGGGACAGAGCAACGGGAGCTCACCCCGTCGCGGGGATTCGAACCGCCGACCTTCTGATCGGCAAGTCCTAGGCTTTGTGGTTTAACCCACAGTGCCATCCGCGTCCCTTGGTTAGATGTTACTTATCCCAAATTTGTTGAAGGACTTGCAGAAGAGACAAATTCCCTTTTTCTATAAGAAAAGCATATGAGATAAACTATATTCACCACTAAGAATTCAAAGCTGAGCTTGGAAATGTCAGACATCATCTTTGCTTGTGGAAATTATTTGGTTGGGTGGGTGATTGATTATTTAAGGTGGCAGCGGGAATTATTTCTGCAAAAGAGGGGGAGAGGACATCACCTTCTACTATTTGAAAAGGATGGTGTTATTGATGATGTGGCAGAAAATAAGGGGCCCTCATCCGAATTCTGGATGGGTAGCAGCTGTGGCCGGATGCAGCTCCCCCTGGGCACAGAGAAAACAATTTTCTCTTGCAGCTGGCCACTGGAATCTACCTCAGCCAGCCTTGTGGCATTGCCCATCAAAAATCCTTATCTGCTATGATTAAGTGGGCACAAGATATTGGTCATAACATTATGTTTGCTGACTGGGAATAGTTGTGGACCACTGGTATGAAATTTACGGCATGTAATGCCTTAAAAGAAAATATTATGAAAATGATTTATAGGTGGTACATGACCCCAGTCAAGCTTGCAAAAATCTACCATTTGCCTGATAACAAATGTTGGAAATGTAAAGAGATTGAAGGTACCTTCTTCCACCTTTGGTGGACGTGCCCAAAGATTAAGGCTTTCTGGGAAATGGTATATAATGAAATGAAAAAGGTATTTAAATATACCTTTCTTAAGAAACCAGAGGCCTTTCTCTTGGGCATGGCCGGCCAATTGGTGTTAAAGAAAGACAAAACATTTTTTATGTATGCTACAACAGCAGCAAGAATACGCATCGCAAAGTATTGGAAGACGCAAGATCTACCTACCTTGGAAGAATGGCAGATGAAGGTGATAGACTATATGGGACTGGCAGAAATGACCGGCAGAATCCGAGACCAGGGAAAAGAGACAGCGGAAGAAGATTGGAAGAAATTTAAGAACTACCTTAAGAAACATTGTAAAATTAATGGATGTTAGAATGGTGCTGGTTTAGAAATTAAGTGGATTACAGTTGTAAGGATTAAGTTAAAAGAAAAGAAAGGTTAAAAATTAGATAAATTTAAGGGTGAGGATTTGCTGAATTAAAATTTGAAATTGGAATGCAGAAAGGGGAGGTATGAGGAGGCCGGAGAAGTAAGTTATAAGAAAGTAAGGGTTTGAAATTATACTTGTTCTTTTTTTTTTGTTTGTGTTTGTATTGTTGTGTTTGTCTGTATAATTTGTGAAACTTTAATAAATATTTTATATAAAAAAAATCCTTATCTGAACCAGCCAATCATGGCCTTTGTTTGGTGGGTGGGGCAAGCACAGCGGACCAGGGTGTTTCAAATGCTTGGAGTGAGAGCTTAAAAAAGGAGAATTTGATTCTTAAAGTGGCAGCGTTTAAATTCTTAATTACCAAGAAAAATAAACATTGTCTTCATTTACTCAAGCCCCTTTTCCATAATCAGGTTTGCCTTTACATTAAGTCATTAATGCCTTAAGATAAAAAACAATCCCTTTGGCATCCTGATATGTTTCCTCTGCAGAGCGATAAGCACCACTCCTTTTCCATTAAGCAATTTGTTTGTGTCATTCATTATCTGTCATCTGTACAGAGAATGTTTGAAGCACAATCCTAAGCAATGTTTACTCAGAAGCAAGTCCCATTGTATCTGACTGGGCTTCCTCCCAGGGATGTATGCAAAGGATTTCAGCCTAAGAAGGCGTAAAAGGAAATCATTTATTTTTCTAGACTCCTGTGATTTCATCAGCATGAGAGTTATCAAAAGGGGCAGAGATAAGATGCATTTTGTGTGTGTGTGTGTGTGTGTGTGTGTGTGTACACACACACACACATATATAAAAGAACTGGCATAACATAACAATATTGTGTTGCAGCTAGAACAAGGTAGGCGTTTATATTTACAGGATTTATTCTGTGTGTAGAACTGGGCTTCCATGGTGACCATTTTGGGCACAGTCCAGTCCTTTTCTTCTGGAGCTGCGAAGCCCAGGTGACATCTGCATGCAGACTCGGTGCTGCTGGCAGGTAGGGATGCTGGAGAGATTTGATTCTGTTGACATTTAGAGGCAAATCTAGTTCATTTGGCCATCTTTTGCACTTCTCTGAATATTGCAGGAGAGTTCCTGAGCCAAGTGGTGTTCTCTTACTAGGGCTGTGCACCAGATTCATCTGAGTCCTGGGCCAGCTTGGACTTATTTGGAGTAAATTGGGCATCAATCAAGGTGAGACAGCCACGGATCACTATGGTTCAGGTTTGATGGCTCAAAGCAATCTGTGGTGGTTGGGGCAGGGCCTCAAGCAGGAAGGGGAAGCAGGAGTCAGATGTGAAGCCTGGCACAAAGGCCAAGACCTACCAGATGAGCAGTTGCATCTTCCACCTGACCCCTCATCCTGCAGGATCAGAGAGTGGAGGGCATTGCTCCAGCAGGATGCAGGCACAGCTTTGAAAGTGGCTTTCCTGCAGAGAAGCCACTTGTGAAGAGCACCCTACAGAATTGAACTGCCCGCTCCTGGTGAAGGAAGGAGAGGTTTTCCTCTCCCAAGTGTTCCCTTGTTATGTACTGAGCTGAATCCTAGAAAAATGGGATCCAGAATGCAGCAGTCTGATTGGTCTGCAGGAGCCACCCAATCCAGCTCCAGGTGGAAGTGAATCTGCGACTTGATTGGCCTGCAGGAGCAGCCAATCAGGCTCCTGGATGAAATGAATCAGCAACTTGATTGGCCTGCAGGAGCAGCCAATCAGGCTTCTGAAGGAGGTGAATCCACAACCTGACTGGCCTACAGAAGCAGCCCAGAATTAGCCAATCACGCGGGGCCCAGTGTGTAAATAATGTATATATAGCTAGATGTTTTGGGGAAAGTTTTAATCATTGCTACTATGAACTGAATAAAGAGCATGAAATTCACACTCGACTCCGAGTATATTTCATTCCCCTTCCAACAGGAGCAGCTCACAGTGACAAATACAAATGCAGGAACAAAGCAAATAATGCCTTTTGCCTTTGACAGCTGTGTGGCTGGCACAAATTAAGCAGGGTGTTTTCTAACACTGAAATGCAATTTGTGGGAGAGCATCATCTGTTGACTATCTGTCATCTGATTACTTGTGTGTGACACCTGATTTATTTTTGGACCCTATGCTTCAGCACAGCAGTTTATAGTATTCTGAACATTGAAATTCACCCACCTAAGGATGAACTTTTTAGGAACTGAAAAGTTCATTTGTACGAACTGGAACTGAACTACCTTGTTTTGTAGAAGTACAACCTTCATCTGGAACTAGTTCCTTGATTTGGACAGAATGAACTTTTCAAGTACTAGCCACATGGGAGACCTCTCATATTACAAAAGATTCCTAGAGGGTTTTAAATACCACTTGGAGACAATATAAAGGAAACAGAAATTAACAGGACACCAAAATAACTACAGAAAGCGATCACTGACAAGCATTTGTTATGAAGTTTGTATCTACAGAGCTACCCATGAGTATGGATAATCTATGTTAGATGGATTTGTAAATGAAATAATTTTTTGCCAAACGAGGAAAAAAGCATCTGGTCTGCACATGCCCCTTATTAGTTTCAGGCTAGTCTTGGATTTCTGTCTCCAAAAGCATAAGAATGTCCATTTATCCCACCGATTCACAAAATAATCAGCCTCATACTGTAGCCTTTTTAATCCATGGGTAGGAAAATGTTGCACCCTAGCAGGGACGAAAAGGAGCCAAACGACACCAAGGGGTTAAAATCCAGAAAAAGAGTTTTTATTCTGCCAACCCGGGTGGGCAGAGGAGCAAGTGTGATAAGTCACAAAACAAGCACGAAGTTCACAGCCATTGCACATAGTTTATATCCCCTTCCAGTTCCCTCCCTTTTTCTCCTCCTTCTGCCCATGAGTTCCCCTGAGCATGAACAGAAAACTCCTGTCTTGGGACCATTTTTGGACTTTTCCCAGAAAGGGGGTGAGAGGGTTTCAGTGTGTTCCAGTTGTTTCATTCTTGTGGTTTGGCATGGTTCCCGGACAGAAAGCAAGTTGCAATGTGGTTCTTTAGCAAGGCCAGAAGGCATGAGAAAGGCCTGAGAAACAATGGACTGTTCTCTACCTTGTTGCAATCTTTTTTAGTTACAGCAAGCAGAATGCTTAGCTAATGCTTTTTGTCTTAGAGGAAAATGCAGTTTTAAAAATGCTTGAAGCGGCCTGGCTGGGGGGGGGATTCACAAACAGTTTTAGGGCTTTTTGGGGTAACCCTAACTGTTCCCCTTCAATACTACAGTAACGTTCAGCAGTAGCAGAAATACAAAGTGGGAGATTGAATAAGGACTTGAGAGGATTACTTACTGGCTGGCTTGGTTGGTAGGTGAAGGAACCTTAAATATACAGGGGAAACATTAACCCTGTTAAATTGATTTGTTCATGGTGCTGCCTTTTATATTTGTTTGAGACTGCTTTCCCCACCTCTCATTAAATAGGCTGCCTCTTTTATTTTACATGTTCAATTTACAGTCTACATCATCCCACTTCCATGTCAACACGTCGGCCTCCTCATCAAGTCTCAGGGCCTTAATGCTGATACCTCTGGAGCGTCTAACAACCCAAATAACTGGGAATTGTGAAACGTCGCTCTAATTCCCCCCTTCATTAAAAGGGAGGTATTACATTTGGAATCACGAGGACATTTGCCATATGCTCATTAAATACCGACTGTTAAAAGAGCTTTGAGATTTGAAAAGTGTGTGAGATAAATCCAGGCAGCAAGTAATTGCTTCCAAATTAAATGAGTAATAAAGGTTTGATTGCTCAGTGCGTAGCATGTGAAAAACGTACAATATTTGGGGGGGGGGTTTAAAGCGGGGCTTGAAAAGGCGCAATCTGAGACATTATAGGGAACAAAGGATGGCCGTCTTTTTAGTGAGACACACTCCAAGCATTTGGTCTAGCGCCAGACCCAAAAGCCAATTTGGTAGGATTTCCTAAACTGGTATACCAGACCTATTAGAGAGATTTAGTAACTGGAGGGAGGGAGGTGAGATAGGCATGAACCTGGAGTAAATGGCATCCATTTTGGCCTTTGTACAGAATGTACTTGTAAGGTGGCAAACAGTTCCCCTACGCCAGGGGTAAGCAAACTAAGGCCCGGGGGCCAGATCCGGCCCAATCGCCTTCTCAATCTGGCCTGCAGACGGTCTGGGAATCAGCGTGTTTTTACATGAGTAGAATGTGTGCTTTTATTTAAAATGCATCTCTGCGTTATTTTAAAGGTCATGATCCCCAAATTTTACTCCAATCCTGGGGAAGAATTTGTGTGTTAGTATCCAGTTACCATGTTTTTAAGGGGTTCCATAGATCTGTAAATTACATTAAGCAACACAGAGTCCAAGTTAGAAACTATTCCTCCCTTTCTCCACTCATTGTGCTTGTAGAACCTTTCAAATTGTGTTAAGGGTCTCAGAGCTTCATTTGATTAAAATAAATCCAGTTAGTATTAAGATTTGACAAAGTTAAATTTACCATACTTTTCTGTGTATTAGACAAGGTTTTTGTGTCAGAAAAGTAATTTTTAAAATGGGGGGGGGATCTTATACATTTGTAGCACCCTGCTTGTGGTTAACGCTTAGCTGGAATGAAATATTCAACGCAGCAATAGAGAAATTAAAATAATAATTTATTTGTCAGACAAATAAATGAGAGGCACAGTGGTATATGGTTACCAAGCTCTGGCCTGGCCTCCTGCCATTATGGCCAGCACTTATATTCCCTTAATCCAGCCCCCTTTGCTCCTCCTTTGGCTGCCTCTGTCCAATCAGCCTGGTTGGGTTTCCTATTGGCTGATTGCTATAACCAATCCTAAAAGATACACCCATATCCTCCTGTCCTTATATGGAACACAAAGAGCTATATATTGTTACATCTATAAATGACAAATAAGTAGTAATATATCTTACATGTGTCTCAACAAGGAATCTTAATTACCAGCTCACCTCTTGCCCTCCTTGCCCTATTGCCTTCTAAAACAAATGGTTAATCTTAAATTTTTATCTTAAACATATGTCAAGGATCTTGAGTTTCACATCAACATTGAAAGATCTCCTTCATTTGAAGGTTTCTAAACAAATGCCTGACAGCTATATATCAGGACTGCTTGGATGGCGTCTTCCTGTCTGGCAGGGGGGCTAGACTGGTGGCTGACTTAATTTCAGGATAAATACAACTCTTACAATTATATGAAATAAGAATTTAGCATTTCTTAAATCCTTTGCATAATTACATTTAAGCAAATATATTTAATACATAACATAGGTAGCCTTTTAAAAGGAATAAGGCCTTTGTAAAGTAGAAAAGGAACTCAGTAAAAAGGAACACAGTAAAAAACCGCTTTAAAAGAAGCCTCTTCAGTTCACACCCCCCCTTCAGCCAGCTGCTTTTCCCATTAGCTCTTCCCAACATTTATTGCCCTCTAACTTTCTCAGTTTAAGAAAGAAACAGCTTTTAAAAAGGACTTCCCAAAAATGCTCTCTTTCTGCCAGCTAAATGCTTCTCCATTTGGTCTTTAACCTTAGAAAGAAGATCTGGCTCATTTTACTGGGAGGCACATTGGTATTATTTTACTATTTACCAACTATTAATTATGTTTATCTCTGCCTTTTTTATCTTCTGTAACATGTAGGGTCAGTGTCCTCACTCAGTCTGTAATTCCAGCTTTTACGACTTTGAGAATTGTTTTCTGCTATAAATCAAGGGGCCCCTTGTCTAGGAGGAAGACATTGCCTGTGTTCTTTAAACAGCTGGCCTTCCTGCCTGGCATGAAACATTTGAAAATCTAAGCCCATTTAATTTAGGAACCTGATCAAGATATAAGCCAATATAAGCCTTGATTAAAAATGCAGTCTATATTCAGATGCCACATTCCCCCCTTTCAAGCTCAAGGACCTTCATCCCAAGTGTCCTTGATAGCTTGACCTTCATCATATTCCTGAGGTAAAGCTCTGTATAGGGCCATGATATGAGGTAGAGTTTCATTCGAAATCATTTTGCTAATTGTACTTCTAAAACATGAAATGATACATGGCATCATACATAAAACCATTACCACTACTGTCAAGAAAAACGAGCAAGACAATAGTATCCCTTTGTGTCCTGTGACATTAGGTAACCAATTGGTGAGCCATCCCATATCCCATCCTTCCCATGTTTGTACTGGGACATGTGCTATATTCTCCATCTTTGTGGCCAACACACGGATTGCCTCACCATTATCTGAAATGTTAAAGCAACAGGCATTCCCTGTCAAGTTCAAGACTCCACATAGGCCTCCCTGCTTGGCAAGTACATAATCCATTCCCATTTTCAGCTGCAAAATGGCGGCTCTACTTTCATCCAGCTGTTGTGCAATAAGTCTCAAACTCTGGGCCGTTGCATTGGTTACAAGTTCCACTACTGCTTGCAATCGAATTATTCTGTTTAGATTATAAATAGGATCCCGTGCCCCTTGTATGAGCTCACCAGGATTCCAGGAGGCAGGATCATAATAGGCTATAATGCGCTCTGGTGGCCAATCATCAGTATCGCTCCAACTTTGGGTACTTCCTCCTGCTATACGAGAAATATCAGCGTTTCTTCGTGTACGCTTGGCCAAATTAGTGGGCATAATCCACATTGGTGGTAATACCCATCCCAGGAAACAAGTCCCACTCCATTTGGAGGGGAGTTTCTTGTATGCCCATTCTCCACATATCCACCACAACCATCGGGTCTGAGGTTTTTGGTACGTGGAGTACAGAAGGCGAAATATCAAAAGAGGTAGAGAGTTCACAGTGCAGTATGTTAGATTGCCTTTTTCTGTCACAGTTATGTTCCATACCACTTTCCATGCATGAATAAAAGGAGGTGCACAGGGCAAGGTATTCCGAGTTCGATAGGTAGTACCGTGTGCCCAGGTATGACTATTCTTAATATAATCCCAAGTATAGTGACAATGAGAAGAGCCTATCATGGTAGAATCAGCTGCATCTGATGATTTATGTACACAGAATTCCCCTTGTACAGGTATAACTCGTAATGGTTTAGTTGAGTTCCATCCGGGGAAATTCTGTATTTCTGTTTGGTGTGGCATTTCGCTTACCATACCAATGGCATCTAATGGTATCGGTAATAAGGGCATACCTCCCTCTGAATCATCTGGCCCAAGAGAGCAAACAAGGCAATTGGTCCTATTTGCAACATTGGCTACCATTTCAGCTAAACCTACCCACATATTGTGGTCATGGCGGAATCCATATTTAGCAAATTTGGTCAGATTCAAGGACCCTTCCCCTTCCCAAGGGATCAGGATTAATAATAAAATCATGTTGATGTCTAGCATATGCATTCCTTCCACAAAAGATTACCTTATTGTGATAGCAAATAAATATTAGTCCCAATATAATTCCCCCAGTGACAGAAATGGGGAACCACCAAGACCAAAACATATATCCCGAGGATCCCTAATGAGTAATATCTCTGTTAATTGTTCCACAAGGGGGGGCAGTCAATTAATTGTATAAGAGAATCTTTCCTTTCACAATCGCTGGTTCAGATGCTCCTCAAGCTTCAGGCGTGGGCAGGTCAGCCAGCTTCCAGGTTGTGGCTGCAGCAGGCCGGTCGTCTAATGTTGCCCGTGACCTAGCCCGTTCCCGGTAGGGCTAGATACAGGGGTTTTTGGAGAGAGTCAGTTTAAGAGGATTAGAGGGGTCACCTTTGCACGTCCAACTGCCTTCGGACTTCTTCAAACGGGAGTGATGAATCCAGGGGGTCACCTCAGCTACCTTTACCGCTGTTGGAGTAGAGAGCAAGATGGTGTAAGGTCCACGCCACTTAGGTGCAAGTGGACCACGTTTCCACTCTTTCACCCATACGCTATCGCCAGCCTGGAACTGATGAATCGGCTCGGCAATGCTGCACGGCGTGCGCTCGAGGGCCCACCTGTTAAGAGAAACAAAAACACGGGAGAGAGATTGCACTTGTCCCTGTGTCACATGGTCTCCTATTTGTTTAAGACCAGCTGAAATATCCTGAACAAAGGAGGGCGGTCTCCCATACAGGAGCTCAAAAGGTGACAACTTAAGTCTTTTTGTGGGTGCACACCGAACACGAAACAGTGTTATGGGTAACACGTCTACCCTCCTGAGACTTTAGACATATTAGTGGGCTTCTGGCATGCCCTGCGGATACCTTGCACAAGCGTCTGGCGGTAAGTGGTAAGTCTGGCCAGGTGAATTGCATTGTTTGGATCCCAATTAGGATCTTCCAAGGGAAAGTTGTCTTGGAGATGACGGTCAATATTAAAAATATTTCCCACTCTGGCCTGCTCACGCAAATATATCTGTGCCTTTTCAATTATGTCTCTCCTTTCCTCAGTGGTGAACAGAGTATTCAGGAGCTGGCGGCAATCTGTCCAAGTAGGACTATGAGTATTTATTATTGAAGTCACCAAGTCCATCATAGCCTGAGGTTTTTCTGCGAAAGATGGGGTGTGTGTTTTCCAATTCATCAGATCCGTAGTTGTGAATGGAATGTACTGGAGGGTCGAAGTTCGAGGTGGCTGTGGTCCGAGTTGCCCGTTAACCAGCACAGGCTCCTCAAGTGCATCAAATACTCTTCTGAGAGGGGCTACTACATGATCTTTCTCTTCGCTTTGCTCTAGGGGCCTCAAATCATAGGGGATGGTATTAGTCCCAAGGCGTTCTTTTAGCAGCCTTATACGCCTGGCTGTATTGCTTGCTGACCGATTAAGGTCTCCCTGTAACTTCTGTAATAATTCTCTAGGACTTGGATGTACAGGAGTTTGGGGTAGGCAATCAGTTGTTCCACTAAAAGAGACTGTAGATGGAGTTCTACTGGGACTCACAGGTGGAATAACCGCTTCTGCTTGGGCTTTATTATAGGCCTCCAATGCCTCCTGAAGATATTTATCATAATCTATCAAGGAATCAAGTTCTGTGACTCCAGCCCCATTATTCATTCCACTTTCTTGCCTTGGGGTTACAACTGGTGGAGTGTTTGGATTAGGCTCCCTTCGATGTGGAGCATAGGGTGGAGGTGGAAGCAGCTCTTCCTCTGGTCCCTCAAAAATGGGTTTGAGTTTATTTGGCAAGATTCCTTTCCTAGCTTCGGCTTTTACAGCCAATAATTTGCATCGTTGGACTTTGCATTCCCTTATCCATGGAGGATTTTTATTTAATGTGCTCAGCCAGGAATCTATATATGAAAATTGTTCTGGGCACCCTCCAGTTTCTTTGGCGATGTTAGACCAAAGTTTGCTTACTAAATTTATATCAAAGGTTCCCTGAGATGGCCATTCAATATTTTGCTTCGGCCACTCTAATTCACATAACGTTCTCAGGCGCTCTGGCGTCATTTTGACTCCATACGCCCCTGAGAAGGCTTTCTTAAAATTATTTAACATACATTCAAGAGGTGTATTTTCCCCCTTTGAACCCCCAACTCCCATTGTATGGCCCTGTGAAGTATCCACTCAGTCACTCACACACACGCTTCGTGGGTTTCCTTGCCTAGTGAAGTCGCCTTACTAGGAACCGAAGTACTGCCCACTCCACACTCAGGTCAGCTACAGATTGCTCTGTACTTTCTCACACATACAATGCGCTAGATACTTCACCACACACTACCTCCCAACTTTCCTTTCCCTACACCAGATCACCATCTGATGTACCCAACCACCTAGCGTACTCAGTTCCCACTTACTGAGACGCAGAAGTTTGATCAAGACTTCTCTTCCTCCCAATTAATTGGAGGGCCAAAAATCCCTTTGTGCACTTACCCTTGGTTGGTTCTGTTTCCCCCCGGTCCGTCGCCGCCAGTGAGCAGGGTATCAGACAGACGAGACTTCTGCGTTCCCCCTGGAAAAATTTACCAGTGCGCGCTGGGTAAGCAGTTTAGAGATCCTCTCTCTTGTACCCTGCCCATTAGGGCGAAGGGGCTGCGTTCCAGCAGACCACTTATCCGAGTCACAGGAGCACCATAAAATGTAGCACCCTGCTTGTGGTTAACGCTTAGCTGGAATGAAATATTCAACGCAGCAATAGAGAAATTAAAATAATAATTTATTTGTCAGACAAATAAATGAGAGGCACAGTGGTATATGGTTACCAAGCTCTGGCCTGGCCTCCTGCCATTATGGCCAGCACTTATATTCCCTTAATCCAGCCCCCTTTGCTCCTCCTTTGGCTGCCTCTGTCCAATCAGCCTGGTTGGGTTTCCTATTGGCTGATTGCTATAACCAATCCTAAAAGATACACCCATATCCTCCTGTCCTTATATGGAACACAAAGAGCTATATATTGTTACATCTATAAATGACAAATAAGTAGTAATATATCTTACATGTGTCTCAACAAGGAATCTTAATTACCCGCTCACCTCTTGCCCTCCTTGCCCTATTGCCTTCTAAAACAAATGGTTAATCTTAAATTTTTATCTTAAACATATGTCAAGGATCTTGAGTTTCACATCAACATTGAAATATCTCCTTCATTTGAAGGTTTCTAAACAAATGCCTGACAGCTATATATCAGGACTGCTTGGATGGCGTCTTCCTGTCTGGCAGGGGGGCTAGACTGGTGGCTGACTTAATTTCAGGATAAATACAACTCTTACAATTATATGAAATAAGAATTTAGCATTTCTTAAATCCTTTGCATAATTACATTTAAGCAAATATATTTAATACATAACATAGGTAGCCTTTTAAAAGGAATAAGGCCTTTGTAAAGTAGAAAAGGAACTCAGTAAAAAGGAACACAGTAAAAAACCGCTTTAAAAGAAGCCTCTTCAGTTCACACCCCCCCTTCAGCCAGCTGCTTTTCCCATTAGCTCTTCCCAACATTTATTGCCCTCTAACTTTCTCAGTTTAAGAAAGAAACAGCTTTTAAAAAGGACTTCCCAAAAATGCTCTCTTTCTGCCAGCTAAATGCTTCTCCATTTGGTCTTTAACCTTAGAAAGAAGATCTGGCTCATTTTACTGGGAGGCACATTGGTATTATTTTACTATTTACCAACTATTAATTATGTTTATCTCTGCCTTTTTTATCTTCTGTAACATGTAGGGTCAGTGTCCTCACTCAGTCTGTAATTCCAGCTTTTACGACTTTGAGAATTGTTTTCTGCTATAAATCAAGGGGCCCCTTGTCTAGGAGGAAGACATTGCCTGTGTTCTTTAAACAGCTGGCCTTCCTGCCTGGCATGAAACATTTGAAAATCTAAGCCCATTTAATTTAGGAACCTGATCAAGATATAAGCCAATATAAGCCTTGATTAAAAATGCAGTCTATATTCAGATGCCACACATTGTCAGTGCATATTGGTGATGTGGGCTTGTTTGTTTCTGCTCCCCAGAGATTGTAAGTGGAAAAAAAGCTCAACAGCTCTGGGCAATTTCCCTCCATTTTCTTAAGTTTGAGTCCCCAAAATTAGAGGGTGTTTATCCATGGGGGCGTGTTATATACGGAAAAATATGGTACATGGTTAATAGATACAGGTTGATTGTTAGTATAGAAATCTCGTAATGTGCATAAACCTTTGGATCCCCAGGGTTCAAATTGCTTATCTCTCCCTTGCTGGGGGAAAAAATCTGGCTGATGTGATATTGGGATTAATGGAAAGGTTATAGGTGCAATCTTAGGTTGCCAGGTTTTCCATAGCCAAATAGTACAATTCTATATTTCCAGTATTGATTGAACTGCTTCCTTATTCCTATGTCCTTAGTGTAAACTTAAACGTAGAAGTTCAACACTCTGATTCTTTTTTGCTTTTTCAGAAGCAATTCTAAAGCGACGTACCTGTAATTCAATGAAACAGGTGGTATCCAGGAAAGCACACTGATTGTGGACAAGTGACAATGAAAAGGAAAGCATAGCCAATACAGTGGTACCTCGGGTTACATATGCTTCAGCTTACAGACTCCGTTAACCAAGAAATAGTGCTTCAGGTTAAGAACTTTGCTTCAGGATGAGAACAAAAATTGTGCTCCGGCGGCGCAGCAGCAGCAGGAGGCCCCATTAACTAAAGTGGTGCTTCAGGTTAAGAACAGTTTCAGGTTAAGAACGGACCTCCAGAACGGATTAAGTACTTAACCCGAGGTACCACTGTACTGCAAATAGGTGTGGCATTGGGAAGCAAATAAAAATCTTCTGTTGGACGACTTCCAGCTCCTGCGACTAAAAAAGGGAAACAGGTTAGTTTTTAATTTTGAAATGTATCAAGCTTCTAATAGTTGGGCGGCATATAGGTGGACGTTTACCTGTTTGTTTTTTAAGACTGATTAGAAAAATGCCTCTCATGACAAGGAGGATAATGTATATGGAGGTATGTGGGAGCACAGGGTGGTGTCTTAGACTGACTCACAACTGTTGGTCCATGTGGCTCAGTAATGTCCACACTGATTGGCTGGAGCTCTCTGGGGCTTCTGACAGAGGTCAGAATTTCCCCTGGAGATGTTGGTAGCTGAACCTAGGACCTTTGGCATAGTATTGAGTAAGGCCATTCCCTGTACGGTCCCCCTCAGTGAAAGGAAGTGTTGTCCCATTCACTACCAAGTTCACAAGTCCAGTGCGTTAGTTTTTCCCATAGGAATGAATGGTAAAAGAAATGAAAATGGGAGAAAATAAAACCAAGTGGTACACTTTGGAATACCAGTGAGGTGAAGGGCCAGTCTCTTCAGTCCCTTGTGACCCCAGTCGTTGGAATTCAAGCAAACTTTTATTTGTGTCACACTGCCCTGGGATAATGTGGTACATTATTTTAAATGTAAGTGAATATTCCTGATCACATCTACTAAGAAATTTCTATAAACACTAATCCCAGTATGATACTACATAGGAAAATGCAAATTATTATTATTATTATTATTATTATTATTATTATTATTATTATTATTACCGGTATACAGTATAAAATATTTTATTGTAAATTATTCTTATTTATTACCCACCCTCAACTATCAAAAGTCAGGGTAAAGAGGTGCATTTGCCAGAAGCTATATAATGACGGTGCCAGGCACACCTCTGTTACGTTGCTTAGGGCTGCCACAGAAAATGCCCGATTTATATAAGGGGGAAATAGGTCCCTCCTCTTACGAAACATTTTACTATTGAGTGCACACACAAGTTTTGACGAATAATAATAGTCATTTATTATTTGATGGCCTGAGGTCATCAAAGCAAAGTACAAGATTAAAATTTTTAAAAATCAAAAAATAAAGGTATTCTAAAAACGGTGAGACCATTCCTACACACTCAAAAGGCAATGAAACCATTCCTACCAAGGTACAAGTCATAAATGACTGGGTTGTGCCTTGGGGAAATCCTTCTTAAACAAAACTGTCTCCAACGTTCAGTAATGTTGAACAGAGTCCCATCTGTCTCAATATGTTTTTGCTTCCTGGTTTTGGATCCCATCTGAGATCAAAAGTGACAGAAGCTCTGGCCAAACCCACAACCCATAGCTAGTGCACTGCTTTTGACTTGATGGGTTACAGATTATTCACATCTGATTTACAAACCCCATTTTTCATGGATGTCAGTGGGGTTTCTGCAAGCATTCTGGTTTTTGAAGTGAGTGTTCCAGTTTTCGAATGCTCTTTTGGAAGCTAAACGTCCAGCAGCCAATCAAAAGCCACACTTCGGAAGTTGAATGTTTTGGAAGTCGAACAGACTTCCACAACAGATAAAGACGTCCCATTACCTAAAAACATATGCATGTTGAATACTTAAAACACACACGCACAAATGTGACTTCTAAAACTGAAGGAGCACAGGAGCCACTGAAACTGAAGAAAGCGTTTCACATAACGGTCCACCCATTTGCAGCTTCAGAAATATGGAAATGGTGTTAATACAACTGAGCTCAAATTAGTTAGGTACTTGGCTCCAGTGCTACACTTAAAAAGGTAGAGCAAAATGCTGGTAGCGAGCTATTAATTAGGCCTTATCTGGTTCAGTACTCTTAATTTTGAAATAAATTGGTGGTTGTTTAGCAGCTATTAATAAACCACTCTGAACAGCACATGGCCCTTAATAACCAATACACTTCTTTGAAAGTGGATCGCAGTGACCCGGAGGAAGCTTTTTCCACATGGATTTGCTTAGCATTAGAGTGTAACGGAATTTCATGTGCAGCAGGTGGGCTGCTGTTTCGGAACAATTACAGGGAGCCACAAACACCAGCCACATAGCTGTTCTCCAAGACATCTGAACATGGCATTTCTTCATTTTGAAAATAACCTGACTGCCCCATTTGTGGGTGGGAAATGGGAAGGGCCATTTTTTCTTTTCTTTTTTAAAAAAAGATATTTATTAAAGTTTTACAAAGAGAAAAAAGTTACACAGTAAGTGACAAAAAAAGAGAAAAATAAATAAATACAAAAATACAAAGAAAAAAGTACAAGATACAAAAAGGAAAAAAAGAAAGGAAAAAACAGTTAAAAACAAATCAATCTTTTCATACCTTATATTTCATTTACTTATTTCCCTGACCTCCTCACACCTCCCTTTTTTGTATTCCAGTTCAAATATTTAATTCAGCAAATCCTTTCCCTCTTTGTTTTTATCTTAATTCTATATCTTAACACATTATAACTTTATATTTTCATCTGTTATCAATCCATTTTTACATATTCTTTTTAACCTTGTTGCTAAAACCACTTCATTTCAATTCGACATCATTTTAACATTCATTAATTTTACAATGTTTCTGCAAATAGTCTTTAAATTTCTTCCAATCTTCTTCCACCAACTCTTCTCCCTGGTCCCAGATTCTGCCAGTCATTTCTGCCAGTTCCATATAGTCTATTACTTTCATCTGCCATTCTTCCAGGGTGGGTAGATCTTGTGTCTTCCGATACTTTGCGATGAGTATTCTTGCTGCTGTTGTAGCGTACATAAAAAAAGTTCTATCCTTCTTTGGCACCAATTGGCCGACCATGCCCAGGAGGAAGGCCTCTGGTTTCTTCAAGAAGGTATATTTAAATACCTTTTTCATTTCATTATAGATCATCTCCCAGAAAGCCTTGATCCTTGGGCACGTCCACCAAAGGTGAAAGAATGTACCTTCATGGGAAGGGCCATTTTTTCAGGTGGGGGTAAAGTCCTTCTCCATACTTCTTAAACCTCTGGAAACAAGATCAGGCTGAGGATCCAAGAGCTTCCTGGGAGCTCTTCAGAAGATTTCTAGGGTATTTAATGCTGTGAATCTTTACCTACAGTCAATCCATGTGATTATGCAAGTCCTATATCACAAAATGCCAATAGGTCTCCAGTGACTTCATTGCAATGCAAGCAGAACCTGAGGGCATTCTGAGCCCCTGAACTCCTCAATGCTTGGGGAATTGGGACACACACAGAGAGAGAGAGAGGCAGGCAGGCAGGCAGACAAACAAAGACACTCATCGTACAAGGATCACAAAGAAACTGTCTGGAATGACCTCTAAAATGTTGGGATATTGGGGAGTTGGAGTGGGGGCTCTAGGCCTCTTTGGCATATGGAAAACTATACTGGCAGGGAAAACTTTTTTCCTGCTGTTTTTCTACACTAAGGAAGTGTTGCCAGGAGATGTTATATTGACGTCAACTGTTGCCTTCCTGAGAAGTATTTTTTTTAAGGATATAAAGTGAAAATGAAACTGAAAAAGAACAAAAGTATCTGAGGATTGGAAGGAGAGGACGGGGAGAGCAGAACATTATGGCTGAGGTAAGAACCCCTTTGAATAGGGGATATTTTCTATCAATCCCCACCCTGTCCAAAATACCTTCCCTTTGATTGTTTTCCCTTTGACTGTTTTTTCAACGTAAGAATTGCCACTTGACTTGCTGTCTGCCATACACTGCTATCTCTGGCTGCAAGCCAACGTGCAGTTTAGGAGCAAAATGTCATTGAAAACAGTGAGACTTACTTCTGAGTAAGAATACTTAGGATAGTTTTGTCTCTAGATGAACACATGAATGCTGCCTACGCTCCTCCTAGGCTGGAAAGGGGTTAGTTTAACCTCCGGTTTGCTAGTGAAACAGAATTACTGTGTCACAAAATGCTGCGTGTATACAAAGTGTTTCACCAGCATGAAAAGTTTGGAAAGCTCTGCTTTAGCTCCTTCCCCGTGCCTTGCAAGTCTGACTTAGAAAAACCGTGGTGAATAATCACAGGGTCCAAAGGTTGAAAAATTCATCTACTTGTGGGGTGATCCTATGTATTTGGGAGTGTGTTTCATTGAAGCTAGCGGGACTTACTTCTGAGTAAACTTGCACAGCTGTTTAGCCAAGGAAAACACGGGCTCACTTTCTTCTTGCAGAGCCCAAAGCCTGGAGACCAGATTGAGATTTATCGATTTGGTTACCAACACTGGGCTATCTACGTAGGCGATGGATATGTGGTTCACCTGACTGCTGCAGGTAAGAGCTTCTCATTATTTCCTAGAAAGGGTGGTTTTATGACAGGGAAGAATATGATAGAGAACATTGGCATATTACCCCTGAAGAAACACAGCCCTTGGGGGAGGGGGAAGGTTCCCCACCACTGGCTTAGGGACTAATTGTTGCTGGAAGTTCTATGTCCTGATACTTGCAATTGTTGTAAGCCAGTTAGAGGACTGCTTTGTAGCCAAGAGATTGCATCCTGGTTGCCTGTAAGTTTTTTTGGGTTGCAATGGGTAAAATAAGAGTGACTAACAATAAAAAAAAATAGTATTTGTCAAAACAACAGCAACAACAACAACAACAACTGATGTCTTCTTGAAGACAACGTTGTTGATGAAATACAGGGAATCCAGGCCTAATGGTCACTGTTTCTGAGTTTCTTTTCTCTCTCTGTTCTTGAGATGGGAGTACAGGAAGTTTTTTCTCTGGTTCTCTGCCTGCCGACACAACAAAGGCAGTGGTGAAGAAAGAAAAGCTTTCAAAAGTGGCACGAAACGACTACTGGAAGGTCAACAATGAGAAGGACAGAAAATATAAAGCCAGGCCTGTAAGCGAAATAATTAGCACTGCAAATGAATATGTTGGGATGGAGATAGACTACGGTGTGGCCAGGATGAACTGTGAACATTTTGCCGCCAAACTACGATATGGCGAACCTGATAGTAGACAGGTGTGTAGAATTCATTCATGTTTTCGTAATGGTAATCTGTGCTGTGATATTGAAATTTTCTTTCTTAACTCCTGATCCTGGAAAAATGAAGTGAGATTAAGAAGCAGTTAATTTACTTTATTTTTATGTGGATTTAATTTCTAACCCCCATTTACAAAGATGGGGAGCAGAACGGAAAATTTACTTCAACGGAGTATGTTGAAATACTGCAAATCAGAACAAACAAACAAAAAGATATCATAACATTTAAAAATAACTTGAGTTCATACATTCATATTGTCTGAAGTGACAAATGAGATTAAAAACTCTGAACTCAGGTTTCCAAATTAATGACAGGCTTGTACCCTGATGAAAAATGTTGGGTCTGTATTCCTTTAATATTTTTCAAACTATAACCACAGAACTCAGATTTTTGCACCAAAGCATGTTCTGTTACATGGAATTAATTTTTAAAGCACATGTTAAACCCAGAGTTAATTGCCTTGGAATCTGAGAGTTTCAAATCTGGCTATTTTCTGTCTCCAAAAGAAACATTTAAAGCAATGTTTCATATCAACTCTATTGTGAGAAATGAAGGACCATCGGTCACTGTGAATAAAAATGTTTAAACCTCTTATTTTTTGCAGGCGGAAGTCGGTCTCTGGGCGACAATCGCTACTACTGTAGGAGCTGTGCTCATGGGTGTAAGCTTTGTAGCAGCTGCGCTCATCGGTAAACGCCATTAGTCAAGTGTTCAATATATTATGAGACGTGTGAACAATCTAAAAGACTGTTGGAGGACAATCCTAGGTTGGCTTCTAAGAAGATCCCATTTTAAAAGAACAACAATTATTGAATAAAAATAAAAACATCAAATCAATCAAGATTTAGGTTTTCTGTCTTTATCCTTTGGTGTGAATTTTGGAGGATGGCTCTGTTTCAGTTTGTGCATTGTTTTGTAAAGTGCAGATTGGTTAAGAATTTGAATGTGAATTGAATCAAATTTCTCCCTGCTGCCTCTAGATGTGGTAGAGGACACTGATCAACGTTGAAGTAAGGTTCAACTTACTTGAAGTCTGGTCAACTTCTGTACTTGGAATAGAGGATGCCGCCATCTTGTTTCAGGCCAGGCTTGACACATACAACGTTTCGCTGCAGGCCTTGGTTGTTAAAAATCAATACGTGCCTGTATAAAGAATTCCACAACAGTGTAGCTTGTGAATTCATTGGTACAGTCATACTGAGTTGCAGATGTCAATTTTGAAGGGAGTTGACTTCTTCTTCTTCTTCTTCTTCTTCTTCTTCTTCTTCTTCTTCTTCTTCTTAAGAGTTCTGCCAGTAAAAGTTTGAATAATATTTTAATGGGTCTGGACAATGATCTATTCCAAAAGGAGTCAGTTCTTATGCTTCCAGTCACTTCAAACTGCACAATATTAATATCATAGACAAACAACTCTGTGGTTGTCCAATTCTTCAGAGTGAACATAATCCAGAAGGCCACCATATATTGTGTCAGACCATTGGTCCATTTCGCCTGAGGTAACCTGAGGTAGCCAAAACGACTCATCTCCTGCCACATCATTGCATCAATGCGGCTTAAGAAAGTGGGTGAGCAGTTTTTTTAAGCTCTCACACCTGGCATGGAGTCAAGTCCAGCCCTTCCATGAGACAAGGCAAAGCAATTTGCCTCAGGCAGCAGATCCAACCCCCGCCCCACCCCCTGCTGCCATTCTGGCCACAGCCACCTGTACCACTGCTGCCGTGGGTGCAGCCATGGGTGAAGGTAGCAGTGTGAGCACAATGGTGGTGGCAGGGAGGGGGCCCAGATCTGTGTTGGGGGAGCATTTTACACTGGGTTTCGGGTTGTTGCAGGCAGTTCCCCCTTGCAAGGTGCCAAGCCAAGGGGGAGCGAAACAACAACAACAACAACAACAACAACAATATCATCAATAATCAGTGCTATTTTTCTAGAAAAAGAGGTGCTGGAACTCATCATGACCACCTCCCTTGTTCTCTTAGAAATAATAATAATAATAATAATAATAATAATAATAATAATAATAATAATAATAATAATAATTTATTTATACCCCGCCCATCTGGCTGGGTTTCC